>NW_025814824.1:30218750-31457500 GCF_022079265.1 Lynx rufus | reverse complement strand
CAGTTAGTTGAAACCATGGATTCCGCACCGTGTTGCTTGAGAGAGTTGAGGACGTGGCACTTTCCCCATCGGCCCCGCGTACGTTTGCAAACGCCGGTCAGTCGCACCGTGAAAAGAACCAGATTTCAGTCAAAAGAGAGTTTCTCCACGATATTTGTTTCCACACGGTGGCGCGTTATTACGTCCCTTTGCCCACAGTGTTCCGCAGGTGTTCCCAGACACGTCTAACTTAGTGAAACCTGATGTTGCTTGAAGGATGGCTTCACCGCCCTGTTGTTCCACAGAGTTGGGCACAGGCCACTTTCCGTGTAGGCCCCGCCTAGGTGTCAGACCACGTCTAGCTTCGGGAAACGAGACGTTAGGGGAAAGGTGCTCTCCACGAAGTGGTTCGTGGAGTCGGCACAGAGGGAACTCTCGTTGTGGGCCCTCCCTGTGTCTTCACGCAATGCTAACTTAGTGAAAAGAGATGTTACCTGAGCGATGTTTTCCCCACAGTGTTGTATCACAGAGTTGAGCGACACGTGGCGCTTCCTCACCCCTACCCCCACCCCCGTAGGTCCTGGGAGTTTTCGAACACTTTTACTTTAGTTTCTGAAAGCACAGGGCGGTTGGAAGAGGGCTTCACCACAATGTGGTTTCAGAGATTCGAGGTATGGCCCTTCCCACAGACGCCCCGCATGGTTGAGGTTTTCAGACGCTCCTCACCTCGTGATGCCAGCTTGGTGTTCTTCGAAAAGGGGCTTCCGCCAAGTGCAGTTTGACAAAGGGTACGGCGCTACCGGCACAGGCCCTGCATCGTTTGTCCAACACGTGCGACTTGCCCAAACGGCGTGTTGCTTGAATGATGGGTTCCCCGCAGTGTGGCACCACCGAATGGAGTCTATGGCCCTCAGCGTGTAAGCCCCGCATAGGGATTCCAAATTGTCTCACGTCGTGAGGCCAGACGCTCCTGGAAAGAATTTTCTCACGACCGTGTGGTTTCAGAGAGTTGAGTTCATGGCACCTGCCTCATCTCCTTCTCCTAGGTGTTCAAACACTTGTAACAGCGAAAGCAGATGTTCGTGGGAAGACGGCTCCACCGCAGTGCAAGTGTTGTTTCCCAGCTTTGAGGACTTCGACACTGTCCGCAGAGGCCCCGCATAGCTTTGCAAACATTTCCAACTTCGTGCTACGAGACGGTCGTTGAACAGGGGTTTGTTTCTGCAAAGCGCGGTTCGACAGAGCCTATGGCCCTCTCGGCACAGGCCCTCCAGAGTTTTTCATAAAGTCTCACTCAGTGAGATGGCAGGTTTGTCGAACGATGGTTTCCCCACAGTGTTCTTTCCCACACCGGAGTCTGTGGCACCAGGGGCCCAGGGCCCGCATTGCTAGTCACACCCGTCGAAGTTAGCGAGCCGTGATGCCGGTTGCGACATGGTTTCTCCCGCGCGTACTCTCTCACCGGGGCGAGTGCGTGTCACTTTCCAGATGGTTCCTGCCTAGGTGTGCATACATACCATGCGAGATGGTAGCAGGAAAGGTGGTGTCTGCGAAGGGCAGTTGGACAGAGTCTATTAGGTATGGCGCGGCCAACACTGGACCCATAGAGATTTTTCAGACCCTTCTAACGCAACGAAATGAGACGAGTCTCGAAAGATGGTTCCCCGCTGTTGTTTCACAGAGGTGCGTATTGGGCCCTTGCCGTGTAGGCCCTGCGTACGTTGTAAAAGAGTTCGCAGCGAAACCTTGACAGACTTAGTTGGAAAGACTGTTAGGCCCCAGTGCTGTTTCCAGATGCGAGGCTACGGCACTTGCCGCATAAGCCCGGCATCCGTTTTCGACACAGCAGTCTCAGTGAGACAAGACGCTAGTGGAAAGATGGCTTGCCCAGGGCGTGTCGTGCGGTGGAGTGCATGGCACCTTGGGTGCAGGTCGGCATGGGTTTTCCACCTTGTGGCTTCCCGCAACTCGGTGTCAGTTCCCAAGCTGATGCCTCCACACTTTCGTGTCTCAGGGTTGAGTGCATGGCAGTGTCGTCGTGGGCCCCGCATGGGTTTTCAAACACTACGTAATCTTACTGGCACCAGGTGCCCGTTGCAAGATGGTTTCGCCATCTTGTGCTTCGCCAAGAGGTGAGCGTGCGGCCCTTTGGGGGGGGCGTAAGTCCTCGCGCGGGTGTTCCAACACCTCTCACCTGGGGAAACCAGACGTTAGCCTGGAAGATGGTTTCTTCACAGTGATCTTTCAGAGTCGGCTATGTGCCACTTTGTCCCCAGGGGGGGCCGGCATTGGGTTTCAAACGCTTCAAAGGGAGCGAAACAAGAGGTTACTTGCAAGACGGCGATCCCACCGTGTTGTTCCTCGGAGGTGAGTATAGGGCACCTTAGGCTTAGGCCCCGCAAGGATGTCCTAGCCCTCCGAAATTAGTGGCGACTCAGGGTCGTTGAACGACCACGGTTTCACCACTCTGCCGTTTCAGAGAGTTGAGTAGCTGGCCCGCTCCGCACAGGCCCTGCAGAGTAGAGTCTTCAAACGCCGTCGGCAGAGCGAAGCCAGACGGTACTTGAACCAACGGCCTCCCCGCAGTGCTGTCTCACAGAGTTCGGTATGTGGCATGTTTCCATCTAGGCCTCGCCATAGGTTTTCCGACACTTTTACTTACACGAGGTGACCGTGGAAGGATGGTTTCCCGACCGCGTCCGTTGTGTTGGGTACATGGCGCTTTCCACGTAGACCCTGCCTTCACTCTCCAACATTTCTGACTTCCGGAAACAATGTCTGAGTTGAAAGGTGGTCTCTCCCCGCCCCCACTTCCTCCTCCGCCCTCTCCCCACTCCCCCCCTCCCATACACACACACACACACACACACACACACGCACGCACACGCACACGCACACACACGCACACACACGCACAGTGTCGTCTCCCAGAGTTGATTGACTCTATATGGCACTTTCCTCAGGGGCCCCGCATGGTTTTCAGACACGTGTCAGCCAAACCAGCTGTTCGTCGAAGGATGTCTCACCAACCGTGTTGTTTCCAAGAGTTGAGTATATGGCCCTTTCCGTGTAGCTGCCCCCACAGGTGCTCAAACACTTGTAACTGCGAAATGAGATGTGAGACGACAGACCGACCGTCTCACTACAGGGGTTGTCTCGCAGCGCTGAGTCCAAGGCCCTTTCTGCATAGGGCCTGCATTCGTTTTCAGACACTTCTAACTTAATGAAGCAAGTCGATCGTTGAAAGGCAGTTCCCCGGTGTCTCCCAGAGCTGAGTATACGGCCCTTGCCGTGGAGCACCCGCAGGCATCTCAAACGCTCGCAACCTAGTGAACCAAGGTGCGAGTGGAAGGATGGTCACCCCACAGCCGTCGATTCGCAGAGTTGAGCATAGGTGACCCTTTCCACCCTTTGCGCCCTGCCTGGTGTTTCAAGCCCTTCTAGGTTCGTGACGTCACAGACTAGCGGCACGCCGGTGTCACCACCCTGGTGTTTCGCAGACTTGAGTATACGGCGCTTCCCTCCGAGTTCCTCGCAGGCCTTCACAAACAGTACCATCTTGGTGAAACGAGCAGTTAGTTGAAACCATGGATTCCGCACCGTGTTGCTTGAGAGAGTTGAGGACGTGGCACTTTCCCCATCGGCCCCGCGTACGTTTGCAAACGCCGGTCAGTCGCACCGTGAAAAGAACCAGATTTCAGTCAAAAGAGAGTTTCTCCACGATATTTGTTTCCACACGGTGGCGCGTTATTACGTCCCTTTGCCCACAGTGTTCCGCAGGTGTTCCCAGACACGTCTAACTTAGTGAAACCTGATGTTGCTTGAAGGATGGCTTCACCGCCCTGTTGTTCCACAGAGTTGGGCACAGGCCACTTTCCGTGTAGGCCCCGCCTAGGTGTCAGACCACGTCTAGCTTCGGGAAACGAGACGTTAGGGGAAAGGTGCTCTCCACGAAGTGGTTCGTGGAGTCGGCACAGAGGGAACTCTCGTTGTGGGCCCTCCCTGTGTCTTCACGCAATGCTAACTTAGTGAAAAGAGATGTTACCTGAGCGATGTTTTCCCCACAGTGTTGTATCACAGAGTTGAGCGACACGTGGCGCTTCCTCACCCCTACCCCCACCCCCGTAGGTCCTGGGAGTTTTCGAACACTTTTACTTTAGTTTCTGAAAGCACAGGGCGGTTGGAAGAGGGCTTCACCACAATGTGGTTTCAGAGATTCGAGGTATGGCCCTTCCCACAGACGCCCCGCATGGTTGAGGTTTTCAGACGCTCCTCACCTCGTGATGCCAGCTTGGTGTTCTTCGAAAAGGGGCTTCCGCCAAGTGCAGTTTGACAAAGGGTACGGCGCTACCGGCACAGGCCCTGCATCGTTTGTCCAACACGTGCGACTTGCCCAAACGGCGTGTTGCTTGAATGATGGGTTCCCCGCAGTGTGGCACCACCGAATGGAGTCTATGGCCCTCAGCGTGTAAGCCCCGCATAGGGATTCCAAATTGTCTCACGTCGTGAGGCCAGACGCTCCTGGAAAGAATTTTCTCACGACCGTGTGGTTTCAGAGAGTTGAGTTCATGGCACCTGCCTCATCTCCTTCTCCTAGGTGTTCAAACACTTGTAACAGCGAAAGCAGATGTTCGTGGGAAGACGGCTCCACCGCAGTGCAAGTGTTGTTTCCCAGCTTTGAGGACTTCGACACTGTCCGCAGAGGCCCCGCATAGCTTTGCAAACATTTCCAACTTCGTGCTACGAGACGGTCGTTGAACAGGGGTTTGTTTCTGCAAAGCGCGGTTCGACAGAGCCTATGGCCCTCTCGGCACAGGCCCTCCAGAGTTTTTCATAAAGTCTCACTCAGTGAGATGACAGGTTTGTCGAACGATGGTTTCCCCACAGTGTTCTTTCCCACACCGGAGTCTGTGGCACCAGGGGCCCAGGGCCCGCATTGCTAGTCACACCCGTCGAAGTTAGCGAGCCGTGATGCCGGTTGCGACATGGTTTCTCCCGCGCGTACTCTCTCACCGGGGCGAGTGCGTGTCACTTTCCAGATGGTTCCTGCCTAGGTGTGCATACATACCATGCGAGATGGTAGCAGGAAAGGTGGTGTCTGCGAAGGGCAGTTGGACAGAGTCTATTAGGTATGGCGCGGCCAACACTGGACCCATAGAGATTTTTCAGACCCTTCTAACGCAACGAAATGAGACGAGTCTCGAAAGATGGTTCCCCGCTGTTGTTTCACAGAGGTGCGTATTGGGCCCTTGCCGTGTAGGCCCTGCGTACGTTGTAAAAGAGTTCGCAGCGAAACCTTGACAGACTTAGTTGGAAAGACTGTTAGGCCCCAGTGCTGTTTCCAGATGCGAGGCTACGGCACTTGCCGCATAAGCCCGGCATCCGTTTTCGACACAGCAGTCTCAGTGAGACAAGACGCTAGTGGAAAGATGGCTTGCCCAGGGCGTGTCGTGCGGTGGAGTGCATGGCACCTTGGGTGCAGGTCGGCATGGGTTTTCCACCTTGTGGCTTCCCGCAACTCGGTGTCAGTTCCCAAGCTGATGCCTCCACACTTTCGTGTCTCAGGGTTGAGTGCATGGCAGTGTCGTCGTGGGCCCCGCATGGGTTTTCAAACACTACGTAATCTTACTGGCACCAGGTGCCCGTTGCAAGATGGTTTCGCCATCTTGTGCTTCGCCAAGAGGTGAGCGTGCGGCCCTTTGGGGGGGGCGTAAGTCCTCGCGCGGGTGTTCCAACACCTCTCACCTGGGGAAACCAGACGTTAGCCTGGAAGATGGTTTCTTCACAGTGATCTTTCAGAGTCGGCTATGTGCCACTTTGTCCCCAGGGGGGGCCGGCATTGGGTTTCAAACGCTTCAAAGGGAGCGAAACAAGAGGTTACTTGCAAGACGGCGATCCCACCGTGTTGTTCCTCGGAGGTGAGTATAGGGCACCTTAGGCTTAGGCCCCGCAAGGATGTCCTAGCCCTCCGAAATTAGTGGCGACTCAGGGTCGTTGAACGACCACGGTTTCACCACTCTGCCGTTTCAGAGAGTTGAGTAGCTGGCCCGCTCCGCACAGGCCCTGCAGAGTAGAGTCTTCAAACGCCGTCGGCAGAGCGAAGCCAGACGGTACTTGAACCAACGGCCTCCCCGCAGTGCTGTCTCACAGAGTTCGGTATGTGGCATGTTTCCATCTAGGCCTCGCCATAGGTTTTCCGACACTTTTACTTACACGAGGTGACCGTGGAAGGATGGTTTCCCGACCGCGTCCGTTGTGTTGGGTACATGGCGCTTTCCACGTAGACCCTGCCTTCACTCTCCAACATTTCTGACTTCCGGAAACAATGTCTGAGTTGAAAGGTGGTCTCTCCCCGCCCCCACTTCCTCCTCCGCCCTCTCCCCACTCCCCCCCTCCCATACACACACACACACACACACACACACGCACGCACACGCACACGCACACACACGCACACACACGCACAGTGTCGTCTCCCAGAGTTGATTGACTCTATATGGCACTTTCCTCAGGGGCCCCGCATGGTTTTCAGACACGTGTCAGCCAAACCAGCTGTTCGTCGAAGGATGTCTCACCAACCGTGTTGTTTCCAAGAGTTGAGTATATGGCCCTTTCCGTGTAGCTGCCCCCACAGGTGCTCAAACACTTGTAACTGCGAAATGAGATGTGAGACGACAGACCGACCGTCTCACTACAGGGGTTGTCTCGCAGCGCTGAGTCCAAGGCCCTTTCTGCATAGGGCCTGCATTCGTTTTCAGACACTTCTAACTTAATGAAGCAAGTCGATCGTTGAAAGGCAGTTCCCCGGTGTCTCCCAGAGCTGAGTATACGGCCCTTGCCGTGGAGCACCCGCAGGCATCTCAAACGCTCGCAACCTAGTGAACCAAGGTGCGAGTGGAAGGATGGTCACCCCACAGCCGTCGATTCGCAGAGTTGAGCATAGGTGACCCTTTCCACCCTTTGCGCCCTGCCTGGTGTTTCAAGCCCTTCTAGGTTCGTGACGTCACAGACTAGCGGCACGCCGGTGTCACCACCCTGGTGTTTCGCAGACTTGAGTATACGGCGCTTCCCTCCGAGTTCCTCGCAGGCCTTCACAAACAGTACCATCTTGGTGAAACGAGCAGTTAGTTGAAACCATGGATTCCGCACCGTGTTGCTTGAGAGAGTTGAGGACGTGGCACTTTCCCCATCGGCCCCGCGTACGTTTGCAAACGCCGGTCAGTCGCACCGTGAAAAGAACCAGATTTCAGTCAAAAGAGAGTTTCTCCACGATATTTGTTTCCACACGGTGGCGCGTTATTACGTCCCTTTGCCCACAGTGTTCCGCAGGTGTTCCCAGACACGTCTAACTTAGTGAAACCTGATGTTGCTTGAAGGATGGCTTCACCGCCCTGTTGTTCCACAGAGTTGGGCACAGGCCACTTTCCGTGTAGGCCCCGCCTAGGTGTCAGACCACGTCTAGCTTCGGGAAACGAGACGTTAGGGGAAAGGTGCTCTCCACGAAGTGGTTCGTGGAGTCGGCACAGAGGGAACTCTCGTTGTGGGCCCTCCCTGTGTCTTCACGCAATGCTAACTTAGTGAAAAGAGATGTTACCTGAGCGATGTTTTCCCCACAGTGTTGTATCACAGAGTTGAGCGACACGTGGCGCTTCCTCACCCCTACCCCCACCCCCGTAGGTCCTGGGAGTTTTCGAACACTTTTACTTTAGTTTCTGAAAGCACAGGGCGGTTGGAAGAGGGCTTCACCACAATGTGGTTTCAGAGATTCGAGGTATGGCCCTTCCCACAGACGCCCCGCATGGTTGAGGTTTTCAGACGCTCCTCACCTCGTGATGCCAGCTTGGTGTTCTTCGAAAAGGGGCTTCCGCCAAGTGCAGTTTGACAAAGGGTACGGCGCTACCGGCACAGGCCCTGCATCGTTTGTCCAACACGTGCGACTTGCCCAAACGGCGTGTTGCTTGAATGATGGGTTCCCCGCAGTGTGGCACCACCGAATGGAGTCTATGGCCCTCAGCGTGTAAGCCCCGCATAGGGATTCCAAATTGTCTCACGTCGTGAGGCCAGACGCTCCTGGAAAGAATTTTCTCACGACCGTGTGGTTTCAGAGAGTTGAGTTCATGGCACCTGCCTCATCTCCTTCTCCTAGGTGTTCAAACACTTGTAACAGCGAAAGCAGATGTTCGTGGGAAGACGGCTCCACCGCAGTGCAAGTGTTGTTTCCCAGCTTTGAGGACTTCGACACTGTCCGCAGAGGCCCCGCATAGCTTTGCAAACATTTCCAACTTCGTGCTACGAGACGGTCGTTGAACAGGGGTTTGTTTCTGCAAAGCGCGGTTCGACAGAGCCTATGGCCCTCTCGGCACAGGCCCTCCAGAGTTTTTCATAAAGTCTCACTCAGTGAGATGACAGGTTTGTCGAACGATGGTTTCCCCACAGTGTTCTTTCCCACACCGGAGTCTGTGGCACCAGGGGCCCAGGGCCCGCATTGCTAGTCACACCCGTCGAAGTTAGCGAGCCGTGATGCCGGTTGCGACATGGTTTCTCCCGCGCGTACTCTCTCACCGGGGCGAGTGCGTGTCACTTTCCAGATGGTTCCTGCCTAGGTGTGCATACATACCATGCGAGATGGTAGCAGGAAAGGTGGTGTCTGCGAAGGGCAGTTGGACAGAGTCTATTAGGTATGGCGCGGCCAACACTGGACCCATAGAGATTTTTCAGACCCTTCTAACGCAACGAAATGAGACGAGTCTCGAAAGATGGTTCCCCGCTGTTGTTTCACAGAGGTGCGTATTGGGCCCTTGCCGTGTAGGCCCTGCGTACGTTGTAAAAGAGTTCGCAGCGAAACCTTGACAGACTTAGTTGGAAAGACTGTTAGGCCCCAGTGCTGTTTCCAGATGCGAGGCTACGGCACTTGCCGCATAAGCCCGGCATCCGTTTTCGACACAGCAGTCTCAGTGAGACAAGACGCTAGTGGAAAGATGGCTTGCCCAGGGCGTGTCGTGCGGTGGAGTGCATGGCACCTTGGGTGCAGGTCGGCATGGGTTTTCCACCTTGTGGCTTCCCGCAACTCGGTGTCAGTTCCCAAGCTGATGCCTCCACACTTTCGTGTCTCAGGGTTGAGTGCATGGCAGTGTCGTCGTGGGCCCCGCATGGGTTTTCAAACACTACGTAATCTTACTGGCACCAGGTGCCCGTTGCAAGATGGTTTCGCCATCTTGTGCTTCGCCAAGAGGTGAGCGTGCGGCCCTTTGGGGGGGGCGTAAGTCCTCGCGCGGGTGTTCCAACACCTCTCACCTGGGGAAACCAGACGTTAGCCTGGAAGATGGTTTCTTCACAGTGATCTTTCAGAGTCGGCTATGTGCCACTTTGTCCCCAGGGGGGGCCGGCATTGGGTTTCAAACGCTTCAAAGGGAGCGAAACAAGAGGTTACTTGCAAGACGGCGATCCCACCGTGTTGTTCCTCGGAGGTGAGTATAGGGCACCTTAGGCTTAGGCCCCGCAAGGATGTCCTAGCCCTCCGAAATTAGTGGCGACTCAGGGTCGTTGAACGACCACGGTTTCACCACTCTGCCGTTTCAGAGAGTTGAGTAGCTGGCCCGCTCCGCACAGGCCCTGCAGAGTAGAGTCTTCAAACGCCGTCGGCAGAGCGAAGCCAGACGGTACTTGAACCAACGGCCTCCCCGCAGTGCTGTCTCACAGAGTTCGGTATGTGGCATGTTTCCATCTAGGCCTCGCCATAGGTTTTCCGACACTTTTACTTACACGAGGTGACCGTGGAAGGATGGTTTCCCGACCGCGTCCGTTGTGTTGGGTACATGGCGCTTTCCACGTAGACCCTGCCTTCACTCTCCAACATTTCTGACTTCCGGAAACAATGTCTGAGTTGAAAGGTGGTCTCTCCCCGCCCCCACTTCCTCCTCCGCCCTCTCCCCACTCCCCCCCTCCCATACACACACACACACACACACACACACACGCACGCACACGCACACGCACACACACGCACACACACGCACAGTGTCGTCTCCCAGAGTTGATTGACTCTATATGGCACTTTCCTCAGGGGCCCCGCATGGTTTTCAGACACGTGTCAGCCAAACCAGCTGTTCGTCGAAGGATGTCTCACCAACCGTGTTGTTTCCAAGAGTTGAGTATATGGCCCTTTCCGTGTAGCTGCCCCCACAGGTGCTCAAACACTTGTAACTGCGAAATGAGATGTGAGACGACAGACCGACCGTCTCACTACAGGGGTTGTCTCGCAGCGCTGAGTCCAAGGCCCTTTCTGCATAGGGCCTGCATTCGTTTTCAGACACTTCTAACTTAATGAAGCAAGTCGATCGTTGAAAGGCAGTTCCCCGGTGTCTCCCAGAGCTGAGTATACGGCCCTTGCCGTGGAGCACCCGCAGGCATCTCAAACGCTCGCAACCTAGTGAACCAAGGTGCGAGTGGAAGGATGGTCACCCCACAGCCGTCGATTCGCAGAGTTGAGCATAGGTGACCCTTTCCACCCTTTGCGCCCTGCCTGGTGTTTCAAGCCCTTCTAGGTTCGTGACGTCACAGACTAGCGGCACGCCGGTGTCACCACCCTGGTGTTTCGCAGACTTGAGTATACGGCGCTTCCCTCCGAGTTCCTCGCAGGCCTTCACAAACAGTACCATCTTGGTGAAACGAGCAGTTAGTTGAAACCATGGATTCCGCACCGTGTTGCTTGAGAGAGTTGAGGACGTGGCACTTTCCCCATCGGCCCCGCGTACGTTTGCAAACGCCGGTCAGTCGCACCGTGAAAAGAACCAGATTTCAGTCAAAAGAGAGTTTCTCCACGATATTTGTTTCCACACGGTGGCGCGTTATTACGTCCCTTTGCCCACAGTGTTCCGCAGGTGTTCCCAGACACGTCTAACTTAGTGAAACCTGATGTTGCTTGAAGGATGGCTTCACCGCCCTGTTGTTCCACAGAGTTGGGCACAGGCCACTTTCCGTGTAGGCCCCGCCTAGGTGTCAGACCACGTCTAGCTTCGGGAAACGAGACGTTAGGGGAAAGGTGCTCTCCACGAAGTGGTTCGTGGAGTCGGCACAGAGGGAACTCTCGTTGTGGGCCCTCCCTGTGTCTTCACGCAATGCTAACTTAGTGAAAAGAGATGTTACCTGAGCGATGTTTTCCCCACAGTGTTGTATCACAGAGTTGAGCGACACGTGGCGCTTCCTCACCCCTACCCCCACCCCCGTAGGTCCTGGGAGTTTTCGAACACTTTTACTTTAGTTTCTGAAAGCACAGGGCGGTTGGAAGAGGGCTTCACCACAATGTGGTTTCAGAGATTCGAGGTATGGCCCTTCCCACAGACGCCCCGCATGGTTGAGGTTTTCAGACGCTCCTCACCTCGTGATGCCAGCTTGGTGTTCTTCGAAAAGGGGCTTCCGCCAAGTGCAGTTTGACAAAGGGTACGGCGCTACCGGCACAGGCCCTGCATCGTTTGTCCAACACGTGCGACTTGCCCAAACGGCGTGTTGCTTGAATGATGGGTTCCCCGCAGTGTGGCACCACCGAATGGAGTCTATGGCCCTCAGCGTGTAAGCCCCGCATAGGGATTCCAAATTGTCTCACGTCGTGAGGCCAGACGCTCCTGGAAAGAATTTTCTCACGACCGTGTGGTTTCAGAGAGTTGAGTTCATGGCACCTGCCTCATCTCCTTCTCCTAGGTGTTCAAACACTTGTAACAGCGAAAGCAGATGTTCGTGGGAAGACGGCTCCACCGCAGTGCAAGTGTTGTTTCCCAGCTTTGAGGACTTCGACACTGTCCGCAGAGGCCCCGCATAGCTTTGCAAACATTTCCAACTTCGTGCTACGAGACGGTCGTTGAACAGGGGTTTGTTTCTGCAAAGCGCGGTTCGACAGAGCCTATGGCCCTCTCGGCACAGGCCCTCCAGAGTTTTTCATAAAGTCTCACTCAGTGAGATGACAGGTTTGTCGAACGATGGTTTCCCCACAGTGTTCTTTCCCACACCGGAGTCTGTGGCACCAGGGGCCCAGGGCCCGCATTGCTAGTCACACCCGTCGAAGTTAGCGAGCCGTGATGCCGGTTGCGACATGGTTTCTCCCGCGCGTACTCTCTCACCGGGGCGAGTGCGTGTCACTTTCCAGATGGTTCCTGCCTAGGTGTGCATACATACCATGCGAGATGGTAGCAGGAAAGGTGGTGTCTGCGAAGGGCAGTTGGACAGAGTCTATTAGGTATGGCGCGGCCAACACTGGACCCATAGAGATTTTTCAGACCCTTCTAACGCAACGAAATGAGACGAGTCTCGAAAGATGGTTCCCCGCTGTTGTTTCACAGAGGTGCGTATTGGGCCCTTGCCGTGTAGGCCCTGCGTACGTTGTAAAAGAGTTCGCAGCGAAACCTTGACAGACTTAGTTGGAAAGACTGTTAGGCCCCAGTGCTGTTTCCAGATGCGAGGCTACGGCACTTGCCGCATAAGCCCGGCATCCGTTTTCGACACAGCAGTCTCAGTGAGACAAGACGCTAGTGGAAAGATGGCTTGCCCAGGGCGTGTCGTGCGGTGGAGTGCATGGCACCTTGGGTGCAGGTCGGCATGGGTTTTCCACCTTGTGGCTTCCCGCAACTCGGTGTCAGTTCCCAAGCTGATGCCTCCACACTTTCGTGTCTCAGGGTTGAGTGCATGGCAGTGTCGTCGTGGGCCCCGCATGGGTTTTCAAACACTACGTAATCTTACTGGCACCAGGTGCCCGTTGCAAGATGGTTTCGCCATCTTGTGCTTCGCCAAGAGGTGAGCGTGCGGCCCTTTGGGGGGGGCGTAAGTCCTCGCGCGGGTGTTCCAACACCTCTCACCTGGGGAAACCAGACGTTAGCCTGGAAGATGGTTTCTTCACAGTGATCTTTCAGAGTCGGCTATGTGCCACTTTGTCCCCAGGGGGGGCCGGCATTGGGTTTCAAACGCTTCAAAGGGAGCGAAACAAGAGGTTACTTGCAAGACGGCGATCCCACCGTGTTGTTCCTCGGAGGTGAGTATAGGGCACCTTAGGCTTAGGCCCCGCAAGGATGTCCTAGCCCTCCGAAATTAGTGGCGACTCAGGGTCGTTGAACGACCACGGTTTCACCACTCTGCCGTTTCAGAGAGTTGAGTAGCTGGCCCGCTCCGCACAGGCCCTGCAGAGTAGAGTCTTCAAACGCCGTCGGCAGAGCGAAGCCAGACGGTACTTGAACCAACGGCCTCCCCGCAGTGCTGTCTCACAGAGTTCGGTATGTGGCATGTTTCCATCTAGGCCTCGCCATAGGTTTTCCGACACTTTTACTTACACGAGGTGACCGTGGAAGGATGGTTTCCCGACCGCGTCCGTTGTGTTGGGTACATGGCGCTTTCCACGTAGACCCTGCCTTCACTCTCCAACATTTCTGACTTCCGGAAACAATGTCTGAGTTGAAAGGTGGTCTCTCCCCGCCCCCACTTCCTCCTCCGCCCTCTCCCCACTCCCCCCCTCCCATACACACACACACACACACACACACACACGCACGCACACGCACACGCACACACACGCACACACACGCACAGTGTCGTCTCCCAGAGTTGATTGACTCTATATGGCACTTTCCTCAGGGGCCCCGCATGGTTTTCAGACACGTGTCAGCCAAACCAGCTGTTCGTCGAAGGATGTCTCACCAACCGTGTTGTTTCCAAGAGTTGAGTATATGGCCCTTTCCGTGTAGCTGCCCCCACAGGTGCTCAAACACTTGTAACTGCGAAATGAGATGTGAGACGACAGACCGACCGTCTCACTACAGGGGTTGTCTCGCAGCGCTGAGTCCAAGGCCCTTTCTGCATAGGGCCTGCATTCGTTTTCAGACACTTCTAACTTAATGAAGCAAGTCGATCGTTGAAAGGCAGTTCCCCGGTGTCTCCCAGAGCTGAGTATACGGCCCTTGCCGTGGAGCACCCGCAGGCATCTCAAACGCTCGCAACCTAGTGAACCAAGGTGCGAGTGGAAGGATGGTCACCCCACAGCCGTCGATTCGCAGAGTTGAGCATAGGTGACCCTTTCCACCCTTTGCGCCCTGCCTGGTGTTTCAAGCCCTTCTAGGTTCGTGACGTCACAGACTAGCGGCACGCCGGTGTCACCACCCTGGTGTTTCGCAGACTTGAGTATACGGCGCTTCCCTCCGAGTTCCTCGCAGGCCTTCACAAACAGTACCATCTTGGTGAAACGAGCAGTTAGTTGAAACCATGGATTCCGCACCGTGTTGCTTGAGAGAGTTGAGGACGTGGCACTTTCCCCATCGGCCCCGCGTACGTTTGCAAACGCCGGTCAGTCGCACCGTGAAAAGAACCAGATTTCAGTCAAAAGAGAGTTTCTCCACGATGTTTGTTTCCACACGGTGGCGCGTTATTACGTCCCTTTGCCCACAGTGTTCCGCAGGTGTTCCCAGACACGTCTAACTTAGTGAAACCTGATGTTGCTTGAAGGATGGCTTCACCGCCCTGTTGTTCCACAGAGTTGGGCACAGGCCACTTTCCGTGTAGGCCCCGCCTAGGTGTCAGACCACGTCTAGCTTCGGGAAACGAGACGTTAGGGGAAAGGTGCTCTCCACGAAGTGGTTCGTGGAGTCGGCACAGAGGGAACTCTCGTTGTGGGCCCTCCCTGTGTCTTCACGCAATGCTAACTTAGTGAAAAGAGATGTTACCTGAGCGATGTTTTCCCCACAGTGTTGTATCACAGAGTTGAGCGACACGTGGCGCTTCCTCACCCCTACCCCCACCCCCGTAGGTCCTGGGAGTTTTCGAACACTTTTACTTTAGTTTCTGAAAGCACAGGGCGGTTGGAAGAGGGCTTCACCACAATGTGGTTTCAGAGATTCGAGGTATGGCCCTTCCCACAGACGCCCCGCATGGTTGAGGTTTTCAGACGCTCCTCACCTCGTGATGCCAGCTTGGTGTTCTTCGAAAAGGGGCTTCCGCCAAGTGCAGTTTGACAAAGGGTACGGCGCTACCGGCACAGGCCCTGCATCGTTTGTCCAACACGTGCGACTTGCCCAAACGGCGTGTTGCTTGAATGATGGGTTCCCCGCAGTGTGGCACCACCGAATGGAGTCTATGGCCCTCAGCGTGTAAGCCCCGCATAGGGATTCCAAATTGTCTCACGTCGTGAGGCCAGACGCTCCTGGAAAGAATTTTCTCACGACCGTGTGGTTTCAGAGAGTTGAGTTCATGGCACCTGCCTCATCTCCTTCTCCTAGGTGTTCAAACACTTGTAACAGCGAAAGCAGATGTTCGTGGGAAGACGGCTCCACCGCAGTGCAAGTGTTGTTTCCCAGCTTTGAGGACTTCGACACTGTCCGCAGAGGCCCCGCATAGCTTTGCAAACATTTCCAACTTCGTGCTACGAGACGGTCGTTGAACAGGGGTTTGTTTCTGCAAAGCGCGGTTCGACAGAGCCTATGGCCCTCTCGGCACAGGCCCTCCAGAGTTTTTCATAAAGTCTCACTCAGTGAGATGACAGGTTTGTCGAACGATGGTTTCCCCACAGTGTTCTTTCCCACACCGGAGTCTGTGGCACCAGGGGCCCAGGGCCCGCATTGCTAGTCACACCCGTCGAAGTTAGCGAGCCGTGATGCCGGTTGCGACATGGTTTCTCCCGCGCGTACTCTCTCACCGGGGCGAGTGCGTGTCACTTTCCAGATGGTTCCTGCCTAGGTGTGCATACATACCATGCGAGATGGTAGCAGGAAAGGTGGTGTCTGCGAAGGGCAGTTGGACAGAGTCTATTAGGTATGGCGCGGCCAACACTGGACCCATAGAGATTTTTCAGACCCTTCTAACGCAACGAAATGAGACGAGTCTCGAAAGATGGTTCCCCGCTGTTGTTTCACAGAGGTGCGTATTGGGCCCTTGCCGTGTAGGCCCTGCGTACGTTGTAAAAGAGTTCGCAGCGAAACCTTGACAGACTTAGTTGGAAAGACTGTTAGGCCCCAGTGCTGTTTCCAGATGCGAGGCTACGGCACTTGCCGCATAAGCCCGGCATCCGTTTTCGACACAGCAGTCTCAGTGAGACAAGACGCTAGTGGAAAGATGGCTTGCCCAGGGCGTGTCGTGCGGTGGAGTGCATGGCACCTTGGGTGCAGGTCGGCATGGGTTTTCCACCTTGTGGCTTCCCGCAACTCGGTGTCAGTTCCCAAGCTGATGCCTCCACACTTTCGTGTCTCAGGGTTGAGTGCATGGCAGTGTCGTCGTGGGCCCCGCATGGGTTTTCAAACACTACGTAATCTTACTGGCACCAGGTGCCCGTTGCAAGATGGTTTCGCCATCTTGTGCTTCGCCAAGAGGTGAGCGTGCGGCCCTTTGGGGGGGGCGTAAGTCCTCGCGCGGGTGTTCCAACACCTCTCACCTGGGGAAACCAGACGTTAGCCTGGAAGATGGTTTCTTCACAGTGATCTTTCAGAGTCGGCTATGTGCCACTTTGTCCCCAGGGGGGGCCGGCATTGGGTTTCAAACGCTTCAAAGGGAGCGAAACAAGAGGTTACTTGCAAGACGGCGATCCCACCGTGTTGTTCCTCGGAGGTGAGTATAGGGCACCTTAGGCTTAGGCCCCGCAAGGATGTCCTAGCCCTCCGAAATTAGTGGCGACTCAGGGTCGTTGAACGACCACGGTTTCACCACTCTGCCGTTTCAGAGAGTTGAGTAGCTGGCCCGCTCCGCACAGGCCCTGCAGAGTAGAGTCTTCAAACGCCGTCGGCAGAGCGAAGCCAGACGGTACTTGAACCAACGGCCTCCCCGCAGTGCTGTCTCACAGAGTTCGGTATGTGGCATGTTTCCATCTAGGCCTCGCCATAGGTTTTCCGACACTTTTACTTACACGAGGTGACCGTGGAAGGATGGTTTCCCGACCGCGTCCGTTGTGTTGGGTACATGGCGCTTTCCACGTAGACCCTGCCTTCACTCTCCAACATTTCTGACTTCCGGAAACAATGTCTGAGTTGAAAGGTGGTCTCTCCCCGCCCCCACTTCCTCCTCCGCCCTCTCCCCACTCCCCCCCTCCCATACACACACACACACACACACACACACACACGCACGCACACGCACACGCACACACACGCACACACACGCACAGTGTCGTCTCCCAGAGTTGATTGACTCTATATGGCACTTTCCTCAGGGGCCCCGCATGGTTTTCAGACACGTGTCAGCCAAACCAGCTGTTCGTCGAAGGATGTCTCACCAACCGTGTTGTTTCCAAGAGTTGAGTATATGGCCCTTTCCGTGTAGCTGCCCCCACAGGTGCTCAAACACTTGTAACTGCGAAATGAGATGTGAGACGACAGACCGACCGTCTCACTACAGGGGTTGTCTCGCAGCGCTGAGTCCAAGGCCCTTTCTGCATAGGGCCTGCATTCGTTTTCAGACACTTCTAACTTAATGAAGCAAGTCGATCGTTGAAAGGCAGTTCCCCGGTGTCTCCCAGAGCTGAGTATACGGCCCTTGCCGTGGAGCACCCGCAGGCATCTCAAACGCTCGCAACCTAGTGAACCAAGGTGCGAGTGGAAGGATGGTCACCCCACAGCCGTCGATTCGCAGAGTTGAGCATAGGTGACCCTTTCCACCCTTTGCGCCCTGCCTGGTGTTTCAAGCCCTTCTAGGTTCGTGACGTCACAGACTAGCGGCACGCCGGTGTCACCACCCTGGTGTTTCGCAGACTTGAGTATACGGCGCTTCCCTCCGAGTTCCTCGCAGGCCTTCACAAACAGTACCATCTTGGTGAAACGAGCAGTTAGTTGAAACCATGGATTCCGCACCGTGTTGCTTGAGAGAGTTGAGGACGTGGCACTTTCCCCATCGGCCCCGCGTACGTTTGCAAACGCCGGTCAGTCGCACCGTGAAAAGAACCAGATTTCAGTCAAAAGAGAGTTTCTCCACGATGTTTGTTTCCACACGGTGGCGCGTTATTACGTCCCTTTGCCCACAGTGTTCCGCAGGTGTTCCCAGACACGTCTAACTTAGTGAAACCTGATGTTGCTTGAAGGATGGCTTCACCGCCCTGTTGTTCCACAGAGTTGGGCACAGGCCACTTTCCGTGTAGGCCCCGCCTAGGTGTCAGACCACGTCTAGCTTCGGGAAACGAGACGTTAGGGGAAAGGTGCTCTCCACGAAGTGGTTCGTGGAGTCGGCACAGAGGGAACTCTCGTTGTGGGCCCTCCCTGTGTCTTCACGCAATGCTAACTTAGTGAAAAGAGATGTTACCTGAGCGATGTTTTCCCCACAGTGTTGTATCACAGAGTTGAGCGACACGTGGCGCTTCCTCACCCCTACCCCCACCCCCGTAGGTCCTGGGAGTTTTCGAACACTTTTACTTTAGTTTCTGAAAGCACAGGGCGGTTGGAAGAGGGCTTCACCACAATGTGGTTTCAGAGATTCGAGGTATGGCCCTTCCCACAGACGCCCCGCATGGTTGAGGTTTTCAGACGCTCCTCACCTCGTGATGCCAGCTTGGTGTTCTTCGAAAAGGGGCTTCCGCCAAGTGCAGTTTGACAAAGGGTACGGCGCTACCGGCACAGGCCCTGCATCGTTTGTCCAACACGTGCGACTTGCCCAAACGGCGTGTTGCTTGAATGATGGGTTCCCCGCAGTGTGGCACCACCGAATGGAGTCTATGGCCCTCAGCGTGTAAGCCCCGCATAGGGATTCCAAATTGTCTCACGTCGTGAGGCCAGACGCTCCTGGAAAGAATTTTCTCACGACCGTGTGGTTTCAGAGAGTTGAGTTCATGGCACCTGCCTCATCTCCTTCTCCTAGGTGTTCAAACACTTGTAACAGCGAAAGCAGATGTTCGTGGGAAGACGGCTCCACCGCAGTGCAAGTGTTGTTTCCCAGCTTTGAGGACTTCGACACTGTCCGCAGAGGCCCCGCATAGCTTTGCAAACATTTCCAACTTCGTGCTACGAGACGGTCGTTGAACAGGGGTTTGTTTCTGCAAAGCGCGGTTCGACAGAGCCTATGGCCCTCTCGGCACAGGCCCTCCAGAGTTTTTCATAAAGTCTCACTCAGTGAGATGACAGGTTTGTCGAACGATGGTTTCCCCACAGTGTTCTTTCCCACACCGGAGTCTGTGGCACCAGGGGCCCAGGGCCCGCATTGCTAGTCACACCCGTCGAAGTTAGCGAGCCGTGATGCCGGTTGCGACATGGTTTCTCCCGCGCGTACTCTCTCACCGGGGCGAGTGCGTGTCACTTTCCAGATGGTTCCTGCCTAGGTGTGCATACATACCATGCGAGATGGTAGCAGGAAAGGTGGTGTCTGCGAAGGGCAGTTGGACAGAGTCTATTAGGTATGGCGCGGCCAACACTGGACCCATAGAGATTTTTCAGACCCTTCTAACGCAACGAAATGAGACGAGTCTCGAAAGATGGTTCCCCGCTGTTGTTTCACAGAGGTGCGTATTGGGCCCTTGCCGTGTAGGCCCTGCGTACGTTGTAAAAGAGTTCGCAGCGAAACCTTGACAGACTTAGTTGGAAAGACTGTTAGGCCCCAGTGCTGTTTCCAGATGCGAGGCTACGGCACTTGCCGCATAAGCCCGGCATCCGTTTTCGACACAGCAGTCTCAGTGAGACAAGACGCTAGTGGAAAGATGGCTTGCCCAGGGCGTGTCGTGCGGTGGAGTGCATGGCACCTTGGGTGCAGGTCGGCATGGGTTTTCCACCTTGTGGCTTCCCGCAACTCGGTGTCAGTTCCCAAGCTGATGCCTCCACACTTTCGTGTCTCAGGGTTGAGTGCATGGCAGTGTCGTCGTGGGCCCCGCATGGGTTTTCAAACACTACGTAATCTTACTGGCACCAGGTGCCCGTTGCAAGATGGTTTCGCCATCTTGTGCTTCGCCAAGAGGTGAGCGTGCGGCCCTTTGGGGGGGGCGTAAGTCCTCGCGCGGGTGTTCCAACACCTCTCACCTGGGGAAACCAGACGTTAGCCTGGAAGATGGTTTCTTCACAGTGATCTTTCAGAGTCGGCTATGTGCCACTTTGTCCCCAGGGGGGGCCGGCATTGGGTTTCAAACGCTTCAAAGGGAGCGAAACAAGAGGTTACTTGCAAGACGGCGATCCCACCGTGTTGTTCCTCGGAGGTGAGTATAGGGCACCTTAGGCTTAGGCCCCGCAAGGATGTCCTAGCCCTCCGAAATTAGTGGCGACTCAGGGTCGTTGAACGACCACGGTTTCACCACTCTGCCGTTTCAGAGAGTTGAGTAGCTGGCCCGCTCCGCACAGGCCCTGCAGAGTAGAGTCTTCAAACGCCGTCGGCAGAGCGAAGCCAGACGGTACTTGAACCAACGGCCTCCCCGCAGTGCTGTCTCACAGAGTTCGGTATGTGGCATGTTTCCATCTAGGCCTCGCCATAGGTTTTCCGACACTTTTACTTACACGAGGTGACCGTGGAAGGATGGTTTCCCGACCGCGTCCGTTGTGTTGGGTACATGGCGCTTTCCACGTAGACCCTGCCTTCACTCTCCAACATTTCTGACTTCCGGAAACAATGTCTGAGTTGAAAGGTGGTCTCTCCCCGCCCCCACTTCCTCCTCCGCCCTCTCCCCACTCCCCCCCTCCCATACACACACACACACACACACACACACACGCACGCACACGCACACGCACACACACGCACACACACGCACAGTGTCGTCTCCCAGAGTTGATTGACTCTATATGGCACTTTCCTCAGGGGCCCCGCATGGTTTTCAGACACGTGTCAGCCAAACCAGCTGTTCGTCGAAGGATGTCTCACCAACCGTGTTGTTTCCAAGAGTTGAGTATATGGCCCTTTCCGTGTAGCTGCCCCCACAGGTGCTCAAACACTTGTAACTGCGAAATGAGATGTGAGACGACAGACCGACCGTCTCACTACAGGGGTTGTCTCGCAGCGCTGAGTCCAAGGCCCTTTCTGCATAGGGCCTGCATTCGTTTTCAGACACTTCTAACTTAATGAAGCAAGTCGATCGTTGAAAGGCAGTTCCCCGGTGTCTCCCAGAGCTGAGTATACGGCCCTTGCCGTGGAGCACCCGCAGGCATCTCAAACGCTCGCAACCTAGTGAACCAAGGTGCGAGTGGAAGGATGGTCACCCCACAGCCGTCGATTCGCAGAGTTGAGCATAGGTGACCCTTTCCACCCTTTGCGCCCTGCCTGGTGTTTTCAAGCCCTTCTAGGTTCGTGACGTCACAGACTAGCGGCACGCCGGTGTC
The DNA here is from genome assembly GCF_022079265.1 of Lynx rufus. NCBI lineage: Eukaryota > Metazoa > Chordata > Mammalia > Carnivora > Felidae > Lynx > Lynx rufus. The sequence continues at coordinate 31,436,285 of NW_025814824.1, read as the reverse complement.
ACACCCTGGTGTTTCGCAGACTTGAGTATTCGGCGCTTCCCTCCGAGTTCCTCGCAGGCCTTCACAAACAGTACCATCTTGGTGAAACGAGCAGTTAGTTGAAACCATGGATTCCGCACCGTGTTGCTTGAGAGAGTTGAGGACGTGGCACTTTCCCCATCGGCCCCGCGTACGTTTGCAAACGCCGGTCAGTCGCACCGTGAAAAGAACCAGATTTCAGTCAAAAGAGAGTTTCTCCACGATATTTGTTTCCACACGGTGGCGCGTTATTACGTCCCTTTGCCCACAGTGTTCCGCAGGTGTTCCCAGACACGTCTAACTTAGTGAAACCTGATGTTGCTTGAAGGATGGCTTCACCGCCCTGTTGTTCCACAGAGTTGGGCACAGGCCACTTTCCGTGTAGGCCCCGCCTAGGTGTCAGACCACGTCTAGCTTCGGGAAACGAGACGTTAGGGGAAAGGTGCTCTCCACGAAGTGGTTCGTGGAGTCGGCACAGAGGGAACTCTCGTTGTGGGCCCTCCCTGTGTCTTCACGCAATGCTAACTTAGTGAAAAGAGATGTTACCTGAGCGATGTTTTCCCCACAGTGTTGTATCACAGAGTTGAGCGACACGTGGCGCTTCCTCACCCCTACCCCCACCCCCGTAGGTCCTGGGAGTTTTCGAACACTTTTACTTTAGTTTCTGAAAGCACAGGGCGGTTGGAAGAGGGCTTCACCACAATGTGGTTTCAGAGATTCGAGGTATGGCCCTTCCCACAGACGCCCCGCATGGTTGAGGTTTTCAGACGCTCCTCACCTCGTGATGCCAGCTTGGTGTTCTTCGAAAAGGGGCTTCCGCCAAGTGCAGTTTGACAAAGGGTACGGCGCTACCGGCACAGGCCCTGCATCGTTTGTCCAACACGTGCGACTTGCCCAAACGGCGTGTTGCTTGAATGATGGGTTCCCCGCAGTGTGGCACCACCGAATGGAGTCTATGGCCCTCAGCGTGTAAGCCCCGCATAGGGATTCCAAATTGTCTCACGTCGTGAGGCCAGACGCTCCTGGAAAGAATTTTCTCACGACCGTGTGGTTTCAGAGAGTTGAGTTCATGGCACCTGCCTCATCTCCTTCTCCTAGGTGTTCAAACACTTGTAACAGCGAAAGCAGATGTTCGTGGGAAGACGGCTCCACCGCAGTGCAAGTGTTGTTTCCCAGCTTTGAGGACTTCGACACTGTCCGCAGAGGCCCCGCATAGCTTTGCAAACATTTCCAACTTCGTGCTACGAGACGGTCGTTGAACAGGGGTTTGTTTCTGCAAAGCGCGGTTCGACAGAGCCTATGGCCCTCTCGGCACAGGCCCTCCAGAGTTTTTCATAAAGTCTCACTCAGTGAGATGACAGGTTTGTCGAACGATGGTTTCCCCACAGTGTTCTTTCCCACACCGGAGTCTGTGGCACCAGGGGCCCAGGGCCCGCATTGCTAGTCACACCCGTCGAAGTTAGCGAGCCGTGATGCCGGTTGCGACATGGTTTCTCCCGCGGCGTACTCTCTCACCGGGGCGAGTGCGTGTCACTTTCCAGATGGTTCCTGCCTAGGTGTGCATACATACCATGCGAGATGGTAGCAGGAAAGGTGGTGTCTGCGAAGGGCAGTTGGACAGAGTCTATTAGGTATGGCGCGGCCAACACTGGACCCATAGAGATTTTTCAGACCCTTCTAACGCAACGAAATGAGACGAGTCTCGAAAGATGGTTCCCCGCTGTTGTTTCACAGAGGTGCGTATTGGGCCCTTGCCGTGTAGGCCCTGCGTACGTTGTAAAAGAGTTCGCAGCGAAACCTTGACAGACTTAGTTGGAAAGACTGTTAGGCCCCAGTGCTGTTTCCAGATGCGAGGCTACGGCACTTGCCGCATAAGCCCGGCATCCGTTTTCGACACAGCAGTCTCAGTGAGACAAGACGCTAGTGGAAAGATGGCTTGCCCAGGGCGTGTCGTGCGGTGGAGTGCATGGCACCTTGGGTGCAGGTCGGCATGGGTTTTCCACCTTGTGGCTTCCCGCAACTCGGTGTCAGTTCCCAAGCTGATGCCTCCACACTTTCGTGTCTCAGGGTTGAGTGCATGGCAGTGTCGTCGTGGGCCCCGCATGGGTTTTCAAACACTACGTAATCTTACTGGCACCAGGTGCCCGTTTGCAAGATGGTTTCGCCATCTTGTGCTTCGCCAAGAGGTGAGCGTGCGGCCCTTTGGGGGGGGCGTAAGTCCTCGCGCGGGTGTTCCAACACCTCTCACCTGGGGAAACCAGACGTTAGCCTGGAAGATGGTTTCTTCACAGTGATCTTTCAGAGTCGGCTATGTGCCACTTTGTCCCAGGGGGGGCGGCGGCATTGGGTTTCAAACGCTTCAAAGGGAGCGAAACAAGAGGTTACTTGCAAGACGGCGATCCCACCGTGTTGTTCCTCGGAGGTGAGTATAGGGCACCTTAGGCTTAGGCCCCGCAAGGATGTCCTAGCCCTCCGAAATTAGTGGCGACTCAGGGTCGTTGAACGACCACGGTTTCACCACTCTGCCGTTTCAGAGAGTTGAGTAGCTGGCCCGCTCCGCACAGGCCCTGCAGAGTAGAGTCTTCAAACGCCGTCGGCAGAGCGAAGCCAGACGGTACTTGAACCAACGGCCTCCCCGCAGTGCTGTCTCACAGAGTTCGGTATGTGGCATGTTTCCATCTAGGCCTCGCCATAGGTTTTCCGACACTTTTACTTACACGAGGTGACCGTGGAAGGATGGTTTCCCGACCGCGTCCGTTGTGTTGGGTACATGGCGCTTTCCACGTAGACCCTGCCTTCACTCTCCAACATTTCTGACTTCCGGAAACAATGTCTGAGTTGAAAGGTGGTCTCTCCCCGCCCCCACTTCCTCCTCCGCCCTCTCCCCACTCCCCCCCTCCCATACACACACACACACACACACACACACACGCACGCACACGCACACGCACACACACGCACACACACGCACAGTGTCGTCTCCCAGAGTTGATTGACTCTATATGGCACTTTCCTCAGGGGCCCCGCATGGTTTTCAGACACGTGTCAGCCAAACCAGCTGTTCGTCGAAGGATGTCTCACCAACCGTGTTGTTTCCAAGAGTTGAGTATATGGCCCTTTCCGTGTAGCTGCCCCCACAGGTGCTCAAACACTTGTAACTGCGAAATGAGATGTGAGACGACAGACCGACCGTCTCACTACAGGGGTTGTCTCGCAGCGCTGAGTCCAAGGCCCTTTCTGCATAGGGCCTGCATTCGTTTTCAGACACTTCTAACTTAATGAAGCAAGTCGATCGTTGAAAGGCAGTTCCCCGGTGTCTCCCAGAGCTGAGTATACGGCCCTTGCCGTGGAGCACCCGCAGGCATCTCAAACGCTCGCAACCTAGTGAACCAAGGTGCGAGTGGAAGGATGGTCACCCCACAGCCGTCGATTCGCAGAGTTGAGCATAGGTGACCCTTTCCACCCTTTGCGCCCTGCCTGGTGTTTCAAGCCCTTCTAGGTTCGTGACGTCACAGACTAGCGGCACGCCGGTGTCACCACCCTGGTGTTTCGCAGACTTGAGTATACGGCGCTTCCCTCCGAGTTCCTCGCAGGCCTTCACAAACAGTACCATCTTGGTGAAACGAGCAGTTAGTTGAAACCATGGATTCCGCACCGTGTTGCTTGAGAGAGTTGAGGACGTGGCACTTTCCCCATCGGCCCCGCGTACGTTTGCAAACGCCGGTCAGTCGCACCGTGAAAAGAACCAGATTTCAGTCAAAAGAGAGTTTCTCCACGATGTTTGTTTCCACACGGTGGCGCGTTATTACGTCCCTTTGCCCACAGTGTTCCGCAGGTGTTCCCAGACACGTCTAACTTAGTGAAACCTGATGTTGCTTGAAGGATGGCTTCACCGCCCTGTTGTTCCACAGAGTTGGGCACAGGCCACTTTCCGTGTAGGCCCCGCCTAGGTGTCAGACCACGTCTAGCTTCGGGAAACGAGACGTTAGGGGAAAGGTGCTCTCCACGAAGTGGTTCGTGGAGTCGGCACAGAGGGAACTCTCGTTGTGGGCCCTCCCTGTGTCTTCACGCAATGCTAACTTAGTGAAAAGAGATGTTACCTGAGCGATGTTTTCCCCACAGTGTTGTATCACAGAGTTGAGCGACACGTGGCGCTTCCTCACCCCTACCCCCACCCCCGTAGGTCCTGGGAGTTTTCGAACACTTTTACTTTAGTTTCTGAAAGCACAGGGCGGTTGGAAGAGGGCTTCACCACAATGTGGTTTCAGAGATTCGAGGTATGGCCCTTCCCACAGACGCCCCGCATGGTTGAGGTTTTCAGACGCTCCTCACCTCGTGATGCCAGCTTGGTGTTCTTCGAAAAGGGGCTTCCGCCAAGTGCAGTTTGACAAAGGGTACGGCGCTACCGGCACAGGCCCTGCATCGTTTGTCCAACACGTGCGACTTGCCCAAACGGCGTGTTGCTTGAATGATGGGTTCCCCGCAGTGTGGCACCACCGAATGGAGTCTATGGCCCTCAGCGTGTAAGCCCCGCATAGGGATTCCAAATTGTCTCACGTCGTGAGGCCAGACGCTCCTGGAAAGAATTTTCTCACGACCGTGTGGTTTCAGAGAGTTGAGTTCATGGCACCTGCCTCATCTCCTTCTCCTAGGTGTTCAAACACTTGTAACAGCGAAAGCAGATGTTCGTGGGAAGACGGCTCCACCGCAGTGCAAGTGTTGTTTCCCAGCTTTGAGGACTTCGACACTGTCCGCAGAGGCCCCGCATAGCTTTGCAAACATTTCCAACTTCGTGCTACGAGACGGTCGTTGAACAGGGGTTTGTTTCTGCAAAGCGCGGTTCGACAGAGCCTATGGCCCTCTCGGCACAGGCCCTCCAGAGTTTTTCATAAAGTCTCACTCAGTGAGATGACAGGTTTGTCGAACGATGGTTTCCCCACAGTGTTCTTTCCCACACCGGAGTCTGTGGCACCAGGGGCCCAGGGCCCGCATTGCTAGTCACACCCGTCGAAGTTAGCGAGCCGTGATGCCGGTTGCGACATGGTTTCTCCCGCGCGTACTCTCTCACCGGGGCGAGTGCGTGTCACTTTCCAGATGGTTCCTGCCTAGGTGTGCATACATACCATGCGAGATGGTAGCAGGAAAGGTGGTGTCTGCGAAGGGCAGTTGGACAGAGTCTATTAGGTATGGCGCGGCCAACACTGGACCCATAGAGATTTTTCAGACCCTTCTAACGCAACGAAATGAGACGAGTCTCGAAAGATGGTTCCCCGCTGTTGTTTCACAGAGGTGCGTATTGGGCCCTTGCCGTGTAGGCCCTGCGTACGTTGTAAAAGAGTTCGCAGCGAAACCTTGACAGACTTAGTTGGAAAGACTGTTAGGCCCCAGTGCTGTTTCCAGATGCGAGGCTACGGCACTTGCCGCATAAGCCCGGCATCCGTTTTCGACACAGCAGTCTCAGTGAGACAAGACGCTAGTGGAAAGATGGCTTGCCCAGGGCGTGTCGTGCGGTGGAGTGCATGGCACCTTGGGTGCAGGTCGGCATGGGTTTTCCACCTTGTGGCTTCCCGCAACTCGGTGTCAGTTCCCAAGCTGATGCCTCCACACTTTCGTGTCTCAGGGTTGAGTGCATGGCAGTGTCGTCGTGGGCCCCGCATGGGTTTTCAAACACTACGTAATCTTACTGGCACCAGGTGCCCGTTGCAAGATGGTTTCGCCATCTTGTGCTTCGCCAAGAGGTGAGCGTGCGGCCCTTTGGGGGGGGCGTAAGTCCTCGCGCGGGTGTTCCAACACCTCTCACCTGGGGAAACCAGACGTTAGCCTGGAAGATGGTTTCTTCACAGTGATCTTTCAGAGTCGGCTATGTGCCACTTTGTCCCCAGGGGGGGCCGGCATTGGGTTTCAAACGCTTCAAAGGGAGCGAAACAAGAGGTTACTTGCAAGACGGCGATCCCACCGTGTTGTTCCTCGGAGGTGAGTATAGGGCACCTTAGGCTTAGGCCCCGCAAGGATGTCCTAGCCCTCCGAAATTAGTGGCGACTCAGGGTCGTTGAACGACCACGGTTTCACCACTCTGCCGTTTCAGAGAGTTGAGTAGCTGGCCCGCTCCGCACAGGCCCTGCAGAGTAGAGTCTTCAAACGCCGTCGGCAGAGCGAAGCCAGACGGTACTTGAACCAACGGCCTCCCCGCAGTGCTGTCTCACAGAGTTCGGTATGTGGCATGTTTCCATCTAGGCCTCGCCATAGGTTTTCCGACACTTTTACTTACACGAGGTGACCGTGGAAGGATGGTTTCCCGACCGCGTCCGTTGTGTTGGGTACATGGCGCTTTCCACGTAGACCCTGCCTTCACTCTCCAACATTTCTGACTTCCGGAAACAATGTCTGAGTTGAAAGGTGGTCTCTCCCCGCCCCCACTTCCTCCTCCGCCCTCTCCCCACTCCCCCCCTCCCATACACACACACACACACACACACGCACGCACACGCACACGCACACACACGCACACACACGCACAGTGTCGTCTCCCAGAGTTGATTGACTCTATATGGCACTTTCCTCAGGGGCCCCGCATGGTTTTCAGACACGTGTCAGCCAAACCAGCTGTTCGTCGAAGGATGTCTCACCAACCGTGTTGTTTCCAAGAGTTGAGTATATGGCCCTTTCCGTGTAGCTGCCCCCACAGGTGCTCAAACACTTGTAACTGCGAAATGAGATGTGAGACGACAGACCGACCGTCTCACTACAGGGGTTGTCTCGCAGCGCTGAGTCCAAGGCCCTTTCTGCATAGGGCCTGCATTCGTTTTCAGACACTTCTAACTTAATGAAGCAAGTCGATCGTTGAAAGGCAGTTCCCCGGTGTCTCCCAGAGCTGAGTATACGGCCCTTGCCGTGGAGCACCCGCAGGCATCTCAAACGCTCGCAACCTAGTGAACCAAGGTGCGAGTGGAAGGATGGTCACCCCACAGCCGTCGATTCGCAGAGTTGAGCATAGGTGACCCTTTCCACCCTTTGCGCCCTGCCTGGTGTTTCAAGCCCTTCTAGGTTCGTGACGTCACAGACTAGCGGCACGCCGGTGTCACCACCCTGGTGTTTCGCAGACTTGAGTATACGGCGCTTCCCTCCGAGTTCCTCGCAGGCCTTCACAAACAGTACCATCTTGGTGAAACGAGCAGTTAGTTGAAACCATGGATTCCGCACCGTGTTGCTTGAGAGAGTTGAGGACGTGGCACTTTCCCCATCGGCCCCGCGTACGTTTGCAAACGCCGGTCAGTCGCACCGTGAAAAGAACCAGATTTCAGTCAAAAGAGAGTTTCTCCACGATATTTGTTTCCACACGGTGGCGCGTTATTACGTCCCTTTGCCCACAGTGTTCCGCAGGTGTTCCCAGACACGTCTAACTTAGTGAAACCTGATGTTGCTTGAAGGATGGCTTCACCGCCCTGTTGTTCCACAGAGTTGGGCACAGGCCACTTTCCGTGTAGGCCCCGCCTAGGTGTCAGACCACGTCTAGCTTCGGGAAACGAGACGTTAGGGGAAAGGTGCTCTCCACGAAGTGGTTCGTGGAGTCGGCACAGAGGGAACTCTCGTTGTGGGCCCTCCCTGTGTCTTCACGCAATGCTAACTTAGTGAAAAGAGATGTTACCTGAGCGATGTTTTCCCCACAGTGTTGTATCACAGAGTTGAGCGACACGTGGCGCTTCCTCACCCCTACCCCCACCCCCGTAGGTCCTGGGAGTTTTCGAACACTTTTACTTTAGTTTCTGAAAGCACAGGGCGGTTGGAAGAGGGCTTCACCACAATGTGGTTTCAGAGATTCGAGGTATGGCCCTTCCCACAGACGCCCCGCATGGTTGAGGTTTTCAGACGCTCCTCACCTCGTGATGCCAGCTTGGTGTTCTTCGAAAAGGGGCTTCCGCCAAGTGCAGTTTGACAAAGGGTACGGCGCTACCGGCACAGGCCCTGCATCGTTTGTCCAACACGTGCGACTTGCCCAAACGGCGTGTTGCTTGAATGATGGGTTCCCCGCAGTGTGGCACCACCGAATGGAGTCTATGGCCCTCAGCGTGTAAGCCCCGCATAGGGATTCCAAATTGTCTCACGTCGTGAGGCCAGACGCTCCTGGAAAGAATTTTCTCACGACCGTGTGGTTTCAGAGAGTTGAGTTCATGGCACCTGCCTCATCTCCTTCTCCTAGGTGTTCAAACACTTGTAACAGCGAAAGCAGATGTTCGTGGGAAGACGGCTCCACCGCAGTGCAAGTGTTGTTTCCCAGCTTTGAGGACTTCGACACTGTCCGCAGAGGCCCCGCATAGCTTTGCAAACATTTCCAACTTCGTGCTACGAGACGGTCGTTGAACAGGGGTTTGTTTCTGCAAAGCGCGGTTCGACAGAGCCTATGGCCCTCTCGGCACAGGCCCTCCAGAGTTTTTCATAAAGTCTCACTCAGTGAGATGACAGGTTTGTCGAACGATGGTTTCCCCACAGTGTTCTTTCCCACACCGGAGTCTGTGGCACCAGGGGCCCAGGGCCCGCATTGCTAGTCACACCCGTCGAAGTTAGCGAGCCGTGATGCCGGTTGCGACATGGTTTCTCCCGCGCGTACTCTCTCACCGGGGCGAGTGCGTGTCACTTTCCAGATGGTTCCTGCCTAGGTGTGCATACATACCATGCGAGATGGTAGCAGGAAAGGTGGTGTCTGCGAAGGGCAGTTGGACAGAGTCTATTAGGTATGGCGCGGCCAACACTGGACCCATAGAGATTTTTCAGACCCTTCTAACGCAACGAAATGAGACGAGTCTCGAAAGATGGTTCCCCGCTGTTGTTTCACAGAGGTGCGTATTGGGCCCTTGCCGTGTAGGCCCTGCGTACGTTGTAAAAGAGTTCGCAGCGAAACCTTGACAGACTTAGTTGGAAAGACTGTTAGGCCCCAGTGCTGTTTCCAGATGCGAGGCTACGGCACTTGCCGCATAAGCCCGGCATCCGTTTTCGACACAGCAGTCTCAGTGAGACAAGACGCTAGTGGAAAGATGGCTTGCCCAGGGCGTGTCGTGCGGTGGAGTGCATGGCACCTTGGGTGCAGGTCGGCATGGGTTTTCCACCTTGTGGCTTCCCGCAACTCGGTGTCAGTTCCCAAGCTGATGCCTCCACACTTTCGTGTCTCAGGGTTGAGTGCATGGCAGTGTCGTCGTGGGCCCCGCATGGGTTTTCAAACACTACGTAATCTTACTGGCACCAGGTGCCCGTTGCAAGATGGTTTCGCCATCTTGTGCTTCGCCAAGAGGTGAGCGTGCGGCCCTTTGGGGGGGGCGTAAGTCCTCGCGCGGGTGTTCCAACACCTCTCACCTGGGGAAACCAGACGTTAGCCTGGAAGATGGTTTCTTCACAGTGATCTTTCAGAGTCGGCTATGTGCCACTTTGTCCCCAGGGGGGGCCGGCATTGGGTTTCAAACGCTTCAAAGGGAGCGAAACAAGAGGTTACTTGCAAGACGGCGATCCCACCGTGTTGTTCCTCGGAGGTGAGTATAGGGCACCTTAGGCTTAGGCCCCGCAAGGATGTCCTAGCCCTCCGAAATTAGTGGCGACTCAGGGTCGTTGAACGACCACGGTTTCACCACTCTGCCGTTTCAGAGAGTTGAGTAGCTGGCCCGCTCCGCACAGGCCCTGCAGAGTAGAGTCTTCAAACGCCGTCGGCAGAGCGAAGCCAGACGGTACTTGAACCAACGGCCTCCCCGCAGTGCTGTCTCACAGAGTTCGGTATGTGGCATGTTTCCATCTAGGCCTCGCCATAGGTTTTCCGACACTTTTACTTACACGAGGTGACCGTGGAAGGATGGTTTCCCGACCGCGTCCGTTGTGTTGGGTACATGGCGCTTTCCACGTAGACCCTGCCTTCACTCTCCAACATTTCTGACTTCCGGAAACAATGTCTGAGTTGAAAGGTGGTCTCTCCCCGCCCCCACTTCCTCCTCCGCCCTCTCCCCACTCCCCCCCTCCCATACACACACACACACACACACACACACACGCACGCACACGCACACGCACACACACGCACACACACGCACAGTGTCGTCTCCCAGAGTTGATTGACTCTATATGGCACTTTCCTCAGGGGCCCCGCATGGTTTTCAGACACGTGTCAGCCAAACCAGCTGTTCGTCGAAGGATGTCTCACCAACCGTGTTGTTTCCAAGAGTTGAGTATATGGCCCTTTCCGTGTAGCTGCCCCCACAGGTGCTCAAACACTTGTAACTGCGAAATGAGATGTGAGACGACAGACCGACCGTCTCACTACAGGGGTTGTCTCGCAGCGCTGAGTCCAAGGCCCTTTCTGCATAGGGCCTGCATTCGTTTTCAGACACTTCTAACTTAATGAAGCAAGTCGATCGTTGAAAGGCAGTTCCCCGGTGTCTCCCAGAGCTGAGTATACGGCCCTTGCCGTGGAGCACCCGCAGGCATCTCAAACGCTCGCAACCTAGTGAACCAAGGTGCGAGTGGAAGGATGGTCACCCCACAGCCGTCGATTCGCAGAGTTGAGCATAGGTGACCCTTTCCACCCTTTGCGCCCTGCCTGGTGTTTCAAGCCCTTCTAGGTTCGTGACGTCACAGACTAGCGGCACGCCGGTGTCACCACCCTGGTGTTTCGCAGACTTGAGTATACGGCGCTTCCCTCCGAGTTCCTCGCAGGCCTTCACAAACAGTACCATCTTGGTGAAACGAGCAGTTAGTTGAAACCATGGATTCCGCACCGTGTTGCTTGAGAGAGTTGAGGACGTGGCACTTTCCCCATCGGCCCCGCGTACGTTTGCAAACGCCGGTCAGTCGCACCGTGAAAAGAACCAGATTTCAGTCAAAAGAGAGTTTCTCCACGATATTTGTTTCCACACGGTGGCGCGTTATTACGTCCCTTTGCCCACAGTGTTCCGCAGGTGTTCCCAGACACGTCTAACTTAGTGAAACCTGATGTTGCTTGAAGGATGGCTTCACCGCCCTGTTGTTCCACAGAGTTGGGCACAGGCCACTTTCCGTGTAGGCCCCGCCTAGGTGTCAGACCACGTCTAGCTTCGGGAAACGAGACGTTAGGGGAAAGGTGCTCTCCACGAAGTGGTTCGTGGAGTCGGCACAGAGGGAACTCTCGTTGTGGGCCCTCCCTGTGTCTTCACGCAATGCTAACTTAGTGAAAAGAGATGTTACCTGAGCGATGTTTTCCCCACAGTGTTGTATCACAGAGTTGAGCGACACGTGGCGCTTCCTCACCCCTACCCCCACCCCCGTAGGTCCTGGGAGTTTTCGAACACTTTTACTTTAGTTTCTGAAAGCACAGGGCGGTTGGAAGAGGGCTTCACCACAATGTGGTTTCAGAGATTCGAGGTATGGCCCTTCCCACAGACGCCCCGCATGGTTGAGGTTTTCAGACGCTCCTCACCTCGTGATGCCAGCTTGGTGTTCTTCGAAAAGGGGCTTCCGCCAAGTGCAGTTTGACAAAGGGTACGGCGCTACCGGCACAGGCCCTGCATCGTTTGTCCAACACGTGCGACTTGCCCAAACGGCGTGTTGCTTGAATGATGGGTTCCCCGCAGTGTGGCACCACCGAATGGAGTCTATGGCCCTCAGCGTGTAAGCCCCGCATAGGGATTCCAAATTGTCTCACGTCGTGAGGCCAGACGCTCCTGAAAAGAATTTTCTCACGACCGTGTGGTTTCAGAGAGTTGAGTTCATGGCACCTGCCTCATCTCCTTCTCCTAGGTGTTCAAACACTTGTAACAGCGAAAGCAGATGTTCGTGGGAAGACGGCTCCACCGCAGTGCAAGTGTTGTTTCCCAGCTTTGAGGACTTCGACACTGTCCGCAGAGGCCCCGCATAGCTTTGCAAACATTTCCAACTTCGTGCTACGAGACGGTCGTTGAACAGGGGTTTGTTTCTGCAAAGCGCGGTTCGACAGAGCCTATGGCCCTCTCGGCACAGGCCCTCCAGAGTTTTTCATAAAGTCTCACTCAGTGAGATGGCAGGTTTGTCGAACGATGGTTTCCCCACAGTGTTCTTTCCCACACCGGAGTCTGTGGCACCAGGGGCCCAGGGCCCGCATTGCTAGTCACACCCGTCGAAGTTAGCGAGCCGTGATGCCGGTTGCGACATGGTTTCTCCCGCGCGTACTCTCTCACCGGGGCGAGTGCGTGTCACTTTCCAGATGGTTCCTGCCTAGGTGTGCATACATACCATGCGAGATGGTAGCAGGAAAGGTGGTGTCTGCGAAGGGCAGTTGGACAGAGTCTATTAGGTATGGCGCGGCCAACACTGGACCCATAGAGATTTTTCAGACCCTTCTAACGCAACGAAATGAGACGAGTCTCGAAAGATGGTTCCCCGCTGTTGTTTCACAGAGGTGCGTATTGGGCCCTTGCCGTGTAGGCCCTGCGTACGTTGTAAAAGAGTTCGCAGCGAAACCTTGACAGACTTAGTTGGAAAGACTGTTAGGCCCCAGTGCTGTTTCCAGATGCGAGGCTACGGCACTTGCCGCATAAGCCCGGCATCCGTTTTCGACACAGCAGTCTCAGTGAGACAAGACGCTAGTGGAAAGATGGCTTGCCCAGGGCGTGTCGTGCGGTGGAGTGCATGGCACCTTGGGTGCAGGTCGGCATGGGTTTTCCACCTTGTGGCTTCCCGCAACTCGGTGTCAGTTCCCAAGCTGATGCCTCCACACTTTCGTGTCTCAGGGTTGAGTGCATGGCAGTGTCGTCGTGGGCCCCGCATGGGTTTTCAAACACTACGTAATCTTACTGGCACCAGGTGCCCGTTGCAAGATGGTTTCGCCATCTTGTGCTTCGCCAAGAGGTGAGCGTGCGGCCCTTTGGGGGGGGCGTAAGTCCTCGCGCGGGTGTTCCAACACCTCTCACCTGGGGAAACCAGACGTTAGCCTGGAAGATGGTTTCTTCACAGTGATCTTTCAGAGTCGGCTATGTGCCACTTTGTCCCCAGGGGGGGCCGGCATTGGGTTTCAAACGCTTCAAAGGGAGCGAAACAAGAGGTTACTTGCAAGACGGCGATCCCACCGTGTTGTTCCTCGGAGGTGAGTATAGGGCACCTTAGGCTTAGGCCCCGCAAGGATGTCCTAGCCCTCCGAAATTAGTGGCGACTCAGGGTCGTTGAACGACCACGGTTTCACCACTCTGCCGTTTCAGAGAGTTGAGTAGCTGGCCCGCTCCGCACAGGCCCTGCAGAGTAGAGTCTTCAAACGCCGTCGGCAGAGCGAAGCCAGACGGTACTTGAACCAACGGCCTCCCCGCAGTGCTGTCTCACAGAGTTCGGTATGTGGCATGTTTCCATCTAGGCCTCGCCATAGGTTTTCCGACACTTTTACTTACACGAGGTGACCGTGGAAGGATGGTTTCCCGACCGCGTCCGTTGTGTTGGGTACATGGCGCTTTCCACGTAGACCCTGCCTTCACTCTCCAACATTTCTGACTTCCGGAAACAATGTCTGAGTTGAAAGGTGGTCTCTCCCCGCCCCCACTTCCTCCTCCGCCCTCTCCCCACTCCCCCCCTCCCATACACACACACACACACACACACACACGCACGCACACGCACACGCACACACACGCACACACACGCACAGTGTCGTCTCCCAGAGTTGATTGACTCTATATGGCACTTTCCTCAGGGGCCCCGCATGGTTTTCAGACACGTGTCAGCCAAACCAGCTGTTCGTCGAAGGATGTCTCACCAACCGTGTTGTTTCCAAGAGTTGAGTATATGGCCCTTTCCGTGTAGCTGCCCCCACAGGTGCTCAAACACTTGTAACTGCGAAATGAGATGTGAGACGACAGACCGACCGTCTCACTACAGGGGTTGTCTCGCAGCGCTGAGTCCAAGGCCCTTTCTGCATAGGGCCTGCATTCGTTTTCAGACACTTCTAACTTAATGAAGCAAGTCGATCGTTGAAAGGCAGTTCCCCGGTGTCTCCCAGAGCTGAGTATACGGCCCTTGCCGTGGAGCACCCGCAGGCATCTCAAACGCTCGCAACCTAGTGAACCAAGGTGCGAGTGGAAGGATGGTCACCCCACAGCCGTCGATTCGCAGAGTTGAGCATAGGTGACCCTTTCCACCCTTTGCGCCCTGCCTGGTGTTTCAAGCCCTTCTAGGTTCGTGACGTCACAGACTAGCGGCACGCCGGTGTCACCACCCTGGTGTTTCGCAGACTTGAGTATACGGCGCTTCCCTCCGAGTTCCTCGCAGGCCTTCACAAACAGTACCATCTTGGTGAAACGAGCAGTTAGTTGAAACCATGGATTCCGCACCGTGTTGCTTGAGAGAGTTGAGGACGTGGCACTTTCCCCATCGGCCCCGCGTACGTTTGCAAACGCCGGTCAGTCGCACCGTGAAAAGAACCAGATTTCAGTCAAAAGAGAGTTTCTCCACGATATTTGTTTCCACACGGTGGCGCGTTATTACGTCCCTTTGCCCACAGTGTTCCGCAGGTGTTCCCAGACACGTCTAACTTAGTGAAACCTGATGTTGCTTGAAGGATGGCTTCACCGCCCTGTTGTTCCACAGAGTTGGGCACAGGCCACTTTCCGTGTAGGCCCCGCCTAGGTGTCAGACCACGTCTAGCTTCGGGAAACGAGACGTTAGGGGAAAGGTGCTCTCCACGAAGTGGTTCGTGGAGTCGGCACAGAGGGAACTCTCGTTGTGGGCCCTCCCTGTGTCTTCACGCAATGCTAACTTAGTGAAAAGAGATGTTACCTGAGCGATGTTTTCCCCACAGTGTTGTATCACAGAGTTGAGCGACACGTGGCGCTTCCTCACCCCTACCCCCACCCCCGTAGGTCCTGGGAGTTTTCGAACACTTTTACTTTAGTTTCTGAAAGCACAGGGCGGTTGGAAGAGGGCTTCACCACAATGTGGTTTCAGAGATTCGAGGTATGGCCCTTCCCACAGACGCCCCGCATGGTTGAGGTTTTCAGACGCTCCTCACCTCGTGATGCCAGCTTGGTGTTCTTCGAAAAGGGGCTTCCGCCAAGTGCAGTTTGACAAAGGGTACGGCGCTACCGGCACAGGCCCTGCATCGTTTGTCCAACACGTGCGACTTGCCCAAACGGCGTGTTGCTTGAATGATGGGTTCCCCGCAGTGTGGCACCACCGAATGGAGTCTATGGCCCTCAGCGTGTAAGCCCCGCATAGGGATTCCAAATTGTCTCACGTCGTGAGGCCAGACGCTCCTGGAAAGAATTTTCTCACGACCGTGTGGTTTCAGAGAGTTGAGTTCATGGCACCTGCCTCATCTCCTTCTCCTAGGTGTTCAAACACTTGTAACAGCGAAAGCAGATGTTCGTGGGAAGACGGCTCCACCGCAGTGCAAGTGTTGTTTCCCAGCTTTGAGGACTTCGACACTGTCCGCAGAGGCCCCGCATAGCTTTGCAAACATTTCCAACTTCGTGCTACGAGACGGTCGTTGAACAGGGGTTTGTTTCTGCAAAGCGCGGTTCGACAGAGCCTATGGCCCTCTCGGCACAGGCCCTCCAGAGTTTTTCATAAAGTCTCACTCAGTGAGATGACAGGTTTGTCGAACGATGGTTTCCCCACAGTGTTCTTTCCCACACCGGAGTCTGTGGCACCAGGGGCCCAGGGCCCGCATTGCTAGTCACACCCGTCGAAGTTAGCGAGCCGTGATGCCGGTTGCGACATGGTTTCTCCCGCGCGTACTCTCTCACCGGGGCGAGTGCGTGTCACTTTCCAGATGGTTCCCCTGCCTAGGTGTGCATACATACCATGCGAGATGGTAGCAGGAAAGGTGGTGTCTGCGAAGGGCAGTTGGACAGAGTCTATTAGGTATGGCGCGGCCAACACTGGACCCATAGAGATTTTTCAGACCCTTCTAACGCAACGAAATGAGACGAGTCTCGAAAGATGGTTCCCCGCTGTTGTTTCACAGAGGTGCGTATTGGGCCCTTGCCGTGTAGGCCCTGCGTACGTTGTAAAAGAGTTCGCAGCGAAACCTTGACAGACTTAGTTGGAAAGACTGTTAGGCCCCAGTGCTGTTTCCAGATGCGAGGCTACGGCACTTGCCGCATAAGCCCGGCATCCGTTTTCGACACAGCAGTCTCAGTGAGACAAGACGCTAGTGGAAAGATGGCTTGCCCAGGGCGTGTCGTGCGGTGGAGTGCATGGCACCTTGGGTGCAGGTCGGCATGGGTTTTCCACCTTGTGGCTTCCCGCAACTCGGTGTCAGTTCCCAAGCTGATGCCTCCACACTTTCGTGTCTCAGGGTTGAGTGCATGGCAGTGTCGTCGTGGGCCCCGCATGGGTTTTCAAACACTACGTAATCTTACTGGCACCAGGTGCCCGTTGCAAGATGGTTTCGCCATCTTGTGCTTCGCCAAGAGGTGAGCGTGCGGCCCTTTGGGGGGGGCGTAAGTCCTCGCGCGGGTGTTCCAACACCTCTCACCTGGGGAAACCAGACGTTAGCCTGGAAGATGGTTTCTTCACAGTGATCTTTCAGAGTCGGCTATGTGCCACTTTGTCCCCAGGGGGGGCCGGCATTGGGTTTCAAACGCTTCAAAGGGAGCGAAACAAGAGGTTACTTGCAAGACGGCGATCCCACCGTGTTGTTCCTCGGAGGTGAGTATAGGGCACCTTAGGCTTAGGCCCCGCAAGGATGTCCTAGCCCTCCGAAATTAGTGGCGACTCAGGGTCGTTGAACGACCACGGTTTCACCACTCTGCCGTTTCAGAGAGTTGAGTAGCTGGCCCGCTCCGCACAGGCCCTGCAGAGTAGAGTCTTCAAACGCCGTCGGCAGAGCGAAGCCAGACGGTACTTGAACCAACGGCCTCCCCGCAGTGCTGTCTCACAGAGTTCGGTATGTGGCATGTTTCCATCTAGGCCTCGCCATAGGTTTTCCGACACTTTTACTTACACGAGGTGACCGTGGAAGGATGGTTTCCCGACCGCGTCCGTTGTGTTGGGTACATGGCGCTTTCCACGTAGACCCTGCCTTCACTCTCCAACATTTCTGACTTCCGGAAACAATGTCTGAGTTGAAAGGTGGTCTCTCCCCGCCCCCACTTCCTCCTCCGCCCTCTCCCCACTCCCCCCCTCCCATACACACACACACACACACACACACACACGCACGCACACGCACACGCACACACACGCACACACACGCACAGTGTCGTCTCCCAGAGTTGATTGACTCTATATGGCACTTTCCTCAGGGGCCCCGCATGGTTTTCAGACACGTGTCAGCCAAACCAGCTGTTCGTCGAAGGATGTCTCACCAACCGTGTTGTTTCCAAGAGTTGAGTATATGGCCCTTTCCGTGTAGCTGCCCCCACAGGTGCTCAAACACTTGTAACTGCGAAATGAGATGTGAGACGACAGACCGACCGTCTCACTACAGGGGTTGTCTCGCAGCGCTGAGTCCAAGGCCCTTTCTGCATAGGGCCTGCATTCGTTTTCAGACACTTCTAACTTAATGAAGCAAGTCGATCGTTGAAAGGCAGTTCCCCGGTGTCTCCCAGAGCTGAGTATACGGCCCTTGCCGTGGAGCACCCGCAGGCATCTCAAACGCTCGCAACCTAGTGAACCAAGGTGCGAGTGGAAGGATGGTCACCCCACAGCCGTCGATTCGCAGAGTTGAGCATAGGTGACCCTTTCCACCCTTTGCGCCCTGCCTGGTGTTTCAAGCCCTTCTAGGTTCGTGACGTCACAGACTAGCGGCACGCCGGTGTCACCACCCTGGTGTTTCGCAGACTTGAGTATACGGCGCTTCCCTCCGAGTTCCTCGCAGGCCTTCACAAACAGTACCATCTTGGTGAAACGAGCAGTTAGTTGAAACCATGGATTCCGCACCGTGTTGCTTGAGAGAGTTGAGGACGTGGCACTTTCCCCATCGGCCCCGCGTACGTTTGCAAACGCCGGTCAGTCGCACCGTGAAAAGAACCAGATTTCAGTCAAAAGAGAGTTTCTCCACGATATTTGTTTCCACACGGTGGCGCGTTATTACGTCCCTTTGCCCACAGTGTTCCGCAGGTGTTCCCAGACACGTCTAACTTAGTGAAACCTGATGTTGCTTGAAGGATGGCTTCACCGCCCTGTTGTTCCACAGAGTTGGGCACAGGCCACTTTCCGTGTAGGCCCCGCCTAGGTGTCAGACCACGTCTAGCTTCGGGAAACGAGACGTTAGGGGAAAGGTGCTCTCCACGAAGTGGTTCGTGGAGTCGGCACAGAGGGAACTCTCGTTGTGGGCCCTCCCTGTGTCTTCACGCAATGCTAACTTAGTGAAAAGAGATGTTACCTGAGCGATGTTTTCCCCACAGTGTTGTATCACAGAGTTGAGCGACACGTGGCGCTTCCTCACCCCTACCCCCACCCCCGTAGGTCCTGGGAGTTTTCGAACACTTTTACTTTAGTTTCTGAAAGCACAGGGCGGTTGGAAGAGGGCTTCACCACAATGTGGTTTCAGAGATTCGAGGTATGGCCCTTCCCACAGACGCCCCGCATGGTTGAGGTTTTCAGACGCTCCTCACCTCGTGATGCCAGCTTGGTGTTCTTCGAAAAGGGGCTTCCGCCAAGTGCAGTTTGACAAAGGGTACGGCGCTACCGGCACAGGCCCTGCATCGTTTGTCCAACACGTGCGACTTGCCCAAACGGCGTGTTGCTTGAATGATGGGTTCCCCGCAGTGTGGCACCACCGAATGGAGTCTATGGCCCTCAGCGTGTAAGCCCCGCATAGGGATTCCAAATTGTCTCACGTCGTGAGGCCAGACGCTCCTGGAAAGAATTTTCTCACGACCGTGTGGTTTCAGAGAGTTGAGTTCATGGCACCTGCCTCATCTCCTTCTCCTAGGTGTTCAAACACTTGTAACAGCGAAAGCAGATGTTCGTGGGAAGACGGCTCCACCGCAGTGCAAGTGTTGTTTCCCAGCTTTGAGGACTTCGACACTGTCCGCAGAGGCCCCGCATAGCTTTGCAAACATTTCCAACTTCGTGCTACGAGACGGTCGTTGAACAGGGGTTTGTTTCTGCAAAGCGCGGTTCGACAGAGCCTATGGCCCTCTCGGCACAGGCCCTCCAGAGTTTTTCATAAAGTCTCACTCAGTGAGATGGCAGGTTTGTCGAACGATGGTTTCCCCACAGTGTTCTTTCCCACACCGGAGTCTGTGGCACCAGGGGCCCAGGGCCCGCATTGCTAGTCACACCCGTCGAAGTTAGCGAGCCGTGATGCCGGTTGCGACATGGTTTCTCCCGCGCGTACTCTCTCACCGGGGCGAGTGCGTGTCACTTTCCAGATGGTTCCTGCCTAGGTGTGCATACATACCATGCGAGATGGTAGCAGGAAAGGTGGTGTCTGCGAAGGGCAGTTGGACAGAGTCTATTAGGTATGGCGCGGCCAACACTGGACCCATAGAGATTTTTCAGACCCTTCTAACGCAACGAAATGAGACGAGTCTCGAAAGATGGTTCCCCGCTGTTGTTTCACAGAGGTGCGTATTGGGCCCTTGCCGTGTAGGCCCTGCGTACGTTGTAAAAGAGTTCGCAGCGAAACCTTGACAGACTTAGTTGGAAAGACTGTTAGGCCCCAGTGCTGTTTCCAGATGCGAGGCTACGGCACTTGCCGCATAAGCCCGGCATCCGTTTTCGACACAGCAGTCTCAGTGAGACAAGACGCTAGTGGAAAGATGGCTTGCCCAGGGCGTGTCGTGCGGTGGAGTGCATGGCACCTTGGGTGCAGGTCGGCATGGGTTTTCCACCTTGTGGCTTCCCGCAACTCGGTGTCAGTTCCCAAGCTGATGCCTCCACACTTTCGTGTCTCAGGGTTGAGTGCATGGCAGTGTCGTCGTGGGCCCCGCATGGGTTTTCAAACACTACGTAATCTTACTGGCACCAGGTGCCCGTTGCAAGATGGTTTCGCCATCTTGTGCTTCGCCAAGAGGTGAGCGTGCGGCCCTTTGGGGGGGGCGTAAGTCCTCGCGCGGGTGTTCCAACACCTCTCACCTGGGGAAACCAGACGTTAGCCTGGAAGATGGTTTCTTCACAGTGATCTTTCAGAGTCGGCTATGTGCCACTTTGTCCCCAGGGGGGGCCGGCATTGGGTTTCAAACGCTTCAAAGGGAGCGAAACAAGAGGTTACTTGCAAGACGGCGATCCCACCGTGTTGTTCCTCGGAGGTGAGTATAGGGCACCTTAGGCTTAGGCCCCGCAAGGATGTCCTAGCCCTCCGAAATTAGTGGCGACTCAGGGTCGTTGAACGACCACGGTTTCACCACTCTGCCGTTTCAGAGAGTTGAGTAGCTGGCCCGCTCCGCACAGGCCCTGCAGAGTAGAGTCTTCAAACGCCGTCGGCAGAGCGAAGCCAGACGGTACTTGAACCAACGGCCTCCCCGCAGTGCTGTCTCACAGAGTTCGGTATGTGGCATGTTTCCATCTAGGCCTCGCCATAGGTTTTCCGACACTTTTACTTACACGAGGTGACCGTGGAAGGATGGTTTCCCGACCGCGTCCGTTGTGTTGGGTACATGGCGCTTTCCACGTAGACCCTGCCTTCACTCTCCAACATTTCTGACTTCCGGAAACAATGTCTGAGTTGAAAGGTGGTCTCTCCCCGCCCCCACTTCCTCCTCCGCCCTCTCCCCACTCCCCCCCTCCCATACACACACACACACACACACACACACACGCACGCACACGCACACGCACACACACGCACACACACGCACAGTGTCGTCTCCCAGAGTTGATTGACTCTATATGGCACTTTCCTCAGGGGCCCCGCATGGTTTTCAGACACGTGTCAGCCAAACCAGCTGTTCGTCGAAGGATGTCTCACCAACCGTGTTGTTTCCAAGAGTTGAGTATATGGCCCTTTCCGTGTAGCTGCCCCCACAGGTGCTCAAACACTTGTAACTGCGAAATGAGATGTGAGACGACAGACCGACCGTCTCACTACAGGGGTTGTCTCGCAGCGCTGAGTCCAAGGCCCTTTCTGCATAGGGCCTGCATTCGTTTTCAGACACTTCTAACTTAATGAAGCAAGTCGATCGTTGAAAGGCAGTTCCCCGGTGTCTCCCAGAGCTGAGTATACGGCCCTTGCCGTGGAGCACCCGCAGGCATCTCAAACGCTCGCAACCTAGTGAACCAAGGTGCGAGTGGAAGGATGGTCACCCCACAGCCGTCGATTCGCAGAGTTGAGCATAGGTGACCCTTTCCACCCTTTGCGCCCTGCCTGGTGTTTCAAGCCCTTCTAGGTTCGTGACGTCACAGACTAGCGGCACGCCGGTGTCACCACCCTGGTGTTTCGCAGACTTGAGTATACGGCGCTTCCCTCCGAGTTCCTCGCAGGCCTTCACAAACAGTACCATCTTGGTGAAACGAGCAGTTAGTTGAAACCATGGATTCCGCACCGTGTTGCTTGAGAGAGTTGAGGACGTGGCACTTTCCCCATCGGCCCCGCGTACGTTTGCAAACGCCGGTCAGTCGCACCGTGAAAAGAACCAGATTTCAGTCAAAAGAGAGTTTCTCCACGATATTTGTTTCCACACGGTGGCGCGTTATTACGTCCCTTTGCCCACAGTGTTCCGCAGGTGTTCCCAGACACGTCTAACTTAGTGAAACCTGATGTTGCTTGAAGGATGGCTTCACCGCCCTGTTGTTCCACAGAGTTGGGCACAGGCCACTTTCCGTGTAGGCCCCGCCTAGGTGTCAGACCACGTCTAGCTTCGGGAAACGAGACGTTAGGGGAAAGGTGCTCTCCACGAAGTGGTTCGTGGAGTCGGCACAGAGGGAACTCTCGTTGTGGGCCCTCCCTGTGTCTTCACGCAATGCTAACTTAGTGAAAAGAGATGTTACCTGAGCGATGTTTTCCCCACAGTGTTGTATCACAGAGTTGAGCGACACGTGGCGCTTCCTCACCCCTACCCCCACCCCCGTAGGTCCTGGGAGTTTTCGAACACTTTTACTTTAGTTTCTGAAAGCACAGGGCGGTTGGAAGAGGGCTTCACCACAATGTGGTTTCAGAGATTCGAGGTATGGCCCTTCCCACAGACGCCCCGCATGGTTGAGGTTTTCAGACGCTCCTCACCTCGTGATGCCAGCTTGGTGTTCTTCGAAAAGGGGCTTCCGCCAAGTGCAGTTTGACAAAGGGTACGGCGCTACCGGCACAGGCCCTGCATCGTTTGTCCAACACGTGCGACTTGCCCAAACGGCGTGTTGCTTGAATGATGGGTTCCCCGCAGTGTGGCACCACCGAATGGAGTCTATGGCCCTCAGCGTGTAAGCCCCGCATAGGGATTCCAAATTGTCTCACGTCGTGAGGCCAGACGCTCCTGGAAAGAATTTTCTCACGACCGTGTGGTTTCAGAGAGTTGAGTTCATGGCACCTGCCTCATCTCCTTCTCCTAGGTGTTCAAACACTTGTAACAGCGAAAGCAGATGTTCGTGGGAAGACGGCTCCACCGCAGTGCAAGTGTTGTTTCCCAGCTTTGAGGACTTCGACACTGTCCGCAGAGGCCCCGCATAGCTTTGCAAACATTTCCAACTTCGTGCTACGAGACGGTCGTTGAACAGGGGTTTGTTTCTGCAAAGCGCGGTTCGACAGAGCCTATGGCCCTCTCGGCACAGGCCCTCCAGAGTTTTTCATAAAGTCTCACTCAGTGAGATGACAGGTTTGTCGAACGATGGTTTCCCCACAGTGTTCTTTCCCACACCGGAGTCTGTGGCACCAGGGGCCCAGGGCCCGCATTGCTAGTCACACCCGTCGAAGTTAGCGAGCCGTGATGCCGGTTGCGACATGGTTTCTCCCGCGCGTACTCTCTCACCGGGGCGAGTGCGTGTCACTTTCCAGATGGTTCCTGCCTAGGTGTGCATACATACCATGCGAGATGGTAGCAGGAAAGGTGGTGTCTGCGAAGGGCAGTTGGACAGAGTCTATTAGGTATGGCGCGGCCAACACTGGACCCATAGAGATTTTTCAGACCCTTCTAACGCAACGAAATGAGACGAGTCTCGAAAGATGGTTCCCCGCTGTTGTTTCACAGAGGTGCGTATTGGGCCCTTGCCGTGTAGGCCCTGCGTACGTTGTAAAAGAGTTCGCAGCGAAACCTTGACAGACTTAGTTGGAAAGACTGTTAGGCCCCAGTGCTGTTTCCAGATGCGAGGCTACGGCACTTGCCGCATAAGCCCGGCATCCGTTTTCGACACAGCAGTCTCAGTGAGACAAGACGCTAGTGGAAAGATGGCTTGCCCAGGGCGTGTCGTGCGGTGGAGTGCATGGCACCTTGGGTGCAGGTCGGCATGGGTTTTCCACCTTGTGGCTTCCCGCAACTCGGTGTCAGTTCCCAAGCTGATGCCTCCACACTTTCGTGTCTCAGGGTTGAGTGCATGGCAGTGTCGTCGTGGGCCCCGCATGGGTTTTCAAACACTACGTAATCTTACTGGCACCAGGTGCCCGTTGCAAGATGGTTTCGCCATCTTGTGCTTCGCCAAGAGGTGAGCGTGCGGCCCTTTGGGGGGGGCGTAAGTCCTCGCGCGGGTGTTCCAACACCTCTCACCTGGGGAAACCAGACGTTAGCCTGGAAGATGGTTTCTTCACAGTGATCTTTCAGAGTCGGCTATGTGCCACTTTGTCCCCAGGGGGGGCCGGCATTGGGTTTCAAACGCTTCAAAGGGAGCGAAACAAGAGGTTACTTGCAAGACGGCGATCCCACCGTGTTGTTCCTCGGAGGTGAGTATAGGGCACCTTAGGCTTAGGCCCCGCAAGGATGTCCTAGCCCTCCGAAATTAGTGGCGACTCAGGGTCGTTGAACGACCACGGTTTCACCACTCTGCCGTTTCAGAGAGTTGAGTAGCTGGCCCGCTCCGCACAGGCCCTGCAGAGTAGAGTCTTCAAACGCCGTCGGCAGAGCGAAGCCAGACGGTACTTGAACCAACGGCCTCCCCGCAGTGCTGTCTCACAGAGTTCGGTATGTGGCATGTTTCCATCTAGGCCTCGCCATAGGTTTTCCGACACTTTTACTTACACGAGGTGACCGTGGAAGGATGGTTTCCCGACCGCGTCCGTTGTGTTGGGTACATGGCGCTTTCCACGTAGACCCTGCCTTCACTCTCCAACATTTCTGACTTCCGGAAACAATGTCTGAGTTGAAAGGTGGTCTCTCCCCGCCCCCACTTCCTCCTCCGCCCTCTCCCCACTCCCCCCCTCCCATACACACACACACACACACACACACACACGCACGCACACGCACACGCACACACACGCACACACACGCACAGTGTCGTCTCCCAGAGTTGATTGACTCTATATGGCACTTTCCTCAGGGGCCCCGCATGGTTTTCAGACACGTGTCAGCCAAACCAGCTGTTCGTCGAAGGATGTCTCACCAACCGTGTTGTTTCCAAGAGTTGAGTATATGGCCCTTTCCGTGTAGCTGCCCCCACAGGTGCTCAAACACTTGTAACTGCGAAATGAGATGTGAGACGACAGACCGACCGTCTCACTACAGGGGTTGTCTCGCAGCGCTGAGTCCAAGGCCCTTTCTGCATAGGGCCTGCATTCGTTTTCAGACACTTCTAACTTAATGAAGCAAGTCGATCGTTGAAAGGCAGTTCCCCGGTGTCTCCCAGAGCTGAGTATACGGCCCTTGCCGTGGAGCACCCGCAGGCATCTCAAACGCTCGCAACCTAGTGAACCAAGGTGCGAGTGGAAGGATGGTCACCCCACAGCCGTCGATTCGCAGAGTTGAGCATAGGTGACCCTTTCCACCCTTTGCGCCCTGCCTGGTGTTTCAAGCCCTTCTAGGTTCGTGACGTCACAGACTAGCGGCACGCCGGTGTCACCACCCTGGTGTTTCGCAGACTTGAGTATACGGCGCTTCCCTCCGAGTTCCTCGCAGGCCTTCACAAACAGTACCATCTTGGTGAAACGAGCAGTTAGTTGAAACCATGGATTCCGCACCGTGTTGCTTGAGAGAGTTGAGGACGTGGCACTTTCCCCATCGGCCCCGCGTACGTTTGCAAACGCCGGTCAGTCGCACCGTGAAAAGAACCAGATTTCAGTCAAAAGAGAGTTTCTCCACGATGTTTGTTTCCACACGGTGGCGCGTTATTACGTCCCTTTGCCCACAGTGTTCCGCAGGTGTTCCCAGACACGTCTAACTTAGTGAAACCTGATGTTGCTTGAAGGATGGCTTCACCGCCCTGTTGTTCCACAGAGTTGGGCACAGGCCACTTTCCGTGTAGGCCCCGCCTAGGTGTCAGACCACGTCTAGCTTCGGGAAACGAGACGTTAGGGGAAAGGTGCTCTCCACGAAGTGGTTCGTGGAGTCGGCACAGAGGGAACTCTCGTTGTGGGCCCTCCCTGTGTCTTCACGCAATGCTAACTTAGTGAAAAGAGATGTTACCTGAGCGATGTTTTCCCCACAGTGTTGTATCACAGAGTTGAGCGACACGTGGCGCTTCCTCACCCCTACCCCCACCCCCGTAGGTCCTGGGAGTTTTCGAACACTTTTACTTTAGTTTCTGAAAGCACAGGGCGGTTGGAAGAGGGCTTCACCACAATGTGGTTTCAGAGATTCGAGGTATGGCCCTTCCCACAGACGCCCCGCATGGTTGAGGTTTTCAGACGCTCCTCACCTCGTGATGCCAGCTTGGTGTTCTTCGAAAAGGGGCTTCCGCCAAGTGCAGTTTGACAAAGGGTACGGCGCTACCGGCACAGGCCCTGCATCGTTTGTCCAACACGTGCGACTTGCCCAAACGGCGTGTTGCTTGAATGATGGGTTCCCCGCAGTGTGGCACCACCGAATGGAGTCTATGGCCCTCAGCGTGTAAGCCCCGCATAGGGATTCCAAATTGTCTCACGTCGTGAGGCCAGACGCTCCTGGAAAGAATTTTCTCACGACCGTGTGGTTTCAGAGAGTTGAGTTCATGGCACCTGCCTCATCTCCTTCTCCTAGGTGTTCAAACACTTGTAACAGCGAAAGCAGATGTTCGTGGGAAGACGGCTCCACCGCAGTGCAAGTGTTGTTTCCCAGCTTTGAGGACTTCGACACTGTCCGCAGAGGCCCCGCATAGCTTTGCAAACATTTCCAACTTCGTGCTACGAGACGGTCGTTGAACAGGGGTTTGTTTCTGCAAAGCGCGGTTCGACAGAGCCTATGGCCCTCTCGGCACAGGCCCTCCAGAGTTTTTCATAAAGTCTCACTCAGTGAGATGACAGGTTTGTCGAACGATGGTTTCCCCACAGTGTTCTTTCCCACACCGGAGTCTGTGGCACCAGGGGCCCAGGGCCCGCATTGCTAGTCACACCCGTCGAAGTTAGCGAGCCGTGATGCCGGTTGCGACATGGTTTCTCCCGCGCGTACTCTCTCACCGGGGCGAGTGCGTGTCACTTTCCAGATGGTTCCTGCCTAGGTGTGCATACATACCATGCGAGATGGTAGCAGGAAAGGTGGTGTCTGCGAAGGGCAGTTGGACAGAGTCTATTAGGTATGGCGCGGCCAACACTGGACCCATAGAGATTTTTCAGACCCTTCTAACGCAACGAAATGAGACGAGTCTCGAAAGATGGTTCCCCGCTGTTGTTTCACAGAGGTGCGTATTGGGCCCTTGCCGTGTAGGCCCTGCGTACGTTGTAAAAGAGTTCGCAGCGAAACCTTGACAGACTTAGTTGGAAAGACTGTTAGGCCCCAGTGCTGTTTCCAGATGCGAGGCTACGGCACTTGCCGCATAAGCCCGGCATCCGTTTTCGACACAGCAGTCTCAGTGAGACAAGACGCTAGTGGAAAGATGGCTTGCCCAGGGCGTGTCGTGCGGTGGAGTGCATGGCACCTTGGGTGCAGGTCGGCATGGGTTTTCCACCTTGTGGCTTCCCGCAACTCGGTGTCAGTTCCCAAGCTGATGCCTCCACACTTTCGTGTCTCAGGGTTGAGTGCATGGCAGTGTCGTCGTGGGCCCCGCATGGGTTTTCAAACACTACGTAATCTTACTGGCACCAGGTGCCCGTTGCAAGATGGTTTCGCCATCTTGTGCTTCGCCAAGAGGTGAGCGTGCGGCCCTTTGGGGGGGGCGTAAGTCCTCGCGCGGGTGTTCCAACACCTCTCACCTGGGGAAACCAGACGTTAGCCTGGAAGATGGTTTCTTCACAGTGATCTTTCAGAGTCGGCTATGTGCCACTTTGTCCCCAGGGGGGGCCGGCATTGGGTTTCAAACGCTTCAAAGGGAGCGAAACAAGAGGTTACTTGCAAGACGGCGATCCCACCGTGTTGTTCCTCGGAGGTGAGTATAGGGCACCTTAGGCTTAGGCCCCGCAAGGATGTCCTAGCCCTCCGAAATTAGTGGCGACTCAGGGTCGTTGAACGACCACGGTTTCACCACTCTGCCGTTTCAGAGAGTTGAGTAGCTGGCCCGCTCCGCACAGGCCCTGCAGAGTAGAGTCTTCAAACGCCGTCGGCAGAGCGAAGCCAGACGGTACTTGAACCAACGGCCTCCCCGCAGTGCTGTCTCACAGAGTTCGGTATGTGGCATGTTTCCATCTAGGCCTCGCCATAGGTTTTCCGACACTTTTACTTACACGAGGTGACCGTGGAAGGATGGTTTCCCGACCGCGTCCGTTGTGTTGGGTACATGGCGCTTTCCACGTAGACCCTGCCTTCACTCTCCAACATTTCTGACTTCCGGAAACAATGTCTGAGTTGAAAGGTGGTCTCTCCCCGCCCCCACTTCCTCCTCCGCCCTCTCCCCACTCCCCCCCTCCCATACACACACACACACACACACACGCACACGCACGCACACGCACACGCACACACACGCACACACACGCACAGTGTCGTCTCCCAGAGTTGATTGACTCTATATGGCACTTTCCTCAGGGGCCCCGCATGGTTTTCAGACACGTGTCAGCCAAACCAGCTGTTCGTCGAAGGATGTCTCACCAACCGTGTTGTTTCCAAGAGTTGAGTATATGGCCCTTTCCGTGTAGCTGCCCCCACAGGTGCTCAAACACTTGTAACTGCGAAATGAGATGTGAGACGACAGACCGACCGTCTCACTACAGGGGTTGTCTCGCAGCGCTGAGTCCAAGGCCCTTTCTGCATAGGGCCTGCATTCGTTTTCAGACACTTCTAACTTAATGAAGCAAGTCGATCGTTGAAAGGCAGTTCCCCGGTGTCTCCCAGAGCTGAGTATACGGCCCTTGCCGTGGAGCACCCGCAGGCATCTCAAACGCTCGCAACCTAGTGAACCAAGGTGCGAGTGGAAGGATGGTCACCCCACAGCCGTCGATTCGCAGAGTTGAGCATAGGTGACCCTTTCCACCCTTTGCGCCCTGCCTGGTGTTTCAAGCCCTTCTAGGTTCGTGACGTCACAGACTAGCGGCACGCCGGTGTCACCACCCTGGTGTTTCGCAGACTTGAGTATACGGCGCTTCCCTCCGAGTTCCTCGCAGGCCTTCACAAACAGTACCATCTTGGTGAAACGAGCAGTTAGTTGAAACCATGGATTCCGCACCGTGTTGCTTGAGAGAGTTGAGGACGTGGCACTTTCCCCATCGGCCCCGCGTACGTTTGCAAACGCCGGTCAGTCGCACCGTGAAAAGAACCAGATTTCAGTCAAAAGAGAGTTTCTCCACGATATTTGTTTCCACACGGTGGCGCGTTATTACGTCCCTTTGCCCACAGTGTTCCGCAGGTGTTCCCAGACACGTCTAACTTAGTGAAACCTGATGTTGCTTGAAGGATGGCTTCACCGCCCTGTTGTTCCACAGAGTTGGGCACAGGCCACTTTCCGTGTAGGCCCCGCCTAGGTGTCAGACCACGTCTAGCTTCGGGAAACGAGACGTTAGGGGAAAGGTGCTCTCCACGAAGTGGTTCGTGGAGTCGGCACAGAGGGAACTCTCGTTGTGGGCCCTCCCTGTGTCTTCACGCAATGCTAACTTAGTGAAAAGAGATGTTACCTGAGCGATGTTTTCCCCACAGTGTTGTATCACAGAGTTGAGCGACACGTGGCGCTTCCTCACCCCTACCCCCACCCCCGTAGGTCCTGGGAGTTTTCGAACACTTTTACTTTAGTTTCTGAAAGCACAGGGCGGTTGGAAGAGGGCTTCACCACAATGTGGTTTCAGAGATTCGAGGTATGGCCCTTCCCACAGACGCCCCGCATGGTTGAGGTTTTCAGACGCTCCTCACCTCGTGATGCCAGCTTGGTGTTCTTCGAAAAGGGGCTTCCGCCAAGTGCAGTTTGACAAAGGGTACGGCGCTACCGGCACAGGCCCTGCATCGTTTGTCCAACACGTGCGACTTGCCCAAACGGCGTGTTGCTTGAATGATGGGTTCCCCGCAGTGTGGCACCACCGAATGGAGTCTATGGCCCTCAGCGTGTAAGCCCCGCATAGGGATTCCAAATTGTCTCACGTCGTGAGGCCAGACGCTCCTGGAAAGAATTTTCTCACGACCGTGTGGTTTCAGAGAGTTGAGTTCATGGCACCTGCCTCATCTCCTTCTCCTAGGTGTTCAAACACTTGTAACAGCGAAAGCAGATGTTCGTGGGAAGACGGCTCCACCGCAGTGCAAGTGTTGTTTCCCAGCTTTGAGGACTTCGACACTGTCCGCAGAGGCCCCGCATAGCTTTGCAAACATTTCCAACTTCGTGCTACGAGACGGTCGTTGAACAGGGGTTTGTTTCTGCAAAGCGCGGTTCGACAGAGCCTATGGCCCTCTCGGCACAGGCCCTCCAGAGTTTTTCATAAAGTCTCACTCAGTGAGATGACAGGTTTGTCGAACGATGGTTTCCCCACAGTGTTCTTTCCCACACCGGAGTCTGTGGCACCAGGGGCCCAGGGCCCGCATTGCTAGTCACACCCGTCGAAGTTAGCGAGCCGTGATGCCGGTTGCGACATGGTTTCTCCCGCGCGTACTCTCTCACCGGGGCGAGTGCGTGTCACTTTCCAGATGGTTCCTGCCTAGGTGTGCATACATACCATGCGAGATGGTAGCAGGAAAGGTGGTGTCTGCGAAGGGCAGTTGGACAGAGTCTATTAGGTATGGCGCGGCCAACACTGGACCCATAGAGATTTTTCAGACCCTTCTAACGCAACGAAATGAGACGAGTCTCGAAAGATGGTTCCCCGCTGTTGTTTCACAGAGGTGCGTATTGGGCCCTTGCCGTGTAGGCCCTGCGTACGTTGTAAAAGAGTTCGCAGCGAAACCTTGACAGACTTAGTTGGAAAGACTGTTAGGCCCCAGTGCTGTTTCCAGATGCGAGGCTACGGCACTTGCCGCATAAGCCCGGCATCCGTTTTCGACACAGCAGTCTCAGTGAGACAAGACGCTAGTGGAAAGATGGCTTGCCCAGGGCGTGTCGTGCGGTGGAGTGCATGGCACCTTGGGTGCAGGTCGGCATGGGTTTTCCACCTTGTGGCTTCCCGCAACTCGGTGTCAGTTCCCAAGCTGATGCCTCCACACTTTCGTGTCTCAGGGTTGAGTGCATGGCAGTGTCGTCGTGGGCCCCGCATGGGTTTTCAAACACTACGTAATCTTACTGGCACCAGGTGCCCGTTGCAAGATGGTTTCGCCATCTTGTGCTTCGCCAAGAGGTGAGCGTGCGGCCCTTTGGGGGGGGCGTAAGTCCTCGCGCGGGTGTTCCAACACCTCTCACCTGGGGAAACCAGACGTTAGCCTGGAAGATGGTTTCTTCACAGTGATCTTTCAGAGTCGGCTATGTGCCACTTTGTCCCCAGGGGGGGCCGGCATTGGGTTTCAAACGCTTCAAAGGGAGCGAAACAAGAGGTTACTTGCAAGACGGCGATCCCACCGTGTTGTTCCTCGGAGGTGAGTATAGGGCACCTTAGGCTTAGGCCCCGCAAGGATGTCCTAGCCCTCCGAAATTAGTGGCGACTCAGGGTCGTTGAACGACCACGGTTTCACCACTCTGCCGTTTCAGAGAGTTGAGTAGCTGGCCCGCTCCGCACAGGCCCTGCAGAGTAGAGTCTTCAAACGCCGTCGGCAGAGCGAAGCCAGACGGTACTTGAACCAACGGCCTCCCCGCAGTGCTGTCTCACAGAGTTCGGTATGTGGCATGTTTCCATCTAGGCCTCGCCATAGGTTTTCCGACACTTTTACTTACACGAGGTGACCGTGGAAGGATGGTTTCCCGACCGCGTCCGTTGTGTTGGGTACATGGCGCTTTCCACGTAGACCCTGCCTTCACTCTCCAACATTTCTGACTTCCGGAAACAATGTCTGAGTTGAAAGGTGGTCTCTCCCCGCCCCCACTTCCTCCTCCGCCCTCTCCCCACTCCCCCCCTCCCATACACACACACACACACACACACGCACACGCACGCACACGCACACGCACACACACGCACACACACGCACAGTGTCGTCTCCCAGAGTTGATTGACTCTATATGGCACTTTCCTCAGGGGCCCCGCATGGTTTTCAGACACGTGTCAGCCAAACCAGCTGTTCGTCGAAGGATGTCTCACCAACCGTGTTGTTTCCAAGAGTTGAGTATATGGCCCTTTCCGTGTAGCTGCCCCCACAGGTGCTCAAACACTTGTAACTGCGAAATGAGATGTGAGACGACAGACCGACCGTCTCACTACAGGGGTTGTCTCGCAGCGCTGAGTCCAAGGCCCTTTCTGCATAGGGCCTGCATTCGTTTTCAGACACTTCTAACTTAATGAAGCAAGTCGATCGTTGAAAGGCAGTTCCCCGGTGTCTCCCAGAGCTGAGTATACGGCCCTTGCCGTGGAGCACCCGCAGGCATCTCAAACGCTCGCAACCTAGTGAACCAAGGTGCGAGTGGAAGGATGGTCACCCCACAGCCGTCGATTCGCAGAGTTGAGCATAGGTGACCCTTTCCACCCTTTGCGCCCTGCCTGGTGTTTCAAGCCCTTCTAGGTTCGTGACGTCACAGACTAGCGGCACGCCGGTGTCACCACCCTGGTGTTTCGCAGACTTGAGTATACGGCGCTTCCCTCCGAGTTCCTCGCAGGCCTTCACAAACAGTACCATCTTGGTGAAACGAGCAGTTAGTTGAAACCATGGATTCCGCACCGTGTTGCTTGAGAGAGTTGAGGACGTGGCACTTTCCCCATCGGCCCCGCGTACGTTTGCAAACGCCGGTCAGTCGCACCGTGAAAAGAACCAGATTTCAGTCAAAAGAGAGTTTCTCCACGATATTTGTTTCCACACGGTGGCGCGTTATTACGTCCCTTTGCCCACAGTGTTCCGCAGGTGTTCCCAGACACGTCTAACTTAGTGAAACCTGATGTTGCTTGAAGGATGGCTTCACCGCCCTGTTGTTCCACAGAGTTGGGCACAGGCCACTTTCCGTGTAGGCCCCGCCTAGGTGTCAGACCACGTCTAGCTTCGGGAAACGAGACGTTAGGGGAAAGGTGCTCTCCACGAAGTGGTTCGTGGAGTCGGCACAGAGGGAACTCTCGTTGTGGGCCCTCCCTGTGTCTTCACGCAATGCTAACTTAGTGAAAAGAGATGTTACCTGAGCGATGTTTTCCCCACAGTGTTGTATCACAGAGTTGAGCGACACGTGGCGCTTCCTCACCCCTACCCCCACCCCCGTAGGTCCTGGGAGTTTTCGAACACTTTTACTTTAGTTTCTGAAAGCACAGGGCGGTTGGAAGAGGGCTTCACCACAATGTGGTTTCAGAGATTCGAGGTATGGCCCTTCCCACAGACGCCCCGCATGGTTGAGGTTTTCAGACGCTCCTCACCTCGTGATGCCAGCTTGGTGTTCTTCGAAAAGGGGCTTCCGCCAAGTGCAGTTTGACAAAGGGTACGGCGCTACCGGCACAGGCCCTGCATCGTTTGTCCAACACGTGCGACTTGCCCAAACGGCGTGTTGCTTGAATGATGGGTTCCCCGCAGTGTGGCACCACCGAATGGAGTCTATGGCCCTCAGCGTGTAAGCCCCGCATAGGGATTCCAAATTGTCTCACGTCGTGAGGCCAGACGCTCCTGGAAAGAATTTTCTCACGACCGTGTGGTTTCAGAGAGTTGAGTTCATGGCACCTGCCTCATCTCCTTCTCCTAGGTGTTCAAACACTTGTAACAGCGAAAGCAGATGTTCGTGGGAAGACGGCTCCACCGCAGTGCAAGTGTTGTTTCCCAGCTTTGAGGACTTCGACACTGTCCGCAGAGGCCCCGCATAGCTTTGCAAACATTTCCAACTTCGTGCTACGAGACGGTCGTTGAACAGGGGTTTGTTTCTGCAAAGCGCGGTTCGACAGAGCCTATGGCCCTCTCGGCACAGGCCCTCCAGAGTTTTTCATAAAGTCTCACTCAGTGAGATGACAGGTTTGTCGAACGATGGTTTCCCCACAGTGTTCTTTCCCACACCGGAGTCTGTGGCACCAGGGGCCCAGGGCCCGCATTGCTAGTCACACCCGTCGAAGTTAGCGAGCCGTGATGCCGGTTGCGACATGGTTTCTCCCGCGCGTACTCTCTCACCGGGGCGAGTGCGTGTCACTTTCCAGATGGTTCCTGCCTAGGTGTGCATACATACCATGCGAGATGGTAGCAGGAAAGGTGGTGTCTGCGAAGGGCAGTTGGACAGAGTCTATTAGGTATGGCGCGGCCAACACTGGACCCATAGAGATTTTTCAGACCCTTCTAACGCAACGAAATGAGACGAGTCTCGAAAGATGGTTCCCCGCTGTTGTTTCACAGAGGTGCGTATTGGGCCCTTGCCGTGTAGGCCCTGCGTACGTTGTAAAAGAGTTCGCAGCGAAACCTTGACAGACTTAGTTGGAAAGACTGTTAGGCCCCAGTGCTGTTTCCAGATGCGAGGCTACGGCACTTGCCGCATAAGCCCGGCATCCGTTTTCGACACAGCAGTCTCAGTGAGACAAGACGCTAGTGGAAAGATGGCTTGCCCAGGGCGTGTCGTGCGGTGGAGTGCATGGCACCTTGGGTGCAGGTCGGCATGGGTTTTCCACCTTGTGGCTTCCCGCAACTCGGTGTCAGTTCCCAAGCTGATGCCTCCACACTTTCGTGTCTCAGGGTTGAGTGCATGGCAGTGTCGTCGTGGGCCCCGCATGGGTTTTCAAACACTACGTAATCTTACTGGCACCAGGTGCCCGTTGCAAGATGGTTTCGCCATCTTGTGCTTCGCCAAGAGGTGAGCGTGCGGCCCTTTGGGGGGGGCGTAAGTCCTCGCGCGGGTGTTCCAACACCTCTCACCTGGGGAAACCAGACGTTAGCCTGGAAGATGGTTTCTTCACAGTGATCTTTCAGAGTCGGCTCTGTGCCACTTTGTCCCCAGGGGGGGCCGGCATTGGGTTTCAAACGCTTCAAAGGGAGCGAAACAAGAGGTTACTTGCAAGACGGCGATCCCACCGTGTTGTTCCTCGGAGGTGAGTATAGGGCACCTTAGGCTTAGGCCCCGCAAGGATGTCCTAGCCCTCCGAAATTAGTGGCGACTCAGGGTCGTTGAACGACCACGGTTTCACCACTCTGCCGTTTCAGAGAGTTGAGTAGCTGGCCCGCTCCGCACAGGCCCTGCAGAGTAGAGTCTTCAAACGCCGTCGGCAGAGCGAAGCCAGACGGTACTTGAACCAACGGCCTCCCCGCAGTGCTGTCTCACAGAGTTCGGTATGTGGCATGTTTCCATCTAGGCCTCGCCATAGGTTTTCCGACACTTTTACTTACACGAGGTGACCGTGGAAGGATGGTTTCCCGACCGCGTCCGTTGTGTTGGGTACATGGCGCTTTCCACGTAGACCCTGCCTTCACTCTCCAACATTTCTGACTTCCGGAAACAATGTCTGAGTTGAAAGGTGGTCTCTCCCCGCCCCCACTTCCTCCTCCGCCCTCTCCCCACTCCCCCCCTCCCATACACACACACACACACACACACGCACACGCACGCACACGCACACGCACACACACGCACACACACGCACAGTGTCGTCTCCCAGAGTTGATTGACTCTATATGGCACTTTCCTCAGGGGCCCCGCATGGTTTTCAGACACGTGTCAGCCAAACCAGCTGTTCGTCGAAGGATGTCTCACCAACCGTGTTGTTTCCAAGAGTTGAGTATATGGCCCTTTCCGTGTAGCTGCCCCCACAGGTGCTCAAACACTTGTAACTGCGAAATGAGATGTGAGACGACAGACCGACCGTCTCACTACAGGGGTTGTCTCGCAGCGCTGAGTCCAAGGCCCTTTCTGCATAGGGCCTGCATTCGTTTTCAGACACTTCTAACTTAATGAAGCAAGTCGATCGTTGAAAGGCAGTTCCCCGGTGTCTCCCAGAGCTGAGTATACGGCCCTTGCCGTGGAGCACCCGCAGGCATCTCAAACGCTCGCAACCTAGTGAACCAAGGTGCGAGTGGAAGGATGGTCACCCCACAGCCGTCGATTCGCAGAGTTGAGCATAGGTGACCCTTTCCACCCTTTGCGCCCTGCCTGGTGTTTCAAGCCCTTCTAGGTTCGTGACGTCACAGACTAGCGGCACGCCGGTGTCACCACCCTGGTGTTTCGCAGACTTGAGTATACAGCGCTTCCCTCCGAGTTCCTCGCAGGCCTTCACAAACAGTACCATCTTGGTGAAACGAGCAGTTAGTTGAAACCATGGATTCCGCACCGTGTTGCTTGAGAGAGTTGAGGACGTGGCACTTTCCCCATCGGCCCCGCGTACGTTTGCAAACGCCGGTCAGTCGCACCGTGAAAAGAACCAGATTTCAGTCAAAAGAGAGTTTCTCCACGATATTTGTTTCCACACGGTGGCGCGTTATTACGTCCCTTTGCCCACAGTGTTCCGCAGGTGTTCCCAGACACGTCTAACTTAGTGAAACCTGATGTTGCTTGAAGGATGGCTTCACCGCCCTGTTGTTCCACAGAGTTGGGCACAGGCCACTTTCCGTGTAGGCCCCGCCTAGGTGTCAGACCACGTCTAGCTTCGGGAAACGAGACGTTAGGGGAAAGGTGCTCTCCACGAAGTGGTTCGTGGAGTCGGCACAGAGGGAACTCTCGTTGTGGGCCCTCCCTGTGTCTTCACGCAATGCTAACTTAGTGAAAAGAGATGTTACCTGAGCGATGTTTTCCCCACAGTGTTGTATCACAGAGTTGAGCGACACGTGGCGCTTCCTCACCCCTACCCCCACCCCCGTAGGTCCTGGGAGTTTTCGAACACTTTTACTTTAGTTTCTGAAAGCACAGGGCGGTTGGAAGAGGGCTTCACCACAATGTGGTTTCAGAGATTCGAGGTATGGCCCTTCCCACAGACGCCCCGCATGGTTGAGGTTTTCAGACGCTCCTCACCTCGTGATGCCAGCTTGGTGTTCTTCGAAAAGGGGCTTCCGCCAAGTGCAGTTTGACAAAGGGTACGGCGCTACCGGCACAGGCCCTGCATCGTTTGTCCAACACGTGCGACTTGCCCAAACGGCGTGTTGCTTGAATGATGGGTTCCCCGCAGTGTGGCACCACCGAATGGAGTCTATGGCCCTCAGCGTGTAAGCCCCGCATAGGGATTCCAAATTGTCTCACGTCGTGAGGCCAGACGCTCCTGGAAAGAATTTTCTCACGACCGTGTGGTTTCAGAGAGTTGAGTTCATGGCACCTGCCTCATCTCCTTCTCCTAGGTGTTCAAACACTTGTAACAGCGAAAGCAGATGTTCGTGGGAAGACGGCTCCACCGCAGTGCAAGTGTTGTTTCCCAGCTTTGAGGACTTCGACACTGTCCGCAGAGGCCCCGCATAGCTTTGCAAACATTTCCAACTTCGTGCTACGAGACGGTCGTTGAACAGGGGTTTGTTTCTGCAAAGCGCGGTTCGACAGAGCCTATGGCCCTCTCGGCACAGGCCCTCCAGAGTTTTTCATAAAGTCTCACTCAGTGAGATGACAGGTTTGTCGAACGATGGTTTCCCCACAGTGTTCTTTCCCACACCGGAGTCTGTGGCACCAGGGGCCCAGGGCCCGCATTGCTAGTCACACCCGTCGAAGTTAGCGAGCCGTGATGCCGGTTGCGACATGGTTTCTCCCGCGCGTACTCTCTCACCGGGGCGAGTGCGTGTCACTTTCCAGATGGTTCCTGCCTAGGTGTGCATACATACCATGCGAGATGGTAGCAGGAAAGGTGGTGTCTGCGAAGGGCAGTTGGACAGAGTCTATTAGGTATGGCGCGGCCAACACTGGACCCATAGAGATTTTTCAGACCCTTCTAACGCAACGAAATGAGACGAGTCTCGAAAGATGGTTCCCCGCTGTTGTTTCACAGAGGTGCGTATTGGGCCCTTGCCGTGTAGGCCCTGCGTACGTTGTAAAAGAGTTCGCAGCGAAACCTTGACAGACTTAGTTGGAAAGACTGTTAGGCCCCAGTGCTGTTTCCAGATGCGAGGCTACGGCACTTGCCGCATAAGCCCGGCATCCGTTTTCGACACAGCAGTCTCAGTGAGACAAGACGCTAGTGGAAAGATGGCTTGCCCAGGGCGTGTCGTGCGGTGGAGTGCATGGCACCTTGGGTGCAGGTCGGCATGGGTTTTCCACCTTGTGGCTTCCCGCAACTCGGTGTCAGTTCCCAAGCTGATGCCTCCACACTTTCGTGTCTCAGGGTTGAGTGCATGGCAGTGTCGTCGTGGGCCCCGCATGGGTTTTCAAACACTACGTAATCTTACTGGCACCAGGTGCCCGTTGCAAGATGGTTTCGCCATCTTGTGCTTCGCCAAGAGGTGAGCGTGCGGCCCTTTGGGGGGGGCGTAAGTCCTCGCGCGGGTGTTCCAACACCTCTCACCTGGGGAAACCAGACGTTAGCCTGGAAGATGGTTTCTTCACAGTGATCTTTCAGAGTCGGCTATGTGCCACTTTGTCCCCAGGGGGGGCCGGCATTGGGTTTCAAACGCTTCAAAGGGAGCGAAACAAGAGGTTACTTGCAAGACGGCGATCCCACCGTGTTGTTCCTCGGAGGTGAGTATAGGGCACCTTAGGCTTAGGCCCCGCAAGGATGTCCTAGCCCTCCGAAATTAGTGGCGACTCAGGGTCGTTGAACGACCACGGTTTCACCACTCTGCCGTTTCAGAGAGTTGAGTAGCTGGCCCGCTCCGCACAGGCCCTGCAGAGTAGAGTCTTCAAACGCCGTCGGCAGAGCGAAGCCAGACGGTACTTGAACCAACGGCCTCCCCGCAGTGCTGTCTCACAGAGTTCGGTATGTGGCATGTTTCCATCTAGGCCTCGCCATAGGTTTTCCGACACTTTTACTTACACGAGGTGACCGTGGAAGGATGGTTTCCCGACCGCGTCCGTTGTGTTGGGTACATGGCGCTTTCCACGTAGACCCTGCCTTCACTCTCCAACATTTCTGACTTCCGGAAACAATGTCTGAGTTGAAAGGTGGTCTCTCCCCGCCCCCACTTCCTCCTCCGCCCTCTCCCCACTCCCCCCCTCCCATACACACACACACACACACACACACGCACACGCACGCACACGCACACGCACACACACGCACACACACGCACAGTGTCGTCTCCCAGAGTTGATTGACTCTATATGGCACTTTCCTCAGGGGCCCCGCATGGTTTTCAGACACGTGTCAGCCAAACCAGCTGTTCGTCGAAGGATGTCTCACCAACCGTGTTGTTTCCAAGAGTTGAGTATATGGCCCTTTCCGTGTAGCTGCCCCCACAGGTGCTCAAACACTTGTAACTGCGAAATGAGATGTGAGACGACAGACCGACCGTCTCACTACAGGGGTTGTCTCGCAGCGCTGAGTCCAAGGCCCTTTCTGCATAGGGCCTGCATTCGTTTTCAGACACTTCTAACTTAATGAAGCAAGTCGATCGTTGAAAGGCAGTTCCCCGGTGTCTCCCAGAGCTGAGTATACGGCCCTTGCCGTGGAGCACCCGCAGGCATCTCAAACGCTCGCAACCTAGTGAACCAAGGTGCGAGTGGAAGGATGGTCACCCCACAGCCGTCGATTCGCAGAGTTGAGCATAGGTGACCCTTTCCACCCTTTGCGCCCTGCCTGGTGTTTCAAGCCCTTCTAGGTTCGTGACGTCACAGACTAGCGGCACGCCGGTGTCACCACCCTGGTGTTTCGCAGACTTGAGTATACGGCGCTTCCCTCCGAGTTCCTCGCAGGCCTTCACAAACAGTACCATCTTGGTGAAACGAGCAGTTAGTTGAAACCATGGATTCCGCACCGTGTTGCTTGAGAGAGTTGAGGACGTGGCACTTTCCCCATCGGCCCCGCGTACGTTTGCAAACGCCGGTCAGTCGCACCGTGAAAAGAACCAGATTTCAGTCAAAAGAGAGTTTCTCCACGATATTTGTTTCCACACGGTGGCGCGTTATTACGTCCCTTTGCCCACAGTGTTCCGCAGGTGTTCCCAGACACGTCTAACTTAGTGAAACCTGATGTTGCTTGAAGGATGGCTTCACCGCCCTGTTGTTCCACAGAGTTGGGCACAGGCCACTTTCCGTGTAGGCCCCGCCTAGGTGTCAGACCACGTCTAGCTTCGGGAAACGAGACGTTAGGGGAAAGGTGCTCTCCACGAAGTGGTTCGTGGAGTCGGCACAGAGGGAACTCTCGTTGTGGGCCCTCCCTGT
This sequence comes from Lynx rufus, assembly GCF_022079265.1. Taxonomy (NCBI): domain Eukaryota; kingdom Metazoa; phylum Chordata; class Mammalia; order Carnivora; family Felidae; genus Lynx; species Lynx rufus. The sequence continues at coordinate 31,396,700 of NW_025814824.1, read as the reverse complement.
GTCTTCACGCAATGCTAACTTAGTGAAAAGAGATGTTACCTGAGCGATGTTTTCCCCACAGTGTTGTATCACAGAGTTGAGCGACACGTGGCGCTTCCTCACCCCTACCCCCACCCCCGTAGGTCCTGGGAGTTTTCGAACACTTTTACTTTAGTTTCTGAAAGCACAGGGCGGTTGGAAGAGGGCTTCACCACAATGTGGTTTCAGAGATTCGAGGTATGGCCCTTCCCACAGACGCCCCGCATGGTTGAGGTTTTCAGACGCTCCTCACCTCGTGATGCCAGCTTGGTGTTCTTCGAAAAGGGGCTTCCGCCAAGTGCAGTTTGACAAAGGGTACGGCGCTACCGGCACAGGCCCTGCATCGTTTGTCCAACACGTGCGACTTGCCCAAACGGCGTGTTGCTTGAATGATGGGTTCCCCGCAGTGTGGCACCACCGAATGGAGTCTATGGCCCTCAGCGTGTAAGCCCCGCATAGGGATTCCAAATTGTCTCACGTCGTGAGGCCAGACGCTCCTGGAAAGAATTTTCTCACGACCGTGGTTTCAGAGAGTTGAGTTCATGGCACCTGCCTCATCTCCTTCTCCTAGGTGTTCAAACACTTGTAACAGCGAAAGCAGATGTTCGTGGGAAGACGGCTCCACCGCAGTGCAAGTGTTGTTTCCCAGCTTTGAGGACTTCGACACTGTCCGCAGAGGCCCCGCATAGCTTTGCAAACATTTCCAACTTCGTGCTACGAGACGGTCGTTGAACAGGGGTTTGTTTCTGCAAAGCGCGGTTCGACAGAGCCTATGGCCCTCTCGGCACAGGCCCTCCAGAGTTTTTCATAAAGTCTCACTCAGTGAGATGACAGGTTTGTCGAACGATGGTTTCCCCACAGTGTTCTTTCCCACACCGGAGTCTGTGGCACCAGGGGCCCAGGGCCCGCATTGCTAGTCACACCCGTCGAAGTTAGCGAGCCGTGATGCCGGTTGCGACATGGTTTCTCCCGCGCGTACTCTCTCACCGGGGCGAGTGCGTGTCACTTTCCAGATGGTTCCTGCCTAGGTGTGCATACATACCATGCGAGATGGTAGCAGGAAAGGTGGTGTCTGCGAAGGGCAGTTGGACAGAGTCTATTAGGTATGGCGCGGCCAACACTGGACCCATAGAGATTTTTCAGACCCTTCTAACGCAACGAAATGAGACGAGTCTCGAAAGATGGTTCCCCGCTGTTGTTTCACAGAGGTGCGTATTGGGCCCTTGCCGTGTAGGCCCTGCGTACGTTGTAAAAGAGTTCGCAGCGAAACCTTGACAGACTTAGTTGGAAAGACTGTTAGGCCCCAGTGCTGTTTCCAGATGCGAGGCTACGGCACTTGCCGCATAAGCCCGGCATCCGTTTTCGACACAGCAGTCTCAGTGAGACAAGACGCTAGTGGAAAGATGGCTTGCCCAGGGCGTGTCGTGCGGTGGAGTGCATGGCACCTTGGGTGCAGGTCGGCATGGGTTTTCCACCTTGTGGCTTCCCGCAACTCGGTGTCAGTTCCCAAGCTGATGCCTCCACACTTTCGTGTCTCAGGGTTGAGTGCATGGCAGTGTCGTCGTGGGCCCCGCATGGGTTTTCAAACACTACGTAATCTTACTGGCACCAGGTGCCCGTTGCAAGATGGTTTCGCCATCTTGTGCTTCGCCAAGAGGTGAGCGTGCGGCCCTTTGGGGGGGGCGTAAGTCCTCGCGCGGGTGTTCCAACACCTCTCACCTGGGGAAACCAGACGTTAGCCTGGAAGATGGTTTCTTCACAGTGATCTTTCAGAGTCGGCTATGTGCCACTTTGTCCCCAGGGGGGGCCGGCATTGGGTTTCAAACGCTTCAAAGGGAGCGAAACAAGAGGTTACTTGCAAGACGGCGATCCCACCGTGTTGTTCCTCGGAGGTGAGTATAGGGCACCTTAGGCTTAGGCCCCGCAAGGATGTCCTAGCCCTCCGAAATTAGTGGCGACTCAGGGTCGTTGAACGACCACGGTTTCACCACTCTGCCGTTTCAGAGAGTTGAGTAGCTGGCCCGCTCCGCACAGGCCCTGCAGAGTAGAGTCTTCAAACGCCGTCGGCAGAGCGAAGCCAGACGGTACTTGAACCAACGGCCTCCCCGCAGTGCTGTCTCACAGAGTTCGGTATGTGGCATGTTTCCATCTAGGCCTCGCCATAGGTTTTCCGACACTTTTACTTACACGAGGTGACCGTGGAAGGATGGTTTCCCGACCGCGTCCGTTGTGTTGGGTACATGGCGCTTTCCACGTAGACCCTGCCTTCACTCTCCAACATTTCTGACTTCCGGAAACAATGTCTGAGTTGAAAGGTGGTCTCTCCCCGCCCCCACTTCCTCCTCCGCCCTCTCCCCACTCCCCCCCTCCCATACACACACACACACACACACACGCACACGCACGCACACGCACACGCACACACACGCACACACACGCACAGTGTCGTCTCCCAGAGTTGATTGACTCTATATGGCACTTTCCTCAGGGGCCCCGCATGGTTTTCAGACACGTGTCAGCCAAACCAGCTGTTCGTCGAAGGATGTCTCACCAACCGTGTTGTTTCCAAGAGTTGAGTATATGGCCCTTTCCGTGTAGCTGCCCCCACAGGTGCTCAAACACTTGTAACTGCGAAATGAGATGTGAGACGACAGACCGACCGTCTCACTACAGGGGTTGTCTCGCAGCGCTGAGTCCAAGGCCCTTTCTGCATAGGGCCTGCATTCGTTTTCAGACACTTCTAACTTAATGAAGCAAGTCGATCGTTGAAAGGCAGTTCCCCGGTGTCTCCCAGAGCTGAGTATACGGCCCTTGCCGTGGAGCACCCGCAGGCATCTCAAACGCTCGCAACCTAGTGAACCAAGGTGCGAGTGGAAGGATGGTCACCCCACAGCCGTCGATTCGCAGAGTTGAGCATAGGTGACCCTTTCCACCCTTTGCGCCCTGCCTGGTGTTTCAAGCCCTTCTAGGTTCGTGACGTCACAGACTAGCGGCACGCCGGTGTCACCACCCTGGTGTTTCGCAGACTTGAGTATACGGCGCTTCCCTCCGAGTTCCTCGCAGGCCTTCACAAACAGTACCATCTTGGTGAAACGAGCAGTTAGTTGAAACCATGGATTCCGCACCGTGTTGCTTGAGAGAGTTGAGGACGTGGCACTTTCCCCATCGGCCCCGCGTACGTTTGCAAACGCCGGTCAGTCGCACCGTGAAAAGAACCAGATTTCAGTCAAAAGAGAGTTTCTCCACGATATTTGTTTCCACACGGTGGCGCGTTATTACGTCCCTTTGCCCACAGTGTTCCGCAGGTGTTCCCAGACACGTCTAACTTAGTGAAACCTGATGTTGCTTGAAGGATGGCTTCACCGCCCTGTTGTTCCACAGAGTTGGGCACAGGCCACTTTCCGTGTAGGCCCCGCCTAGGTGTCAGACCACGTCTAGCTTCGGGAAACGAGACGTTAGGGGAAAGGTGCTCTCCACGAAGTGGTTCGTGGAGTCGGCACAGAGGGAACTCTCGTTGTGGGCCCTCCCTGTGTCTTCACGCAATGCTAACTTAGTGAAAAGAGATGTTACCTGAGCGATGTTTTCCCCACAGTGTTGTATCACAGAGTTGAGCGACACGTGGCGCTTCCTCACCCCTACCCCCACCCCCGTAGGTCCTGGGAGTTTTCGAACACTTTTACTTTAGTTTCTGAAAGCACAGGGCGGTTGGAAGAGGGCTTCACCACAATGTGGTTTCAGAGATTCGAGGTATGGCCCTTCCCACAGACGCCCCGCATGGTTGAGGTTTTCAGACGCTCCTCACCTCGTGATGCCAGCTTGGTGTTCTTCGAAAAGGGGCTTCCGCCAAGTGCAGTTTGACAAAGGGTACGGCGCTACCGGCACAGGCCCTGCATCGTTTGTCCAACACGTGCGACTTGCCCAAACGGCGTGTTGCTTGAATGATGGGTTCCCCGCAGTGTGGCACCACCGAATGGAGTCTATGGCCCTCAGCGTGTAAGCCCCGCATAGGGATTCCAAATTGTCTCACGTCGTGAGGCCAGACGCTCCTGGAAAGAATTTTCTCACGACCGTGTGGTTTCAGAGAGTTGAGTTCATGGCACCTGCCTCATCTCCTTCTCCTAGGTGTTCAAACACTTGTAACAGCGAAAGCAGATGTTCGTGGGAAGACGGCTCCACCGCAGTGCAAGTGTTGTTTCCCAGCTTTGAGGACTTCGACACTGTCCGCAGAGGCCCCGCATAGCTTTGCAAACATTTCCAACTTCGTGCTACGAGACGGTCGTTGAACAGGGGTTTGTTTCTGCAAAGCGCGGTTCGACAGAGCCTATGGCCCTCTCGGCACAGGCCCTCCAGAGTTTTTCATAAAGTCTCACTCAGTGAGATGACAGGTTTGTCGAACGATGGTTTCCCCACAGTGTTCTTTCCCACACCGGAGTCTGTGGCACCAGGGGCCCAGGGCCCGCATTGCTAGTCACACCCGTCGAAGTTAGCGAGCCGTGATGCCGGTTGCGACATGGTTTCTCCCGCGCGTACTCTCTCACCGGGGCGAGTGCGTGTCACTTTCCAGATGGTTCCTGCCTAGGTGTGCATACATACCATGCGAGATGGTAGCAGGAAAGGTGGTGTCTGCGAAGGGCAGTTGGACAGAGTCTATTAGGTATGGCGCGGCCAACACTGGACCCATAGAGATTTTTCAGACCCTTCTAACGCAACGAAATGAGACGAGTCTCGAAAGATGGTTCCCCGCTGTTGTTTCACAGAGGTGCGTATTGGGCCCTTGCCGTGTAGGCCCTGCGTACGTTGTAAAAGAGTTCGCAGCGAAACCTTGACAGACTTAGTTGGAAAGACTGTTAGGCCCCAGTGCTGTTTCCAGATGCGAGGCTACGGCACTTGCCGCATAAGCCCGGCATCCGTTTTCGACACAGCAGTCTCAGTGAGACAAGACGCTAGTGGAAAGATGGCTTGCCCAGGGCGTGTCGTGCGGTGGAGTGCATGGCACCTTGGGTGCAGGTCGGCATGGGTTTTCCACCTTGTGGCTTCCCGCAACTCGGTGTCAGTTCCCAAGCTGATGCCTCCACACTTTCGTGTCTCAGGGTTGAGTGCATGGCAGTGTCGTCGTGGGCCCCGCATGGGTTTTCAAACACTACGTAATCTTACTGGCACCAGGTGCCCGTTGCAAGATGGTTTCGCCATCTTGTGCTTCGCCAAGAGGTGAGCGTGCGGCCCTTTGGGGGGGGCGTAAGTCCTCGCGCGGGTGTTCCAACACCTCTCACCTGGGGAAACCAGACGTTAGCCTGGAAGATGGTTTCTTCACAGTGATCTTTCAGAGTCGGCTATGTGCCACTTTGTCCCCAGGGGGGGCCGGCATTGGGTTTCAAACGCTTCAAAGGGAGCGAAACAAGAGGTTACTTGCAAGACGGCGATCCCACCGTGTTGTTCCTCGGAGGTGAGTATAGGGCACCTTAGGCTTAGGCCCCGCAAGGATGTCCTAGCCCTCCGAAATTAGTGGCGACTCAGGGTCGTTGAACGACCACGGTTTCACCACTCTGCCGTTTCAGAGAGTTGAGTAGCTGGCCCGCTCCGCACAGGCCCTGCAGAGTAGAGTCTTCAAACGCCGTCGGCAGAGCGAAGCCAGACGGTACTTGAACCAACGGCCTCCCCGCAGTGCTGTCTCACAGAGTTCGGTATGTGGCATGTTTCCATCTAGGCCTCGCCATAGGTTTTCCGACACTTTTACTTACACGAGGTGACCGTGGAAGGATGGTTTCCCGACCGCGTCCGTTGTGTTGGGTACATGGCGCTTTCCACGTAGACCCTGCCTTCACTCTCCAACATTTCTGACTTCCGGAAACAATGTCTGAGTTGAAAGGTGGTCTCTCCCCGCCCCCACTTCCTCCTCCGCCCTCTCCCCACTCCCCCCCTCCCATACACACACACACACACACACACGCACACGCACGCACACGCACACGCACACACACGCACACACACGCACAGTGTCGTCTCCCAGAGTTGATTGACTCTATATGGCACTTTCCTCAGGGGCCCCGCATGGTTTTCAGACACGTGTCAGCCAAACCAGCTGTTCGTCGAAGGATGTCTCACCAACCGTGTTGTTTCCAAGAGTTGAGTATATGGCCCTTTCCGTGTAGCTGCCCCCACAGGTGCTCAAACACTTGTAACTGCGAAATGAGATGTGAGACGACAGACCGACCGTCTCACTACAGGGGTTGTCTCGCAGCGCTGAGTCCAAGGCCCTTTCTGCATAGGGCCTGCATTCGTTTTCAGACACTTCTAACTTAATGAAGCAAGTCGATCGTTGAAAGGCAGTTCCCCGGTGTCTCCCAGAGCTGAGTATACGGCCCTTGCCGTGGAGCACCCGCAGGCATCTCAAACGCTCGCAACCTAGTGAACCAAGGTGCGAGTGGAAGGATGGTCACCCCACAGCCGTCGATTCGCAGAGTTGAGCATAGGTGACCCTTTCCACCCTTTGCGCCCTGCCTGGTGTTTCAAGCCCTTCTAGGTTCGTGACGTCACAGACTAGCGGCACGCCGGTGTCACCACCCTGGTGTTTCGCAGACTTGAGTATACGGCGCTTCCCTCCGAGTTCCTCGCAGGCCTTCACAAACAGTACCATCTTGGTGAAACGAGCAGTTAGTTGAAACCATGGATTCCGCACCGTGTTGCTTGAGAGAGTTGAGGACGTGGCACTTTCCCCATCGGCCCCGCGTACGTTTGCAAACGCCGGTCAGTCGCACCGTGAAAAGAACCAGATTTCAGTCAAAAGAGAGTTTCTCCACGATATTTGTTTCCACACGGTGGCGCGTTATTACGTCCCTTTGCCCACAGTGTTCCGCAGGTGTTCCCAGACACGTCTAACTTAGTGAAACCTGATGTTGCTTGAAGGATGGCTTCACCGCCCTGTTGTTCCACAGAGTTGGGCACAGGCCACTTTCCGTGTAGGCCCCGCCTAGGTGTCAGACCACGTCTAGCTTCGGGAAACGAGACGTTAGGGGAAAGGTGCTCTCCACGAAGTGGTTCGTGGAGTCGGCACAGAGGGAACTCTCGTTGTGGGCCCTCCCTGTGTCTTCACGCAATGCTAACTTAGTGAAAAGAGATGTTACCTGAGCGATGTTTTCCCCACAGTGTTGTATCACAGAGTTGAGCGACACGTGGCGCTTCCTCACCCCTACCCCCACCCCCGTAGGTCCTGGGAGTTTTCGAACACTTTTACTTTAGTTTCTGAAAGCACAGGGCGGTTGGAAGAGGGCTTCACCACAATGTGGTTTCAGAGATTCGAGGTATGGCCCTTCCCACAGACGCCCCGCATGGTTGAGGTTTTCAGACGCTCCTCACCTCGTGATGCCAGCTTGGTGTTCTTCGAAAAGGGGCTTCCGCCAAGTGCAGTTTGACAAAGGGTACGGCGCTACCGGCACAGGCCCTGCATCGTTTGTCCAACACGTGCGACTTGCCCAAACGGCGTGTTGCTTGAATGATGGGTTCCCCGCAGTGTGGCACCACCGAATGGAGTCTATGGCCCTCAGCGTGTAAGCCCCGCATAGGGATTCCAAATTGTCTCACGTCGTGAGGCCAGACGCTCCTGGAAAGAATTTTCTCACGACCGTGTGGTTTCAGAGAGTTGAGTTCATGGCACCTGCCTCATCTCCTTCTCCTAGGTGTTCAAACACTTGTAACAGCGAAAGCAGATGTTCGTGGGAAGACGGCTCCACCGCAGTGCAAGTGTTGTTTCCCAGCTTTGAGGACTTCGACACTGTCCGCAGAGGCCCCGCATAGCTTTGCAAACATTTCCAACTTCGTGCTACGAGACGGTCGTTGAACAGGGGTTTGTTTCTGCAAAGCGCGGTTCGACAGAGCCTATGGCCCTCTCGGCACAGGCCCTCCAGAGTTTTTCATAAAGTCTCACTCAGTGAGATGACAGGTTTGTCGAACGATGGTTTCCCCACAGTGTTCTTTCCCACACCGGAGTCTGTGGCACCAGGGGCCCAGGGCCCGCATTGCTAGTCACACCCGTCGAAGTTAGCGAGCCGTGATGCCGGTTGCGACATGGTTTCTCCCGCGCGTACTCTCTCACCGGGGCGAGTGCGTGTCACTTTCCAGATGGTTCCTGCCTAGGTGTGCATACATACCATGCGAGATGGTAGCAGGAAAGGTGGTGTCTGCGAAGGGCAGTTGGACAGAGTCTATTAGGTATGGCGCGGCCAACACTGGACCCATAGAGATTTTTCAGACCCTTCTAACGCAACGAAATGAGACGAGTCTCGAAAGATGGTTCCCCGCTGTTGTTTCACAGAGGTGCGTATTGGGCCCTTGCCGTGTAGGCCCTGCGTACGTTGTAAAAGAGTTCGCAGCGAAACCTTGACAGACTTAGTTGGAAAGACTGTTAGGCCCCAGTGCTGTTTCCAGATGCGAGGCTACGGCACTTGCCGCATAAGCCCGGCATCCGTTTTCGACACAGCAGTCTCAGTGAGACAAGACGCTAGTGGAAAGATGGCTTGCCCAGGGCGTGTCGTGCGGTGGAGTGCATGGCACCTTGGGTGCAGGTCGGCATGGGTTTTCCACCTTGTGGCTTCCCGCAACTCGGTGTCAGTTCCCAAGCTGATGCCTCCACACTTTCGTGTTTTTTCACTTTTTTACAGTGTTTGAAAACCTATATGTAGCCTATGCAGAAAGTGCCATTTTACTTATATTTGTCAACACCATGGTGAAATTATCTTCTTACTGACATAAGTTTTCCCTAATTTAGATGGGTTTGAAAACTTTTGCTTGCAATTATGGGGATGTGGTATATACTCAGTTCAGTGAACTAACACTGTTAATATCATCTCTAAAATATCTCTTTTCCTGGACTTCGTACTGTTTCAAAACGTACACAGAAAGTAGCAAGATGGTATAGAGTCATCTCTGTGAAATAACATTGTGGGGGAGCCATCTTTCAACTATATTTTTGTTTCACTAAGTAACAAATGCCTGGATGACTCTGCGGGCTACTATGATTTAAGTTCCATATACTTTGTGAAAAAACACCGTGGACAAACTGCAGTTCCACACCAGCTTCTTTCCCAGTTAGATGGGACTGAAATTCTAGGCTTAAATATATAATGACAGTGCCGTGCACTCAACTCCTTGAGGCAACACCATGGAAAAAGCATATTGCAGCTTATATCTGGTTACTCATATGTGGTGTTTGAAACCTTTTACAGGGAACTTTAACCAAAGTGTTATGCTGAATTCTGAACAAATGCTTTTGCGAAACAGTCTTTCAGGCATCTTGCTTCACTATGTTTAGACATATAAGAAAACGTGTCCTGGCAACTGCAAGGAACGTGCCTTGTAATCAACTAGGTGAAATATTATAGAGGAGGAACCATCCTTCAACGATGTCTTTTTTTCACTAGTATTTGTTTGGAAACCCATGCTGGGACCTAAGCAGTGATATTTTCTCCACTTTGTGACAAAATCCGTGGAGAAACCACCTTGCTCTCAAAACTTGTTTCACTAAGTGAGAAGGGTTTGAAACAGTACAGGGTGAACTCTAAGGCAAGTCACATCTACTCGTCAATTAACTTCCTCCTTCATTGAGTGAGAAGTGTTGGAAAACTGAGAAGGGAGCACTAAAGCAAGTTCCCTATACTCACCTCTGAGAAAAAAATACACTTTGGAAAAATCATTTGACAATTAACTTCTTCCTCAGGTTTAAAGCCTTTGAAACTCTATGCAAGAAATGATAACAAAGTGTCCTAGACTCTATTCTGAAAAAACACAGTTGGGAAAGCCTCTTTCAACACACATCTTCTTTCTCTAAGTCAGAAGTTTTTGAAAATCTAGGCCTAAATGTATAACAAGTGCCACTCAACTTCTTGTAATGAAACAGCAGAGAAACTCTGTTTCAGGGAATATCTGGTTTCAAATTGAGAGACAACCCTATTTCAACCAACATCTGGTTTCAAAATGAAAGAGGTTTGAAATCCTTTATACATTACTGTAAGCAAAGGGCCGTATACTTAATTGTGAAAAAAGAAAAAACACTATCGAGAAACCATCTTTCAACCAACTCCTTGTTTCACTATGTTAACCTATCCTGGGAACTATAAGGAAAGTGCCTTATACTCAACTCTGTAAAAAAATCTGGAGGAATCCAATCCCTTAATTCACTAACAATGTTTGAAACTATGCATGGAACTATGAGGACAGTGAGTTGACTTCAACTCTGTGAAAAAGAATAGTGGAAAAACGACCTTTCAAATAAAGTCTTAGTTCGCAAAGATAGATGTGCTTGAAAATCTAGGCCTCAATGCAAAATGAGAGTGCTATATGCCCATCTCCTTGAATTAAAACCTTGTTGAGAAACCGTCTTTCAAATGATGTTTCCAAGTTAGAAGTGTTGGAAAGCATTTACAGGGAACTGTAAGCATAGGGTTTGAATCTTAACTCTGTGGAAAACACAGTGGGGAAACGGTTTGTCAATCAGCTTCTTGTTTCACTGGGTCAGACTTGTAGGAAACTACCGTAGACTCGGCTTTGTGAAATAACAGTGTGGGGAAACCACCTTTCAACTAACCTCCTGTTTCCCTAGGTTAGGTGTTTGTTAACTTGCACTGAGAACTAGAAGGAAAGGACATTACTCAGAAAGCACAGTGGCTAAAACGTCTTGCAACCAACTTCTTGTTTCAGTAGGTTAGAAGTCTTTGACTCATGCGGAGAAGTGTAAGGAAAGGGCCATGACCTCCTCTCTGTGAATCCACACCGTGGAGAAAGCTTCTTTCTACTACCTGCTTCCTTCACAGTGTCAGAAGTGTTTGAAAACATATGCGGGGAGATATACGGAAATTGCCATCTACTTAGCTCTGTGCAACAGCACTATGTGGAAACCGTCTTTCAAATAACTTCTTTTTTTTTAATTTTTAAAATTTTTAACGTTTATTTATTTTTGAGACAGAGAGAGATAGAGCATGAATGGGGGAGGGTCAGAAAGGGAGGGAGACACAGAATCTGAAAACAGGCTCCAGGCTCTGAGCTGTCAGCACAGAGCCCGACGCGGGGCTCGAACTCACAGACTGTGAGATCATGACCTGAGCCGAAGTCGGCCGCTTAACCGACTGAGCCACCCAGGCGCCCCTCAAATAACTTCTTGTGAATGGACTGCATTTCGAAAATCAATGTGACATAATAGATGGAAAGTGTCGTATATGCACTCTGTGGAACAAACTGGGGGAACCCATCATTCAACAAACATCACGTTTCAGTAAGTTGATTTCCAAGAAAATGACACTGGTGATCAGGTCTTTCAACCACCTTCTCGTTGAATCAACTTCTTCACTACACATGTTTGAAAAAGCCTGTGTGTGGAATTATAGGAAAGTCCATGCACTCATTTCTGTGAGGTAATGTGGGGAAACCATCTTTCAAACAACTTTTTATTTCAAGCACTTTGAAGTCTTTGAAAACCTATGCAGAAATTATTGGGCAATGGCACTGACTCACTGCTATGAAATATTGTGGGGCGACACCTGTCTACTCATTTCTTGTTTCACGAAGTACAAGTGTCTGAAAACCTATGCCGGAAACTATGAGGGAAGTATATATACTCAACTCTGTGAAAACATACCTTGAAGAAAAGACCTTTCAAACTACAATTTTGTTTCACTGCCGCAGAAGCGTTTGAAAATGTACGTGGTGAGCTCGAAGGCAAGTGCCATAGATTCAACAGTGTGGAGAAACCATTGTTAAACTAACATCGTATTTCGTTGAGAGAGGTGTTTGCAAACTTATGCGGGGAACATTCGGGAAAGTTCCATATACTCACCTCTCTGAAAAAACACTGGATACACCACTTTTCAGCTAACATCTTGTTTCACTGAGTTGGAAGTGGCTAAACATCTAGGACTATATTTATAATGGCAGCGCCAGACCCTGAACTCCTTGAAGGAAAACCGTGGAGAAAACATATTTCAACTAAGGTCTGGTTTCAAACTGAGTGGTGGTGGGAACGCTTTGCAGGGAACTAGAAGGAAAGGGCCTCATGCTTAATTCTGAAAGTGCACTATGGCAAAACCGTCTTTCAACCAACCTCTTGTTTCACTAAGGTAGACATGTTGGAAAACCCTATCCTGGCAACTATAAAGTGCCATCCACTCAATTCTATGAAAAAACATTGTGGAGGGACCATCCTTCAATTAGTTCCTTGTTTCACTAACAAGTGTTTGAAAAACTGGGCAGAGAATTATGAGGACAGTGACCTGACCTTGACTCTGGAAAAAAACGCAACAGGGATACCACCTTTCGACTAACATCTTGTTTCACTAAGCTAGCAGTGTTTGAAAAAGGAAGCAGCAAACTCTAAGGCAAGGGCCATCTACCCAACCCTGTTTTACGAACAACACTGTGGAGAAACCATTTTTACACTAACATCGTGTTTCGTTGGGCGAGAGGTGTTTGAAAACTTAAGCAGGGAACATTCAGGAAAGTTCCCTATGCTCATCTCTGTGAGGAAAACAAAAACACACATTGGAACACGCATTTGTCAATTAACTTCTTTTCCCTAGGTCTGACGTGGTTGAAAAACTATGTGGGAAAATGATAACGAAAGTGCCATAGACTCAACTCTGAAACAACCCAGTCGAGAAAGCCTCTTTCACCGAAAATATTCTTTCACTAAGTCAGAAGTGTTTGAAGTTCTAGGCCTAAATGTATAATGAGAGTGCTATATGCTCAACTCCTTGAAATAAAACCGTGTGTCCACTAACGTCTTGTTTCAGGGTTAGAAGTTCCTTTACAGGAACCAATAAGGAAAGGGGTGTATACTCTGTGAAAAACCACTGTGGGGAAACTGTCTTTCAACCAACTTGTTTCCCTTAGTTAGACGTGTTTGAAAACCTGTGTGAGGCATTATAAGAAAAGTGCCATATGCTCAGTTCTGTGAAATGATCTTGTGGAGAAAAGTTTGCTTCAAATAACTTCTTGTTTCAGTAAGAAGACTTTCCAACCTATGTAGAAAATAAGGGGGACTGGTGTAGACTCACCACTGAGAAATGTCGTGGAGGAACCATCTTTCCACTACTTGCTTCTTTCACTATGTAACAAGTGTTGGAAAACCTATGCAGTAACTATGAGGAAAGTGCCGTGTACCTAACTCTGTACCTAACTCTAATCCTTACTCTCTTGTAGAAACAAGGTTCTTCCCATGATCGGTTCAGAGTCAGTGTCTCAGGGTCCTATCCTCTGCCTTCCACCTTGGACTCTGACCCAGTCCTTGAGACCGTGGGAGGGATTTTGGCCACAGGGCTCCTTCTTCATTAATTCATCGTGTTCCAGAAGTATGTGGTCATTCAGAGACCCAGGCCAATGGAAGGGTCCCAGCAGAGAATGTTTGTGTGTCGGTTGGGCAAGAGACTCAGACACAGGAGTGACCTTCTCCTGGGCCCAGGGCACACGAAGTAGGACACCTTCTTTCCAAGTGGAACCCAATTCCCACTGGATACATCGAGCTTGGCCCTCCTCGTGCCAATTTCCTTCACCTTGCTGCATTTCTGGCAGGTTTTTTTTCCCTCCCTTAGGAGCTAGGGAGCTATCAGAAACTCAGGTAGCTCACCTGGGTAGGCATCAAACTCTCACTCTGCTCCAGTGCTCAGTGAGAGCTCTCAGGCTCTGAGCTAACAAAGGAAAGCTGGCCTTTATTCCCTGGAAGATTAATGATTGGCCTGCTGTGGTACGGAAGGGGAAGGGGAGGCCAGCTTGTCTCACTGTCCTGGATGACTGTGTTTCCTTCATTCTGAGAAGCAGTTTGCACATGAGCAGTCGGGACAAGGAGAGGGTCAGCACAGGGAAAGCCTTTTCCAGGAACAGGGAATGATTTCCTTGTTCCAAACTTGTAAGAACCAGCAGAACCGAATACCTAGAGCTCAAACCTGGGGTCGACATCAACAGATAGAAGGTGTGGGAGGGAGAAATATTGCCAGAAATCTCTGTCTCCTAAAATGCAGAATGCAGGACTCCCAGCCAAATTCCTGCAGAGGGCTCCCTTTGCCTCAGCCCACAGGCATTTCTTATTCTGGATACAACCAGCTTGATAGGAGACTGTGCTGGGTACTTATTCTTAAACGTCTCCGCATCTCATGTGTTAGGAACAACTCTGGCCATCTGTGTCTCCATGTCCACTCATTACCCTGTTTTTGCATAAGGTTCTGAATGGAATGTATTCAGAGCCATTGACTTAGAGTGCCATTCCCTTCTTTCAGCTTGTGAGTCTGGTGGTATCTCTGGGACGGTGAGATAGGCATTGCAATGGGCCATTCTCAGTTTGGTTTCAGAATGATGTGACCATCGCCAAACCTAGGGTGTGTGAAGGTGCCGAGGCCGAATACTTGTGGGTAGGCTCAGCCACAGGTTAAGGGACGTTCCTGCCTCGTGTGTGGGAAGAGGGTATGGGAGATAGATTATGTCCTTCCTCGATTTGACCCATACCCATTTGAATTCAGAGCTTTGACTGGCCTGGGAGTCATAACTAGCCCATTGCTGTTTCTCTAACTGGGTCTCAATTCACACACCAACACCTTGGGGGTGTCCCATACACAACCAATGTCCATGGATTGGAGGTGAGTTTCCAGGCAGGTCCTTTGCCAATGCAGACCTCTAAGATTCTGATAGCTGAGAGAAGAGCTAGCACTCCTGTCCCTGAGCCCTCAGTGCTTAGCAGGCTACAGTCATCATGGGAATGGGTAGCCACATTGACTTCCACCCCTCATAGATGGAGACACCCTCACTTGGAAGAACAGGCAATCTGTGCATGCCCACTTTGCTGCATGACCTGATCAGCACAAAATGCCTTTTGAAAACATAGTGCACTAAGGCCTCGTTCCCGCCTCTTGATCATCACATGGAAACACCTTCTTCATACCTCGGGGTCACTGCTGTCCCTATCTATTGACATGATGGGCAGAAACACACCAAATTCCCTCTATTTCTTATGGGAGAATGCGGGTCTCTTGCTCACAGGGCTCCAAGGGGCGTCCGTTGGCGTCAACCTGTAGCCGAAGCCCACAAAAGATTTCTCTGACTCCTGACCATGCCTGCTTCCTCCTTTACTGTGCTGGTCAGTGTTTTCTCAGCATCATGCAATTCTCATCCTGAATGAAGATCTCTGACCCTAGGAGTATCAAGGTTCATGAGAGTGCTTTATTCTCCATCAAGGTTCGTCTTGGGGTCCGTACAATTCTGTCAGAATAATAGCTCAGGCCTGCAAAGGCCCACTGTGGACCAACCCTTGTGTCTGTGGGACAGGTTGAGCCAAAGGGGCCCTGGCATTTTGGTTTCAGGACCCCATGGACATGCAGAGCCCTAGGCCATTTGAAGGGGTCCAGCTGAGAACTGTTTGGGTGGAGGCTGGGCCAGCAGTATGAGCGGGGAGCTGGCCTCCTGCTGGACCTAGGAAAAATGAAGTTCAACCTGTCCTTTTCACACTGATCACATTCACACTGGGTGGACATATCGACACATTCCCTTTGGTCCTGGTTTCAGCCGGTCCCGTTTGCTTCCTGTCGTTTTGACTCAGTCTTTGCTCAACGTTAGGAGCCCTGGGGCTGACACTCATGCACAGGGCACCAAGGAATGGGCTTTGGATGCCCACTCAGTCCCTGGCTCAGGGACAGCCATGAGCATGGGCTATCTGAAAGAGAATAGCCCTCCAATTCCTGTGCTTGGTGGTTGGCTGTTTGTAGCAGGCCGGGGGGTGGGCTGGGGAGGGGAGTCAGTTTGCCTCATTGCTCTGCCTGGTGGAGGGGCCTTCCTTCTGAGTAGCAAACTGTTCACACGTGCAGGAGGCGCCAGAAGCTGGTCAGCCCAGAAAGAGCCCTTTATCAGAAGATGGCCCCAATGCCCCTTTCCACACTGCAACAACAGCTGGGGGCACCTCATGGCTACAGCACTGTCACTGCTCACTCCGTTCAGTGCTGGGAAACCAAGAAAAGCAGACAAAGTCCCAAGGTTCTCTAAGTCCTTCTGAAGGAAGAAGGCAGGCCTGTTGCTCACAGGGCTCCCAGATGCAGACTCTAGAGGCTTCGTTTGCCTAAGTGCTCAGGTGTTTCTTCTTCTCATAGCCAGTTTGCCAGGAGCAGGTGCTGGGCACCTCTTGCTCCATATATATCCCCTTCCTATCTCTGGAGAGCTCTGGCCCTCCTTGCCATGATCACATGTCTTTGCTCATTTTTATAAACAGGGTTTTTCCCACAATCCCTACAGAGTCAGTGTCTCACAGTCCTATCCTCTGCCTTCCACCAGGGAGTCTGACCCAGTTCTTTTGAATGTGGGTGAGATTTTCCCACAGGGCTCCTTCTTCATTACTTCATTGGGTTTCAGAAGTATGTGGCTCTCGATGGACCAGGGACTTCTCGTTGCCCAAAAGAGTGATGTTTGTGTGAAGCCTGGGCCAGAGATTTGGGCAGGGAGATGGCTTCCTTTTGGCCAAGGGCCAGTGAAGGAAGACACCTTTCCAAGTAGGTCCCAATTGCCACTGGAAATGTCAAATTTTGCCCCCCTTCCTTGGGCCCATTTCCTTCCCCTTGCTTTCTTTCTGACTTTTTTCCCCCTTAGGAGCCACAGAGCCATCACTCACTCAGCCGGCACCCCCTGGGTAGGCATCAAACTCCTGTGCTCAGGGAGAGCTCTCAGGCTCTGATCTAGCAAAGGAAAGATGGCCTTTAGTCCCTGGGTTCTTGTTGCTTGGCTTGCTGTGGTATGGGAGGTGAAGGGGAGCCATCTTTCCTCCCTGAGCTGGATGATTGAGTGGCCTTCATTCGGGGAAGCACACAGTTGGCATGTGGGCAGTATGGACCAGTCCATGGTCAGTAGAGGAGGATCCTTGTTCACGAACAGGGAAAAAATGTCCTTGTTCCAGACTCCTGAGCAAGAGCCAGTAGAACCCAATAGCGACACCTCAAATACTGTTGGCTCCATCAACTGCTACAAAAATTTGGAGGGACAGACATAGCCAGACATTTCTGGCTCCGAAAGAGTGAATGGGTGTTTGTTGCTGACAGGGCTTTCAGGTGTGCCATTTCAGAAGGCTCCCTTTGCATAATCCCACAGACATTTCTATTTCCAGATACAAGCAGCTTTCTAGGAGACTTGTGCTGGATACTTCATTCTTGACATTCTCCCAATCTCAAGAGTGATGAAGAACTCCGAGAGTCTATGTCTCCATTTCCACCACTTAGCCTTTTTTGTCCAAAGAGTTTCTGTGTAGACTTTATGCAGAGCCAGTGACTTCGAGTACAATCCTTTTCTCTCAGCTTGCCTGCTTGGCTTTGTCCTTTGGATGGTGATGTAGGTTTTACCCTTGGTCTTCCTCAAGATCGTTTTAGAATTTCTGGCCAACCCCACACCTAGGATGTGTAAAGATACCCAGAGAGAACACTTGAGGGTAGTTGAAGCCAGCGGTTAGGGGAGGATCCTGCCTGCTGTGTGGGAGAAGATGAAGGGATGATAGAGATATCTCCCTCTTCAAATTGCCCCATGCCCAGTGGAATGCAGAACGTGGTCTCAACTTCCTATCCCATTGGTGCTTTGCTCCCTTGGTCACAGTCACCCACCACAACCATGGGGCTGCCATGTCCACAACAAAATCCCAGGGATTGGAGGCGAGTTTCCAGTCATTTCCAGAGTCAAAAGAGGCCTGAGAGTCTGATATCCCAGAGGTCAGCTGACCTTCTGTCCCATAGCTCTGGTTTCTTAGCAGGGTATTATAGCAAGAGTAAATAACTGCTATTCGTTGGCAACAAGGTTCTCCCTGGAATCTTGTCAGAGCCAGTGTCTCAGAGTCATATCATTTCTTATGAAGTGAGGAGTCTGGTACAATGTTAGTGAGTGGGCAGGAGGTTTGGCCACAGGGACCGTGGGAATTGGGTTTCAGAATTTGTGGGCATCACCAGGCCGAGGGTATCTGCAGGTGCCTAGTGGAGAATGCTTGTGTGTAGACTGGCCAGAGGTTTGAGGAAGGGAGCCGGCCTCTTGTCTGGTTTGAGATTTCATTCAGAAAGATCTCTCTTTCTTAGATGGGCGCCATTCTCTTTGGAGATGCCAACTTGGGAACTGCTATTACTCATTCCCATGCCACTACTGCTTTTCTATCTAGGTCTCCGTTCACATTCCAGGAGCATGGGGCTGTCACACAGCAGTGGCTGTATGAATGGTGCCAGTTTCCCAGTCATTTCCTGAGGAAATCGAAGGCTCTCTGGGTCTCATATCCCAGAGGAAACCTTCCCCTTCCATCGCGGTGCACATGGTGTTGCTTAGCTGGCTAAGGTATGCACGGGCATGGGTAGCCAATTGGCCTCCCTCCCCTCACTAATGGAGACCCCTTTGTTTGGAAGAACAGCAGGTTTTCATGTAGGCAGGAAGCTCCCAGATCTGGTCATCCCAGAAAGTACCTTTGGATGGAATCCTGCACCAAGTCCTGCTTCCAAATACTTGCCCATCAGCCAGGAGCACATCCCTGCTACAGCTGTATCACTGCTGCCCTTATGGACTGATGGCAAAGGCAGGACACACACCCAGAGCCACGTCTTTCTCTATGATGCTGAAAGAAGAATCTGGGCAGGCTTCTTGCAGACAGGGCTCTCAGCTGGAACTTACACATGGCACCTGTTGCCAAAGCCCACAGGTGTTTCTCATCCCTGAGTCATCAGTCAGTGAGCTCATGGAGATGCTGCTAGTCATTCTTATCCCTGATGCACAACTCTGGCCCTCCCTCTATCCATGTTTCACCCCTTTGCTCTAGTTTCACTCTGAGCCCTCCCTGGGCTCCATTCCAGGTGAGTGGCTTAGAGTCATACCCTGGGCCCTCTACTGGGAATTCTGGTCCATTCCCTGGGACCGTGGCATGTGTTTGGCCAGAGGGCCCCTGGCTCTTCAGCAGGGATAGTCTTCCCTGTATCATGGTTTCCCCTCTACATGAGTCTCTCAGTACTCGGATTTCTGGCCAAAGAAGGAGGCCTGTCTTTTTGTGTTTGTATGTGGCCACAGGGACACACCCTCAGAGCCTCTCAGACTTTCAAGTGTATTGAAGAGACAAGAATAACTGTAAAATGGAAAGTTGTTACACTATCTGAATGACGCTCAGGGGCAAGATCTATGTATTTTAAACCAATGCAGCCATAAAGATATGTGAACAGGCAAGGCAACCCTGCTCTAGTATCTCCCTCTGCATTTCTTCCAAGCATATTGCACACTGGCCAGCATCTTGACTCAGTTCATCCTCATTATAGGTTATTGCTGACTTTGTTCAACACATCACATCATGCGTATCCCTCTCCTGTGAGGGCACATTAATCCTCCAAAAGTGGGATGGGAGAAGTGAACTAGTAAGGAAGCTGCCCTCCTGGGTTCCACCCTATCGGCCACTCCCTGCCTTCTGCCACTATCCTTGGGGCTCTTGTAAACCTCATCCTGCCAGCCAGAAATGTCACCATTGCTACTGTTGAGCATACTGAAGGAGGACAGAGCTGCACAGAACAATGCCATGTTTGCCACCCCATGAGCACACGGTGGCTTTGCTGGGCTGCTTAGGCAGCTATGGCACTGCCTCATGGACAGGGCTGTTCACGCCTTAGCCCCTGACCCACAAACTTCCTTGTGGCCGTGCCCTGCACGCAGCACTGATGCCTGTGATCCCGATGACCCCTCTGCCCCAGCTGGAAGGTAAATCCAAGTCCGGGTAAGTGCAAGTGCTGCCATTAGCAGTGGCTCGGCTGCCTTGCTTGGTGCCCACCTGCCATATGCACAGACTTGTGTGAAAATCTATCCCTGGGCACCTGAGTGAATGACAGCCCCATGGCTCCTAAGTCTAACCAGGGACATAGTTAGACATAGAGCCAAGGAAAGGGAATGGCCTTACAGAGCCAAAGGTCAATATCTCCAAAGGCAACGGGATCAACCTGGAAAGAGGCTATGCAACTTCTTTCCCCCTCAGCCAAGAAAGGAGGCCAGCTCCTTTCCTACCCCTCTGGCCCAGCTGAAGTGCCAACCCTCTCTTCTGGACACTTCCAGAACCCTAGGCCTCTGAATGCCTGCGTGGTTTTGACACAAACCTACCAGGGGCCCTGTGGCCAAACCTACTGCACAGTCACAAGCTCTCAACTAGGATCTCCAGTGGAATGCCAAGGATATTCTGCCGAGAGACTACATGAAATGGATCCCTTTCTAGCTTGGAAATAGAACAAAAGGGTGAAAATGGATCCACAGAGGGCCAGAGCTCTTTGTTAGGGATGACAATGGGATGATGTGGAGAATAAAGTGACAAGTGCCATGTTCTAGCAAGCTGGCTGTCTCAGGAAGAAGCAACACCTGTGGGCTTTGGTGAAGGGAACCCACCACAGGCTACACCTGGAAGCCCTGTCAGCAAGCAGTCTGCATTCTTCATACCTTACCAAAGGTAAAGGCTTTGCGTGTGTTCTTTGCCCTTTCCTACTAGGAGATGGGCGGCAGGGATTCAGCTGTGGCTCATGGTCAAATGGTTAGAACCGAGCCTGGTGCAGTATTCCTTTCAAAGTCCCTTTGTGCCCTGACCAGGACCTGGAGCCTGGTGTGCATGCATGAATCATCTCCTCTGCAGGATGAAGGCACCTTTGTCAGCCAGGGAAGGGAGGCCAGCGGGCTACCCATCCCCGCAATTACTCCAGCTGGCTAAGCACCAAGCCCCCAGCGACAGAGGGGCCTGCTGTCCTCTGCGATACCTGGCACTACACTGAGAGCTGTCCATTGGCTCAGGAACTGACTGGGCACTCCACACCAGTGTTTGCATCTGGGCTGTGTACCTGACACAGACCTATGGATCCTAGAATTTTCTAGTTTAAACAGAGGACATTCTTCTGACACTCTTCCTCCTAATGGCTCCCAGGTAGCACCAATTTGTTGAACAAAGAGCAATAAAATGCACATAGTCACCTGGAGGACTAAAGTTCTTCCTTAAAGAACAGAATGGGCTAAAGTTAGAATTAACTGCCTACTGCTATCTCCTGGCAGGCTGGCTATCTGGGCTGTAAGAAACACTTGGGGGCTGGTGTCAAGGAAACCTCCAAGGCTACACCTGAGAGTGACATTATGCCAGAGCTGTGGATTCTTCCTTCAGAAACAGAGGGAAAAGTGGTTTGGGTGGTTTTTCCTTGCTTCCCATCAGGAAATAGATGCAGCATTGATTCAGAGGCAAGGTCTTCCTGCTCCCAGCTGGTGATCAAGTGTTTGCAATGTTGACCCGATACAGTAGTTCTTGAAAGGGCCCTTTTTGTGCTGACCTGGTTCTAAGGCCTAGTGTGCATATGGCAGCCATCTGTGACTCAAAATGAAGGCATCTCTGCACTTGACTGCACTTACCACGGCTGGCCAAATAACAAGCACTCAGGGACAAGAGGGCCATCCTTCCTCTGATAGAAAGGTACTCTTTGCTGTCACAGAGCACAGGACCAGAGCAGAAGTTGAGCACCAATCTTTGGGCTCTGCCTGTGTGACGTGAGTGAAAGTCCATTTGTCCCTGAATGTGACCCAAGATTTCGAAAACAGCAAATTGGTGGGAATGGCTATAAAGGAAGCCAAGGCTCTACATGACAGATGGGAATGGGATAATGCTGCTGGGTGTCTCTCTCTACCTTTTCTCTAGCTGCATGTGTAAGGCCAGTCACTCCTAAAACTCTGGGACCACCTACACGCATCCATTCATGCACAGCTTGATATGCCCTAGGCCTCTCATTGTGAACAGAGTTCTAATGGGAAATTACAAGAGGTCCCATTGCCAGTCTATTCAGAGTTCCCGGGACTCAGCCAGAGCCCACAGTTTAAAGTGGAAGATATTGCTCTGAGACATGGACTCTGAATGGACTCTAGCGAGATCCTGCTTCGAAAAAAAAAAGAGCAAAAAGATGAAAATAAATACACAGAGGCCCAAAGTGCATCCTTACAAGATGAAGAGAGTGGGATGAAGCTGAGAAGGAAGTGCTTAGCACAGTCTCCCGAGAAGATAACTGTTGTCTGTAGTAGGAAACACCTGTGGGCTGGGGCAAAGGGAACCATCATCCATTGCCTACACCTGGGTGCCCAATTGGCACCAGGCCTGCACTTTGCTTTCAGTAAGAGAAGGAATGCTTCTGACCTGGAATCCTTTGTATGAACTACCTCTCAGGGCATAGAAAGTGCCCTAATTCAGTGATTCAGTGGTTGCAGGCCCGGGCTCCCATTTTGCTCTAGATTTTGTAACCAAATCATGGGGCAGCATTCCCTGACAGGGCTTTTTAGGGCTGAATAGTCTTGCGGTCTACTGTGCATGCCTGATCCGTCTGCCTTAGAGAAAGAGGATATTTCAATCAGCCAGGGGAGGGAGGCAAGCTGACTACCCATCACAGAGATTGCCAGGGCCAAGCAAGAAGCACTCATGCACAGGAGAATCATTATTCTCTGGGAAAAAGTAACTGATTGCTCTCACATAGCACAGGCCCAGAGTGGTAGCTGATCAGAAATCATGGATGTTGGCTGGGTGGCTGACAGACCAATTCCTCCTGGTTGTGACCCATGGCATCATCATAAAAACAGAAAATGGACTGGAAGGGCTGTATGGAAGGCAAAGGCTCTCCATGACAGAGGAGATAAGGATAAAGCTGGGAATGAAATGTCTCACATCGTTTCTCCTCAACCAGCAGTGAAGCCAGTTCCCTCCCAAACCCTGGCATTGCCTACACATGGACACTCTGCTGGGCACCCTCAAGTGCCCTGTACCTCCCATTGTCCACATAGTTCTGAAAGGTAAATAACGAGGGGTTCTGTGTCCCAACCTATGCCCGAACCACAAGGATCTGGCCAGATCCCCAAACTTAAAGGGAAGGCTAGCTCTCAGAGTCACTGGCTCTGAATGGCAGCCAGGGAGGAACTACGTTGACAAAAGTGGGAGGGGGTGGTAAACGTATCGAAATGGAATGGCGGAAAGCCAAAGTGCATGATTATAGATGAGAATGGGACAAAGATTCCAATGAAGTGTCAGCACAATTTCCTTGCAAGGTACTGTCTAAGGAGTAAGAAACACCTGTGGCCAGACACAAACTAAACCTCTAACGGGTAACCTTCTGACAGCCCAGTCCACAAGAGGTCTGCATATTTCCTTCTAAAGGACAGGGAAGAGGTCTGCATATTTCCTTCTGGCCTTGGCTCTTTTTCCTGCCCTTCCCATCAGGGGATAGGGGCAGCAGAGATTCAGGGGTAGCGGCTCCATGCTCCAGGCTGCTGCTCAAGTGTTTGGAAACTCGGTTCCTGTGGCCCAATAGTTTTTAATGGCCACTTTCTGCATTGACTACATCCTGGAACATACTTCGTATGCGTGGATTATGTTCTCTTCAGCATCATAAGCCAAGCACTAAATGCTCTCTCACAGTAGGGCAATCTTTCCTTTGGGTTGTTAGACAGGCATTACGCTTGGTTAGCACAGAAGCAGAGTGAGAACTCACCACCAGTCCCTGGGAGCTCACTGTGTGATTAACAGCCTCACTGCCCCACCCAGCCTGCAAACCAAGTCCTAGTTTGCAAATAGCACCTCTAGGAGCCATTCCTTCAGCACTCCGGGCTACCCAAGGACAAAGGAAAGGACAGAAAACAAGGGGTTAAACTGGCAGAGTCGCCATCCATTTACAAGTATTTTAGTAAATTACAAGAAAAAGGCAGGGGCCTTATCTCCAGAAACCTCTGGACTTTGATGCCTGGAGCCCCAACATCAGCCTGCCCTCCATAGTGATATGAGGCACAAATAAACATTAAAGAAAGAGAAAAAGGATGGAAATAGATACACCGAGGGACAATGTTCCTTCTGAGAGATGAAAAGGGGATAAATCTGAGGGTGAAATGACTAGTACAATCCCCTGGCAAGCTGATGGTCTCAGGAATAACAAACACATAGATTAGAAACACATATGGGCTGGGGCAAAGTGAAACCTCCATCATCTACAGGGGGAGCCCAAAGGCAAAATGCCTGTATTCTTACTTCACAAAGACAGCCAAAGCTTCTGGTGTTCACTCTTTTCCCTTCCCATTGTATCAGAGGGTAGAGGCAGCAGTGATTCAAAAGGTAGCGGGTTTGTGCTCCAGGCTAATGCCCAAGTGTTTGGACCTGGGCTGTGGTGCAGTGGTTCCTGAATGTTCTCTTTCTGTGCTAAGCAGGTCCTCAAGAATACTGCACCTGGGTGAAGCAACTGCTCTTCAGGCTGAAAGCATCTTTAACGGCCAGGGAGGGAAACAAGTTGGCTAACCATCATTGCTTGTATCAGCCAGCCAAACACCAAGTACTGACAGGGAGGCAATCTTTCCTTTGGGATATCAGAAACTGATTGCTCTTGGTTAACACAGACCAGAGTCAGCGCTCATTAGGAAGGGCTGGACACTCACTATGTGGAGGACAGCCTCATTGCCCTTGCTTGGGACCCAAGACATCCTTATCAATACAGCCAGGGAATTGGAATGGCTATGCGCAGGGCCGAAGTTTTTCATTTCAGCAGAGAATGCGATCAAGCTGAGAACGAAATGTCTAGCTCCATGGTCCTCTTGTGCCACAAGATGGAGGATAGCTCTGTCCCAATATCGGTGACCCTGACTACACATGGGCATTCCTGCTGGGTGGGCACTTTGAAATGCCCAGGGCTTACCTTTGTCAACATAGTACTGAAAGGCAATTTTTGAGGGACTTGTGGTCCAATGTAGCCCGGAGTGACAAGAATATGGCTCGACACCCACATTAAAAGTAGGAAAAAATGGCTCTGAGACACTGTCCCTGAATGGACAACAGGGAGAACTTTGTTGCAAAAGAGAAACAGGATGGAGAAGGATACAGAGAATATACAAAGTTGTTTCTTAACAGAAGACAATGCGATAGAGAAAAAAAATGAAGTGACTAGCACAATCTCGTGGCAAGGTGGTTGCCTCAGGAGAATGAACAATGTGTGGGCTAGGACCAAGGGAAACCTCCTGCACTGTTCCTTCAGAAAGAGACGGAAAGTTTCTGGCATTGGCTTTTTCCCCCCTGTCCTTTGAGGCCAGTAATGACTCATAGGTAGCAGATACTGGCTTGTGGCTTACCCTTAGGTATTTGGAAAGTGGCTCTGGTGCACTATACCTTGAATGGGCTGATTCCTGCACATAGCAAGTCCTGCACATAGCAAGTCCCATACTGCAAATGGAAGAACTGTCTGCTCTTCAGAATGAAGGCATCTGTAGCAGCCAGTGGGTGGCGTTCTGCTGTCGACCTGATGAAGTTTGGGGGTGATGGTGGGGGTGGTCCAGAGCCGATGACCAAGAAAGATTTCTTGAAGACATCTTTGGTGCACAAAAAGTGGTTTTATTAAATCATGGGGACAGGACCCATGTGCAGGAAGAGCTGCACTGGGGTTCTGACGGGGAACTCATCATTATATACCATCAGGTTGGCAGGGGGTCAGGGATGGAGTAAGTCACTAAGGAATGTTGGAAGCAAGGTTTTCAGGACCATGAGGGGCTAGCTGTTGCTAGGGACACACCATTTATTACCATTTACTAAAACCTCAGTCATGAGATCCATTAGATGTATATTGGGTGGGGGGGGGCATCAGCTTGGAGTATGATTGCCAGCATATATCTTGGGTCAGTTGCAATACAAGAAGTTGACTTACATGGTCCTCGAGGTTGGGATAATGTTAAGCTAAGGTTCTCTTTTGCCCCTAGCAAAGTGTCATCATCGAGGCAGCTGAGCAGCTAGAGGGAGGTCACTCTGCCCATTCCAGGGACTTGTCAATGTGCTATAGGCAGTAAGGGAATTTAATGTTTCATTTGCCTTAGTTTCCCACATCACCATGACAAGGGCTGAAGCCCCTTTTCTTTGATCTGGGGTAGTCAAGAGTGTCCAAGGAATAACAGATCCCACCTGGGGTGGGGGTGGGGGGCTAGCTTGGGCTTTACCCCTCAGCCTGCCTCATGCTCCCTCATCATATCCCCCCTGAACAAGGTCAACCCTTACGTCTTTAAGATTGATGAAGATGGAAGGTTTCATCTTTTGTATCTTCTTTCTGCTGACTAGGGGCATAGAGTTGTCCCTACCTAATTTGGTCAATATTGGTCTGTTGGGGAACATATAGAGGAGATACAAAACGTGGTGACAGCTGAATCCAAGGTGCACCTTCTTGAGTAGCAAGGCTCATCTGTTGGCTTGATGTGATTGTAGTGATGGAGTCTTGGCACCAGGCAGAGAGGCATGGGAGAAAGCAGCAAAACATAATTAGAATAACAAGAGAGAAGCTCCAAGAAAAGTCCTTGGGTAGTTGACAAAAATCCTCCAGTCCAGGAGTTTAGCCAATCACTAAAGGAAAGAGAGGGATTGTTTAAAGCACCAATTTCAGTGTTCATGTCAGTTAGAAATCCAGGAATATTTTTGCAGTAATCTGTAATGTATACGCAGCATTTTGTTAGAGCAAATTACAAATTCAGTGTCTACCAGTGCTGCCAGTGAGGTTTTTAGATGGCAGGCTTGAAGCTTCCTCAGATGGGAGTGGCAACCGACAGCAGGAATCACAATGGTCTTTCCAGTTTGGAATTCAAATGTCTGTGGTGATCATCTGAATGGCCCATCATAAGAAGGAACTGTTCGCATAAACTGGGAAAGGGAAGTGAAAAAGAAAGGTACAACCATCATAAGAGAGGTTTGAGGTCTTGCACAGGTTCCCGGGAATAAGAAGGCACATGAGTTTGCTCACTGACTTCCTGTAAATGGGGAACAGGTTTTATTTCCATACAGGAGCCCATGAAGAATGCCCCTCTAGCTTACTGCAGTGGGAGTACATACCATGACCCAGTAGGGGCCCTTTTATTTTGGAATTAAGTCCCCTGTTGCATGAGACTTTCCATGCTTGGAATAGACCAGGTCTTTGGGGTTTATATGGGGTGGGTTTCTGGTAACTGTCAGATCAGGTTTTGGGAGGACATGGCCTGCATAATTAGAGATTTGTGAATTAACCCAGCCTCAAGTAAATAATAAAGCACTATTGTCTTTATCGATTGATAGGTCTACAGCGAGAAAAGTCCTTGCCTACAGTTTTTGGGGGAATCCATCCCATTTTCCAGTTGTTTCAATAATATACCCACGGGGTCGAATTACCATCCCCACAGAATAACCTGTGCTATTGTGACAGGATCTCTCAAGTTTACCTCAAGTGGTCTAGTTTAGGCAAACATTTGAAGACAACTCGGATTTAACACCCATAAATGTGCATTATTTTTTCTAAATCCCTCATTTCCAGAGATAGCCAAATCAAGACTAATTCATTTGTAAAAACAAGTCCAGTCTTGCCAAACTTGGCCTACGTATTTACATAAGCTCAGCACGAATAGTCATTGATCATAAGGATCTTTTAAAGTTTGCTTTCCTGGAACCCTTTATAAAGAATCTCCAGACTGAACTTTTGGAGCCTCTCGAGGCCAGAAGCCAAACCGAGTACTTCCTGTCAGACAGGCCTGCAATACCTGTGGAATTGGATGAATTCCTTTTCACGAGGTCCCCAAGATATCCTGAGTTTCCTGCACCTGCCAGGAAGTGACATTCTCTTTACTCACCTGGTGAGGCTGCTGGGAACTCTAAGCAAGGTATCCAGCCAAAATTTCCAAGGGGCTTTATTGGCTCCACGTTTCATAAAGTCAACCTCAGTTCCTTAAAGCTGTAGGGTCATTTCCGAGTCTATGCATGTCTCTCAAATAGGACCTTCCAGCAAAGCCTTAGTAAACTAGCAGTATTTCCAATGGTGTCCTGTTACAAGGAGAAGATTCTTATTGCACTTATGCAAATCACTGTAATGGCCAAGAAAGAAAGAATACTCAATGCGAGTGTTTGAATTTCAGATGGTTTAGGTAGAGAGAGAAGTTCAACACTTCAGTTTACAAGTGAATATTTGATGACATCAAATATCTGAAGAGAATGTCTCCTTAATCTGGAAGAGCAAACATCAGAGAACCAGCAGTATTTCCAACAAGAGACACTAAACGATAATCTTCCTCAATTCATTTAGTCCCATGTTCCTAATTCTTGCTCCGTTTGAATGCAGCTTTTTTTAGTTCTCGAAATTCTTACCCATTTTAGTATTAATCTGAAAGATTTCAAACGCCTGGGTTTGTCCTAGAAGTCCTTGTCTTGTAAATCTCCCAGAAGATGAAATATCTTGTGAGAGAATAAGAACAATTATAAATCGTAAAATCTCAGAAATGGACATTGTTAACGACCTGATGAGAGTTCATTCATTATGATGCAATTGATAAGGGAATTCGGTTATTTCTGTGGCACATAACACTTTGATAATCAGAATATCGAGGAAGGACCTTACAGCAGCACAAATTAAACTTTAGGAATTCCATGTATCTTTGAGCAGTGACAGCATTTACCCAAGCAATAGAACCTAAGGTTTACCATTATTTGGCAATGCTTCTCCAACTAACTTAGCATACCACATAAAAAGGCCTAATTGCTCAAACAGATTTCATTTACAATGGAAATCTTGGGGAAGTTTGTTCAAACCTTAGAAACTGAGAGAGCGCATTCTAAATAGGATTACAGAGCATTACAAACCTTACACTTTAAATTACTTATTTAACCAAGATGGCAATTAGAGATTCCAGAGGCAAATATGTAGCATCATATACTTGTTAGCAAAACCTGGCTCCTTTACCATTGAGAAGTTTTAACTTGAAGTAATCAGACTTGATAATCACGAAAGCTAAAGCTCTGGTTTTCCTGGGAGACCAAAGAGGAAAGAAGGGGAAAACAAAACACTCTGTTTCCATTTTCTTATCAAGAGCAGATCAACAAACCAAGAAAACTTTGTCTTTCCAAAAGAGAGAAAAGCAGAATTTTAATCTTCTCCCAGTGTAGTTTTAAAATCCATCCATGGCAACCTTAGTCCTTCCTTACCACACATAAAATTCCTTTCCGAGGATTTGCCTTCATGACCCTTCTACAACTTTCCTTTGCCTTCAGATTTTGTCCCAAGCCATTTCTCTTCAAACAACCTGTCTGATGTAGCAAAAATTACTTTTTTGTACCCCCAATGAAAAATGTATTCCCATTCCTTATATCTTTCTTACATACCTCCTACTTTCCAACACACAGAGCCACTTGCCTTATTTCCCTCAGTCGTAAGTACACTTAACAGAAGGTAAACTGCTAGAAATCTTAGTCTCCAATGAAAACCTAGTAGCCAGTTGAGAACTGTTTACAGCAGAATTCTTTAGATGGCAAATTCATGAATCAATTAAGCACAGAGCATGTTTTCCAATTGACCCAAATGGCCTTAGTTCCTCTGCAATAAGAAGTGAAAAGCACAAACCTACATTCAGTAATCAAAGCTTTGCACTGCATTCCCTTTGGAAAAGACCTAGATGTCCCATGAATTTCATCTCATTTGCCATGCAAACTTTAAAGTGAAACGTTAAAGTGTCAGGTTGCCACAGACTTTGAGAGCTATCTTAGCCAGTACCCATGAAGACTTTGAGAGAGTCGAAATTAACCCTTATTTCAAGTCGTCGTTTTGCGAGCAAATTGCAACCGAGATACAATGAGCTTATTTGACCTTTAGTAAACGTTGGTAGAATAAAAGTTTCTATATTGATTGCTGGTAACTCGAACGACAGCTTAATTCAACCAGCAAACTGAAATTAGTTTAAATACCGAAATATTTCACCTACGTCCACTTAAAAGACAATCCATGTGCTCCCCATTCTCAGATTTTACCTGGGAGGACAGTGGGCGAAACGGAAGTGGGTGGTCCAAGGAGGGGGGTGCTCTTTGTTCCTGGACATTTAGGGTGGGAAGAGGAGCCTATGGTGTCTGAGGCACTGAGGATGGGCTAGGAACCAGTTATGTGTGCCACAGCCAAGGTGGTGCAGAAACTGGAGGAGGGTGAGGGGAAGGCAGAGAAGGAAAATTTCCCAGTTCTAACCTTGCCAGCTGGGACAGAAGAGCAGACGCCAAGTCTTTTGTTCCACCAGAGTGGAATTAGGCAGTCCATGTCAGGCTGGAGAAGACAGAGAATTTCCCCCAAATGAGTTGACTTTTGGCAGCTGCTTGGGTATATTCCTTAAGAGTCCCCGACCTGAGGTAGACTAAGCACAGTTGACTCCAATTACAGCCCTTAACCCAGGAAAAGAATGAGGGAGAAGCCCTCACATCTAGTAGGCAGAGGAACAGAGAGAGTCAGCGTCCCCTTTTCAGGGATGGCCTGTGTTCCTTCAGCGACTGAGTTCTATCAGGAGGAGGCCTGTTTACAGATTTATCACCCAATATATTGGGGAGGGGGGGAGCTTACTTGTCTGGTTACTGACCAAACACATCCTGCTAGAGGCCCCGGAGTCCAGGTAGCTGTGAAGGCCTGGACCTAGGGTAACCTCCGTCCATTTCCCCTGTTTAGTAAGGCCATGCAGTGTTAGAGAATCAGTGCTTTCTACGTTTTGCAATCCAAATTGTTTCCAGTGGGTTAAAAAGGCATCCCAAGGGCTCAGGTCCTGATCTCAGGGTCGTGAGTTGAAGCCACCCCCTTCTCCCTCCCCCCCCTTTGCTCTTGCAGCGTGAAGCCTCCTTTGGATCCTCTGTCTCCCTCTGTCGGCTCATATCCCGCCCAATATCTTAGTAAATTACAGGAAAAGAGCAACCTTATCAACAGCCTAATATCCAGAAACCTATCAGCTCAGTTTCCTGAAGCCCCAACCTCACCCTCCTCTCCACAGTGATGTGGGGAACAAAGACGAGGAAATGGCAGATAAAATAGAGGTTCTTGCAGCGCCTAGGTGGCTCAGTCGGTTAAGCTTCCAACTTTGGCTCAGGTGATGATCTCCCAGTTCCTGAATTCCAGCCCCATTGTCGGACCCTGTGCTGAGAGCTCAGGTTCTGGAACCTGCTTCAGATTCTGTGTCTTCCTCTCTCTGTCTGCCCCTCCCCATGCCTTTTCTCCTTCTCTCTCTCTCTCTCTTTCAAAATAAATAAATAAACATCTAAAGAAATTAAATTTGAATTTCCTTGTTACCTGCAGCTCAGGGACAAATATTTGAGGCTTGTAGAGTCCAAAGTTTCTCCAGGAACTCCCTATTGTCTTAATGTTAATGCTTTGCTATAGGGAAAAACCACCTTAGCTTGACAATAGCTAGGCCTCTGGTGTTCTGTGAGTCTTTAGCATGTGAAAGTCTCCTTGGAATCTTGCCAGTGGACTTTACCTTCCCCAAGTCTATAGTATATAACCATCACTCTTCACAACCCCAGAAAGATTCACCTTTTGGCACCAAAGAAGTCTTCAAGAATTCTGTCCTGGCCGTCAGATCTGAACCCCACAAACCCCACCATCACGCCCCAACACTTTATCACGCAAAACGTGAGAGCCCTGTCTGCAAGTTCTCTACATTCTTACCTCAGATAGGTCAAGGAGTCTTTGGGCCCTCACCTTTTGTCCAGCCCTTTCCTTCAATGGATAGAGGGAGTGGTAATTAGGTGATGGTGGTGTTGGTGCTCAGCTAACACTTAAGTGTGTAGAATGGGGCTCTGGTCTTATACACTTTGATCTTTTTCTTGGCTGACCAGCTCAGGCGTTGCAATATGCATAGGCAAAACTTCAGCTGCTAGGAATGCGGGCATTTCAGGAAGCAGGGGGAAAGTCTCAGCAGGGTGACCATTGTCATGCCAATCACAGCCTGCCAACCACCACCTTCTCAGTAAGAAGATGACAATGTTTTCTCAGTGCTATCAGAAACAGCTTTGTCCAGGTTGGCACAGGAAGGGAGTGGGAGCTTGCTGTCAATTGCTGGGACAGCTGCATTGCCCCTGACTCCTTACTGCTGATATATTTACTTTGCCCTAGAAGTAAGGCAGGCTGCTTTCAACACAGGCTAACTTCTTGTGCTGGGCGCTTTCCAGCGCCCTAGGGCACCTGCTTCCTGTTGGCAATGTACATTTGGCAGGGAAGTCCATGAGGCACCCATTGTCCAAGCGATCTGACATTCAGGAAACTTGCTATAAAAGACTTGACAATTAAAATCATAGGAGACAATTAAAATCCAGACTCCTGCCCCCAAAGACCCACAGTGACAACTGGTTAACAAAAATAAACAATAATAATAATAATAAATTAAAAAAAAAGAAGAAACATACTGAGGGCCAAATTATTCACCTCAGGTAAAAATGGAATGAAGCTGGGACTGCTGACATGAGCTCCATTTCCTAGGCAAGCTTTGTGTCCTGACAGTAAGAAGGGAACTCCTGTGGGGTTGTGATGGAAGGAAGCACCAGCCACCAGAACGCTGCATTCTGACCTTGATAGCTCAGGAAGGCTTGTGGCTCTTGTCTTACTCTTCTATTTAGTGGGTGGAGGCACTTGTGATCTCTCTGAATGTTGGCTTCTCTGTGCTGGATGACAGGCATGTCTGTGGAATTGCGCTGTGGTCTCAGAGTCCTTGAATGCCCTGACCATCTGGGGAAGAACAATCCTCATCCTCCAACTTTGATCTCAGAATGCAGGAACATTACAGAGCCAGTGGGAACAGAGTAACCAAACCCCTGAGGCCAACAGAAGCCTGCCAGGCACAGAGGTCTCCGTAAAGGAGAGCAATATGTCCTTAGGAATGGCCACGTGTTAGCTGGTTGTGAATGCTGGGCACTGAGTAACGGTCACATGGTTCCTGACTCTGACCTCTGATCTCCATCTCCCCATGCACAGAAGTGAGGATGGCTCTCTCCCAATGACACTTGTCCCTTTCCCATGCTCTTTCCTTCTGTTGCCAAGATAGGTCTCACAGGTGAGCCCGTGGAGAACTCATTGCCTGGATTTTAGGGGAACTTAGCAGGACTCCACAAAGTCACAGAGAAATACTTGCAGGCTCAGACTCTCAATGCCTGACAGGAAAACCTGTTTAGAAAGAGATCAAGGGAATTGGAAAAGATGTACTTGTGTCCAAATTCTTTGTCTCAGACGACCATGGAATCATGCTGTGAATGAAGTGACTGGCATGATTCCCCAGGGAAGCTTGGTGTCCTATGACTATGGAAAACCTGTGGGCTATAGAGAAATGGGACATATCTGAGCTACACCTGGGAGCCCTAATGTAACACAAGAAACCCTACAATTGACCTCAAACAGTGCAGGAGGTCATTGGGCTCCTACCATCTTTGCAAGTTTTCCTGTCAGTGGGTAAAAGGAGTGATGATTTGGAGGGCAGAGTTTGAATACAGGCTGCTTCCCAAGACTGTGGGACTGGGTTCTGATTTTGTTTAGTTTTTTGAGTTTTTTCTTTCTACCTTCACCTGTTGGCAAAATGACTGGGCATGCTGGATCCCTTAGAGTCTCAGAAAGCAGGATATTCAGACAACCTATGGCAGGAGCAGAGAGCACAGTAATAGTCACTGAACAAACATGAGACTTCGATGCCTCAAATTTTTAGGAGGGCAACATGTTATCCTTTATATCAGAAATTAGTTGTGGGGGTAGAATACAACCTTCACATATGCTCACTGGGAGTTAATCAGCCCGATCTGCAATGAGAAAGAATGAAATCTTGCCATTTGCAGTAACGTGGATGGAACTGGAAGATATTATGCTGAATGACATAAGTCAGTAACAGAAGGACAGATATCATAAGCTTTCACTTATATGTGGTTCTTGAGAAGCTAACAGATTCCATGGTGGAAGGGAAGGGGAAAAAATAGTTGCAAACAGAGAGGGAGGGAGGCAAACCACAAGAGACTCTTATATACAGAGAACAAACTGAGGGTGGAATGGGGGTGTGGGAGAGGGAAAATGGGTGATGACCATTGAGGAGGGTACTTGGCATGAACACTGAGTGTTGTATATAAGCCAATTTGACAATAAATTATATTAAAAAATAATAATTATTGACTTTCTCTTCTTTGTTTATGAAGCAGCTTAACCAAACCAGGTTACATTTGCCAGCAGCTTCGTGCATTATTTGGAAAGACAAAATACAGATAATGAAGAAAATACAAATCCTGGCATTCCAAGACAATCACAGGCTAAACTATTTTTCTAAATATGAGCATTTTTTTTCACAGTGTGGAATTGTTAGGGAAAACTCTGTTGTATGATGGCTGACAGGTCTGATAAGGAAATTTTAGGCCCTGCCTGAAGACTTCCCTTCTGGGTTCTTGTTCCCACCCTGTTTGCCTCAGGTGTCAAATTACTACTAATGAGGAATGCAGAAGTAACAGTCTATAAATTGTCCCCTCTGTTGATTCTCTGGGCTCAGACCTCTGGAGAATCATCTCCCCTGAGCCCACCAGTGTAAAATAAACCTCTTGCCTTCCAAGATCTCTGAGTGCCACTTGGTTTTTCTGCCAGGTGATCCAGACCAGTTTCCCTAATATTTGGTTCCCTGGCCGGGAAACCCAACAACATTGGCCCATTGTTGCCACCAGATTGGGAAAACGGTGAGGTGGTGATGATAGGCATCACAACAGAGAAGGTGCTCCCTGCCCCAATTTTGGCAGTATCCAAAATTGGACTTGAGGAGACTTGGCAGTGTAGGATCTGGACTTGATGTTGGATATCGGTAAAGCTTGGGACCTAATTTTGTCCTGTCCTGCCCACCCATAGTGGTGGAAGGGTGACCTGATCACTCCCTGGAGACCTCAGTGGTCTCACAGGAAATCTTGTGCGGCACCCCATCAGCCAGCCCATAGTGGTGGAATGGAGACCTGATCACTCCCTAGAGACTTCAGAAGTCTCTCAGTTATGGGGTTCCAATTCTGTCCTGTCCTGCCCACCTATAGTGGTAGAAGGGGAATGTGATCACTCCCTAGAGATTCCAGAGGTCTCTCATTTGTGGAGCTCCAATTCTGTCCAGCCCACCCATAGTGGTAGAAAGGGGACTTGATCACTCCCCAGAGACCTCAGTGATCTCATCTGTAGAAATTCTGTGGGACAGAATGTAATAACCTCTGGTGTGTATACGAGTGTGAATGTGTGACTCAGTCTTGCTTGCCCGCCGAGTTCAATTCTGTGGCTCCATGGGCAGGCATCCTTAAGGTCCCCCAAAGCCTACAGAGTCTGAGTGGGCCCATCTGAAATTCCATGGTGAATGGCATACATCAGAATAGTTTCTGATCACAAGTCACAAAGATGAGACCACTACAGCTAAGCATCACCTAAGTTCCTTCAGGACATGGCCAGATGGCCATCTGACTGGTCTCATTAGAGGGGGCACCCCATCCCTCTGTCTTTGCGACTCCTCACAGGAACATTATGGGCTTAGAACAGAGCAAAGAAGGGGTTTTTGGGAGACTATGGAATTAAGATAACCCCTGGCAAGTTAAGGACACTATATGAGTTAGAATGGCCCACTTTTGGTGTAGGAAGGCCCTCAGAGAGAACTTTGGATGTCCCAATGGTTCACTGTATCTGACATGTTGTAGCCAGAGACCCAGGTTACCCTGATCAATTCCTGTGTAAGTCCCGACCTCCACAAATTCTCGAGGGTGAACCGGAGGAAGAACCAATCTTTCTCCCACCATATGAACCTCCTGGTTCCCAATACTCCACCACGTTTGGTCTCCCCACCACCTCTGGGCTTAGCAGATTCTCCATCCCTCAGACCAGTGGCCAGATTGCACCCTCTGCCAGGCACAGGTGCTCTCCAGATACCAGTCCACAGCCACCGGTACCAAGAGGCTCTCCTCTGGGGGATTTGAGCAGGGGTGAAGAAGCCCATGAACATGCCCAGCCCAATGAGAATCTCCTGGGTGTTATTATGAGAGACTATGTGAGGCTTATACCCCATTTGACCCTGAGGCACAAGAGAGCCACAACAAAAGGATGGGGAAGGTCTAGCTCCAAAAGAGGGGAGACTCAAAACCTCAGGAAAGGATCCATGTGCCTGCTTCAGGGAGAAAGGATATTAAAGCAAGAATAGTTTCAGATTGAGGGGGAACCAGCTCACTTCTTCTAGGTCCCCATGAGCCCATGGTCAAAATAAAAGTAGGGGGCCAAACTATGACTTTTATGGGAGTTCTGAGGCCATATGGTATGGCCTGAATTCCTCTACCTACCTGAGTGCCCCATCCCTCTCCTCAGCTGGGATATACTCTCAAATCTGGGGGCCCAAATAACCTTTGAGCCAATGGGATGCACCAACCTCTGACTTGCTCCAAATGGAGGTTATTCTGTACCCAGGCCCGACCAAGTGGCCCACCTGAATTCAGGACTGCGTTCCCCACTGTATGGGCAGAGGACAATCTCCAGGACGTGCGCGCAACTGGGCCCTCATCATTGTAGAGTTAATCCCAGGAGTTCAACTACAGAGACAGTGGCAATGCCTTCCCCACAAAGGGCAAGGGCAGGCGTCCAAGAAATCAGGCATTCTGGTTGACAGCCAGTCACCCTGGAACACCCTGCTCTTGCCAGTCAGGAAGCCGGGAGGAGGGTAGTGACCAGTTCAAGCCTTGGACTCGGTGGTCCCAAACCTGTACACCCTCCACAGCTAGACCAAACCAGACACGGTGTCAGATGCAACTGTCTTGGATGTGCTTCCCACAGGGGTTTAAAACTCACCTTCCAGTGGGGAAGATGGCAGCGTAGGAGGACACTGGGCTCACCGCGCGTCCTGCTGATCACTTAGATTCCACCTACACCTGCCTAAATAACCCAGAAAACCGCCAGAGCATTAGCAGAACGGAGTCTCCGGAGCCAAGCGCAGACGAGAGGCCCATGGAAGAGGGTAGGAAGGACGGCGAGGCGGTGCGCACTCCACGGACTGGCGGGAGGGAGCCAGGGCGGAGGGGCGGCTCGCCGGCCAAGCAGAGTCCCTGAGTCTGGCTTGCAAAAGCGGAGGGGTCTGACGGACTGTGTTCTGACAGCAAGCGTGACTTAGCGTCTGGGAGGTCATAAGTTAACAGCTCTGCTCAGAAAGCGGGAAGGCTGGAGGACAAAGGGAGGGAGAGCTGCTGAGCCCCCGGATGACAGAGCTCAGTTTGGTGGGGAACAAAGGCGCTCGCCAGCGCCATCTCCCCCGCCCATCCCCCAGCCAAAATCCCAAAGGGAACCGGTTCCGGCCAGGGAACTTGCTCGCTCCGCGCAAACACCCAACTCTGTGCTTCTGCAGAGCCAAACCTCCGGCAGCGGATCTGACTCCCTCCCATGGCCACAAGGCCCCTCCTGAAGTGGATCACCTAAGGAGAAGCGAGCTAAGCCTGCCCCTCCTGCGGCCATGCACCTTGCCTACCCACCTCAGCTAATACGCCAGATCCCCAGCATCACAAGCCTGGCAGTGTGCAAGTAGCCCAGACGGGCCACGCCACCCCACAGTGAATCCCGCCCCTAGGAGAGGGGAAGAGAAGGCACACACCAGTCTGACTGTGGCCCCAGCGGTGGGCTGGGGGCAGACATCAGGTCGGACTGCGGCCCCGCCCACCAACTCCAGTTATACACCACAGCACAGGGGAAGTGCCCTGCAGGTCCTCACCACTCCAGGGACTATCCAAAATGACCAAGCGGAAGAATTCCCCTCAGAAGAATCTCCAGGAAATAACAACAGCTAATGAGCTGATCAAAAAGGATTTAAATAATATAACAGAAAGTGAATTTAGAAAAATAGTCATAAAATTAATCGCTGGGCTGGAAAACAGTATACAGGACAGCAGAGAATCTCTTGCTACATAGATCAAGGGACTAAGGAACAGTCACGAGGAGCTGAAAAACGCTTTAAATGAAATGCAAAACAAAATGGAAACCACCACAGCTCAGATTGAAGAGGCAGAGGAGAGAATAGGTGAACTAGAAGATAAAGTTATGGAAAAAGAGGAAGCTGAGAAGAAGAGAGATAAAAAAATCCAGGAGTATGAGGGGAAAATTAGAGAACTAAGCGATACACTAAAAGAAATAATATATGCATAATTGGTATCCCAGAGGAGGAAGAGAGAGGGAAAGGTGCTGAAGGGGTACTTGAAGAAATAATAGCTGAGAGCTTCCCTGAACTGGGGAAGGAAGAAGGCATTGAAATCCAAGAGGCACAGAGAACTCCCTTCAGACGTAACTTGAATCGATCTTCTGCACGACATATCATAGTGAAACTGGCAAAATACAAGGATAAAGAGAAAATTCTGAAAGCAGCAAGGGATAAACGTGCCCTCACATATAAAGGGAGACCTATAAGTCTCGTGACTGATCTCTCTTTTGAAACTTGGCAGGCCAGAAAGAATTGGCACGAGATTTTCAGTGTGCTAGACAGAAAAAATATGCAGCCGAGAATCCTTTATCCAGCAAGTCTGTCATTTAGAATAGAAGGAGAGATAAAGGTCTTCCCAAACAAACAAAAACTGAAGGAATTTGCCACCACTAAACCAGCCCTACAAGAGATCCTAAGGGGGACCCTGGGAGACAAAGTACCAGAGACATCACTACAAGCATAAAACATACAGACATCACAATGACTCTAAACCCGTATCTTTCTATAACACTGAATGTAAATGGATTAAATGCGCCAACCAAAAGACATAGGGTATCAGAATGGATAAAAAAACAAGACCCATCTATTTGCTGTCTACAAGAGACTCATTTTAGACCTGAGGACACCTTTAGATTCAGAGTGAGGGGATGGAGAACTATTTATCATGCTACTGGAAGCCAAAAGAAAGCTGGAGTAGCCATACTTACATCAGACAAAATAGACTTTAAATTAAAGGCTGTAACAAGAGATGAAGAAGGACATTATATAATAATTACAGGGTCTATCCATCAGGAAGAGCTAACAATTATAAATGTCTATGCGCCGAATACCGGAGCCCCCAAATATATATAAAACAATTACTCATAAACATAAGCAACCTTATTGGTAAGAATGTGGTAATTGCAGGGGACTTTAACACCCCACTTACAGAAATGGATAGATCATCTAGACACACAGTCAATAAAGAAACAAGGGCCCTGAATGAGACATTGGATCAGATGGACTTGACAGATACATTTAGAACTCTGCATCCCAAAGCAACAGAATATACTTTCTTCTCGAGTGCACATGGAACATTCTCCAAGAGAGATCATATACTGGGTCACAAAACAGCCCTTCATAAGTTTACAAGAATTGAAATCATACCATGCATACTTTCAGACCACAATGCTATGAAGCTTGAAATCAACCACAGGAAAAAGTCTGGAAAACCTCCAAAAGCATGGAGGTTAAAGAACACCCTACTAACGAATGAGTGGGTCAACCAGGCAATTAGAGAAGAAATCAAAAAATATATGGAAACAAACGAAAATGAAAATACAACAATCCAAACGCTTTGGGACGCAGCGAAGGCAGTCCTGAGAGGAAAATACATTGCAATCCAGGCCTATCTCAAGAAACAAGAAAAATCCCAAATACAAAATCTAACAGCACACCTAAAGGAAATAGAAGCAGAACAGCAAAGGCAGCCTAAACCCAGCAGAAGAAGAGAAATAATAAAGATCAGAGCAGAAATAAACAATATAGAATCTAAAAAAACTGTAGAACAGATCAACAAAACCAAGAGTTGGTTTTTTGAAAAAATAAACAAAATTGACAAACCTCTAGCCAGGCTTCTCAAAAAGAAAAGGGAGATGACCCAAATAGATAAAATCATGAATGAAAATGGAATTATTACAACCAATCCCTCAGAGATACAAACAATTATCAGGGAATACTATGAAAAATTATATGCCAACAAATTGGACAACCTGGAAGAAATGGACAAATTCCTAAACACCCACACTCTTCCAAAACTCAATCAGGAGGAAATAGAAAGCTTGAACAGACCCATAACCAGCGAAGAAATTGAATCGGTTATCAAAAATCTCCCAAAAATGAGTCCAGGACCAGATGGCTTCCCAGGGGAGTTGTACCAAATGTTTAAAGCAGAGATAATACCTATCCTTCTCAAGCTATTCCAAGAAATAGAAGGGGAAGGAAAACTTCCAGACTCATTCTATGAAGCCAGTATTACTTTGATTCCTAAACCAGACAGAGACCCAGTAAAAAAAGAGAACTACAAGCCAATATCCCTGATGAATATGGATCTAAAAATTCTCATTAAGATACTAGCAAATCGAATTCAACAGCATATAAAAAGAATTATTCACCATGATCAAGTGGGATTCATTCCTGGGATGGAGGGCTGGTTCAACATTCGCAAATCAATCAACGTGATACATCACATTAACAAAAAAAAAAAAAGAGAAGAACCATATGATCCTGTCAATCGATGCAGAAAAGGCCTTTGACAAAATCCAGCACGCTTTCTTAATAAAAACCCTTGAGAAAGTCGGGATAGAAGGAACATACTTAAACATCATAAAAGCCATTTATGAAAAGCCCACAGCTAACATCATCCTCAATGTGGAAAAACTGAGAGCTTCTTCCCTGAGATCAGGAAGACGACAGGGATGCCCACTCTCACCGCTGTTGTTTAACATAGTGCTGGAAGTTCTAGCATCAGCAATCAGACAACAAAAGGAAATCAAAAGCATCAAAATTGGCAAAGATGAAGTCAAGCTTTCGCTTTTTGCAGATGACATGATATTATACATGGAAAACCCAGTAGACTCCACCAAAAGTCTGCTAGAACTGATACATGAATTCAGCAAAGTTGCAGGATACAAAATCAATGTACAGAAATCAGTTGCATTCTTATACACTAATAATGAAGCCACAGAAAGACAAATAAAGAAACTGATCCCATTCACAATTGCACCAAGAAGCATAAAATACCTAGGAATAAATCTAACCAAAGATGTAAAAGATCTGTATGTTGAAAACTATAGAAAACTTATGAAGGTAATTGAAGAAGATTTAAAGAAATGGAAAGACATTCCCTGCTCATGGATTGGAAAAATAAATATTGTCAAAATGTCAATACTACCCAAAGCTATCTATACATTCAATGCAATCCCAATCAAAATTGCACCAGCATTCTTCTCGAAACTAGAACAAGCAATCCTAAAATTCATATGGAACCACAAAAGGCCCCGAATAGCCAAAGAAATTTTGAAGAAGAAGACCAAAGCAGGAGGCATCACAATCCCAGACTTTAGCCTCCACTACAAAGCTGTAATCATCAAGACAGCATGGTATTGGCACAAAAACAGACACATAGACCAATGGAATAGAATAGAAACCCCAGAACTAGACCCACAAAAGTATGACCAACTAATCTTTGACAAAGCAGGAAAGAACATCCAACGGAAAAAAGACAGCCTTTTTAACAAATGGTGCTGGGAGAACTGGACAGCAACATGCAGAAGGTTGAAACTAGACTTTCTCACACCATTCACAAAAATAAACTCAAAATGGATAAAGGACCTAAATGTGAGACAGGAAACCATCAAAACCTTAGAGGAGAAAGCAGGAAAAGACCTCTCTGACCTCAGCCGTAGCAATCTCTTACTCGACACATCCCCAAAGGCAAGGGAATTAAAAGCAAAAGTGAATTACTGGAACCTTATGAAGATAAAAAGCTTCTGCACAGCAAAGGAAACAACCAACAAAACTAACAGGCAACCAACCGAATGGGAAAAGATATTTGCAAATGACATATCGGACAAAGGGCTAGTATCCAAAATCTATAAAGAGCTCACCAAACTCCACACCCGAAAAACAAATAACCCAGTGAAGAAATGGGCAGAAAACATGAATAGACACTTCTCTAAAGAAGACATCCAGATGGCCAACAGGCACATGAAAAGATGTTCAGCGTCGCTCCTTATCAGGGAAATACAAAGCAAAACCACACTCAGGTATCACCTCACGCCAGTCAGAGTGGCCAAAATGAACAAATCAGGAGACTATAGATGCTGGAAAGGATGTGGAGAAACGGGAACCCTCTTGCACTGTTGGTGGGAATGCAAACTGGTGCAGCCGCTCTGGAAAGCAGTGTGGAGGTTCCTCAGAAAATTAAAAATAGACCTACCCTATGACCCAGCAATAGCACTGCTAGGAATTTATCCAAGGGATACAGGAGTACTGATGCATAGGGGCACTTGTACCCCAATGTTCATAGCAGCACTCTCAACAATAGCCAAATGATGGAAAGAGCCTAAATGTCCATCAACTGATGAATGGATAAATTGTGGTTTATATACACAACGGAATACTATGTGGCAATGAGAAAAAATGAAATATGGCCTTTTGTAGCAACGTGGATGGAACTGGAGAGTGTGATGCTAAGTGAAATAAGCCATACAGAGAAAGAAAGATACCATATGGTTTCACTCTTATGTGGATCCTGAGAAACCTAACAGGAACCCATGGGGGAGGGGAAGGAAAAAAAAAAAAAAAGAGAGGTTAGAGTGGGAGAGAGCCAAAGCATAAGAGACTGTTAAAAACTGAGAACAAACTGAGGGTTGATGGGGGGTGGGAGGGAGGGGAGGGTGGGTGATGGGTATTGAGGAGGACACCTTTTGGGATGAGCACTGGGTGTTGTATGGAAACCAATTTGTCAATAACTTTCATATATATAAAAAAATAAAATAAAAAATAAAACTCACCTTCCCTCTTTGGGGGGGCAAACTGGCCAAAGACATTGCCAGCTTCCAAGGGAGGCCACATGCTACACCCTTCTCCAATATGTGGATGACCTCCTCCTCTTTGCCAGAAATACCTGAGAAAATTTCACAGAGTGTACAAGCGCCCTCCTCCAACTCCTGTCAGACTCAAGGTATCAAATCTCATGGAAAGAGAGCACTAGAACTGGAGAAAAAGTTCATCACCTCCCTACCGCAAACTAAGAGGGGGCTATGAGAATTCCTGGGGGCTGCGGGATTCTGCCGAATCTGGATTCCCAGATTCTCAGCAATAGAAAGACCCCTCTATAATCTCTTGGTAGGGCCAGATCAAGAACCCCCTGACTGGACAAAGCCCAAAGCTGCCTTCCTAGAGATAAAGGCTGCCTTGGAGCAGGCATCAGCCCTTGGCCTGATGAGTATAGAAAAGCCTTAAAGTGACTTTCAGAAAAGGTGGCACAGCCACTTCCATCCTTTCCTCTGCCTCTCGCTCCTGCATTTTCCTACATCTCCAGCTATGGCTGGGAGTGTGGTTGCCTCTCTGCCCAAGGAGCACAGTGTTATGGAGGGCTGAGAGATTGATTCATTCTGTGAAGTCTTATCTCAATACCTGCTTGGATCAAAGAGATATGTGTTTCAGAAACCCAAGGAGGGGGCCGACTGTGCTGGGGTGACTCTTGATGGTGGAGTGGATTTATGCTTTGGTGCTCATTTAAGAGAATTTTGCTGTGTCTGAGCCTGGGAGAGGTGGCAGCTCTCAGCCCTGGCTGAAAAAGGAAGGCCACAGAGACCCAGGGATTGTCACCCCTTACTGCCACTGTCTGCAGAGCCAGAACTGGGCTCATCCTGGGGGAGAAGGAGAGTTGCTAGACAGTTGTGTGGTAGGTTGGTGGGGGGCTTACTGCTCTCAGATTCCAGGTGATAAGGTCGATATACCACTGTGCATCCTTGAGGGTCCCTTGCCAGCAGGTTTTGGCTGGCCACAGACTGTTTCAGTGTGGAATCTCTTCGTGCATGAGAAGAAATTCTCATGCCTCTCCAACTCTCGGCTAGCACAATACCAGGGGCTCCTCTGCGAGAATCCTCTGGTCACTCTTAAAACAGTGCAGATGCTGAACCCTGCAACTTTCCTACCTTCTGAGGAAGGGAAACCAGATCATGACTATTCAGAGGTGACTGATGAAGTATTTGCAATTGCCCAAATCTGCGTGACCAGGCTGAACAGAACCCAG
Source organism: Lynx rufus (assembly GCF_022079265.1). Taxonomy (NCBI): domain Eukaryota; kingdom Metazoa; phylum Chordata; class Mammalia; order Carnivora; family Felidae; genus Lynx; species Lynx rufus. Next base: position 31,352,899 of record NW_025814824.1, on the reverse strand, counting down.
ACCTCACCTTGTTCAGTGATGGTAGCAGTTTCATCACAGAGGGCGTTCAAAAGGCAGGGTATGCAATGGCATGCCTTAATCTGAGCCCTTGCCATTCACAAGGACAAATGAGTCAACCGACTCACAGTACGCCTTTGCTACTGTACAAAGAGAGGGCAATCTACAAAGAGAGGGGCCTCACTGTGGCGGGGAAGAAAGCTTCTCGCTGCTGTCTGGCTTCGAAAAGAAGTTACAGCTCTACACTGCAAAGGACACCAGAATGGAGACAACCCTACAGCATGAGAAAATCGTCTAGCTAACAAAGCAGCCAAGATAGCAGCTAATAAGGAGCTGCTGGGCATGATGATTGGGGCTGGAGTTGTGGTGCTGGTCACAGCCATATTCATCCACCTGCTGGTATGCAGACTGTGAGTGAGTGCAGAAAATTCCAGTCCCAGATGGCCCCAGGTATTGAAGATCCTGTACATCCAGTAAGAGGCACCAATACTGCAATGGAAGGAGCTCCCACCCGCAGTGCTTGAAGCTGACTTGATGTGGGTGACCTTGATAACTCCCACCTGCCCACTAAGGTGCTCTACATGCTCAAGAATGTCCAGGTGCTGCGCCACTTTGAGAAGCTGCTCTTCCTGGAGTTCTGCTGACACATGGTCTTCCAGCGGCTCAGCCAGGGTGCCTACATCTTCCAGCCAGGCCAGCCGGATGACATTATCTATGTGGTTCCAGATGGGCAGCTGGAGCTCTGTCTGCCAGGGCCTGATGGAAAAGTAGTCCTTGGGGACAGTGTCAACAACATCCTGAGTATCTTGGACATCATTACCGGCCATCAGCATCCCCAGGGCACGGTGTCTGCCCGGACAGCCTGAGACTCCACAGTGCTGCAGCTGCCACTGGATGCTTTCTCTGCTGTGTTCACCAAGTGCCCTGAGAGCTTAGGGTGGGTGGTGCAGATCATCATGGTGAGGCTGCAGTGGGACCTTCAGCCACAAGATCCAGCCCCTGTGCTTCTTCCCCAGCCCCAGCCTCCTGGACCGCACCAACCCCATGCATGGCTCCAAGTGGGTGGTCAGTGCCTCAGCTACTGAGGAGCCAAGGGATACTCTTAGCCAGCAACCTGACCATAGTGGGGCCCCACTACCTGGACCTGCAGAAGACCTGGTGACCACTCCCTCCTGAACAGCTGGGTCTTGCCCCATCATGCCAAAGCTGGCACCATCATCACCCGCCAAGATGACCAAGATGTAAGCCTACACTTTGTGCTGTGGGGCTGCCTGCGCATCTAAATCCCCTCTCATCTGGGACTTGGTCAAGGTCAAAGACTGGAAAAAGACCCTCTCAAGCCACAGTGGACTGGGCTTCATACAGGTCTCACTCCATGGGCCCACCACTCCAGAGTCAAGAGGGCCAGGCCTGAGGAGCCCCAGACTTGGAAGACTGACCCAAATCCTATCTTCAGTCCTGATCCAGACACACCCCTGAAGCTGGCTGGTCTACGCGTGGCAGAAGCTTGAAGAATTGCCAGTCCGGTAAAGTAGACTGTCTTTACTCCTTGCCATTGGACTGGCAGAGGTTGCCCCAGAAAGCTGGGGAAATAGCAAGAGGTTCCTGTTCCCACTCACCTTCCTCTATGGATAAGATGTTTTATTGGTATTGATTTCCTCTAATCTGGGCCTCATTTGTAAGTGTGGGGCACACTGAATGGAAGACTCTGGGGGTTTTAAAAGCTTAAATGTGTTGTGACCTCGTTCAGTCTGCTGGTTTGCCTGCCAGTAAGCAGGTTGACAATGCCATTTTGGGGAAGTGTTTACAATGATGTATGTGCCTCAAGCTTCAGGAAAAAGGGATTAAATAATTCTCAGGATAAAAGTTGGTGCCTAGAATAACCTTCAACCTTAAGGCCTAGGCTAAATGAGTGGTGTTACTACCCGTTCGCCTGGGGCAGGGATAACCACAGAGATAGGGACTGGCAAAGGAGACATAGGATTTTCTGTGAGACTAATGAGTGGCTGACTCCCTAGTGTCCTTACAGAGCCAAATAAGTTCCCTGGCAGGAGTTGCCCTCTAGAACAGATGGGCATTTGACCTCACTGCCAAGAAAGCGGCACCTGCATCTTCCTTGAAAAAAAAATGCTGTTACTTTGTAAACCAGTCAAAATAATCACAACCAAAGTCAGGGAACTAAAAAAAAGATCCATCCCATAATAAATGAAGCTGATGACTTCTAATACTAGGTCTGTTTAAAGGGGCATCAAAGGGGGGAAAGTTAGGGAAAAATCTGTTATATGATCGCCAACAGGACTGATAAGGAAATTTCAGTCCCTGCCTAAAGACTTCCCTTCCGGGTTCTTGTTCCCACCCTGATTGCCTCAGGTGCCAAATTACTACTAATGAGGAATGCAGAAGTAACAGACTATAAATTGTCCCCTCTGTTGGTTCTCTGGGCTCAGACCACTGGAGAATTATCTCCTCTGAGCCCACCAGTGTAAAACAAACCTCCTGCTTTCCAAGATCTCTGAGTGCCACTTGGTTTTTCTTCCAGGTGATCCAGACCAGTTTCTGTAACAGAATCACAATGTGAATTTGGTTATTTGTTTGGGTAAAATGTTTAGTTTTAGTTTTAGTTTTGTTTTCATTTTAACTGAGTAAACCCTATACCATATAGTTATACATGGATTTATATTGGTTTTCCATTTTTTTTTACTCTACTCATCACAGGGAAAAACTTCACCCGCTGACAGTGCCCTAAATAGTAGACAGAAATGAGAACAACAAGCAACCATAGAAGGACGAGTGCTCTCTAACATTTTCCTTCAAAAAACATAACAGAGTGTCTGCACCAGTTTACATTCCAACCTACAGTGCAAGAGTGCTCCCCTTTCTCCGTATCTCACCAACTGTTGTTTCTTGCGGTGTTAATTTTAGCTATTCTAACAGGTGTCCGGTGGTCTCTCATTATGTATTTGCTTTGCATTCCCTAATGACAGTGATGTTGAGCATCTTTTCATGTGCTTATTGGCCATCTCGAAGTCTTCTTTGGGAAAGTGTTTATTTATGTCTTCTGCCCATTTCACAACTGGGCTGTTTGTTTTTTGGGTGTTGTGTTTGATATGTTGTTTCTGGATTTTGGACCCTAACCCCTTATCAGATATGTCACTTGCAAATATCTTCTCCCATTCTGTAGGCTTCTTTGAGTTTTTTTATTGTTTCCTTCACTGTGCAGAAGCTTTTTATCTTGATGAGAGTATTGCCCAGGCATCAAAGATCATGGATTCTTGCCATTCATTACTACATGGGTGGAACTATAATGTATTGTGCTAAGTGAAATGAGTCCATCAGAGAAAGACCATTTCATACCATTTCACTTCTATGTAGGATTTAACATATGGGAATGTGTGGAAGAAAAGAAAGGGAGACTCTTAATGATAGATGACAAACTGAGGGTTGATGGCCAGAGATGGGTGAGAGATGGGCTAGATGAGTGAAGGGTATTAAGGAGAGCACTTGTGATGAGCACTGGGTGTTTGTGTGAGTGACAAATCACTGAATTATACTTCTGAAACCAACATGTTAACTAATTAACATTTAAATTAAAAAAAATCTTAACAGCCCATTCACTTCTTCATGGTCCATTAAAGGGTTTTGACAACAGTGTGAGATATTCTGTCTGACACCATTATTTTACATGACTCTATCATGGTCCTCCTGCCAGAGGAAAGGGTTCCTCTCTGCCTCAGGAGGTGTCCCATTCAGGGCTCTTAGTGTCAAAGCAGAGAAGACACATGCCTACATGAATTCTTTGTGCAATTCTCCAATCCCTGACTTTTGTTTCTAGAAGCAGACCCCTCCCACCAGAATTAAAGGTGATGGCAGCTGAAATCATGGCAGTAATCAGCCTCCTGTAACAGAGTTGAGGCCTCTCTCACTACTGATAAATGAATGCCCCTATCTCTAAAGCACAATAAGGGATCTAGTTTCAGGGGTTTGTTGAAATATTTTTACTGGTTTGGTGGATGAGAAATTCCATCAAATCCATTGTCCTATGTTCACTTTTGTAATGAGGAGTGAGGCTGTACATTCATCACTTACAGCCATTTCCAAAGTGTACCCAATGTTCTCATTTCTGGGATGAACCAGCTGAGAACACTCTCCTGGACTTCTGCAGGGGATGCAGACAGTGATCCATGTCCAGCCAGTAACTTCACTCCATGTGAAACCACTAAGCTGTTAGTGACAGCTGTTAGTGTTCTAACCAGCAGAACAGAGTTGGAGCGATGGGAGGACAGTTTCAAGATTTCATGACATAAATTCTGTCACTTTCTTCTTTGTTCTGTGTTTGTTTTATCTCTATGTCTCTAGTCTCTTTCTCTCTCTCCCTATCCTTCCCTTCTCTCTCTCTCTCTCTCTTTCTCTCTCCCTCTGCCCTGTGTCCTCATTTGCTCCCTCTGTCTCTTCTACACATGAAAATGGGGGATCAAGCACTTAAGTTAGGGGCTACCATATGAGACCCCTATATGGAAGAGAATGATAAAAGTTCCCAGGTCAAAAGATTGAAATAGGCTCTCAGTTTATACTGAATTCTGACATTGCCAGTGTAAGTATGGGAGTAAAATATCACCCTGTTGAGTCTCTTTTGAGATCACAGCCCTGGCTTCATAGAGACTCTGAGGCAGTGTCACACAGTTATGCTGTTCCTGGATTCCTCTCCCACAAAAATGTGAGCTATTAAATATTTTTAGCTTTAAGAGTGAAGGTATTTGGATAATGCTGTCAGAGAGGAATGAATAATGAACACTCTACTAGGTCCCAGCATCTAGTCTATGTTCTGCCTCCTCCCTGCCTCTCCCCACCCAGTAACCCACAGCCACATTTTCTACCTTCCTAATGATTCTAATGGACAAACCCGGTTCTGTCTCAGTCTCTGTACCACCAGTATCTTCTCCCTGACACACCGCAGACGTGTGCAGTGTGGTTCCCTCTTGTCATGCTGGGCCCAGAAAATGTTACCTCAGTGAGGCCTCTCCTACCCTCCAGTGACTCCCTACCCTGTCCTCACAGCACACTCATTCTTTTCACTATTACACTTCTTGCCCTTTCTTAACAAGTCTTGTCTTTCATACCATTGTCCATCTCCCCTCCAGACTGTGAAGACCAGGCAGGCAGGGACAACTTTGTCATTGTAAGCCTTGCACTTAGGCACACAAGATCCCTGAGCACAAGGTGAGTGCTTGGAGCAGTTACTGCATGAATATATAGATGCAACATGGAGCCTTCCATCCAGATTTTGACCAGCTTTATCTGTGGAGTAATGGCCAGTAATGGGAGATTCCTGTTGTATCTGAGACACGAGTAATCCAGAATGACCTCTGCATGACCTTTCCCTGATCCAGTTTCCAGGAAATCTCAGTGGGCCCTGCTGACACAGGAGGATGCCTGTTCCCTGGTGTCCAGAATTAGCACTGGAGCCACAAGCATGAAGAATCCCAAACATAACCAGCATCTTTATGTGGTTAACATGAAGGCAGTGGCCCTTTAAGGTCCCAGGGTAAAGATCTGGAACTACAGGCTCCAGGGTTTTGCTAGGGATCTCAGGCTTCTGCCATTTCCCTTTGTCTGCCCATCCCCAGTGTATACTCTTTATTCGTGGGGCATACTCATGTCAGCCAGGACAAAGACCCCCCCCCCATTTCCAAATGAAAACCTTGGGGGCATAAGAAGGACTGGTCTTGTGCTATGACACCAGACTCATTTTACAGTGCTCTGACACGTCCTTCCTATATCAAGTCCTCACCAACTCAAGTCTCCAAGCCTCTCTTGTCTAGCAAAGACTTTCAGTAAGTATAAAGCATTTTTCTAATAAATCAGAACACAGTGAGTCATTGATGGAGAACCAAGGCCAATTCACCCTTTATGATTATACGGAACTCTGGAGAAACAAAACACCCTACAGGAGAACGCTGAAGCCTTTTCTTCTGTAGCTATTGTCTAACCTAATGGGAGTTAGCTCATCATCATTCCAGGTGCCCACAGAGTTGGACTGTAATATTCTAGTCCTTTCGTCTGAAGGCTGGGCCAAGGATGGCCCTGGTCCAGCAGAAACCTGCCAAGATTAGGAATTCCTTGCCCATCTTTGGGTCTTTGAGCATACAGGTAAGATAATGGATCTGAGGTCCCATGGCAGAGCTCTTTCTAACCTCTTTCTTTCTCATCACTTCCCCAGTGTCTGCTCTTTCTTGAACACACTGTAAGTATGTGTGTGCCAGTGCACATGTGGGGATTTGGATAGTAAAATGGTCCCAAATGGAGAGCAAGTGCACTTGATTCCTCCCAGAAGAGTAGAGTCTATCATTTCTAAAGCACACGTGTTTGGAGGGATTTGAGCCATGGCCTGAAAAGGCAAAGCCTAGTCATATCCCTTGGACTCTTCCCACCTTCTATGATCTGGGCCATTCCTAGTCTCTTGATCATTTCAGTCACCCCACTGTATCATGAGAGCTTGGGTGCATAACTTTAAAAGCCACTTCTCCACAGGATGTGATGTCAGGCTCCATTAACACTAGTGTGTCAAGTCAGGAGTGTTCAGACACACCTGTATAGTAAGTATACCAGTTTCTGTTAGATAGGCATAAAAACCTGCATAAAACAGTCAAGTGTTTGGAGCCAATGAGGAAAAATCAGGTCTGTGTCCACCACCAGGTCACCAGGATATCACTAACCCAGCATAGCATGAGTGTGCTCCCTGCCTTATGAGGCATGGTAATTCGCTAAAGCCTCTTCTCAAGAAGTAGGACTTAAGCAACCACCCACCGCACTACCACCTACTGTTCCCAGTAGAGAAGGCATGGATATCAACCAGGCAGACCCTATATCTCAAAATCATAGAGTCTACTTCCACACCTGGCTCTGCTGCTAGGCATACAGAGATCTATCCTTCAGGGAGACAGAGATCCTTTCCAAAGTCACACAATACTCCAATGGTAAAGCTCTGCTTTGGTTCAGGGTGACATCTGGGCACCTGCAGTAGATGTCAAAGAAACAGTGGCACAAACAGAATACACATGTGTTTCTTCTTCATATAAATAAACCCCAGATGTGGCTATTCTGTAACTTATTATGGATTGCCCACCATGGGAGATCACATATTATTGATCTCCCTGCTCTTACATCTCAGTATACTATTTCATTTCTTAAAATTTAAAAAAGTAGAATCTATACTTAATACATTGTGCTGTAGCTAGATTATCAAGTCATTTACATAAAAAATAATGGGACCTGAAAAAAATTTTCATTAATTACAAAATGGATTCAGATAAACTAAAAATTGAACATAGAACTATACATTTTTAAATTGATCAAGTTATTGAAATGTTTTATTATTTTTCCCTGCAAAACACTTTATCAAAAGACATCCTATTTGTATATTTCTGATTTCAATGTTTATTAAGCCCTGCACCAAAACAAAGTTGTTTGTGTGCGTGAGTTAATTTTTCCAAGGTAAAATGTCTTAGGATAGTAGGGTCAAAATAGAGGTGTAAAAATGGCTAGACCACAACATCTGCTTATGGTTTTCTTAGTTTTCGCTTTCCAAATTTGTATTGAAATTCTCGTTAGTTAACCGACAGTGCAATATTCATTACAGGATTAGAATTCAGTGATTCCTTACTTACAGACAACACCTAACGCTCATCATAAAAAGCGCCCTCCTCAATATGCATCACCAATCTATCCCCTCCCCCGCACACCCACCCAGAAAAAGAAACCAATGAATCGATCCCATTGACAATTGCACCAATGATACTTCATAAAATACTTAGAAATCAACCTACACAAAGAGGTATAAGATCTGTACTCTGAAAACTTATGAAGGAAATGGAAGAGGACACAAAGAAATGGGAAAACATTCCACACTCATGCTTTAGGAAGTATAAGCAGAGTTAAAAGATCTATGCTATCCAAAGCAGTCTACACATTGAAGGCAATCCCTATCAAAATACCACCCCCACCTTTCACACAGGTAGAACAAACAATCCTAAAAATTTGTGTGGAATCACAAAAGACCCTGAAGTGCCAAAGTAATCCTGAAAAAGAAAAGGAAATCTGGAGGCATAATTGTTGAACATATTCCAAGGAAAACTTAAGAACAAAAGAAAAAGAAAAATGCTTCCTAATGATTTATTGGGACTGACTTATTCCAAGAATGCTTGCTTGTATTTTGTCTTTATGCTTATAGTTAAGCACTAATATAATAAAATCAAATATTTGCCACTCAAATCTTTAGACGAAATGAAGACACAAATGAAAACAGAATGTTTTATTATGAAGTTTCAATGTTTATGACATTTCCTAATCAAAAGTGTTTCAAAGTATTCAAACTCCTCATTTCTAGGTGATAGTTCATAGAATTTTACAAAATTCAGAAGCCACGAATGACAGATTGCCTTTCACGTGAATTTAGGTCTTTCTATATTTGTGTCAGGTATCAGTGACCTGTTCAGAGATCACACAGAATTACTCAAAGCCCAACCTCTGAATGGCTTCCCACATTAGTGAAATATGTTAGTGTAATATCCATGTAGCCAAAGCCATAAAAACAGTGATGTGCTCCTGTGTGTTTAATGCAATGCAAAGACAGGTATCATGCTGCAAATCAATCAGGTTAGATGTTAAATGGAGTAGAGAATATAAAACCCAAATGCACTTCAATGCGGGTGGTGCTGCAAAGAGCCACCTGCCTTCAGGGGTAAGAAGAGACTGAGATCAGGGGTTAGAGTCAGGAGCAACTGGTCTGTCTTCAGACAGTGACAAGAAAAGCTAGGCAAGCTCCCACTCTGGTGGAGTGCTACCACACAGCAATTAGGTTTTGATGCTGGGGAAGAAAGCTTGTTCTTCTGTTACTGAGAGCTCAGTGTTTGGCAGGATTGTGTTGGCTCCGATGATCACTCCCTGCTCTCTACCAACTTCCTGGAATGTCTGAACTTCCTTCATTTGGAGATACTAATGGTTTAACCATGCAATGTCCATAGCTTGAAGAGATAAGGACAGAAAAACTAAAAATAACTACAAGACCAAAGCCCATTTCCACAGACTTGGATGTGAGCCAGGAGCCAGACAAGAGCCTCCAAATCACCACTGCTCCTTCACTGAAGGAAAGGATTTGAAAATAGTGACAGCCTTTTGCACACAGGGCTCCTAAGTGTAGCTAAATGATATTCCCCTTAGATCTGGACCACTCATCTTCGTGATGACACCAAACTTGCCTACGGCAAAGTGCCAGTGGCTTCATGTGAAGCTTTATACTTAATTTTCATGGCAGAGGGAGACATTTGGCCCTCGGTACATCCCTTCAGAGTCCCTTGCTCTGTCATCCATGAGGATTTCATTAGGGGACATTCACAGACATCCTCTGGGAGCATTTTCTGATGTTAACCATGGAGTTGTGACTAGTCTCAGTAATCTGGGAGAGCCTGGGCAACAGGAGTCCGTGGAACTCTTCTGTAAGCTCTACCTAGGCAAAAAGAGGCACAGGGCACTTGAAACTCTTCACCAGAAGAGGTTTGCATGTGCACAGGGGCAGATGATGGGAAGGATTTGATCTCTTTTCCAGAGCAAGGGCCTAGGGTCAAATACAGGAGCTACAGAGCTGTCACTGAGACAGCGCCCAGTCCTTCCCAGGGACCCTGCACTCACACCGTGTGTCATCATATAGCAATTAATTTCTGATACCAAAGTGTAAAAGTTGACCTCTTGCAGGTAAGAACTCTGTGTTTGGCAGGATTCTGTTGGCATGGGACCATTGCTCTGCTTTCTGTACCCCTTTCAGGAAAGCCTGAGCTCCCTACCTCCCAAGACATTCAGGGTTCATGCATGTAAAGTCCATTCACCAAGCAGGTTAGGGCACAAAAATTTTCAAATACTAAAGTATCAGAGCTGAATCTGAAGACTTGCCAGGAGCAAGATCCTATCTGGTGAGTCATAACTATGTCTGTCCACAGATAGGAAGGGCTTGAAAGCTAGCGAGAGCTTGACACATTCCTGACCTGATTGAAGTTGGGGTGCATGACTTTTGCCCACAGAACTCCACGGTACAGCTAGTGGATGTTCCACCTCTCCTCAAGCCACAGGTCTTTCTTACTCCTTGGACACCAAACTTGCCCAAGGAATTGTGCTGGTAACCATTATCTACAGCTTCATTCTGGTCTCATCTGAGATGAAGGACCTTAGCCCTCAGTGTATCTTTTTCAATTCCCCTTATACTTATCCAAACTATGTGTTCACTGTGAGACATTCAGTGCCACAGTCTGGCAGGCTTTTTCTCCCATTTTAATTGTGGAGTCATGTCAAGTTCCCATATGTTTGGAATCACCCCAGGGAACAGGTGTCCTGGGGTATCTGCCAGATCTACCTTGGGAACAGGAGGTATTGGGGACTTGAATGTGTTCAGCACAAGAGGATTGCTTGCGGGTAGGGACAGGTGATATTTGGAGTCAGTTGGTTTCACTTCAGTGGCCAGTGCTGATGGAGATGCAGCCTTTAGGGCCACAGTCAGAAGTAAAAAAAAAAAAAAGCCACAGTGATAGGGCTGATTACCTGCGAATGAGCATACATGAAGGCTGTTTTTTACCTCACAACAACTAATTTCTGATATCAAGGGAACAATTGCCCTCCTGGATACTTGGGGCATTGATGCCTTGTGTGTGTGCAGTGACTATTACTGTCCTCTGTGCCCCTGCCATAGACTGTCTGAACATCCTTATTTCTGAGTCTCTAAGGGTTGCCACATGCCCAGTCTTTTTCCACAGCAGGTGAATATAATAGAAACTACTCAAAACCTGAAAATCAGAACCCAATGTACAGATTTGGTCAGCAGCCCATAAGGAGACTCTGCCCTCCAAATCCTACTGTTTTTACCCCCTGGCAGGAAAAGCTGCAAAGCTGGCAAGGGCCCCAAACCCTCCTACACTGTTTGAGGTCAATAGTAGGGTTTTTATGCCACTTTAGGTTTCCCAGCTGGAGGTAAAATATGTTCCATTTCTCTATAGTTCACAGGTTTTCCAGTCATAGGACACCAAGCTTCCCCAGGGATTTGTGCCAGTCTCTTCACTCACAGTTTTATTCCATGGTCATTTGAGACAAAGAATTTGGACACAAGTGCATCTCTTCCAATTCCCTTGATCTCTTTCTAAACAGGTTTTCCTGTCAGGTATTGAGAGTCTGAGCCTGGAAGTATTTCTCTGTGATTTTAATTGTGGAGTCCTGCTAAGTTCCCCTAAATTCAGGATAATGTGGGCAATGGGTTCCCCACAGCTCACCTGTGAGATCTATCTTGGCAGCAGAAGGCAAAAAACATGGGAAAGGGGCAAGTGTTATTGGGAGGGAGCCATCCTAACTTCTGTGCAAGGGGAGATGGAGATCAGAGGTTACACTCAAGAACCATGTGATTGTTACTCAGAGAGTGCCCAGCTTTCACAGCCAGCTAACACATGGTGTTTCCTACGGATATATTGTCTTCCTTTATGGAGACGTCTGCACTTTGCAGTCTTCTTTTGGCCTGAGGAGGGTTGGTTACCCTGATCCCACTATCCCCTGTGGTTTTTCTGCATTCTCAGATCAAAGTTTGAGCATGAGCACTGTTTTTCCCCAGATGGTTAGGGAAGAGAATCTATTAAAGGACTCTGGGACCAGAACCCAATTCCACAGACACAGTTGCCAACCAACACAGAGAAGCCAACTTTCAGATAGATAATGAGTGCCTCTACCTTCGAATAGAAGAGTAAGGTATGAGCCACAAGTCTTTCTGCACTATCAAGGTCAGGAGGCAATGTCTTGTGGCTGGCGCCTCCTTTCTTCCCACCCCCCCCCCGGGGTTTCATTCTTACTCTCAGGACACCAAGTCCTAGGAAATAGTGCTCATGTCAAAGGTCCCAGCTTCATTCCATTTTCACCTGAACTGAAGAGCAGTTAGATAAGAAAATAAGGCAAAATGTATCCAAATGATCTCTGTTAGTAGATGATATGAGATTATATATGGAGAAAAAGCACAAAGATTCCACAAAATACTATCAGAGCTACTAAATGAATTTAGTAAAATAACAGTATACACAACCAACATAAAAAGAAACAGTTGCATTTAGATACACAATCCAAAATGTGGAAAGCAGATGACAAAATAAATCCATTTACAATAGCATCAAAAAGAATAAAATACTTAGGAACCAACTTAACCAAGGAAGTGAAAGACCTAAACAATGAAAACCACAAACATTCCTACAAAAATTTTAGAATGATATAAGTAATGAAAGCACATCCATGTTTATTTTTTTGTAAAGCAATATTGTTAAAATATCTATGCTATCTGAAGTGGTCTACAGATTCAGTGCAATTCCTACTAAAATCTCAACAATGATTTATGCAGAAATTAAAAAATTCATCTTAAAATTCCTATGAAATCATGAAGAAGCCCAAATAGCCAAAAAAATTCTTAAAAAGAACAAAATTAGATGAGTCACATTTCCTGATTTGAAAACCTACTGGAAAGCTACAGTAATCAAGATAGTCTGTTTATACAAATAGACATATACACCAATGGAATAGAACAAGAGCCCAGTAACAAATCCTCACATACATACATGGTCCAATGATACTTGACAAAGGTACCAAGTCTATGTGGTGAGGAAGGAATAGTCTTTCCAACAAATGCTGCCAGAAAAGCTGGATATCCACATCTAAAAGAATAAAGTTGGATTCTTACCTAACACCATATGCCAAAATTAACTCAAAAATGGATCAAGGACCTAAACATAAAACATTAAAAAAACTATTAGAAGAAAATATAGGACAAAAGCTTCACTATATTGAATCTGGCAATGAGTTTTTGGATATAACACCAAAGCCACAGGTAAGAAAAGAACAATAGACAATTTGACTGTCTGGAGTAACTTGTGTTGGTGGGCGGGGCCACAGTCAGACTGGTGTGCACCTTATCTTCCCCTCTCTCAGGGGTGTGGAGTGGTGTGGCCCCTGTCTGGGCTATTTGCACTTTGCCAGGCTTGTGGTGCTGCTTCGATGGGATCTGGTGTATTAGCCGGCAGATCTGCAAGATGCACAGGGGTGGGAGGGGAAGGCTGAGCTCCCTTTGCCTTCCATGGTTCCCTGCAGGAGGGGCCCTGCAGAACCAGGAGGGAGGCTGACCTGTCAGAGGGATGGATCCACAGAAGCCACAGAAACACAGCATTGGCGTTTGCTCAGTGCAAGCAAGTTCGGTGATGGGAACTGGTTCCCTTTGGAAGTTTGGCTGGGAGAAGGGAGAGGGAGATGGTGTTTCCCAGCACCTTTGTTTCCCTGCTGAGCTAAGTTCTGTCTTCCAGGGCTCAACAACTCTCCCTCCCAGCATCTTCTTGACCTCCCCACTCTCCAAGAGCAGAACTGTTGACTTTTCACATTCCAAATGTTAAGTCCCACTGGCTGTCAGAACTCAGGGAGTCCAGCCCCTCTGCTTTTGCAAGGGGCTCTGCCTTGCCGGGGTGGGCTGCTCCTCCACCACCCCAGCTCTCTCCCACCAGTCCATGTAGCATACACCACCTCGACCCTTCCTACCCTCTTCCATGGGCTTCTTGTCTACACTTGGCTCCAGAGAATCCATTCTGCTAGTCTTCTGGTGGTTTTCTGGCTTAGGCAGATGTGGATGGAATCTAAGTGATCAGCAGGACGAGGTGAGCTCAGCGTCCTCCTACACTGCCATCTTCCCAGGTCTCTTTCTTAATGAATGTGTTTTTTAAGAAATTGGTTCATTTTATCTAGGTTATAAAATTTGTAGGTATAAAGTTGTATATCATATACAAAGTCTACATTGGTGTGGTTTTTATTTCAACATCAAATAATTCACTCCACTTTATTCTTGCTTGAATGGTTTCTGAAGAGAATTCCAAAGTAATTTTTGTTCTGTTTCTCTATATCTAAGGTTTTACACCCACCACAACTACAACTGGCTTCTTTCAAGATGTTTTGTTTGCCTTTGATTTTCTGAAGTTTGAATATGACATTCCAAGGTGTATATTTTCTGGTATTTTTCATAGTTGACTTTTTCTGAGCTTCTCAGATCTGTAGTTTTGTGTCTGTTAATTAGAGAATTCTCGGCCACTATTACTTCAAATATTTCTAATGTTCTCTCTCCTTTCCTTCTGATACCCCATTATGTATATCTTAGACCTTTTTGTAATTATTTCACAGTTCTTGGATATTCTATCCCATTGTTTTCATTCTTTTGTCTCTTTGCATTTAACTTTTGGAAGTTTCCATTGACATATCTTCAAATTTACTGATTCTGTCTCGTCTGTTGAGTTCATCAATACATTCTTCATTTCTATTATAGTATTTTTGTTTTCTTACATTTTCTCTTGATTCTTTTTTAGAGTTCTCATGTCTCTGCTTACATTACCCATCTGTTCTTGCATGTTATCCATTTCTTCCATTAAATACATCAGCATATTTATCATAGTTATTTTAAACTCAAAGTCTGATAATTCCAAAATTTCTGCCAATTCTGAGTCTAGTTCTAATGCTTACTTTGTTTCTTCAGACCATTTTGCCTTTTAGTGTGCATTGTAATTTTCTTTAACAGTTATATATATATATGTGTGAGATATATATATATACATATATATTAATATTAGTTGAAAGGCACTGAAGTAGATTGGTCTTTAGTGTAAGCTTTTATGTTTGGCTAAAAGTTAGACTGTGTTTACTATTTGCTATAGCTGTGATGTTAGAGGCTAAAATTTCCTCTACTGTCCTTGTTTTTGTCTCCCATATTGTCTTTAGTTATCCATAGACCCCATAATAAGGTCTGAGGCTTTCAATTCTTTCAGCTATAACACCCTGCTATTATTCAGGAGTTCTACTGATGTGGTGGTAATGTATGGGAGGAGAGTAAGCAAGACTTGTGTAGTCCTATAATTAGGTTTTATTCTTTTCATGGGCCTAAATTATGCATTTTCCTTCCTCTTTGTCAAAATCTAAAGAGAGATGGACTTGGGAGTTTCCTTTGCCAGGTTTGTCAGGCTTTGGTAAAATTCTCTTATGTTAGGTTATGGTAGAATAATTTCCTTGAAGGAAGGCCTTGTTTAAGGAGAAGAAACCTCTATATATATTTGAGAATGGTTGCTTTTATTTTCCCCTGTGAGAAGCACTACAGTTTTTTCTCTGATATTCATAGTGAAAAACTGGTAGGGATATTTCAATAAAAATTATGGAAAGTGTAGGGCTTAAGAGTAGGCTCCTTCCGAGTTTTAAGCTCTAAGCTTAGTCTGCACAAAGACTCCAGAAATTCATCAATTATAGTTTAAATATACTGACCTAAGCTATGGGCTTCTGTTCCTGGTAAGTTCTAATTCTCTATAATTGCCTATTTATTTAGTTTTCAGGATCACAGTTTGTCTTATGTTCTCAATTCTTTGATGAATCAAGAATTGTTGCATTTCAGTTTGTTCAGCTTTATTCTTATTGTGAGGATGCATGTGATGACTGTCAAGCTCTTTACATGTCAGAAATAAGAAGTTTATTTTTGTTTATTGTGTTTTGAATTGCTTTCAAGCTGTATAAACAGATCATTTGAAGTTTAGTCAGACTTTACAGATGATACTCTGCTTACTTTACAAGTGTTAATGTAATTCTTAGGGTATCTTTCATTAGCTTTCCATGTTGTTAAAAAGTAGTACAAAGTGTTCTATTATTTCTGATAATAGTAGTAATAGATAGCTCTGTGGTTGTTAGGAGGGGGAAATGATTACTTTGTCATTTTTTATGTTAGTGATAGTGCCTTTGAATTAGAATGATACTCTAGAACTATCAAATAGAAAAATATCCTTGTAGCAAAATGGCAAAAGTAAAAATAAGGAATTTGTCTTCAAATGTAAGTTAACACATGAAATGAGGGTGAAATATTGGCTATTTGTTCTCCTTTAAGTACATTTTAGAAGTTATTTAAAAGGTGGGGCACCTGGGTGGCACAGTCGGTTAAGCGTCCGACTTCAGCCAGGTCACGATCTTGCGGTCCGTGAGTTCGAGCCCCGCGTCGGGCTCTGGGCTGATGGTTCAGAGCCTGGAGCCTGTTTCTGATTCTGTGTCTCCCTCTCTCTCTGCCCCTCCCCCGTTCATGCTCTGTCTCTCTCTGTCCCAAAAATAAATAAACGTTGAAAAAAAAATTTTTTTTAAAAAGTTATTTAAAAGGTAATGCCGGCCTCGTAGAATGAGTTTGGAAGTTTTCCTTCCATTTCTACTTTTTGGAACAGTTTGAGAATAGGTATTAACTCTTTTTAAAACATCTAGTAGAATTCTTCTGGGAAGCCATCTAGTCATCTTGTTTGTTGGGAAATTTTTTGTTGCAGACTATGAGTCTGGAGTTCTCTCTTGTCCAGCAAGAGAGTGAACACAGAATTGAATATGAGAGGCTAATGTTTAGAAGGAGACAAGAGCCCTCTACAGTGGTTTTGTCTCCATATTTATTGAGCTCTCAAGATCTTACACATGTGGTGAATGTGAAGAAAACAATCAGACAGTAATCATTATCTTGTATGTGTGAGAAGCAAAGGGTCTGGGGAGCAAGTGGTGTTTGTGATCAAGGTATATTAGTGCCAGATGGAAAGTAATTTCCTGCAGGTGATATAACAAGTTACTCATGATCCCATTACAATATCTCGCTAGCTAACATCAGGCACTTTCACCTCATGGTGGTGGCTTTCCACCCTAAGCTTTTTTCTAACCCATTTATGTAAGTAGAACCTACTTCCCGCGCAATTTTTGGTTACTGATTCAATTTCTTTGCTGGCTATGGGACTATTCAAATTTTCTGTTTCTTCCTCTGCCCATTTTGGTAGTTTGTGTGTTTCTAGGAATTTATCCATTTCTTCCAGATTGCCCAGTTTGTTGGTATATAACTTTTCATAATATACTCTTGTGATTTTTAAAAAAATCTTAAAAAAATGTTTTTTTAGTGTTTATTATTTTTGAGACAGAGAGACAGAAAGAGAGCAAGCAGGGGAGGGGCAGAGAGAGGGAGACACAGAATTGGAAGCAGGCTCCAGGCTCTGAGCACTCAGCACAGAACCTGACACAGGGCTCAAACTCAAAGACCGCGAGATCATGACCTGAGCTGAAGTCAACCTCCCAGCCGACTGAGCCACCCAGGTGCCCCCAAAATCTTTTTTTAATGTTTATTTATTTTTGAGAGAGACAGAGTGCAAGCAGGGGAGGGGCAGAAAGAGAGGTGGGTCCCAGGATCCGAAGCAGGCTCCAGGCTGTGAGGTATCAGTACAGAGCCAAACTCAGGACTTGAACTCATGAGCCATGAGATCATGACCTGAACTGAACTTGGACACTTAACCACTGAGCCACGCAGTCACCCCTCATAATATTCTCTTATACTTGTTAGTATTTCTGTAGTGTTGGTTGAGCTCTCTCATCTTCCATTTGTGATTTTATTTATTTGGATCCTTTCTCTTCTTTTTGATAAGTCTGAATAGAGGTTTATCAATTTTATTCCAAAGAATTAGCTCTTAGTTTCATTAAACTGTTCTACTGTTTTGGCTTTTTTTGTTTGTTTCTATATTGTTTATTTCTCCTCAAATCTTTATTATTTCCCTTCTTCTCTTTGACTTAGACTTTATTCGCTACTCCTTTTCTAGTTCCTTTTGGTGTAAGTTTACGTTGTGTATTTGAAAGCTTTCTTGTTTCTTGAAGTAGGTCTGTATGGCACTCTCCTCTTGGGACTGCCTTTGCCGCATCCCAAAGGTTTTGGACTGTTGTGTTTTAATTTTCATTTGCTTCCTTGTATTTTTTTTAAATTTCTCCTTTAGTTTCCTGGTGTATCCATTCATTCTTTAGTAGCATGTTCTTAAAACTCTATGTGTTTGTGGTCTTCCCAAATGTTTTCTTGTGGTTGACATCAAGTTTCATAGCATTGTAGTCTCAATATATGCATGGTGTGGTCTCAATCTTTTGTACTTGTTGAGGGATGATTTGTGATCCAATATGTGATCTATTCTGGAGAATGTTCCATGTGCACTTGAGAAGAATGTGTATTCTACTGCTTTAAGATACAATGTTCTGAATATATCTGTTAAGTCCATCTGGTCCAGTGTGTCATTCAAAGCCATTGTTTCCTTATTTATTTTCTGCTTAGATGATCTGTCCATTGCTATAAGTGGGGTATTAAAATCCTTTGTATTTGTTATTAATTGATTTATATATTTGAGTGTTTCAAGCTGGCGGCACAAATATTGGCAATTGTTAGATCTTGACGGATAGACCCTTCAATTATGGTATAGTGCCCTTCTTCATCTTCTTGTTACAGTCTATGGGTTAAAATCTAGTTCGTCTGACATAACTATGGCTACTCAGGCTTTCATTTGACAAGACGAAGACCCCACTAAAAAGGAGAATTATAGGCCAACATTCTTGATGAACCTGAATGCAAAAATTATCAACAAGATACTAGTAAATCAAGTCTAACAGTCCATTAAAACAATTATTTACCATGATCAAGTGGGATTTATTCCTGGGCTGCAAATCAATCAACACAATACACTTAATAAAAGAAGGAATAAGAACCATGTGATACTCTCAATAGATGCAGAAAAAGCTTTTGACGAAATACAGCATACATTCTTAATAAAAACCCTTTAAAAAGTATGTATAGATGGGACATACTTCCACATCATAAAGACCATATACAAGACAAAACAAAAAGATAAACAAAAACAAAAACAAAACATAGCTAATATGACTCTCACTGGGGAAAAATACTGAGACCCTTTCCTCTACAGGAAAAATACTGAGAGCCTTTCCTCTACAGTCAGGAACAAGACAGGGATGTCCACTCTCACCATTGTTATTTAACATAGTACTGGAAGTCTTAACCTCAGTAATCAGACAATAAAAAGAAGTTAAAATCATCCAAATCACCAAGGAATAAGTAGAACTTCAAATATTTGCATGTTACATAATACTCTATGTAGAAAACCTAAAAGACTCCACAAAAAAAATTATGAGAAATAATATATGAATTCAGGAAAGTCACAGGGTATAAAATCAATATACAGAAATCAGTTGCATTTTAAATTTTTTTTTTCAACGTTTATTTATTTTTGGGACAGAGAGAGACAGAGCATGAACAGGGGAGGGGCAGAGAGAGAGGGAGACACAGAATAGGAAACAGGCTCCAGGCTCTGAGCCATCAGCCCAGAGCCTGATGCGGGGCTCGAACTCCTGGACCGCGAGATCGTGACCTGGCTGAAGTCAGACGCTTAACCGACTGCGCCACCCAGGCGCCCCGCATTTTTATACACCAATAATCAAGCAGCAGAAAAAGAAATCAAGGAATCGATCCCATTTACAATTTCACCAAAAACAGTAAGATACCTAGGAATAAACCCAACAAAAGAGGTAAAAGATCTGTACTCTGAAAACTATAGAACACTGAAAAAATTGAAAAGGACACAAAGAGATGGAAAAATATTCCATGTTAATGGATTGGAAAAACAAACATTGTTAAAACGTCTATACTGCCCAAAGCAATCTATACATTTAATGCAATCTACACACACACACACACACACTCACCATTATTTTTCACAGGGCTAGAACAAACAATCCTAAAATTTGTATGGACCCACAAAAGATCCCAAATAGCCAAATAAATGCTGAAAAAGAAAAGAAAAGCTGAAGAAACCATGATTCTGTATTTCAAGGTATATTACAAATCTGTACTCATCAAGACGGTGTGGTACTAAATAAAAGCAGACACATTAGATCGGTGGAACAAACCAGAATTCGACTCATAACTATATGGTCAACTAAATCTTGGCAAAGCAGAAAAGAATATACAACGAGTAAAAAACAGTCTTTTTAACAAATGGTTTTGGGAAAACTGGATAGCAACATGCAGAAGAATGACACTGGACCACTTTCTTACACCATACACAAAAATAAATTCAAAATGTATGAAAGATCTAAATATGAGACCTGAAACAATACAAATTCTAGAAGAGAACACAGGCAGCATCCTCTTTGACCTTGGCCACAACAACTTCTCATTAGACATGTATCCAGAGGCAAGAGAAACAAAAGAAAAAATGAACTATTGGGACTTCATCAGTATAAAAAGCTTCTGCACAACTGTTAACTTCTGTAGTTAACAAAACTACAAAATGGGAGAAGACATTTTCAAATAACATATCTGATAGAGGGTTAGTTTCCAAAATCTATAAAGAATTTATAAAACTCAACAGTTCAAAATCAAATAATCTAGTTTAAAAATGGGCAGAATACATGAATAGACACTTTACCAAAGAAGACATCCAGATGGCTAACAGACATATGAAAAGATGTTCAACATCATTCATCAGGAAAGTACAAATCCAACCCATGATGAGATACCACCTCACAACTGTCAGAATGGTTAAAATTAACAATGCAGGAAATAACAGATGTTGCTGATGATGCAGAGAAAGGGGAACCCTCTTGCACTTTTCATGGGAATACAAACTGGTGCAGCCTCTTGGAGAACACTATGGAGGTTCCTCAAAACAAAAATAAAAGTACCCTATGATCCAGGACTGCCATACTAGGTATTTACCCAATGGATAAAAAAATACAGATCCAAAGGGGCACATGAGCCTCAATTTTTATAGCAACATTATGAACAGCTAAACTATGCAAAGAGCCCATGTTCTTGACTAATGAATGGATAAAGAAGATGCGGTATATATAAAATAGATTACTACTTGGGAATCAAAAAGAATGAAATTCTACTGTTTGCAATGACATGAATGGAGCTAGAAGGTATTATGCTAAGTGAAATAAGTCAATCAGAGCAAGAAAATACCATATGATTTCACTCATTGGTGGAATTTAAGAATCAAAACAGATGAACATATGGGAAGGAAAAAAAGAGGGTGGGGGACAAACCATAATAGACTCAACTATAGAGAACAAACTGAGGGTTGATGGAGGGAGGTGGATGGGGGAGGAGCTAAATGGGTGATGGATATTAAGGATGGCATTTGTTATGATGAGCGCTGGGTTTATAAGTGATGAACCAGTAAATTCTACTTCTTAAACCAATATTACATTGTATGTTAACTAACTAGACTTTAAATAAAATTTGGAATAAAACAAAACAAAACAAAAATGGAATTACAAGAGACTAGAGTACAAAGAAATGTCCCCTACTTGTCTCAGAATCACATCTTGTATATTCTTTCCATATGATAAATTTGTAATTGGAAAGCTTCTTTTTCATGTTTTTTTAAATTTAAACATTTAATAATGTTTGGATGTATACACATGAAATTGAGAGAACTGGATCTAAGCCATGTTGCAGTTTATATCATCAATAAAAGTTTTAAGCATGAAGGAAAATAAACTTAAAAATGATGAAATCCTGACTTGTAGAGATATTTCTACTATACGTTAGATAATCAACTTTTACTGACATTTTTAATTAAAATACATGCTTTAAAACAATAGAAAATTACAGGAAAGAATATCCAATAGAAAAGGACAGTCTCTTCAACAAATGGTGTTGGAAAAACTGGTCTCTACTTGCAAAAGAATGAAACTGGACCACTTTCTACACCATATACAAAATAAAGGGTTAATGTACAAAATATATAAAGCACTTATACAAGTCAACAATCAGAAACTAAATAATTGAATTAAAGATGGGTGGAAGAGGGGCACCTGGGTGGTTCACTCAGTTAAGCGTCCGACTTCAGGTCAGGTCATGATCTCGCAATTTGTGGGTTCCACCCTCATGTCGGGCTCTGTGCTGACAGCTCAGAGCCTGAAGCCTGCTTCAGACTCTGTGTCTCCCTCTCTCTGCCCCTCCCCTGCTCACACTGTGTCTATCTTCCTCTTTCTCAAAAATAAATAAAACATTTTTAAAAATGGGTGGAAGATGGGGCGCCTGGGTGGCGCAGTCGGTTAAGCGTCCGACTTCAGCCAGGTCACGATCTTGCGGTCTGTGAGTTCGAGCCCCGCGTCGGGCTCTGGGCTGATGGCTCAGAGCCTGGAGCCTGTTTCCGATTCTGTGTCTCCCTCTCTCTCTGCCCCTCCCCCGTTCATGCTCTGTCTCTCTCTGTCCCAAAAATAAATAAACGTTGAAAAAAAAAATTAAAAAAAAAATGGGTGGAAGAAATGAACAGACATTTCTCCAAAAAAGACATTCAGATGACCAACACACACATGAAAAGATGCTGAACATCACTCATTATCAGGGCAATGCAAATGAAAACTGGAATGACATATCACCTCATATCTGTTAGAATGGCTAAAATAAAAAACACAAGAAACAACCAAGTGTTGGTGAGAATGTGGAGGAAAAGGAAGACTTGTGCACCGTTGGTGGGAATGCAAACTGGTGCAGCCACTGTGGAAAACAATATAGAGGTTCCTTAAAAAATTAGATATAGAATTACCCTATGATCTAGTAATTGCCCTACTTGATATTTACCCCTAAAATACAAAAACACTAATTCAAAGGGATACATACACTCTTATTTTTATAGCAGCATTATTTATAATACCCAAATTATGGAAGCAGACCTAGTGTCCATTGATAGGTGAATGGATAAAGAAGGAGTGATGTACATATACAGTGGAATATTATTCAGTCATAAAAAGAATGTAATCTTGCCATTTGGAATGACATGGATGGAGCTAGAGAGAATAATGTGATGCTAAGCAAATTAATTCAGTCAGAGAAAGACAAATACCATATGATTTCACTTACATGTGGAATTTAAGAAACAAAACAAGCACACAAAGGAAATAGAAGAGAGAGAGAGAGATACAAAGAAACAGACTCATAACTATAGAGAACAAAATGATGGTTACCAGATGAAAGGTGAGTGGGGGTTGGGTGCAATAGGTGATGGGAATTAATCCAGAGTGCACGTGTCATGATGAACACTAGGGGATGGATGTTATTGTTGAATCACCTGAAACTAAAATAGCACTGTATGATAGCTACACTGGAATTTTTTTTTAAGTAGGCTCCACACCTAGCAAGGAGCCCAACAAGGGACTTGAATTCACAAACCTGAGATTAAGACCTGAGCTGAGATCAAGAGTCAGATGTTCAACCAACTGAGCAACCAGGTGCCCAGGAATTAAAAAAATAAATAAAATCAAACTATAGTAAATTAAGGTGAATTATAAAACTTGTATTTGTCTAGTCAATAGTGTGTGATTAATTATCCATCTGAAACATTTGTTTTTGTTCTGGGGAGTGTTGCTTATACTCTCTGCTTCCATAACCCAGAACTTCCTCTGTCAGGAGGTAAAATGAGCAATTATTTATTTATTTATTCATAGCATTTTTAGATCTAATTTTTTTGAAAACCTTGCTGGTCTGAATTGTATGGTTTCTTTTATTTTAATTTTTAATTTTAATGCCAGTATAGTTAACATGCAGTGTTATATTAGTTTCAGGTGTATAATATAATGATTCAATAATTCTATACATTACTTAGTGCTCATTATGATAAATGTACTCTTTAATCCCCATTCCCTATTTCATACCCCAATATCCCCTCCTCTCCCCACTTTTCCTCTGGTAGGCATCAATTAGTTTTCTATAGTTAAGAGTCTGTTTCTTTGTTGGTCTTTCTCTCTCTTTCCTTCGTGTGTTTGTTTTGTTTCTTAAATTCCACATATAAGTGAAATCATATGGTAATTGTCTTTCTCTGACAAATTTCACTTAGCCTTATATTCTGTAGCTCCTTCTGTTATTATAACTGGCAAGATTTTATTCTTTTTTTATAGATGAATAATATTCCATTGTGTGTATAAACCACTTTTTCTTTATCCATTTACCTATCGATGGACACTTGGGATGCTTCCATAACTTGGCTATTGCAAATAATGCTGCTATAAATATATGGATGCACGTATTCCTTTTAATTAGTGTTCTTGTATTCTTTGCGTAAATATCCAGTAGTGTGATTTATGGATAGTAAGGTAGTTCTATTATTAACTTTTTGAGGAAACTCCATACTGTTTTACACAGTTGCTTTACTAGTTTGCATTCCCACCAACAGTGCACAAGGCTTCCTTTTTTCTCCAAATACCACTGCTTATTGTTTCTTGTGTTTTTTTTTATTTTAGTCATTCTGACAGATGTGAGGTGATCTGTCATTCTAGTTTTGATTTGCATTTCCTTGATAGTAAGTGATGTTGGCCATCTTTTCATGTGAATGTTGGCATCTGGATATCTTTTTGGGGAAATGTTTGTTCATTTCTTCTGCCCAATTTGAATTGGATTATTTGGTTTTTGGGTGTTGAGTTTTATAAGTCCTTTATATATTTTATATACTAACACTTTTCAGATATGTCATTGCAAATATCTTCTCCCATTCCATCAGTTGTCTTTTAGTTTTATGATTCCTTCCTTCACTGTGCAAAAACGTTTTATTTTGATATAGTCCCAATAGTTCATTTTTGCTTTTATTTCCCTTACCTCAGGAGACATATCTAGAAAAATGTTGCTCTGATTGATGTCAGAGACATTACTGCCTGAGCTTTCTTCTAGAATTTTTATAGTTTAGGTCTTTAATCCATTTTGAGTTTATTTTTGTATATGGTATAAAAGAGTGGTCCAGTTTCATTCCTCTGTATATACCTGTGCAGTTTTCCAACACCATTTTTGAAATGTCTCTTTCTTCTCATGTATTTTTCTTCTCCGTTGTTGAAGATTAATTGACCATATAATTGTAGGGTTATTTCTGAGTTTTCTATTCAGTTCCATTGATCTATATGTCTAATTCTGTGCCAGTACCATACTCTTTTGATTACAATAGCTTTGTAATATAACTTGAAGTCTGGAATTGTGATATCTCTATTTTTGTATTTCTTTTTCAAGATTGATTTGGCTATTCAGGGTCTTTTGTGGTTCCATACAAATGTTTGTTCGTTCTAGTTCTGTGAAATATGCTGTTGGTGTTTTGATAGGGATTGCCTTAAATGTGTAGATTGCTTTGGATAGTATAGACATTTTAACAATATCTGTTCTTTGTATCCATGGAATGTATTTCCATTTCTTTGTGTTATCTTGAATTTCTTTCATCAACGTTTTAAAATTTTCAGAGTACAAGTCTTTCACCTCTTTGGTTAAGTTGATTACAAGATAATTTATTGTTTTTAGTGCAATTGTAAGTGGGACTGTTTTCTTAATTTCTTTCTGCTGTTTCATTATTAATGTATAGAAATGCAACATTTTTCTTTACATTAATTTTGTATCCTGTGATTATACTGAATTCATTCATCAGTTCTAGTTAATTTTTGGTGAAGTCTTTAGGTTTTCTGTATGTGGTATGATGTCATTGGCAAATAGTGAAAGTTTTACTACTTCCTTACCAATTTGAATGCTTTTTGTTTCTTTTTGTTGTCTGATTGCTCTGGCTAGGACTTCTGGTAGCATGCTGAATAAAAATGGTAAAGGTGGACATCCTTGTTTTGTTCCTGAACTTAGGGGGATAGCTCTCAGTTTTTTCTCATTGAATATGATGTTTGCTGTGGGTTTGACATGTAAGACCTTTATTATGTTGCGTTATGTTCCCTCTAGACGTGCTTTGTTGAGAGCTTTTATCATGAATGGATGTTGTACTTTGTCAAATGCTTTTCCTGCATCTATTGAGGTGATTGTATGGTTTTTATTATTTTTATTTTTAGTGTGACATATTGCATTTATAGTTTTGCAAATATGAATCCCCTTGCATCTTGGGGAAAAAATCCCACTTGATTGTGGTGAATGATTTTTTTAATGTATTGTTGAATTCTGTTTTTAATTTTTTTTGAGGACTTTGTGCTCTTATTTTCATCATAGATATTGGCTTGTAGTTCTTTTGTTGTTGTTGTAGCTTTACCAGGTTTTGCTACCAGGTTGATACTGTTCTAATAGAATGGATTTGGAAGTTTTCCTTTGTCTTTTATTTTTTTGGAATAATTTGAGAAGAATTAATTCTTCAAATGTTTGGTAGAATTCACCTGTGTAGATGTCTGTTCCTGGACTTTTGTCTCTTTCTTCCTGCCCAGTTTTTGTAGTTTATGTATTTCTAGGAACATATCTATTTCTTCTAGGTTGTTTAATTTATTGGAATATAATTTTTCATAATATTTTCTTTCAATTGTTTGGATTTTTGGTTATTTCTCTTCTTTCATTTGTGGGTTCTCTCTCTCTCTCTTTCTCTCTCTCTGATGAGCCTGGTTAGGGATTTACTAATTTTGTTCATCTTTTCAAAGAACCAGCTCCTGTTTTTGTTGATCTGTTCTGTTGTTTGCTAGATTGTTTTGTTTATTTGTTTGTTTCTGTATCACTTTGTTCTTCTCTAATCTTTATTTTTTCCTTCCTTCTGCTGGGTTTGTGTTTTGTTTATTGCTCTTTTTTCTAGCTCCTTTAGGTGTAAGGGTAGATGGTTTATTTGAGACTTTTCTTGCTTCTTGAGGTAGTTGCCATAAACTTCCCTCTTAGGACCGATTTGCTGCATCCTAAAGTTTTTGGATCATTGTGTTTTCATATTCATTTGTTTCCACATAATTTTTTCTTTCTTCTTTGATTTCTTAGTTGACCCTTTTATTCTTGAGCAGCATATTATTTAACCTCCATATTTTTGTTTTCTTCCATATTTTTCCTTGTGGTTGATTTTTAGTTTCATAGTATTGTCAGAAATTTGCATGTTATGACTTCAATCTTTTTAAATTTGAATTTGCTTTGTGGCCAAATATGTGATGTATTCTCGAAAATGTCCATGTATACTTGAAAAAAATGTGTATTTTGCTCTTTTGCAATGGAATGTTTTGAATATGTTTGTGAAGTCCAACTGGTTGAGTGTGTCATTCAAAAGAACTGTGAACTTGTTGATTATCTGTTTAGATGATCAGTTAATTGATGTAAATGGGGTGGTAAAGTCCACTACTATTATTGTATTTCTATCACTCTGTTCCTTTATGTTTGTTATTAATTGCTTTATGTATTTGGATACTCCTATGTCGGTTGCATAAATGTTTTCGATTAATATATCTTCTTATTGGATTGTCCCCTTTATTATTACATAGTGTCCTTCTTTGTCTCTTTTATAACCTTTATTCTAAAGTCTATTTTGTCTATATAAGTATGCCACCTGGGCTTTCTTTTGGCAATCATTTGCATAATAAGTATTTCTCCATTTTGTCACTCTCAATCTGCAGGAGTCTTTTGGTCTGAAATGGGTCTTGTAGGCAGCACATATATGGTATTTTTTTTTCATTCACTCTGTCACCCTGAGTCTTTTTTTGTTTGCTTGAAGTAAGCTCTAGGCCCAATATTGGGTTTGAAATCACAATCCTGAGTTCAAGAGTTGCATGCTTTACTGACTGAGCCAATTATGCATCCTATACCCTGTGGCTTTTGATTGGAACATTTAGTACATTTTCATTCAAAGCATTGATACATATTTATTTATTGCCTTTTTTTTTTACTTGTTTTGTTGTCACTTTTGTAGTTTTTCTCCAATCCTTTTTCTCTTACTGTCTTCCATCGTTTGCTGGCTTTCTTTAGTGTTATACTTCTATTCCTTTCTGTTTATACTTTGCACATCTTCTACTGGTTTTTTATTTGTGGTTACCATTAACTTTATATGTCACATTTTCTGCGTAGCAGTCTATATTTAAAGTTTGAATCCATCTTTTACTCCTGTCTCCCCGACATTTTAGGAATATGGCATCATATTTTCAACCTTTGACTGTTTTATAAAAGTGTTTATTTTTACTGCTTTTGTTTTATAATTTTCATACTCTGACTTATGATCTTTCCATTTTACTCAAAGATCCCCTTTAATATTTCTTGTAGGGCTAGTTCAGTGGTTATGAACTCCTTTAACTTTTGTTTGAGGAAATCTTTATGTTTCTTTCTAATCTGAATGATAGCCTTGCTGGATAGAATAACCTTGGCTACATATTTTTCCTTTTCAGCACTTTGAATATAACATGCCACTTTTGTCCTGCAAAGTTTCTGCTGAAAAATCCACTCCTAGCCTCATGTGGTTTCCCTTGTATATAGTTGTTTTCTATTCTGTTGCTACTTTTACATTATTTTCTTTGTCACTACTGTTTTAGTGCACTTGTGATGAGCACCAGGTGTTGTATGGAAGTATTGAATCACAATATTGTATACCTGAAACTAATATTACACTGTATGTGAACTAACTGGAATTCATATAAAAACTAAAAAAAAAAAAAACTACAGAAGGAGTTAAGATGGTGGAAAATATGGGATCCTTGGGTTTTTCTTGTCCATCAAACACAACTGTATCGAGTTCAGATTACTTGGAACACCCAGGAAATAGATCTTTAGAGTGGCAGAAGGATTTACACAGTTGGAGGGAGACAAATTGAAAGATAATAGGTCTATAAATGTGAATTGGGGGAGGAAAATTGCAGAGGTGTAGAGGGAAGAGAACACTTTCTGTTGAGAGACAAAAGGGAGAGAGAGGGGGCATTAAGAAAGTGCAGCATTGAGTTAGCATAAGAGGAAAACCTCTCTGGACCACAGACTGGGGAGCGAGAAGTACTGAGTGTCCCAGTTCTTTTTTGCAAACAACATTTGGAGCTCCAACTCAAGTTTTGGAAGTGCATGACTTTCTCCATATGGGAGCTGTTGTGCATGCCACTGGAGTGGAGGGAGCTGGCCCTGGAGTGCAGAGCATGGTGTAACAATCTCTGAGGCACATTGGGAGAGAACTGTCCCTTTCCCTGGAGTACATTTGGAAGAGGGTTTATTGACTCCCCAAGGGCAAAAACCCCACATGTGGGAAAAAAAAACAAGAAAAAGAGATTCCAGACAAGAATCAGACTCTTAACTATTGATAACAATATAATGGTTATTAGAGGGCTGATGGGTGGTGGGAAATGGTGAAACAGGTGATGGGTATTAAGTAGTGCACTTGCATGATGAGCACTGTGTGATGAATGGAACTGTTGAATCATTATATCGTACACCTGAAACTAATATGACACTGTATGTTGACTATACTGGAATAAAAATAAAATAAAATAAAATAATAACATATAGTTAAATAAAAGAAATGCCATATGGTCCAATAATTTTATTACTGGATATTTACCCAAAGAAAATGGAAACACTAATTCAAAAAAGATATATCCATTCCTCTGTCTATTGTGGCATTACTTACAATAACCAATATATAAAAGCAACCTGTGTCCATTGATAGATGAATGGATAAAGATGTGAATTGAGTTGAATATCTTGAATTGAATATTACTCAGATGCAAGATGAGTGAGATCTTGCCATTTGTGAAAACATGCATGGCCCTAGAAAATACTATGTTAAGTGAAATAAATCAGAGAAATACAAATACCGGATGATTTCACTTATTTGTGGAATCTAAAAAGCAAAGCAAACAAACTGACTCTTCAATACAGAGGATAGACTGGTTGTTGCCAGAGGAAAGGTGGATGTGGGAATGGGTTAATAGATAAAGAGGATTAAGGGATACAAACTTCCCGTTATAAAATAAATAGTAAATCACAGAGATGGAGAGTACAGCATAGGGAATATAGTCAATACCATTGATATAGCATTGTGTGATAACTACACTTAGGTTGGTGGGCATTGATTAATGTATAGAATTATGGGTCAATATGTTGTATACCTGCAACTAATAATGTCAATTAAAAAATTAAATACAAAGTTGTACTAACTGGTAGGAACTGCCTGATCCTCAACTCACCCTTATTTCATGAGTTTCTAGCTGTGAAGATGTTTTTCTAGCAGGTACTCAGTAACTCCTGAAGTGTCTGTGTAAACTCATTAGTCTATGTTTCTGTTTAAAAATGGCTAATAGAGTTTGGTTAAATTTTTGTAATAAAGAAAAAATAGGTTAAATTATGTTGTAAATGGGGTTCTTAAATGATTAATTATATGTATTATAATAATGTAAAATTAGAATTCATATGTTACATGTTTGAACTGTAAACATTTACGAAGTGTTTTTAAAAAATTCCTCTTATGTCCCCAATTTTTAGTTTATAAGTGATATCTTGTTGGTTAGCAATTTAAAAATCTATTTTAGTGGCTTGGCTCCCCATCTGTAGTAACAACTTATAAACCCCATGAAAATCCAAGATCCTGCTTTGATTTGACTTACAAAATTTCTCAAAACAGGTAGACTCAGAACACTAAATTTCTCTGACAAAGATAAAAATGCTGTCTTTAACAAACTAAAGAATTCTCTTGGTAGAAAAATTGTAACTTCTGCAAAGTTGATCCATTCAGTTTCAATAATAGGCCACATTAGAAAAACTTTGGCTCCACCTACTCCTGATAGGTTAGCTAGATTTGATTTTCAACCCCCAGTTTTAAAGGCTGAAAAAGATCACAGTGCCTTTTTGTAGAAAGGAAGTATTCCATACTTTCAAGGTATGGAATAGGAATCTGGCAAGCAGTATTTCATCTAGTTGATGAAGTGTTCAGTGGCAAGGAAACAAGTGTTTTTTAACTGTCATCCAGGAGACATCTGTTGAGTTGTATAAATGGCTAGAGATAGAGGACAGGTGAGAAGGAAGGATATCACAAAGTTTTAAAATCTGTGGTTGTTGCTCACCCTTCTGTACTACCAGGAAAACAGACCCATTTCCTTCTGGCCCACTGTGGTAACTACAGATAAAATACTCCCTAGTGATTTGGGAGAGTTTCATTCCTCAGAGATGAAATGAGATGCACTTTTAAAATGAGTGGGAAAAGGGCAGTTAGAGGGAGATTATGGCAAAATGCCAATTAGGAAATAGAAGGTTGGTTCATCTGACTAGCAGGTAAGGAAGCCATGCAAGTTTTGCTGGATGACAATAACTAGAAATCACTCAATCACCAATGATCAACACTATGCACTAAGCCATCATGCCCACCACCAACCTGGCTAATGACATGAGCAAAAAGAACATGTAAAGACTGATCAGGACTTTTTGAAGTGGGTCTTCATCTCCATAATGAAACAATAGGATACTGACATTCTGTGGATAACAACAGGGAAAGATGAAATTACGTTATGGCCACCATAAAACCCTGATCTGAACTTATAATGGAAAACACGAGAACCTGGATAATGAGATAGTCTACCGGGATCACAGTGATCTATTTGTTCAATTGATAGTATAATTTTCTTTTTTGCTCCTTAGGAGTGCCAACAATAGCAACTCCATCTTTGCGCCCCCTGCCATTTTGTTCTCCCCTCTGGTTCATAGGTGGTGGCACTTTAGATAACTACCCTGTGGACATAACCACCATGCCCCTCATTTTATAAAAACTGTAGATTAAGGTCCAGATAGCTGTGGAGAATAGGTGGAGAACAGGCTCAAAGAAAAGCTGTGTAGTGCCCTGGCCATCTGTCCACCCACCTGATTATCCCTGTCAGTAAGTTACCCTGAATAAAACTGTAAATAGTATGGAGTGACTTTCTTCATTTTTTTGGTATTAAAGTGCCTTCTCAGGCTGGAGACTGATTCTCCTTCCGCTTCTAACAATTGTCAGGATACTGAAAATGAAAAGGACCATACCAGGGGAAATTCCATTGTCCATGAGTGAAATCCTAAGCTGGCCAGCCATCACCATGTCAGGGAGACTTGGCTAAGCATTCCAGACTAGTGAATGAGTACAAGAACATGCCAAAAATGCCCAAGAGATTATTAGTTATTTTATCCAAAATGGTAGGGGAAAGATAGTAGAAAATGAAATTATGACTAAGGAGAAAATTGAAATAGTCCAGAGAAACATAGACTTTAGAGTGGGATGTATATAACCTGTATGTTACTCTAATATGGACATTATGTCCCAAAGAATTCAATGGAAGGATGGCGCATGGGATAGCAAAGATGCATGAACATAGACTGCGACACACTGAAGTGAAAACTATTGTATCTTGGAAGAGTTGGAACCCTGAGGCATGGGATCCCTGGGGTGATGATTCCTCTGATGAGGACACTATTATAGAGGAGAAAAATTATTTTCAGTCATGCTTTTTTATTTAAGTGGAGACCTGGGCCACTCATGAGCCTGGGGATAACTGAGTAGAAATTCCCACTAGTCCAGAAAATGACTGTAAGTTGGGTTAGTGAAGCTAACAAGCTACTTTAAGCAAAAGAACTGAGAAAGGATGTCTACTTGAGTGTTATGACTGTGGGATACTGCTGGGGTAAATGGCATTTTGTTAAATGGATTTGAGATGTCAAAAATGGCCTGAGTCACTGTTCAATCTGCCTTTCAACAAAGATTATATGTCACAGGCATCAGTGCAAAACTTAGGTGCTTATCTAATTTGACTTATTAGATAAATGCTTGCATTAAGATAATAGGGTATAATGAAAGGATGCTTCCTCCCTTCCATTATAATACAGTTTTATGAAAGACGTACAAGAAATATACATGGACAGGGAAGGAAATGTGCCATTTACACTCAGCATTTTAGAAGCCCAGATGAAGAATTATGTTCCTCTGGTATGAAAGACAAAATCTTATAGTCAGCCCTGGGGTTATGGCATAGGATCTTAGTATCTGTCCTTACCTCTATGATTAGATGGCCTATTGCTACAGCAGCTGCTATAATGGTTGATTTCAGTGAAACAAAGAATCCATCATAAGGGAAATATATGGGTTGAAAAACAGAAAACAAATAATCCTGTTGGCTATAAAATGGCAGAAAGGGGGTCCATCACGATCTCTTATAAACAATTGTAACAATATCTAATATTATTTGGGGCTCTGAGGCAAAATATAAGCCAACAAATAATTCAGTCTTGCTAAGTCTATGGAAGGTGTTGCCTTCCAAGGGAAAGCAGTTTACTCCTTTGAAGGAAGGCTCAAAAAAACCAGGTGTGTTGCTGGGTGCTCCTCTCACTAGTGGGGAAATTTCACGAGTTGACACCCTGCTACCCCTAGATACTAGGTGTTAGTTCAATGTTGTCCTCTAGTGAGTGTAATACAGAATAACCAGAGGCCTGTTGAATTAATTATTTATTGGTTTTTTGCATTAACAAGCAAACTCTACCAGCTCTAATAGACGCTGGAGTTGAATTCATACTTATGCATGAACACCTCTTGAAATTTTGGAGGGAAATAAAATACATTATGCTTATCAAGGTCAGACAAACTAGTCTCTACCTACAGATCAGCAGGCTTCCTCCCCACTGTTTTCTAGTGCATATTTCTCCCATTCCTGAGTATATTTTGGTAGAGATGTTTTGTAGGATCTAGATCTAACTACAACAGGAGAATTTAGGTTGCATATCTTGTGACGATTGTGATGTCTCAAGCAGCTGTGTCATTACAGACATGCTTAAAGACATGAGGATGAGAGGCAAATACTGACAAGATCCAAGGGCTGGGTCAATTAGTAAATTTCCTGGGGGTCATCTGGTCTGGTAAGACAAAAATGATGCTAGAGGTGATCATTGATAAAATGCAAGCCTTCCCAATTCCTAAAATGGTAAAGGGAGTCTTTTGCTGGTTTATTGGGTTACTGGAGACCTTCTATTCCCCATATAGCAGGTATTAAGCCCTTTTTAGGCCTTGATTAAGAAGGGAAGCCAATGGGATTGAAGTGCTAATCAACAAGAGACTTTATTAAAGGTAAAAATGGTGGTAAAAACAAGTACAGCCCCTGGAGGGTATTAATACCAGTTATGTGTTGCGAATTAGATGTAAGCTTATATCCAGAAGTGCTTGGCTAGGGCTTGTGGCAACAACAAAATAGGAAATCAATTATAGTTATTTGCATAAGTTCAATGAGAATCTGTTTTCCTTGTAACATGACACCATTGGAAACATTAGTAATATTACTAAGATTTTGATTGAAATGTCATATTTGAGAGAGACATGTGTGGACTCAGATATGACCAGATAGCATCAAGGAACTAAGGTTGATTTTATAGAGCCAATGAAGCCCCTTGGAAAAACAGCCTGATACCTTGCCTATTGGGTTCCTGGGAGCCATATCAGGTGGATAAGGAAGGTAACTTTTTGACAGGTTCAGGAACCTCAGGATATTTTAGGGAACTTGAGAAGAGAGGAAATAACCCATATTTATAGGTATTGCAGTGCGATTTGGCCTGGGTCTTAGCCTTGAAAGGCTGTTAAAGGCACAATCTGAAATTCCTTCTGAGAAGTCTCAACAATACAGATTTAAAAGAATCTAAATGGCCAGTCACTATTTTTCCTGCACTTATGTAAATAATTAGGCCAAGTTTGTTAAAACTGGACTAATTTTATAAACAAAACAGTTTTAATTTGGCTACCTTTGCTAAAATGAGGGTTATTTTAGAGAGGAAAAATAATTGTTACCTTTATGGATATTAGATTCTAGTTATGATTGATTGTCCTAGAATGTTTATTGTTTATCTATAAAACAGGGCTAGATCCTGAATTCTTCTGGTTTCCTTGAATAGCTGGTTAGTTTTCTACCTGATTGTTTGTACACTATAGACTTGACTTTGAAAGCTTACCTGTAGAACCACTTTCTGAATTGAGACCATTATTAAATTGAACTGACCTAATTTACCTCATTATGAAATATGGAATAAGATGATGTCTCAGTATGACTACATGTGACAGTTCCAAAATATGACTTTATAAAACATGGGGGCTCAGCTGAGTACTAGAGAATATCTGCAATTGGATGCAAAGCAGTTTTATTCCTCAAATCCTGATTTATGTCCTTTGTTAGTAGGAAGTAGCCAGAGTGGTGTTCATTCCTATCCCTCAAGAATGGGAAATGATGAAAATCCTGCGGTGGTATTGGCTCATGGGTACCAAATAGCTACTGTGTTGTTGCTAAAGTAAGATTTGCCATGTCTAATGCCTGTAAAACATTTGTCTTATGACCCTAGCCTTGCAATGCTGATATTCTTTCCTGATGCATCAGGACATTTCCTCTCGTGGGCCATCATTTATGTTGAAATTCACAATCACTCTGACTGTTGGGTCTGAGGAAAGGTCACTGAGGAATATCATGTTGCTTTTTATATTGCCACTGTGGCATAGGGATATGAGTTACCTTCTGATATCTGGTTCTAGGGTCATTGTGGAAGAATGATGTGCAAAAAACTGTATGGGCCAAAGATGTTAGGGGTGGAGTGCTAACAACACTGATTCCGTTTTTGGTCTTCCATCTTGTTCTCCCCTCTTCCCCTCTGTCACACAGATGGCACCACATTAGGTAACTACCTTGGGACCTCACCACAATATCCCTCACTTCATAAAACTGCTAATTAAGGTCCAGACAACTTCAGAGAATAGCTGTTAGCGCTCTGGATCATTTATCCACCTACTGACTGCCCAATTGCCCTCGTCAGTAAGTTACCCTGAATAAAACTCTGTGTAAATGGTATGGGGTGGTTTGCTTTGTTTTTTCAGTATGAAAGTGACTTCTAACTCTGGAGGATACATTACCAGTTCTCTTCTACTTTCCAACAACCCAAGACATAGCCTCCAAAAAACGATTTAACTAATGGATGACAAGTTTCCCAGAATAGCAGGTTGGACAGAGGCCAAAATATTTTTTTGAGCTTGGAAATAAAACAAATGAAGGCAATGACCATGTGGACCTGGCTATTAAATTAAGGGGTTTGAAAAGAGACTTATTCAATCAGTAACAGAAATAACTTGGGAGACTCTCGAATATTTGGAAAATAAACTCCATACATCTGTATAATCAACACAAAATTTTGTGAGATTCAGCTAGAGGAGTGCCTGGAGGCAAATTTATCAGTTCCATTACATACATTAACAAAAAATAGATATATAAATAACTGATCCAGCCTCCATCTTAAAAAAGAATAAATTAAATGCAAATTAATAAAAGATGTGAAATGATAAAGAAAAACACTAAAAACTATGAAGTAAAAGAAGGAAAAACAATAGAGAAAAATCAATGAAACCAAAACCTGGTTCTTTGGTAAGAGCAATACAGTTGATAAACTCCTAGTCAGACTGATCAGGAAAGAAACAAAAGATGAAAGTCACAAATTACTCAAAATAGGAACAAGATGGGGAATATCACTACAGATTTTTTAAACAATAAATTGATAATAGGTATATTATAAACAATATTGTGCTAATAATTTAATTATCTAGATGAAACAGACATGTTCTTTAAACAACATAATCAACAAAAGTTTACCCAAGAAGAAATAAATAACATGAATAACACATCTATTAAAAACATTTCATAATAATGCAAATCATATACCAAGACCACTGTTTCACACTTTCCACACACACACAAAAATCTCCAGACCAAGATGGCTTTTATAGCAAGTTTCACCAAATTTTTTTTTAAATGTCAACTTTCCACAAACACTTAGAAAATAGAAGAGATGGTAACATTTTCCAAGTCATTTTCTGTGGTAAGTTTTGCCATGAAACAAGAATCAGAATATATTACAAGAAAAGGAATATATGAATAAATATCCCTTTAAAATTTACTTATAAAAATTCTTAACAAACAGACTGATGAGGATGTGTAGCAATAGAACTCTCACACTGCCAGTAGAACAAAATGATACAAATATTTTAGATATTCTTTCTCAGCACTTGCATTCAATATTGGCCATATTAACCAGTTTAATAAAGCAAGAGGAAGAATAAAATTAATACAGATTAAAAAGGAAAAAGTAAGATGTCCATATTCTCAGATGACATTGTCATATATATGTAACATGGAGTCTCTCAAACACCAAGAACTAAAAAGTGAGATTAGCAATGTTAGAGGATATGACATGAATATACATACACCAACTCTAGGTCTAATTTTACTAATAAACAATTGCAAGTTACATTGACAATACCACCATAGAAATGAAATATTTAAAGGCACACTTAACAAAATGTCTGACTACACTAAAAATTAGGGAAAAATTGCAAAAGTAAATTAAAGGTGATCTAAATAAATGAGACATAGTCCACTTTCATGGGTCAGAAAACTAAATATTATAAATATATAAGTTCTCTCCAAACTTAACTATAGCATTAAAGTAATATTCTTAATGGAATGTCAACAGGGTTTTTAGAGAAAATGACAAGTGATTCTAAAATTTATGTAGAAAGGTAAAGAAAAAATAATAGTGTGGAGAATAAGCTTAGGAATTCTCTGAACCTCCACCGATGGGTTAACAAGGCATAAAGAATTAGAAAGCTATAGGATATACACACCCAAGTTTGGGTAAACAAGATTAGGTAAATAAGATTAGGTAAATGGGACAAACGCCCCCAGTATAGGACAAGCAGGGCAAAGGCCCCCAGTATAGGACAAAGGTATAGGAAAAGGGAATGAAAACATCCAAGATGAGGTAAACAAGGTATCCAGGGCAGAAATGCCCCCCAACTTAGCAAAATAGTGGAAAGCTGCTTTCACAGGAAGGAGGGACCAAATTAGGTAAACAGATAAATAGGGCTATAGACTCCGGTGAGGTGAAGTTTCCCAGAGCGGAGCTAATTAGCAAAAGAAAGGTGCCTTGTTAACCCATCAGTGCAGGCTCAGGGAATTCCTAATCTTATTCCCCACAGTTTAGAGTGGAGGAACAAGGCATCCTTTTTCCAATAAACTCCACTGCAGCCTCAAGAGCTTTGAGGCAGGCCAAAACTTGCCTATCAATGGAAGTCTGGCTTATAAATTCTTTGGTAGTGTTGACCATAAATTTATTAAGGACCTGAACTGTTTGGATAGTATGATGCAGGTTGATTCCAGTAATAGTGGCAGTGGCGATAACACCTACTGCTGCTAGGATGCCCATGATTAACAGGCCAACAAATCTTTTTTGCCTTACAGCAGAGTGCCAGTGTTGAACAAGCTTGGAAAGTGGGCCTATTCCTGATGGATACATATAGGGTTCAGAGCTATTAACAGGAACCCAGGTTGAGGCGCGCTGTTTAAGTACTAATAAAGAGGAGATATTTAATTGGGTGATGTTATCATTACTTACGCAGGACATAAACCAGCCCTGGGAGTTAGAGATATTATAGTTATTTTCTAGTTGTTTGATCTGTAAAGTGGAGGTAGCAAAGAGAACGTAGGGAGAAGGGACACAAATAGTGATCCATGCAAATTGATCATTGTGCAGGGAGGCCTGAGTTATGTTAATATATCGATTTACATAAATTTCACCATGGCTAATAGTACTAGTGAAGAAGAGAAGGCCTAGCTTCCAAAGATTAACAAGCCAAGGTCCTTTTAATTTCCCTTTATATGCAGAAATTAGAGGGCCAGACAAGCCTCCATCTTTCCAAAAAATATTCTCCCTACTAGACTGGTCAAGGGATATGGTCTTATTTGAATATTTTGTTTCAAGATGTCCTCTAGGATCCTTGTCAATAATAGTCCAATTACTCCAGTGAAGATTATGCTCAATCTCTCCATAACAGGTTGTCCAAGGAATATTATTCCAGGGGTGGTCTGAATATTTGACATTAGAGCAAGCTATAACATTAGCAGTATGAGATATGTTTGTTTTTTGAGGTATATCAAAACTTGTGGCTGAGAAAAAGGTAAAATTGTCTGGCCTTGTAGAGGTTTTGGGCTGTACATGCAAAACCCAGTTGATTTTTAGTTGGAGACAATCAGATAAGTTGCTAAGTAACACACATAGGAGGTGCTGGAGGAAGCCACCATTGAGGTCTTGGCATATAAAGCAATGCTCTTGTTCAGTTTGGAAGGGTGGGTTAAGATTGGCTCCTTCCATGAACTCTATCATTATTGCTAATAGGAATATCCCAGGCTAGCTGTCAAATATAGGTGGGTTAAGGAGATGAGCCCAATATGAATATTGAGCTTGGCCTCAACAAATGAGGGCAAGAAGTATAATCAGGGTTACCCATATCGAATTCCTGTCAGTGATGGAGATCATGGCCATCAGGTGAGAGTCAGCGGTGTATGCAATACCATTGTGTTGTAAGAGGACGCTGGCCTGGTTAGGTATTTAAGGCTTCCCTATGTTATATCAGGGTCAAGGACTTGCATTTGTATAGTGACTTCAGGATGAGGAGTCCATGAAGAGGCTTCTTCCGTCTTGAAAACGGGGGCCAGTGGCTGCTCACTCAGAGTCATTCTCTGGAAGTCTTGCTTCACTAGAAGATATCCTGGGGGTATCCACCATGCCATGGTATGGCTTCACTAACCGAGTGGGGATCCACAGACATCCAGAATCTGTAAGAACATAAGCATATCCTCCACCCCAGGTGAGAAGTTTAGTGGGCCCAGTCCATGTGGGTCCCCTTCAGGAGTTTTGTATAGCACCATGGGTGAGAGGGTTTATCTTATTTTGAACAGTGTCACTCAGCTGTAGTTAGTCCTTGGAATTAAGATTTAAAAAATTTAAGAGAAATCATAGCATGATCAAGAAGGAGCTGAGGTTGTAATGCAGACAGCCAGGGGTATCTCCACCCACACCTTTTTAACATGTTTTTGAGCATATTATGTGCTCATTTACAATTGTTTGGCTTTGTGGTTATAAAGAATGGGTTATTCCAACCAAGTCTTATGAAAAACGACTCAAAAAGGGCGTATTGTCATTTTACCCTCTTTGTTTTACAGTTTTTGTTAAAATTATATTTATTTACTTATTACCATTAATAAAAATGTATTTTCATTTTGTATATCTTTCTTACATATCTCTTACTTTTTTATATACGAAGTTATTTATTTCCATTAGCTTTAATTATATTTAGCAGAATTTTAGAAACCTTAGTCTCCAGTGAAAACTAAGTAGTAACTAATTGTGAATTGTCTGTTACATCAGAAATTTTTTAGGTGGTAGACTAAGAATCCATTAAGAATAAAGCATGGTTTTTAATGGATTTAAATAGTCTTAGTTTTTATTTTTGTTTTTTTTTCTTTGCTAAGAAGTCAAAAGCATAAACCTATGTTTAGTAAGCAA
Organism: Lynx rufus; assembly: GCF_022079265.1. Taxonomy (NCBI): domain Eukaryota; kingdom Metazoa; phylum Chordata; class Mammalia; order Carnivora; family Felidae; genus Lynx; species Lynx rufus. The sequence goes on along the minus strand of NW_025814824.1, from coordinate 31,312,935 downwards.
TGCTTCAGCATTCCATTTGATTTGGAAGAGGCCTAAATGTCTGATGAACATAATTCAAGTTATCATCTAAGCTAAATGTTCAAGTTTTACGTTACCAAAGACCCTGAAAGCTATTTTAACAATTACCCGTGAAAACTATGAGGCAGACAAAGTTAACCATTACTTTAATTTATCCTTTTGTTAACAAATTGGAACAGAGATAACATGAGCTTATTTGACCTTTAGTAAACCTTAGTAGAATAGAGTTTTATAATTTAAAAGACAGGTCTATCTTAATAGCATTTTATCTGTGTCCCCTTAAAAGTTTACCATTGTCAATTTTTTCCCATGGAGACGGTAAGGAAATCTGAAGTCCAAGTGGGTGTTTTTTGCTTTTTGACAATGTGAGGAGGAGGATCTGATGCTACCTGAGGCATTGAAGAGCCAGGTATGCAGTTTGAACCGCAGGTGGTGCAGAAACTGGAGGAGGGGGTAGGGAAGGCAGAAAAGGTGAGGTGCCCCCAAGAGGCCTGAAGGCAGATAAAGGTGCAGAGGACAGAGAAAAGAGTTCAAGTGGTCCTAAAGCTTGTCAGCTCAGATAGATGAGCAGATACCAATTTTTGTTTTGTACTGTATTATTTTGTTTTCCACTAGTGGGATTAGGCAGTCCATGTCAGGCCAGAGAAGACAAGGAAGTTTCCTGAAACAAAAGGAGTCTTGGCAGTTGCTTGGGAATATACCTTAAAATCTCTATCCTGAGGTAGACTAGCCAGAGACAATCGGCTCTAATCATCAGAGTTACTATTCCAGGAAATGAATGAGGGAGAAGCCCCAACATAGAGTAACCGGAGTGTATAGGGAGAAACAGTGAGAAAGTTAGAATCCCCTATATTAGGGATGGCTTGTGTAAAAAATGTCACAATATGCATTGCTTTCCTGACAACGATTGCAAGTTGGGCTTGCTACCTTGGTTGGGAATATTGCCCTGTGTCACACAGTTGTTCATCGGAATAGGGGTGCCTGGGTGGCTCAGTTGGCTGAGTGTCCGACTTTGCCTCAGGTCATTATCTCACCCTGTGAGTTTGAGTGCCATGTAGGGCTCTGTGCTGACAGCTCAGAGCCTGGAGCCTGCTCCAGATTCTGTGTCTCCCTCTCTCTCTGACCCTCCCCCATTCATGCTCTGTCTCTCACTGTCTCCAAAATAAGTATACATTAAAAAAAAAAAAAAAAAAGAAGGGGCGCCTGGGTGGTGCAGTCGGTTAAGCATCCGACTTCAGCCAGGTCACGATCTCGCGGTCCGTGAGTTTGAGCCCCGCGTCAGGCTCTGGGCTGATGGCTCAGAGCCTGGAGCCTGCTTCCGATTCTGTGTCTCCCTCTCTCTCTGCCCCTCCCCCATTCATGCTCTGTCTCTCTCTGTCCCAAAAATAAATAAACGTTGAAAAAAAAATTAAAAAAAAAAAAAGACACCGGAATAGTGATATGCCCTGATTCGAGAGACCCCCCCGAAAACAAACCACCAGAGTCCAGAGTCAAAGCCAAGCGGCAAGGGTCGTTTATTGCAGGTTTGAACCCAGTCCTCCGAGCACTCGTTGCTGGTGATGCTAAGAGGCCCCGGGCGAGGATCTTACAGCTTCTTTTATAGACAGGCACAAACAAGTTAGAGATTTTTTTTGCGGTTACAGAGCTGTTATTGGTTGACATTTAAATTTGAACGCTCAGCAGAACTTGATTGGTTCCCGCCTTTTTTTCAAACCACTCAGCAGAACTTGATTGGTTCCCGCCTTTAGGTCAGACCACAACCGGGCATGCCCTGGCTGGTTCCGGGAATGGTGGGGGGGGGAGGAGGGGGCAGGGAGGTCTTTTCTTTGCAGTTGTGAGTACACCTGGTAATTTTTCTCTTAGTCTCTCAATAGCAGAGTCAAGTTTTGCACAGCATGAGTCTCACAAGCATTATGAAACTCTTGGGCATAGACAGCATACTGGGCTGAGGTCAGAATGATGTTCATAAGAGAGCCCCAGTCCCAGGTACCACAAATATTTTCTAAAATGCCAATTGTGAAAGGATTGTAACGGACATACAGCTGAACTGATTCTTGCAATTTCTGTAATATTGGAAAGAACAGGCCTTTATGGATGTATTGCCCATTTTGCCTGACTGGGAAACGGCTGGAATTTACTGGCCTTAGGTGCTTATTTAATGTATTTTTGCATTGGGGTGAGGACTTTATCAGAACCAGTCAGTGAGGTTTTTAGAGGCTCAATATCGTCCCATCCTTTTGAAGGAGGGGGAGTATCTTTTGGCTCTAAGGCACTGAAGTCACAGGTGGACTATAAAAAAGCTCCAGTTTTCCCTCTATTTTGGGTAATTTTACATCTTTATGTACACCATCAGACCTCAAGGGGAAAAGGGCAGTATGGACAATGGACTAAGTGAGGATTATCTTAGGGGGGACGTTAGCCCCCTCAGAATGCTGAGCTTTAAATGTTTTCCCTACTTGTTCCCAAACATCAAAATCACAAGTTCCTTGTTTTGGGAACCAAGGGCAGTGTTGCTAGGTAATCATTAATAATTTAAGGAGTGCTTTCTGATTGAGGATAGTGTCAACCACCTTTTCCAATTATTGTAAAATATGAATGTATTGTTCCTGTTTGGGGGATAGGGAGACTCCCATAATAAATCTCTCAAAAGTTCCACAGCAGTGAATCCTAATATAGTTTCACTTTATCTTGTACCTTGTCAGGAAGACTGTCAACCAGTGAGGTTTTTTTCTTGGAGCTCTTTAGTCGTTCTGCAGCGTCCTGTAGTCCTTGTGTTGTCCTCCTCCTGGCCAAGTTGGCTCCTGATCTACATCGGCCTGTAGTCCTCTTGCCTCCAGTCATGTCAGGGTCACCATCTGTTGTAGACTCTGGGTCTGGAGTTCTCTCTTGTCCAGCAAGAAAACAGGATGCAAGATTAAAAATGCAAGAGATGCTAATGTCCAGGAGACAAGAGCTCTGAGTAAAGGTCCTTGCTCCATTTTTATTAGGATCAGAAGGCTTACAAGTGTGATGGGCATGCACAGAGAGACAATGAAATCCTGAGCATTAACTCATGGGCATGGGGAATAGGGGTTTTGGAGATATGCGGTGTTAGGGCTTTGGGTCAATACAAAACAATATTCTGGTGCTGGGTGGAAGGTTGTTTACAGCAAACATGAGGTGCCCCCTCTGTTTACCTAAACTGGTCTAGGGGACAGGAAAGACTGAGCATGCTACCTCAGGGTCAACAAGGCACCTTTCTTTTGCTAATTAGGTCTGCTCTGTGCAACTTCATTCTGTTGCAGTCTATAGCCCTATTTACCTGTTTACCTAATTTGGTCCTTCCTTCCTGTGAAAGCAGCTTTCTGCTATTGTACTAAGTTGGGGGGCATTTCCGCCCTGAATACCTAATCTTGTTTACCTCATCTAGGATGTTTTCATCTTGAGATTCCCTATTCCTATATCTTTGTCCTGTACTGGGGGCCTTACTTAATCTTATTTACCTAATCTTGTTTACCCAAACTTGGGTGTGTACATCCTATAGCTTTCCAATTCTTTATGCCTTGTTAACTCATCAATGCAGGCTCAGGGAATTCCTAAGCTTATTCCCCACATAATAGCAAAACAATTTAAAATAGCATAAGGACTTAATGTGCCATATTTCAAAATTTAATAAAAATCTACATCAAAAGACTGTGGCATCTGTGTCAAAATATAGAAATAGATTAAGGGATCAAATAGTAAGTTCAGGAACAGATCCACATATAATCAATTTATTTTCTACAAAAGTGCCAAGAACTTCAATGTGAGAAAGAATTATCTTTTGAGAAAATTGCAGTGACATAATTGGGTATACATATTAAATATGACATCAAACTCTTACTTTATACCATAGAGGAATTTAAAGGAAATAGATTATAAAAATAAATGTAAAGCTTGAAACTGTACAACTTCTAGAAGACAACTTAGAAAATCTTAATGATCTTCACTAAGGCAAATATTTCTTAAATAGAACACAAATGTATGAAGTATAAAAGAAAACTATATATAAATTGGGCTTGATCAGAACTTAAGACATATGCTATTCAAGAACAAAGAAATGAAAAGGGAAACTATAGCTTTGGGGAGATGGGTGGTTGGAGGTACAGAGAAATATCTGTAATACACTTGTCTTAATAAAATATGTGTAAAAATAAAGAAAATACCACTTAACATGGAGTCAGAAAACCCTGAAGGAGCTCTCATGAAATACTACTTGAAACCTGCATAACCAGTAGGAATAAGGAAGATAAAAATTGTCTTGACAAAGGTGGACATTTTTCAAATAGAAATTCCATCTCTTGCTTTTAAGAAAAATAAGAAAGATCCCTTCCTGCTCCAGCATAAATGCACTAACCACTGCTTGTAACCAATGAGAAACCACCACATCAAACTCTTATTTTCCAGTGTACTTTTGTTTAAAACAATCCTCTCTAATTTCCTCCTCAAGCCTAATAAAAGTTGACCTTCTCTTTGTCTCTTCAGATTTGCCTATGAGTCATTTTAGTTTGCTTGTCTCAAATTGCAAGTCTCCCACTATTCCTGAATAATCTCATTTTGCTGGAAAAGTGACTGCTATTTTTTTTAAGTAGGCTTCATGCCCAATGCAGGGTCCCACATTAGGGCTTGAACTCATGACCCCAAGATCAAGACCTGAGATGAGATCAAGAATCAGAGGCTTAACCAACTGAGCCACCCAGGCACCCCTGGCTAATTTATTTTTAAGCTTGACTTTACATAATTGTCAGAAGTGGGATCTGAAAAAAAAGAAACCCCCAAGGAACTAGCAACTCTGAATTGTGTGAGGTATTCACTTGAGCTCTCTGTGATGTCTCTGCTTCCATGGATTATCTTTGTCCTTTCAGTTTTTGTCCTCCTCTCAGTTTTCTTCTTTGGTTGAGATCTCTGACTTTATTCAGGATCTATTTTTGTTTTCATAAAGCTTCCTGGTACATCACCCATCCTGTTCAAAAGGTGAAAACGTGTGATTCCCTGTGTTTTAAAACAGCTGTTGGAAAACAGCGTCCTTAATATTAGAGATATTTTAAGGACTACAAAAGCAAGATAAGTTGCACCTGGCCTGTGGGCCAGGCTCTCATGCCTTTATCAAAAAATGGGTGAACTTTTTGATGATTTGGAATTGGAATAGCCATTATGGGGAAACTGTTTTAGATATAAGTCCATCTTAAGGGGTACCCTTAAAATAGAGGATTCTAAAACTTTTAGAAACAATGGGATGCATTCTTTGATTTGTATGCAGAAGTTTCTAAAAGACAAAATGACTTCAAAATCAATTCTAAAAGGATGCTTGCAGCATGAGGAAAGGGAAGGGAAGGAGACTTTGATCATCTGAGCAGGTAACCTTAACTTAGTCTCTCTGCCAGAAATACAATTTGGATTCAACTGTTCTTTTGAGTTTTGTCCCTGAGACATGGCTAAAATTTTATAAAACAAAAGCTATAAGATCTCTGTGTCTATGTATACAAGTAATATTTCTTTAACTGTAGGTGGTATTGCCAAAATTAACTTTTAAAGAGCTTTATTTAATTAGCTCAAAAAAAATTGAGCATTTATGTAAATCAAGGATACTCCCAGAAATATAGAAACTATCTCAAATGTTTTTCAAGTTTATATGATCTGGGATAAATTTTGATAAATAGATACTAATCTACATTTGTAGGTTTAATAAAAACAGACATGTGTTAAAATTTTATTAACAAGAAAAATAACTGGCGTGCCTGGGTGGCTTCAGCTCAGGTCATGATCTCGTGGCTTGTGGGTTAAAGCCCCACATCGGGTCCTGTGCTGATAGCTCAGAGCCTGGAGCCTGCTTCCAGTTCTGTGTCTCCCTCTCTCTCTGGCCTGCCCTGCTTGTGTTCTCTCTCTCTCAAAAAAAATAAATAAATAAACGTTAAAAAAAAATTTAAAAAGAAAAATAACTTAAGATGATGGTTTACTATTTAAAGCCTATCCAAGCATAACTGTTAAAAACCAGTACTTTAAATAAGTAAATATGATCAAATTTTATACTAAGTTAAGCTAATATTCATTGAATATCTAAATCATATCCAGATAAGGTAAATATTAAATGCTAAATGTAAGTTCATCTACTTTTGGCTTTTTAATTCTTACATAGAGACAAAAGATATTTAGGTCTCTTAATAGACACATTTTATGCCACACTCAGAAAAAATTATGAGAAATAAAATATTTCTAAACTTTTGAAATGTATTTGTTTGCTAATCTACTATAGGATATTAATAAATAATAGTTCACAATTTCCTGCTTCCTACTTTTCACTGTAAAGAAAACATTACAAATAGTTTAAAATGTTGGAAGAAGAGCTAAGATACAAAATGAGCCAAAAAGAAAGTGTCAAAACACTAAGATTAATAAATATAAATTAATTCTGCACAAACTGTGCACATCGGTGCTGAGAGAATGAAGGCAAAACAGGTACCCTTTTGGAATCTAAGAAACACTGAAACCCCCATGTGGGAGATGCAGGAGAGAAGCATCAAAGGAAAAGACTTCAAAAGGGAAGGGCTGGAGAAGGTGCAAGGCCTTAGGACATGTTTACATAGCTGAACATGGCTGCAGCTCCTCTCCTAAGGAATGCCTAGAGCCATTAACTTTGTCGAGGGCCGGATCCTCCTTCACACCTGACCCTTCCTAATGTTATAGAAACCAATTAACTTGAAATTCAACCTTGAAAAGCTAAACCATTAGATTGATTAACACACTTGCGTAGCTGACTTTATGAATGTAGTCTTTAGCAATTATCCAAATAAAAAGAAGCGTCATTCTGGAGTCAGGGCCTCATTCTGACTCCAGTATGAGGACCTTTACTTAACTGCACTTTGCGGACTCATCTTTTGTGACTCAGGCCATACTCCCTGCAACACCTCCAGGAGAGTTATTCTCCTACTATGGAAGAATTTACTGAAACTTCTTGTTTTTTAAAGTATGGCCAAGGCCATTGTTGATTTATGACTAATATCAAATAAATAGAAAATATGTATACTATCCATATCTACAGAGATAAATGAATAATATATATCTTTAACTTTATAATTTAGATGTATTTATTTTTGATGTATTTATTATCTGTATCTAAGCAGAAGATAATTTCATAAAATGCAAAATAAAATGAATGAATGGTATACACTAAAAATAAACAAAATATGTGTCAGTTTATTAAACGTTTTTTGGTAGCTCATATGGTTTTACATATATAAGTATTTGCTGAGACATGCTATACACTATATTTCTTTTTTTATAGCTTTCTTTATTTTTAATGTTTATTTATTTTTGAGAGACAGAGACAGATTTTGAGTGGGGGAGGGGCAGAGAGAGAGGGATATAGAACCTGAAGCAGACTCCAGGCTCTGAGCTGTCAGCACAGAGCTGAATGTGGGGCTTGAACTCATGAACTGCGAGATCATGACCTGAGCTGAAGTTGGACATGTAACTGATTTAGCCACCCTGGCACCCCTATACACTATATTTCTTATTTTAAAACAACCCAACATGTTTGAAAGCCACTGTACTTATACCACAATGTATTGCACAACAGCAGGGTTTGTCTGATCAGATGAAAAGGCCAGTACAAGAACAGCCACCCTCTGTCCTGTATACACACAGTGCTAACTCTTCAAAGGGAGTCTATAATCACTCTTTGATAGGCTCATTCTTTGCCTTGTCTTTTCAGACTTGCAGCCAGGCAGGAATCTTTATTTAAAAGAACTTCCCTCATTTCTTATAACTACTTCAAGTTTGGAAATTCTAATGATGGCTCCCCAGATATAGTTCTGCCATAAGTTTAGAGGTTGTCCCATGTTCAAATCTTTATTCTGCCTCCCTAACTCAAAGCAGAACTCTTCAGAAATAGTGTGGGGATTCTGTTGCCACTGCCTGTTCAGTCATTCCCAGTCTGACAGAGAAATATCAGAATAAGCCTATAGACATAAGTGAATCTCACAATGATTTCAAAAAAGCATATGGTTTATTTTAGCTATATTACATAAAAGTTAATATTCACTTAATGTAATGTATAAGCAGTTATGTGATTATTCTGTAATAACTGCCTTGCATCATTTCTTTTCTGGGGAAGATTTATAAACTTTTGAAATTAAGAAAAAAACATCTGGGGTGCCTGGATGGCTCAGTCAGTTAAGTGACCGACTTTAGCTCAGGTCATGATCTTGCAGTTCATGAGTTGGAGCTCCACATTGAGCTCTGTGCTGACACCTCAGAGTCTGGAGCCTGCTTTGGATTCTGTGTCTCCCTCTCTCTCTCTCTCTGCCCTTTCCCTACTCATGCTCTGTCTCTATCAAAAAATGAATAAACGTTAAAAACAATATACAGAAAAAGAAGTCTTTGTCATTTTAGTTAAATAAATATTGTTTCTTTTTAAAAATTTTTTTCATGTTCATTTATTTTTGAGAGAGAGAGACACACACAGAGCATGAGCGGGGGAGGGGTAAAGAAAGAAGGAGACATGGAATCCTAAAACAGGCTCCAGACTCCCAGCTATCTGCACAGAGCCAGATGCGGGGCTAAAACTCACAAACCAAGAGATCCTGACTGAGCCAAAGTTGGACACTTAACCAACTGAGTCACATAGGTGCCCCACGTGTGTTTCATAATTATCTGTGTCCAAACCTTTGATGTTTTTGACACACTTCCCAAAATCAAATTCTAAATGAAGTCTTTTTTGACTTAAAACTAACTTTGGGATATGAGGTATTCCTGAGGGTCCCTAGAACATCTTAGATTTGTTCTCTCTTTTTATAAAAAATGAGGGATTAAACTAATTAGATTTATTTGGTTGTTAAATGATCAAATAAGCATTATCAAATAAATGATTCTATACTTTCTCAAACTATATTTTTATGAATATATTTTATTAATATAAATGTTTTAGAAATTAAATTCCTAAAAGTCTAATGTTCTGGTATAATGCTAGTCATAATCTTAGTTACTATCTTAAATGTTGTGAGTCATAGAAATAACCAAATTTGTTTGTCAATGACATCATAATTAATTCTAATCTCCTCAAATTTCTAATCGTTGCTTTTTAAAGTCTTGTCATTTACAGCTATTGTTTTAAGTGCTTTATCCTTAAAGCGATTCATGAAAAAGACTTTGACAAATACACTAGAATACAGATTTTGATAAATTTAAGATACTGACTTTGAATTGTATAATGATTTCTAAAACTCTAATGGAAAACATTGTTGTAGTGTTTTGTTTTCCAGAGTTAATAGACCTCTTTCTCTTCTCTTCAGTAACCTATCTGTAACGTACAGCAATTTGGTAAAGTGTATCATTACAAAAAGTTTGAGGTAGTTATCTTTTTCTCCTTACCTGATCCCATCAGAATTCAGAAGCTCTTATTAAATATTCTTATTTTTCATGACGATGCATGTATTTGCATAAATTCAATAACAATCTGTTCTCCTTGTAACAGGTTGCCCTTTATACTTAGCTCCTGCTTTTTTCAATCTATGGCTAATAAAAAGTAACTATACTTCAATATTGTAAAGACCTAGTGGCGTCTGTTAAAAATAACCATGTTTTGGGGCACCTTGGTGGCTCATTCAGTTGGGTGTCTGACTTCAGCTCAGGTCATGATCTCATGGTTCGTGGGTGTTAGCCCCGCATTAGGCTCTGTGCTGACAGCTCAGGGCCTGGAGCCTGCTTCAGATTCTGTCTCCCTCGCTCTTGGCCCCTCCCCCACTCACACTCTGTCTCTCTTTCTCTCAAAAATAAATAAACATTTAAAATTTTTTTTTAAATAACCATGTTTTAATAGAACAATAGTTTCACAGCATGCTCCCAAGAGATGAAGATCTTAAACATCACACCTTGCAACCTTGGGACTTTATTTATTGGAAAAGTTATCTCCAGAAAAAACTCCATTTAATCCTGTTGGGAAGGCCTTTATCAGGTACTATTAACCAACTTTGTGCCACCAAACTCCAAGGAACAGTCCTTTGTAAACACGTGTCACATTTAAAGAAAGCACCAAAATCTGACTGGCCCTGCATACCAACTGGTGACCTGAAAGTAAAGATTTCTAGGAATTTAAGCAGACGACAGTTGAAGGAGACAACTTTCTCAAGATGACCAGACCAGACTTGCATACCTTTTTCTCACTGCTGCTTCTTACATATTTTTCCTTCCATTTCTATTGGAGAGACAATGTTCTTATCTGTGTTTCTCAGTCTATTACAAAAGGTAAAAACCTATCTGACTGTTGGGTCTGTCACCAGAAACTCTTATTTGTTCACAACGTTGAAGACCCCTTGGTCTTACCTGTAACCATTATGTCTTTAGTCTCAAATGCCATTGCCAATTATACCCATAAGTGTATGAATGTTAGCTATCAGGTAAGGTTATTATGACCTTATGTTCTCATATCTTGTTTCAATCTTTCCTCCATCATACTAGCTCAGATAATTACTTCCATCTTTGTTAATCATATGACCCTTGCTCTCCCCAAGGGTCTTACCTGAATGTGATCTGTTTCCCTGCAACCAAGGGAAATACAAATGGGCTAACTCTTACTTGTAAGGTTTTTAGAAAAGACCCCTTTAGGATGGGATGGCATCTCACATAATATCACACTATTACACAAATTGGAGTCATCGTTCTTCTCCTCAACTTACATTTTATACTTCCTTTTAAGCTCTGTGCCTATTGCCTATCAAACATTTGCAGAGGTAATATACCCACAAAGGTGAGGCTAACTCAGTGCTTTCAGATAATCTCTACCACTTTTGCCCTTAAAGGTATACACTGTATATAAAAACTTGTCTGAGAGTTCTCCCTCCTCCACTTGTTATGCAATATGGACTAGACAGTTTCCCATCTTTGAATTTTCCTTCTTATGTGGGACATGCAATCAAAAAAGGTCATTCCTGGCAGTGAGTGAAAAAAAAAACAAAACACCAAATGTGGAAAACTCCAATTTTGATCAGCAATGCTTTGGAGGAACAATCATGATGAATAGGGGGAAATGTAAATGTGAATAAAGGAAACATTTATTTTATTTTATTTGTATTCCAGTATAGTTAACATATGGTGTTATAGTAGTTTCAGGTACATGATATAGTGATTCAACAATTCCATACATTACCCAGTGCTTGTCACAAGTGCACTCCTTAATCCCCATCACCTATTTAACCCATATCCCCACCCAAGTACCCTCTTGTAACCTCTTGTAATAATTAAGAGTTTGTTTCTTGACTTGTCTCAGTCTCTCTCTCTTTCTCTTCCTCTCTCTGTCTTTTTCACTCACTTGTTTTGTTTCTTAAATCTGACAAATGAATGAAATCATATGGTATTTGTCTTTCTATGACTGACATTTCACTTAGCATTATAATATTATATAATATATCATATTTATATTTGTAATTATATTTTATACTTATAAATTACATTTACAATTATAATTATTATGTATTAAATATATTATATATAACTTATATAATATTATAATACTATGTATGTGTATATAGATCACTACTTTTTTTAAGTTTTTTTTTTTTTATTTTGAGAAAGACACAGACAGTTCAAGTAGGGGAGGGGCAGAGAGAGAGGGAGACAGAGAATCCCAAGCAGGCTCTGCACTGTCAGCCAGAAGCTGACATGGAACTTGAACTCACAAAACTGTGATCATGACCTGGTCCAAAACCAAGTGTCCGATGCTTAACTGACTGAGCCATCCAGGTGCCCCCATCACTACTTCTTTATCCATTCATCAATTGATGAACACTTGGGCTGCTTCCATGATTTGGCTATTGTATATAATTCCTCTGTAAACAAAAGGGTGCACATATCCCTCTGAATAAGTGTTTTGTAATTTTTTTGGATAAATACCCAGTAGTGTGATTACTGGATCATAGGATAGTTCTATTTTTAACTTTTTGAGGGACCTCCATACTGTTTTCCACAGTGGCTGGGCCAGTTTGCATTCCCACCAACAGTCCACAAGGCTTCCTTTTTCTCCACATCTTTGCCAACAGTTGTTATTTTTTGTGTTTTCGATTTAGCCATTCTGACAGGTGTGAGGTAATATATCATTCTAGTTTTGATTTGCACTTTACCTTATGATGAGTGATATTGAGCATCTTTTCATGTGTCTGTTGGCCATCTGGGTATCTTCAGAGAAATTTCTGTTCATTTATTCTGCCCATTTTAAAAATTGGATTAGTTTTGTGGGGGTGTTGATTTGTAGTTTTTTAATGTATTTGTAGTATTTAATTTGTAGTTTTTAATATATACTATATTTAATATATTTGTAGTTTTTAATTTGTAGTTTTTAATATATACTAACCATTTTTCAGATAAGTCCTTTGCAAATATCTTCTCCCTTTCAGTGGGTTGCCTTTTAGTTTTGTTGATTGTTTCCTTTACTGTGCAGAGTATTTTTATTTTGATATAGTCCCAATAGTTATTTTTGTTTTTATTTGACATATCTAGAAAAACATTGCTATGGATGATGTCAGAGACCTGCATGTGTCTACTTCTAGGAGTTTTATGGCTTCATGTCTTACATTTAGGTCTTTAATCCATTTTGAGTTGTTTTTGTGAATGGTGTAAGAAAGTGGTCCAGTTTTCCCAGCATCATTTGTTGAAGAGACTTTTTTCCCATTGCATATTCTTTCTTGGTTTGTTGAAGATCAGTTGACCATATAGACATCGATTTATTCTGGGCTTTCTATTCTGTTCCATTGAACTGTATGTCTGTTTTTCTGTGAGGGTACCATAATTTTTAAATTACTACAGATTTGTAATATAACCTGAAGTCTGGAATTGTGATACCGCCAGCTTTGCTTTTTCTTTTTCAAGATTCCCTTAGCAATTTGAAGTCTTTTGTGGATCCATATAAATTTTAGGATTATTTCTTTTAGTTTTCTGAAAAAAGGCTGTCATTTTTTTGGTAGGAATTGCATTAAATGTGTAGATTGTAGATTGTTTTGAGTAGTATAGGCTTCTTCTTCTTCTTCTTCTTCTTTTAGAGAGAGCAAGCACATAAGTGGGGGAGATGGGCAGAGGCATGTTGTAGACTCTGGGTCTAAAGTTCTCTCTAGCAAGAGAGCGGGACACAGGATTATTATGTGAGAGATGGTTAATGTCTGGGAAAAGACAAGAGCCCTGAATAAGGGTCCTTGCCCCATATTTATTAAGATCAGAAGGCTTACAAGTGTGATGCCTTCACATTTGCATAAAGAGACAATGAATTGGTGAACATTAACTGATGGGCATGAGAAAAAGGGGGTTTTGAAGATATGCAGTGTTTGGAGTTTGGGTCAATATAAAACAAAATCCTGGTGCTGGGGAGATGGGCAGATGGTTGTTAACAGCAGACAGGAGGCACCTTGCCTGTTTATCTTAGCTAGCCTAGGGAATAAGACAGAACAAATAACCTCAGGGTTAACAAGGCACCTTTTCTTTTGTTAATCATCTCTGCCCTGGGCAGCTTCACTCAGAGCACAGTGCAGCTGTCCATAGCTCAATTTACCTGTTTACCTAACTTCGTCCTTCCTTCCTGTGAAAGCAGCTTTCTGCTACAGTACTAAATTGAGGGGGGCGGGGCGCTTCTGCCCTGAATACTTAATCTTGTTTATTTCATATACCTATGTTCTATATTGGGGTTTTACCCCTTCCTATTCTGGGTGACTTGCACCTCCTTACTTTATTCTGGGGGGCCCAGCCCCCCTTTACTCTATTCTGGAGGGTCTAAGCCCCCCTTCTCTATCCTTATTCACCTAATCTTGTTTACCCAAACTCAGGTGTGAACATCCTATGGCTTTGTACTTCTTTATGCCTTGTTAACTCATTGGGGTGAACTCAGGGAATTCCTAAACTTATTCCCCACAGAGGGAGAGAGAGAATCTCAAGCAGACTCCATGCTGAGTGTGGAGCCTGATGCAGGGCTTGATCCCATGACCCTGGAATCATGACCTAAGCCAAAATCAAAAGTTGGACACTCAATTCACTGAGTCAGACAGGCACTCTGGGTAGTATAAACATTTTAACAATATTTTTCTTCCAATCCATGACCATAAAATGAATTTCCATTTTTTTGTGTCATCTTTAATTTCTTTCAACAATGTTTTATATTTTGCAGAGTACGCATCTTTTTACCTCTTTGGTATGTTTATTCCTAAGTAACTTATTATTTTGGGGACAATTATAAATAAGATTGTTTTCCTGATTTCTCTTTCTGCTGTTTCATCAGTTTATAGAAATGCAACAAATTTCTGCACACTGATTCTATATCCTATGAGTTTACTGAATTCATTAATTAGTTCTATTATTTTTGGGGGGACTCTTTTGGATTTTCTATATACAGTATCATGTCATCTGCAAATAGTTAAAGTTTGACTTCTTTCTTTTTTAAAAAATTTTTTTTTTCAACGTTTATTTATTTTTGGGACAGAGAGAGACAGAGCATGAACGGGGGAGGGGCAGAGAGAGAGGGAGACACAGAATCAGAAACAGGCTCCAGGCTCTGAGCCATCAGCCCAGAGCCTGATGCGGGGCTCGAACTCCCGGACCGCGAGATCGTGACCTGGCTGAAGTCGGATGCTTAACCGACTGCGCCACCCAGGCGCCCTAGTTTTACTTCTTTCTTACCAATTTTATATCTTTCTGTTGTTTAATTACTATGACTAGGACTTCCAGTATTATGCTGAATAAAAGAGTTGAAAGCAGACATCCTTGTCTTGTTCCTGACCTTAGGGAGAAAGCTGTCAGTTTTTTCCTCAGGAATATGATATTCATTATGGGTTTTCCTATAAGGCCTTTATCATGTTGAGGTATGTTCCCTCTAAACTTACTTTGTTGAAGACTTTTATCATGAATAGATGCTGTATTTTGTCAAATGCTTTTTCTGCATCCATCTTAGTTTTTCTGATCATATGGTTCTTGTCAGTTCTCTTGTTGGGATGTATCATGTTGAATGATTTGCAATATTGAACCACCTTTGCATCTCAGAAATAAATCCTTAGTAGATTTTAGTGAATTATTTTCAGATGTATTGTTGAATTCTGTTTGCTGTATTTCATTGAGGATTTTTGCCTCTATGTTCATCTAAGATATTGGCCTGTCATCTTTGTGTGTGGGGGGGGGGGCATTTTTTTTTTAATATATGAAATTTATTGTCAAATTGGTTTCTATACAACACCCAGTGCTCATCCCAAAAGGTGCCCTCCTCAATACCCATCAGCCACGCTCCCCTCCCTCCCACCCCCCAAAAACCCTCAGTTTGTTCTCAGTTTTTAACAGTCTCTTATGCTTTGGCTCTCTCCCACTCTAACCTCTCTTTTTTTTTTCCTTCCCCTACCCCATGGGTTTCTGTTAAGTTTCTCAGGATCCACATAAGAGTGAAACCATATGGTATCTGTCTTTCTCTGTATGGCTTATTTCACTTAGCATCACACTCTCCAGTTCCATCCATGTTGCTAAAAAGGCCATATTTCATTTTTTCTCATTGCCATGTAGTATTCCATTGTGTATATAAACCACAATTTCTTTATCCATTCATCAGTTGATGGACATTTAGGCTCTTTCCATAATTTGGCTATTGTTGAGAGTGCTGCTATAAGCATTGGGGTACAAGTGCCCCTATGCATCAGTACTCCTGTATCCCTTGGGTAAATTCCTAGCAGTGCTATTGCTAGGTCATAGGGTAGGTCTACTTTTAGTTTTCTGAGGAACCTCCACACTGCTTTCCAGAGCGGCTGCACCAGTTTGCATTCCCACCAACAGTGCAAGAGGGTTCCCATTTCTCCACATCCTCTCCAGCATCTATAGTCTCCTGATTTGTTCATTTTGGCCACTCTGACTGGCGTGAGGTGATATCTGAGTGTGGTTTTGATTTGTATTTCCCTGATAAGGAGCGACGTTGAACATCTTTTCATGTGCCTGTTGGCCATCCAGATGTCTTCTTTAGAGAAGTGTCTATTCATGTTTTCTGCCCATTTCTTCACTGGGTTATTTGTTTTTCGGGTGTGGAGTTTGGTGAGCTCTTTATAGATTTTGGATACTAGCCCTTTGTCCGATATGTCATTTGCAAATATCTTTTCCCATTCGGTTGGTTGCCTGTTAGTTTTGTTGGTTGTTTCCTTTGCTGTGCAGAAGCTTTTAATCTTCATAAGGTCCCAGTAATTCACTTTTGCTTTTAATTCCCTTGCCTTTGGGGATGTGTCGAGTAAGAGATTGCTACGGCTGAGGTCAGAGAGGTCTTTTCCTGCTTTCTCCTCTAAGGTTTTGATGGTTTCCTGTCTCACATTCAGGTCCTTTATCCATTTTGAGTTTATTTTTGTGAATAGTGTGAGAAAGTGGTCTAGTTTCAACCTTCTGCATGTTGGTTGCTGTCCAGTTCTCCCAGCACCATTTGTTAAAGAGACTGTCTTTTTTCCATTGGATGTTCTTTCCTGCTTTGTCAAAGATGAGTTGGCCATACGTTTGTGGGTCTAGTTCTGGGGTTTCTATTCTATTCCATTGGTCTATGTGTCTGTTTTTGTGCCAATACCATGCTGTCTTGATGATTACAGCTTTGTAGTGGAGGCTAAAGTCTGGGATTGTGATGCCTCCTGCTTTGGTCTTCTTCTTCAAAATTTCTTTGGCTATTCGGGGCCTTTTGTGGTTCCATATGAATTTTAGGATTGCTTGTTCTAGTTTCGAGAAGAATGCTGGTGCAATTTTGATTGGGATTGCATTGAATGTGTAGATAGCTTTGGGTAGTATTGACATTTTGACAATATTTGTTCTTCCAATCCATGAGCAGGGAATGTCTTTCCATTTCTTTATATCTTCTTCAATTACCTTCATAAGTTTTCTATAGTTTTCAGCATACAGATCTTTTACATCTTTGGTTAGATTTATTCCTAGGTATTTTATGTTTCTTGGTGCAATTGTGAATGGGATCAGTTTCTTTATTTGTCTTTCTGTGGCTTCATTGTTAGTGTATAAGAATGCAACTGATTTCTGTACATTGATTTTGTATCCTGCAACTTTGCTGAATTCATGTATCAGTTCTAGCAGACTTTTGGTGGAGTCTATCGGATTTTCCATGTATAATATCATGTCATCTGCAAAAAGCGAAAGCTTGACTTCATCTTTGCCAATTTTGATGCCTTTGATTTCCTTTTGTTGTCTGATTGCTGATGCTAGAACTTCCAGCACTATGTTAAACAACAGCGGTGAGAGTGGGTATCCTTGTCGTGTTCCTGATCTCAGGGAAAAAGCTCTCAGTTTTTCCCCATTGAGGATGATGTTAGCTGTGGGCTTTTCATAAATGGTTTTATGATCTTTAAGTATGTTCCTTCTATCCCGACTTTCTCAAGGGTTTTTATTAAGAAAGGGTGCTGGATTTTGTCAAAGGCCTTTTCTGCATCGATTGACAGGATCATATGGTTCTTCTCTTTTTTTTGTTGTTAATGTGATGTATCACATTGATTGATTTGCGAATGTTGAACCAGCCCTCCATCCCAGGAATGAATCCCACTTGATCATGGTGAATAATTCTTTTTATATGCTGTTGAATTCGATTTGCTAGTATCTTATTGAGAATTTTTAGATCCATATTCATCAGGGATATTGGCTTGTAGTTCTCTTTTTTTACTGGGTCTCTGTCTGGTTTAGGAGTCAAAGTAATACTGGCTTCATAGAATGAGTCTGGAAGTTTTCCTTCCCCTTCTATTTCTTGGAATAGCTTGAGAAGGATAGGTATTATCTCTGCTTTAAACATTTGGTACAACTCCCCTGGGAAGCCATCTGGTCCTGGACTCATTTTTGGGAGATTTTTGATAACCGATTCAATTTCTTCGCTGGTTATGGGTCTGTTCAAGCTTTCTATTTCCTCCTGATTGAGTTTTGGAAGAGTGTGGGTGTTTAGGAATTTGTCCATTTCTTCCAGGTTGTCCAATTTGTTGGCATATAATTTTTCATAGTATTCCCTGATAATTGTTTGTATCTCTGAGGGATTGGTTGTAATAATTCCATTTTCATTCATGATTTTATCTATTTGGGTCATCTCCCTTTTCTTTTTGAGAAGCCTGGCTAGAGGTTTGTCAATTTTGTTTATTTTTTCAAAAAACCAACTCTTGGTTTTGTTGATCTGTTCTACAGTTTTTTTAGATTCTATATTGTTTATTTCTGCTCTGATCTTTATTATTTCTCTTCTTCTGCTGGGTTTAGGCTGCCTTTGCTGTTCTGCTTCTATTTCCTTTAGGTATGCTGTTAGATTTTGTATTTGGGATTTTTCTTGTTTCTTGAGATAGGCCTGGATTGCAATGTATTTTCCTCTCAGGACTGCCTTCGCTGCGTCCCAAAGCGTTTGGATTGTTGTATTTTCATTTTCGTTTGTTTCCATATATTTTTTGATTTCTTCTCTAATTGCCTGGTTGACCCACTCATTCGTCAGTAGGGTGTTCTTTAACCTCCATGCTTTTGGAGGTTTTCCAGACTTTTTCCTGTGGTTGATTTCAAACTTCATAGCATTGTGGTCTGAAAGTATGCATGGTATAATTTCAATTCTTGTAAACTTATGAAGGGCTGTTTTGTGACCCAGTATATGATCTCTCTTGGAGACTGTTCCATGTGCGCTCGAGAAGAAAGTATATTCTGTTGCTTTGGGATGCAGAGTTCTAAATATATCTGTCAAGTCCATCTGATCCAGAGTATCATTCAGGGCCCTTGTTTCTTTATTGACCGTGTGTCTAGATGATCTATCCATTTCTGTAAGTGGGGTGTTAAAGTCCCCTGCAATTACCACATTCTTACCAATAAGGTTGCTTATGTTTATGAGTAATTGTTTTATATATATTTGGGGGCTCCGGTATTCGGCGCATAGACATTTATAATTGTTAGCTCTTTCTGATGGATAGACCCTGTAATTATTATATAATGCCCTTCTTCATCTCTTGTTACAGCCTTTAATTTAAAGTCTATTTTGTCTGATATAAGTATGGCTACTCCAGCTTTCTTCTGGCTTCCAGTAGCATGATAAATAGTTCTCCATCCCCTCACTCTCAATCTAAAGGTGTCCTCAGGTCTAAAATGAGTCTCTTGTAGACAGCAAATAGATGGGTCTTGTTTTTTTATCCATTCTGATACCCTATGTCTTTTGGTTGGCGCATTTAATCCATTTACATTCAGTGTTATTATAGAAAGATACGGGTTTAGAGTCATTGTGATGTCTGTATGTTTTATGCTTGTAGTGATGTCTCTGGTACTTTGTCTCCCAGGGTCCCCCTTAGGATCTCTTGTAGGGCTGGTTTAGTGGTGACAAATTCCTTCAGTTTTTGTTTGGGAAGACCTTTATCTCTCCTTCTATTCTAAATGACAGACTTGCTGGATAAAGGATTCTCGGCTGCATATTTTTTCTGTTTAGCACACTGAAGATCTCGTGCCAATTCTTTGTGGCCTGCCAGGTTTCAAAAGAGAGATCAGTCACGAGTCTTATAGGTCTCCCTTTATATGTGAGGGCACGTTTATCCCTTGCTGCTTTCAGAATTTTCTCTTTATCCTTGTATTTTGCCAGTTTCACTATGATATGTCGTGCAGAAGATCGATTCAAGTTACGTCTGAAGGGAGTTCTCTGTGCCTCTTGGATTTCAATGCCTTTTTCCTTCCCCAGTTCAGAGAAGTTCTCAGCTATAATTTCTTCAAGTACCCCTTCAGCACCTTTCCCTCTCTCTTCCTCCTCTGGGATACCAATTATGCGTATATTATTTCTTTTTAGTGTATCACTTAGTTCTCTAATTTTCCCCTCATACTCCTGGATTTTTTTATCTCTCTTTCTCTCAGCTTCCTCTTTTTCCATAACTTTATCTTCTAGTTCACCTATTCTCTCCTCTGCCTCTTCAATCCGAGCTGTCG
Source organism: Lynx rufus (assembly GCF_022079265.1). NCBI lineage: Eukaryota > Metazoa > Chordata > Mammalia > Carnivora > Felidae > Lynx > Lynx rufus. The sequence continues at coordinate 31,293,000 of NW_025814824.1, read as the reverse complement.
TTGTTTCCATTTTGTTTTGCATTTTGTTTAAAGTGCTTTCCGCTCTTCGTGACTGTTCCTTAGTCCCTTGATCTCTGTAGCAAGAGATTCTCTGCTGTCCTCTATACTGTTTTCCAGCCCAGCGATTAATTTTATGACTATTATTCTAAATTCACTTTCTGTTATATTATTTAAATCCTTTTTGATCAGCTCATTAGCTGTTGTTATTTCCTGGAGATTCTTCTGAGGGGAATTCTTCCGCTTGGTCATTTTGGATAGTCCCTGGAGTGGTGAGGACCTGCAGGGCACTTCCCCTGTGCTGTGGTGTATAACTGGAGTTGGTGGGCGGGGCCGCAGTCCGACCTGATGTCTGCCCCCAGCCCACAGCTGGGGCCACAGTCAGACTGGTGTGTGCCTTCTCTTCCCCTCTCCTAGGGGCGGGATTCACTGTGGGGTGGCGTGGCCCGTCTGGGCTACTTGCACACTGCCAGGCTTGTGATGCTGGGGATCTGGCGTATTAGCTGAGGTGGGTAGGCAAGGTGCATGGCCGCAGGAGGGGAAGGCTTAGCTCGCTTCTCCTTAGGTGATCCACTTCAGGAGGGGCCCTGTGGCAGCGGGAGGGAGTCAGATCCGCTGCCGGAGGTTTGGCTCCGCAGAAGCACAGAGTTGGGGGTTTGCGCGGAGCGAGCAAGTTCCCTGGCAGGAACCGGTTCCCTTTGGGATTTTGGCTGGGGGATGGGCGGGGGAGATGGCGCTGGCGAGCGCCTTTGTTCCCCACCAAACTGAGCTCTGTCATCCGGGGGCTCAGCAGCTCTCCCTCCCTTTGTCCTCCAGCCTTCCCGCTTTCTGAGCAGAGCTGTTAACTTATGACCTCCCAGACGCTAAGTCGCGCTTGCTGTCGGAACACAGTCCGTCAAGCCCCTCCGCTTTTGCCAGCCAGACTCGGGGGCTCTGCTTGGCCGGCGAGCCGCCCCTCCGCCCCGGCTCCCTCCCGCCAGTCCATGGAGCGCGCACCGCCTCGCCGTCCTTCCTACCCTCTTCCATGGGCCTCTCGTCTGCGCTTGGCTCCAGAGACTCCGTTCTGCTAATCCTATGGCGGTTTTCTGGGTTATTTAGGCAGGTGTAGGTGGAATCATTGAAACGAGGATTATTTTCAGTTCCCCATATAGGGCGATCTGGAGAGGAGAGCTTGATCCAGTGAGACCAGATAGAATGTTCTAACAAAACCTCCAGAGTAATTAACAGGAGTTATCTACCCAAGGAATGGAACAAATAGGAAGTTCAGGTTCTAAGGACCTGCCTTGTTTGTGCCAGTGGCCCCAGGCTAGCTCTTTATTAATTGAACCACTTGGGATGCTGATAGCGAACTGAGCTTTGGAACATTTCAGGCCTGGCATGGAATGCAGTTTTTACACAAGTGTCTTGTGGTTCAGAAATCCAATTTCACAGCTTATCTTCCATTAGATGAAAGTGTTTACGGTGTGTCTGGAGCTGGAGTAAGTTCCTGCGGGTGCCCAAGAGCAGGGGCCTCCTCTCTCCTCTCATTAATTTGCTGATGCCTAACTGCACTGACACAGCGGTGAGATACCGGGGAGAGAGTGTGTGTAGCATTTTTATCTGTTTTGGTATAATGCTGGCCTCAAAGAATTAATTTGAAAATTTTCCTTCCCCTTCTTTTTTGGCAATGTTTTGAGAAAAATAGCTATGAATTATTCTTTAAATATATGGTAGATTTCATCTGTGAAGTAAACTGCTCCCTAACTTTTGTTGGGAGTTTTTGATTACTGATTCAATCTTCTTGCTGGAAATTGGTCTATTAAAATTTTCTATTTCTTCCTGCTTCAATTTTGGAAATTATATGTTTCTAAAATTTATCCATTTCTTCTAGGTTGTCCAATTTTTGGCATATAGATTTTCATAATATCATTTTACAATTATTTGTATTTATGTGGAGTTGGTTGTTATTTCTCCTCTTTCTCTTGGGATTTTCTTCATTTGAGTTCTCTCTCTCTCTCTTTCTCAATGAGTCTGGTTAGAGGTTTATCAGTTTTGTTGATATTTTCAAAAACCAGCTCCTGGTTTCATTTATCTGTTCTATTGTGTTTTTTGTTTTGTTTTTTTAGTTTCTATACAATTTCTTTCTGCTCTAATCTTTATTATTTCCTTCCTTCTGGTGACTTTAGGTTTCATCTATTGTTCTTTTTTTTGTGGTTCCTTTAGGTGCAAAGTTTTGTTGTTTTATTTGAGTTTTTGTTTGGTTTTGTTTTTGCTTCTTGATATAGGTCTAAATTGCTGTAGACTTTCCTCTTAAGACCACTTTTGCTGCATCCCAATGGTTTTGGACCACTGTGCTTCCATTTTCATTTATTTCTAAGTATTTTTTTAATTTTTTCTTTCATTTTCTGTTAACACATTCATTGTTTACTAACATGCTGTTTAACGTCTATGTATTTGTGGTCTTTCCAGATTTTTTCTTCTGGTTGACTCATTGCATTGTGGTCAGAAAAGGTGTATTTTATAACTTCAATCTTTTTGTAATTATTAAGGCCTGATTTATGATGTAATATATATTATATGATCTATTCTGGAGAATATTCAATGTGCACTTGAAAAGAATGTCTATTCTTTTCTTTTGCTTTAGGATGGAATTTTCTGAATATATCTATTAAACCTATCTCGTCCAGTGTGCCATTCAAAGCCTTTATTTCCTTGTTTATTTTCTGTTTAGGTGATCTGTTGACAGTATAAGTGGAGTGTTAAATTCCCCTACTATTACTGTATTATTATCAATTAGTTCCTTTATGTTTGTTATTAACTGTTTATATATTTGGGTTCTCTCATGTTGGGTACCTAAATATTTACAACTGTTAGATCTTTTTGGATTGTTCCATTTAGATTATATATTGCTCTTCTTTGTCTGTTGTTATTGTCTTAGTTTTAAATCTCGTTTATCATATGTAAGTATTGCTACACCAGCTTCCTTTGACATACATTTGTATAATAAATGTTTCTTCATCTCTTCATTTTCAATCTGCACTTTTCAATCTGCTGGTGTCTTTGGGTCTAAAGTGAGTCTCTTATAGGCAACCTATAGATAAGTCTTGTTTCTTTATCCATTCTGACATGCTATGTCTCTTGATTGGAGTGTTTAGTCCATTTACATTCAAAGTAATTATTAATAGATATGTATCCATTGCCATTTTCTTGCTTGTTTCATCGTTTCTGAAATTTTTTTTCTCTGATCCCTTCTTGTCTTTGTCACTTTTGCTCACTCCTTTCCACTCAGAGTCCCCTTTTATATTTTTTGCAGAACTGGTTTAGTTTTCATAAACTCTTTTAGTTTTGTTTGTCTGGGAAACTCTATCTCTCCTTCTATTTTTAATGATAGCCTTTCTGGATAGAGTATTGTTGGCTCCAGACTTTTCTCACTTGGCCATTTGAATATAATATGCTACTCCCTTCTGGCTTGCCAAGGTTCTATTGAGAAACCTCCAGCTAACCTTATGAGTTGTCTCTTACAAGGAATTCTTTTTTCTTGTTGATTTAAAGTTTTTTTTTTAAATTTTCTCTGTATTTTGTAAATTTAACTACAATATGTATTGGTGTGGATCTGCTTATGTGGATTTTGATGGACGTTCCATGTGCCTCCAGGGTCTGGATATCTGTTTCCTTCTTGAGATTAGGGAAGTTTTCAGCTATTACTTCTTAAATGACATTTCTGCCCCCCTTTCTCTTTCTTCTTCTTCTGGGACTCCTATAATACAAATGTGATTACATTTGATGGAGTCATAGACTTCCCTATTCTCATATTGCATAATTCTTCTTTCTCTCTTTTGTTCAGCTTTATTGCTTTCCATTACTTTGTCTTCTCGGTCACTAATTTTTCCTCTGCTTCTTGCAGCCTGCTATTCATTGCAACAAAATGTTTAATCTCATTTATTGCACTCTTCATATAATCATTACTTTAAATTCTGTATCAGGCATATTATTTATTTTTCACTAGATCTCCTGCTGTGATTTTGCTGTTCTTTCACTTATGACATATTTCTCTGGCTCCTCATTTTGTCTACCTCTCTGTGTATTTCTCTGTGTTAGGAAAGTCGGCTACATCTTCTGATTTTGAAGGCAGTGACTCTATGAAGATAGGTTCTATACTGCCCAGCAGTGCACTCTACCCTGTCCACCAGAACTTGACACATTAGGGACTCTCTTATGTGTGTTGCTTGTGTCCTGTGTTTGAGTCACTTTCCATTTCAGCCCAGATGTCTACAAAGACTGTTTGCATTTTGTGGGCTGTGTTTTCTCTCTGGGATGTTTGTGAGACCCAGGCTCTGATGGGGTGTGATCATAGAAAAGCTCAGGGGCAAGGCAGCAATGTTAGCAAAATTTTCACTCAGCTGTAAGGCCTGGGCTGGTTCTCTTCCAGCTGGCTGGTCATGGGTGTGCAGTGTGTGGTGATGGTGCTGGGAACTGAGTGCATGTGTTGTCTCTGTGTATGGCAGCTGGGCAGGGCCTGTGCAGCATTATCAAAATTTGCACTGAGTCACTAGTCCTAGGCAGAATTCCAGGAAGCACAGTGGCAGTAGGAGCATGCTGCATGGCAGTGGTGGTGGCCAGGGGTATGAAATCTGTGTTTGTGATGGCCTCGTCCACAATCTGTGCACCTGGAAGCTGGCCATGGCACATGGCATCTGTGTGCATGGCAACCAGCACAGAGCATGGTGGCTGGGGCATAGGATATCTGTGTATTCAGTAAATGAGCAGGGAATACACAACATTAACAAAATTTGTACTGAACCCAGGGCCAAGGCCAGCAGTCTTGGAGTGGATGAGTTCTCAGGAGAACTGGTGGGTAGGGCACACTGCCTGTGCAGTGCCTGTGCAGTGTCACCTCCTGCAGATGGCTCAGTGTTTATGCTGGGGGGTAGGGATGGGAAATAGTACCTGCTAACTCCTTTATTCCCAGAGAAATCTACCAACACACACCAAAATCAAGATAAACATATCTCCATGCTGTTGCAAGCTGTCACCTCTATGCAGCCTCTCCTAGGGCTGTTGTCTCTTTATGATGGGGACAGTCTATCACTCATCCTGCCTGTTCATCCAGTGCTGAGTCAGCTGACATTTAAAACTCAAGGCTCCAGTTTCTAATGGTTATAGAAACTCACAGAATTCAGCCCCTCTGGTTTTCAAGGTCACACAATATGGTTATTCATTTTCCCTGTGTGGGCTCCCTGGTAGTTTGTGCTGTTCACAACCACAGCTCTTTCCCTCCTGTAGACAGCTCCTCTGTGTCCTTCTTAACCTTCTACCACTTCTGCCCTTCTTAATCTCTATGATATGGCTTTTTTTTCTGCCTTTAGTTGTGGAGTTTGTTTTTCCAGTCTTCAAATTGCTCCCTTGTCTATTCACTTGTGTGACAGTGATATCAAGTAAAAAATATGGGACAAGGTGAGCTTAGAATCCCCCTAATAAACCATCTTCTCGAGCCTCACATGTGTTACATTTCTCCATATTAATAATGAAACAGCAGAAAGATAAATTTAAAAAGTCATCCCATTTTCAATTGCACCTAAAATAATAAGATACCTAGGAATAAACCCAACAAAAGAGGTCAAAAACTTGTATTCTGAGAACAATAAAACACTGATAAAAGAAATTGAAGTCAACACAAAAGAAATGGAGACATTCCATGCTCATGGATTGGGAGAACAAATATTGTTAAAATCATTATACTATCCAAAGCAATCTATGCACTTAATATAATCCCAATTGAGATACCAACAGCAATTTTTACAGAACTGCAACAAACAATCCTAAAATTTGTATGGATGTATGCAAAAGAACCTGAATAGCCAAAGCAATCTTGAAAAGGAAAAACATAACTGGAGGTATCACTTTTCCAGATGTCGAGTTGTACCACAAAGCTGTAATAATCAAAATAGTATGGTACTGGCACAAAACAGATACATAAATCAATGGAACAGAATAGAAAGCCCAGAAATAATCCCGCTCTTATAATTCAATTAATCTTTGACCACAGAGGAAAAAATATGCAATGAAAAAATACAGTCTTCTCTATAAAATGTGTTGGGGAAAACTGGTCAGTTATACTCAAAAGAATAAAACTAGATCACTTTCTTACACCATACACAATAATACATTCAAAATGGGTTAAAGACCTAAGTGTGAGACCTGAAACCATAAAAATCCTAGAAAAAATTATAGGCAGGAATGCCTCTGACTTTGGCCATAGCAACATTTTTCTAGATGTGTCTCCTGAGGCAAGGGAAACAAGAGCAAAAATAAACTATTGGGACTACACCAAAATAAAAAGCTTTTGCAAAGGAAACAAAACTAAAAGGCAACACACTGAATAGAAGATATTTGCAAATGACTTACCTGATAAAGGGTTAGTATCCAAAATATATTTAAAAAAGAACTTATAAAACTCAACACCTCAAAACAAATAATCTAATTAAAATGGGCAAAAGACATGAATAGACATTTCTCCAAAGACATCCAGATGGCCAACAGACACATGAAAAGATGCCCAACATCACTCATCATCAGGGAAATGCAAATTTAACTACAATGAAATATCACCTGACACCTGTCACAATGGCTAAATTCAACAACACAAGAAACAACAGGTGTTGGCAAAGATGTGGAGAAAGAGGAAACCTCTTTCTTGCACTGTTGGGAACGCAAACTGGTGTTGTAGCAGGATTCTCACACAGAGAGTCATGACACTGAAGCTTTTTAATTTCCAGGAAGCAATTTTATTCATGCCGGCACCGCTCAGTTGGGTTCGTACCCAAAGAACTGAGTACTAAATGTCACGTGACATACTTTTTTACACGTTTTCTATTTCTTTGTCTCCCATATATGGTAATACACATAAACATGCAGTCTGATTAAATAGTCTCAGTTTACAAGGTCATGAGGGATGTTGCACATAGCCAGGTTACCTTGAAGTTTTCTCCCTTTTTTTTCTCTCTCCTCAAGGGACAGGACCCTACCACATTCCCCCCTTTGATGCTCGGACCCCTCTACTTTGGGTCAAAGAGAATCATCTTGGTTTAGAGGTTTATATTTCCATAACATCATTACTTGAATGGCTGTCTTTCTCTGAACGATAGCCTCTATGAGACTGGAGACAGACTGCACAATCAAGGGAGATAAGCAGGGTAAGATCAAGCACCCTCCCAAAATTAGGAGGATAATCCCCATGAGGGTTTTGAATTCTCTGAGAGTTGAAAACCATCCTCCAAATAACTCCCCAAGGTCCAACCTTTCCAGGTCTGGACTGGGACATGAGCAACCTTTCTCATTTGGTGATTTCCTCTATGACTTTTCTCTCATCATCTATCTGTAGGCAGCAGTTGCTCAGGTTAAATTTTCCACAAACACCTCCCTTAGAGGCAAGCAGGTAATCTAAGGCCAAGCGATTTTGATAGATGGTATTGTGCATTTTGGTTTGCTGCTTGGCTAGTAAGAGTTCTGGCAGTTTCATTGGCTATAATTGCTACACCTGCTTGCAGTCTAATTATGCAGTTTAGCATGTTAATGGGAGTGTGGTAGCCCCAGGACCCATCCTCTGCCCAGGTGGCAGGGCCATAATATTGGATTATACGTTCAGGAGGCCACTCATCATTTTTCCACTTGCCAATTTGCAAGGCACACTGCTTTCTTTCAGCCTCTCTATCTCCATATATCTGAACTACCAGATGTTCTCCCCTTGCAAGTGGGAGTAGGAAGAAAGATGGACAGATAGTCCCCAGCACACATGACCCTGACCAGCCTGAAGGAAGTACTGTATAGGTTGTTCTCCACATATCCAGTATAGTCCACCTGGGGCCTGCCATTCGATGACTGCATCAATGCAGATGGTTGTCTCAGGCCTCTTGGAGATGAGACAAGTAAAACAAGGGGTAAGAGTCTGGCTCAAGGTGACCCAGGGACTCCCACCATTGGGTTTCCCAAGTGGTTGAATTATAAAACCTTTGGCCTAGGCACATTAACTTTCCAACATGGATGGTGAAGTTTTGTTTCCCCATTGGGCAAGACAGTTCATCCCAATGATTGAGGTTTTGAGGAGCCAAACCCTGGTAGTAGAACTGGGGTATTTTGTTCCATTATAAGGCTTGTGGGGATCTAATTCCCTGGCCTCCCATGGCCATTGATCCCCCACATTGGTTCCCCCACATACATAGCAAGATCTTTAGGGTCTGGGCTATAGTCTCTGCCAGGGCTAGAAACAAGTTCCTTGCTGTGACTGAAATGGGAGGGGGACTACTTATTTCTTCATAGAAGGAGTGGAAGAGTTGATGAGATGTGGTTGGACGGGTGGTAGTGACCCTCTTGAAATATAGCGCAGTCCCTGGGTCTCTGCCTCGCCTGTAGATTCGGATGCCAATTCGGGTGCCCCATTGCCATTTGTAGTCTTCTGGGTTAATGTTAGTGAAATTAACAGGGTTACTGGCTTTTGACTGATGTCTCTGGGCCTATACCTATAACTGCCCCATACATCAAGCAGTATTGACACTGGACACTTGGGGTTAGTGATTTATGTCTGGCTGATCAAGCCCCCCCCCCCAAGTAGGATTGGACTTCTAACCAACCTTCATTTGGGGACCAAGTGTATTGACCCCTCCCCCATTGGCAGATGGAGTATGCATGTCCCCAGGGTCTTTCTCTGGCATGAGAAATGGGTATGGTATAGTAAGGTCCAGGTGACTCCTTGCCCTGACCTGGTTATGTGAATACATGGGTCACATGATGAAAGATCTATGTTTACAAACGGGGTCCAGATTAAAAGCAATCAATACCAACAAAACATTCTACCCACAAGAGGAAAGTGAGTGGTAACAGAAACCTCTCACCACATTTCCAGCTTGCTGGGGCAACCTCCACTAATCCAATGGCAAGAAGTAGGGCAAAAATTGCAATAACAGTGATAGACAAGGGGTGACAGTGCATCACAGTAAGAAGGCAGATATAGAAAATAAGGACAGTCTATTTATTTCACCGGACTGGCAATTCCTCAAGTTTCTGCCATGTGTACATTAGTCAGCTTCCAGAGTGACTAAAGCAGGGCTGCAGTCTCCTGCCGGAGTCTCTGGCATTGCAGATTACTTCTTTCAAATGGTCAGCTGACAGAGAGTGGATGGATCAGGAATGCACTCCCAGTCCCAGGTTGCCAGCTTCACTCTGCTGTGGTGAATCCAGGGACCCACCTCAGCTACTTTTACTGCAGTAGGGGTGGACAGAATGACAGTGAATGGGCCCCTCCAAAGGGGTTTGAGTGGTTGGACATTCCACTCCTTTACCCACACAGCATCTCCTGGCTCAAAGGAGTGAGCATCTGTGGTCAGACTCACAGGCAATTGCTCTTTAACCCATCAGTATAGGGTGGTTAGAGTAGAGCCCAGAGCCTGCATCTGCTGCCTTAGGGTTGATTGCCTATCTCATTTAAATCCTCCCTTATCCCCTTAATAATTGGGGGAGGGCGCCCATAAAGGATTTCATAAGGGAAAGCCCTGTTTGCTTATTGGGGCTACACCTGATTCTTAAGACTATAGGCAACACCTGGTCCCAGTGCAGGTGTGTTTCTTGGCACAGTTTACTTAATTGTAGCTTCAGTTCATTTGTTCCACCTTTCTGGGGCTCTGGGGTCAGTATGCAGTATACAACTTCCAGGTGATCTTTAGCCCTTTTGCCACCAACTGCACCACCACAGCCATGAATGCTGGCCCATTATCTGAACCCATAGGAATCCCAAATCATGGGATAATTTCCTTTAGAAGAAGTTGAGCCACTTCTTGTGCCTTTTCTGTTTGAGTAGGGAAAGCTTCCATCCACCCTGAGAAAGTACATACAAAGACCAACAGATATTTACAGCTTCTGGACCGGGGGAGCTCAGTGAAGTCCACCATCACATTTTCAAATGGGGCTCCCCTGACACTCTGCACCCCAGGAGTGGCCTTGGGTCCCTGACGTGGGTTATTCCGGGCACACATTTCACATTGCTCACATACCACCCAGGCTAGGCTGGAGAGTTGAGGGATGCAGAAATATCAGCTTAACGTTGTCTCAAGGGCTGTCAGGCCAATGTGAGTTTCCTGATGGAACTGCTTAACAAAGGCTGGAGCCAGGGTCTGCCTCTCCATCTGCCTTTGTTAAGCAGTGTGCATGCAGCTTTGGTGTCTCCCCTTTGATATCCCCGACAATGCATGACTTCCACACATTTAGGAGACCACAGAGCATCTAAGAGTTCAAGGATTTCCTTACCGTATTTTATGTCCTTTCCTCCTGAGTTTATTAGACACTTCTCTTTGTATAAGGCCCCATGTACATGGAGGGTGGTGAAGGCATATTTAGAGGCTGTATATATAATAACATGTATCCCTGCCTCCAGTTGGAGGGCTCAGGTTAGAGCTATTAACTCTGCCTTTTGTGCTGAAGTCCCCTTTGGCAGGGGCTCTGCTTCAATGACAGAGCTCAGGGTCACCACGGAATAACCTGCAAGATGCTCTCCCCTCTTTGCAAAACTGCTACCATCAGTGAAATATTCAGTGTAGGGGTCTTTGAGGGGCTCATCCCTCAAGTCTGGTCGGCTGGAGAACACCTCATCCATGACTTCAATACAGTCATGGTCTGGTTGGCCTGGCCCAACAGGCAATAGGGTTGCAGGGTTCAGGGTCCACACTACTTCTAGATGAATGCACTGGTTCTCACATAGCATTCCCTGATAATCTGACCATCCTGGCTTTGGTTAGTCAGTATTGTCCCTTGTATTCCATTAATGTCAATACTGAATGTGGCACTTGAAATGTCAATTTCTGTCCCATAGTTAACTTGTCAGCCTTGGACACTAAAAGAGCTGTGGCTGCCAGTGACCATAGGCAGGGAGGTCAGCCTTGGGCCACAGAGTCAAGTTGCTTGGAGAGATATGCCACCGGGCAATGCCATGATCCTAACATCTGAGTTAGGACTCCCACTGCAATACCAGTGCACTCATGGACATACAGAAAGAAAGGCTTGGTCAGGTCTGGGATCCCTAAACCAGAAATATTAGTAAGGGCTTACTTTATTTTCTCGAAGGCCTTTTGCTGTACTGGTTCCCACATCAGGGGTTCCCTCTCTCCCCTCTTAGCCTCATAGAGGGGTTTTGCCAGGGCTGAAAATTTAGGTATCCAGATCCTACAGAAACCTGCAGCCTCAAGAAACTCTCAAACCTGGTGTCAGGTTGTCAGGGCCAGGATCGAGCAAACAGCCTGCTTCCTCTCTGGACCTAGTTGGCACTGCCCCTGAGACAGGTGGAAGCCAAGATATTTAACCTTTTCCTGACAGATTTGGGCCTTTTTCTTCAAGATCCTGTAACCAGTTTTCCATAGGAGAGGGTAAGGAGCTGTTGAGTCCCTTCCATGCAACCCTCTTGGAACCTTCCAGCTAGCAGCAAGTCATTGACTTACTGAAGCAGGACACAGCCATATTGACCCACTGGGAAGGCTTTTAAGTCAGAGGCTAATGCAGTGCCAAAAATGGTTGGGGAGTTTTTGAACCCAGGATCCAAGTTAACCTGGTCCAAGTCAATTGGCCCTTGTCACCATTTTCAGTATCCTCCCATTGGAAGGCAAAGATCAATGGGCTCTGGGGGGCCAGATAGATGCAGAAAAAGGCATCATTAAGGTCCAAACAGATGAAGAAGGTGGCTTCATCTAGAATGAGCCCCAAAAGTGTATAGAGGTTTGGGACCTGGGTGTATGGTGACAGTTACCTGGTTTACTGCTCACAGGTCCTGAACCAGCCGGTAGTCATCTGTGCCTGGTTTTTGGACAGACAAGAGAGGCGTCTTCCAAGGCAACTGACATGGCTGGAGGATCCCATACTTTAAAAGTCTCTCCAGGTGTTTTTGGATCCCGACCTGTGCCCTGCGAGGGATGAAGTATTTTCTCTGGCCGGTGGGCTCTGCCCTGGGCTTTAATTCCACAACCACAGGGGGTATGTTTCCAGCCAGTCCTGGTGTGTTGTCTTCAGTCCACACCCCTGGGACCTTAAAGGGAAGCTCAGGCACCCGTTGTTTTTTTCTTGAAACTAGAGACGCCACTCCTTCCCTTGGGGAATCATGAGTGTCATAATCTTTGTATCTGGTTTTCGTAGGGTCAGAGCAGCCTGTCCCCAAGAGTTGAAAGTCATCTGGGCCTGCAGCTTTCCCAATAGGTCATGACCCAGTAGAGCCACGGGGCAGTCCAGGAGGTACAGAAATTCATGGATGACTTCATGGCTACCTAAATTGCATTGCCAAGGCAACAGAAAGGGATGGCATGACTGACTGCCAGAGGTGGCTTGTCTCCGTGAGAGGGAACCCACGGGTCGAGTCACTGCTGAGTGTTTTGCTCCAGTATCTACCATAAAGTCAGTGGGTCAGCCCCCCACATTAATTTGGACCATAGGATCCTGGGGGCATAAGGAAATAGAGCCTGGTCTCTCCTAGTCCTCCTCATAGTCCTCCATGGCTTCTAGCTCCACATAATCGTTTTTGGGGACCCCAATAGACTATGGAGACAGTTGGTACCAGCCCTGGACCTCTTTTTTTTCTTTTTTTCTGCTTGGGGCCTTGCTGAGAACTGTCTGGTCTTTACCAGCTGTACCGGCTGGTACAACTGTACCGGCTGGGGCATTCACTTTTCCAGTGGTCCTCCTGATGGCAGAAAGCACACTGATTCCATTCTATTTTTGGTCTAGGGCAAGACCCTCCTCCCTGCTACTCCACTTTCTGGCCTTGGCCCTTTCCCTGCAGGGCACTCTTCTGGGGGTGTTTCAACTGCTCCACCAAGGTGGCAGCTAACAAGTCTGCCTGTTTTTGTATCTTTCAGCGTTCTTCCATCCGTGCCATCTCGTCACAGTGAACTAACACCTGGGTTGCTACTTCTAGCAACTGACTGGTATTCATGCCAGTGAAACCTTCAAGTTTTTGCAGCTTGTGCTGAATGTCTCCCTGGGCCTGACCTAAGAAAGCTGCATTAATCATCCACTGGTTGGTGGGTGCTTCTGGATCAAAGGGAGTATAGAGATGAAATGCCTCACACAATCTCTCATAAAATTGGCTCAAGCTTGCCTTGGATCCCTGGAGCACTTCTGATGTTCTACTCATATTTATGTGCTTCTCCACCCCCCTTCTTTATGCCATTCATAAGGGCTTTTTGATATTGTTTAGTCCTTGCAAACCCTCCACCTATACTTGAATCATTTGGGTCCCATTTGGGGTCCTTCCCAGGGAAGTGAGCCTGAGCATAGGCCTGGGGGTATAGTGTCCCAGCCAAAGCATTTTCCTCTAACCATTTTAAGCCTGCCTGAGTAATGCTCCTCTGTATTGAAGAGGGTCAGAAGAAGTTGGCAGCATTCCATCCAGGTAGGTTTGTGGGTTTGAATTATGGACTGCATTAGGTCAATCATAGCCTGGGGTTTCTCTGTATAGGAGGGGGTATGGTGCTTCCAATTTAGGAGATCCATAGTGGTAAATGGTTGGTACATAAAAACACGTTGGCCTCCTTGGATCTAGCCTTCCTGATCATAATAGATGGATCCCTTGGTTTCCCTCAGTGGCATTTGTATGGCTCTCCTGTGTGGCTGCAGGGAGGGGCTGCCTCTGCTGGCCTGATTCTCTAGTCTCTGTTCAGGAGGCATATGCAGCATTAAGACTGGTGGCCCAGGCGAGTCAGTCACATTCGGGGAAGTGCTAGGGATGGTGAGGCCTTGGGGCTGGGGGCAGACTCCGATGAAGTTTCTGCAGTTAGGACTGCTGGCGGCATGGCAGTGAGGGGTACAAATGGGACATATGGTGGTGGGGTTTCTTCAGGTTCTCCTGACTGTGGGCTTTTTCATTTATGGCCAGTATTTGGAGGAAGCCATGATGGGAGCCATCATAACTTTACAGCTCTCTTCAATGCAGACTTCTAGCCAAAGAGGCTGGGATAGGACCAGCTCTTCCCAACAGTCAATATAAGGAAATTGGTCAGGTTAGCCTGGGTCCTCTGCAATGACCCTGAACACTTGGCCAACTAGTTCCTTATCAAGTGAATCCTCGGAGGGCCAGTCCACCCCAAATGATGACCAATCAATTTCACAGGATGTTCGGAACTTTTCAGGAGTTAATTTCACACCATAATTTCCTGAATATATATTTTTTTGAGATTTCTCAACATACATTCTAGGGGAGTAGGTTTACTCTGCTTTCCACCCATTTCCTACCCCTAACAGACTACTTTTATGCACATGAGGGAAAACAAAGGAAGGAGGGGGACTAGTTTGGAGAAAACACACACTTGCTTTGTCCATTTCCAGCCGCTCTCCTCTTGGAGATATTTCAGGTGCCTGTTAGCATTGGCGGGTTCAGTTTCAATCCCTGACCCAGATCAGACTCCCGAGGAAGTCTGACGCTACCTTAAGCCATATGACGTCACCACAGAACCACAGATCAGAACTCAACACTTGCTTTGGCCCTTGGTCAGGTCAGAAACTTCCTGTTGTCCATCTCATTTACACACATTCACTCAACAACTCCCGCTCACCGCCCTACATTCAGCACCTTCGAGTTGCAGTTTCATTCCTCGTCCCTTGTGGAATTACTAGGACAATTCTGGGAGGTGATCAGACTCCCCTTCTGCCTCTTAGGGGCAGATCTACCAAAACGAACCCAGGTTCTTACCAGTCTGAGGGGTGGCGCTCCTTAAGCTGTTTCCTGGGCTTCATGGGTTCCATTAGCACACAGGGCCTTTGCCCCTGTGTGCCAGGGTAGGCTAATTTCCTATGGATCAAGTGGTCCTCTGGCACCAGGTGAGGTTGCTTCTCCTGGTGCTCCAAAGCTCATACCCCAGTGGCAAAGGAGGTGGAAACGCACTGTCTCCGAATCCCAGACGTGAGCCCCCAAGCAGTGTAGCAGGATTCTCACACAGAGAGTTTTGACACTGAGGCTTTTTTAATTTCCAGGAAGCAACTTTATTCCTGCCGGCATTCCAAATGTCACGTGACATAGTTTTGTATATATTTTCTATTTCTTAGTCTCCCATATATACACAAAACATGCAGTGTGATTAAGTAGTCTCAGTTTACACGGTCATGAGGGATGTTGTCACATAGGTGCATAGCCAGGTTACCTTCAAGTTTTCTCTCCCTTTTTTTTTCTCTCTCCTTAGGGAGGGAATCCTACCACAGTGCAGCCACTGTAGAACACAGTACAGGGTTTCCTCAAAAAGTTAAAAATAGAACCCTAGAAGGCAGAAATTGTACCCAAATAATCCAAATATTAATTCAAAGGGGTACATGAACCCTGATGTTTATAGCAGCATTATCTATATTTGCCAAATTATGGAAACAGCCCAAGTGTCTATCAACTGATTAATGGATAAGAAGTAGAATATATATCTATATCTATATCATCTATCTATATCTATCACCTATATCTCATCTATATCTATATCTGTATCTATATAATAGAATATTATTCAGCCATAAAAAAGGATGAAATCTTGCCATTTGACACAACATGGTTGGAACTAGAGAGCATTATGCTAAGTGAAATAAGTCAGTCAGAGAAAGGCAAATACCATATGATTTCACTCATATGTGGAGTTTAAGAAACAAAACAAATGAGTAAAGGGACAAAAAAAGAGGAGAGGCAAACCTCTATACTTAAGAACACACTCTTAAGTATAGAGAACAAATTGAGGGTTACCAGAGGGCAGGTAGGTGGGGGCATGGGTTAAATGGGTGATGGGGATTAAGGACTGCCATTGTTGTGATAAGCACTGAGGAAGTGTTGAACATTATACTGTATACCTGAAAGTAATATTACACTGTATGTTACTTTATGTGAATTTAAATAAAAGCTAAAAACAAGCAAACAAACAAAAAATAAAACACATTGTAAAGTCAGGCAGCTGTTAGTCTAGAAAAATTGAAATTCATAAATACTGGGTTGGAAATAAGGTTGTAATTATAAACAAGGTATGGATAGTAAAACAATGTGTCAGCCATGGCCAGGGCTTTGGCATGGTCCTACACCCATTTTAGAAGGTCCTACACTCATTTTACACTCTCTTCATTCAAATATAAGGCCCTGTTGATGAATAATGTAGACTTAACAACTGTAGAAGCTTTGGATTTTGAGTATAAAAGAATTGTGAACAAATATTCAAATAAATATATACCCCCCAGATTGAAAACTGATATTCAAATAAATATATACACGTTTACAACAGCACTATTCATAATAGATGATAGGTGGAAACAACACAAATTTCCACCAATGGATGAATGGTAAATTGTGGTATACCCAGAAAAGAGATATTATTCAACCACAAAAAAGAATAAAGATTTGATATATGCTGTAACATCTATAAACATCAAAAACTGCACAAAGTGAAAGACACAACAAGCCACATATTGCATGACTATGCCTATATAAAACATCCCGAGTAAGTAAATCCATGAAGATGGAAAGCAGACTACCAGGAACTAGAAGAAGACAGAATAATGGGAAGTAACTATTTAATGGATGTGGAATTTGCTTTTGGAGTGATGAAAATGACTTGGAACTAGATAGAAATGAGAGTTGCACAACATTGTAAAGGTATTAATGCCACTGAATTGTACACTTTAAAATGGTTAATGGTTATTTTGTGTTATGTAAACTTTGCTTCAATTAAACAAAAATTGAGATAGAAAGTATGAATTACTCTTGATTTACAGGAATTGAATATTCTTTTAACATATATTTCTTCTGGGTTGAGATTGAGTTTCAGATAATACATTTAACAAAATTTATACACTTTTGTTATATGCTGCATCTCAAATTGCCTGTATATGTAATTTTGCAAAAGAGATAAACTTTGAAATGAAGAAATATGTAGCAAAATAGTAAAATTATTTTAGAAATTAAAGCCCTCTGAATTAAAATTTGGAATCTTTGTTTAAAA
Organism: Lynx rufus; assembly: GCF_022079265.1. Lineage (NCBI taxonomy): Eukaryota > Metazoa > Chordata > Mammalia > Carnivora > Felidae > Lynx > Lynx rufus. Next base: position 31,276,039 of record NW_025814824.1, on the reverse strand, counting down.
ATATTGCACTATTATTTAACTTAAAATTATATTAATTAAATATCATTTACTTATTTTTTAAAATTTTTTAATGTTTATTTATTTATTTATTTTTTAAATTTTTTTTTTAACGTTTATTTTTGGGACAGAGAGAGAGCATGAACTGGGGAGGGGCAGAGAGAGAGGGAGACACAGAATCGGAAGCAGGCTCCAGGCTCCGAGTCATCAGCCCAGAGCCTGACGCGGGGCTCGAACTCACGGACCGTGAGATCGTGACCTGAACTGAAGTTGGACGCCCAACCAACTGAGCCACCCAGGCGCCCCTTAATGTTTATTTTTGAGAGAGAGAGAGAGAGAGAGAGAGAGAGAGTGTGAGTGGGGGAGGGGCAGAGAGAGAGGGGAACACAAAATCCAAAGCAGGATCCAGGCTCCAAGCTGTCAGCAGAGAGCCCGACGTGGGGCTCGAACCCATGAGCTACCACAAGATCATGACCTGAGCTGAAGTCGGACACTTAACCGACTGAGCCACCCAGGCCCCCCTAAATATCACTTATTTAAAAAAGATTGTTAAACTCTGAAATACACTTCAAAGGAGAAAGTGCTAATAAAATTATTGTTTTTCTCTTCCCTATTATTTCCTTAAGACAACTATCTGTTCCAAGATTATTTATACAAAAGACTAAGAAAATGAGACCACACACACACACAAGTTTAGTAGTCTGAGCTAGTATTGGTTCCCTATTACACTTGCTAAAACAGTAGTCTGTTTTAAATTTATTATATATCTAATAATAAATACTTATTAAGCCTTATAAGTTGAATGTCCTATGTGTAAATAACAACCATATTTTCCTCTGAGTGTGTGAAATTAAAAAAAAAAAAAGTATGGGGATGATATTCTCGGCATTACCTAAAGAGATATGAAACAGTCTAATTGGAATCAGGAACTTGTTTTTCTCTCTTTCTCTGAGCCAGAAATCGTTCAAATTAATTTATTGTCTGCCAAAATCCTGACTTTATTAATGACTTGAGTACTCCCTTCATTGAAATACTACCATTGAAATTCATTGAAAAGTTGTAGGGCAATATATTCCCACTGTGGGTGAAATATTCAGATAGTAAGAAGTCCAATAAATTAAATACTAAATTGGTAGTTGAACTAGAATTTAACATTATAATTTAGACCAATCCATTGTAAACAGAAAATAGATTGAAATACACTAAATTGGAATCATTAATTCTTTTTATTTTTTATTTTTATTTTTTTTAACGTTTATTTATTTTTTGGGACAGAGAGAGACAGAGCATGAACGGGGGAGGGGCAGAGAGAGAGGGAGACACAGAATCGGAAACAGGCTCCAGGCTCTGAGCCATCAGCCCAGAGCCCGACGCGGGGCTCGAACTCACGGACCGCGAGATCGTGACCTGGCTGAAGTCGGACGCTTAACCGACTGCGCCACCCAGGCGCCCCTCATTAATTCTTTTTAAAAATGTATTTACTTAACTTCAAATTAGTTAACATACAGTATAGTATTGGCTTCAGGAGTAGAACCCAGTGACTCATCACTTACATATAACACCCAGTGCTCATCCCAACAAATGCTCTCCTTAATTAGATAGAAAGGGTGAGGCACACTTTACTATGGAATTCTAGTGCTACACTTTGTTCATGATGTATGCTTTCCACTAAAACATGTTTCACTAACATAGCAAGATTTTTCTTTTTTTTTTGATGGCAAAACAAAATATTTTTATTTTATTAATTTTTTGAGGGTATATTTTAATTTTATTTTATATTTGTTAAAATTTACATCCAAATTAATTAACATATAGTGAAAAAATGATTTCAGGAGTAGATTCCTTAGTGCCCCTTACCCATTTAGCCCATCCTCCCTCCCACAACTCCTCCAGCAACCTTCAGTTTGTTCCCCATATTTATGAGTCTCTTCTGTTTTGTCCCCCTCCCTGTTTTTATATTATTTTTGTTTCCCTTCCCTTATGTTCATATGCTTGGACTTTTAAAGCCCTCATATTAGTGAAGTCATGTGATTTTTGTCTTTCTCTGACTAATTTCACTTAGCATAATACCGTCCAGTTCCATCCACGTAGTTGCAAATGGCAAGATTTCATTCTTTTTGATTGCCGAGTAATACTCCATTGTATATATATACCACATCTTCTTTATCCATTCATCAATCAATGGACGTTTGGGCTCTTCCCATACTTTGGCTATTGGTTATAGTGCTGCTATAAACATGGGGGTGCATGTGTACCTTTGAAACAGCACACCTGTATCCCATGGATAAATGCCTAGTGGTGCAATTGCTGGGTTATAGGCTAGTTCTATTTTTAGTTTTTTGAGGAACCTCCATACCGTTTTCCAGAGTGGCTGCACCAGCTTGCATTCCCACCTCAGTACAAAAGAGATCCTCTTTCTCCTCATCCTCACCAACATGTGTTATTGCCTGAGTTGTTAATGTTAGCCATTTTGACAGGTGTTAGGTGGTATCTCATTGTGGTTTTGATTTGTATTTCCCTGTTATGAGTGATGTGGAGCATTTTTTCATGTGTCGGTTGGCCATCTGGATGTCTTCTTTGGAGTAGTGTCTATTCATGTCTTTTGCCCAATTCTTCACTGAATTATTTGGTTTTTGGGTGTTGAGTTTGATAAGTTCTTTATAGATTTTGGATACTAACCCTTTATCTGATATGTCATTTACAAATATCTTCTTCCATTCTGTAGGTTGCCTTTTAGTTTTGCTGATTGTTTCCTTCGCTGTCCAGAAGCTTTTTATTTTGATGAGGTCCCAGTAGTTCATTTTTGCTTTTGTTTCCCTTGCCTCTGGAATCGTGTTGAGTAAGAAGTTGCTGTGGCCAAGATCAAAGAGGTTTCTGCCTGCTTTTTCCTCAAGGATTTTGCCAGCCTCCTGTCTTACATTTAAGTCTTTCATCCATTTTGAGTTTATTTTTGTGTATGGTGTAAGAAAGTGGTCCAGGTTCATTCTTCTGCATGTCGTGGTCCAGTTTTCCCAGCACCACTTGCTGAAGAGACTGTCTTTATTCCATTGGATATTCTTTCCTGCTTTGTCCAAGATTAGTTGGCCATACGTTTGTGGGTAAATTTCTGGGTTCTCTATTCTGTTCCATTGATCCGAGTGTCTGTTCTTGTGCCAGTACCATACTGTCTTGATGATTACAGCTTTGTAGTATAGCCTGAAGTCTGGGATTGTGATGTCTCCTGCTTTGGTTTTCTTTTTCAAGATCACTTTGCCTATTCGAGGTCTTTTCTGTTCCATACAAAATTTAGGATTATTTGTTCTAGCTCAGTAAAGAATGCTGGTGTTATTTTGATAAGGATTGCATTGAATATGTAGATTGCTTTGGGTAGCATCGACATTTTCACAATATTTGTTCCTCCTATCCAGAAGCATGGAATCTTTTTCCATTTTTTTGTGTCTTCTTCAATTTCTTTCATAAGCTTTCTATATTTTTCAGCATACAGATTTTTCACCTCTTTGGTTAGATTTATTCCTAGGTATTTTATGGTTTTTGGTGCAAATGTAAATGGGATTGATTCCTTGATTTCTCTTTCTGTCACTTCATTATTGGTGTATAGGAATGCAACTGATTTCTGTGCATTGATTTTATATCCTGCAACTTTGCTGAATTCTTGAATCACTTCTAGCAGTTTTTTGGTGGTATCTTTTGGGTTTTCCATATAGAGTATCATGTCACCTGCGAAGAGGGAAAGTTTGACCTCCTCCTGGCTGATTTGGATGCCTTTTATTTCTTTGTGTTGTCTGATTGCAGAGGCTAAGACTTCCAATACTGTGTGGAATAACAGTGGCAAGAGTGGACATCCCTGTCTTGTTCCTGACCTTAAGGGGAAATCTCTCAGTTTATCCCCATTGAGGATGATATTAGCGTTGGGTTGTTCATATATGACTTTTATGATCTCGAGGTATGCTCCTTCTATCCCTACTTTCTTGAGGGTTTTATCAAGAAAAGATGCTGTATTTTGTCAAATGCTTTCTCTGCATCTATTGAGAGATCATATGGTTCTTGTCCTTTCTTTTATTGATGTGATGAATCACGTTAATTGTTTTGTGGATATTGAACCAGCCCTGCATCCCTGGTATAAATTCCACTTGGTCGTAGTGAATAATTTTTTTAATGTATTGTTGGATCCAGTTGGCTAATATCTTGTTGAGGATTTTTGCATCCATGTTCATCAGGGAAATTGATCTATAGTTCTCCATTTTAGTGGGGTCTCTGTCTAGTTTTGTAATCAAGGGGATGCTGGCTTCATAGAAAGTTTGAAACTTTTCCTTCCATTTCTATTTTTTGGAAAAGCTTCAAGAGAATAGGTGTTAACTCTTCCTTAAATGTTTGGTAGAATTCCCCTTGAAAGCCATCTGGCCCTGGACTCTTGTTTTTTTAGCAGACTTTTTATTACTAGTTCGGTTTCCTTACTGGTTATGTGTATGTTCAAATTTTCTATTTCTTCCTGTTTCAGTTTTGGTAGTGTATATGTTTCTAGGAATTTGTCCATTTCTTCCAGATTACCCATTTTATTGGCATATAATTGCTCATAATATTTTCTTATTATTGTTTTTATTTCTGCTGTGTTGGTTGTTATCTCTCCTCTTTCATTCTTGATTTTATTTATTTGGGTCCTTTCCTTTTTCTTTTTGTTCAAACTGGCTAGTGGTCTATCAATTTTGTTAATTCTTTCAACAAAGAATTCTTTCTTTCTTCTGGTTTCATTGATCAGTTCTACTGTTTTTTTGGTTTCGATAGCATTAATTTCTTCTCTCATCTTTATTATTTCCTGTCTTCTGCTGGTTTGGGGTTTTATTTGCTGTTCTTTTTCCAGCTCCTTAATGTATAAACTTAGGTTGTGTATCTGAGGTCTTTCTTTCTTCTTTAGTAAGGCCTGTATTGCTATATATGTTCCTCTTATGACCACCTTTGCTGTGTCTCAGAGGTTTTCGTTTGTGGTGTTATCATTTTCATTGACTTCCATAAACTTTTTAATTTCCTCTTTAACTGCTTGGTTAGCTCATTCATTCTTTAGTAAGATGGTATTTACTCTCCAAGTATTTGTTATGTTTCCAAATTTTTTCTTGTGGTTGATTTCAAGTTTCATAGCATTGTGGTCTGAAAATATGCATGGTATGATCTGAATCTTTTTGTACTTACTTAGGGATGATTTGTGTCCCAGTATATGGTCTATCCTGGAGAACGTTCCATGTGCACTGGAGAAGAATGTATATTCTGCTGCTTTAGGATGAAATGTTCTTAATATATCTGTTAAATCCATCTGGTCCAGTGTGTCATTCAAAGTCATTGTTTCCTTGTTGATTTTTTGATTAGATGATCTGTCCATTGCTGTGAGTGGGGTGTTGAAGTCTCCTACTATTATGGTATTACTATTGATGAGTTTCTTTATGTTTGTGATTAATTGATTTATATATTTGGGTGTCCCACATTTGGTGCATAAATATTTACAATTGTTAGGTCTTCTTGGTGGATAGACCCCTTGATTATGATATAATGCCCTTCTGCATCTCTTGATACAGTCTTTATTTTAAAGTCTAGATTGTCTGATATAAGTATGGCTACTCCTGCTTTCTTTTGTTGACCATTAGCATGATAGATGGTTCTCCATCCCCTTATTTTCAATCTGAAGGTATCTTTAGGTCTAAAGTGGGTCTCCTGTAGACAGTATATAGATGGATCTTTTTTTAATGCATTCTATTTATCCTATGTCTTTTGATTGGAGCATTAAGTCCATTGACGTTAGAGTGAGTACTGAAAGATATGAATTTATTGCCATTATGATGCTTGTAGAGTTGGAGTTTCTGGTGGTGTTCTCTTGACCTTTCTAATCTTTGTTGCTATATATATATATTTTTTTTTTTTCTTCATCTTTTCTCCCCTCAGAGAGTCTCCCTTAAAATTTCTTGCAGGGCTGGTTTAGTGCTCACAAACTCTTTTAATTTTTGTTTTTCTGAGAAACTTTTTATCTCTCCTTCTATTTTGAATGACAGCCTTGCTGGATAAAGAATTCTTGGCTGCATATTTTTTTCTGATTCAGCACACTGAATATATCCTGCCACTCCTTTCTGGCCTGCCAAGTTTCTGTGGATAGGTCTGCTGCAAACCTGATCTGTCTTCCCTTGTAGGTTAGGGACTTTTTTTCCCTTGCTGCTTTCATGATTCTCTCCTTGCCTGAGTATTTTGTGAATTTGACCATGATATGCCTTGTTGATGGTCAGTTTTTATTGAAACTAATGGGGGCCCTCTGTGCTTCTTGGATTTTGATGTCTGTGTCTTTCCCCAGGTTAGGAAAGTTTTCTGCTAAGATTTGCTCATGTAACCCTTCTACCCATATTTCTCTCTCTTCCTCTTCTGGGACCCCTATGATTCTGATGTTGTTCCTTTTTAATGAGTCACCGATTTCTCTAATTCTTAAATCATGCTCTTTTTCCTTAATCTCCCTCTTTTTTTGCATCATTATTCTCTATAAGTTTTTCCTCTATATCGCTGACTCTCTGTTCTGCCTTATCCATCCTTACCACTGCTGCATCAATCGGTGATTGCAGCTCAGTTATAGCATTTTTAATTTCATTCTGGCTATTTTTTACTTCTTTTATCTCTGCAGAAAAGCATTCTAATATATTTTCGACTCCAGCTAGTATTCTTATTATCATGATTCTAAATTCTGGTTCAGACATCTGGTTCAACATCTGTGTTGGTTAAATCCCTGGCTGTTGTTTCTTTGTGCTCTTTCTATTGGGGTGAATTTCTTCGTGTTGTTATTTTGAAGGGAGAAAAGGAATTAATGAGGTAGAAAAATTAAAATTAAAAAGTTAAAATTAAAAAATATTAAAACTAAGAAATTAAAAACACACACACAGACAAAAATAGAATAAATGATGCTAGATCCTAGGTGTGTTTTGATCTGGTTGTTGAAAGTGGTTTGACAGATTAGAGAAAAAAAAGGGATGTGGAAAAGAATAAAAGGAAATCATTTGAGAATTTGAAAAAATGAATACACTGAAGTAGACTAAAATGAGATGATGGGGTAAAATAGAATTTGAAAAAATATACACAAAAGTAAATAATATAGTAGAAAAAATTCAAGAAAAATATTTTTAATAAAAATTAAAAATAAAAATGAATTTTTTTCTTTTTATGTATTCAAGAAAAAGAAATGAAAAAGAGAAAAAAGATTAAAAAAAAAGGAAATCATTTGAAAATTTAAAAAAGTGGATACTCATAACAGACTAAAATAAAATGATATAAGTAAAATAGAATTTAAAAAAATTACATAAAAGCAAAAGATATGGTAAAAAAATTAAAGAAAAATATTTTTATAGAAATTGAAAGTAAAAATGAAAATTTTCTCTTCCTGCATTCAAGAAAAAGTAAAGAAACGAAAAAGAAAAAATGAAAAAGGAAAAAAGGAAATCGTTTGAAAATTTGAAAAGGTGCATACACTGAAGTACACTAAAATAAAATGGTGGAAGTAAAATAGAATTTGAAAAAAATTACACAAAAGTAAAAAATATAATAAAAATTAAAGAAAAAATTTTTAAATAAAAATGAAAATAAAAATGAATTTTTTTCTCTTTCTTTGTTCAAGAAAAAGAAAGGGAGTGTAAAAGAGAAAAAGAAATAAAGAAAATTGAATAGATGGGCCTGCTAACAGATTGAAGTAGGACTGAAATTACTTCGTTTTCCCTTAGAAGTCAGGCTATGTAATGCTTTATAGTCCATAAACTAAGCAGGAAGTGAGACTTGTATTCTTGAAGAGGGAAGTTGGCCCAGTTGTGCGGGGCTCAGTGTAACAGTTGTGCTCTCCACTAGATGGCGCTGCTAGCCTACTGGGGTGGAGTGTTGTGGCGATTGTAAGTGCGGGAGCTGTGAAAATGGCTCCACTCAGCTACACAGTCTCTAGATTTGGAACTCTGTTCTCCTGGATCAGCAATCATGCACTTGTCCTCTTTCTTCAGCTTTCATCCACTCTCTGCTTTTTTCACTCTCCGTGACCAGGCCCCAGGCAGTACCTCTCTCCTGAGTTTTGTCTCAAGTGCTGCTGTTTTCCCTGGCCCCTTACTTCTGAAGGACTGTGGCTTTGACCCATTCCACCCCTCTGTGGGAGGGTCTCACCGAGCAATGGCTGAATGAGCAATGGCCAAATGTCAGCTGCACTCAGGAACGCTTGCTGGACCCTGCTGCTGCTGGTGCCTTGAGACTGCGGCCAGGTGCCAGCCCACCCCAGAAAAGTTCACGAGATAGTGTAGCAGCAGCTTTTCAGGGATTATGGAAAATCACAGCACACATCTGGCACCAGCCTTCACCCTTAATGACCTTGTTCCAACACCAGTGAATGTGGCCATTTTCTCAGGACCAGGTGGCTTCAACAATCTCTACCAAATGTCCTTCCAGCAGTTGGAACTACTTTTCCCCATGTGGCCTGAGAACCTCCCAGACCCCACTCTGTTCCTGGGGATTTGCCCTTCCCACAGAGCACTGCCAGATATTGAGCTGCAGAGTTGCAGACTTTGCACTCCCCTTGTGTACAGTTTTAATGGAATTTAAACCCTCTCCTTTCTTCTTTATTCTTTCTCCCTTCTCCCTTTTTAGTTTAGTCCCTGTGGCTGTTTCCAATTTTCCACTTTCTCTCCAGCTGCTTTTGGGGAGGGGTGCTTTTCCCATGTTCTCTCTCCCCCCAGTCTCTGTCCTCTCTCCCCTCACAAAAGCACCTCCCTTCCTGCTCCTTCTCTCTCCCTAAGTTCACCTCTCCGCACCATGTACCTGCTGAATTCTGTGGTTCAGGTGTGTAGATTGTTGTGCTAATCCTCCAGTTTTCTAGGTGTGTAGGATGGTTTAATGTTGGTCTGGCTGTATTTGATGGATGCGAGACATACAACAAAACTTCTATACTGTTCCACCATCTTGGCTCCTCCCCAAAATAGCAAGCTTTTTCTAATGTTCATAGGTTATATCACTGCATCTATACTACAATATGATATGATGTTTAATATAAGAATAGATATATGCATTTTTTTAAATTAAGAGATTTTATAACACTCTTCCAAATTTTAATTGATTAAACCACAGAACAGTTTTAGGGTATATGTCATTTTACCACCATATATATTATCATATATTGCTATACATACATATATTTTTTTCCTTGACAGCAATTATATTGACTAATTGCAGCAAAAGGGAATAATTTTCTTTTCATCATTTAACTCTGTGCATTTCACCATGTACTTCCTTGTATGATACTAAGTAGTATATATATATTTTAAAAAGAATAGGAAGAATCAACTCATTATCTTAAGGACAGACACAGTCTGTGGGGAGATCAGAGAAGAAGGGTTGGGAAGCCTTGCACTGTATGCTCTGAGTTTGTCCTTATCTGGCTACCTAAGACACAACATCACACTATTTGGTCAATTTTTCCCATTTATCACTGGATGGTAATTCTTTTCTCACTGCTTTGGAGAAAGTTATTTCATTACATTTTGTGAAATTAATAGTGTATTTGTTTTTGAGGCTATGAAAGTTACATGATGATGCCCTGATTGATGTAGGCAAGATCACAGAGCTCCTTATGTTGTGGACAAATCAACACAATTATATATCTTACTCTGTTCCTTTTTTTACTTGTTCAGTTTTTTAAAAAGATATGTTTTTAGAGGAGTTTTAGGTTTACAGAAAAAATGAGAGGATGGTACATAGATTTCTCATATAACCTCCACACATCCCCCATTACTGATAACCTCCACCACAGTGGAGGACGATTATGTTACAATTGGGAAATTTACAGTGACATGTGATTATCATCCAAAGTCCATACTTTACATATAATGTAAATAATATATAATGTAAATAGTGTAAATAATATTTAACCATCATTATAATATAATACAGTGTATTTTTATTGCCCTGAAAATTCTCTGTGCTCTATCTACTCATTCTAACACCCTGACCCCTGGCAACAACTGATTTTTCTACTGTCTCCAGAACTGTTCTTTTTCCACAATGTCATATTGGTGCAGTCATGCAACATGTTGCTTTTTCATATTGGCCTTCTTCACTTGGTAATATGCATTTAAGTTTCCTCCATGTTTTTTTCCCTATGGATTAATAGCTCATTTCTTTTTAGGGATGATTAACATTCCAATGCCAGGATGTACCACAGTTTATTCATTCACCCACTGAAGGATATCTTTGTTGCCTCCAAATTCTGACAATTATGAGTAAAGGTCTTAAAAATTTTTTTTAATGTTTATTTTTGAGAGAGACAGAGACAGAATGTGAGTGGGTTAGGGGCAGAGAGAGAGGGAGACACAGAATCCAAAGCAGCCTCCAGGCTCCGAGCTGTCAGCACAGAGACCAATGCGGGGCTCACACTCACAAGCTGTGAGATCATGACCAGAGCCGAAGTCAGATGCTCAACTGACTGACCCACCCAGGCACCCCTATGAGTAAATCTCCTTTAAAGATGGTTTTGCAAGATTTTCTATGGATAAAAGTGTTCAACTTCTTTAGATAAACACCATGGTGTGGTTTCCTGATTTGTGTAGTAAGAGTATGTTTAGTTTTGTAAAAATTGTAAAATAATCTTCAAAAATGTCTACACCATTCTGGATTCCACCAACAATGAATGACAGTTCCTGTTGCTTCAAAACCTCACCAGCATTCAGTGTTGTAAGTGTTCTGGATTTTGGCCCTTCTAATGTGTAGTGTTTTTTAAAGATCCAGCTATGGCACATAAAAAAGGGGGATCTGGGGAGGATGGTGCCATAGGAGGATGCTGGGCTCACCTCATCGTGCTGATCACTTATATTCCACCCACATTTGCCTAAATAACCCAGAAAACTGCCAGAAACACACTCTCCAGAGCCAAGCATACACAAGAGACCCACGGAAGAGGGTAGGAAGGACAGAGAGGTGGTGCATGCTACACAGACTGGCAGGAGGGAACTGGGGCAGTGGAAGGCAGAACCCCTGATTCTAGCTTGCAAAAGCAGAGGGGCCTGACTGCATGAGTTCTGACAACTAGTGGGACTTAACATCTGGAATGTTAAAAGTCAACAGCTCTGCTCTCAGAGAGCAGGGAGGGTGAGAGAACACCAGGAGGGAGAGTTGTTGAGCCCCAGAGACAGAGCTCAGCTTGGCAGGGAAAAAGGCACTGGCAAGCGCCAACTCCCTTTCCCAATCGCCAACCAAACTCCCAAAAGGAAACATTTCCTGTTACCAAACTTGCTTGCACATGCAAACACTCAACACTGTGCTTCTGTGGATCCATCCCTGCAAAGGCCTGTCTCCCTCCCAATGCTGCAGGGCACCTCCCACAGGGGACCACCGATAGCAAAGCAAGCTGAGCCTACCCTTCCCGCCCCTATGCATCTTGCAGATCCACACGAGCTAATATGCCAGATCACATCAAAGCAACACCACAAACCTGGCAATGTGCAAGTAGCCCAGACAGGGGCCACACCGCTTCTCAGTGAGTCCTGCCCTTGGGAGAGGGGAAGATAAGGTACAAATCAGTCTGACTGTGGCACCAGTGGTGGGCTGGGGACAGACATCAGGTCTGACTGCAGCCCTGCCCACCAACACAAGTTACTCCAGACAGCACAGGGGAAGTGCCCTGCAGTCTGGAGCCACAGCAGGGACTACCCAAAATGATGAAATGGAAGAATTCTCCACAAAAGAAACTCCAGGAAATAGCGACAGCTAACGAATTGATCAAAAACGATTTAAGCAATATACCCGAACAAGAATTTAGAATAATGAAATTAATCTCTGGGCTTGAAAAAAGCATAGAGGAGAGCAGAGAATCTATTGCTATTGCTACAGAGATCAAGGGACTAAGAAATAGTAATGAAGAGCTAAAAATGCTATAAATGAGGTGCAAAATAAAATGGAGGTGGCCATAGCACGGATTGAAGAGGCAGAGGAGAGAATAGGTGAATTAGAAGATAAAATTATGGAAAAAGAGGAAATTTAGAAAAAGAGATAAAAAAAATCCAGGAGTATGAGGGGAGAATTAGAGAACCAAGTGATGCAATCAAATGGAACAATATCCGTATCATAGGAATTCCAGAAGAAGAAGAGTGAGAGAAAGGGACTGAAGGTGGACTTGAACAAATCATAGCTGAGAACTTCCCTGATTTGAGGAAGGAAAAAGGCATTGAAATCCAAGAAGCACAGATAACTCCCTTCAGACGTAACTTGAATTGATCTTCTGCATGACATATCATAGTGAAACTGGCAAGATACAAGGATACAGAGAAAATTCTGAAAGCATCTAGGGATAAACAGGCTCTAACTTACAAACATAGACACAGAAGAGTAGTGGCAGACCTATCTACTGAAACTTGGCAGGCCAGAAAGGAATGGCAGGAAATCTTCAGTGTGATGAACAGGAAAAATATGCAGCCAAGAATCCTTTATCCAGCAAGTCTGTCATTCAGAATAGAAGGAAAGATAATGGTCTTCTCAAACAAACAAAAACTGAAGGAATTCATCACCACTAAATCAGCCCTACCAGAGATCCTAAGGGATTCTGTGAGTGAAATGTTGCAAGGACCACAAAGTACCAGAGACACCACTACAAGCATGAAACCTATAGACATCACAAGGACTCTAAACCCATATCTTTCAATAATAACACTGAATGTAAATGGAGTAAAGGCTCCAACCAAAAGACATAGGATAACAGAATGGATAAAAAAACAAGACCCATCTATTTGCTGTCTACAAGAGACTCATTTTAGACCTGAGGACACCTTCAGATTGAAAGTGAGGGGATAGAGAACTATCTATCATGCTACTGGAAGTCAAAAGAAAGCTGGAGTAGCCATACTTACATCAGACAAACTAGAATTTCAATTAAAGGCTGTAACAAGAGATGAAGAAGGGCATTATATAATAATTACAGGGTCTATCCACCAGGAAGAGCTAACAATTATAAATGTCTATGCACCGAATACAAAAGCCCCCAAACATATAAAACAATTAGTCAGAAACATAAGGAACCCTATTGATAAGAATGTGGTAATTGCAGGGGACTTTAATACTCTACTTACAACAATGGATAGAGCATCTAGACACAGGATCAATAAAGAAACAAGGGCCCTGAATGATACTCTGGATCAGATGGACTTGACAGATATATTTAGAACTCTGCATCCCAAAGCAACAGAATATACTTTCTTCTCGAGCGCACATGGAACCTTCTCCGACATGGATCACATACTAGGTCACAAAACAGCCCTTCATAAGTATACAAGAATTGATATCATACCATGCACACTTTCAGACCACAATGCTATGAAACTTGAAATCAACCACAGTAAAAAGTCTGGAAAACCTCCAAAACCATGGAGGTTAAAGAACACCCTACTAAAGAATAAATGGGTCAACCAGGCAATTAGAGAAGAAATTTAAAAATATATGGAAACAAATGAAAATGAAAATACAACAATCCAAATGCTTTGGGATGCAGCGAAGGCAGTCCTGAGAGGAAAATATATTGCAATCCAGGCCTATCTCAAGAAACAAGAATACAAAATCTAACAGCACACCTAAAGGAAATAGAGGCAGAACAGCAAAGACGCCCCAAACCCAGCAGAAGAAGAGAAATAATAGAGATCAGAGCAGAAATAAACAACATAGAATATTAAAAAAAAAAACAGTAGAGCAGATCAATGAAACCAAGAGTTGGTTTTGTGAAAAAATCAACAAAATTGACAAACCTCTAGCCAGGCTTCTCAAAAAAGAAAAAGAAGAGGACCCAAATAGATAAAATCATGAATGAAAATGGAATTATTACAACCAATCCCTCAGAAATACAAACAATTATCAGGGAATACTATGAAAACTTATATGCCAACAAATTGGACAACCTGGAAGAAATGGACAAATTCCTAAACACCCACACACTTCCAAAACTCAAACAGGAAGAAATAGAAAATTTAAACAGACCCATAACCAGCGAAGAAGTTGAACCAGTTATCAAAAATCTCCCAACAAATAAGAGTCCAGGACCAAGTGGCTTCCCTGGGGAATTCTACCAGACATTCAAAGCAGAGATAATACCTATCCTTCTCAACCTGGTCCAAAAAGTAGAAAGGGAAGGAAAACGTCCAGACTCATTTTATGAAGCCAGCATTACTTTGATTCCCAAACCAGACAGAGACCCAGCAAAAAAAGAGAACTACAAGCCAATATCCCTGATGAATATGGATGCAAAAATTCTCAATAAGATACTAGCAAATCGAATTCAACTGCATATAAAAAGAATTATTCACCATGATGAAGTGGGATTCATTACTGGGTTGCAGGGCTCTTTCAACATTCACAAATCAATCAATGTGATACATCACATTAGTAAAAGAAAAGAAAAGAAAAGAACCATATGATCCTGTCAATCAATGTAGAAAAAGCATTTGACAAAATTCAGCATCCTTTCTTAACAAAAACCCTCGAGAAAGTTGGGATGGAAGGAACATACTTAAACATCATAAAAGCCATTTATGAAAAGCCCACAGCTAATATCATCCTCAATGGGGAAAAACTGAGAGCTTTCTCCCTGAGATCAGGAACATGACAGGGATGTCCACTCTCACCACTGTTGTTTAACATAGTGTTGGAAGTTCTAGCATCAGCAATCAGACAACAAAAGGAAATCAAAGGCATCAAAATAGGCAAAGGTGAAGTCAAGCTTTCAGTTTGCAGATGACATGATATTATACATGGAAAACCCAGTAGACTCCACCAAAAGTCTGCTAGAACTGAAACATGAATTCAGCAAAGTCGCAGGATACAAAATTAATGTACAGAAATCAGTTGTATTCTTATACACTAATAATGAAGCAACAGAAAGATAAATAAAGAAACTGATCCCATTCACAATTGCACCAAGAAGCATAAAATACCTAGGAATAAACCTACCCAAAGATGTAAAAGATCTGTATGCTGAAAACTATAGAAATCTTATGAAGGAAATTGAAGAAGGTATAAAGAAATGGAAAAACATTCCACGCTCATGGATTGGAAGAACAAATATTGTTAAAATGTCAATACTACCCAAAGCTACCTACACATTCGATGCAATCCCAATCAAAATTGCACCAGCATTCTTCTCGAAACTAGAACAAGCAATCCTAAAATTCATATGGAACCACAAAAGGCCCCAAATAGCCAAAGAAATTTTGAAGAAGAAGACCAAAGCAGGAGGCATCACAATCCCAGCCTTTAGCCTCTACTACAAAGCTGTAATCATCAAGACAGCATGGTATTGGCACAAAAACAGACACATAGACCAATGGAATAGAATAGAGACTCCAGAATTAGACCCACAAAAGTATGGCCAACTCATCTTTGACATAGCAGGAAAGAATATCCAATGGAAAAAAGACAGTCTCTTTAACAAATGGTGCTGGGAGAACTGGACAGTAACATGCAGAAGAATGCGACTAGAGCACTTTCTTACACCATTCACAAAAATAAACTCAAAATGGATGAAGGACCTGAATGTGAGACAGGAAACCATCAAAACCCTAGAGGAGAAAGCAGGAAAAAAATCTCTCTGTCCTCAGCCACAGCAATTTCTCACTTGACACATCCCCAAAGGCAAGGGAAGGAATTAAAAGCAAAAATGAACTATTGGGACCTCATGAAGATAAAAAGCTTCTGCACTGCAAAGGAAACAACCAACAAAACTAAAAGGCAACCAACAGAATGGGAAAGATATTTGGAAATGACATATGGAAGAAAGGGCTAGTATCCAAAATCTATAAAGAACTCACCAAACTCCACACACGAAAAAACAAATAATCCAGTGAAGAAATGGGCAGAAAACATGAATAGACACTTCTCTAAAGAAGACACCCAGATAGCCAACAGGCACATGAAAAGATGCTCAACGTCGCTCCTCATCAGGGAAATACAAATCAAAACCACACTCAGATATCACCTCACACCAGTCAGAGTGGCTAAAATGAACAAATCAGGAGACCATAGATGCTGGCGAGGATGTGGAGAAACGGGAACCCTCTTGCACTGTTGTTGGGATTGCAAACTGGTGCAGCTGCCCTGGAAAACGGTGTGGAGGTTTTTAAAAAAATTAAAAATAGATCTACCTTATGACCTAGCAATAGCACCGCTAGGAATTTACCCAAGGGATACAGGAGTGCTGATGCATAGGGGCACTTGTACCCCAATGTTTATAGCAGCACTTGCAACAATAGCAACAATAGCCAAATTATGGAAAGAGCCTACATGTCCATCAACTGATGAATGGGTAAAGAAATTGTGGTTTATATACACAATGGAATACTACGTGGCAATGAGAAAGAATGAAATATGGCCTTTTGTAGCAACGTGGATGGAACTGGAGAGTGTGATGCTAAGTGAAATAAGCCATACAGAGAAAGACAGATACCATATGTTTTCATTCTTATGTGGATCCTAAGAAACTTAACAGAAGGCCATGGGGGAGGGGAAGGAAAAAAAAAAAAGAGAGGCAGGGTGCCAAACCATAAGACACTCTTAAAAACTGAGAATAAACTAAGGGTTGATGGGGGGGTGGGAGGGACAGCAGGGTGGGTGATGGGCATTGAGGAGGACACCTGTTGGGATGAGCACTGGGTGTTGTATGGAAACCAATTTGACAATAAATTTCATATTAAAAAACACATTCATTAAAACACACCCAAAATAAATATACAATCTTAATAGGCCAATATATATATTAAATATTTTGATCAGTAGTTAATAGCCTTTCTAAAAAATACTTCAGGTAATATTGTTTCACTGGTGAATTCTACCCAAAAATTAAGGTTAAAATGTTATCAATTCTATACAATCCCTTTCATAAAATAGAGTGGAGAAAACGTTTCCTAACTCATTCTCCGAGGCCAGCATTAGCCAGCTAAAACCAGACAAAGATATTACAATTCAGAAAAAAGTACAGAATACATGAATGTAAATGTATAACCCCTCAACAAAATTTAGCAAAAACTTAATCCAAAATGTATAAAAGCAATGATGTACCATAACCAAGTGGCATTTATCCCTGGTATGCAAGGCTGTTTTAACATTGAAAATCAGTTAATGCAAGCAATGATATCAACAGAATGAAGAAGAAAAACATACAATCATATCAATAGAAACATAAAATGCATTTGACAAAATTCAGCACCCATTCATGTACACACAAATGTCTCTGGAAACAAGGTGCAGAGGGGACTTCCTCAACTTAATAAAGAACACCTGTAGAAACGGGCAGCTAATTTCATAATTAAATGCTGACAAACTAAATGATTTTTTCCAAGATAGAGAACAGAAGAAAGATGTACCCTTTCATTGCTCCTACTCAACATGGTACTGGAAACCCTAGCTAATGCAGCAGAACAAAATAAATAGATAGATGATAGATAGATACATAGATAAAAGGCATACGGATTGGGAA
The DNA here is from genome assembly GCF_022079265.1 of Lynx rufus. NCBI lineage: Eukaryota > Metazoa > Chordata > Mammalia > Carnivora > Felidae > Lynx > Lynx rufus. The sequence goes on along the minus strand of NW_025814824.1, from coordinate 31,258,551 downwards.
GAAAGAAATAAAATATCTTTGTTCAGAGATGACATTATTTTCTTTGTCAAATAATTTACCAGAAAGAAACATATGTAACTAAAAAGTGAATATAGGAAGATTGCAGGATACAATGTCATTATATAAAACTCAATTGCCTTCCTATAAACCAGCAATGGACAACTGGTATTTGAAATGAAAAACACAATACCATTTACATTAGCACCAAAACATTAAAATGCTTAGAAATAAATTTAACAAAATATGTACATAATCTATATGAGTAAAACTACAACATTCAGATGAAATAAATCAAAGAAGAACCAGATGGAGGTATTCCATGTTAATGAATAGAATTCTCAATATTTTAACATGTCTTTTCCAACTAACTTGATCAATAGATTCACTCAATCTCAATCAAAATCACAGGAAGTTATTCGTACATACCATCAACTGATTCTAAAATTTATATGGAAATGCAAATTGTCCAGAAAAGTTAAACCGGTATTGAAGAAGTCAGTCAGAAGATTGACACTACTTAATGCCCAAAACTACTATAATGCTATAATGATCAACTCAGTGTGGTGTTGGAGACAGAATTAACCAAAAATTTAAATGGAACAGCATACAGAGCCCAGAAATAGACTCATACAAATATTGTCAACTGATGTTTGATCATACAGCAAAGACAAATCAACAAATAAAAGACAGTCCTTTAAAACAATGGTGATAGAACATTTGGACATCCATATGCAAAAAGATAACACAGACCTTACACATTGGCTCAAACATTAACTCAAAATGGATCAGAATTCTAAAAATAAAATGCAAAACTATAAAACTTCTAGATTATAACATAAAAGAAAATCTAGGTGACCTTGAGTTTGGCGACCAATATTTAGGTAACATTAAGGCACAATCCATTAATGAACAAATTGGTCAGTTTAACCTCATTAAAATTGAAATTTCTGCTGTGTGAAAGAATGTCAAGAGAATGAAAAGAGAAGCTACAGACTGAGAGAAAATATTTGCAAGAAAATATCTGGTGAAGGAATTTTATCTAAAATATATAAGAACTCTTAAAATTCAACAATAAGACAATGAACAACCCAATAAAAAGTGGATGAAGGAGTTGAACAGATAACTCACAAAATAAGATATACTCATAGCAATAGGCATATGAAAAGCCCAGTGTCACCTGGTATTACAGAATTGCAAATTATGAGATACTACTACACACCTATGAGAATGGCCAAAATCCAGTGCAGTGACAACACCTAAAGCTGGTGAAGATATGGAGCAAGGGAAACTCTCATTCACCGCTAGTGAGAATGCGAAATGACACATCCACTTTTGGCAGACAGTTTACCAGTTTCCTGTAAATTTAAACACAGTCTCTGCTACACAATCCAGCATTGTTTTACTTGCTGTTTCCTCATTGCTTTGAAAATTTATGTCCATGCAAAAGCCTACACACACACACACACACACACACACACACACACAAGCCCTTTTATTTTGTGATTGCAAACACTTGAAAGCAACCAAGATGCTTTGTATAAACAAACTATGCACATCCATATAATGGAATTTTATTCAGCATTAAAAAATAAATGAGTTATTAAGCCACAAAAAGGGAGAAAGCCTAAATGCATATTCTAACTGAAAAAAAAAGCCAGTCTAAAATATTTTAACTATATGACATTCTGGAAAAGGCAAAACTATTGAGATAATGAAAAGAAAAATGGCTGCCAGGAGTTCAAGAGGGAAAAGCCAAAGGGGAGAGGTTGAATAGACACAGAACAGGTTTTCCAGGCCAGTGAAACTGTTCTTTATGTTTTAGGGCAGTGAGACTGTTGTTCTCTATGATAATGTAATAATGGGTATTACAGTAGATGAGATTATTCATGTAGCAAAACCCATAGAACCATACAACACAAAGATTGACTGCCAATGTCAACTATGGATTTTAGGTAGTAATAATATATCACTCATTAATTGTAGAAAATGTACCACACTAATGTAAGATGTTAATAATAGAGGATACTATGTGTGGGGTATATGGGAACTCTACTTTCTTCTCAATTATTTTGTAAACCTAAAAATACTCTTTAAAAGTCTACAAATAATTTGTTTTTGTGTCCTTAGGTCTCTAATTTGTTAGAGTCTGATGTGTGCATGCATTAATTTTGAAAGAAAGTTTACTCGTGGAAATGCAAAATTGATAAAATTAATTTTCTTACTGTGGGTTATATATATTTTCATGTATTGTGTAATTTTAAACAGCTAGCTTACCCACCTCCACCCCTCAGATAAATCCTGCCAAAATATGACTCTTTCTTTTTTTGTTAATGCTTGCCCCATTTTCTGGTATTTGTTCTATTGCACATCAGTATTCATAAGAGATACTTGTGTATACCCTTGAAACTTTATTTTAAAAGATATACTTCTGGGGGCACCTGGGTGGCCGAGTCAGTTAAGCATCTGATTTCGGCTAGGTCACAATCTCATTTTTGGTAGGTTCAAGGCCCATGTAGGGCTCTATACTGACAGTGCAGAGCCTGTGTGGGATTCTCTCTCTCTCCCTCCCTCTCTGCCCCTCCCTAACTTGAGCTTTCTCTCTCTTTCAAAATAAATAAATAGACTTAAAAAAAAAAGATATACTTCTGGAGGGGAAGTAAGCTCTCTTTAACCCTCCTCCCACCACCAACTCATCGTCCCTGCTCCCATTTTTACTGTGTATTAAAAATAAATTCAAACATTCTAGATATAGTAAAATGAGCATCGTATGCACATATTACAGATTTAACAATTCTTAACTTTGCCATATTTTCTTTTCTGTTTTGCTGCATTTTAGAAAGTAAATTATAAATATATGATTTAATAATTGAATTTTTTTTATGTTTCAAGTTTCTATTTAAATTCCAGTTAGTGAACATTTAGTGCAATACTTTCAGGAGTAGAATATAGTGATTCACCACCCACACACAACACCCAGTGCTCACCACAACAGATGCCTTCCGCAACACTCATCACCCATCCTGCCCATCCTCTGCCCACCTCTCCTCCCAGTGCTCCCAGCACCCGCCAGTCCCCACAGTCAAGAGTGTCTCAGGGCCCCTGGGTGGCTCAGTCGATTAAGCATCTATTGATTACGCTCAGGTCATGATCCCAGGGTCATGCTCTCTCCTGCTCTGTCTCAAAATAAATAAGTAAAACTTAAAAAAAAAAAAAAAGTCTCCCATGGTGAACCCCATCGCCCTTCTTATCTTTTCTTCCCTTATGTACATCTGTTCTGCCCCTCAAACTCCACATTTCTTTAAGTATCTTTAAAAATAAGAACAATTTCCTACATTGTACAAATAATCACACTAACCAAAGTAATGGTAATTTTCCTTTATATTTCTAGTATCTAGGCTATATTCATGTTTCTCCAATTGTAGTCTCTTGTAGCTGTTGTTTTTTTCCAACTAGAATCCAACTGAGAACCATGCTTTGCAATATGTTGTCATGTCATAAAGTTAAAGTCTCATCCACGTATCTGGAGACTTAGGAAAAGTCTTCAAGGGTCGAGTCCAGTTGTCATGTCCCAAGGCGCTAATTGCCGGGGGGGGGGGGGGGGGAGGGGGGGAGGGGGGGGAAGGCTTCTAACATTACTTCCTGCAGTTTCCAAGTTTTGTGGGAAATGTAGTCTTTTTTTTAATGTTTATTTATTTTTGAGAGAGAGGGAGAGTGTGTGAGCCTGGGAGAGGCAGAGAGAGGGGGAGGGAGACAGAGGATTTGAAGCTGGCTCTGTGCTAACCGCGGGGGGGGGGGGGGGGGAGGCGTACTGGACCGCAGGAAGGGTGAGATCACGACCTGAGCCAAAGAGGGATACTTAACTTACTGCGCCACTCAGGCCCCCTGGGAAATGTAGTTTTAAACGTCACGGGCCTACCGCGCAGCACTCTGGGAATCCAGCTTGGGGGCTCATTCTGCGCAAGTGCACATCCAGCCCTATCGCTTTCCGCGGGCCTTCTCTGCCTGAAGAGGACACAATCTCGGCTTCCTTGGGTCTGTGGGGGAATAGAGGCTGCCCGCCGGGGGTGAGAGCACTGGGGACACGGCTTCGCGAAGTGTGGGGCTCTGCCAGGTCGGGTAGGTTTGTGTGCGGCGAAAGCCAGGGGGAAGTTCGAGGAAGCTCCCGGCAGATTCTCCCCTCCTCCAGCCTCTGTGCATGTGCGGGGGGGGGGGAGGGGGGGGTTGGTTCCCACCTACTTCTGCGGAGCAGGTGGGGCTGAGTCCCCTGTCTGGAGAAGGTACTTCCTGTGGGCTCTGGGTGCTGGGACTGTGGGCAGTGGAAAGGGAATCCGCCTTTATGATGTTTTCGATGAACACGAGGCTACCAACAGTAGCTTGTGCATTAGTCTGAGAATTAAGTGTGTAAGTTGCTGTCACAAGATGCTTTGTTCCCTTTGGTATTTTATTTAAGCCTCACAATTGCCTTTAACATTCCATGTTAAAAAGTGAAAGGAACTTACTGGGGACGGAATGATATACCTGAGGGCACGGCTGGTAGGTGAGAGAGGCTGGAATAAATACAAGTAGATTTTACTCCCTACTTCTTACTCTTTCCAATATCCATTCTGCCCCAAACCCAGAGGTGAAACCTCTGGAGCTCTTAGCAGAGTCCCCAAATTTTCAGAGGAGATATGATTGTGAAGTGAATATGGACAGAACCTCACAATGTGGTAAATATTTCCTGGGATTTGTGGATTCTTTTTAGAGCCCCTCCTTCAGACAGAGACTCTTGAACCTTCCTGCGCTAACCTATCTCCATCCTCAGAGGCACATTCTGATAATCTAACACAGTGCTGGCCAGTAGAAAGATAACACAAACCAAACATAATTTAAAATTTTTCAGTAGCGACAGTGAAAAGATTAAAGAGGTGAAATTTGTTTTACTGATGTGTTTAACTCAGTATATCCAAATTACTATTTTGATTTGTGAGTAGGCACACTTCAGGTGCAGTAGTTGCATGCAACTAATGACTACATTACTGGATTTGAAGTGAATTCCAAAGTCACATTTAGAGTGTTAAATGGAGATTTCAAATGCAGTAAATTTGTTTCTCAGACCTGGATCCCAGCCCCTCTGGAGGAAAGTAGGTCTTAAGATAGGAAAATGAAAGCCCTAGAAACCATTGTCAGCTCTTCTGACAGATCCTTCATTGGAGTTTCAGAACAGAGGCAGAAGGTTCAGGAAAGGCACAGGTCCTGATTTTCTATACCAGAAGCAGTTCTTGATCCCTGTACAGCATGAGTGATGTATATTCAGGAGTATTTTCATGAATTGTGTAATTTTAAACAGCTAGCTTACCCCACCTCCACCACCCCCCCCCCCCATAAATCCTTACAAAATATGACTCTTGGTAATGTCATCACACCCCTGAAGCCATCACAGACTGGACAGTGGCACTGGACCTCCTTGCAGAAGGTGGTAACTTGAGGTTGAGAGGGGTGGGTTACTGTCATGCTGCACAGGAACAGGCACGTCACTGGATGGCTGGTGAGGACATGATGCCCAGGGACGATATAACCAGTCAGAACTGGTGAAATCTTAAACAGCACCCAGTTTCCTTCATTCTCCCCTCTTTCCAGATTCTGAGCTGCCCTCACTCTATGTCCATCAGCACATATGGCATCTAGTTATGCGATGCTCCCTCTTTCCTGAATGTAGGTAATAATAAAAGGAGAGTAGAAGAAAGGCTTTCTATATTGGACACTTTGGAAGCCCAAAATATTGGGCCTGAAAGAATGATTTTTGTAAAGACACCCAAGGCAGAATCAAGAACTAAGCACAGTACTGTTTACTTAAATAGATAAGTACTATAGGCATCTTATTAAAAAATATGTCTTATAAGTTGCAACCAAGTTAGAACAAAAAGTTAGAAAATATATTTCTTGCATAAAGCATCCCATCTTTATTTTGGAGTTTTCTGGGGAAGTTCTAACTCAAGGTATAAAGACAACACAAACTTGATTAACAATCACATCTAAGTAATTTTTTTAACAGTTTAAATGAAGGTAGAAGGTTTTACCTTTGTATGCCTGAATTTGTTTAACCAATCTCCTTTTGTTTTATTTTGTGTTTTTTGTTGTTGTTCTTAATTAGAAGGGGACATAAATTGTTAATTCATCGACTTTTGAGTTACACAGCAGTGAAAAGACAAGTTTAAGCCGACATAATCATATTGGAGATGCACTTGTTCAGGTACTGCCTCTGTGTGGTCCCTCCTGTTCCTTCTCAAGAATGTCAAAGGGACATTCTTCTATAGGGAAACCTTTTTTTCTAGCTGGTGTTATGGAAATTTTTAGGCAAATGAAAATAGTTGTAAGGCAGACCAGGTGTCTCATAACTCTATTTTTCTTTCCTCTTCCCCAGGAGAACCTTTTCATTTCTTTACATTCTTCAAGGAGCAGCAGAAAATGAACATAGCTCAGGTGAGTTCTGTTTTAATAATCTGTTTGTTTTACAGTAGATTTTATAAGGGCTTAGGTGTCTATTCACATGGAAAAGTAAAAATAGAAATGGATCAGATGCCTTCATAGGTGGAGATACAGATGAAGAGCAGAGCAAAGGTAGCCTGTGGATATATGTAGATGCTCTTGTATTACAATTTTATCAAATTGGAGCTCTAAATCTATTTTTGAATTTTTGGTAGGCATGTCAGAGTGTTAGACAAACAATGCTTTTAAAGGTCAACACTGATGAGATGATTACGCAAACTGATACCTCATAGAATGTTAAGACATTTGAAGTTCAAAAAAAATCTGTTTTTCTTTTTTTTTAACATTTATTTATTTTTGAGACAGAGAGAGAGCATGAACAGGGGAGGGTCAGAGAAAGAGGGAGACAGAATCTGAAACAGGCTCCAGGCTCTGAGCTGTCAGCACAGAGCCCAACGCGGGGCTCGAACCCACAGACCGCGAGATCATGACCTGAGCCGAAGTCGGACCCTTAACCGACTGAGCTACCCAGGCACCTCCCAAAAAATCTGTTTTTCGAGTAGGTGATTTAGTTAACAATTTGTCAGTAATAACTCTAAAATAATACAGAACATTGTACTTGTTCTTCAGTAAAAGTAGAAGACATAATGCTAAATGTGAACTTGGTCAATTCTGTTTTCCAGAAATTCAAACATAAGAGTTGAATAAGACATTTTTTCTGATGAATCAACTGAATATCCTTAAAATTACTGTCCATAAATATTTTGAGTACCCTTGGTATTTGGATTGCTCAGCAGACAATTTAAAATTGTATTCTGTTTCAAATGTTTAAATACTTTCTATTCACACTTGGTTTCTCTCCCACTTGCCTATCATATCCAGTGACCAGAGACTTGACTGTAATCACATCCTTGAGTCTTGTCAAGTGCTTTCTTTACCTGACTTTTCTGAGCACTTGTCTCTGCTTCTCACTCTGCCCTTCTGGAAAATTTCTTTGTTAGTGTCTGTGACACCCTCCGCTGGCTTTTTCCTTCCCCTGCTGCTATCTTTGTGGAGTCATCTACTTTCCCTTGTACTTTCATGTGGCTCATCCCCCATTTTTGTCCTTGGCCTTTAATCTGCTCTATTATCTTGGTATGGTTTTATTCCCTTTATTTTTTTCTGAATTTATATTGAGATTCAGTTCATATACCATGCCATTCACCCATTTTAAGTGTAGAATTCAATGATGTTTTAGTGTAAATATGCAGATATCACCACACTCAATTTGAAAATACTTTCATCACCTTAAAAAGCACCTCTACATTTTATCCCTTCTCATCTGTTCATTTGCCTCTAAGCCCCAAGCAACCACTAATCTATTTTCTGTCTGTATAGATTTGCTGACTCTATTATTTCTTGTAGGAGGGTTCTGCCTATGACAAATTTTGTTTTTGTTTATCTAGGAGGGTTTTAATTTTTCTATTTTTACTAGTTATATAATTCTTGGTTGACAACTTTTTTTCTTTCAGCATTTGTCATACATCATTTCATTACCTTCTGTCCTCCATGGTTTCTGATTAGTAATCTGTTTTTAATACTGTTGTACATGATGAGTCACTTCTTTCTTGCTACTTTCAGTATTGTCTCTTTGTCTTTGTATTTGACAGTTTGATTTCCATGTGTTTAGGTGTGGATCTCGCACTCTAAATTTATCCTACTTGAAGTTTGTTGAGCTTCTTGGATTTGTAGATTAATGTTTATCATGAAATTTGGAGACTTCTTGGCCATTGTTTCTTCAAATATTCTTTCAGACTTTCTGTTTGGGACTCATGCATATGTTGGTAAGCTTAATGCTATCCCATATTTCATTTTCTGTCATTATTTTTTCTTTGTTTCTCACACTACATAATTTCAGTGGGCATCTTGTCCACTTTGTTCATTCTTTCTTTCACCTGCTCAAATCTGCTGTTGAACCCCTCCGGTGAAATTTTGATTTAGTTCTTATATTTTTCAACTCTTGAGTTTCTATATAATTTGTATTTGTTATATTTCTATCTCTTTATTGATATTCTTTATTTAGTGAAATTTTTTTTATATTTTCCTTTAGTCCTTGGACATTGTTTTCTCTAGGTATTTGACCATATTTAAAATAGCTGATGTAAAGTTATTGCCTAGTAAGTCTAATGTCTGCTTCCTTAGGAGTAGTTTTTATTAATTATACCTTTTCTGCATATATGTCTTTCTTTCTTTTCTTGTTTACTAATATTTTTGTTGCAAATTGGACATTTTAAATAAAATAATGTGACAACTCTAGAATTTCTCCTCTCCATAGGGGTCATTGTCAAAATTTATTTTGTTCAGTGACTTTTTAAAAAATTCTGTAGAGCCTGTGTTTCTTGTCATCTGAGGCAGCTAAAGTTGTCTACAGAAATTTCTTTAAATGCCTAGAACCAGTAAATTTTCCAGTCTTTGCTAAGGAGATCTGTGCATGTTTGGGAATTCCTTCTACATTCAGACAAGCAGTTAATAACTCTGCATTAGCCTACACTTCCTTCTAATGCCAAACTCAGAGTCACCTAGAATTGACAGCTTAGACCCTTCTCACATCTTTCCTGAGCATACTCACAGCCTTGGGTGTATGCACAGCTCTGTGCAAGTATATGACCTCCTAGATTTCAGGAATATATCAGAGCTTTTCAAAACATTTATGGACATCTCATTATCCAGCTTTTCCTTTCAAGCTTCTTAGTTAAGCCATTAATTGCCCCAGCTGTTATCTACCACCTCAGATAGCCATTAAGTTAAACAAATGCCTTTAGTTGTTGTTGTATTTAATGTTTATTTATCTTAAGAGAGAGAAAGCATGTGCATGTGGGAGGAGCAGGGAGAGAGGTAAAGAGAGAATTCCAAGCAGGCACCATGCTGTTCGCACAGAGCCATTACAGAGCTCAATCCCACAAACTGTGAGATCATGACCTGAGCCGATACCAAGAGTCGGACACTTAACCGACTGAGCCACCCAGGTGCCCTGCCTTTAGTTGTTTTTGACACATGTCTGTGAGAATAAGGCTTTTCACGCTCTGAGCTAGCTCAAATAAAGGCATCCTGATAACCAGGGTCTTTTAGGAAACCACCAAACAGGTCAAATAATGACAGTTTTCTGTGAATGAGGCTTTGATGGATCTCCAACCCAGTTCTGCTGTTGTTGTGGTTGCCAGGCTTCTGGTTGCAGACCATTGGTTCTCAAACTACTGCAGAGTTGGGAGAGAGAGGGATGGGAGCAGGGTAAGTTAAAAGGATATGGATCAGCATCCTTACTATGATTCCGCTGGTTTTTTTTAATGTTTTGAAGATAGCCTTTGTTAATTTCTATAATTTTGCCAGTTTTTTCATTGTTATTTATGGGTAAGAGAAATTTCTTAGATCCTTACTTCAACGTTTATATTTACGTCACTTGTTAGCTTATTTTTTTTTAATCCAAGTGATTTCATTAAGTCAGATAGTAAAGAGATTGGCAAAATGAAAGCAATGCCACTTTTCTCACTAATTTTTTTAGTTTTGGAGGGTATAATTAAAAATTTTTTTAGATTAAATTTTATGAGGGGTATTCCTGTTCTTTTGTTTGTTTTAGTTACCAGCTACTGAGTTTCACACACAGGAGGTACTCACTTAGTAATACCGAAGACATGAATGAACAAATAATTGGATACATAACACTGGGGGGAAAAAACTTGCTTCTATCCTATTATTTCTTAGTCTTTTTCTTTTTCTTTCCTATTTATAATTGTGATAAGAACACTTACATGAGATCTACTCTCTTAGCACATTTTTTATGTGTATAGTACAATACTGTTAACTATAGGTGAGCTACACAGCAGATCTCTAGAACTTAATGATTTTGCATAACTGAAACTTTTTACCAGTTGAACAGCAACTCCCCAATTTCCCCTCCTCCCAGCCCCTTTGAAGTGCTTTGTTGTGGAAATTTTCCCTTTTCTCATTTTCTAAGATTCTACCCTTTCCTGACACTTACTACTTTTCAGAAAACTTTTTATTTAGCTTTGTGGCCTATACTTTATTTGCCACCCTCTTTAATATTCAGGCTTCCTCAAATACTGTTTGGTATTTTTCTTTCCTCAGTCCCATATGGGATGCATAGCAAGCATATAGCTCAAATTGTTGTCTGTTTGCCTCTTAAAATTTTAGGTACAACCCAAATTGCTAATAAGTCCTAACTTCTTGCCGTCATTTTAGACCTCGCTTCTGTGTTCTAAAACCATGTGTATACTAGTTTAAGAGATAGGTCCAGTTTTATGTTCACAGACCCTTCAAGAACAACATGAACAGATCTGTTCACTAAAACTTCTAACATTTATTTTCCTTTTGTTTTCTAAATGTCAGTGTTTAGCATCAACATTCCAGAAGCTGCTCGTACAGTTAGACTAGGTGGTTGCACAAGAAGGTAGTTATCAAATTGGTTGTTGCTGCTGCCCTGTGATTATATCCCTATCATTATATTCATTGTTGTTACTTCAGTTAAAATAATGTTCTCTTATATTGCTCTCTATGGTTCCAACTCCCTGGTAAGTTGTTCTTTGCTCTTCATGAGCTCTAGATTTATGTTATCTTTATGTATTTATTTATACCTAAGTTTGATTGTGTAAAATATTTTCACAGCTTACATGTTATCTCTTCTTTGTCTCTCATTATTTACAATGATGATGCCTGAAGAGGGAATGAACATCTTAGAATTCTCTAAATACCCACGGTAATCACTTGGGATGTAGAGGAAGAATTGTAGGAAGCCTCTATACATTGAATTTTTTTGTCTTAAAAAAATCTATGGTTTATAAACAGATATAAATGAATTATAGTAAGTTAAAAATCTTGATAACTGAATAACTCCACAAAGACAAAATTAGGTCAGAAATAGATGCCTTTTAAACCATTTGTTTTAAAGCTTAAAAGTAAACAGGAAAAATAGTAATTCTCAAAGATACTTTCTTTTCACTTAATTCTGAATCCGTGAATAAAATGTATTGTCACAGGGGTCTGTGTCATTCGAAGACGTGGTTGTCGAATTTACCCAGGACGAATGGCAGTACATGAGCCCTGCTCAGAGGACACTGTACAGAGATGTGATGCTGGAGAACTATAGCCACCTCATCTCAGTGGGTAAGCATACCTTAGTATGTGACTTCCTCTAGGTTACATTTACTTTTTTTTTTTAAAGTTAACAAAACACATGGACTCTTTGTAGAGATTAATGTTGTACAGGCTTTTGAGTAAGAGGTCCAAGATAACTGAAGCCTTTAAGGAAACAGAAACAATGTTTATGTTACTACTTTCCATGGAAAACTTCAATTGAGCACATTATTTTGCTTCTCTTGCTACTGTTAACTTTCTACACCTTTGGAAACCAAAAAGCCAATGGATCTGGTCTATATATACCCTCAATTGTCATGTTTACAGGGTATTGCTTGACCAAACCCAAGATGATCTTCAGGTTGGAGCAAGAAGAAGAGCCCTGGTCCTTAGAGGAAGAATTCCTAAACCAGAGGTACCCAGGTGGGTGAGCACTGACAAAAGGAAACACTTGGGGTAGTTCAACTTAGGGGAATACCTTCGAAAGTTTGTTTTATCCTTTTAAACAGCTCTATTGAGATAGTTTACATATTGGACAATCCACCCATTTAAAGAGTACAATTCGATGGCTGTTAATATGTTCACAGATACGTGTAAACATAACCACACTCCCATTTTCATCACCTCAAAAAGAAACCTTATACCCTTTAGCTATTGTCTCCCTTCCTCCTGTCCCCTACAGCCTTAGCAATCACTGATCTACTTTCTGTCTCTATAGATATGCCTGTTACATTTCATGTAAATGGAATCACACATTATGTGGTCTTTTATGATTGGTTTCTTTCACATAGGATTACAAGATTCATGTGTATCAATATTTCATCCTTTGACAAAATAAGGTCTCATTGTTTGTTCATTCTTCAGTCATTAGATGTTTGGGATTCTACCTTTTGGCTATTATTGAATAATGCTAATAGAAACATTCATTTACAAGTTTTTGCATGGATTTATGCTTTTTTTTTGACATGTGTTTTTATTTATTGAGTTATACTTAAGAATGGAATCACTGGGTTTTATGGTAACTATTTCAGGAACCTCCAGACTATTTTTCACAGTGCCTGCACCATTTTTCATTCCTAATGACAGCATATGAGGGTTCTGATTTTTCCACGTCTTCACCAATAATTGTTATTATCTGACTTGTAGCCATCCTAGTAAAAGAGAAGTGATGTATTAGTGAAGTTTTGATTTGCATTTCTGTATTAGTCATCTGGCCTGGCATAATAAAATACCATAGTCTGGGTGGTTTAAACAACAGAAATTTTTCATAGTTCTGGAGGCTGGAAGTCCAACATCAAGGTGCCAGCATAGTTAATTTCAGTGAGGCATCTTCCTGGCTTGCAGATGACTGCCTTTTGACTATGCCTTCATATGGCCTTTCCCGTGTACTTGCATGGAGAGAAAGAGAGCTGTGATGTCTCTTCCTATTCTTATAAGGACACCAACCCTATAAGAGTTGGAGCTCTACCATTATGACTTCATTTAGCCTTAATTATTTCTCCAAAGGCCTTATCACCAAATTACATTGAGGGTGAGGGCTTCAACATATGAATTGCAATTCAGTCTATGACAATTTACCTGTTCACTGGTGATGTCAAGCATTTTTTCATGCGCTTGTTAGTATTTGTGCAAACTAATAAACAATTTCAAGAATTTCAAAAATTATAGTTTCAATATAACTCTTAGAGCAAAACGGTAAAATCATCCTGAGCGTGTTTACTGAAAGTTTTTGTTGTGAAACTATTAAAACAGATTGTGTAACATAAAAATTGACATAATTTTTGGACCATGCATGTTTCCCAGTCACTAAATATAAATGATTTGATCATATTAGTTAGCTAAAAAAGATATTCCTAAATAAGTATCTTTGAAAGATTGTAATAAAAGGATAGTAAAGTTATTAAGTCAAAAATAAAATAGTATAGGGTTTCATGTTCTCATTCAGGTTTGAATTTAGGCAATAAATGCATAACTTAAAAAAAAACGCCCTCTACTCAAGAGCACAAGTTACGCATTTGAATGACTACACCAAACAATATCATACCAATTATCATAAAACACAAAATAATGGAGTACTAAGAATTTAAAATTCACCAGGATTAGGAGGTAATAATGTACTTTATCTGATTATATTAGACATGCTATGAACATTAAATAAGTATGCCTATATAAACGTAGATGATATTTATATTAAAGGGAACCATATATTTGTACATGTATCCTAAAATCAAAGAACAAGCCTTTCAAGTTCCCATGGATTTATTATAAGATAGTGAAATGCAATATTAGTCTAAAAAAGAAAACCTCAATAAATCCAAATTAGAATCCCATAAATAGTAATCTGAACATATTTTGATAAATCTAGAAATTAATGATAACATGAATAAAAAAATCTATTGATATGGATATTTCAAAGATTACCTCTTTTAAACAACATATAAATACAAAAGGATATCAAATCCAAAATTGCATGACATTTATAAAAATAAATATGCATATTATTAACATTAGGATATGTGTAAGTTAATGAACAGAGGTAAATTGGTAGTCTCCTAGTAATAAATTAAGCAAGAACAATAACAAAAATGTACTAATACAAGCAGAATTTAAAAGTGAAATTAAAAATTAAAAACTGGAGGATTGAGAAATTGTCGTATGTTTCTTAGAATAAAAAACAGTAAAATGAATGAAATTTGAGCTAACCCTAACAAAAACAAAAGAAAAGAAGCACTTATGTGATAAATTCAAGATTGTAAAATTTAATGCAATATCAAAGCAAATCTTATTCATAGAAGTGATGTGATAGGATTTGCTCTATTAGATATGTAAAGCTGTGAGAGTTAAGTAGTATGAAACTGGAGGTGAGATAGTTTAATATAATAGTGAAACAGAAAAGAAAGGTCAAGAAAAACACATATGCTTTATAGATAATTGGTCTTTGACAGGTGGTTCTATTCCCACAGATCAGTGGAGAAAGAATGTTGAGGTAATCTTTTGGATCTACATGAAAAATGGGATTCAGGTGGCTTAAAGTCCTGATTTTCAAAGCAAAACTAGAAATATTCTATATGATAATGAGAATGTGTTCATGACTCTGCTTAGGGAAGAAATTAATAAGATATAAAAAGTATTAACTGGGGGAAAGATGGAGTAATGTATTTTGTTTTACTCTGCCCACTAAGTACAGCAAAATGTATACGTGTGTGTATATGTGTGTGTGTGTGTGTGTGTGTGTGTGTACAGACATAAACATAGACCTATATATATGTATATGTATATGCATATTATATATAAAAGTATATATATATATATTTGTGTGTTTAGAGAGAGAGAGGGAGAAAGACAGAGACAGAGAGAGAGAGGGAGAGAGGGGAAATGTAACATTCTGATAGATAACAAAACAATGAAGGTGAACTAGGGTCCTTGGCACTTGATAAAATACAGGGTGGTTAGTGTTAGGAAAATGCTGGTAGGGACCCTGATCTCTTACCCTTCTCCATTGTTAATAGAACAGCCCACTCCTCCAACTCCCAAAGGTGTCTGTGGAAGTTTAGTCCACACTTGGCAGTAGTGAAGCTGCAATCCACTTCTTTTGTTGGCATGATTTCAGAAGAGGTTGGCTAATACTGAACATTAATTTTGATAAGTCCTATTAATTTTTTCTTAAGGATCATGCATTTATTGTGCTGTCTAGAAGTATCAAAACTCAAAGTAACACAGATTTATTCATATGTTTTCTTCTAGAAATTTTTAAATTTCACATTTTATATTTTATGATCCACTTGGTAGTTTTCATAGACAGGATGAGTTATGTGTTAAGTTTAAATTTTTGAAAAGGGGAGTCTAGTTATTCTAGCACCACTTTATTGAAAAAATTATTATTTCCTATTGAATAGCATTTCCATTGTTCTTAGAAAATGGATGAACATAAAAAAAATAAAAATAAATAAAAATAAAAATAAAAAAAAATAAAAAGAAAATGGATGAACATATATTTTGTATATGGTACATAAGTATAAATATGTGTATATTTGTATTTTTATTCTGTACATTTAAGACTATATATTTCTGTGGTATCTCTATTCTTTTTTATTTATCTACATATTTATCCTTCCCCAGTACCACATTAATTTTATTACTCTATATTCTTAATTAGACCTTGAAGTCAGGTAATGTGAGTCCACCAATTTTCTTCTGTATAAATTTTAAAATCATCTTCTTGATATTTACAAAAAGCATGCCAGCTATTCAACTGGGATTGTATTGAATTTATAGATCAAAAGAGGATTGATATCTTAACAATATAGATTCTTCCAATCAATAAAGAACATATACATATCCTTTTATTTATGGTTTCTTTGATTCTTTTTATCAGTAGTTTTCAGCAGATACCAAGTATTTTGTTTTGTTTTTTCAGCACTATGGTAAATCATATTCCTTGTCAGATTTAAAATTCCAGTGATAATTGCTTGTATATAATTGGCTTTTGTATATTGGCTTTGTATTTTGCCTTGCTGAAAACAGTTATTAGTTAAGGAGCTCTTTTGAAGATCTTCTTCGGGCTCTCTGGGTAGACTTACTGTGTATCGTTTATTTCTATTCTTGCTTTATTGCATTGGTTGGAACTTCCACAGTCTGGAATAGAAGTGCTGAGGGTAGACAGCCTTGTCTTTTTCCAATCTTAGTATTCAGTCTCTTATTCTTAAGTAAGTCTCTTATTCTTAAGTATGATATTAGCTACAGGCTTTCTGTATATTCCCTTTATAATAGGTTAATGGATGGAATTTGAATTTTGTAAAATATTTTTTCCCTTAAATGATGTGATTTGTCTTCATTCTTTAGATGATTAAGATGATGGATTACATTGATTGACTTTTAAATATTGCAATAGTTTGTATTCTTGGGATGAACACCCACTTGATCCTGATAAATCATTTCTTTTCATATATAGTTCTTTTTGATGCTTTTTTTTGAGGATTTTTACATTTATATCATGAGGGATATTGGTCTGTAGGTTTCTTTTCTTGTGTTTTCTAGAAGAAATTATGTAAAATTGGTATATTATTATTATTATTATTATTATTATTATTATTTTTAATGTTTGGCAGAGTTCACTAGTTACTACCATCTGATCCTGGAGCAGTTTCTTGGAACTACATCTTTGTCGATCACATATTCAGTTTCTCAGATGCTGACCTATTGTGTTACCTCTTCCTTCATGAGTTAATTTGGTAGTTTTTTCAAATGAAATTTGTCCATTTCACTTAAATTGTCAAACTTATGGGCATAGAGCTTCCCCTAATATTCTTTTACTGTCTTTTTAGTATCGTATCAGTATTTATGTCCCCTCTTGCATTTTTTTCTGTTATTAATACTGTGTGTCTTCTCTTTTTTCTTCTTGGTTTTAGCGCTTAAAAAAAATCTTCAATGAACTAAGCTTTGGTTTCATTTTTTTCTCTGCTTTCCATTTTCATTTTCATTGTCATCTTTAGTCTTTATTATTTTCTTTTTTTCTTTCTTTAGATTTAATTTGTTCTCTTTGTCAAGTTTGTTAAAGTAGAAGCTTAGGTGACTGATTAGAGGTCTTTCTTTTCTAATATAAAAGATTGTAAGCTATGAATTTATCTCTGAGAACTACTTTAGCTGCATCCCACAAATTTGTATATGTTCTAAACAGTTTTTGTTTTCATTCAATTCTAAATATCTTAATTTCTTGGGAGATTTTCTCTTTGACTAATGGATTAATTGGAAGTATATTAACTTACAAATATTTTGTGTCTCTCCAGGTAACTTTGTGTTAATCATTTCTAGTATAATTTCTCTGTGGCTTGAGATTATACTTTATACAATTTCTGTTCTTTTATATTTGTAAAGATTTTTCTTGTAGTCCATGATGTGGTTTGCCTTGATGAATATTTTATGTATATTTAAGAATAATATGAATTCAGCTATTTTTAAAATGTTCTTGGGTTTTGAGAGTATAGTTATTCCAAATGCTGCTGCATCCCTTCTAGCTATAATATTGTATTCCTGCCTCTTTTCCCTTTTTTCCTTCCCCTACCTGCTGTGTTGCCACAAGTACCCTAAAACAGATTTATTTCTTTTGCAGATTCCATAGAGTAGATAGGAATGTGGTTTTAGGAATAGTTGCGGTAGTGATTGTTGTTACCATCCCTGAATGTCCTATGAATAGAACTTGCTTAGGATTCTTCATGATCTTTCCACTAAGCTCTTGGTTTGGCTCATGGAAAGAAATTTTGCAAGTGTCCAGTCCTTTATACCTGTGGCAATGGAACTTTCATTTCCTGTTAAACCTATCTAGAACCACAGGGAAATATTCCATTTTTGTTAGGCTTGAGTAGGGTGCATATTGTCAAAAAGATTTTCTGTTCTGTTAGACTATCTTTATTTCAGACCTTTGGCCAGAAGGAATAGGGTTTTCTTGTAGCTCTTTTTGTCTGTGTGTTGTTGACTTTGGATTACAGGCTTCTCCAACACTCCAGTACCCCATATAAGAATTATGGGAAACAGAAAAGCCTTGAAATCCTCTGCCATGTCATTTCTTGAGTCCCAAAGTTCCACATTCCATTTTGTAGCATCTTACTTACTTTTTTATTTATTACTGATTGATTTATTGATTTTCCAGGGATATTTTAATTGTAAGAGAGAGGACTTAGGAAGATAGATACTCCATCTTGGCCAGCTCTGGAAATAATACCTGTTTTCTTTAAATAACATGGATGAAGGGAGAGAGAGTATATTTCTTTTTCTCTGTGTGTATGAATTGCTAATCTCTGGGAATGTGACCTGTAACAGTAGATTACAATACATAACAAACATATGGCTATAAATTCCTTTCCATAAGAAATGTAAGATACAGAGATGTTTTCAATTTTTCTCATTTTAGGATATCTCAGCATTGATATTCACATTGAGGGGAACCAGGAAAAACAAGAGAAACCTCTGTGGCAAGTAATATTCACTAATAACAAAACATTGAGTAAAGAAGAGCAGAAAGTCTTAGAAAAACCGTTTAATCTGGATATAACTCCAAATTCTTCAGGAAATATGCCTTGTAAATATGACTCATGTAGAATGAATTTGCCAGTTGTTTCTGAATTAATTATTTGTGATAGAAACTATTCAAGAAAGAAGGCTGATTACATGGATGTATGCAAAAAATTGAAGCTTGATACTAAGCATGAGAAAACTTACACTGGAGAGAAGTCTTACAGATATAATAAAAATGTAAAACCTCTCAGTTATTGGAAAAACCATCAGAAACTTCAAACCCTGGAACAATCTTTTGAATGTAATGAATTTGGGAAAATTTTACGTGATAAGACTGTTTGTGTTATAGGAGAGGAATCCTATAAGGGTGATGAATTTAGGAAAAACTGTGATAACTACATGAGAACTGGCACAAAAGAGAAATGCTTTCATCTTAATGAATGTAGGAAATCCAAAACCACTATTGAGAATTACAATAAAGTTCACATGGCTGTGGCACACTATGAATGTAATGAAAGTGGGAATAACTTCAGCAGTATCTCATCTCTCACTCAATCTCAGAGAACTGCTACAGAACAGACTAGTTTTGCAAGCAATAAGTGTGATGAAAACTTGAGCCAGAGCTCAGCCCATATAGTACAAAAAAAGACACAAACTAGAGATGAATTTTGTGTGTATAATGGATGTGTAAATACCTTCTACCAGAAATTAGACCTTATAGTATGTCAGAGAACTCACACAGAAGAGGAATTGTACCAGCGTGATAAATACAGGAGGTCCTTCCATCAGAACTTAGCCCTTAGTGTACATCAGCAAAGTGAAACTGGAGAGAAGTCATTTGAATGTAATAAATGCAAGAAATCCTTTTACCAGAAAGTACAACTCATTCATCATCAGAGGACCCATCCAGGGGAGAGACCTGAGGAATGTGGGGAATCTTTTTGTTCAAATTCATACCCTGTTCATTATCCTGAAACTGATATAGGGGTCAGTCTCTATGAATGTAGTAAATGTGAGAAAACTTTCTGTCAGAAGTTAAACCTCAGTGAAAATCGGACAGTTCACACAAAGGAGAAACCTTATGATAATAGTGGATGTGGGAAATCTTACAAGAAGTCTGCTCTCGTAGTATGCCAAAGAACACACACAGGGATGAAACTCTGTCAAAGTAATGTATATGGAAAAACATTCTCCAAGATGTCACATATCAGAGAACATCAGAGAATTCACACAAGGGAGAAATCCTACAAATGTATTGAATGTGGGAAAGCTTTCTCTAAGACATCACATCTCAGAGCACATCAGAGAATTCACACAGGTGAAAAACCCTACAAATGTGTTGAATGTGGGAAAACTTTCTCTAATAAGACACACCTTAGTGCACATCAGAGAATTCATACCGGGGAGAAACCCTATGAATGTAATGGATGTGGGAAAACTTTTGCTGATAATTCAACCCTCAGAGCACATCAAAGAATTCACACAGGGGAGAAACCCTATGAGTGTAATGAATGTGGGAGGCCTTTTACCCATATATCTGTTCTCAGAGCACATCAGAGAATTCATACCGGTGAGAAACCCTATGAATGTAATGACTGTGGGAGATCTTTTGCCCATAATTCAGCCCTTAGAGCACATCAGAGAATTCACACAGGAGAAAAACCCTATGAGTGTAGTGACTGTGAAAAAACTTTTGCCCATAATTCAGCTCTCAAAGTACATCAGAGAATTCACACAGGAGAGAAACCATATGAATGTAATGAATGTGCAAAAACTTTTGCCCATAATTCAGCCCTCAGAGCACATCAGAAAATGCACACAGGGGAGAAACTCTATGAATGTAATGAATGTGGGAAAACTTTTTCACAGAAGACACACCTCAGTACACATCAGAGAATTCACACAGGTGAGAAACCTTATGAATGTAGTGAATGTGGGAAAACCTTCTCTCAGAAATCATACCTCAGTGGACATGAAAGAATTCACAAAGGGGAAAAACCTTATAAATGTAATGAATGTGGGAAAACATTTGTTTATAAGGCAGCTCTCATTGTCCATCAAAGAATTCACACAGGAGAGAAACCCTATGAATGTAATGAATGTGGGAAAACTTTCTCCCAAAGGACACACCTCTGTGCACATCAGAGAATCCACACAGGGGAGAAACCTTATGAATGCAATGAATGTGGGAAAACTTTTGCTGATAATTCAGCCCTCAGGACACATCAGAGAATTCACACAGGGGAGAAACCCTATGAGTGTAGTGAATGTGGGAAAACTTTCTCCAAGACATCACACCTCAGAGCACATTTGAGGACTCAAACAGGGGAGAAACCCTATGAATGTAATGAATGTGGGAAAACTTTTTCCCAGAAGTCATATGTTATTGCACATCAGAGAATTCATACAGGTGAGAAACCCTTTGAATGTAATATATGTGGGAAACCTTTTGCCCATAATTCAACTCTCAGAGTACATCAGAGAATTCACACAGGTGTAAAATCCTATGAATGTAATGAATGTGGGAAGACTTTCTCCCAGAAGTCACACCTAAGTGCACACCAGAGAATTCACACAGGGGAGAAACCCTATGAGTGTAATGAATGTGGGAAAGCTTTTGCACAAAATTCAACTCTCCGAGTACACCAGAGAATTCATACAGGAGAGAAACCCTATGAATGTAATGAATGCAGAAAAACTTTTGTCCGTAAGGCAGCTCTTAGAGTACATCACACCAGAATGCACACCAGAGAGGAAACCCTTACATGTAGTGAATTTGGGAAGTCCTAATGGGACTCAGATCTTATTGGATAACATATATTAAAGAAGCTTATGTCACATAGACTGGCAAACTGTTTCCTTTTCCACTAGGCACATACATACCTTGTCTAATTTAACAGTCTGTCCTTCATTCAAGTGATGCTGGTCATGGAATATGACACTATTACATTTAATCTAAGTCTAACCTTCAGAAGTCACCTTACATTCTTTCTGTCCTATATTATACTGTATAGAGATATTTCCAGGGCAGACTTCAGTGCCATGTATTAAATATGGTAGAACATAAGGTGAAAGAAGCCAAATCTGAATAACTGGGTGAAACAACACCTCCACTAACATCTTCACAAGTTGGCTTAAAAGAAAAACATCAAATTGTACTCTGTTGAGCTTTTACAGATTTTGTTCTATTGGTTAAACACACATAGCTTAGATAATTCTGTTATGGTGGGACAAAACCCTATGAATATAAATGTCAGGAAGACCTATAAAATTCAGCCTGTCACTATGTATCAGATTTCATATGAGGAGAAAAGCTGTCAACATCTTGAGTGATCAGAAGCCTTCATTAAAAATTAGAGAAATCTCAGGGAAAAACAAAAGCCTTTACTAGATGTTAAACATCAAATAATTAAGATTTGACCAAAATCTTATAATTTGATAATTTATATTTTAATGAATATTGAACAGTTGTTTCAGATTTTTTTCCTGAGGAAATGTATCAGTTTCAGAATTGAAGATAAAATCTTCACCTAGAACTGTTGTACCTAAATTTGTGATTTATATATAACTTCAAGTTTTATAGAAAACATATAATAAAATATTCACCTGTACAGAAACTCACTGTGGAATGTGAAGTTTTAAAGATGGAGGAATAACTTAAATTCTGTGTACAACCCCAATAAATGTTTGTGGCTAGTCTCTGAGCTATGTGGTACATCTGTATTAGTTTGTGTAATAATTCATTATTGGTTATGAGTTCTAGTAGAAGACAGCAACCAAACCTCCTCTGGACCTAATCCATTTTCCTTTTTGATTTATAATTTATGTTCTTCTGTTGGCTTCCTTCAGCTTGATGCTGTTGATGCTGTGAGATTTTGGCCTGCCTGCTAGTGTGGCCCTGTTTTTCTAGGATATTGGAGATCCATAAGATTTCCTAAGTATCCTCGTGTATCTGGATGGGTGAGTGGGCTGAATGTTGATTCTTACATGGTTTTTTGGCCTTCATTATATCGCACAAGTGGCTTATTTTGCACTAATTATAAAGGAAATCATCTCATCCCTCTTGTATGCATGTAGCCTGGGCATCTCATGTAGGCTCGTTTTCCAACCTCATAATGTATGCTCACACTGCAGCATTGCAAACCAGTGTTATTTCTGTCCTGCTTGGACAGTAGGTTTTGGAATTGGAATGAAAAAGGCTACTTTCATGTCATAAGTACCACACTGATATTGAAAAACAGACTAACTTGAGAACAGGTATTTTTTTGACAGTGGGTGGTTACCACCCAGCGGCATCACTACCAAAGAAAGCCATTGGATGAAGGCTGTATCATCATAGTACCAGGGGTACTACACCAGCCACTGAATCAGCACTCCTTGTGACAAGGAAGTTCCAGCAGGTAAGAAAATGTTTGCTCTTCCTCAGTCTCTGTGCTCTTCCTCAGTCTCTGACACCTTGATGCAACTTGAGCTTATTGTACAATGTTCAAAGGGAAATGAAAGAAAAAAACATCTCTTTCCACATGTCTGATTTTTTCAGAAAACTGTATGAAAAGGAAATTATCAAATCTTGAATACATTAAAAAAATTAACTTCAGTTTAGAATAGTGTTAGATTTAAATAATTACCAATACTAGGTGCTATATACTCACCCAGTTCCTCTTATTAACATCTTTTATTACTCTGGTATATTTGTCTTAACTAAATAATGACACTGATACATTATTAACTAGACATCATTTTTCAGATTGCACTGTTTTTTCCTAATTTTTTTTTATATTTCAAGATGCCATTCAGGATACCACATTACATTTAATAGTCATGTCTCCTTATCTTCCACTAGTCTGTGACAATTTTTTAGACCTTCCATGTGTCAGTTACCTTGACAGTTTTGAGAAGGACTTGTCAAGTATTTTATAGAATACCTCTCGATTTGGATTTCTTATATCTTTTTTTTTTTTTAATGATTGCACTGGCACTACAGATTTGTTTTGTGTATCCATTTTATTTTGTAGGAAGATCACAGATAAAATGCTATTCTTACCATATTAATAGTATATGCTATCAACATGAATAATCACTGACAATGCTAAGCTTGATCACCTGGTTTAGGTTGTATCCCTCAAAATTGTGTAGGTGAGCACTATGCTACTTGGTAAAAAATTATTTTATCTTATTTAGTTTATATTGTACACAAACTAATATCAGAATACTTTTTATATATTTCTGATTTTAATGTTGGAAACTATAAATACAGATAGGTAAAAATTATAACACCAAGAATTTAAAAACTTCACACTGATCCAGTATATAGTCCAAAATTTGTGTTTTTAGTGTTTATTGGAATATGAATGAATCATTGCCCTTTGACCCCAAGGATTTAATTTCAGAATTTTATTTTCATACATCATCATCAGAGTAGTGCCCAATTCTTCTAAACTATTTAATTGCTAAAGCTTGGACTTTTGAGTAATGAAAAGACTGAAAGAAAGTTTGTGTTTCATGAGCTTATCAACCCAGATCATTGCATTAACCCAGATAACAATAGGAGATATGAACAATGACCAGCCATCATAACTAAGAAATCTGATAATAGGAGAAATAAGTAAAACTTAGAAAGGTGGAGTATTAAAAAGCTTTTAGCTTGTATAGGGTCTTTCAAAAGCATTGATAAATTGGATGGTACTAGTCAGAAGATTTAAAAGGAATGGGTGTGATCATTAGAAAGCTAAGTTTAGAAATATATGCTAAAGCCATAGGTAGATGACATAGATATATAAAGATGAAGGAGCAGGTTACACCCAGATAATAACTAAACAATGGAAGGATCATAGAGAAGCAAGAGCTACTAGTGAAGCAAGAACACGTGGGCATATGTTACTGCACACATATAATGCATATTGTCCAACATAAGTGTGAATGAAAATCTAATAGGAATTCTTATAAAAGCAACACTTCTGGGAGAAAACTATGCTGAATGGAGTACATGTGGAAAACAGTTTTGTTGATAAACACGTTCTCAAAACAGGCATATGCCTCTGATAGAAGATAGTAATGCAATAGCACAGGTAGAATGTAATTATGTCCCTATTGAGATAAACAAGAATAAGACACTTACTACACTACTCTGGAATCCAGAAAAGATTGTTGATGGCCAGAGTGCAGTAAATCCAAGAGAAATAGATCAGAAACAAGCAAGAACAGTGAGAAAGTTGTTAGCATAGAAAATAAGGCAACAAAACACTAAATAAACAACATTAAAAAAAAAGATTATATATGACTTGTGACCAGACAAGAGAAAGAAAAAAGTTACACATTGAAAAATGAACACAAAGTCTAAAATGACAATACTGCCACATTGCCAGAAAATGTGGTGCACTAACAATGACAGTTAAACAGGATTAAAGTGCTGAAGAAGACTCATAGGACCCAAAATGACAATGCTGACAAGTGTGCAATTTATTAAGGGAAAGGGACGCAATATAGGATGTCATTATTTGCATCACAGCCAAAGGCTGCTTCATACCACAAGGTTTGGATAATGGCCAGGCATCAGCTTCCATTTTCCTCCATTGTATGAACACAATTTCACTGCCAGAAAAGAGCCATGTGCACAGAATCACTCAGAAGCTCAAAATGGATTTACTGCTGAGGTTTCTTTCCCCTGCCAGATATGTAGGCATATTCTTGCTATGTAATCAGCCCCAAAAGCAGAGGACTCTGAAGGTCTCAGTGAAAACAGGTATAAATCATCAATCACACTGTTATTAATAAACACTGTTGATAAGTTGTTAAAATCTGCCTCCAAACATTTTGGACTGCTGGTTACAAAGAAACATTGTTAATATATTTCATTCCTTAAACAACAGATAATGATGTGCAGATACCTTAGCTCAGGACTATTCTGGGTCTGCAGGACTTAACCCTCACAGCAAAGTCCACCATCCTGATTTTGGGTCAAAGCCTTTTATAACAAGAGTAAAAACAACAACAACAAAATTCATTCTTAGTTTGATAGCAATCATGTAGATGTGTCTTTCAATAGCATATAATCAAATAGATAATCAAAACACATATACATATTTCCAAGAGTTGTAATAATCAGGGAGGATTTGTATCATTTAAACCATCCTATAATGCAGCACAAATTGTCTTATATTTTTATATTTTTCCCTTTTGTTTGCCTCCCTGATCTATAGCTATCTATACTTTTTGGTATACATCTATTGAATAATTAAGAACCCTAGTCAATCTGTCATCACTTAAGTCATTTAGACTGTAGGCCAATTCTGTTTCATAGAATAGTATTCTGTGAAATGAAAACCATAAGAGACAGACACATTAGTATTATTCCACACAGTCATTGTCTGAGCTCTGGTCTATTTGTTGATTAGGAGTACATAAAACCATCCTGGAAGTATGTTTATTAAATTAGCCATTGTACAGCTCCCTCGTTTTTCTTTTTATTAAAAAAAATTTTTAATGTTTATTTTTGAGAGACAGCATGAGCGGGAGAGGGCACAGAGAGAGAGGGAGACCTAGAATCCGAAGCAGGCTCCAGGCTCTGAGCTGTCAGCACAGAGCCCAACGCGCTCGAACCCACGAACTGTGAGATCATGACCTGAGCCAAAGTCGGAAGCTCAACTGACTGAGCCACCCAGGCGCCCCAGCTCCCTCGTTTTTTAGAAGAAGAATTTTGGTAGTCTTTGTCCCAAGGGACATCTAAATCTAAGCTAAAAGAGCATATCATTCACTTGTTCTGAACTTTTCAAAAGGCACCAGAGTGATCTTAGATTTTCCTCCCTTGTAACACCCAAAGGTTGGCTACTTTCCACTAAGCAACAATCTCACATTGTACTCACTTACCATTAATTGAAAAATAAACCTTTCTCCTTGAAGTCAGTGATGGTAATGGTAACAAGATGAGATGACCAGGCCTTATTCTTTGGGCCATTCCCAATCATATAGAGTTGGATTGGATAAATACAGAGAAATATATCTATTCAACCCACTAGGCAACAAAATATTTGCATAGTCAAGCCCAACTAGGTGAAATATAAAGAGAATTTTGTCCATCCCATCAATATCTTGGGAATTCTTGTTATTAGTCAAATTAATACACATAGTTTCTGGTTTTGGAATGTTTCTTGCACCTTAATTTTAGCCCTGTTAGGGCCTTCCAGATATGGCATTTAAAAAAGAAAATTGTAAAGTATAGATGAGTTGTATGTAAACTTATTTTTCATCCCCTATGATATGGACTGAATGTTTGTGTCCCTACCCACCCTCACCCCACCCCTGAATCCATACTTTGAAGGCTTAATTCCCCAGTGTGGTAGTATTTGAGATGTCGAGCATTTAGGAGGTAATTAGGTTTAGTTGGGTCATGAGGATGCAGCCCCCATGTTGGCTTAATGTCCTTATAAGGGGAAGAGACCAGAGCCCTCACACTTTGCTCCATGTCAAGATATAGCATGCAAGGAAGCTATCTGTAAACCAGGAAGAGGACCTTTACCAAGAACCCCCACCATGCTACCAATTTGATCTCAGACTTCCAGCCTCCAAAACTGTGAGAAATAGATATTTGTTATTTAAGGCACCATATGTGTGGTGTTTTTTTATAGCAGTCTGAATTAAGACATAGTATTCTATCTTCCCAGTACTACCAATAAAACAGTGATTTAACTAATCAAGACTCAACTTTAAGTCCCTCATGTTAAATTGCAAAACAATGCTGAAGGTTTGTAGATTAGTGCTTCTATCTTTTGTTACCCCTGTGTATTGAAGCAGATATTTAAATTGCTAATTCTGATTGTTTACTAAATGGTCACTAAATTAACCACACTTAATCCAGTAGTCCAGTTAGTATATCCTTTTAGTTTGGTATATCTTTTAGTTTCACAGGAACTTTCAACCACCATCTTATACACTTCCTCCCAATTTTCACTGTTATTTTCTGTTTCCAGTTTTGGATTCAGTTCCTGGAGAGAAACGTCTGCCACATTCACTCCACTCCACACAGTCACACTTGGGACACCATGTTCTTCCCAAATCCATCCATGGCAGCTGCTGGGTTGAATGCCAAGTTTTTTCAGCCATAAAATAGCTAAATCTAACAGAATCCAGATTACACCCACTTCCTCTAGGTGACATATGTGGGAATATCTGCTGGGTTGGAAACCATAATTATGAATCAATAAGGGCTGTATGTGACTATCTGAGGAATAATGAATTTGAAGACATTAACATTCCTCTGCACCGGATTGAGATGGCTCTTTCTCTACTGCTGGCGGACTCCTGTAGTTATCACCACAATCTTAGAACTGGCAGTCACAGGTAATCCTTATCTGTCATGTCACAACTTCAGGTGTCTGAAGAAATAATGTCCCATGTTGCAGATCCATCATTTCTCCTTTGAGTTTATCTTCCAAAATGCCCACAGGGCAAGCTCATCATCCTGAGGCTTTCCCAACATACTGATGGCACACACTGTACCAACATCCACTACAGTGATCTTATTGTTTGAGACGGTTGCCTCTTCTACAAC
Source organism: Lynx rufus (assembly GCF_022079265.1). Taxonomy (NCBI): domain Eukaryota; kingdom Metazoa; phylum Chordata; class Mammalia; order Carnivora; family Felidae; genus Lynx; species Lynx rufus. The sequence continues at coordinate 31,230,398 of NW_025814824.1, read as the reverse complement.
TGGTGTAATCAGTTTTTCCTTAAGAGTTGCCATTGTATCCAGGAAAGAAATGTCTGTAAAAGTCTTGTGAAGGAGACAATGTCAGATTCTGGCACTCTTTTCTCAGACTCATAGCCTTAAGAACTATGAAGAATAAATTTTTTTTAAGCCATCTAATCTATAATTTATTATAGCAGCCTGAACTAAGGGCCCATCCATATAACCTCATTTTCCTTAATTACCTCTTTTAAGGCCATGTTTCTAAATACAGTGGCATTCTGAAATACTGAGAGCTAGGATTTCAACATATGAATTTAGAGGGGCTACACTTCCCTCCGTAATATAGATGAATCTTAAAAACACACTTAGTGAGATAAGCCAGAGACAAAATAATAAAAATTGTATGATTTCACCTATATAAGGTACCTACAATAGTCAAATTTATAGAGACAGAAAGTAGAATATTGGTTACCAGAAGGTGGAGAAAGAGAGGAATGGAGAGTCATTTTTTAATGCGTACAAAATTTCAATTTGGGATGATGACAAAGTTCTGAAGATTGGATGTTGTGGCAGTTGCACACCAATGTGAATGTACATAATGCCATTGAGTTTCATATTTTAAATTATTGAAATGGTAAATTTTATGCTGTGTATTTTACCACAATTTTATGTAGAAATAAAACATACAGTAATGGAAATAAGGGATGCCTTTAATGTGCTCATTAGTGTACTCATTATAGCCAAGAAAAGAACAAAAAGAATCAGTGAACTTCAAGGTATGTCAATACTTCAAAGAAGGAAAGTGTGAAATTAAAATTAAAACTTTAATGTTTTTACTTTTAATTGATCTAAAACATGTTTTTAAAAGCAATAACAATCACAATATGTTGGGTGATTATAGGATATAGGTAAGTAAAATGAATGACAGGAATGTCACAGGGACATAGGGAGAACTAGGGAATACTCTTATAAGGTATCTATGATACATGTGAAGTCATATAGTGATATTTAAAAGTAGACTTAGAATACATTTTAAGCTGTAGGGCAACCATTAAGAAACTAAGATAAATATAATTTTTCTTCATATATTTTCCCTCTGCTATAATGGGTTGTAATTGACAAAATTGTATACATTTAAAGGGTACAATGTGATCATTTGATATATGTATACCTTGTGAAATTATCACAATCACATTAATAACTCATCTATCACTTCACATAGTTTTGTGTGTGTGTGTATGAGAACTCTTAAGATTTACTCTCTTAGCAAATTTTAAGTATACAATACAGTATCAACTATAGTCTACATGCTTTACATTAAACCCTCAGAACTTATTTATCCTATAACAATATTTGTATCCTTTTACTAACATTTCCCCATTTCCTCCATCATCCTGGCAACCACCATTTTATTAGTTAAAAAAAAAAATTTTTTTTTTTTTTAGATTTCACATCTACATGATACTATACATTAATTGTCTTTGTCTGGCTTCATTACTTAGCATAATGCCCTCCAGTTTCATCCATGATGTTGCAAATGGCAGGATTTTCTTTTCTTAAGGTTGAATACTATTCCATTGTATATATACATATACTACATTATCTTTACACATTCATCCATCAGTGTACACTTAGGTTGTTTCCATACCTTGGATATGAACATAGGAGTACAGATATCTCTTTGGGGTAATGATTTTGTCTCCTTCAGATATACACCCAGAACTGGAATTGCTGGATCATATGATAGTTGTATTTATTTTTTATTTTTTTTAATGTTTATTTATTTTTGACAGAGAGAGATAGAGCATGAGCGGGGGCGGGGGGGGGGGGGCAGAGAGAGAGGGAGACACAGAATCTGAAGCAGGATCCAGGCTCAGAGCTGTCAGCACAGAGCCCCACGTGAGGCTAGAACTCACAGACTGCGAGATCATGACCTGAGTGGAAGTCGGACGCTCAACCATCTGAGCCACCCAGGCGCCCCTATGTTGTTTTTTTTTTAAGAACCTCCATACTGTTTTCTATTGTGGCTAGATAGTTCACATTGCCACCAAAAGTGTACACAAGTTTCCTTTTCTCTACATTCGCACTAGTGTTTATTATTTCTTATCTTTTTGATAGTAGATATCCTAACAACTGTGAAGTAATATCTCATTGTGATTTTAATTTAGATTTCCCTGATGATTAATAATTTTGAACATCAGTTCATGTCTTGTTAGCTTTGTATGTATTCTTTGGAAAATGCCAGTCAGGTCCTTTGCTCATTTTTTAGGCAGAATTTTATTTATTTATTTAGCTATTGAGTCATAGAAGTTTTGTATATATTTTAAATATTAACTCCTTATCAGATGTATGGTTTGCAAATATAATTTTCCAGTTCATAGGTTACATTTTTCTTTTGTTGATTTTTTTCCCTTTGCAATGTAGAAGCCTTTTAGTTTTATGTAGTCCCGCTTTTTTGTCATTGTTTTTGTTTTGTCATTGTTGGCTTGTTTCATTTTTGCTTTAGTTTCCTGTAATTTTGATGTCATACCCAAAAAATTATTGCCAACAACTATAGCAAGGAGATTTTTTCCTATGCTTTCTTCCAGGAGAGTTACAGTTTCAGATCTTTTATTTAAATCTTTAATTCATTTAGGGTTAATTTCTGTGAGTGGTGTAAGATAGGGGTTCAGTTTCATTCTTTTGCATGTGAATATCCACTTTTTCCAGTAACATTTATTGAAGTGACTTTTCTTCTCCATTGTGTTTTGGTGCCCTTTTCAAATATTAGTTAATCATATATGTGTGGGTTTATTTCTGGGCTTTGTATTCTATTCCATTAGTCTATATGTCTGTTTTTATGTCAATACCGTACTGTTTTGGTTACTATAGATTTGTAATATAATTTGAGGTCATGAAGTATGATACCTCTACCCTCATTCTTCTTGCTCAAGATTGATTTGGATGTTTGGGACTTTGGGGTTCCATATAAATCTTAGGAATTTTTTTTCTAGTTCTGTGAAAAATGCCAGTGGAATTTGATGTGTATTATATTGAATATGTATATCACTTTGGATAGTATGGATATTTTAACAATATTAATTCTCCTAATTATGCACATGGAATATCTTTTCCTTTATTAATGTCTTCTTCAATTTCTTTCATTAGTACCTTAAATTTTCCATGTACAAATCTCTCACCTCCTTGGTTAAGTTTTTTCCAAGGCATTTGTTGTTTTTGATTCTATTGTAAATAGTATTGCATTCTTAATTTATCTTTCAGATAGTTTATTTCAGATAGCTATTGATGTGTAGAAACAACTGATTTTTGTATGTGGATTTTGTATCCTGCAAGTTTATGGAATTTATTTATTAGTGTTATAGTTTTCTGGTGGAGTCTTTAGGATTTTTTTATATATAACACCATCATCTGCACATAGAGGCGATTTTACTTCTTCCTTTTTAATTTAAGTGTTTTTTTTTTCTTTTTTTCTTTTTCTTGCCTGGTTTTCTGGCTAGGACTTCCAATACCATGTTTAATAGAAGTGGCAAATGTGGTATCCTTGTTCCTGATTTTAGAGGAAAAGCTTTTAGTCTTTAATTGTTAAGTACGTTGTTTGCTATGGATTTATCATATATGGTCTTTTTTATGTTGAGGTACATATCTTTTATACTTAATTTGTTGAGTTAGGTGGGGAATGGGCTAGATGGGTGATGGATATTAAAGAGGACCGTTGTTATGATGAGCACCAGGTGTTCTATGTAATTGATGAAATCACTGAATTCTACTAAAACCAATATTGCACTGTATGTTAACTAAAATTTAAATAAAATTTTGGAAAAGGATGTTGAATGCTGTCAAGTGTTTATTTCTCCATCTATTAAGGTTATTACATAATATCTATTCTTCCTTCTGTTAATGTGATATATCATATTTATTGAATTGTGTACATTGAACCATCCATGCATTTCAGGGATAAATTCCACCTCATTATAGGTTATTCTTTTAATGTGCTGTCGATTTGGTTTGCTAGTATTTTGTTGAGGATTTTTTCATGTGTTTATTAGGGATATTGGCCTATACTTTTCTTTCCTTTCAGTCCTTGTCTGGCCTTGGTATCGGGGTAATGATACTTTGTAAAATGAGATTGAAAGTGTTCCCTCCTTTTTAATTTTTTTGGGAGACATTGAAAGGACTTGGTGTTAATTCTTCTTTAAACGTTTGGTAGAATTCACTAGTGAAGACATCTGGAACAGACTTTTTTGTTGGGGATTTTGTTACCACCTTAATATTCTTACTTGTTATTGGCCCATTCAGATTTTACATTTCTTCATGGTTAATTTGGGGTATATTATATATTTCTAGGAATTTATCCATTTAACCTAGGTTATTCAATATTATTGACCTACAGTTGTTCATAGCAGACTCATTATCCTTTGTAGTTCTGTGATATCAGTTGCAATGTCTTATTTTTCATTTCTGATTTCATTTATTTGAATCCATTTTTCCCTTAATCTGCTAAATGTCAATTCTGATTATCTTTTAAAAAAAACAAACAGATGTTATTCCAATAGGAAAGAGCTTCTATTTTTTTTTCTAGTCTCTATTTCATTTATTTCCTCTCATCTTCATTATTTATTTATTTATTTATTTATTTATTTATTTATTTTTTGCCTTCTGCTAACTTTGGGCTTTGTTTATTTTGTAGTTCCTTAAAGAACTTCATGAGCAAATTATTTTCCTATTATTTTTCTTTAAAGATAATTGAGTGCTTAAACATAACAATATCACATTATTATAATACATGTATAAGTAAAATATATAGCGAACAAAACCATATGGATTGAAAGGAGAGAAGTGGGATGCACTATTGTAGTGTTCTGATGCTATATGTAAAGTGGTATATTAGTTGAAGTTAGATTGCAATGAATTTAAGATGTATATCATTACATCTTGGGTAATGAGCTTATAAAATGAGATAAAATGTAACAATAAAAATATCTAATCAAAAGGAAATCAGAAAAGAGGAAAATAAAATAGGTCAGCAACAAAAAGCAAAATGAGCCATATAAATATTGACATTAAAAATGTAAGTGGTTTCAACACCACAGTTAAAGTGGTCAGATTGTCAGATTAATAAAAAGAAATAGAGAAGGAAAGAGAGAAAGAGAAAGAGAAAGGAAAGAAGAAAAGAAAAAGAAAAAAGAAAAGGAAAAGAAAAGAAAGAATCAAACTCTACTGTTGGGTGCTTACAAGAAACACATTTTTTTAAATAAAGAAATAAATATTCTTTGGATAAATACCTACTAGTGCAATTGCTGCATCATAGAGTCGTTCTACTTTTTAAATTTTTGAGGAACCTCCATACTTTTTCCCACAGTGGCTGCACCAGTTTCCATTCCCACAAACAGTCCAAAAGGAGTCCCTTTCTCCACATCCCCACTAAAATCTATTATTTCCTGTGTGGTTGATGTTATCCATGCTGACAGCTGTGAAGTGATATCTCATTGTAGTTTTGATTTGTATTTTTCTGATGATCAGTGATGTTGAGCATCTTTTCATTTGTCTGTTGGCAATCTGGATATCTTATTGTAATAAGCACCAGGTGTTGTAAGAAAGCCTTGAATCACTATATTGTACATCTGAAACTAATATTACACTGTATCTCAACTAACTGGAATTTGAATAAAAACTTAGGGAATATCACATGAGGCATGGGGTGAAATAAACTGGACACCTCCCCCAAAAAAGAAAGGAATAAGCTAAAAGTAAAGGGATGCAAAATACATATCATGTTAACAGAAATCAATAGAGAGCTGAAGTGTAAATATTAATATTAGACAAAGTAGGTTTCAGAGCAAAGACTATAACTAGGGGAAAAAATTATGTACTATGTGATGGACCATAAAATAAACCACAACCAATGGGTTATTTAATTAAATCAATTAAACAAGATTAAATAAGATGAAAAGTTAATTTTGTATTTAATTCATTTCAAAATGTAATTAAGTAAGTAAAATCACTTATGTCATATAAAGTATGTTTTCTGATTACAATTAAAATCAATAACAAAAAGTTAACAGGATTTTCTTTTTTTAACTTTCTTATTTTACTTATTTTTTAAAATATAATTTATTGTTCAAATTGGCTAACATACAGGGTATACAGTGTGCTCTTGGTTTTGGGAGTAGATACCTGTGATTCATCGCTTACATAAAATACCCAGTGCTCATCCCAACAAGTTCCCTCCTCAATACCCATCACCCATTTTCTGCTCTCCCCCGCCTCATTCACCCTCAGTTTGTTCTCTGTATTTAAGAGTCTCTTATGGTTTGCCTCCCTCATTTCTGTTTGTAACTTTTCCCCCTTCCCTTACCCCAGTCTTAACAGAAGGCTGTTGGGTTTCTCACGGTCCACATATGACTGAAAACATATGATATCTGTCTTTCTCTGACTGACTTATGTCACTTAGTATAATACTCTCCAGTGCCATCCACATTGCTGCAAATGACAGGATTTCACTCTTTCTCATTGCCTAGTAGTATCCCATTGTATGTATAAGCCACATCTTCGTTATCCATTCATCAGTTGATGAACATTTTGGCTCTTTCCATAATTTGGCTATTGTTGAAAGGGTTTCTATAAGCATTGGGGTGCATGTGCCCTATGAATCAGCCCTCTTGTAACTTTGGATAAATTTCTAGTAGTGCTATTGCTGGCTCATAGGGTAGTTCTAATTTTTTGAGGAACCTCCACACTGTTTTCCAGAGAAGCTGCGCCAGTTTGCATTCCCACCAACAGTGCAAGAGAGTTCCCATTTCTCCACATCCTCACCAGCATCTATAGTCTCCTGATCTGTTCATTTTGGCTACTCTACTCTCAGTGTGGTTTTGATTTGTATTTCCCTGATGAGGAGTGACACTGAGCAGAATTCATGTATTGGGTTTAGCAGACTTTTGGTGGACTCTTTTGGGATTTCCATAGAGTATCATGTTGTCTGCCAAAAGTGAAAGTTTGATTCTTCTTTGACAATTTTGATGCCTTTGTTTTTTTTTTTATATATATGAAATTTATTGACAAATTGGTTTCCATACAACACCCAGTGCTCATCCCAAAAGTTGCCCTCCTCAATACCCATCACCCACCCTCCCCTCCCTCCCACCCCCCATCAACCCTCAGTTTGTTCTCAGTTTTTAACAGTCTCTTATGCTTTGGCTCTCTCCCTCTCTAACCTCTTTTTTTTTTTCCTTCCCCTCCCCCATGGGTTCCTGTTAAGTTTCTCAGGATCCACATAAGAGTGAAACCATATGGTATCTGTCTTTCTCTGTATGGCTTATTTCACTTAGCATTACACTCTCCAGTTCCATCCACGTTGCTACAAAAGGCCATATTTCATTTTTTCTCATTGCCACATAGTATTCCATTGTGTATATATACCACAATTTCTTTATCCATTCATCAGTTGATGGACATTTAGGCTCTTTCCATAATTTGGCTATTGTTGAGAGTGCTGCTATGAACATTGGGGTACAAGTGCCCCTATGCATCAGTACTCCTGTATCCCTTGGGTAAATTCCTAGCAGTGCTATTGCTGGGTCATAGGGTAGGTCTATTTTTAATTTTCTGAGGAACCTCCACACTGCTTTCCAGAGCGGCTGCACCAATTTGCATTCCCACCAACAGTGCAAGAGGGTTCCCATTTCTCCACATCCTCTCCAGCATCTATAGTCTCCTGATTTGTTCATTTTGGCCACTCTGACTGGCGTGAGGTGATACCTGAGTGTGGTTTTGATTTATATTTCCCTGATAAGGAGTGACACTGAACATCTTTTCATGTGCCTGTTGGCCATCTGGATGTCTTCTTTAGACAAGTGTCTATTCATGTTTTCTGCCCATTTCTTCACTGGGTTATTTGTTTTTCAGGTGTGGAGTTTGGTGAGCTCTTTATAGATTTTAGATACTAGCCCTTTGTCCGATATGTCATTTGCAAATATCTTTTCCCATTCGGTTGGTTGCCTTTTAGTTTTGTTGGTTGTTTCCTTTGCTGTGCAGAAGCTTTTTATCTTCATAAGGTCCCAGTAATTCACTTTTGCTTTTAATTCCCTTGCCTTTGGGGATGTGTCGAGTAAGAGATTGCTACGGCTGAGGTCAGAGAGGTCTTTTCCTGCTTTCTCCTCTAAGGTTTTGATGGTTTCCTGTCTCACATTTAGGTCCTTTATCCATTTTGAGTTTATTTTTGTAAATGGTGTGAGAAAGTAGTCTAGTTTCAACCTTCTGCATGTTGCTGTCCAGTTCTCCCAGCACCATTTGTTAAAGAGGCTTTTTTCCATTGGATGTTCTTTCCTGCTTTGTCAAAGATGAGTTGGCCATACGTTTGTGGGTCTAGTTCTGGGGTTTCTATTCTATTCCATTGGTCTGTGTGTCTGTTTATGTGCCAATACCATGCTGTCTTGATGATGACAGCTTTGTAGTAGAGGCTAAAGTCTGGGATTGTGATGCCTCCTGCTTTGGTCTTCTTCTTCAAAATTCCTTTGGCTATTCGGGGCCTTTTGTGGTTCCATATGAATTTTAGGATTGCTTGTTCTAGTTTCGAGAAGAATGCTGGTGCAATTTTGATTGGGATTGCAGTGAATGTGTAGATAGCTTTGGGTAGTATTGACATTTTGACAATATTTATTTTTCCAATCCATGAGCAGGGAATGTCTTTCCATTTCTTTAAATCTTCTTCAATTACCTTCATAAGCTTTCTATAGTTTTCAGCATACAGATCCTTTACATCTTTGGTTAGATTTATTCCTAGGTATTTTATGCTTCTTGGTGCAATTGTGAATGGGATCATTTTCTTTATTTGTCTTTCTGTTGCTTCATTGTTAGTGTATAAGAATGCAACTGATTTCTGTACATTGATTTTGTATCCTGCAACTTTGCTGAATTCATGTATCAGTTCTAGCAGACTTTTGGTGGAGTCTATCGGATTTTCCATGTATAATATCATGTCATCTGCAAACTGAAAGCTTGACTTCATCTTTGCCAATTTTGATGCCTTTGATTTCCTTTTGTTGTCTGATTGCTGATGCTAGAACTTCCAGCACTATGTTTAAACAACAGCAGTGAGAGTGGGCATCCCTGTCGTGTTCCTGATCTCAGGGAAAAAGCTCTCAGTTTTTCCCCGTTGAGGATGATGTTAGCTGTGGGCTTTTCATAAATGGCTTTTATGATCTTTAAGTATGTTCCTTCTATCCCGACTTTCTCAAGGGTTTTTATTAAGAAAGGGTGCTGGATTTTGTCAAAGGCCTTTTCTGCATCGATTGACAGGATCATATGGTTCTTCTCTTTTTTTTTGTTAATGTGATGTATCACGTTGATTGATTTGCGAATGTTGAACCAGCCCTGCATCCCAGGAATGAATCCCACTTGATCATGGTGAATAATTCTTTTTATATGCTGTTGAATTCGATTTGCTAGTATCTTATTGAGAATTTTTGCATCCATATTCATCAGGATATTGGCCTGTAGTTCTCTTTTTTTACTGGGTCTCTGTCTGGTTTAGGAGTCAAAGTAATACTGGCTTCATAGAATGAGTCTGGAAGTTTTCCTTCCCTTTCTATTTCTTGGAATAGCTTGAGAAGGATAGGTATTATCTCTGCTTTAAACGTCTGGTAGAACTCCCCTGGGAAGCCATCTGGTCCTGGACTCTTATTTGTTGGGAGATTTTTGATAACCGATTCAATTTCTTCGCTGGTTATGGGTCTGTTCAAGCTTTCTATTTCCTCCTGATTGAGTTTTGGAAGAGTGTGGGTGTTTAGGAATTTGTCCATTTCTTCCAGGTTGTCCAATTTGTTGGCATATAATTTTTCATAGTATTCCCTGATAATTGTTTGTATCTCTGAGGGATTGGTTGTAATAATCCCATTTTCATTCATGATTTTATCTATTTGGGTCATCTCCCTTTTCTTTTTGAGAAGCCTGGCTAGAGGTTTGTCAATTTTGTTTATTTTTTCAAAAAACCAACTCTTGGTTTTGTTGATCTGTTCTACAGTTTTTTTAGATTCTATATTGTTTATTTCTGCTCTGATCTTTATTATTTCTCTTCTTCTGCTGGGTTTAGGCTGCCTTTGCTGTTCTGCTTCTATTTCCTTTAGGTGTGCTGTTAGATTTTGTATTTGGGATTTTTCTTGTTTCTTGAGGTAGGCCTGGATTGCAATGTATTTTCCTCTCAGGACTGCCTTCGCTGCGTCCCAAAGCGTTTGGATTGTTGTATTTTCATTTTCGTTTGTTTCCATATATTTTTTGATTTCTTCTCTAATTGCCTGGTTGACCCACTCATTCGTTAGTAGGGTGTTCTTTAACCTCCATGCTTTTGGAGGTTTTCCAGACTTTTTCCTGTGGTTGATTTCAAGCTTCATAGCATTGTGGTCTGAAAGTATGCATGGTATAATTTCAATTCTTGTAAACTTATGAAGGGCTGTTTTGTGACCCAGTATATGATCTATCTTGGAGAATGTTCCATGTGCACTCGAGAAGAAAGTATATTCTGTTGCTTTGGGATGCAGAGTTCTAAATATATCTGTCAAGTCCATCTGATCCAGTGTCTCATTCAGGGCCCTTGTTTCTTTATTGACCGTGTGTCTAGATGATCTATCCATTTCTGTAAGTGGGGTGTTAAAGTCCCCAGGAATTACCACATTCATATCAATAAGGTTGCTTATGTTTATGAGTAATTGTTTTATATATATTTGGGGGCTCTGGTATTCGGCGCATAGACATTTATAATTGTTAGCTCTTCCTGATGGATAGACCCTGTAATTATTATATAATGTCCTTCTTCATCTCTTGTTACAGCCTTTAATTTAAAGTCTAGTTTGTCTGATATAAGTATGGCTACTCCAGCTTTCTTTTGGCTTCCAGTAGCATGATAAATAGTTCTACATCCCCTCACTCTCAATCTAAAGGTGTCCTCAGGTCTAAAATGAGTCTCTTGTAGACAGCAAATAGATGGGTCTTGTTTTTTTTTATCCATTCTGATACCCTATGTCTTTTGGTTGGCGCATTTAATCCATTTACATTCAGTGTTATTATAGAAAGATACGAGTTTAGAGTCATTGTGATGTCTGTATGTTTTATGCTTGTAGTGATGTCTCTGGTACTTTGTCTCCCAGGGTCCCCCTTAGGATCTCTTGTAGGGCTGGTTTAGTGGTGACAAATTCCTTCAGTTTTTGTTTGTTTGGGAAGACCTTTATCTCTCCTTCTATTCTAAATGACAGACTTGCTGGATAAAGGATTCTCGGCTGCATATTTTTTCTGTCTAGCACACTGAAAATCTCGTGCCAATTCTTTCTGGCCTGCCAAGTTTCAAAAGAGAGATCCGTCACGAGTCTTATAGGTCTCCCTTTATATGTGAGGGCACGTTTACCCCTTGCTGCTTTCAGAATTTTCTCTTTATCCTTGTATTTTGCCAGTTTCACTATGATATGTCGTGCAGAAGATCGATTCAAGTTACGTCTGAAAGGAGTTCTCTGTGCCTCTTGGATTTCAATGCCTTTTTCCTTCCCCAGTTCAGGGAAGCTCTCAGCTATTATTTCTTCAAGTACCCCTTCAGCACCTTTCCCTCTCTCTTCCTCCTCTGGGATACCAATTATGCGTATATTATTTCTTTTTAGTGTATCACTTAGTTCTCTAATTTTCCCCTCATACTCCTGGATTTTTTTATCTCTCTTCTTCTCAGCTTCCTCTTTTTCCATAACTTTATCTTCTAGTTCACCTATTCTCTCCTCTGCCTCTTCCATCTGAGCCGTGGTGGTTTGCATTTTGTTTTGCATTTCATTTAAAGCGTTTTTCAGCTCCTCGTGACTGTTCCTTAGTCCCTTGATCTCTGTAGCAAGAGATTCTCTGCTGTCCTGTATACTGTTTTCCAGCCCAGCGATTAATTTTATGACTATTATTCTAAATTCACTTTCTGTTATATTATTTAAATCCTTTTTGATCAGCTCATTAGCTGTTGTTATTTCCTGGAGATTCTTCTGAGGGGAATTCTTCTGCTTGGTCATTTTGGATAGTCCCTGGTGTGGTGAGGACCTGTAGGGCACTTCCCCTGTGCTGTGGTGTATAACTGGAGTTGGTGGGCGGGGCCACAGTCAGTCCTGATGTCTGCCCCCAGCCCACCACTGGGGCCACAGTCAGACTGGTGTGTGTGTGCCTTCTCTTCCCCTCTCCTAGGGGCGGGATTCACTGTGGGGTGGCGTGGCCCGTCTGGGCTACTTGCACACTGCCAGGCTTGTGATGCTGGGGATCTGGCGTATTAGCTGGGGTGGGAAGGCAAGGTGCACGGCGGCAGGGGGGGCAGGCTTAGCTCGCTTCTCCTTAGGTGATCCACTTCAGGAGGGGCCCTGTGGCAGCCGGAGGGAGTCAGATCGCTGCCGGAGGTTTGGCTCCGCAGAAGCACAGAGTTGGGTGTTTGCGCGGTGCGAGCAATTTCCCTGGCCGGAACCGGTTCCCTTTGGGATTTTGGCTGGGGGATGGGCGGGGGAGATGGCGCTGGCGAGCGCCTTTGTTCCCCGCCAAACCGAGCTCTGTCGTCAGGGGGCTCCGCAGCTCACCCTCCCTTTGTCCTCCAGCCTTCCCGCTTTCCGAGCAGAGCTGTTAACTTGTGACCTCCCAGACGCTAAGTCGCGCTTGCTGTCGGAACACAGTCCGTCAGGCCCCTCCGCTTTTGCAAGCCGGACTCGGGGGCTCTGCTTGGCCGGCGAGCCGCCCCTCCGCCCTGGCTCCCTCCCGCCAGTCCGTGGAGCGCACACCGCCTTGCCACCCTTCCTACCCTCTTCCGTGGGCCTCTCGTCTGCACTTGGGTCTGCTAATCCTCTGGCGGTTTTCTGGGTTATTTAGGCAGGTGTAGGTGGAATCTAAGTGATCAGCAGGACGCGCGGTGAGCCCAGCGTCCTCCTACGCCGCCATCCTCCCCTCTCCCCAGGGCTCAATTTTGATGCCTTTGACTTCCTTTTGTTATCTGATTGCTGATGCTAGGACTTCAACACTATGTTAAACAACAGTGGTGAGAGTGGACATCCGTGTCATATTCCTGATCTCAGGGGGAAAGCTCTCAGTTTTTCCCCATTGAGGATGATATTAGCTGTGGGTTTTTCATAAATGGCTTTTATGATGTTTAAGTATGTTCTTTCTATCCCAACTTTCTCGAGGGTTTTTATTAAGGATGCTGTATTTTGTCCAATATTTTTTTAGCATCTATTGACAGGATCGTATGGTTCTTATCCTTTCTTTTATTAATGTGATGTATCACACTGATTGATTTGCGAATATTGAACCAGCCCTGCAGCCCAGGAATGAATCCCACCTGATCATGGTGAATAATTCTTTTTATATGCTGTTGAATTTGATTTGCTAGTATCTCATTGAGAATTTTTGCATTCTGTTCATCAGGGATATTGGCCTATAATTCTCCTTTTTTGTGGGGTCTCTGTCTGGTTTGGGAATCAAGGTAATGCTGGCTTCATAGAATGAGTCCAGAAGTTTTCTGTCTGTTTCGTTTTTTGGGACAGCTTGAGAAGGATAGGTATTAACTCTGCTTCAAATGTTAATTCCCCTGGGAAGCCATCTGGCCCAGGACTCTTATTTGTTGGGAGATTTTTGATAACTGATTCAATTTCTTCAGCAGTTATGGGTCTGTTCAAATTTTCTATTTCTTCCCATTTGAGTTTTGGTAGTGTGTGGGTGTCTAGGAATCTGTCCATTTCTTTCAGGTTTGTTGGTATTTAGTTTTTCATAGTATTCTGTGATAATTGCTCATATTTCTGAGGGATTGGTTATGGTAAATCCATTCTCATTTCTGATTTTATCTATTTGGGTCCTCTCTAATTTATTTTTGAGAGTCTGGCTAGAGATTTATCAATTTTACTTTTTCAAAAAACTTGCTCTTAGTTTCATTGATCTGTTCTACTGTTGTTATTTTTTATTTTTTGGATCCTATATAGTTTATTTCTTCTCTGATCTTTATTATATCTTTTCTTTTGCTGGCCTTGGGGTTTCTTTGCTGTTCTGCTTCTAGTCCCTTTAGGTGTGCTGTTAGATTTTATATTTTGGATTTTTCTTGTTTCTTGAGATAGGCCTGGATTGCAATGCATTTTCCTCTTAGGAATGCCTTTGCTGCAGCCCAAAGGGTTTGGATTGTTGTGTTTTCATTTTCATTTGTTTCCATATATTTTTAAATTTCTTCTTTAATTGCCTGGTTGATCCATTCATTCTTTTTTTTTTTTTCAATGTTTTTTTAAATTTATTTTTGGGACAGAGAGAGACAGAGCATGAACGGGGGAGGTGCAGAGAGAGAGGGAGACACAGAATCGGAAACAGGGTCCAGGCTCCGAGCCATCAGCTCCGAGCCTGACGCGGGGCTCGAACTCACAGACCGCGAGATCGTGACCTGGCTGAAGTCGGACGCTTAACCGACTGCGCCACCCAGGCGCCCCGACCCATTCATTCTTTAGTAGGATGTTCTTTAACCTCCATGCATTTGAAGGTTTTCCAGACTTTTTCTGTGGTTGATTTCAAGTTTCCTAACATTGTGATCTGAAAATGTGTGTGGTATGATCTCAATTCTTTTATATTTATTGAGGAATGTTTTGTGACCCAGTATGTGATCTATCTTGGATAATGTTCCATATGCACTGAATATATCTGTCAAGTCTATCTGGTCCAGTGTTTCATTCAGGGCCACTGTTTCTTTATTGATTTTCTGCCTAGATGATCCGTCCATTGTTGTAAGTGCAGTATTGAAGTCACTGCAATTACTGCATTCTTATCAATAAGGTTGCTTATGTTTGTAATGGTTTTATGTATTTGGGTGCTCCAAATCGGGTGCATGAATATTTATAATTGTTATCTCTTCTTGATTGATAGACCCCTTACTTGTGATATAATGCACTTCTTCTTCTCTTGTTACAGACTTTAGGTTAAATCTAGTTTGTCTGATATAAGTATGGCTATTCCAATTTTCTTTTGACTTCTAGTAGCATGATAGATGGTTCTCCATCCCCTCACTTTCAAGGTGAGGGGTCCTGAAGGTGTCCTCAGGTCTTAAATGGGTCTCTTGTAGACAGCAAATAAATGGGTCTTGTTTTTTTATCCATTCTGGTACTCTATGTGTTTTGATTGGAGCATTTAGTCCATTTACATTCAGCGTTACTATCGAAAGATTTGGATTTAGTGTCATTGTGTTATCTGTAGTTTCATGCTTGTGCTGATGTCTCTGGTCCTTTGTAGTCTTTGCAGCATTCTACTCACAGAGTTCCCCTTAGGATCTCTTGTAGGGCTAGTTTAGTGGTGATGAACTCCTTCGGTTTTTGTTTGGGAAAACTTTGATCTCTCCTTCTATTCTGAATGACATCCCTGCTGGATAAAGGATTCTTGGATGCATATTCCTCCTATTCAGCACATTGAGTATTTCCTGCCACTCCCTCTGGCCTGCCAAGTTTCAGTAGATAGGTCTACTACTACCCTTATGTGTCTACCTTTGTAGGTTAAGGCCCATTTGTCCTTAGCTGCCTTCAGAATTCTCTCTTTATCTTTGTATTTTGTCAGTTTCACTATGATATGTCATGCAGAAGATCAATTCCTGTTACATCTGAAGGGAGTGCTTTGTCCCTCCTGGATTTCAATGTCTGTTTCCTTGCCCAGACTGGAGAAGTTCTCAGCTATTATTTGTTCAAGTACACTTTCCTCCCCTTTCTCTCTCTCTTCTTCTTCTGAAACTCCTATGATACAGATACTATTATGTTTTATTGAATAACTTAGTTCTCTAATTCTCCCATCATGATTTAGAATTTTTTATCTCTCTTTTTCTCAGCTTCATCTTTTCCCATAATTTTATCTTCTATTTCTCTTTCATCTCCCCTCTGCCTCTTCAATCTTCACTGTCACTGCATCTAGTTTTTTTTTGCACCTCATTTACAGCATTTCTTAATTTGTCATGACTATTTTTTAGTTACTTGATCTCTGTAGCAATAGATTCTCTGCTGTCTTCTATGATTTTTTCAAGCCCAGAGATTAATCTCATGACTATTATTCTAAATTCTTGATCAGATATACTGTTTATATCTGTTTTGATCAATTCTTTAGCTGTCATTTCTTCCTGGAATTTCTTTTGAGGAGAATTCTTCCATTTTGTCATTTTAGCTAGTTTTCTGTCCCTAATGTGTTTTGAAAGCTTGTTATATGTCCTGTACCTGCGAGTGCTACTATATTAAAGAGGGGTCATACACTCACTGTCCAGGGCCTGGCCCTTCAAGAGGTGTTTTTAGGAGTATGTTACATGCTGTCTGTTGTTCTGACTCTGGTTGCTTTATCTCCCTACTTGTGATGTTTTGGACCTTCCACTAGGTGTGCTTTGATTTGTTCATTTGATACAGCGCTGGAAAAAAAAAATTAAAGGCAGGGAGGCGGGATAATGGTGGTGGAAGAGGCCTTATCCCATACAAAGAGAGAAATGACAGGGTCAGGGAAAAATAAAATTTAAAAAAAAATGACCAGAAACTATATTACTTAGCCCAGAGAGACAGAGAGGAGAATAAAGGAGATATAGAACAGGTATAAAGAGAATAGATTAAATATGTCTGTTAATAAAACCAACAACCAGAATAACCAGACTAGAGGAGGAAAGAAATAAAAAGGAGAAAAGGAATAAAATATATATACATATATATACATATATGTGTGTATATATATATATATTTTGTCCAAGAATTGTCCAAGAATTAAGTCAGAAAATGCAAAACTGCTGGGTGTTTTGGAACCAGTGGCAGTGCTGGTCTGGAGGAGGGGCTGTCTGTTTGGTCAATTACAATCTTACTCCAGTAAATACCCAGTTACTAGGCATGGAGTGACATGGTCTGATGTAGGTGGGTTCCCTCCTCCATTGTGGGCCCACTGTCCAAAGCCCCACCTTGTTGGTGATGGGGGAAAAATGGTGACACCCCAGTCTCTCCTCCCCAGTCCGGGTATCCCAAACCACTCTGTTCAGGCAGTCCTCACAGTGCTGTCTGGGCACAAGCAGGCCATTTTTTGGTTTTTGGTTTTTGTTTTTGCACTCCACAGTCTCCGGTGCCTCCCTGGGGCTCAACTGGGAATCAAACCCAGATGTCTTAAAGGGTCCCACTCTGCATGTCTGGTTCCAGGGAAGTGCCATTCCACCCCACCAATGAAGAGCCTCCTCACAGTGCCGCACAGGCACAAACAAGGCAGTTTATCCCATTCCACCAACTCCTGCACTTCCCTGGTGCTCAACTGGGATTCAAACCCTGGTGTTTTAAAGGGCCCTGCTCTGTCCACCCCCGTTGCAGGGAAATGCACTCTGCCCCACTGATAAATGGCCTCTGGCTGGTGGGTGCAGGCAGGGTCCTTTGTCCTTTAAACAACTATATACCTTCTTCCCACAGCAATAGAAGGAGAGGATTGCTTTCTCCCACTGCAGACTATGCCTCTGAACTAGTTACTGAGCCAAGGGCTGGCTTCCCTGCTCCCCAGATGTGCAAACAGGGCACCCAGCACCAGTCCAGAGAAAGCCTGGAAGTTAGAGATTGGATCTTTCGCCAATTTTTTTCTGATCCCTGGTCTGTGGTTTTTCTCTTTTCCAAATACAGTCCTACACTTCCACAACCTCTCTTTCTCTTCTCTTTGTCTCTCTGAAGAAGGGGATCCCTCCCCTCTGTGCCTACGCTGCCCATTTTTATCTCTCCCGGTTCGCAGTCACAATCCTGTGGCTTGCCAGTTTGTCCCTTTGGGCCCCTGGAGATGTCTCTGTCACTCTGCAGACCAGACTTGTAATTCAAAGTCCTCTGGCCTCAAAACTGCTGTGTTTGAAGGACAAGGGAACTTTGGGTCCCCCTACTTCTCAGCCATGTTGGATCTCCTCTTAACAGGATTTTCAAGATGGCATTGGAGTGTGAAGACCCCAGGCTCATCTTCTCCCATGAACACAACTAGATAACAATCACATCATCCTAAATACCCCAGAAATAGACCTGCAGACTGACAGAACAGACTCCACAGCTAAAGGGAAAAACGGTGCAACAGCAAAGAAATTGTATTTTTATTTTATTTTGTTTATTTATTTTGATGGTGGGGGGCACAAGAAGAGGAGGGGCAGAGAGAGAGGAGGAGAAAGAGAGAGAATCCCAAGCAAGCTCCATACTGTCAGTGCAGAGCCCAATGCAGGGCTCAAATTCATGAACTGTGAGATCATGACCTGAGCTGAAATCCAGAGTTGGACACTTAACTAACTGAGCTACTCAGGTGCCTCCAAACCCTGGGATTTTTTTTTTTAATTTTTTTTCAACGTTTATTTATTTTTGGGACAGAGAGAGACAGAGCATGAACGGGGGAGGGGCAGAGAGAGAGGGAGACACAGAATCGGAAACAGGCTCCAGGCTCTGAGCCATCAGCCCAGAGCCCGACGCGGGGCTCGAACTCACGGACCGCGAGATCGTGACCTGGCTGAAGTCGGACGCTTAACCGACTGCGCCACCCAGGCGCCCCATAAAAGCAAAAATGAACTATTGGGACTTCATCAAGATAAAAATGTTCTGCACTGCAAAGGAAACAACCAACAAAACTAAAAGGCAACCAACGGAATGGGAAAAGATATTTGCAAATGACATATCGGACAAAGGACTAGTATCCAAAATCTATAAAGAGCTCACCAAACTCCACACCCGAAAAACAAATAATCCAGTGAAGAAATGGGAAGAAAACATGAGTAGACAGTTGTCTAAAGAAGACACCCAGATGGCCAACAGGCACATGAAAAGATGCTCAACATCGCTCCTCATCAGGGAAATACAAATCAAAACCACACTCAGATACCACCTTGCGCGAATCAGAGTGGGTAAAATGAACAAATCCCAAGAGAAACGGGAACCCTCTTGCACTGTTGGTGGGATTGCAAACTGGTGCAGCCGCTCTGGAAAACAGTGTGGAGGTTCCTCAAAAAATTAAAAATAGATCTACCTTATGAGCCAACAATAGCACTGCTAGGAATTTACCCCCAAGGGATACAGGAGTGCTGATCCATAGGGACACTTGTACCCCAATGTTTATAGCAGCACTTTCAACAATAGCCAAATTATGGAAAGAGCCTAAATGTCCATCAACTGATGAATGGATAAAGAAATTGTGGTTTTATACACAATTGAATACTACGTGGCTATGAGAAAGAATGAAATATGTCCTTTTGTAGCAACGTGGATGGAACTGGAGAGTGTTATGCTAATTGAAATAAGTCATACAGAGAAAGACAGGTACCATATGTTTTCACTCTTATGTGGGTCCTGAGAAAACAGAACAAACTGAGGGTTGATGGGGGGGGTGGGAGGGAGGGGAGTGTGGGTGATGGGTATTGAGGAGGTCACCTTTTGGGATGACCACTGGGTGTTGTATGGAAACCAACTTGACAACAAATTTCATATAAAATAAAATTAAATTAAAATACAGAAAGAAAGAAAGAGATTTAATTATTAAAAAATATTTTACACTTACCCTGTTCCACAACTTCAGCTGTAGGTAATGTTCAATAATATGTTTCCTCTTCTGCCCTTTCAGATCTAGAGGTGGAATGTTCTTCCTACTGTTACTAGTCTCTGCCTTCCATTTCTTGCTAGATCCTTCATCTCTCACATAGCTCTATAAGCAAAGCCTTTATTACATGTTCTTCAGAAGACCACTTTGTGCCATCTGTTTCTAGAATGGTAATGTACTGATATAAAATTTAAACACAATTCTTCTCTTTTTTCTATGAACCCTTGGAAAGGCAGCTTTTGTGGATTATCCCAGGGGTGTCCATTTACACAGCAGTTCCTGAGAAAACACTGGTCTATCTTTCAGATATCATCCACTTACTATTTTCAAGATCAAGTCACATGAAAAAAAAGTACGTTCATACACAGAGACCAAGATGTTTTGTTTATATCAGTCATTCCACAAACGTTTATTAAATTTTTGATCAGCCTGAATAGATTTTTGTGAATACTACAGATTTCTCAAAGAGCAAGATTTTAGTTTAATAGTGATTATTTTTATTGAACTGTCATTGAAATAAAACGTTATATTATTTTCAGGTGTACAACATGTGATTTGACAATTCTGTACATTGTGCAATGCTTACCACAATAAGTATAGTTACCATCTGTCACCATGCAGTTATTACAATATTATTGACTATATTCCCTATGCTGTACTTTTCATCCCAGAGACATTCATTTTACAACTGGAAGTTTGTACTTTTAAAAAAAATTTTTTTTAGCGTTTATTTATTTTTGAGAGACAGAGATAAAGCACGAGTGGAGGAGCAGCAGAGAGAGAGGGAGACACAGAATCCGAAGCAGGCTCCAGGCTCTGAGCTATCAGCACAGAGCCCGACACGGCCTCAAACTCACGAACCGCAAGATCATGACCTGAGCAGAGGTCGGACACTTAACTAACTGAGCCACCCAGATGCCCCTGGAAGTTTGTACTTTTTAATCTCCTTTATCTTTTTATCTATCTCTTCACCCCCACTTTGCTCTGACAACCACCAGTTTGTTCTCTATTTACAAATCAGTTTCTAATTTTTGTTTGTAGGTTGTTTTGCTTTTTAGATTCCACATATAAGTGAAATCATATATTTGTATTTCTCTGACTTATTTCACTTAGCATAATACCCTCTAAGTCCATCCATGTTGTCACAAATGGCAAGATTTCATTCTTTTTTATGGCTGAACAATATTCCATTGTGTGTATACACAACATCTTCATGCATTCATCTACTAACAGGCACTTAGGTTGTCTCCATATCTTGTCTATTGTAAATAATGTTGCAATAAACATAAGGGTGTGTGTATCTTTTTCAATTAGTGTTTTTGTTTACTTTAGGGAAATTCCCAGCAATGGAATTACTGAAATGTATTAATTTCTATTTTTAACTTTTTGAGTAAACTTTTGTTTTCCATAGTGGCTACTACAATTTACATTCTCACCAGCACTGTATAAGGGTGCCCTTTCTCCAATCCTTGCCAACACCTGTTATTTCTCATCTTACTGTGGTTTCGATTTGCATTTTCCCGGTGATTAGTGATGTTGAGTATCTTCCTATGTATGTTTTGGTCACCTGTATATCTTCTTTGGAAAAATGTCTATTCAGATCGTCTACTCATTTTTTAATAGAATTGTTTGCTTTATTGGTGTTGAGTTGGTTTTATTAATGTTTTCTAATTTTTTGATGTTTTCTATTTCACTGATTTCCACACTGATATTTTTAATTTACTTTACTCTGCATACTTTTGGTTTTATTTGATCTTCTTTTCTGGCTTTTAAGATGGAATCTGAGGTCATTGATTTAAAATCTTTTCTAATATATTTAGTACTATAAAATTTCTTCTAAGTACTTGATGAGGGAGATTCCACTAATATTGAAGTGTTTCCTTTTTTTTATAGTTACACAGAGTGAGCCAGGGCTGGGCAGGGAGGGGGGGAGAGAGAGAATCCCAAGCAGACTCTGTGCTAGTAGCACAGAATTGATCAGGGCTCAACCAAGAGTTGAGCTTGGTTGAGTTGGTTCAGCTTGTGTTGAAACCAAGAGTACACTTAATCAACTGAGCCACCCAGGAGCCCCAAAGTGTTTCCTTTTTTAGTATATGTGCTGCCCAAGCGAGCACAAGTGTTTCCTTTTTCATTCAGCTCAAAATACTTTTTTGTTTGGCTCATTTTAACCCATGAGTTATTCACAAGTGTTTTACTTGATTTTCAAGTATGTGAGGAAATTCTAGAGATCTGTTTTTACTTCTAATTAAATTCCAGTATTGTTAGGGAGCATACATTGTAAAAATGGAATCGTTTTAAGTTTACTGATACTTATTTTGTAGCCTAGAATAGTTAAATGTTTATTACGCATTGCAAAGAATGTGTATTCTATAAATGTCTATTAGACCAAGTTCATTGGTAGTGTTTACCAAGTCTTCTATGCTAGTATTGAATTTCTGTCTACATGTTCCATCTTATTGAGAAATGAGTATTGAAATCTGATTATAACTTGATTTTTCTGAAATTCTATCAGTTTTATCTTAAGGTATTTTGAAACTATGTTATTAGGCACACACACATTTAGCAGTGCGTGTCTGCTTGATAAATTGGCCCTTTTATCATTATAATTGTGAAAAAGTAAATGAATGCATAACTCAGTTGATCAATTAGTTTAAAGAAATTGGCATAAGAATAAAAAGATCTAGAGACCAGATGGAAGAAGCTTTGTTTATATTTTTAATTTTTTTTTAATGTTTATTTTTGAGAGAGATAGAGGCAGAGTGGGAGCGAGGGAGGGGCAGAGAGAGGAAGAAATAGAACTTGAAGTAGGTTCCAGGCTCCAAACTGTCAGCACAGAACCAGACATGGGTCTCCAACTCACGAACTGCCTGATCATGACCTGAGCCGAAGTCAGACGCTTAACCGGTTAAGCCAGCCAGGCGCCCCTGTTTATGTTTTTAGAGGGAAGGTCTTCTGTGTTTTTAAATTATTGAAAATGTAATCAACAATGTTGATGTGGCTGTATTAAAAATGATACTTCTATGAAAAGTTAGAGAAAGAAAAAACAAGAAAAAAGCATTCTGCATATTTTCCAAGGAACAAACTTTCTTCTTTGCTGTGCAATAATAGAGGTTTGGTACAAAAATAACCACACAAAGTGAAAGGAAAAAATCAATAGTATTGTTATCTTCACAGCTAAATTCTTAACATTTTTTCTGATATATATTAAAAAAGGAAAATTGGCAAATATTTTAGGTTAAGTACCAATGTTTAAAAAAAAACCAAACAAACTGGGACTAAATCCCTAGATTTACCAATTTCAAAAAGAAAGTAACATTTTATAAATTAAAATTTTATGAAATAAATGCAACTTTATAAAATTTGTAAATTTAGGCAATAAATGACTTGCACAAGTAATCTAGTAGGTGGAATCCAAGGGCCAAATTCTATAAAACATATTTATTGACTCTATAAAATAAATTGGACATAACAAATAGCTATGTAAAGAGTTACTATATAAAATTGTGGTGGAAATAAAAAGTTCAGTTATCTTCCTCCTGTAGTATCAGAAATACCTGACCCATCTGAGATAGGTGAGTTTTAGTGGTCACTGTAAACACATGGTAGAGATTGTGAAATCACAGAGAGCAGATGCTGTCAATTCCAGCTTCTGGACTCAGAGAAGGAAGAGTGGCAGATGCCGTTACAGTGAATGAGGGTGAGAAACTCTAAAAAATCAGCTTCATTTCCCCCCATCCAGGGGGCCATCTAATGCACAAAAATGCCCAGAACCAAAGAGCTGTGTAATCCACGTTTCCTACAGAAGATGTTAGCATTTTCTAAATCCTCACCTACTGTGCCTGGCAGGCATTACATGACACTTTTCTGGAAGTTTCATCAGCGTCATGTGCACATCTGTGACACAATGTGTCTGTGCAGAGCCCAGAGTGGACATCCCTGAGTAAATGGACTCTTCAGGTTACTACAGCCGGTGAGCAGCCAGGAAGGGGTACAGCAGCAAACTAAGGAAGGTGACTTGCAGCTGTTTGGAAAATACAACGGTTCACGTGACGAAGACCAATCTCGTGCCAGAAATGGTTGAGTCAAACCGACTTCAAATAACTGGTGGCAGTTATGAAGCCCCTGGATTATCCAGATACGGATGTTCCTTACTGTGCCCATGGTGTGACCACAACATAGTAGCTGTATATATTTGGGAACACTTTCAGAAATGTATTTCTCTGGTAGTTAGTTATAAAGTGAGTGAAACTAAAAATATAATCTATCAAGAAGAATCGCTGTTTGGGGTTAACATTGTAGAACGACTACTTTGGAAGAGATGTTTATTCCTTGGAGTATTAAGAAGGCATCACATAATTGCTGTCTTTGCACATTGTGTTCGAGAGTGCCTGGTTTATTTTTTTTTTTTTAATTTTTTTTTTCAACGTTTATTTACTTTTGGGACAGAGAGAGACAGAGCATGAACGGGGGAGGGGCAGAGAGAGAGGGAGACACAGAATCGGAAACAGGCTCCAGGCTCCGAGCCATCAGCCCAGAGCCTGACGCGGGGCTCGAACTCACGGACCGCGAGATCGTGACCTGGCTGAAGTCGGACGCTTAACCGACTGCGCCACCCAGGCGCCCCGAGAGTGCCTGGTTTATTGAAATCAGCATGAGGCCAGTTGTAAATATTTATCTTAAATCCAAATTTATAATATATCTTAAGTATCATGTAAAAAGTATTTCATCTGTAGATTAAGAATCACTTCATTTTCAGCAAAATGTTTTTATATAAAACTTCTTGAAAACAAAAGGGATCTGTTTTTGTTTTTTTCTCTAATTTTTGATACAAATTTCTTTTGGAAATATATAAATGGTAAAACTTCTTTTAAGATTTTAAGATAGGTGAATCTCACTAAAAGTAAAATACAGATGGCCATACGGTCTGGAAAAACGAATATATATTTAATGGATTGATACCCCTTGATTTCTTATTCTGAGGAAAATGTGCAAGTTTATTTCATGAAACCATCTGAAGCAATGTATGTAATATGCAATGATTGAAGGAAATTCTTCTTTAATATACATTGTTCATTATAATTTTGCACAACTTAATGAACTGTGAATTACTAGTGAGGAAAAGCACATTCAACTTATTACAGCAAGAAAGTACTTACTATGGACATTTCCCATGTTTCCAGACTTTCTGGCCACGCTGAGCAACTTTAATTCAAAAGACTAAGGAAAAATCACTTATTTTAACCATGTTAAAATAGTAACTTGAAAAAGATATTTTCCTGTATAAATTTTTCCTAATTGAGCCCATTTTGTTCTGATCAATAAACTTATCTGCATAACTTGTGCTATAAAAAAATGATCTGATAGAATGCTAAATGACATCCATGACCATACTCCATTTTATGATTCAATGATATCATAAAGGAATAAAGTAGAAAAATTAACACAAAAAAGAAAAAATAATAATAAAGTAGAAAAATTAATAGTTATAAATTGTTTATGTGGGAAAAATGAATTTCTTGTTAAAATAGACC
Organism: Lynx rufus; assembly: GCF_022079265.1. Classification (NCBI taxonomy): domain Eukaryota; kingdom Metazoa; phylum Chordata; class Mammalia; order Carnivora; family Felidae; genus Lynx; species Lynx rufus. The sequence goes on along the minus strand of NW_025814824.1, from coordinate 31,205,331 downwards.
AAAAGAGCCCTTGTGTCAGCCTTGCTCCTCTTAGAGAAAGAACTGTGATGTCATCATCCCAATGGAAAATCTGAGAGACTTAACCTGTGATACATCTTGACAGCTGTCATTGCAATTTTATCAAGGACAATAGGTTGCTTATGAGTATTGAGAAATATGTAGTCTCATTGTAATGTACCCTTTGGAAAATGCTGGATATATAAAAAATGAAGTTTCATTATTCATGATAATATAAATATATCAATATGATTAAATCAATTAATATGTTAATATATCCCTTGCTCAGTAATTTTTAAGCTATCTATATATCTCAAAAAAGACATATTTCATAATATTTCAAATTTATTCTAAACAATGTGTTCTTTTTTAGCCCTGTAATAATATAAAGTGGATCTTGACTGCCTATCTTAGAAAATGTGCATTTCATAGAATTAAAAATGAATCCTTCTCAATAGTTTGTCCTTTTTTTTAAATGTTAGCTGAACATTAGGACTGTGTTATATACTGAAGACATGTATAATAATATCATTTATCATTGAAGGAATAAAATAATATAAAGAAGTATAATTTTGCTAGATGATATAATAGGAATATTACCAGGAATTTCACTTATTTGTGAAAAATATTCACTGATAGACAGCTTTTTAAAAAATAAAACCCACAAACCTGATGCAAACTGTTAGGTGCAAAATAATGTCCTAATTACATAGACCTCTGCAAGACAAGTGTGAATCCAGACACCTCTTTTCTGGTTTATTTCATTTCTAGAGTCCATTTGTTGCAGGTCTTTATTATGTTTTCAAAGTAAATAAGTAATCCATTTGCAGTTCAGGTCTTGTCCCCAAGAGAATAAAAAAAAATATGCAACAGTGACACCATTTGGCTGGATAATAACTAAAACTGGACAGGGGCGCCTGGGTGGCGCAGTCGGTTAAGCGTCCGACTTCAGCCAGGTCACGATCTCGCGGTCCCGTGAGTTTGAGCCCCGCGTCAGGCTCTGGGCTGATGGCTCGGAGCCTGGAGCCTGTTTCTGATTCTGTGTCTCCCTCTCTCTCTGCCCCTCCCCCGTTCATGCTCTGTCTCTCTCTGTCCCAAAAATAAATAAACGTTGAAAAAAAAATTTTTTTTTAACTGGACAAATAAGATATTTTCTCTCATTGGAGACTGTTTTAGTTGTGTTTAAAAATTGTGATTCTCAAGTTAATGGGCACCTGTGGAAATTCATTTTGCAAATCTACACGTAGAATCAGTAATTCTTTTGTTCAGAGTCAATAACATTACAAAAGAAAAAAATTCCCAAGCATTTCCCCAAGCAGAGACCCCCATTTAGCACAATGCTGACAATGCCTGAGTGTTTTGAGGATTGCAAGAGGGGCATAACTGACAATCCCTCTTGTGCTGCTACTATGCTAGTTTCATATTTACCAAGAAGGACTTGTCAATATTTGTCTGCTTGGGATCTTGAAAAATGGATGCGAGGTCTCTGTGAGGTCTTTGTGTTGAGTCTCTATGGGGTATCTGTGTAAGGTCTCAATGTGAAATGTCTGTGCGGCAGTGAAAGATTTCTGTGCACTGTCTGTAGATGTCTTTCTGTGAGGTTTCTATGTGAGGTCTTTTTGAGGCTATGTGATGTCTCTGAGTGTCGTTTCTGGGTGAGGTCTCTGCGTGAGGTCTGTATGGAAGGCACCATTGGGAAGTCTTGATAGGTTTGCCGTTAGGTCTCTGGAAAATCTCTGAAATCTGTACTAGGTTTCTGTCTGAGAATCTGTGGGGCAACATGAAGTCCCTATACGAGGTCTCAGTGTGAGGTCTCTGTAAGGCAACATGCTAGTCACCATGGAAGGTGTCTGTGTGAGAGAGGTCTCTGTTGAGAGTTGTCTCTGTAAGGTCTGTGTGTTCTCTTTGCTGGGAAGTGTCTCTGTGCTGTCTCTGCATGAAGTGTCTCTGTGTGGGTGTCTCCATTTCTGGCCTTGCCACACCTTATGGAAATCTGAGCAACAGAAGGGTGAAGACACTTGCTTCTTTGTGTTTGAGGGGTGGGGGTGGGGGAGGGGTTGTGTTGTTGTTTGTTTTCTGTTCCATCAGCATCCCCATCTGCAGCACTTCTGGCAGGGGCTATGTGGTCCACATCTAGCCCCTACTCCTGTCCCAGAACTCAACTCTCAGTGCCCCTTGAAGACTTAATAGCAACCAGGCTCAGGGCCCCTTGCTCTGTCCCACCCTCTCCTAATCTCCCAAGGGCCCCAAGGTGCTGTCTGTGCTAGGTCCCAATCCCTTTCCACAGGTCTTGGCTCCACTTACATTGCTGGACCCACTCTGGAGGCTGACTCAGGAATTGGGTCCCAGAGGCAAGACCTGGCTCCAGGGAGAAACCAGTGACACAAGCAGGCTTAAACCCACTCTCCCCTCCACCCCAGGTCCCACATGTTGGGCATCCTGACAGGCATGGGGGACAGGGCCCATTCCTGTTATCCTCTGGATCAAGGGCATCTCCTGGAGCAAGACTCTCTACCATGGGAATGATGCCCTCTGCAGCTGTGCCTACTGTGCACAAAGCACAGACTAACGCTAGAGAAATTGCTCATCTTCTTGCTTTCTCATATGGATAGGGGCCAGGGAAGGGGGAAAGCTGTGCTAGAAGTGGAGAGAGCAGTGGACCACTCCTGAGCTATACCTCCCCATTTTGAACAGGTCATTTCCATGCTCTCCCCAACTCCCATTTCACAAATCCTGTCTGATGGCCTCATCTGCTGGACTCTGGAGTACGCAAGGACTGGGAGCCAGACGAGACTTACTACATGATTGCAGGCCAGTCTCTGGGCCTTTTAACTCCCCACCACTCCTTGAGGAGCAGTTCTACAGCCCTGTGTTTAAATAAAGGTCACCAGACTGGAAGTTACATCTGAAGCTCCCTAATCCTGGCTTTTCCACCTGTATTCTTGAATTCAAGAGGTGATAATGTGTAAGTGTATTAAATATATTATTAAGAGATTAACCTTCCCTCATTTGCTTTACATCTACAAATTTGACCATCTGTTCTGGATATAAAAGTGGCTTCTCTATGTCTGTGATCTTAGAGCTGAAGTGGGGTGGAGACCATGATGGGGTATGATGAGCCACTGGGCCCTTAACTTTTTCTTTCCTCCAGGCCTGTAGATGGTGGTGAGATATCAGAGGCTCTTCATTCACTGCAAATTTATAGGCACCATGTGTCCCTTTGCCTTTTTCTTTGGATCCAAACTTTTCAACTTGTCTCCCACATCCCATTCTAAGTTCATAGTATTCAACTGTCACATAGTTACTACATACAGATACTCTCAATCCTGTTTCATTAATCCAGAACTCCTTCTCTGGGGTTAACATAGAGGGAAAGCAGGTGACCCTTGAATATTCATTTGGGGTAAAGGTGAACATAGCCCTTAGCAACTTCCCTGATGTTCTCTCACTTACACATACTCAGAGCTGGAAGTGCCATCCTCATCACTGGAAGTACAGGAAAGGCAGAGGTGGAAGAGGGTGACATTAAAGCTAAGCTCAGAGGGGTTCACAGGGCCTAACTCAACCTCAGCTCTTCACAAGAGAGAGAAGGGGCTCTCAAGAGCAAGTGCCCTCTATTCTTCACCAAGAGATCCAGGAAAAAGATTTCTCCTGCTTCTGAACTTTAGGCCTAGTACCCTCTACCAAATTTCAATCCACTTGGTTCTGATACTTCCTGGAGCCTGAGTGGGACCCTGAGTCCAGCCCCATGATGTCTGGAAACCTATCCCCTATAGCTGTATAAATTTAAAAATAGAGTGGAAGTAGGAGAAAGGCAAGCTGAGCCAGATCTTGGGTAAGGTCTTCATAGGTATTTCTCATCTTTTTAGGGTAGTTTTTGTTTGCATAATGACAGTATCATGAAAACAATGTATAATGAAAGGATAAGGAGCAAACCTACAATGCCCAAGGCCAAAATCCCTCCATTCTCCTCCCTTCTAGAAGCCAAAGTACATACTGAGCACAGCACAGACAAAAGCAACCGTACTACCCTCTTTTGGGGGAAAACATATATATTGGGGAATATTAGGTATTTGGATGTGCTAATGAGAAAAAAAACACTTTCTTTACATGGACTAATTTTTTTCTTGAAGACATATTTTCCTACTAGGAAAGGCTAAAGAAGTATTTTATGATCGACCAAACAGGGAGGCTTGAAGAAGACAGTGCCGTGGACAGTGTTGATGGTAGCCTGGGGCACCTGGCATCCTTGGCCTATACTGGCAGGGACTGACTGGAGACAAAGTCTTCTTGGGAGGCAGGGATGGGAGGTGCCTTGGGTCCAGTTGCTCATCCTCGAATCTTACACTTTTCAAGGACTGTCGGTGTTTAACCTGCCTTTCCTTGAAAGAGCTACTTTGACCATTGGAGGTGTCTTGGTGATTGTGGGCTGTATAACTCATTCTCCCATGCTCTGGGTAGAAGGGAACCCTGTGGTAGCAGAAACACCCACATACTGGTGCTTGGAGTTCCTGTTTGTGCTCATTTAACTTTGTGCCATGAAGTCCATGGTGGATTGCCATTTTCTCCTCTAGAATTTGTCCAACAGCTGTCATGAGTGCCTGAACCTCAGCAGTCTCATTAGCCATAATTGATCTGCTTTTGACTGGTCCTTGGCTCTGGGCAGAGGCTATTACTGGCTTACATTTTTGCATAGTGTTCTGACCTTTGACTTTTCTATTGGGGAAAATCCATTGAAAAAAGTGCCTCATCCTTTTTCTGAAGAGGTTTTCTGGAGGACCTTGTTTCTTCTCTGGCAGGAACTGTATGCATCTGTTCCTAACAGAGTCTACTATTCCTCTGACTGGGGAAAGGTGACTCATACTTTCAGCTTGAGAAGTCCTCAATTCTTCAAACCGTTCTTTATTCGTTCCTGAGTTGGGCCTCCTACAGTCCTCTCTCTTATAAGTAGAGGCAGTCATCTTGCTCTGGCTCTTCCATGAGTCCTGAAGTCCAGAGTTCATGGGATCTTGCTGCCTTAAGCAGCTCCTTTGGTTTGCCATTAAGCCATACAGCATCTGGGAAGCTATCTTGTCTCCAGTAGGCACTGTCTGGGGATAACACTGAGGTGCCTGAGAAGCCAAGTTGTCTACAGCAAGGATCACGTGTGTAGGACAGTCTTGAGACTGGTTCTCTGGCTTTATCTTCAGTTTGGACTTAAATTCACTAACCTCTGTGTTAAGGCATGACTCTCCAGGATCTTGGATAGCAGACATTCTAGAAAGTTTTTTACTGGTATCTAAACCCCCCATATGTGCATTTATGGTTTGGGGTTTTGTGAGCACATTGGTTCCCAAGATGGGTCTTGGCTGAAGAGTAGGAGGCTTGGCCTCCACTGCCTCCCTGGCCTTTTCAGACCTAAGATATTGGGGTCCTAAGTTCATCTTCAGCATTGCTACCCTATGGCAGGGGTCTTGTGAAGCCCAATCCTCATTCTCCTCTCTTGGCTCATTCCCGGCCATTGCTGAACTGGGACTCAGCTCTAGGCTGCTCTTCTCAGCCCATTCTGCAGAATCACTCTGCGGAGTTCTGCCAATGAGGTTGAGTGTGAAGGACTGAGAAGGTGGCCTGCTATCCTGTCCAGTCAGAGAGGCCTTTGAGGACCCCTGGTTGTCATCAGATGGGGTCCTTACCAGGGCCCTCTGGATTTCCTCATACATAGGTGAAGGGGCAAGGAGAGGCCTCTCCAGGGTGAGACCTGACTCTTCTGCTACAACTTTCTTTCCCAGACATGCCTGAGAAGGTCTTCCCAGGGATTCGGCAAATTTGATTATTGAGGCAGTTCCAGACACACAGGTGGCTGAGGGGTTAGAGGCAAACTGCAGAATGGGCAAAGGTTGAACCTTTTTCAACTTAAATAGATTTATGGGCTTAAGAGCCTTGAGGGGTAGACCCCACCTGTGCCTCACCCAAAACCTTATAATATGTGCTTCCAGCACTTCTTGAATGTCTGGATTGAGGAAGGAAACCCTGTGGGAGGTGTTCACATATGGTCCCCAACACTTCAAGATTCCTAGGTTTCTGATTTCCTTGTGAGTGTTGGACTTGGGAAAAGCATGGTTGACTGCAAGCCAGGATTTGTGCACACTCGCAGGGATCAAACTCCCACTGATCTTCCCCAACTTCCTACCCAAATGGTCTTTCAGGATGTTTTCTAGATTCTTATCTAAGCTCTTTAGCAAATCGCTCCCTGAGTCACTCATTGACAACCCCAAGTCACATTCTGACTCTCCAGAGCTTACTTCCTGAAACCCCATTGGGGAGCTTTCTGAGTCCCTGGAGAGATCTTTTGGGACCTTCCCCAAAATATACCCCAGGCCCTTGCCCATGCCCTGGCTTAGCTGGAACTCCACTTTCTGTGTATCCTTGTTGCTTTTACCTGCACATGCAGAGGGACGTGAGGATCCATGCTTGCCCTTTGCCTGACATGTCCCTGGTAATTCACCCTGAAGCTGCCTTAGTTCCAGAGACTCTTGGATCTTACGGGGCAGCTCCCACCGGTGTTCAATAAGCCACTTTTGTAGGTGTTGCTCCAGTTGCTTACGGAGTTCAGCACTGATTGGAAAGTTCTCAGGAAGGAGGGAGACTGCCCAACTGTCCTCAGGAAGATTGGAAGTGAAGACACTAAAGACTTCTTGAGATCTTTTGATTACAGAGGATAAAGCCCACCCACTTTCTAGTTGCTTCTGCAACAAAGGCCATTCTGGATGTTGAATCTCAGGTGGGATGAGAAATTGTGAATTATCCTGGGCTATAGGGCAAGATACTTCACAGGCCTCAATCTGAGGTGGCGAAGGTGATAGGATTGGAAGAGAGGATTGGCGATGATCCTGGGTCAGGATCTGAGCCAGAGACGGTGGTTGAAATTGAGGTACAGATGAAACCAAGGGTTGAGATTGGAACTCCAGTTGGGACGGGGGCTGGGACTGAGAAAGCAGTGGAGATAGTTTAGCCTGCATTTGAGTTGGGCAGGCACTTGAGATTCCATTGAATAAGAAAGAGGAAGATTGTGGCACTGAAGAGCCCTCAGAGATCCAGGCAGTAGCTACCAGAGATTCGCTGTGTAGAGAGGGGAGACCCCAGAAAAGTTGGTTATATTTCTGCTGTAGATGGTGTCCCAAGACCTTAGGATATGAGAGCTTCTGATGACCAGGCAGCTGCTCTGGTTTTCCTTTTGTACTCCAGAAGTGTTGGAGGCTTGTGTTCTGTTCAGGACTCAGTGACTTCAACATATTCCCCAAAGAATTCAGGTGGTAGTCTGGGCTTATTTGTCTTGGATATGATTCATCTTTTTCTTTTTCTTTCCAAATCTTGACCTTGACTCTCTTTGTGACTTGTATTTCCAGGAGCTTCTGATTATCTGAGCTCAGCAAAGAGGGGCTAGCAGCTCCTACCTGTCTGTTGGTGGGGTTTCCCCAGAATGAGGCCTCTGGTGAGTGGTGGGAAAGGTGTTCTTGCTGAGACTCATAATTTGATGAGGTTGAGAGGCACAGGGCTTTGGCAGCAGTGTGCCACCATGACAAGGCTGAAATGGGACAACTTGAGTGGCCAAGGCCTGAGATGGCTGGAACAGCAGAAGCTGACCAAGGGGTGTGAGATGACCTCTGTGGAATGGTGCTTGGTGGGAATGCCAAGGAGTCACATTGAGGAAGAGTCAGAATAGAGTCTGGAGGTTGTGGGGCAGAGGAGGTTCTCAGAGGTGGAGGGCAGGCCTCTGAATTAAGGGGACATGGAGGCAGAGGGGAAAGAGCAAGTGGCTGGGGCAAAAGGCTGTTGAGGGGAAGGAAACGCTCTGGTGGCGAAGAGGCACTCAGAGATGAGTGGGAATGAACAGAAACTGAAGAGGTCATTGAGCCAAGAAGTAGAGGGCGCTGAGTCAGAGGAACTGGGGTAGGCAACAGGGACATGGTGGGAGCAGCAGCATCCATAGGCTCCCTGCATGGCTGGTGGGCTCCAGCAGGCACTGCTTTGCACACCTCACCAGGGATGTCTTGACATAAGAGTTGATGAAAGCCACCCTTGTCAGGGAGCCTCCCCAGGCAGCTGCAGGAGACAGGAGGCACAAGCTGCAGCTAGAAGCTGACAGGGCAAGGAGGGCAGGGCAGGCTGGGCAGGGATAACACCTGCAACCTACAGCCCTCCACAGTCTCCATACTGATTTCACATTGCTCCTGCTATTCCTTACCCCAGAGCTTTATCCATACTTTGTTTCTGTGGCTCCCCCTCCCAGGGTTTCCTATGGACCAGGGGTCAAATCATAAACTCTGGGACAAAGGAGGACCAAGGAAAAGGGGGAAAAGGGGAAAAATTCTTTACCTTTGCAGAAGTGAAATCAGACTGCGAGCTCCCTCCAGTTCTTTCAGGCAATTTCTGCAAGCTGGAAATAAGGAGGCTGGGTTACAGTAGTGAAAGTAGGGCCCTAAGTGTTTTAGGGGAGGCTGAGTGCAGGGGGGAGCTTTTAGGCTGAGCTTTTAGGGGGAGACTGTTGGGAGATTAGACTATGGAGCCCAAGCATCACTGTTCAAAGCCACATGATCCCTCACAGTGATGGCCAGGTTTATTATGGGGAGTACTTTGTCATTTACATTACCCCCCAGAGCCCTCACAACTGCCTTGTTGGGGAGAAAGGACAGGGATCACCTCACAAAAGAATCTGAGTGAAGTTAAACCACTTATCAACCCGGAGGTTCCACCTCTGGATCTAGGCATTAGTGGTCTACTACCGCCCACACACCTCTGCCAGCTGACACCCATTTCAGCCTCTATCAACTTCCTTCCAAGCATGGAATCTGGAAAATATACAGTAGCTGATCTCCTTCCCAAGAGCCTCTCTGAGGGCTCTTTTTCCTGAAGGATGGCCTCTGCCCCTGGCATCCTTGGAGACCATGGAATTAGACCCTCAGGAGCAAGAGAGATGGAGAATAACTTGGCACATGTAGGGCTAAATGGCATAAGTTTACCTTTCAAAGCTCCACTTTTTTTCTTACTCTTGCTCCTCCTCCTCAGCTCCACTTGATGCTATGAGAAAAGATGAGGGACTGGGACTCAATTATCTCTTCTCTCTAGATGATTCACAGATGTTCAGTGTTCATAAACAATATGACTTTCTACATTTCTACATATAATGGAGATCTGTGGCTTTCTTTTCTTTTACTCATCTTTAAAATGAATAAAATATTTTTAGTTTTTCTTCTTTGAAAAATGTAAAAATGGATTTTCTATGTGAGATCACCATGAATTTCTTTCATCACTATTCCTCTACTCAAGAAATACACACACACACATACAGGTCCTTCTATGCTCCACTGGATAAGACTCTGTTTCCAGAGTTCAGACCCCCACTCTAGCCCTTTAGAGGCTCTCAGGTTCAGCACTGCCTTCAGATCAGCCCAACACAGAGGAAGAGCTCACCTGAGACACCTGCCACAGGAAGGGGAAAGTGGCTGGTAAAACAATGTTTAGGAGTCTGTTCTTCTGCAGACAATGAACTCAGTATACAGTCCTCACTCACTGGTCACTGAATCTGGGACTTTGCCCAGGAGACCTAGGGTCTGGAGATCTTGGGATAGAAACCCTTGTGCCCACTCTAAGCTTTGCCTGACCTAGCTAGTCCCTAGAAGGATGATGTTCTATTCTTTCCTGAGATTTCCCATCTCACAAGACTCTCTAGATGATTTAGAAAAGTGGATATAAGAATAAGGAAAAAAAAGAGATAATCCCTGTTGGGGTTTAGCTAAAGTTTCCTTACCTTCCTGATATTTCTATATTTCTTAGCTGGTGATAAGGATGGATTACTCTGAAAACAAGGGAGTAACAGAAGGAAGAGCCCCAGTCCACACAGGAAGGCAAAGATGGCATCAATCACCCAGGAGGTGGGACCAGAGCTCAGCCAGGAGGTACCAGTGCTTCTCAGGGAAAAGAAATTCTCCATCTTTGGAAATCTGTTGTCCTCAGGCAACTGAGCACTGGTAGTTCACTTGGGGACAGAGCTCTAGGCCTGCATCACAGAGCTAAAGCCTTGTCACAAAGGGTTCCTGAGAATGGGGGAGGGGACGGTGAGAGGACCCAGCTAGAGCATCACCCCTCCCCCATCATTCAGTCCCACAGATCCCTGCACTTTCCTGAGCCTTCTAGATTCCACCTTCCAACTCTACTGTCATGACAGAGAGACCTTAGCCAATTTTCTATTCATTCCATCTAGAACTCAGATATTACCTGGTCCCTTTGTCCATTAGGGGTCTTGACTCAGGGCCCACTAATTTTATAACCCTTGAAAATCTGAAGTTGACCCTAGAATTTTGGCTATTTCCCGGGGAAATTTTCTTTTGGAATTTTCTCTGTCCTCAACTCTAGTTTCCCATATAATGTTCTTGTCTTGTATAAACCCAAGCCCATAATTTAAATTTCTTTTGCAGTTAGTTTTATGAATTTTAGTGTTTGCTTTGTCTCATTTTCAAAAGGACATATACACAAAAAATAAGATAATTATTCAAAATTCATAAATTAAAGTATGAAAGTTACTTTCTAAGTTTGTAACATTTATAATTCTAAAGTTAGTAAAGCTTTAAACTTTACTACAAAGACTTTTGGGACATGTGGATAAATACACACATTCACAGACACATACACACACTTATCCTTTCGCAAACCAATCCAGTATTTCCAAATCCAAGAATCCACACTTTCCTACTGAAAACATTTTTTCATATGTTGTCTTGACCTGATTTTGTATTTTATTTTATTTGTGTTTTATTTTTATTTTTTAAATTTTCCACATAAGTTTTAAAACATGTTGTTTTAGTTCATTAGGGCTTCTATAACAAAATACCACAGAACAAGGTGGATCAAACAACAGAAATGTATTTCTCACAATTCTGGAGTCTAAGTCCAAGATCAAGGTGCCAGTATGGTCACATTCTGGTGAAGTCCCTCTTCCTGGTTAATAGCGCTTTTTCACTGTGTCCTCATATGGTGGGAAGGGGCTAGGAATCTATCTGGAGACTTTTTGTAAGGCACTAATCCTCTCCACAAGGGCTCATAAACATGTTCCAATTATCTCATCTCCTCTTTCTTTAGGAGTTAGAATTTGAATATATGGATTTGGGTGAGGGGACACATACATTCAGACAAGTGCACATATGCTACACTCAGAAGTCAGGAATGGGTTAGTTTATTCATACTCCTTTATAATAATCTCACCTCAAATTAAAATTTTATCAAAATTTAGACTTAGGTCTTCTTTGTATTCATATTTGCCTTCTATATTTTCTTTATTACTTTATTTTCAATATGCTTTGTTTGATGGGTTTTTTGATATTTAAAATCTTATCTGATACTTTTAGCTTGATTAAATTAATTGCTGTTTTCTTTATGATTTATTTCTGCCATATTATTTTGATTATTTTCCATATTTTCTTTATTGTTTCTTTTTTCTTCTCTTTTTGCATCTCCCATTTTATAGATCAAATGTTCTGTTTGTTCAAAATTTGGAAGTTTTTAAAATCCTAATGGTTTTATAACATTAATTATATTAATTTCCTTCTCAGTTTTTTACATGTCTCAATACTCATATTATCTCAGCACACCAAAGAGTACTCTTGCCTTCTCTGATTTTGCTTTCTCTGTCATGACAGCCCTTATTTCATGAGGGTATTACTGGAGTTTCGCTTCTGGGTTATTCTGTATATGCCACAATTTCATGTATTTTTTATGATACAGTAAACATCACTAACATCAACCCTTATGTCCACACACCTGCATGTTCCTACACTTATTTTTCTCCTCCTTGAGAATTTCCTCTAAGAATATTTTCCAACAGACTTATGTAAAATAAAGCTTTCCTTTTTTTCTTTTTTAAATGTTTATGTATTTTTGATAGAAACAGCATCAGTGGGAGGGGCAGAGAGAATGGGGACAGAGGATCCAAAGAAGGCTCCATGCTGAAAGCAGCAAGGCCAATGAGGGGCTCAAACCCACAAACAGCGAGATCATGACCTGAGGCAAAGTCCGAAGCTCAACCAACTGAGCCACCCAGGCACCCTGGCCTTATTTTCTGATAACATCTTTTTCTCTGCCCTCATATTTAAAAGATCTTGGCTGCATATAATTCAAAGCTTAAAATTTCTTTCCTTTCAATTCTTTAAACATATTACTCCATTCCATCCTTGTCTCCAACATTGCTGTTGAAAAGCCTTATATCAATCAAAATCACATTTTCTTTAAAGAATGATCTGACTTTTTATCATTTTAACAGGATGTTATAAAAAAAAAGGAGTGTAAATCACTTTGCAACTATAAACTTAATTAAGTTTATGGTTTAATTATAGTTTAAACCTAAGTAAATTTAATTCCTTTCAATATTAAAGGGTATTTAAGTACACAAGAAAATTAATTATTATACACCCACTTAATTTTAAAAAATTAAAAATAAACTTAATAAATAAGAGTCATTAGATTCAAGTACTTGGGATAGTGCAAAAGAAGAAACAAAGGCAAGATGGTTGGAAGACTAAGTATACCAAGAAACCCTTTCCTAAAAATGTGTATGATAAAATATTTAAAAGCATCTCAGTATGACTGAGTATTGGGAATTATTGGGAAGATGAAGATGGCAGTGGAGTAGTCCACTACAGTGGGTGGATGTGCCTGGCTTAAAGGTGCTCAGGTGGTAAAGTGGGACAGAATCCCAGAGTAACAGCTTGTGATCCCCCAGGGTCACAAGAAGAAAGGGTGGTGCCAACATGCTGTGCTTTACCAGGCATAGGAGCAGGGACTGGGGCTGAGGGCAGCAAGCAAGAGTGCTGGCTTTCTACTCTGATTTGACATGAGCTCTGAACTGTTGCATGGTCATGCGACTGCTTTCTTCACAAGGCAAAAGCACAGTGAGACCCTCTTCCACAGGAACAGAGTGGGTCTGCACCTCTGAAGTCCCTAAAATTTGGAGTTTTGAAACTCAGGCACATGCCTGAGATAAAAAAGCATGGACACAGGCAAGGTAAATGCACAGTTCCAATGGAAATTGGGGACAAAAGAGGGATGATTGATTGCTCTTCTGTGAAGGTTTCCTGAAGACGGGAAGTTACGATCTTTTAGATCTGGGGCTAAAGAGTGGGACACCACTATATTCTTCCCACCCGTCAGCACTGAAAGACTTCAGGGAGAAAAAAAGCACCACTTACTGGATGCTGGAGCCATTTACACCAAGTCCCACACCCCTGAACCCTTTAGGCACACTTCCACTGAAACAACTTAGCTTAAGAATCAGCACAGCAGGCCTCCCCAGAAGACCAGAACAAAAAACTCACCCACACCAAGTCTATTGATCAGAGTACTACAAAGCTTCAGTTCTAAGGGAAGTAGGAACTAGCTTCCTATTTACTTTTATTCTTTATCTTTTTATGATTTTTTTCCTTTATTTTATTTTTTAAGTTCTTTAAAAATTTTTTTATTTATATATATAATTTTTGTTTGATTATTTTTATTTTATCTTATTTTATTTTTATTTTTGCACCTAGGTTCTTTTAAAAAGCAGACCAAAACACATCCCGGATCTAATTTGGGTTTCTTTCATTTTTTGCTTTGTTTTTGTTTTATTGGAGGGGGGGGTTGTTTGTTTGTTTGTTTTGATTTTTTTCTTTCTTTCTTGTTTTCTTTTGTGGACAAAATGATGAGATGAAGAAATTCACCCCAAAAGAAAGAACAGGTAGTAAAAATCACAGCCAGGAATTTAGTCAATACAGATATAAGTAAGACGTCTGAACTAGAATTAAAACAATGATTATAAGGATACTAGCTGGGTTTGAAAAAAGAATAGAAGGTACCAGAGAATGCTTTCCTGTAGAGATAAAAGAACTAAAATCTAGTCAGACTGAAATTAAAAATGTGATAACTGATGTGCAAACCTGAAAGGGTTCCATTACAGGGAGGATGGACAAGGCAGAGGAGTGAATTAGTGATATAGAAGATAAAATTATGGAAAATAATGAAGCTGAAAACAAGAGGGTGACAAAGGTCATGGATGACAAAGGCAGACATAAGGAACTCAGTGACTTACTAAAATGTAATAACATTCATATCATAGATATCCTAGAAGATGAAGAGAGAGAAAAAGGAGCAAAAGGTTTATGTAAACAAATTATTGCTGAATATTTCTCTAATCTGGGGAAGGACATAGACATCAAAATCCAAGAAGCACAGAGAACTCCCATTAAATTCAACAAAAACCTACCATTACCAAGGCATGTCATAGTCAAATTCACAAAATTCACAGAGAAGGAAAGAATCCTGAAAGCAGCAAGGGAGGGGAAAGTCCTTAACTTGTAAAGGAAGACAGATCGGGTTCCAAGCAGATCTGTCCACAGAACTGTGGCAGGTCAGAAATGAGTAGCAGGCTATATCCAACATGCTGAATGGGGAAAATATGAGCCAGTAATTCTTTATCCAGAAAGTCTGTCTTTCAGAATAGAAGGAGAGATAGAGTTTCCCAGACAAACAAAAACTAAAGGAGTTAATAACCACTAAACTAGCCCTGCAAGAAATTTTAAGGGGGACTCATTGAGTGGAGAAAAACACAAAAACAAAAAAGACCAAAAACAACAAAAACTAAAAAGGACCAGAAAACATCACTAGAAACACCAACTCTACAGGCAAAAAAAAAAAAAAAAAAAAAGAAAAAGAAAAAGAAAAAGAAAAAAGTCACTAAATTCATCTTTCAATAATCACTCTGAGGGTAAATGGACTAAATGTTCTAATCAAAAGAGATAAGGTATCACAATGGATAAAAAAATAATAATAATAAGACCCATCTCTATGTTGCTGGCAAAAGACTCATTTTAGACCTAAAGACACCTGTAGATTTAAAGTGAAGAAAGAGAAATTGCTATGGCTGAGGTCAAAGAGGTTGTTGCCTGCTTTCTCCTCTAGGGTTTTGATGGTTTCCTGTCTCACATTCAGGTCCTTCATCCATTTTGAGTTTATTTTTGTGTATGATGTAAGAAAGTGGTCTAGTTTCATTCTTCTATATGTCACTGTCCAGTTCTCCCAGCACCACGTGTTAAAGAGACTGTTTTTTTTTTCCATTGGATTTTCTTTCCTGCTTTGTCAAAGATTAGTTGGCCATACTTTTGTGGGTCCAATTCTGGAGTCTCTATTCTATTCCATTGGTCTATGTGTCTATCTTTGTGCCAATACCATACTGTCTTGATGATTACAACTTTGTAATGGAGGGTAAAGTCTTGGATTGTGATGCCTCCCATTTTCGTTTTCTTCTTCAGTATTGGCTATTTGGGGTCCTTCGTGGTTCCATACAAATTTTAGTATTGTTTGTTCTAGCTTTGAGAAGAATGCTGGTGCAATTTTTATTGGAATTGCATTGAATGTGTATATTGCTTTGGGTAGTATTGACATTTTAACAATGTTTATTCTTCCAATCCATGAGCATGGAATGTTTTTCCATTTCTTTGTGTCTTCTTTGATTTCCTTCATAAGATTTTTATAGTTTTCACCATACAGATCTTTTACATTTTTGGTTAGGTTTATTCCTAGGTATTTTATGGTTATTCATACAATTGTAAATGGGATAAGTTTATTTCTCTATCTGTTGCTTCATTATTGGTGTATAAAAATGCAGCTGATTTATGTACATTGATTTTTATCCTGTGACTTTGCAGAATTCATGTATCAGTTCTAGCAGACTTTTGGTGGAGTCTTTTGGATTTTCCATGTAGAGTATCATGTCGTCTGCCAAAAGTGAAAGTTTGATTCTTCTTTGCCAATTTTGATGCCTTTTATTTCATTTTGTTGTCTGATTGCACAGAGTCAACCCAAAATATCAATGGTATAAAAGCTGAGAAACCCTGCTTTAAAGGATATCTTTGACTTGCATCTTATTCCAATCTTTAGAAGCCAAATAAAGGATACATTTTCAATGGACATGCACATCACTGTACTGAGCAACTGTTCATTATTATGCTATCCTTTTGAAAATTCTTAAAATTTAGTAAAACTCTTTCCTGGTGGAAACTTGACTGCCTTCAGTCACACCCCTGCCTCTCCATCAAACAGGCAGCTCATCTACAAACATGGAGAATGTCCTTCCAAGCATGACTAGACTCAAACAGCTCTTCCATCTATCTCTGTCCACTTAGGCAGCCCTTCCACCTGCCTCATCCTCCCCATTGGGCTTTTAGCACAGAAGAAAAAAGAAACATATAACATCAGGAAATGAAATGAGTCCATAAATTGGTTCCTGTGTCCAGAAAGGAATATCTTTTTTGTTGTTATTTATTTATTTATTTGTTTGTTTATTTTTCTTCCAAATTTTTATTTAAATTCTAGTTAGTTAACATACGGTGCAATATTGGTTTCAGGAGTAGAATTCAGCTATCATCACTTACATACAACACCCAGTACTCCTCACAAGTGCCCTCGTTAATGCCCATCAATCATTTAGCCCAACCCCCCACCAACCTCCCTCCATCAACTCACAGTTCTCTATCATTAACAGTCTTTTACGGTTTGCCTCCCTTTCTCTTTATTTCCCCCACCTCCCATATGATTATCTGTTTTATTTTTTAAATTCCACATATGAGTGAAATCAGACACATAGGTTCTTTAGATGTCTATTTTAAAATACTTGAAAAGTCAAGACTTTCCTTGTCTTTTTCCAAAATTTCATTGTGGAAAATTTCAAACATATAGCACAGTTGAAAGAATTTGCAGAAAACACCCATATGTCTACAATTTACACTTTGCCTTTGAAATATCCTTACTTTAGCATGTCTACCCTTCTATACCTATCTATTTAGCCATGAATCTATATTTTTAATGAACTTTGTTTATAATTTTTCTTTTTTCTGGCATTTTTCCTGGCAGCTTTTATTTATTTGTTTGTTTGTTTGTTTAATTTAAATTCAAGTTAGTTAACATATAGTGTAGTCTTGGCTTCAAGAGTAGAATCCAGTGATTAATCTCTTACATATGAGACTCAGTGCTAATCCCAAAATGTGTCCTCCTTAATGCCCATCATCCATTTAACCCATCCCTCCATCCACCTCCCTTCCAGCAACCCTGTTTGTTCTCTGTAATTAAGAGTCTCTTATGGTTTGCTTCCCTCTCCGTTATCTTATTTTTCCTTCCTTTCCCCATGTTCATCTGCTGAGTTTCTCAAATTCCACACATGAGTGAAATCATATATGTCTTTCTCTGACTGACTTATTTCACTTAGCATAATACCCTCTACTTTCATTCATGTTGCAAACGGAAAGATTTCATTCTTTTTCATCACCGAGGAGTATTCCATTGTATAACATAACACATCTTCTTAATCCATTGATCAGTTGATGGACATTTGGGCTCTTTCCATAATTTGGCTATTGTTGATAGCACTACTATAACATTGGGATGCATGTGCCACTTCGAATCACAGTTTTGTATCCTTTGGATAAATTCCTACTAGTGCAATTGCTGGGTCATAGGGTGGTTCTACTTTTAATTTTTTGAGGAACCTCCATACTGTTTCCAGAGTGGCTACACCAGTGTTCATTCTCACCAACAGTGTAAAAGGGGTCCCCTTTCTCTGTATCCTTGGCAACATCTGTTCTTTCCTGAGTTGGTTATTTTAGCCATTCTGACAAGTGTGTGGTGGTATCTCATTGTGGTTTTGATTTGCATTTCAAATCAAATGGTATATCATGGGGTTTTGTATTGGTATATGATTGGTGGTATATCACTGTGGTTTTGATTTGCATTTCCCTGATGATGAATGATGTTGAGCATCTTTTCATGTGTCTGTTTGCCATCTGGATGTCTTCTTTAGAAGTGTCAATTCATGTGTTCTGCCCATTTCTTCACTGGATTGTTTTTGGGGTGTTGAATTTGATAAGTTCTTCCTAGATTTTGGATACTAACCCTTTATCCAATATGTCATTTGCAAATATCTTCTCCCATTCTGTCAGTTGCCTTTTAGTTTTGTTGATTATTTCCTTTACTGTGCAGAAGCTTTTTATATCATGATGTCCTAATAGTTCATTTTTGCTTTTATTTCCCTTGCCTCTGGAGACATGCCAAGTAAGAATTTGCTGCAGCCTAGGTCAAAGAGGTTGCTGCCTGTTTTCTTCTGTAGGATTTTGATGGTTTCATGTCTTACATTTAAGTCTTTTATCCATTTTGAATTTATTTTTGTGTATGGTGTAAGAAAGTAGTCTACTTTAATTCTTCTGTATGTCACTGTCCCAGTTCTCCCATTTGCTAAAGAGACTCTTTTCCACTGAATATTGTCTCCTGCTTTGTTGAAGATTAGTTGTTCATTTATTTGTGGGGCAATTTCTGGGTTTTTAACCATTTGTAGTTAGTTTCAAGATCTGGTTTGAAGAACATTTTACCATTTATACTTTTAAGTTTTTATTTAAATGCCAGTTAACATACAACATAATATTAGTTTCAGGTGTACAATATAGTGATTCAGTACTTGCATACAACACCAGGACCTCATCATGACAAGTATACTCCTGAATCCCCACCACCTATTTAACCCATTCCCCCCCACCTACCCACCCTTTGGTAACCATCAGTTGGTTCTCAATAGTTAAGAGTCTGTTTCTTCATTTGCCTCTTTCTTTCATCTTTTCCCCCTTTGTTGGTTTGTTTTATTTCCCTTTCCTTTCCTTCTTTTTTTTTTTTTTTTTGAGAGAGAGAGAGCAAGTGAGCATGAGTGGGGTAGAGGGTCAGAGGGAGAGAGAGAATCCCAGGCAGGCTCCATGCTCAGTGCAGAGCCTGACACAGGGCTGGATTCCACAACCCTGAGCCAAAGTCAAAAGTTGGACACTCAACTGACTGAGTCACCCAGGTACCTCTGTTTTATTTTTTAAATTCCACATCAGAGTGAAATCATATGGTCTTTGTCTTTCTTTGGGGTTTTATTCTCTGGAGAGGTCTTTGAGTTGCAGGATGCCAGGCACATACCCTGACCCTAACATACTTTCTTGATTTTACATTTAGTATTAGTTTGAAATAGCAAACAGTTATATCATTGTGAGTTTTTGAATCAGACTAACCTGGGTTTGATTCCTACCATTTAGCTGCTGTTTGAAGTTGGGTAACTTTCTTAGCACGATGCTCAGTTTCCTTACCTGTTAAATGCAGACAATAACCATTTTTCAGATATTTCTTTATGGATTAAATAAAATAATATATGTAAAAAATGGATCAAAGTTCTAGGCACATAAGAAGGACTCAATAAATCCTAGTTTCTTTTCTGGCTCAGGTTTTGAGGTCAGAAGTTTGGTTAGATTTTTGCTTTTCTGCACATCTAAGACATCTACAAGTTTCTTAGCATATTACATCTCCCTTGAAGGAATGCTTCATCTGTAACTTTTGTTAGAATTTTAAAAATATGTATACTTTAAGGAAAGAAATGTATTCTCCAGCAAACTCTTGTTCTGCATATTATTATATATTTTCTAGTTTGTGTTTTTAATCTCCAACATCTAAACACAGTATCAGACATCTAAACACAAGAACTCTATCTAATAACCTTTTGTGAATATACTTTTGTTTGTATGATTGAGTATAAGAAAAGGATGCTGTCTTGCCAGGCAATCAGAAATGCCCTCTAACTCAAAAAATTCTTGCTCGCGTTCTAATTCTGTGAGAGTTTAAAAAAAAATTGAACTCTCTTTGTTGCCAAAAGAAAAATACATTTCTCCCCATCTTTTTCTTAGAGAATTTTATCATGAATACCTGTATTTGCAAATCTTTTGTCTTTTCCCTTTGATATGTAGGTTTTGTGCCCTTCTTTGCTTTTTGCTTCTTTCTTTTTTAATGCTCTGGGTTTGTCTTAGGCCATGCTTCTCTTCTTCCTCTTTTTACTTCTCCTTCTTTTTCTCTTAGTTACTTGTCATTTTGATATAATTTCAGACTTACAGGAAATTTTCAACAATACTACAAGGATCTCTTACATATTTTTATCCAGATTTACCAATTGTTTACATTTTGATCAACTTTAGTTATCATTATCTATCTCTCTGCATTTTGTTTTGAGTCACTTGAGAATAAGTTGCAGACATGGTGTCACTTTACCACTAAAAAAAATACTTCTTTAATACTAATGATACCACTTTTTCTAGCAGCTTTTAAAGAAATTGTCTGTTTTTCCCCCATTTATTTATTCTTTTATATTTTTGTATCATATTTATGTGAATATAAACTCATAGTTTCTCTTTTTGTGTGTGATAGTTTTAAAATCCACTCTCTTAGTAACTTTCCAATATGTAATACAGTATTATTAACTATAATAATACAGCAGGGTACAGCATAGATTCTTATTTTACCTCATGGATTGCAATCCATTACTATCATCATTTATTTTGGAATTCCAATGGTTCCAGATTTGGCTGGCTTCCATGTCTGTTTGATAGGTCTCTCATTTTTAAGTATTTCCTTACTTTCTGGTAAACCAGATTTCCAGGCTTATCTCATACTTTCCCTGCCTTGAATAAATCTTTTTTTTTTTAAGTGGACTATCGTTCATTTTAGTGGAGATTTGTACTTAGAAACCAAGGTCTGAACATTAATAGTGCTTACTGCTCCTGGTTTGTCATATCTCTTAGGCCTTTTTTTACAAAATTAGGAAATGTATGCATGTGTATATGTGTGTATATTTAAACATACTTCTTTTTTATTTATTTTTATCTTATTTTTATTTTTTTATTATTTTTTATTTTTTATTATGAAATTTATTGTCAAATTGGTTTCCATACAACACTCAGTGCTCATCCCAACAGATGCCCTCCTCAATGCCCATCACCCACTTTCCCCTTCCTCCCACCCCCATCAACCCTCAGTTTATTCTTAGTTTTTAAGAGTCTCTTATGGTTTGGCTCCCTCACTCTCTAACTTTTTTTTTCTTCCCCTCCCCCATGGTCTTCTGTTAAGTTTCTCAGAATGAAATATGGCCTTTTGTAGCAACATGGATGGAACTGGAGAGTGTTATGCTAAGTGAAATAAGTCATACAAAGAAAGACAAATACCATATATTTTCACTCTTATGTGGATCCTGAGAAACTTAAACATACTTCTATTTCTCTCCATATTTATATCTATCTACCTATCTAATCAATTATCATGTCTTTACCTATCTATATTTCTATCTACCATTATCTATCTAAAAGATCATAATCCTACAGATGTTTCCATTTCCATTCTGACACCATAGGGTATAATCCATTAAGTATGTTCTTTTGTGTCTGGCTTCTTTCACTTAGAATAAAGTTTGTGAGCCCTGCTCGTTTGTGTATCTCTTGGAACACAACCGTTTTCCTTTTTCAAGTTTTTATTTACTTATTCTGAGAGAGAGAGAGAGAGAAAGGGAGAGAGAGAAAGAAAGCACAAGTAAGGGAGGGACAGAGAGAGAGGGAGAGAAAGAGATAATCCCAAGGAGGTTCCGCACTGTCAGTGCAGAGCCCGATGTTGGGCTTGAACTCAGGAACCATGAGATCATGACCTGAGCTGAAGTCAGATGCTTAACATACTGAGCCACCCACGCACCCCCTAGAACACAACTGTTTTCAATATGCAGGTCTCATTCTTATGAGTATACATTTTAAACAGGTTGTAAATATTTTATTTCTATTTTCCTTAATCAAATATATATTTTGAATGGAAATTTAAAGTGTTGGAGTTTTGTCTAAATAATATTGTAAATAATTTCCAAGTTCTGAATCTGTCATACCTTGAAACTAATCAGAAGCATATAAAGCATTTTAACATTTAACATGAAAAAATGTTTTTCAGAAGTAGCAGCATTCACATTACTACAGGTAAAGCCATGTGCTAAATTGAGATTTTTAAATTTTACATGTTTCTACTCTCTCAAGAATAACTGAGCTTGTGCATGCCATTTAGTGTTTGAACCTAGATGCTATCAAATGATAAAACAACAACAAAATAAAATATTATTTCCTGATGTTATCAATCTGTCAGAATCAGAAGTTTATTTTCAAAGATGAAGGATCTCTGTGAGAGAATCTCTCGATCTTTCTATAGTTCACAGCTCTTAATAATTTAAGGACCATTAGAGTAACTTTACTCGAACTAGACATTGCCATTAAAAACCAAAGGAAAAAGGAATTGAATTTTATAAAGAGTGAATGGAAATGTAATATAAAATATATCAAGGCAGATATTTTCTTTTTCCAGAAATTTTCATAGCAAAGTAGGAGACAGCAAACACACTTTGAAATGTTAGAAAGAAGCTGGCATTCAGATAACTGGGTCTCTAGTTAATCTGCTCTATTCCTAATTAGTTGTATGACCTTGAGTAAGCAGCTGCAGTTTTATTTATTTATTTATTTATTTATTTATTTATTTATTGGATTTCAGTCCTTCTGATCTAAGAGATTTGGAGAGGCAGGAATCCAAAGTGTATGATCTACATGAGCTTGATGGCCCATGCGATGTTCAAGCACTGAAGGGAGAGAGGAGCAAAATCAAAAGCATAAAACGTTGAGACCAAATCTCTTTAGCCTGATTGTACAGGGAGCTTAAATGCCCTGTGAGATAATGAAAAAGCCTTAGTCCTTATTGTGATACTTGACATAACTGTAACACTCTAATATACTAGGCAAAGCCTCTTCCCTGCATTGGTTAATGGTAAGATGCCTGTAAAAACACTCTTTCTCTCAAATTTCTGAATCTAGTTTAGAAAAGAGGTAGGAAGTATTTCCTTAACTGCTACACTATTTGAAGCTCTTGATGCATTTTTAATTTCATTACCAGATTCTTCTTCTTGAAATGTTATTTCCCTCTTAGTTTTAATCAGTGTTTGTTGAACACCAGTACTGGGCCCTGGGGATACCATGGTGAGCTAATTGTGATATCTGTGCCCTCTTGGAGTTTACATTTTAGTGGGGGGGGGGATAGGAAGACAGACAGACAGACAGACACACACACACACACACACACACACGAGTCTGAAATAAAGCTCAGTGGGTCAAGTACCACGATGAGATCCTTTTGCAATAAGGGAACTAGTGTGCGTGTTGTCAGTCATTGGAGGCCTCTTGGAAGAGTCTGGATCTGAGCTGAGAGCTAACGGTAAAGGTTTAAGGGAAGGAGGGTGTCCCTTCCTGGCAGTTAGTACTCTTCAAAGGGAGATAAGAATGTGCAGACCTCAATGTTCTTAGCAAAGATGGGGGTAGTAAACAGCTCAATCTGAGTTCTATTGAGAAATTGCCAGGGGCCAGACCCTTCATGCCGGGCCTTCTAGGTCTGGTTAGAAGAGTGGATCTTGTGTCCTAGGGATAGAAGGGGGTCATTGACAGGCTGATGGGTAGCTCGGTGTTGATCTCCTGGAAAGGGCATTTTATTCTGTATTTGTCACAGGTCTATGGTTACAAAGAATACAGTTTTACATTCATACTCTTAAGAATCTACAATTGAAAAGGGAAGAATAATTTGGGATTGTGAAAAAAATAAGATTTCTTTTTAAAGGAGGATGTATATGATCCAGAGCTAGAGAGCAGGGGTAACTCTGTCCTTTCTGTGCCTAGGTTTCTCCCTGCATCTTCTCTATCAGTCATGGTGAGGGTGGTGATAATGGTGATGATGGTAAATAATATGATGATAAATAGGACAGAGTAAAGATGAAGGAGGAAGAATTTATGAGCCCATTCTAAGGAGTCACAGCATAAATTTTCCTAACAATTTCTTTAGTCTATTATGTATGTATGTATGTATGTATGTGTATGTGTGTATATATGTATGTATTTGTATTCTTGCTTAAAATTTTTTAAATGTTTGTTATTATTTATTATTAAAATAATATTAGTTAATTAATTAATTAATTAATTTTTGGTTTATATTCAAGTTAGCATCTAGTGCAACAATGATTTCAGGAGTAGGCTCCAGTGATTCATCCCCTATGTATCAACAGGGTGCTCATCCCAACAAGGGTCTTCCTTAGTTCCCTTTACCCATTTAGCCCATCCCCTCTCCCACAAACCTTCCAGCAACCCTGTTTGTCCTCCATATTAAACAGTCTCTTACGTTTTGTCCCCCTCCCTGTTTTTATATTATTTTTGCTTCCCTTCCCTTATGTTCATCAGTTTTGCATCTTAAAGTCCTCATATGAGTGAAGTCATATGATATTTGTCTTTCTTTGACTGATTTCGCTTAGCATAATACCCTCTAGTAGTTCCATTCTCATAGTTGCAAATAGCAAGATTTCATTCTTTTGATTGCCGAGTAATACTTCATTGCATATATATATATATATATGCCACTTCTCTATCCATTCATCCATCGATGGACATTTGGGCTCTTTCCATATTTTGGCTATTGTTGATAGAGCTGCTATAAACTTTGGGGTGCATGTATCGTTTTGAAACAACATACATGTATCCCTTGGATAAATGCCTAGTAGTGTAATTCCTGCATCGTAGGGTAGTTCTATTTTTAATTTTTTGAGGAACCTCCATACTGTTTTCCAGAGTGGCTGCACCAGTTTGCATTCCCACCAATGATGCAAAAGAGATCGATCTTCTTTCTCCACATCCTCGCCAACATCTGTTGTTGCCTGAGTTGTTAATGTGAGCCATTCTGACAGGTGTGAGGTGGTATCTCATTGTGGTTTCAATTTGTATTTCCCTGATGATGAATGATGTTGAGCATTTTTTCATGTGTTGGTTGGCCATCCAGATGTCTTCTTTGGAGAAGTGTCTATTCAAGTCTTTTGCCCATTTCTTCACAGGATTATTTGTTTTTTGGGTGTTGAGTTTTATAAGCTCTCTAAAGATTTTGGATACTAACCCTTTAGCTGATACGTCGTTTGCAAATGTCTTCTCCCATTCCATCAGTTGCCTCTTAGTTTTGCTGATTGTTTCCTTCGCTGTGCAGAAGCTTTTTATTTTGACGAGGTCCCAATAGTGCATTTTTGCTTTGGTTTCCCTCACCTCTGGAGACGTGTTGAGTAAGAAGTTGCTGTGGCCAAGGTCAAAGAGGTTTTTGCCTGCTTTCTCCTCTAGGATTTTGATGGTTTCCTGTCTTACGTTTAGGTCTGTCATTCATTTTGAGTTTGTATTTGTGTGTGGTGTAAGAAAGTGGTACAGGTTCATTTTTCTGCCTGTCACTGTTCAGTTTTCTCAGCACCATTTGCTCAAGAGACTGTCTTTATTCCATTGGATATTTTTTCCTGCTTTGTCCAAGATTAGTTGGCCATACTTTTGTGGGTCCATTTCTGGGTTCCCTATTCTGTTCCATTGATCTAAGTGTCTGTTCTGTGCCAGTACCATACTGTCTTGATAATTACAGCTTTATAATACATCTTGAAGTCCGGGAGTGTGATGCCTCCAGCTTTGGTTTTCTTTTTCAAGATCGCTTTGGCTATTCGGGGTCTTTTCTGGTTCCATAGAAATTTTAGGATTGTTTGTTCTAGCTCTGCGAAGAATGCTGGTGTTGTTCTGATAGGTATTGCATTGGATATGTAGATTGCTTTGGGTAGTATTGACATTTTAACAATATTTGTTTTTGCTATACATGAGCATGGGATATTTTTCCATTTTTTTGTGTCTTCTTCAGTTTCTTTCATAAGCTTTCTACAGTTTTCAGTGTATAGATTTTTACCTCTTTGGTTATGTTTATTTCTAGGTATTTTGTGGTTTTTTTGTGCAAGTGTAAATGGGATCGATTCCTTGATTTCTCTGTTACTTCATTATTGGTATATAGGCATACAATTGATTTCTGCGCATTGATTTTATATCCTGTGACTTTGCTGAATTCGTGGATCAGTTCTAGCAGTTTTTTGGTGGAATCTTTTGGGTTTTCCATATAGAGTATCATGTCATCCGTGAAGAGTGAAAGTTTGATCTCCTCCTGGCCAATTTAGATGCGTTTTATTTCTTTGTGTTGTCTGATTGCTGAGGCTAAGACTTCCAAAACTATGTTAAATAACAGAGTGAGAGCAGATATCTCTGTCTTGTTCCTGACCTTAGGGGGAAAGCTCTCAATTTTTCCCCACTGAGGATGATATTGGCATCGTGTCTTTCATATATGGCTTTTATGGTCTTGAGATATGATCCTTCTATCCTTACTTTCTTGAGGGTTTTTATCAAGAAAGGATGCTGCATTTTGTCAAATGCTTTCTCTGCATCTGTTGGAAGGATCATGTGGTTCTTGACCTTTCTTTTATTGATATGATGCATTACATTAATTGTTTTGTGGATATTGAACTAGCCCTGCATCCCAGGTATAAATCCTACTTGGCTGTGGTGAATAATTCTTTTAATGTATTGTTGGATCCAGTTGGCTAATATCTTGTTGAGGATTTTTGCATCCATGTTCATCAGGGAAATTGGTCTGTAGTTCCTTTTAGTGGGGTCTTTTCTGGTTTTGGAATCAAGGTAATGCTGACTTCATAGAATGAGTTTGGAAGTTTCCTTCAATTTCTATTTTTTGGAACAGCTTCAAGAGAATAGGTGTTAATTCTTCCTTAAATGTTTGGTAGAATTCCCCTGGAAAGCCATCTGGCCCTGGACTCTTTTTTTGGGGGGGAGATTTTTGACTACTAATTTGATTCCATTACTGGTTCCAGGTTTGTACAACTTTTCTGTTTCTTCTTGTTTAAGTTTTGGTAGTTTATATGTTTCTAGTAATTTGTCCATTTCTTCCAGGTTGCCCATTTTATTGGCGAATAATTCCTCATAATATTTTCTTATTATTGTTTGTATTTCTGCTGTTTTGGTTGTGATCTCTCCTCTTTCATTCTTGATTTTACTTGAGTCCTTTCTTTTTTCCTTTTGATCAAACTGGCTAGAGGTTTTTCAATTTTGTTAATTCTTTCAAAGAATCAGCTTCTGGTTTCATTGATCTACTGTTCTACTGTTGGTTGGTTGGTTTTGATAGCATTAGTTTCTACTCTACTCTTTATTATTTCCTATCTTCTGCTGGTTTGGGTTTTATTTGCTGTTCTTTTTCTAACTCTTTAAGGTGTAAGGTTAGAATGTGTATCTGAGACCTTTCTTCCTTCTTTAGAAAAGCCTGGATTGCTATATACTTCCCTCTTATGACCACCTTTGCTGTGTCCCAGAGGTTTTGGATTGCAGTATTATCATTTTCATTGGCTTCTATGTATTTATAAATTTGCTCTGTAACTTCTTGGTTAGCCCATTCATTCTTTAGTAGGATGTTCTTTAGTTTCCAAGAACTATGTGGAAATCTTTCCACATTTTTTCTTGTGGTTGATTTTGAGTTTCATAGCATTGTGGTCTGAAAATATGCACAGTGTGATCTCAATCTTTTTGTACTTGTTGGATGATTCATGTCCCAGTATGTGATCTATTCTGAAGATCGGTCCATGTGCACTGGAGAAAAAGTGTATTCTACTGCTTTAGGAGGGAATGTTCTATATATGTGTAAGTCCATCCAGTCCAGTGTGTCATTGAAAGAAAATTTTTCCTTGTTGATTTTCTGTTTAGATGATCTTTCCATTGTTGTAAATGAGGTGTTGAAGTTCCCTACTATTAGGTACTATTATCAATGAGTTTCTTTATGTTTGTGATTAATTAATTTATATATTTGGGTGTCTCCACATTTGGATCACAAATATTTACAATTGTTAGAACTTCTTGGTGGATATATCCCTTAATTATGATATAATGCCTTTTTCTCATCTCTTGTTGCAGTCTTTATTTTAAAATCTAGATTGTCTGATGTAAGTATGGCTACTACAGCTTTCTTTTGGCCATCATTAACATGATAGATGGTTCTCAATACCCTTACTTTCAATCTGAAGGTGTCTTTAGGTCTAAAATGAGTCTCTTCTAAACAGCATATAGATGGATCTTGTTTTCTTATCCATTCTGTAACACTATCTGTTGATTGGAGCATTTAGTCCAGTGATGTTTAGAGTGAGTATTGAAAGATATGAATTCATTGCCATTATGTTGCCTGTAGAGTTGGAGTTTCTGGTGGTGTTCTCTAGTCCTTTATAGTCTTTGTTGCTTTTGATCTTTTTTTTTTTTTTGCCCCTGTCTTTTCTCCCCTCAGAGAGCCCCCCCTCCTTAAAATTTCTTGCAGAGCTGGTTTAGTAGTCACGAGCTCCTTAAATTTTTGTTTGTCTGGGAAACTTTTTATCTCTTCTTCTATTTTGAATGACATCCTTGTGGATACAGAATTATTGCCTGCATATTTTTCCAATTCAACACACTGAATACATCCTGCCACTCCTTTCTGGCCTGCCAAGTTTCTGTGGATAGGTCTGCTGCAAACCTGATCTGTATTCCCTTGTAGGTTAAGGACTTCTTTTTCCCTTGTTGCTTTCATGACTCTTTCCTTGCTTATTTTGTGAAATTGACTATGATATGCTTGATGGTCGGTTACTTGTTGAATCTAATGGGAGTCCTCTGTGCTTCCTGGATTTTGATGTCTGTGTCTTTACCCAGGTTAGGAAAGTTTTCCATTATGATTTGCTTATGTAATTTCTACCCCTTTTTCTCTCTCTTTATCTTATGGGACCCCTATGATTCTGATGTTGTCCCTTTTTAATGAGTCACTGAGTTCTCTAATTCTCAAATCGTGCTGTTTAGCTTTAGTCTCCCTCCTTTTTTCTCCTTCATTGTTCTCCATAAGTTAGCCCTCTGTAATGCTGATTCACTGCTCTGCCTCATCCATCCTTGCTGCTGTGGCATCCATTCATGATTGCAGCTTGACAACATTATTTATTTCATCCTGACTAGCTTTTATCTCTGCAGAAAAGGATTCTAATCTATTTTCTTTATCTATCTAATCTATTCTCTTTATCATGATTCTAAATTCTGGTTTAGACAACTTGCTTGTATCTGTATTGCTTGTATCTGTACATCTTGCTTGTATCTGTTCCTGGCTGTCATTTCTTTCTATTCTTTCTTTTGGGATGAATACCTTCATTTTGTCATTTGACAGAAGAAAAGGAATTAATAAAGTAAAAAAACATAAAACTAAAGATTAAAAACAACACAAAAAATCAAACAAAAATGCTAGATCCTAGGTGTGTTTTGATTTGGTTATTGAAAGAAGCTGGATGGAATAGAGAAAAAATAGAAAGAAAATAAAAAGGAAAAAAAAGGAAAAGTTTGAAAATTTGGAAACATGAATACAATAAAATAGTATACAATGAGATGACGAGGGTAAAATGGAATTTTATAAATTTACAAAAGAGTAAAAAATATAGTAGAAAATTAAAGAAAAGTGTTTCTAATACAAATGGAAAATAAGAATAATTTTTTTCTTTTTCTATCTGTATTCAAGAATAAGAAAAGAAAAGAAAAAAAAACTGAATAGTTGGACCAGCAAACAGACTGAAATATGATTGAAATTTCTTCGGCTTCCCTTAGAATTAGAACTATGAAGGACTTTATAGTCTGTAAGCTAAGCAGGCAGAGACACTTGTGTTGTTCCTTAAAGTCAAGGATAAATAACACCTACTAAACAATGAATGGGTCAACCAGGCAACTAGAGAAGAAATTTAAAAATATATAGAAACAAATGAAAATGAAAATACAGCAATCCAAATGCTTTGGGATGCAGCGAAGGCAGTCCTGAGAGGAAAATACATTGCAATCCAGGCCTATCTCAAGAAACAAGAAAAATCCCAAATACAAAATCTAACAGCACACCTAAAGGAAATAGAAGCAGAACAGCAAAGACACCCCAAACCCAGCAGAAGAAGAGAAATAATAAAGATCAGAGCAGAAATAAACAATATAGAATCTAAAAAAACTGTAGAGCAGATCAATGAAACCAAGAGTTGTTTTTTTGAAAAAATCAACAAAATTGCTAAACCTCTAGCCAGGCCTCTCAAAACAGAAAAAGAAGAGGACCCAAATAGATAAAATCATGAATGAAAATGGAATTATTACAACCAATCCCTCAGAAATACAAGCAATTATCAGGGAATACTATGAAAACTTATATTCAAACAAAATGGACAACATGGAAGAAATGGACTACTTCCTAAACACCCACACACTTCCAAAACTCAAACAGGAAGAAATAAAAAGCTTGAACAGACCCATAACCAGTGAAGAAGTTGAACCAGTTATCAAAAATCTCCCAACAAATAAGAGTCCAGGACCAGATGGCTTCCCAGGGGAATTCTACTAAACATTTAAAGTAGAGATAATACCTATCCTTCTCAAGCTGTTCCAAAACATAGAAAGGGAAGGAAAACGTCCAGACTCATTTTATGAAGCCAGCATTAATTTGATTCCCAAACCAGACAGAGACCCAGCAAAAAAGAGAACTACAGGTCAATATCCCCAATGAATATGGATGCAGAAATTCTCAACAAGATACTAGCAAATCGAATTCAAAAGCATATAACAAGAATTATTTACCATGATCAAGTGGGATTCATTCCTGGGCTTCAGTACTGGTTCAGTATTCACAAATCAATGTGATACATCACATTAATAAAAGAAAAGAAAAGAACCATATGATCCTGTCAATCGATGCAGAAAAAGCATTTGACAAAATTCAGCATCCTTTCTTAATAAAAACCCTCGAGAAAGTCAGGATGGAAGGAACATACTTCAACATCATAAAAGCCATTTATGAAAAGCCCACAGCTAATATCCTCAATGGGGAAAAACTGAGAGCTTTCCCCCAGGATCAAGAACACGACAGGGATGTCCACTCTCACCACTGTTGTTTAACATAGTGTTGGAGGTTCTAGCATCAGCAGACAACAAAAGGAAATCAAAGGCATCAAAATTGGCAAAGATGAAGTTAAGCCTTCACTGTTTGCAGATGACATGATATTATACATGGAAAACCCAATAGACTCCACCAAAAGTCTGCTAGAACTGATACATGAATTCAGCAAAGTCACAGGATACAAAATCAGTGTACAGAAATCAGTCGCATTCTTATACACTAATAATGAAGCAACAGAAAGACAAATAAAGAAACTGATCCCATTCACAATTGCACCAAGAAGCATAAAATACCTAGGAATAAACCTAATTAAAGATGTAAAAGATCTGTATGCTTAAAACTATAGAAAGCTTATGAAGGAAATTGAAAAAGATATAAACAAATGGAAAAATATTCTGTGCTCATGGATTGGAAACATAAATATTGTTAAAATGTGAATACTACCCAAGGCTATCTACACATTCAATGCAATCCCAATCAAAATTGCACAGCATTCTTCTCGAAGCTAGAACAAGCAATCCTAAAATTTCTATGGAACCACAAAAGGCCCCGAATAGCCAAAGTAATTTTGAAAAAGAAGACCAAAGCAGGAGGCATCACAATCCCAGACTTTAGCCTCTACTACAAAGCTATAATCATCAAGACAGCATGGTATTGGCACAAAAACAGACAAATAGGCCAACGGAATAGAATAGAGACTCCAGAATTGGACCCACAAAAGTATGGCCAACTAATCTTTGACACAGCAGGAAAGAATATCCAATGGAAAAAAGACAGTCTCTTTAACAAATGGTGCTGGGAGAACTGGACAGCAACATGCAGAAGAATGCGACTAGAGCACTTTCTTACACCATTCACAAAAACAAACTCAAAATGGATGAAGGACCTGAATGTGAGACAGGAAACCATCAAAACCCTAGAGGAGAAAGCAGGAAAAAAACCTCTCTGACCTCAGCTGCACCAATTTCTTACTTGACACATCCCCAAGGGCAAGGGAATTAAAAGCAAAAATGAACTATTGGGACCTCATCAAGATAAAAAGCTTCTGCACAGCAAAGGAGACAATCAACAAAACTAAAAGGCAACCAACGGGATGGGAAAAGACATTTGCAAATGACATATTGGACAAATGGCTAGTATCCAAAATCTATAAAGAGCTCACCAAACTCCACACCTGAAAAACAAATAATCCGGTGAAGAAATGGGCAGAAAACATGAATAGACACTTGTCTAAAGAAGACATCCAGATGGCCAAAAGGCACATGAAAAAATGCTCAACATCGCTCATCATCAGGGAAATACAAATTAAAACCACACTCAGATATCACCTCACACCAGAGTGGCTAAAATGAACAATCAGGAGACTATAGATGCTGGCGAGGATGTGGAGAAACGGGAACCCTCTTGCACTGTTGTTGGAAATGCAAACTGGTACAGCCGCTCTGGAAAACAGTGTGGAGTTTCCTCAGAAAATTAAAAATAGACCTACCCTATGACCCAGCAATAGCATTGCCAGGAATTTACCCAAGGGATACAGGAGTACTGATGCATAGGGACACTTGTACCCCAATGTTTATAGCAGCACTTTCAACAATATCCAAGTTATGGAAAGAGCCTAAATGTCCATCAACTGACGAATGGATAAAGAAATTGTGGTTTATATACACAACGGAATACTGCATGGCAATGAGAAAGAATGCAATATGGCCCTTTGTAGCAACGTGGATGGAACTGAGAGTGTTATGTTAAGTGAAATAAGTCACACAGAGAAAGACAGATACCATATGTTTTCACTCTTATGTGGATCCTGAGAAACTTAACAGAAGTCCATGGGGGAGGAGAAGAAGAAAAAAAAAGAGGTTAGAGAGGGAGAGAGCCAAAGCATAAGAGACTCTTAAAAACTGAGAACAAACTGAGAGTTTGTGGGGGGTGCGAGGGAGGGGAGCGTGGGTGATGGGTATTGAGGAGGGCACCTTTTGGGATGAGCAATGGGTGTTGTATGGAAACCAATTTGACAATAAATTTCATATTAAAAAAATAAAAAAATAAATTAAAAAAATATTTTTTAAGATATAATCTTTATGCCTGCATGAATTACTGCTTGCCTATTTCTTTCAGGTTGTGATTTAAGTCATAAAAAAAATAATAGGGGCACCGGCGTGGCTCAGACAGTTGAGCATCCAATTCTTGATTTTGGCTCAGGTCACGATCTCACAGGGTTGTGAGATTGATCCTCGCATCAGGCTCTGTGCTGACAGTGCAGAACCTGCTTAGGATTCTCTCTCCCTCTCTTTTTGTCCCTCCACTGCTTGTTCTCTTTCTTTCTACTCTCTTTCTCTCTCTCTCTCAAAATAAATAAATAAACTTTAAAAAAATAATAAAAATTTATTTTTCAGACTTCTGTTTATGATCAATTTGGCTTTATAGGTGACCACTGAAAAGTAAGATATATTTGATTTATATTTTTGTGGATGGAATATATATTGAAATCTTTTAGGCCTCAGTTATTTTCAGGATCATATTTCCATAATTTTAAAACCATCAAGAAGACTAATGCAAAAGTGGTGAAGGAAAAATTAGCAATGCTAGAGTCCAAAAGCTCCAATAGAAAATGCCCAGCTGGGGGCACCTGGGTGGCTCAGTTGGTTAAGCAGCCAACTTTGGCTCAGGTCATGATCTTGTGGTTCATGGGCTTGAGCCCCGCATTGGGCTCTATGCTGACAGCTCAGAGCCTGGAGCCTGCTTCAGATTCTGTGTCTCCCTCTCTCTCTGCCCCTCCTCTGCTCATTCTCTGTTTCTCTCTCTCTCTCTCTCTCTGTCAAATTTAAACAAACATTAAAAAAATTTTTTTTAAGCCCCAGCTGGATCTTAGACATTGTCACTGATATGGATAGGCTAGGAGCAGAAAGCTGCATTCCTTCCCACAGTGCTTGGGGGTGGACACTGTCCACTGTGAAAATAAAGGTCATGGCACAGCCCAGGGAAGTTTTCTATAAAACCTAGTCAGTTTTCTCTGAAATCAGGATAAGAAAAATTTATCACTTAAATATAAAAATGATAAATTGAAAAGACAATGTTTTGTCATCATTTTCAAAAAGACATAGGGGTGCCTGGGTGGCGCAGTCGGTTAAGCGTCCGACTTCAGCCAGGTCACGATCTCGTGGTCCGTGAGTTCGAGCCCCGCGTCAGGCTCTGGGCTGATGGCTCGGAGCCTGGAGCCTGTTTCCGATTCTGTGTCTCCCTCTCTCTTTGCCCCTCCCCGTTCATGCTCTGTCTCTCTCTGTCCCAAAATAAATAAAAAGCGTTGCAAAAAGACATAAACTTGTAAACATAAAAAAATGCCTAGAGAAATTTAGAGGAAAAAGATTTTCTATTTCATGGAAGAAACATTTTTTTTCTGTAGTCTCAGCTAATACGTGATTATAATGTAATTTCTTAAGAAACAGACAATTTTTCTGTCTGGTTATAACAACACTTGCAAGTGAACAAAACACTTCTATTAACAGTTACATATTACATCTCTTGACAATACTCTTTTTCCTAATGAAATTAGCTCTTTAAAACACTGGCATAATTTTGTCAAACCATTATTTTTTGAGTTAAAATCACATTTTAGAGGAGAGAAAGGAAGGTAGGAAGGAGGGAAGGAAGAAGGGAGAGAAGAAGGAAAATTATTAAGGCTTACTGTATGACCAGCCAGTTCTCCTGGTAGTTTGTCTTTAATCTCTGAATAAACAAGTAGGATTTATCTGAGCAACACAGTTAACACTATGGATTCCAAAGACAAAATATATATATATATATATATATAACCTCCAAAATATCATGAGAATTTAGTAGTGATGGCCAGGAGGCAGCTTGGGGCTAAGCATGGCTATTCTCTGTCACAGCACCACTGACTGGGTCCTTGAAGATGCCAACAGTTGTAGGCAGTTTCTGGTATGCCCTCTGCACTTCACTAGCCAAGACCATAATCATGATGAATGGGAAAGATAAAACAGGGAGATCATGAGCCATTCTGGAGTAGGGCACAGAGTTGTGTTGGTTTCTGAACTGAGTTATGTGTGTTCAGCAGCTGAGGGGTCCATGTGCATGGAGCCTGAATCTACAGAGGCTGTGACTCTAGAGATGTGTATGGAGCCCTGCACTCTGTGTCCCAGCTGTGTGCATAACACCTGTGCTCAGAAGGCCTCCCTGTGATTGTCTATCATTATCATGCCATGACAATTCATGCCATGACCATTATTTTTGTTTGTTTGTTCACTTAATAAATATTTATAAAACACTTGTTAGGCATTTAAGAATAAAATTTCCTACTTGTGTGGAGCCTACACTTGTGAATGCATTATATTTTTGGAGTTATTACTTTATTATTATTATTATTGCTGAGATTCCTCAACTTGAGAATGCTGGTGTGAAGTCTATATCTTAGTGAGGCACTCATGTCATTCAAGTTAAGTTAGAGGACCAGAATCTCCCTTTAAAAATAGGGCAAAGCCTCAAAGACAGCAGCTCCCCCTGACTTGTCAGTGGCTTCTGATAGGGATGTGATGAGAGGTCTTTAGCTTATACATCCAGCTTCTGTGGTTCGATGCATTTTGGACACTCCAGGTCAGGGTGACCCTAGACAAGCATTCAGGTACTGGCTTCCTTGATCCTATGGGAAATGTGTCACACATCAGCCACAAAGCCCAAATGTTCAAAGCCAGCATTGAACTAGTGAAGATTTGAGACATGATTATCAGCTTTAGGACACAACAGTCACCACCACCAACCTCCCCCCCCCCCCCCGCCAAAAAGTAAGGTTTAGTTCCCACCACCCAGAACAATAGATTTCATGGAGTTAGAAACAAGCTGAGACTTCCCTACTCCAGCACTAAGAACCAACATGTAGCCCCCTGGGTGGAGAGGAGGGCTTTCTGCCAGATAGCTGGTCAGCATGACCACTTTCTCCCTGCTACCCTTTCCATATGGGTTAGACTTGGGTAAGACCAGCAGTGCCAGCCAGTGGGAGAAAAAGTATGACTTTTAAATGGTGCATGTTGCAAACTATTTCCTCTTCCCCACCTGCTGATGTTACCCAAAGGTTCTCCTACTGCAGTGTTCCATGGGGTTGGATCCAAATGAACCTCTGATGTGCTAGCTCCTGAGGTTGCTATTTTAACCCCAAATATGGCAGAGAGGCCAGAGAAGGATGAAGCTCCACACAACAGAGAAGCCATTCCCTGAAGCAAGAAGCAGCCAGGCTTCCAACACAGCCAAAACAGTGGTTTACCCTAAGAATTGTGGGAAGAAACCCCAACACTTACCCAGACCTCCAGGTCTGGTTTGATGGGCCCCAAAATACTGAAATTAGCAACCCTGTTAACAACTATTCCAGAACAGCTGGAATGTCTCAAAACAACCTGCTTAGCTACGCAAAATGTGGGTGGTATAATTTAGCACAATTCGTTCACAAAGCAGTTTCAAGTGTACATCAAGAGTAATTATACTTTGGGGCACCTGGGTGGCTCAGTTGGTTAAGTGTCCAACTTCAGCTCAGGTCATGATCTCATGGTTCATGGGTTCAAGCCCTGCATCAGGCTCTGTGCTGACAGCTCAGAGCCTGGAGCCTGCTTCAGATTCTGTGTCTCCCTCTCTCTCTGATCCTCACCCACTCATGCTCTGTCTCTCTCTCAAAAATAAACATTTTTTTAAAAAGGAGTAATTATACTTCTATATCCCTTGACCCAGTGACCTCACTTGAAAGATGGTGCTGATGGTGGTTCGTGCTGATGCTGCTGAACATGCTGATGACCATCATTTATTTGGCTCTTATCATGTGTTAAGACTTTTATACACCCAGCCACTACCTTGCTTTTCACTCAGAACCTTGGATACAAATGTTTATTTAATGGAAATCATGGCTTTTTGCACTGTTCAGTTGATCATAACTTAATAATTCCAATGCAGTGGGTCACATCAGCAGATTGCAATTAAAATCAACAGGAAACCTTTGGAAATTCACTTTTTCCTGGAGTCCATTCTCCCAGAGGTTCTGATTAAATTTTTCTGGGAATGTGACCCAAGGATAGGAATTTTAAGAGCCCTCCAGGTATCCTAATGTGAGTCCAGGGTGGAGATTCTTGCTCTACTGTGCAATCAGGTGGTTGTATTAAGCGCCATGGAATAACATTTGAGAACTGAAGCCCAGCGGCTGTGTGACTTTAGCATCAATTTTCTCATCTGTGAAGTAGTAATGAAATAGTAATAGTGCTCCCATCCTAGGATTGATGTGAAGTTTACATGAAGTAAGGCAAGTGGATCGCTGAACTTAGTGTCAATCTTACAGGAAATATTCAGTAAATTCTTGACAAATAAAATAATTACAATTTCCTATTTAGGAACATTAGTCATTTCTTCAGGGATAAGTGTAATAAGAACATTTCTGCTTATAGAAATATTATTAGAACTGACCTAAGGTAAGTTTGTTGACCTACTTAGAGACAAATGATTCCTGAACGTGAGCTTTTATCACTGATGGCCAAATGATAGGAGTAGCTCTCTCTAAAATCAGTTCTCAATTAAGGCTACAAATTAAGGTTCTCAATTAAGGCTACAAATTGGAATCACCTTGAGAGTGAGAGAGAGAGAGAGAGAGAGAGAGTAGTAAGGTGAGGACTTTCAAATGATAAAGAGCTTAGCAAATCCTCTCCCCAAAAAACAATGATAAAACTGGACAAAATTTTCAAAAATAATTGGAGGATTGGGGCGCCTGGGTGGCGCAGTCGGTTAGGCGTCCGACTTCAGCCAGGTCACGATCTCGCGGTCCGTGAGTTCGAGCCCCGCGTCGGGCTCTGCGCTGATGGCTCAGAGCCTGGAGCCTGTTTCCGATTCTGTGTCTCCCTCTCTCTCTGCCCCTCCCCCGTTCATGCTCTGTCTCTCTCTGTCCCAAAAATAAATAAACGTTGAAAAAAAAATAATTAAAAAAAAAATAATTGGAGGACTTGAGGACTCTGGAAATCGACCAAAGACATAGAGCACATTGAAAAGCATTTATTCAATAAAAAGTACTGGACTTAAGGAAAAAGAGTGAGAGTTTCTGGCTTTCTTGCCTGGAGTTGTTCCCACCCCACTCCCCACATCCCTTCTCCACTTCCAGTCATCACAGTATTTCTACCAGGGCAGGGCAATTGGTGGAAATCAACAACTCCACTGCCAGAAGGGACACTTTTGATTTCATGTGGAACTCAGAAAGCCCAGAGGCAATGATGAAAACAATAGCAATTTTGGTTGCAAATGAACAATAGCAAGTATAGCTAGATTGAGATTCCAGTTCTTCTAGGAACAAGCAATAAAAACAGCTAAACAGCCATAGCAGACTTTAATGACCTCAGACATATCCCTGATGGTCTGGAAGTGTGAGAGCAAAGACAAAAGTGCAAGTATGCACAAGGCTGGAAAAGAGCAAGAGACCAGAAAGCAACCTAGCTGTCCACTTATCCTTGACTCAACAGAGGTCATGTGATTATGCAAAAAACAAACAAAACAAAACAAAAAACCCACCCGCAAATGAGAAGATGTGGGGCAAACCAAAAACTGGTGCAGACTTGTAAACTCTAAATTTTGAATGTATTTTTTTAAACCAAACTTAGATCCAACAATGAACATTGAGAGGTTTATTGGCTCAAGGTCTTTGAACGCAAAGTATGATAATTCATTGGCTGGCTACTAAGCTCAAAGACATAGGGGCAGGCCCTAAATATAAAAACAAGAGTAACAATTAAAAACTGAGCAGAGACATTAGCAGTTACACACCAAAGCAGAAAAAGTCTCCACAGATTTAGTCTAGGCAAGTTATTAAACAAGAATAACAAAAGAAGAAAAAGGAGAAGAAGCAGAAGTAGAAATAAGAGGAGCAGGAGGAGGAACGGGAGAAGAAGAAGAAAGAAAAAAAGGAAGATGAGGGGGATGAGGAGAAGAAAACAACAATGGCAGAGGAGGGGAAAGAGAAGAAATAACAATGCTCAGGAAGGAAAATCAGAATCCAAAGTTGGTTACAGTATACTATCTTAAATGATCCGTTTTCTAAAAAAAAAAAAAAAAAAAAAAAAAAAAAAGAAATTACAAAACATACAAAGTAAGAGAAAAGTGTTACCCATTTTCTGGAAAAACAAAAGTGAAGAGAAACTAAGTCTGAGAAACTAAGTCTGAGGGGACCAGATATTTGACTTAGCAAACAAAGACTTCAGGATACCTATTATAAACGTATTCAAAAACTTTTAAAGAAATGTATAATAATTACATGAAAGTATGATAACACATACATAACAGATAGTCTTAAAAGAGAAAAATGTAAAAAAGAACGATGGAAATGTGAAGTTCAAACCTATTAATACTAGAAATAAAATATTTAACTGAGGGCCTAGTAGCAGATTTAAGCAGGCAGAGAAAGAATCAGAAAGTTTAATGGATCAATAGAAATTATCTATATGAAAAACAAAAAGTAAAAAGAAGAAAGCACTGTTCAATGAAGAAAATTGAACAGTGCTGTAGAGAACTTAGGACATTATGAAACATACTAACATGTTTATATTTGAAGTCCCAGAAGGCAAGAAGAATGAGGAAAACAGGAAAAAAATCCAAGAAATAATGGGCAAAACTTTCCCAATATGATTAAAAAAAATTAATCTACATATCCAAAAAGTTCAGTTAATTCCAAATAGAATAAATACAAAGAGAAATAAATCTAAATACATCATACTAAAACTTTTGAAAGCCATAAAGTGAAAAATATTGAAATGCCCACAAAAGAAAAATGACCCATTACCTTCAGAGATAAAAAATACAATTAATAGCTGATTTCTCATCAAAAACAGTGCATACCAAAGGCAGGGGGATGACATATTCAAGATATAACAGTTATAAAAGCATACACACTTAACAACAGAGACCCAAAATGTATGAAAGAAAAATCAGTAGTATTGGAAAGGGAAAACAGGCAATTCAACAATAATAAAGAGTTCAACATCCCAACCTTTAGAATTAATAGAACAAGCAGACAATAAAACAGCAGATATATAGGAGACTTTATAACATTATTAACAAACTTTACCTAAACTTACCTCTATAAAACATTCCATCTATCAAAAGAATACACATTATTTTTATGCACAGATAGAACAACGCTAAACATAGTAGAACAATGCTAGTTCATAGACTAAGTTTCCATAAAAAGGTGGATATTTGGAAAGATCAATGAAATTGACAGATCTTTAGCTATATTGACAAAGAAAAAAGAAAGACACAATTTATTAACATCAGATATGAGAAGACATCAATACTGATCATACAGAATTAAAGGTATTAAAAAGAATATTATGAAGAACCTTAGATCAACATATAACTTAGATCAAGAGAACAAATTCTGAGGAAGACCCAAAATACCAGAACTAACAAGAAGTAGAAAATATGAATAGACCCATAACAAGTAAATACACTTAATTAATAATTTTTTCTCCATAATGAAAAGCTCAGGCCCAGATGACTTCATTAGTGAATTATCTCAAATATTTAAAGAATAAATAATGCCAATATTTCATAGGCTCTTTCAAAAATAAAGGAAGACTAAAAACTTATCACTCTATGAGATCAGTAACACCTAGATATCAAAGTCAGATAAAAACATCACAAGAAAACTACAAACTAATATCCTTCGTGAACATAGAAAAAATCCTCAACAAAATATTAGCAAACTGAATATACTAACATATAAAAAGGGAGCATTTATGCCAGAAATGCAAGAGCAACTTGAAAAAGAAAAGTCAAGCTGGAGACATCACAACTCCAGACTTCAAGTTATATTACAAACCTGTAGTTATCAAGACAATATGTGGCACAAGAACAGACACATAGATAAATGGAAAAGAACAGAAAATCCAGAAATGGACCCATAACTATATGGACAACTAATCTTCAACAAAGCAGGAAAGAATATCCGTTGGGAAAAAGACAGTCTCTTCAACACTTTGTATTGAGAAAACTGGACAGCAACATGCAAAAGAGTAGAACTAAACCACTTTATTACACCACACACAAAAATAAATTCAAAATGGATGAACATGAAATAAATGTCAGGCAGGAAAACATCAAAATCCTAGAGGAAAACACAAGCAGTAACCTCTTTGACATTGGCCTCAGCAACTTCTTTCTAGATATGTCTCCTGAGGCAAGGGAAACAAAAGTAAAAATAAACTATTTGGATTTCATCAAGATAAAAAGCTTCTGCACAGCCATAGAAACAATCAACAGAACTAAAAGGCAACTGGTGGAATGGGAGAAGATATTTGCAAATGATATGTTGGTTAAGGGTTAGTATCCAAAATATGTAAAGAATTTATAAAACTCAAAAACAAAATAATAATAATAATAATCCAATTAAAAATGGGCATAGGACATGAACATTTTTCCAAAGAAGACAGTGAGATGGCTAACAGACACATGAAAACATGCTCAACATCACTCATCATCAGAGAAATACAAATCAAAACTACAATGAGCTAACATCTCACACCTGTCAGAATGACTAAAATTGACAAAACAGAAAACAAAAGATGTTGGTGAAGATGTGGAGATAGATAAACCCTCTTATGCTGTTGGTGGGAATGCAAACTGGTACAGCCACTCTGGAAAGCATATGGAGTTTCCTCAAAAAGTTAAAAAAAAAAAAGTTAAAAATAGAACTACCTTATGACCCAGCAATTGTACTATTAGGTAC
Source organism: Lynx rufus (assembly GCF_022079265.1). NCBI lineage: Eukaryota > Metazoa > Chordata > Mammalia > Carnivora > Felidae > Lynx > Lynx rufus. The sequence goes on along the minus strand of NW_025814824.1, from coordinate 31,163,855 downwards.
TTATCCAAAGAATACAAAAATACTGATTCAAAGGGACACATGTGCCCCAATGTTTTTAGCAGCATTATCAACAATAGCCAAATTATGGAAAGAGCCCAATGTCCATCAATTGATGAATGGATAAAGAAGATGTGGTATACATATATATACACACACAATGGAATATTACTTAACCATAAAAAAGAATGAAATCTTGCCATCTGCAACAACGTGGATGAGCTGGAGTGTATTATGCTAAGAGAAATTACTCAGTGAGAGAAAGACAAATACCATATCATTTTACTCATATGTGGAATTTAAGAAATGTAGTAGATGCACACAGTGAGGGGAAAAGGAGAGGCAAACCATAGTATAGTATAGAGAGGTTAGCAGTGGAATGGATTAAATGGGGTATGGGTATTAAAGAGGGCATTTGTTGTGTCTTGTTTCTACACCTGAAACTAATATTACACTGTATGTTAACTAAATGGAATTTAAATAAAAAGAAGAAAAAAAGAAATGCATGATCAATTCAGCATACAAAAATCAGTTAATCATGATTCAGCATGTAAAACATTTGGGTGTTGTCACTTTCACACTCAAACAAGAAAAAAGCTCAACAAACTGAAAATCAACAACTCTTTTTAAAATACATCAGTGAACTACTTGGATGTCAAACAGGCACCTTCAATTCAAATTTGCTGTGTCCCAATTGAACTCATCATCTATCCCCCTTCTCCTCAGCTGTCCTTCATCCTATGGTTTCCATTTTGGTGAATGGCACCACATTCCAATAAATTTCTCAAGTTATAAAGAAATAAAATCATCAATCCAGACTACAAAAAAAAAAAAAAAAGACCAAAAGGAATAAGCAGAGCACAGGCCACTGACACTCAGATCTATAGGGATGAAATGAGATTAAGAATACAGAATGCTGGGGCCCCTGGATGGCTCAGTCAGTTAAGCATCCGATTTTGGCTCGGGTCATGATCTCACAATCCCTGAGTTCAAGCCCCATGTTGGACTCTGTGCTGACAGCTCAGAGCCTGGATCTTGTTTCAGATTCTGTGTCTCCCTCTCTCTGCCCCTTCCCCACTCATGCTCTGTCTCTCTGTGTCTCAAAAGTAGATTAAAAAAAAAAAGAATACAGAATGCTGATGGGGTGCCTGGGTGGCTCAGTTCATTGTGCATCTGACTTTGGCTCAGGTCATGATCTCACAGTTTGTGAGTTCCAGCCCGACGAGCTCTGTGCTGATAGCTGGGAGACTGGAGCCTGCTTCAGATTCTGTGTCTCCCTCTCTCTCTGCCCCTCCCCCGCTTGTGCTCTCTCTCTGTCTCTCAAAAATGAATAAATGTAAAAAATTTTTTTAAAAAGAAAAAAGAATACAGAATGCTGAGTCATATAGAAACAGCCACCTATGAAAGAACATTGACTTTCAGTGGAGGTCTAGAAGGAGCCAGGGAGGAAAAACTCTGATGTCACTCTCTGCTGTCCTCCAGCCTCTTGCAGAGCTCCTAATTGGCTAAATTGGAAAAAAGATGGCAAAAAGCAGAAAAGAAAAAGGATCTGGAGAGGCAATGGGAAGATTCCAGCTCAAGGATCCTGGTGAAGCTGTGCTGATTCAGACTCTCTCAACAACTGAAAACAACAACAACAAACAAACAAACAAACAAAAACAAATTTAAATTCTACCATATTTGATTTTATGATAAGATTTCCTGATGAGTTCTTTGAAACTGCCAATTTTGGAGGCCTCCAGGGATAATGTTTTGGACTAACCATATCCTAGAAAACAATGATGACCTTGAAACTGCACCAAGAAAAACAGTGATAATAAAAATAACTTCAGTAAGTGAGAAGTTTTATCACTGAATACCATGCAGCCTTGTGAAAGACTGGGATGCAAACTGAATACCATGCAGTCAGGTGAAAGATTGGGATGGATTTATGTACTGATGAGAATATCTCTACAGTATGTTATTGTGTGTAAAAGCTAGGTACAAAACAATGTACACAGTATCATTCTTTTGGGGTAAAAACAAGGAATAAAAAAGAATTATATATATTTTCACTACAAAAAAATACATCAGTGAACTAAAGTCAGTGGTCCGCAAAGTGGAGAAACAGATAGGAGGATAGAGAATCACAACTTACCATAGAAACTTCACTGGAAACCAGTACCAGGGTACCAAAAAAAATTAAACTGTAATTGACAAAGCTGGAGGCTCACTATGGACAAGTTTGAGAGTTAAAAGGCATCAGGGCAGACCAGTTTTAAGGAAGACCCCATACTTCTGTGAGTTTTATTTCCAAGGGCCCCTACCATGCTCTCAGTAAAGATCTGGAAAATTCTCCTAATACTTCCAGAGAGGAGGGGAAAGAGCCATTCTGGAATGCACACACACCATTCTGTTCTCATTAAGCCTTTTCCTCAAGAGAAGCTATTTTGCCAAACCATGACTGACTGAGGTTTTACCAGAGCCTAATTGACCAGGGGAAAGAAAATACCCAAATCCAGCCCCCCACTTGGTATTCCTGTCCCACCTAATGGATGGAAAATTGAGAATCGCCTGTGAAGGTCATAACTCAGGGTCATGGGATCACCAAAAGTCTGAGACTTAAGCATAAACCTATAGACCATTCCCCTTCCCCTTCATATCTTACTACCATATCAACAAAGCTCCTGTATAACAAGAGAATACAACTGAACACTGTCTCAAGTGTTATTTAAGAAGTCTCTAAGGAAGGGCACCTGTCCATTAAGCAAACAATTCTTGATCTCTGCACAGGCATTGATCTCAGGGTCCTAATCTCAGGGCTGTGAGTTCAAGCCCAGAGTTAGGTTCCACTCTGGGTTTGGAGTTTACTGTGTTAAAAAAAAAAAAAGTCTCTAGGGAAATCCAATAACAACAGAAGACAAAAACAAAGATACCAGAGAAAATTTTAGCCTCTGACACCTACAGCTACAGCAAACAGTAAACACAATCTAACTTGTAGCCAGATAAATAAAACCCCACACTAAAGGTTTACTTACCTCAGTTCCTTTTATCCAGTATATTATGTTTGGCTTTCAGAAGAATTATACAGCACATCAAGAGGAAAAACATATAGTCTGAAGAGAAAGAACAAGGATTAGAACCAGACTCAAAGATGGAAAAGATTTTGGGATTATCAGACCAGGAACTTAAAACAATTATGATTTGGAGCTCCTGGGTGGTTCAGTCAGTTGAGCATCTGACTTTGGCTCAGGTCATGATTTCTCAGTTTGTGAGTTCAAGCCCTACATCGGGCTCTGTGCTGACAGCTCAGAGCTTGGAGCCTGCTTCGGATTCTGTGTCTCCCTCTCTCTCTGCCTCTCCTCCGCTCATGCTCTCTCTCTCTCAAATAAACATTAAAAAAATAATAAAATAAAATAAAACAATTATGATTTATAAGCTAAGGGATCTAATGGAAAAAAGACAACAAACATAAACATATGGATAATGTAAACAGAGAGAAAACAGATGTAAAAGCCCACATATTATATGATTTCATTTCTATGAAACATCCAGAAAAGGGTAGTAGTGGGGATTGACTGCAAACTGGCAAGGGGAATTTTTGTGGAATGACGAGAGTGTTCTGAAACTTGATTATACTAATAGTTGCACAACTTTATGAATTTACTTTAAAAAATCATTAAGCTGTATACTTCAAATAGGTTAATTTAAGGTATATACACTATATCTCAAAAAAAATTGAGAAAACCTCTTCCAGAGATTCTAATTTGATTAGTCTATGGTTCACTCTGGTTATTCATAATTTTGACATATATTCAGATAATCCAATGTGCAGTGAAGGTTGAAAAATCACTATTTTAGATCTGGGTTATCCAATCTGCTTACATTTTCAAAAAATAATAAACAAGGATGGAGTTAATATGACAGAGCAGTAGGGGGAGCCTGAGCTTGTCTCATCCCTGAAATGCAGCTAGATCAGCATCAAACCATTTTGAACACCTAGGAAATTGATCTGAGGATTAATGCAATAATCTTTATAATTTGAGCCAGAACTTAGCAGGTAAGCAGTGCAGAGAGGTGAATTGGGGGAGAGAAAAGCCTCAGAGCCTCAGAGGGTTAGGAGTCATTTTTTCAGAGAGAAGACAGAGAGAGAAACAGTAAGGGGGAGAGTGCTCCCCACAAAAGTAGCTGGAGAGAAAGAGAGAGAAAAAGTGAAAACACTTGCAGAGGCCTGAACAAATCTGTTCCCCAAAACGATTGACAGGGGAAAAGGAGATTTCAACATCTCCATGATTCTATAAACAGTTGAGCAAGAGTCTAAAGGTTCAAAACTCAGTGCCTGGCGATACTCTAATGAGGAAGTAGGGTGAATCCCCAGAAGCAGATGGCATGGCCTGAGGTGTCCATGTGCCACATGGGGAGAAGTGGTTCCCCTGCTTGGAGTGCAGTTTGGTAGAGGCCAAATGGCCTCCCCTTGGGCAAAAGTCCCAGTGGACCCTGGAGAGCTGCCATATTTATTGATATTGGAACAAAGACACCAGGGTGCAGCAAAACCTGGCACCAGCTGTGTATTGTGACTTACCATACACTCTGAGCTGCCACTGCGTGATCATGCATATATTTTCTGGGACAAGCTGGCACCTGGCCATTGCTCAGTGATACCCTCCCCCTCGCCCCCCAGAGAATCAGTACAGGTCCAAGTCACAGGGATCACTGAAGTGTGGTTTGGTTGTTTTTTTTTTTTTTAAGTTTTATTTATTTTGGAGAGAGAAAGAGAGACAGAGAGAGACAGAGGGGGTGAGGGAGAAGGGCAGAGTGGGAGACAGAGGATCCAAAGCATGTTCTGTGCTGAAAACAGAGAGCCCATTGCAGGGCTTGAACTCACAAACCATGAGATTATGACCTGAGCTGAAGTTATATGCTTAACCAACTGAGCCACCCAGGTGCCCTTGAAGTGTGGGGTTTTTGAAACATAGCCCCATCTGAGATAAAACTCTGGAGGGAGGCTCCACCTGGCAGGAAGACAGCTTGGATACAGGGTAAAGGTGGGGAGCTGACAGAAGCCTGAGACAAAGGAGGGGTGCTTGATCACATGTGTGTGAGGGCACAAAATACCCACACCAGAGACTAAAGAGCTGGGTGAAGCCATTTCCACCTCTAGCGTGCAAGCACTCAGGAATTTACCGCAGTGAACTAAGCAGTGCCACCAAATGGAGAATAGGGCCATTACACTGAGCCCTGCCCACTTGTACCCTCCAGGCACATCCCATAGAAGACCAGCATGAATCCCTTACATCTGTTTAGTCTATGGGCTATAGTGTGCTGAAAAGTTTCCGTACTAGGGGAAATGAGATGTAACTTCATTCAGATTTCATTCTGTTTGCTTGTTTGTTCATTTTCTTTGCTTCTGTTTTTGTTCATGTTTTTCTTTTCTTTATTTTATTTCTTTTTCTTTCTTGGAGACTGAAAGAGAATTTTTTTTAATTTTTTATTCATTTTATTTTCAGTATTTTATTTTATTCTATTACTTAAATTATTTTGTTTTTAAATTTTTAAACTTTTTCCCCTTTCTCTATTTTCTCTATTCTATCAAGCTTCTCTCAACAAGCAGTATGAAACACACCCAGCTTCTAGCTTCCTTTGATTTTGTTGTTTGTTTTGCTTTGTTTTCAATTTTTTAATTTTAATTTTTTATTTTATTAGTTTTTAATCCCTCCAAAATGACAAGATGGAGGAATTCACCTCCTCCAAAAAAAAGAATAAGAAGAAATAAACGCCAAGGATTTAATCAACAAGATATAAGTAAGATGTCTGAACTAGAATTTAATACCATGATTATAAGGATACTAGCTAGGGTTAAAAAAGCATAGAAGATACCAGACAATCCCTTTCTTCAGAGATAAAAGAACTAAAAGCTAGTCAGGCCAAAATTAAAAATGCTATATCTGAGATATACTCTTGAATTGATGTCATGATGACAAGGATAGATAAAGCAAAGCAGCAAATCACTGATACAGAAGATAAAATTATGGAAAATAATAAAGCAGAAAAAAGGAGGTAAATAAAGGCAAAAGATCACAATAGAAGACTTAGAGAACTCAACAACTTATTAAAGAGGAATAATATTCATATCACGGAAGTTACAGAAGATGAAGAGAAAGACAGGGGAAAAGGTTTATGTGAACAAATTATACCTGAAAACTTTCCTAATCTGGGGGAAGACACAAAAAGCAAAATTCAAGAAGCACAGAGAACTCCATTAAATTCAATAAAAACCGAACATCACCGAGGCAAATCATAGTCAAATTCACAAAATACACAGACAAGGAAAGAATCATAAAGGCACCAAGGGAAAAAAGTTCTTAACCTACAAGGGAAGAGAGAACAGGTTTGTGGCAAATCTATATCTGAATCTGTCCAGAAACTTGGCAGTCCAGAAAGGAGTGACCGGATATATTCAACGTGCTGAATTGGAAAAATATGCAGCCAAGAAATCTTTATCCAGCAAGTCTGCCATTCAAAATAGAAGAAAAGATAAAGAGTTTCCCAGGGGCACCTGGTTAGCTCAGTCAGTTAAGGATCCAACTTCAGCTCAGGTCATGATCTCACAGTTCATGGTTCAAGCCCCATGTCAGGCTCTGTGCTGACATCTCAGAGCCTGGAGCCTCCTTCAGATTCTGTGTCTTCCTCTCTCCCTGCTCCTCCCCTGCTCATTCTCTGTCTCTCTCTGTCTCAAAAATAAATAACTGTTAAAAAAAAAAGTTTCCCAAACAAACAAAAACTAAAGGAGTTCATGGCCACTAAACCAGCCCTGCAAGAAATTTTAAGGGGGACTCGAGTGGAAGAAAAAAAAAGCAAGATAAAAAAGACCAGAAGCAACAAAGACTGGAAAGGAATAGACAACATTACCGGAAATACCAAATCTACAGACCACACAATGGCACTAAATTCACATCTCTCAATCTAATTTAGACTAAATGCTCCAAACAAAAGATATAGGGTATCAGAATGGGTAAAAAAAATAAAATTCATCAATACGCTGCTTACAAAAGACTCATTTTAGACTTAAAGACACCTGCAGATTGAAAGTGAGGGGATGGAGAACTATCTATCATGCTAATGGACATCAAAAGAAATCCAGAATAGCTAGCCATACTTACATCAGAAAAACAAGATTTTAAAGCAAAGACTGTAACAAGAGATGAAGAAGGGCATTATATCATAATTAAGGGGTCTATCCACCAAGATCTAGTGATTATAAATATTTATGTCTCCAACTTGAAAGCACCCAAATATATAAATCAATTAATTACAAACATAAAGAAACTCATCAGTAATGATACTATAATAGTAAGGGATTCAACACCCCACTTACAACAATGGACAGCAATGGACAGATCATGCAAGCAGAAAACCAACAAAGAAACAATAGCTTTGAATGACACACTGGACCACATGGACTTAACAGAAACATTCAGAACATTTCATCCTAAAGCAGCATAATACACATTTGTCTCGAGTGCACATGGAACATTCTCCAGAATGGGTCACATACTGGGTCACAAATCAGCCCTCAACAAGTACAAAAAGCTCAAGATAATATGCATATTTTCAGAACATACCACTATGAAACTTAGAGTCAACAACAATAAAAAACTTGGAAAAACCACAAATACTGGGAGATTAAAAAACATTTTACTAAAGAATGAATGGGTTAACCAAGAAATTAAGAGCAAATAAAAAAGTACATGGAAGCCAATGAAAATGAAAACAGAACTGTCCAAAGCCTTTGGGATGCAGTAAGGGCGGTTATAACAATTAAGCATATAGCAATCCAGGACTTCTTACAGAAGGAAGAGAAGTCTCAAATACACAACCTAACTTTACACCTAAAGGAGATGGAAAAAGAACAGCAAATAAAGTCCCAAAACAACAAAAGAGGGGAAATAATAAAGATTAGAGCAGAAATCAATGATATTGAAAAAAAAAACAAAACAGTAGGAGCTGGTTCTTTGAAAGAATTAAAGTTGATAAACCTCTAGCTGGATTCATCAAAAGAAAAAGGAAAAGACCCAAATACATAAAATAATGAATGAAAGAGGAGAGATCACAACACCACAGATATACAAAAGAATATTATGAGCAATTAAACGCCAAAAAATTGGGCAATCTGGAAGAAGTGGATAAATTTTTAGAAACATAAACTACCAAAACTGGAACAGGAAGAAATAGAAAATTTAAACAGACCCATAACCAGTAAAGAATTTGAATTAGTAATCAAAAATCTCCCAACAAACGATAGTCCAGGGCCTAATAGCTTCCCAAAGGAAGTCTCCCACACATTTAAAGAATAATTAATACCTATTCTTTTGAAGCTGTTCCAAAAAACAGAAATGGAAGGAAAACTTCCAAACTCATTCATGAGGGCAGCATTACCTTGATTCCAAATCCAGACACAGACTCCACTAAAAAGGAGAATCACAGACCAATTTCCCTGATGAACATGGATGCAAAAATTTTTAACAAGATACAAGCAAATTGAATCCAACAATACATTAAAAAAAATATATGCCATGAACAATTGGCATTTATTCATGGGCTGCAGGGATGGCTCAATATCCACAAATCAATCAACATGATACATCACATTAATAAAATAAAGGATAAGAACCACATGATCCTCTCAATAGATGCAGAAAAAAATTTGACAAAATACAACATCCTTTCTTCATAAAAACCTTCAATAAAGTGGGGATAGAAGAAACATAACTCAACATATTAAAGGCTATATATGAAAGACCTACAGCTAACATCATCCTCAATGGAGAAAAACTGAGAGATTTCCCCCTGAGATTAGGAACACAACAGGGATGTCCACTCTCACCTCTGTTGTTTAACATAAAGTTGGAAGTCCTAGCCCTAGCAATCAGACAACAAAAAGAAATAAAAGGCATTCACATTGTCAAGGAAGAAGTCAAACTTTCACTCTTCACAGATGACATGATACTCTACATGGAAAACCTGAAAGACCACCAAAAAACAGCCAGAGGTGATACATGAATTCAGCAAAGTCTCAGGATATAAAATCAACATACAGAAATTGGTTGCATTTCTATACAGCAATAATGAAGCAGCAGAAAGAGAAACCAAGGAATCGATCCCATCTACAATTGCACCAAAAACCATAAATACCTAGGAATAAACCTAACCAAAGAGTAAAAGGTCTGTTAACTGAAAACTATAGAAAGATTATGAAAGAAACTGAAGGAGACACAGAGAAATGGAAAAACATTTCATGCTCAATGGACTGGAAGAACAAATATTCTTAAAATGTTGATACTACCCAAAGGAATCCATACATTCAATGCAATCCCATTCAAAATAACACCAGCATTCTTCACAGAGCTAGAAAAAACAATTCTAAAATTTGTATGGAACCAGAAAAGACCCTGAATAGCCAAAGTAATGTTGAAAAAGAAAACCAAAACTGGAGGCCTCACAATTCCAGACTTCAAGTTATATGGCAAAGGTGTAATCATCAAGACAGTATGGTACTGGCACAAGAAAACAGACACATAGATCAGTGGAACAGAATGGAGAACCCAGAACTGGACCCACAAATGTATGGCTAACTAACTTTCAACAAAGCAGGAAAGAATATCCAGTGGAAAAAAGACAGTCTCTTCAGCAAATGGTGTTGGATAAACTGGACGGCGACATGCAGAAGAATGAACCTGGACCACTTTCTTACACCAAAACCAAAAATAAGCTCAAAATGGATGAAAGTTCTAAATGTAAGACAGGAAACCATGGAAAGCCTAGAGGAGAAAATAGGCAACAACCTCTTTGACCTCAACCACAGCAACTTTATACTAGACATGCCTGCAGAGGCAAGGACAACATAAACAAAAATGAACTATTGGGACCTCATCAAGATAAAAAACCTTCTGTGCAGTAAAGGAAACAATCAATAAAACTAAAAGGCAACCAATGGAATGGGAAAAGATATTTGCAAATGACATATCAGGTAAAGGGTCCAAAATCTATAAAGAACTTATCAAATTCAACACCCAAAAAAACACAAATAATCCAGTGAAGAAATGGGCAAAAGACGTGGACACTTCCAAAGAAGACATCAATGTGGCTAACAGACACATGAAAAGATGCTCAACATCACTCATCATAAGGGAAATAGAAATCAAAACCACAATGAGATACCACCTCACACCTGTCAGAATGGCTAACATTAACAACTCAGGAAACAACAGATGTTGGTGAAGATGCAGAGAAAGGAGAACACTTTTGCACCGTTTGTGGGAATGCAAAGTGGTGCAGCCACTCTGGAAAACAGTATGGAGGTTCCTCAAAAATTAAAAATAGAACTACCCTATGACCCAGCAATTGCATTACTAGAAATTTATCCAAAGGGTACAAAAATGTTGGTTTGAATGAGCACATGCATCCCAATGTTTATAGCAGAGCTAGCAACAATAGGCAAATTATGGAAAGACCTCAAATGTTAATCAACTGATGAATGGATAAAGAAGATGTGGTATAAAATGTCATACTACTTGGTGATGAAAAAATGAAACTTTTTTTGATGTTGCCATTTGCAACAAGGTGGATGGAACTAGAGTGTATTATGCTAAGCGAAATAAGTCAGTCAGAGAAAAACAAATATCATATGATTTTACTCATATGTGGAATTAAAAAACAAAACAGATGAACATTGGGGAAAGGAAGGAAAAATAAGATAAAAACAGAGGGAGTCAAACCATAAGAGACTCTTAAATACAGAGAACAGACTGAGGGTTGCTAGAGGGGTGCTGTGTGAGGGGATGTCTAAATGGGTGATGGGCATTAAGGATGACACTTGTTGGGATGAACAGTGGGTATAATATGTAAATGATTATATGCATAAATATATATATACATATATATTTGTTTAGCCAAGTCCTTCCCATAAATTTGATTATTGTTGTGAACTGGCAAACAGCTTATGTCATATTCTTACAATGTATCCTGTATATGAAGAGTATATATCTATGAAAGTAAAATATGCATTTCCAATATTAAAAAATAATAAATTGTCTTTCCAAATATCACAACAAATCCCATTGTTTCTCATTAAACTGAAGTAAATATTAATCCTTAAAAGAAACTATCTCTTCATGAACTCCTTTTTATATGAATTGGGTTTTATTCTTCTAAAATGTGTCCATGCCAAGCTTATGTTTACCTAGCATTTGTTGCATATATGTCACTAGCCCGCTCTGCCAGGACAACTTATTTAATTTTGATTACTGTGAGATTAGTGCCAAGAAGGCTGATGAGAACTGTCAGCAACTTCTCTAGTGATGCTGAGGGCCTCATTCATCCGTCCTTCAGGAAATGGCCTTTTATTGGCTTCAACACTTTAATGTGTAAGAGTTCTTGTGAGGTGTCTAAGAGAAAAAAATTACAATTTCAAAGTTTAAAGCAAACATCTTCTATTTTAATCCCTTTTAAACTAAGAACTTGACAATTGTAGTCTGTTTTTTCCCCAATACCTAAAGGAATTTATCAAGTCATACTTCAGTGAATAAAATTCAGAATCCAGTGTGGTTTCCTTCCTTCTTACACTGTTCCCTCCTGCAGTATACTATTCTGTTGAACACATTATTGTCAGAGGAGATGCCAGCAAAATGGCAGACTAGAAGGCTCTAAGCTCCTGTTCTCTCACAGAAACACTAAAAAAAAAAAAAAAAAAAAAAAAAAAAAAAAGCTGAAACAACTTTGCCAAGAGCTCTAGAAAACAGTAAAATATTTACAACAACCAAGAAAATGCCCAATCAAGAAAAAGGAATATTCAAAATATAAGGAAAATTTTGTTACATATTTATTCATCCTTGTGCCACTACCTCCCCAGCACAATGGCAGTCCTGGTCTTGATTGGTAGCAGCAAGTTTGCCAGTTCCTTACCATGGTCCAGAGGAGGCAGACTTTATTTCCAAATTACTATGTGCATCTATTCTAACCTATCCAGGGAATACTTAGATGATTGATACAAGATGCTCATCTCTGTTTTACGTAACTTAGAACTCAGGTAGAGAAGCAGTGGACGTTGCTTATAAAAGCCACAAGGTGCCTACATCAAGAGATTCCAGGTGAAGATATACAATAGACCATCTGAGGCATGGAGGAAAAGCTAAGGTAAGACTATTTGGGAAATTAGGACATTCAAAGCAGCAGCAGTGTACATTGGAGAATTCAGAAAGCTATTCATAGGCATGCTAAGAAAAGATCTGAGAAGACTTTGAGCTTTCACCTTGGGTTGATCTCTAGGGTCAGAGCAAGCCTAGATAACTGTTGAAGGTGTGTTCTAGCACAGAGCTAATCTGTAAATATTGGGAGAGCTCCTGGCATTCAGGAAATCTGTCAAAACATTAGCTGAACCTGACCTAAAGGAACAGAGACTTCAGTGGTAAGACACAACAACTAATGGTCTTTGAAAAAAATAGCTTTGAAATTTTTCAAAACAAAACAGACTAATATAACCTTCAACAATTAAAAAAGAATCAAACCTTGGGGATGACAGTAAATCTGATTTTCAGAGTTACCACCTTATAATAGTCAAATGCCCAATTTTCAACAACAAAAAAATCACAGGCATGCAAAGAAACAGGAAAACATGGCTCTTCATAGGAACAAAATAATTGAGAGAAATCATCCCTGAGGAAGAGCAAACATTAGATTTACAAGACAAAGATGTTAAAACAACTATCTTAAATAAGCTTAAAAGGCTAAAGGACAGCATATAAAGAGAACAAAAGGAAATCAGGAAAATGATGTATGAAAAGAGAATATCAACAAAAAAATATAAATCATTTTTTAAAAAAAGGACCAAACAGAAATTCTAGAGCTAAAAAGTACAATAACTGAATTGAAAAATTCACAAGAGGGATATAACAGCAGATTGCAGCAGACAGAAGAAAGAATCAGCCAACTAAAGAGAGGACAATTAGAATTATTGTGTCTGAAAAATTGATTTGGGTAGATGATGTCCAGGCACCTGTGAATATCCTATTTGCTCCTATTTTTCCCCACATACCTTGTATGTATCTGAAATATAAATTAAAATTGTACATGTTCTCATTATCATCTCTCTAAAAATTTTTTTAAGTTATACTTAATACAGACTAGTGTGGTGATGTTTTTCATTTATTTATTCCTACGTCAAAGCAATGGACATACTTTCTCCCTTCATTGTTTTTGCAATTACAAAAGCAACATATGCCTATTGAAAGAAAAAAAATACACTTTTGTATAAGGAAAAGAATAAAAGTCTCCTGTTTGACCATATTGCTGAGACAACTACCATTAACAAACTTGGTGTATATCTTCTCATTTTTTCAACACGTATCTGTCATATATGCTTATATGAAATTTAAAACACATAGGTAGCCTGTATTGATATGTAAATGAACATATTCATTTTACAAAGGCTAATTTATATAGCTCTTTTTCCCACTTACAATATATTATGAAACAAACACATAGATACTACTCAACCACTTTTTAATGGCCACCTAGGAAAATCTGTTACAAGAATTCCCAGACCAACCTCATCCAGTGGATTTAGGGTGTCTTAGCACTTTTCAAAGCTGCCCTTGCACCAAATGTCACTGCCTTAAAACTCCAAGTAAGGGTAGTAGAAATAAGTCCAATGACTCTTACAGAAAGGGCTTGATCCCGTGGTTCTCAATCCCTAGAGATGGGCCAAACCACTGACCTGAATTTGCCTCTCAACAAGAAGGGTCTGGGTACCAAACAGAACACCAAACTGATATCATTATATCTGTCCTCTATCATCACCTTCCTACCTCTCATCTGTTAGAGAATGCTGGGAGCCTGCAATAAAGAGACACAGAGGCAGCTGGACGCTGTAAAGACACAGCATTAGGTTCTGAAGTTTATGGGCTTTAAACATACCCCATAAGCCTGCTTGACATGTCTAATCTTTCTATACCAACATATTGTAAATTTACATCATAATTCTTTTAACCAGTGTCCTGTGTTAGGCTTGAATTGGTTTCCAATTCCTTGCTGATTACAATGCTATTCTGACCACATATCATACACATATATCCATGTCCAATTAACGATCATTTCTGTTGGATTAAATTCAAAAAATGAGATTCCTAAGTTAACTTGCTAGGTAAAATGTTGATACATGTTGATAAAAAACCCTCTGAAAAGGACTTTTTTTTTTCATTAGAAGGTTAAGTTTCAGTAGCTTTTTTGAAAGGCAATCTAATGTCATTGCCCAAAATATAAAAGGCTGTTTTCATCAGTGTGGCTGCCATAACAAAAATACGATAGACTGGGTTGCTTATAAACAACAGAAATTTATTTCTCACTGTTCTAGAAGCTAGAGGTCCAAGTTTAGGGTGGCAGCAAGGTCAGATTCTGCTGTATAATCAGAGCCCCCTTCATGGTTCATAGATGACCTTCTCCTTTACATGTTTCTTCACATGGCAGAGGGAGTAAGGAAGTTTTCTGGGGTCTCTTTTACAAGGGCATTAATTCAGTCAGAAGATTAGTGAATGACCCTCATGACCTAATCACCCTCGTGACCTAATTACATCCCAAAGGCCCCCACGTTCAAATATCATCACATTGGATGGAGATTAGATTTCAACATATGAATTTTGGGGGGGGGGGGACAAACATTTGATATATGATAGGGGCCATGTTCATTGACCTAGCAGTTCCACCTCAAGGAATCTCTCTTATAGAAATAATTAAACCAGAAACTATTTACAGGGAAGCTTAAGGGCCACTCACTTGCATAAACCACAGCAGCTTTATATTTTTAATTGCATAATCATATTCCTAAAGACCAATATTGTATAAGCTAAAGTACTCACAAAGTCTGGATCTACCACTGACGTGCACAACATGCATAAAGATGTAAGTATATATATGATTGATTAACAAAATCTAAATAACTGGAAATAAAGAAAATTTTATGTTATAGAATTTTCTGACCTCAGCACTATTTACTTTTTTTTTTTAAAAAAGGGACTTTTATTTTTTAAGAGAATTGATATAGCCATTGATTATACAGAGCCATTTGTCAGTACTTTTTTCTTTCCACTTACGAAACTGGAATACACCATGATGAGGATGATAACACCAAAACAAGATTGCTGGCTGATCACCTAGAGTACAAATACACACTTACTTGTTTGACATTTTATTGAACATAAAGCAAGATTAAGCATCTTCATCTTACACAGCTGAAGCAGGAGCCCAGGTAGGGGAAGACTGCATGGCTTTCCTTGTCTGGGAAGATGTGACTCCCTGAAGTCCCATCTTGTTGTGGTAAGACTAACCCATGTTCTGTCGGTTGCCATAGCCTCTGGGATGGGTGTCCTTCCAGTCATCCCACTCCCGAACTCTGTGGAGTGTTTCTTCCCCCTCCTCCTCCTCCTCTTCCTCCTCCTCTGCCTCCTTTTGTTTCTGATCTTCCTGTTGCTGAGCTGCTCTTTTGAGCTCTGGTGTTATCTTGGCTATGCCCTGATCTGGTAATGCTCCATATTTCTGATGCTGATCATACCAGTCATTCACTGTCATAGATGCCAGACTTGGATAACCAGCTCCAAATACTTTGGCTTGGGCCACATTCCGAGTGAGAACGAAGGGTTTCATTGGAGGCCTGTCCTGAGTAGATGAGTAAGAAGTTGATGCATCTTTTGAGGAGTCGTCTTCTCTCAGGATCTTCATCTCCTGGTCAATGCTCTCAATCTCTTCTAAGCTAATACCGATCCACCTTCGAAGGTGAAGAAGGTAATATTCACGAACACACTCATCATCTGCTTGACCACTTTCCACAGCAGATTTCAGTGCAAACAACCTATGCTCCACCTCCTTCTTCTGCTTGTATCTCTCTATTTTAGCCTGTCTTTCAGATGCCACAGCAACGAGGCTAGGACACGCCATGGAGGAACTAGCAGTATTATTATCAGCTGAGTTGGTTTGGGGCAGCTCAAACTCTGCCACATGATAATACTGGCACTGAGTTAAGTAGTTTAAAAAGTGTTCTCGAGCCCACTGCAAATGATCTAGACGCTTGCTGGGGTTGACTTGTTTCATGGCGAGCGCTCCTTGAAAAGCTGAGACCATCAGGTACTTCAGGTCTGTGGAAGCAATCTCTTCCAAGTCTTCATTTCGGCTGAACAAGTCGAGCTGCGATAACATTTCAGCAGCCTTCTTAAGGAGGTCTAGTCCCCTGAATACCTTATCTTGAATTATCTGGGAACCGGTGGGTTCAGTCGCTGCTTCCACTTCGTCCAGAAGCTGCTTGCTGGTTTCGAACAGCGCGGGGAGCCGCAGTAGCAGTAAAGCGTCTCCGGCTGTTGCCATCTTGGGGGAAGGAGGAAGGCGGAAGCAGCGCTATTAACTTTTGACCTCAATATTCTTTGCAGCAGGCTCCTGTCCTGTGAATTGAAAGGTGTTTACCAGAGTCTCTGACTTCTCCCACTAGACGGCAGTAGCACCCCTTCCCTCCAGCAAAATGTCTGTAAACATTATCATAGGTACTCTGGGAGGCAAGATGTCCCCCTCCCACTGATTATCGCTATAACCATACCAAGGCAAACTATGCAACTATTAAAAGGAGTGCCATCATTGTACAAGTGGATGTGGAGAAAAGATAAATACATCTGTTTAAGTGATGAAAGCAAGTTGATGATCTGTACAAGTAGTACAAGTCCGCTCAGTAAGAAGCGTATCATATATGGGTATATGCACATACATTTGCATGCATATGATAGAAAAACACTAGAAAAATGCACAGCAAATTGGTAGCTGTGGTTACATCTAGCGAGAAGAATGAGATGGGAGCAGCGTAGGAAGAAACGGTGGTGAAGAGAAACATTCATGTTTAAACACATCATTAAACACATTCTCACTATTTCAATCTTTTACACCAGTAAATCTTTACACCGATGTTTTACTCATTAGAAAATTAAAGCAAATTATTTCCTAAAAATGAATGAAAGTTATGGTACATGCTTTTTAAGCCAGGCTCCCACCAGAAGAGTATGAGTTTCTGCTTCCCCACATCCTAGCACTGGGTGTCATCAATGTCTTTATCATCAAATACCTGAAAATATTTTAGTATTAGTTTACTTTGTACTTCTTTAATATTGAGGTTGGTTGGATATTTAAATATTTATTTAATCTCTGAATTTCTTCTAAGAGCTGCCTATTCTTTTGCCCATTTGTTGTTGCCCACTGTTCTTAGATTATTTATCTTTTGCTGATTGACATTAACCTTTTCTCTGTCATTACGTGGCCATATAGAAAGAGGTTTCAACAGTGAAAGAGACCTCATGAAAAAAAAATGTAATCACCCCTCATTTATAATTATAGTCTTGGAAACCAAACCATCAGGACACAATAAAAATAAAAATAAGATTTTCCTTGACTTGTGATATTTTACTCACATTTGAAATCTCAACTTACGTTTATTTTCTTTTTGTTTAATTAACAGATATTTCAAATGACCTCTACATGCCAGGCTTTTTGGCTGTAAAAGTGGAGTTTTAAATTATGGACTTTCAAGTCCTTAGGAGTCTTAGAAGACATTTTCCCATCCACTCAATTTATAGATAACTAAGATTCTGGAAGTTCAAATGCCTGCTTGACCTCAGTCAGGAACCCGGTTGGGAGCAGACATTTGGGAGGTCCCTGGCTCCCACCACCATGTCCATTCTCTTTTCATTTATTCAGCAGACACTCCACACCTTATCCATGCTGTACACAGTCAGCTAATTTTAGAGTATTTACACAAATATTGTCAGAAGAATTGTTTTATTGCACAAAAGCAGATAAAAAAGAAAGCATAATGATACTAAAATATGTCTGGTGACAAGGATTCTGGCTCACTTTTGGGACTATCTGTTCATAATGATTTTCCCATAAGACAATTCTTACTGCCATTAACAAAGCACTTACTTGAACAGCATGCTTTGAGGCTTTATCTGCTTCCTACAAAACAATCTGTTAATGTAAATGTAATCAGAAGTATTCTTGATTTCACTGTATTATTTGCTTTCTTAGCAAATCTTACACTACAAATCAGCATGCAATTAAAAACCAGGTTCATCCATGTTTCATATTAGATAAATAAAAGGAACTCTCCACACTTTTAACTATGTCTATCTTGGCTGCTCAAGCACTGTCAAAGTTTTGGGGAGCATACAAATGTGAATCACATGCAGTATATGCATGTGAATCACATGCAGTACAAAGGACAAGATGAGCATCCTCTATTTTTAAGCCTTAAGTGATTCCACTAGTCAGTTAAAATAAGACTCCATGTTAACAACAGGTTTACTCATATATATAAACACTTATAAGTTCCTAGTTGAGACTGCATTTGCCTAATTTGCTTTGTACCATGTCCAGCACAAAGTCATGTCCTTGTGCAATGTTTACTTAATATTATTAGATAATGACATGTATAGATTTAATAATTTGCTTGAGGGAAAAATGAAACTAGTTCTTTGTTTAGCACCTTTTATCTGAGAACTTCAATGTAATTTTCTAGCATCCATCTTTAAGATGCATGGGAGAGGGGCGCCTGGGTGGCGCAGTCGGTTAAGCGTCCGACTTCAGCCAGGTCACGATCTCACGGTCCGGGAGTTCGAGCCCCGCGTCAGGCTCTGGGCTGATGGCTCAGAGCCTGGAGCCTGTTTCCGATTCTGTGTCTCCCTCTCTCTGTGACCCTCCCCCGTTCATGCTCTGTCTCTCTCTGTCCCAAAAATAAATAAACGTTGGAAAAAAAAAAATTAAAAAAAAAAAAAGATGCATGGGAGATGAGGGTGGCAAATTGTAGCTTCACTTTGCAGATAATAAAGAAAGTGACATTGAGAAGTGAATCTGCCTGCCAAAAGCCAGATTTTGAACTGATAATAATACCAAGATGCCTTTTAATCATTGCTGCTATTGTATTAGTATCTAAAAATGAATTGACACCAGCCATAATTCTGTATATACT
Source organism: Lynx rufus (assembly GCF_022079265.1). Classification (NCBI taxonomy): domain Eukaryota; kingdom Metazoa; phylum Chordata; class Mammalia; order Carnivora; family Felidae; genus Lynx; species Lynx rufus. Next base: position 31,144,831 of record NW_025814824.1, on the reverse strand, counting down.
TTCATACACCCTGTAGAACCCATATTTTTTTATGTTTGCTATTCGTTGGATTTTCCTGTCTTAAGTCAACCTATGAAACAACAATTTAATAATATGAGATGGTTCATAATTAAGGGATAAGACTTGAATCTTTGGCATAATAACCATATAAGAAAAATACTTTCCAGAACAATTACAGACAGATAGAGATACACAAATTGAAAAATGGATAAGAGATACACAAATTGTATTGGATTGCACATCTAGGACTCTTATCTCAATCATGCTAAATAATATCTAACAGGATTATTGGAGACATTCCAATCTTGCTTCCCAGCTAACTGCTGATCATTTATGCATGGTGGCTTTGCCTCAACCTCAGCTTCAACATAGCTAAAGTCTAATTTGTCATCCACCCATCTAAGTCACCAGCTCATCCTGATGTTCCTGATTCTGTCGGAGGCACTGCCAGGAATCCTGTGGCATCCGAGATCCCACTCTCTTGCCATCTCCTCCCTTCCATCAGCCAGCAATCCTGTTGATTTGTGCAAAATGCTATGTCTTACATCTCAGAATATGTTTTATTAGTTATTTAATGTGAGTATGCAAATAGGTCCATTAGGAAATCCTTTGCATTGTATTAATTCAGCGTTTTAAATGATTATATTTCACCTTAAATGCTAATGAAGTTTATTTATTAATGTGTATCTTCCACTTTAAAGCCTGTGAAAGTTTTTTTTAGCATATCAATTTCTTTAAAAGTTAAGCTGACTTTTTTTTTTCCACTGGACTTTTGTTCTGATCTGTTAACAAATCTAAACTTTATTATCCAGGAAAAGGAATGAGATAAAGAGGTCTATTTTCCATCCTGCTCTTTCGTAATTCACATTAACGTTAATGGGAGTTGTGCACACCTATTAAAAGAAGAAGAGAACCCTAATTAAACAAATAAACCTTTTGGTTGACACTCTATGTGATCATTTATTATGAAAAGTATAAGAAAATCATCTTGCTTTGGACAGTCATAAACAGAACTACAGAGGAATCGAGATTACATATGGTAGGAGGGGAAGATGATGAACAGCAATCAGCTTTTAAAATTATTTTAAAAACAAGCTGCCCATACATTTTCATACTAATTAACTCCATTTATGCCCCTTGCTGCTCTATGAACATATACTGAAAGAAACGATAGGATGATTAACAAACATTTGCAGACATGTGTGACAGCAAAACAAAAAAATATTATTAAAGTCAGACACCAAATAAACTCTGTATGCTGGGTAAAAAAATAAAAATAAAATAAATAAAATAAAATAAAATAAAATAAAACTCCAATCTTGCTGTTAGAGCCACTGGCATATTCTCCATTTGAAGTCACTGAAGTTGCTAGATGTCTTTTTAGCAGGAAATGATGATGATAATTGATGATGATAATGATGATGATGATGATGATGATGATGGGTTCTGAGACCACCAGTACTGAGATAGATCATTCCAGGCTACACCTCCCATTCTGGGGGAACTGTGATGGGTATTAAGGATAAGGAACATTGATAAAGAAACAGGATTCCTCTTTATTTCTGAATGCCTCTCCCCAAACCTCCCTCCCAAGCTTTGCAGTATTTTAGAGCAGCCCTCCTCATCTAAGGCACAGGCTTAGAGCAAAGCTGTGCACTGCACTTAGAGCAAGGGAAAGTGGAGGGGGGTTTTAATCTCAGGAAGTACTATACATCTTAACACATGTTCTTAGCTTAGTGGAGTGGTTCAAACTGGAGTTGGCAAATGTTTTCTGTTAAGGGCAATTCTGTTGTTGCAGCATGAAAGCCACCATAGCAACAGTGTGCAAATGAATGAATATGACTTTGTTCCATAAAACCTTATTTTTGAAAAGAAGTATCATTAGAATTAAAGCCAGGGGGTGCCTGAGTGGTTCAGTCAGTTAAGCCTCTGACTCTAGTTTTTTGCTCAGCATTATCTCACGTTTTGTGAGTTCGAGCCCCACATCAGTCTCCAGCCCTGACAACCTACTTGGGATTCTCTCTCTCTCCCTCTCTCTGCCCCTCCCCCACTGGCTCTGACTCTTTACAAATAAATAAACTTAAAAAAAAAAAGAATTAAAAACAGGTGTTTGGGGCATCTGGGTGGCTCAATCAGTAAAGGGTCTGACCTCAGCTCAGGTCATGATCTCACGGCTGGTGAGTTCAAGCCCCACATCAGGCTCTGTGCTGTCAGCTCAGAGCCTGGAGCCTGCTTCGGACTCTATGTCTCCCTCTCTCTCTCTTCCCCACCCCTGTTCACACTCTGTCTCTCTCTCAAAAATAAACATTAAAATTTTTTTAATTAAAAAAAAGCCATGTCTTAAAAAAATTTATACACAAATTTTAATAGCAGTACTATTCATAATAGTCAAAAGGTAGAAACAACTCAAATATCTTATCAACTGATGAAATCATAAATAAAATGTGACATAGCCATACAACAGAATGTTATTCATCCATGAAAAGTAATCAAGTTCTGATACATGCTAGAATATGAATTAAACTTGAAAACATTATGGCAAGTGAAAGAAGCCAAACACAAAAGGTCACATATTGTGATTCCATTTATGTGAACTATCCAAAATACAATATTCCCCTCTTATCCATGGGAGATATGTTCCAAGACCCCAGTGGATGCCTGAAACTGAAGGTAGTACAGAGTCCTATATATATTATATTTTTTCCTATACATGCCTACCTGTAATAGAGTTTAATTCTCAGGAAGAGATTAACAGCAATAGCTAATAATGTAATAGAACAATTATAACAATATACTATAATAAAATGTAGGTGAATGTGGTTTTTATCTCTCAAAATATCTTATTATACTATACTCCCCCTTCTTGTGATGATGTGAGATGATAAAATGCCTATATGATGAGATAAAGTGAGGTGCATGACATACACATTATAATGTAGTGTTAGGCTGTTCTTGACCCTGGACAATATGTCAAAAGGAGGATCATCTTCTGGAGAACAGTTGACCATGGGTAACAGGAACCATGGAAAGCAAAACCACAGATAAGGAGGGACTACTGTAGATAAATCCATAGACAGAAAGGGGATTAGTGGTTGCCAGGGACTGGGGAAGGGAGGATAGAACTGACTGCTTAATGAATATGGGATTTCCTTTAGAGGTGATGAAAATGTTCTGGAACTATATAGTGGTGATGATTGCACAACATTGTGAATATACCAACTGTCACTGAATGGAACATTTTACAATGGTGAATTTTACACTATGTGTATTTAACCACAATAAAAATAAATAAATTAAAAAGAGACAGTGGGCCAAATTTGGCCTAGGGGCTATAGTTGCTGATCCCTGGTGATCTGTGTGACTGCAAGCAATTTATCTAGCCTCTGTTTCTCAGAAGATCGAATGAGGATTAAAAGAGTTAATACTTAGAAAGTTTAAAATAACACTTGGAATATAGGAAATATTCAATAGATGTTAGATGTTATTGTTGTTGTTGTCAGCAAACTTTTTAGAGTCATGAACCCTTTGAGGATTTGAGGAAAGTTATGACCTTCTCTTTAGAAAATAACAATGTATAGATGTACACATATAAAAGTTCCCCAAGGTCACAAGCCCAGAAAAAAGGCAAGGGTTTAACAAAAGCCCCTAGACTTCTCTGCCACCCCAACTTCCTCTTGCTGACACCCTTAACAGGGTTTACTGGCTAAGAATGGGAGAGGCCTCGGGGGGGTCTCAGCCTGAAAAGATACAGCCATCAAGAGAAAGCTGGAAGAATGGGAAATAAAGGGGTGAGACCTTTATGAGAAGACAGGAGGGTTCCAGAGTTAGACTCTGCCCAAGTAACCACTTATCTAGAAGCTCCAGTGGCCAGGTTTCTGGGACCATTCACAGTGACCAGGTATGCCCAGACCATAGTCAGTGGGGGTGCAGGGCCAACACCCCATGCTTTGAGCTTAGCTGGCACGGCATTAGAAGCAAGAGGGAATATATAGAAGTTATACAGGAGGGTCTACTAGCTGTTATCTTAACTGTATTAACTATATTTTCTTCTTTTTTTTCTTTCTTTCTTTTTTTTTTTTTTTTTTAAATATATATTCCTGATGGTCTAGCCTTTGGGGCTTTGGTCCTGAAGAGATTGTGCCTCCTAGCTAATTCCTAGAGACAGCAAATTAATCCCTTCTAGCACACCCTTTATATACAAATCAGCCATACAAAGCCCACATCCCCACTGCCGCCTCTAAAAAACTATCACATCCCAAGCCAATATTTACCCTGCCCTAAATCACCCCAGAGCCAGGTACCCAACAACTAGGTACCACCCTTATAGTCTTCAGCTGGCCAAAATTATTCAAACTAGCCAATCCTAAACTTATTCAGAATACCTTCGTTACCTCACCCGTTTCTTCACTAAAAAAAACAAAACAAAACAAAACAAAAAAAAAACAACAACAACACTAAAGGCTCTAGGCCTCGCTCTCCCCTCTCATGCCTCTCTGCCCCTGACTAATCCTGGTCCTTTCCAATGTGGCTCTGGGTCCATGAAGTGCCATACCTCCTAATTCTAGAGATCTATGAGTATCTTTTCTTTTAAAGTTTATTTATATATTTTTGAGAGGGAGGGAGAAAAAGAGAGCACAAGTGGGGAAGGGGAAGAAAGAGAGGGAAACACAGAATCTGAAGTAGGCTCCAGGCTCTGAGCTGTCAGTACAGAGTCTGACATGAGTCTTGAACTCACAAACTGTGAGATCATGACCTGAGCCAAAGTCAGACGCTTTAACTGACTGAGCTACCCAGGCGCCCCATCAACTTCTTCTTTCATAACTCATTTCCATGTTTGTCTGCCTTACCATACCTGGTGAAAACAAGTCCCAGGTACAAATTTTAACCCACATATCTGACAGCTAAACTGGAACTGGTTATCATAAAACAAAGGAAATAGAACTCAGACTAGATACCTGGTAGTGGGGGAAAAGTGCTGGGGAAGGTCAAGTACTGGCTGACTAAAACACAGGCCCAGGCCATGGTCAGATTAAGCCATCAGTGCCTTGCAATGCAAGATTTTAAACCAGGCAGTTTGAAATAAAACATCAGGTGAGAGACTTCCAATTTTACACTTGCTAATGAACAGGTTTCTCCTTACCTTTCATTGGCATTTGATTCCTTCATGATCACCTTCACCTCCAATCCCAGCTAGTCCCAGAGGGACTCATTCCAAGAGCTCATCTGCGAATCTTCTAGGTTGGAACTAAGAACTCCCAGACATGTATGCTCAAGAGAAGAGAGTCAGGGCTCTAGTTTACATCAGTCCTCTCTCACTGGCAAGGCTGCTGTGGCCCAGTTGGTGGCAGATTGTTTTAAAATAAATATGGGTGTAATTTTCTTCTACAGAATATTTCTCCTTCTGTGCTTTTTCTTTTTTGCTTCCTTTGCATCTAATCTGTCAGACCCCAGAGCCCAGTCTGTGTGCATGCCTCTGCTAAATGCAGGTGACACTCAGTAAATCTTGGAGCATCCCTTCTGTTCTCTGACGCAACCCCAGAGAGGCAAAAACATTAAAGTTCAAAAAGTGAAATGGCATGAATTCCCTGTTTCAAAACAAGGAGAAAGAAGGAAGGCTGTGGCTAATAATAATATTAATAATAGTAATAATGGCAACAATCTATTGAGTGAATGTCTGTGCCAATAGCTGTGCTGGGACATCCCACACTAATTCTTTTTTTTTTTTTTTTTAAGTTTTATTTATTTTGGGAGAGAAAGAGAGCATGAGCAAGGGAGAGGCAGAGAGGGAGAGAAAGAATCCCAATGCGGGGCTTGAACTCACAAGCCATGAGATCATAACCTCAGGCAAAATCAAGAGTAGGATGCTTAACCAACCAAGCCACCCAGGCACCCCATCCCACATTAATTCTTAAAACAGACTCCCTGGTGAGTATTTGAAGAGGCTCCCCCTAACCAGATGCCCCTACTTTGTTTCTGCTCCCATGTAGATGCTGCCTTGGCCAAAGAGTTTTTCCGGGCCCTGATGTACCTTCCAGGAAGAGGGATCCTGTAGGAGCACATGTTGTATTATGTTTTCTTCTTTCTTCCCCTTTTTTCACTATAGGGGAATGAATGGTGGAAACACATGGGGCTTGGGACAGAGACATGCTTCCTTGTAAGTGAACATTTCATTTGAGTAAAAGCTTGAAAGTTGGACAGCCCGAATTCAGATTCCAATTCTGCCACTTTCTAGCTGTGAGACCTAACCTCTCCATGCCCCTCTCCTCCCAATCAAATAAAATACAAAAGTAAGATCAAAATTTGGACATGCAGATACTTATAAATTAAAACCACAGTTGAACTAGGAAGAACACAAATCTCATTCTTTAAAGTATAACAAATTATTAATTGTGCAAAATTCCATGTTAGTAGAATAGGAATTTACAGAATTGTCATAAATGAGGTGAAATAATACTACAAAAGAGTATTTTGATAACCTTTCTCTTGGAATCTTGCTAATGGCTTAAATAAAGACTGAGGAATCTCATGTAACCAAAATGATTGTCAGGGCTTTAGGAATATCAGTCATAAAGAGAAGGACTAGAGAGAAGAGTGAGAGGGGTAGAGGGCAAAGTGAGAGGGAAGGAAGGAAGGAAGGAAGGAAGGAAGGAAGGAAGAAGGAGGGAGGGAGGGAAGGGAGGAAGAGGGGAGAAGGAAGACATGGGGGAAGGGAGGAAGGGGAAAAAGACTGTCATCTATGTCTTCTGCTAGTTATTCAGTTTTCACTGTACTTTCTTAAATGGTGTATATGTAAACTTCACTTCTGTGATTTCAGTGTGCTCCTTGGAAATATTTTGTATTGAGGTTTTCTCTTTTATACTGTTGGTTTTGTATAGGTGGTACCCTGCAGAATGGTTTCAGAATTAACTCCTCTCACTCTTAATGAAAAAAAAATCTCATCTCTAAAATTTGGTTCTGCTATTAAAGTAGGCATCCAGTTGAAAGTAAACCGGCTTGTTAAATGACTTTCATAGACCAACATTAAATATTACCACTTCAGCAAGATAAAATTTGAATATCAATATTGGTCAAGATTGTCACACGTCATGTAAGTTATAAATTTCTAACCCACTGAACCAAGTAATAAGTATTCAATTAGTAGCATGGTAGAAGGAGTTGATGAAAACCAGAGCTATTTTTGTTATCAGATAAGTGACTATTCTAAATGTTTTTCCTAAGGACAAAATGTGCTCCTCCATAATGGGATAAGAGCCACTCTAAAATGAGAAGTCGATCTCACTTGGATGCATTTTATTGGAAAACACTCACCAGAGGTCAATTCCTGCTCCAACTGGTTAGAGAACTAAGCAGACCGTGATATGTCATCACCAGATTCCATTCAAGGATTAATGGCTCCAAAGAACAAGATGCCTCTCTAAGTCTTCCTGTAATATTACACCCAAAAGTAACTTGTCCCACCATTCCAGTCCCTTGTGCACACCGAGGGTCAGAGGATGGCTTTTCACAAGTCTCAGAAGAACAGGGTACATGGATAATCCAGTACATGTTCTAAATCATCACTCTTAGTTCAGGCCAAGTCATAGCACTCATGGGACCAGCCAAAACAGAAGCTTGTCTGCCCTGAGCAGGTCAGGTAGCAAGAGATGGAATTTATTTAGAGCTATCTCTCACCACAAGTGAAGGCTGCAATGTCCCTGAAAAGATATTGTCTGATTCTGCTACTAATTAGGCTCAAGTGACCTTGAAAGTCTCAGGGATTTCTGTAACTCCTCCACTCCTATATAAAGGGCTGTAACAATGAGATTGTAGGACAGTGCCCGTGGCCTTCACAAATCAGAGCTGAGGAGTCAGGAGCAGGTCTGTGAAATTTACTCTCCTTTGTACCCCAGCAGGATATCAGCTCACCTGCAAATTCATCTTTAAGGTACAGTGTGTTGAACTTGTGTTGTCAGGTGTGGGATCAGCTCACATTTGGGGCTGGGAATTGAGACACACTCCTTATACGTTTGTCTTTTTTTGGCCACTTGGGCTCATTTTCTCTCTACTTTGAACACCTACCTTGCACCAGTTTGGGAATAGATTTAGACAGAGGCTTTCCATGTCTGATTTCTATGTGTTAACAATGCACGAATTTCAAGCTAAATAGTATATTTTTAAAAAGAGAGAAATCTGTGCTGATCTCACAGAGTAAATCTCTCTTAAGATTAAACAAAATGTAGAATATATCTCATATTGATTGATGGATAACTTAGTCCCAAGGAAACATTCACCATAGCTCCCCAAACCATGGAGGCTTCTTGGAAAACTGGCAGTCAGAAGGATTAATCTTTAATTTTGGGTTTTCACTTGACTGAGTAAATTGGGATTTATGAGATTAAACTGCAGAATTTTCTTTCATTTTAGTTTCTATGATTGGCCATCATGTAATGCCCTGAAAAGATGTAGCTCTTCTTTAGATAGACATAAGTACATGATCCTCACACGAAGTCAAGGTTTAATAAATGATATTTGATTAAAGTGATATTTATTTAAAAGGAGTTTCAGTACTTTTTAAGTGTAAATTAATCTATAAAGTAAATTTAAGAATTGCCATTGGAATTATGACTTTTCAAACTAGTAATGAATTACTGCCAATAAAACTAACCCTCTCGATAGATGTAAACTTTAGTTTAAAAAAAAAAAAAACTTTTGCTGTAAGGAATACAGAGAAATAGAACTGTTCATTTATCAGAGAATAGCTCCTTTTTGCTAAAGGTCTAGTTATTGATATTTGCCCTTCACTTATATGCAAGGCAATCAGGTATTCTTTCTCATCTGGGAGTGAAGAAACTGAAATACAAAGCCCCTGTACTGTTGAAGACATAGATTATTCCATTGAACTTGATGCTGATGGATTTCCCTATTAGAGCCAGAGGGAATGTCAAAGAACCTCCATTCACAGATAAGGAGAATGAAGTGAGATATCTTTGCCAAAATCTAAAATAAAAAAGAAATATTTTAAACAGAATATGACACTCATAAAATAATACACATTTAAACATATATAAGAAATAACTATATGGTTAATAATTATATAGTTGAAATAACATAAGCTAAATACCATCCAAAGAAAATAGGAGAAATAGAAATTTTAACTGGCCATTTCAACATATCCACTATTAGAACTTTGAGCATTTCTTTTTCTTATCTCAAACTATTTTAGAACAAAATATCAAAACAATTCTTTTTAGCACAAGAATGCAATAAAACCGGTTAAAATTTATGTTTGTTTGAATGATGAGTACTTTTTACGTTTGAAACATAGTTTCATTGAAGCACATACTGACTGTATATCAGCATACCATGATTTGCTTATTCATTAATTCAGCAAATATTTTTTAAGTGCCAACTACTTTCCATGGTCTGTCTTGGGGTGGCACATCTAGGTATGGTCTCCTGAGTACGAGACCAAAAGCTGTGCTTTGCCTTTTCACAAAGAACTGAATGCATTGGTCTTTTCTGCCCTAGTGGAGACTAGAAGTACTTCTTTATTTTTTTTTTAATATTTTTTTATGTTTATTTATTTTTTGAATGAGAGCAAGCCAGGGAAGCACAGGAGAAGAGAGAGAAATCTCAGCAGGTTCCGTGTGTCAGTGCAGAGCCCCATGTGGGGCTTGAACTCACGAACTGTGAGATCATGACCTGAGCCAAAATCAAGAGTTGGACACTTAACCTACTCAGCCACCTAGCTGCCCCTGGAAGTACTTCTTTTTTTTTTTTCCTTAATGTTTATTCATTTTTGAGATAGAGACAGAGCATGAGCGGGGGAGGGGCAGAGAGTGAGGGATACATAGAATCTGAAGCAGGCTCCAGGCTCTGAGCTGTCAGCACAGAGGCAACGCAGGGCTCAAACTCATGGTCCTGGCTGTGAGATCATGACCTGAGCCGAAGTCAGACACTCAACTGACTAAGCCACCCAGGCGCCCCGGAATTACTTCTTTAGAAGAGGGCGTTGGGGCACCTGGGTGGCTCAGTCTGTTAAGTATCTGACTTCGGCTCAGGTCATGATCTCATAGTTCATGAGTTTGAGCCCTGCACCAGGCTGCGTGCTGACAGCTCCGAGAGCCTGCTTCGAATTCTGTGTCTCCCTCTCTCTCTGCCCCTCCCCCCCACTCTCTCTCTCTCTCTCTCTCTCTCTCTCTCTCAAAATAAATAACCATTAAAAAATTTTTTTTAAAAAAATGAAGAAAGAAAGAGGGCCTCTAAGTCCATAAATATTCCAACACTCATGTAACTGCAGAGGGCAATATTATACACTCAACATATGAACAGAAGTTTATGCTCTACATATACTTATACATATGAACAAAATGTATGATTCACTGCAATTTTTATTACTAGATCCAGACAGGAATTAATTTAAATGTCCATCAATACAAGAATGATTAAATACATCATGGAATATCCCTAAAAAATGGGGACTGTAAAAAGCAAGGTGGGCTAGTAAGGAAATATTTTCTTAAGTGAAAAAGCAAACTTCAGAACAATGCATGCAGTATGGTCCTATTTGCAAAAAAGAAAATGTTATATACACATATGCATGTGTGGTAAGGTCCCCTCCCTAAAGAAAGAAAGAAAGAAAAAAACCTCAAGGCAACCTGGCTATGAGCATACGTGACAACACCCCTCACAACCTTGTAACATGAGACCACTTAATCAGATTGCATGTTTGTGTGTTACCATATATGGGAGACAAAGAAGTAGAAAATGTATAAAAGCTACACCACGTGGCATTCCAGGCTCAGTTCTTCCGGTATGAACCCAACTGAGCCGAGCTGACACAAATAAAGTTGCTTCTTGGAAAGAAAATCCTCAGTATCACGACTCTCTGTGCAAGAATCCTGCTACACATATGCACATAGGCTTTCATGAAAATGGAAATATCATCATTAACAGTGGATATCTTCAGGAAGTATAGCTGGCTGCAATGAGGAAGGAGGAGAAAGACTTTTCATTTTGTATCCTTCAGTACTTTTTTGAAGTGTTCTACTATGTACATGTACTATATTTACATTTTTTAAAATGCAGTCTTAAAAGACCATCTTTGTTAATTGTGTAAAACTTTGTAATCCATTGGCCAAATTATTTGGGAGATTTCCTGCTGAGAAATATTGAATAAATTACGTGATGCAGTAATTATCATACATGTCCCCGACTACATGGACCATCACAACAAAAGGAAACAAAGAAAAAACACTGTCCTACAGTATCCAGGGAGAAAAAGGAAAGTGAATGCACCTCTAAGTCTCCATATTTCTCCTCTCAAGTGTCCTATTTTCTTCAGTACTGTCACCAAGTGTGCCAGCAGTGTTTGCTTTCGTTGTCAGCTCTGCTGCTCCCTGTCTCTCCTCCCACTCCAAACTTCCTGCTGACTTTGTGCATTTCGACACAGCCGCCTCTCACACCTCTTGAGTTTCCAATGAATTATGCTTTATTGATCACAATATTTTATTCTCACTCAACAGGACAATAGAAATGATAAAGGTGGATTTGTTCCAGACATTCCATTTGCTAAAAATTAAAAAAAAAAAAAAAAGTTTCTGGAAACAATGATTTGGAGAAGTTGGAATCTAGTTAGAGCCCGTTCTTTCTGTTCAGAAAAAAACAATAAAAATAACTAGTGACAGTCAGCCACTGGGCTGGGATTTTTGGTAAAGGCAGGGAGGAGAGAAACAATATTTTAGCAAAACTTTGTATTTTAACCAACTTACCTTTCAAAGTTTTTAATAGGAATAGAATATAAAATTTGCTAAAGAAGCTATCATTTTTAGATCAAAATTCTTTGGGGATTTTTAATTGACCAGATGAGTGGTGTCAGCACAAAAGAATTATAGGTGCTTTGTCTATTGGACAAGCAAGTCTAAAATGCACCCTGTGAAGGGTACCCTATCAAGCAGGCTCCTTGCTTCAGAGTAGTTTAGAGCCCCGTTAATGGGACAAGAGTATGGCGATCTAGCTCCTACTCCCAATTCAGCCGGGTGTGGAAGCTCTCCATTGTTTCAAAGGATTTGGGAAGACACAAACCCAGGGACCTGTGGGATGAGTTTAATGGCTTCTCAGTTCCCTTCCAGCCCCAATTAGGTGATCAAATGGAACCACCTAGAGGTGACCAATATAAACCTGCAGTGGTTAACAGTGACCTGGGAGGTGGAAGAGGCTACATTCTGTTTTGGTTTGTTTTGCAAGGTTTTATTTTAACTTTACACACGTCCAGGGTATGTTTGTTTTGGAATCAAAAACATAGCTACATGGCTCATGGGGAACTCAGGTTTTCCCTGTTAGTCCCTATAGGGTTCAAAGACTGGTGACCAAAGGCCAAATCCACCAACAGACATATTCTGATGTTTCATACAATACTTTAAAACATCTTAAATTCATTACTAACTTTTTAAAATAAGGAGATTATATGCATTTTTAAAAAATCAAGATTTCCAGCTTCTCTTGGAAAGCCCAAATATCTGGTAACACTGGGAACGTGCTCCACTGACAAGTCGGTTGGAGCTGAGTAGGTCCTTCAAATGGACCATACATTCTAGAATTGGCCACAGGGAGCGGCCAGAGTTCTAAGCAGAGTGTTCTAAGCACATCTGGACCACACAGGCTTCTGAATCTGTGGCCTTTGATTTGTAGGTAATCAACATTAATTTATAGATATAAACTAGACAACCCAGGATTTTGTTAAGCATGTACTGTGTCAGTTACTAAATATTTACCACAGCAGCTTTTTCAGTTGAAATTCATTAACTTTGTGAAAATACATATGGTTTTATTTTACAGATGAGAAAACAGACTTATTTCTGTTGTTGGGTAAGTAACTTGCCCATATGGGATGCAGGGGTCTCCTAACTCCTAGTGCAAACTGTTTCCATGACACAGGTAGGGCTGTGCTCCATGACACTGTTGGCTCTGATAGGATTCCTTTGTGTGCATTGAAAACACTCCTCAGCAAAGAATGGTCCATAACTGTCCACAACTGTCCATAGTGTCAAATGTATGCTCTTGTATAAAGGCCTTTTTTTTTTTTTTACTTTTTATTTTGAAGTCATTTTGGATTTAGACAGAGTTATAAGCTTGTCACCCAGTTTACTCTAATGTCAACATCTTAAATAAGCAGATACCCTTATCAAAACTATGAAATTAACATTTGTATAATAAAATTAACTGCAGACTTTATTTGGATTTCTTTAGTTTTTCCACTAATGTCCTTTTTTTTCTGTTTGAGGATCCAATCTAGGATACTACATTGCATTTATGTGGTAGATGATAGATAGATAGATAGATACATACATACATACATACATACAGATAGATAATGATAGATAGATAGATGATAGATAGATCATATATTTACATTACAATGTCTCCTTAGTCTCCAATATGTGACAACTTTTCAATATTTCCTTGCCTTTTGTAACCTTGACACTTTTAATGAGTCGTGGTCAGGTATTTTGTAGAATGTTCTCAAATTTTAATTTATCTGCAGTATTTTCATGAATAGATAATTTTCTGGTGTTAGGAGAGGTATACCACGGAGGCAACGTGCGCCTCTGTCAAACCATATCAGGGGCATATAATATCAACATTGCTCATTACCAGTGATGTGCACCTTGATCACATGGGTAGATTGGTGCTTTTTTTCTCCACTGTAAAGTTACTATTTTCACTTTAGTCACCGAGTCATGCCAAATGCAAGGAGAGGAGAATTCAGCTCTACCTGTGGTCATATGTTAAAACCACCACAATAGTGGGGCACTTGGCTGGCTCAGTCAGTTAAGCGTCGGACTTCGGCTCAGGTCATAATCTCGCGGTTCGTGAGTTCAAGCCCCGCGTCAGGCTCTATGCTTATGGCTCAGACCCTGGAGCCTGTTTCAGATTCTGTGTCTCCTTCTCTCTCTGACCCTCCCCCGTTCATGCTCTGTCTCTCTCTGTCTCAAAAATAAACGTTAAAAAATTTTTTTTCAAATAAATACATAAATAAAATAAAACCACCACAATAGTTAGTTAATTTGGGAAGGAATATTTTTGAGGCTATGCAAATATCTTGTTTGTCTTCAAAGTTTCATCTGCTAATTTTACTATTCATTAATAGATCCTGCCTGTAGCAATTATTATTACTGTGTTGTTCTCATGGTGATTTTCTATTCCCCTCTTTCCTTCTACATTTAATTCATCAGAATTCTCCTGAAAAGAATAATTGTCCCTTCTCCCTCATTTATTTTTTTCAATAATGTATACCAGTTTGGATTCACTCTTTGGATTGTAACTAATATGAGGTTATATATATTTGTTGCTTTGTAATTGAGGGTTCTTCCAGGGTACCTGGGTGGCTCAGTCAGCTAATGGTCCGACTTTGGCTCAGGTCATGATCTGGCAGCTTGGGAGTTTGAGCCTCACATCAGGCTCTCCACTCTTAGTGCACAGCCTGCTTTGGATCCTCTGTCTTCTTTTCTCTATGCCCTACCCCCAACCCCAAAGATAAATAAACATTTTTTAAAATGTAATTGAGAGCTTTTTCAAGTTGCCTCCTCAGTTTCTTGCAATGGCTCCATCTATTTTTTACTTTCTTACTTTTTGGCATTATAAAATACTCAGTACAGGGGCGCCTGGGTGGCTCACTCATTTAGTGTCTGACTTCAGCTCAGGTCATGATCTCATAGGTCTTGGGTTTGAGCCCCACATCGGGCTCTCTGCTGTCAGCACAGAGCCCACCTTGGATCCTCTGTCTGCCTCTCTCTTTGCCCCTCCTGCCTCATGCTGTCTCTCTCCTTCTCTCAAAAATAAACACTAAAAAAAAAAATTTTTTTTAAATAGTACAAAAAACTTTAAAAGGTAAAGTGTGTGTAGGGATTATTTACAGAGCTTAGTGATCTGAATAAGAAGTTGGGAATAAATGTGAGAGAAGAAAGCTAAATAGCAATTTTTCTCTTGAAAAGAGAGAAAATTAATTTTTATTTTTTTAACTTTTTATTTGGAAATAATTTCAAGATTGTGGAACATTACAAAATAGTTCAAAGAATTCCCATATACCTTTAACTCAGGTATTCCTATCACCACCCTGTTTGCTTTACTATTTGTTTTACCTATCTACCTATTTTTTCTGAACTTTTTGAGAATTAGTTGACTCATGAGCCTTCACCTCTAGCTAACTCAGTGGGTGCTTCCTAAGAAGTCATTCTCTTCCATAATCACAGCACAGGTGTTAACTGCAAGAAATTTAACACTGATATGATCATGTTATTGTCCATATTCCAATTTTGTCCATTGATTCAATATTGACCTTTATAGCATTTTGAAATTTGATCAACTAACTATATTGATGTTCCTGATCTTACTGGCCCTCATCTCCAGCTGGATGCCCAGAGCTCTCTCCTCCACAAGCTGCTGTCTGCTCTAGTTACCAAGGCTCCTGACCAAGCCCACAGGGACTCTCAGGACTGACAGTGTAGGTTGGACCTGGGTGGATCCAAGCAATATTCTTGAAGAGCATCTTGGGGTAATTATATCTCATGATGATAGACACTAATTAGTCCTTTTTTTTTTTTTTTTTTTGGAAGGTAAACTTTTCCCTAAATGACTGGGGAAAGTGGTTCAAACTGTGGGAGGTGATGACAGGATCTTTGGAGTCAGACAGAGTAGTTTTAGAGCTCAGCTCTGGCATTTACTGGTTCTGAGATTTGGACAAGAACTTAAACCTTCTAAGCCTGGCTTCTTGTCTGTTGTCTGGGGAAATAATACCTACTTCCCAGAGCTATTGATATCATTAAATGAGATAATTTTCAAGATCTCATTAGCAACTGCAAAACATGATTCATTGCTCACCGTTACTAATACATGATGTCAGCACCCGATGAGTAAACAGACCAGGAACTGTGAAATCGACAGGTCTGGGCTAGATCTCTGGCTATCCCCCTTGTTACCTCTGGAACTAGGGGAAAGTCACTTAACCTCTCAGATTCACTTCCTCAGCCTCAAATAAGGGAATAATAAAATCTAGCACAATATGTTGAGAATTAAATAACATTTGGTACTGTACTCAATGTGGGTTGGTAATATGAATATAAATGATGATGATAATGAGCATTTTTCCATAGACCAGATATTATGTTCAATGCATTGGTTGGTAATCTCATTTAATTCTTAGAAAAATCCATTTTTTTAACATGAGAAATTTAAGCTTTAGAAAGGTTATGTAAGTTTCCCAAGATCACATGGACTCAAAGCCCCTTCTTTATTTATTTAATTATTAGTTACTTGAATAACAATTGTTGGTCTCCCCTTTTAATGACTTATTGTCATCCCAGTTAATTCAGACAAACCCCACAGAACACAACAGGGCTGAGTTATTATGGACACATTCAATACAAGTATTTTTTTTCTTACATATCTTCTTTTAGTTAAAATTTCCAACTACTCAAGAACTCACTCATACTGCCCCAGGTGGCTTTTTATTTCACCTGCGCCTTTTCTTAGGACCCAAATATCACACTGTGGGCAAAATCTGAAGTGGCTTTGAAGGATTTATTGGAGGAAAAGCTGTAGAGAGAGACTCAAGACTTAAATTCAAATAACCCGACTGGATTTTGGAAGGCAAGTTAAAAAAAAATTTTTTTTTCTGAAAAGATGCTACACTGAGGAGAACCACTTTCACATAATCCTCCAAATTCCATATGCGAAGGAGGAGAGGAGAAGAAAACTCATTCCACTCTCTGTTCAGTGGGGCCTAAAAATGGAATGGGAAGAGAAACTCATCAAAGCATTTTAGGCCTATAATCAGCTGCTGTCATCTTAGCAACTGGACTTAGAAACATCATTCCTAAAGATATTTTCACTGAAGGTGAAAAAAGACCACCTGAGAGGAAATGGGCTGGCGTCTGTGTTCCTCAGTAGCTATAGAGGCAGAATCTCCAGATGACAGAACCAGCATTTGGCAGAATGGTAAGAAGAAGGTTACATTTTACTATGTACTGGTATAGGAGGAATCAGTGCCCTGTGTGTGTGTTTGTTTTAGTCCTTATCATGACACATATAAAACTGATAACAGTGGGCACCTCTGACAAGGTATAAGAAAGGAGAAAGGAAGTTTGTCATAGTGCAATAAGCCTGGAATAATCTTGAAAAAAAAGTTAATCTAGTTCTGCCTTGATAAAGAATTGATGACTTGTACATTGCTTAGAACAAACTTAACCAGATGCGTGCTTCTCATGTGACCCAGTTCTTCCCAGGATCTATCGTCTTTCTGGCTGGCTGACTGGCTGGGTAGTGTGACAGTGGCAAGCACAGGCTTTGAAGCTGGGTAGGGTTTCAATCTCAGCTCCATCACCATGGAAGTGACCTTGGGCATCAATGACCTTGGGCAATGGCTTGCCTCTTTGTACCTCCTCTGTCAAATGTGGATAAGAATAAGATTGTGAGAGTTGAATGCAAGATGTAAAGCACTTTGAAGAGTGAAGCGTATTCAGTTAGTATTCAATAAAGCCAGAGATCACAGATAATCAGCCCACCAGCCAGTAGGTGAATGTGTGGCAGGAAGTTTAATGGCGCATTGGTGGGGGGAGGCCCACTGCATCCTTGGACTCACTTCCACTCTTTGTTGTCTCGTAAGAGCTGAGTATCCATTGCCAATACCCTATTGTCTATTTTAAAAAGAAATAACTCTCTGTATTCAGGGGTTTTTTAAATCAGAATTAGAGATACAAAAATGATAAATGCAGTGAATCTGATATATATTTTTAAAGGAGGCGAAGCAGATACCATTCCTAAGTGTTAATTATGAAAATACCCAGAATAACTCATTTATGTGAACTTCTGGCCACTAGAGTTATCTAAATTTGCTCCTCCCGAATTTTGAGCCATGGGGGGTGAATAATAACACAGCTCTCTGAGTATTAAGAAAAAGAAATTATCCTATATTCTTAGAGAATATGTTCTCTATATTCTTAGAGAATCTCAGGATTAGAGTGGGACCAAAAATAAATCAGAAGCACTCAACGCTCACTTGAGAAGCCTATTCCTCTCCAATCTGCACCTATAGTGAGAAGAAAGCAGCAAACTAAAATTAAGAAAGGATGAATGTAAAGATCCAAACTTGGATTTATAAAAGAAAAAAAATCACTTGCACAAGAATAGAAGGAAGACACTTGAGTTTGAAAAGTCCCTCAGTAAAAAATAGGAACTTAATCTCAAAATCTTTAAAAGTGACTCAGGAGATTTCAGGTAATTGACAGGTTTATGTGTCCTCACATTCCATAGTATTTTTATTTTGTGACTATAAAAGCAGTACCAAACTGTCCCACAGGAGATCACAGAGGCTTTCTCTTCTTCCTGATCCCACTCAGAACAACTTGGGAAAGTAATGTCTTTTCACCCTCATTGGAGCATCTATAGGGCAGCACCATATACATAGGGCATATAGTGGGTGATTTTCTCTGCCTGGACCAGCTACAAGTGCAGAGAGAGTAACCGTCAGTGCTTAGGTTTCTCATCAATACTCCCAGGGAAAAATAGACTTTTTAAATTTTCTGTTCCCTGCCTTATTTATATACATTCTTAAACATATTGGGCATCACTCAGTGAATGTGATTATAGGATCTGGCCACAAAGATCCCCAAATATAACATCTTAAGTGATGTAAGAGTGAAACTCATCACCAAGAGCTTTTGCTAAAGGCTTCTCTGTATGCAGTCCAACACTGGACCTCAGACAAGAAGGGAAGCATCTTATCCCTGAGATCTAAGGAGTTCTAATTCTGACAGCCCAGCAACAGATAAATAAACCTTAAAAACATGCTGAGTCAATAAGGAGCAAAGCATTTAATATCATGCATAAACTAAAGACAACAAGAACTTATTTAGGTGGTAGTTCAAATTCAGTTAACACTTTTGATCTCTTACCAGGGATAGGACAACAGATTGTGAGCTCCCCAAAGACAAGCATGTACTGGGTTGGTATATGAACATTTAGGGAGTGAATGGCAATATATTTGGCACTTTCATCCATATTACCACATTTCATCTCCGCTTTGTGGATGATAGAACTGGGTCTCAGAACACATGAAGGGCTTATTGCCCAAAGTCACAATAGTGACAACAGTCCTGCCTTCTTATTCAGCTCCCTGGCCATCCTGGCTGTCAGGGCATGGCCACCAGGGAAGGTGACTGAGGTAGGACTGCAGTTGTGTTGGCAGGCAGGACAGCTGTCTCCACACATCCCCTAGTAGGCGAAGCAAGGCTTGGTGAAGAGTTCCAATCCTAGTTGCTTCAGGGATGACAGCAAGAGAGACTGGCCAATAAGGACAGTATCCCATGCTCAGGTGCAGAGGCAGGAAAGGGGCTACACAGAGAAACTCAGTAGGAAGGAAATCAGCAGAGAGAAAGTAAAATAGTTCAAGATGCCCTGCAGGGAGAGCACAGGGAAGAGGTTTTAAGAAAGCTAAAGAAAAAAACCATAGTGCCAAAGCTGCAGATAGAGAATTCATCCCTTAAGAAGGGCAATGAGGGAACCCTCAGACTGCATCAAGGAAGCCATCCTTCTTTCAGCCAGCACAGTGTTCTGTGCTTGAATGAGGTGTCTCTACAGATGACCACAGTGCCCATTGCTTTCTGTAGTGCAGATCCAATAGCTTTACTCCTTTACGACACCTGCCTGTTCACTGAGAGTATCTAAATTTATGATTCTTGAAGTCTTCTCAAAGATCACAGCCCTTTGGAGGGAACAAGAAGTAGAGGCAGCATGCATCAGATCCTTCAGATCCTGCTGCCTGATTTCCTTAGGTCTCACTTTGATTTAATTTATTCCTTGAGTGTATGAACACCACACTGCTTACAACTGCTTCTCTTAACCTAGCTCATAATTATGCAACTACAGTGTCTGCTAGAATAAATCTTCCTTCCATATCCAAACCACACCTTTTTCCCAAATTGGGTAAATGTGAAATGACGAAATGACAGGATGATGTGAGCAGTCTGTGTGCCTGCATAGGCCTCTTTTTTTTTTTTTTTAATGAAAAAGTCTTTAGAATAAAATGTTAATTGTAAATTTCAAGAAAAGAAAAAAATTCCAGTGAGTACCTATTTGGCCAAACTATCTTTTCTCTGAATACCAGATATCTAATATGAACTTGAAATGTTTAGGAGCATTTTGTAATAAAGGAGTGTGTGTATAAGTCATGCATTATTACTCTTGGTATACTTAAGTTACATGTTTGCATCAATGCCTTATTCCCTGCTCAAAGCAAGCACTATTTTCTTATCTAGCATTTATACAGGCAGAATCATGTAAGGAAAATAAGAAAATTTAAGACACCTCCGCAGCTTGAACTAAATCTATAGGAAACTAACTGCTATAGGTGAGGGCAGGGAAACTATGGCTTCATGTGTGGAAGTTAGAGGTGGTTGGGGCCATAGACTCAGGATTGGTTGACATGCTTAGAGCAGACCTTTTGTTACCTCTAAGAAAAGGCTAGCTCTGGGCCTTTCCATGGCCAGCAAGCTTCTTATGATGTCAAAACATCATAAAATATAGAAAATTCAAGACATGATTAATTTATCAGTATTATAAATATATACTGATATATTAATTTATCAGTATTATAAATATATAAGACATGATTAATATATCAGTATAATACTCATTCAGTCTTGCCACCACCTACTCTAGTTCTATGAGTTCTGATGTATATTTTTAACAAGTCTTTCAATGTTGAGTGACTAAGAATTTCTTCAAATTCTGTGCACTGAATCCATTAGCCTGGGGGAGAAAATAAGTGGAAAATAAGCTCTTAGTAGATGGAGTCTGTGCTACCTCCAGGCCAGAACTTCAGAACTCAAGCAGGGCTCAGACAGAATCTGGAGAGGCTCTCTCAGGCACAACACAAACCTCTTGAGACTACAGAAGGCAAATATATTTGAGCACATCCCCTACTCAGAAAGTACAAAAATCGCCTTCCAGACCCTCCCTCAGCATCTGAGATAGTTCAGAGGGGCCATTGGCAATTCCAGGCCAGCTTTTTTTAGAAAAAAATTAGCTTGACAAGGGTCATTTAATTTAATGAAGAATAACTGAGCACCTATTTTTTGTTCCAAGATATCAAAAACAACAGCAAAACAGTAAGGTCCAGGTCCTTCCTAATCTCCAGCCAGAGCTAGAGCCAGAGCTCTTGTCTGAGCCAGTGCTCATCAGATGGATCTTTTCTGCAGTCCTTTGCATCTACCTGCCTGTCAAGCAGGCAGAGACGGATCTTTTCTGTAGTCCACTGCATTTAGCTCCCTGCCAGAGCCACTAAGATCTGGAAAATGGGCAATGTTCACATAAAAAGTAAACCCTTTTTAGCATTAAACATGTGCACTTTCACGGGACACACACACACACATGCCACACGAGCTTGCTCTGTATATGGCCATCTCCAGATATAGTGGCCATTTCTTGTGATGAGAATCTCAGAGCCAAGAGTACCCACTTTGAAGATGGACAGACCTAGGTTCAAAGTCCCACTCTACCACGTTCAGTTATGAGGTTAGAGGCAAATTCTATTTCTCAGTTTCCTCATCTGAACAATGAGTGTGTACACCTCCAAGAGTTGTAGGGAGAATCAAATGCAAGTGTGTATAGAAGGCCTATCACACATTATGTGCTCAACAAATGGTAGAGGTTATTGTTATTCTGTGAGGAAAGATGGAAAGAGCTTAACATTTGTTGATTGCAAATTTGCCATGTTTAGAGCTTCTGCGTGTATCATCTCATTTTATATACATATACACACAACTGTGAAGTAACTGTCAAGACTTCTTTCTTTAAGTTAAAATCACAACTATCATAAAAATAAAATGAACAAGAAATAAATTAAATAAATAAATAATAATAAATTAGTCAAATATTTTATTTAATTTATTAATTAATGGGAAAACTAGTAAGGTATCACAACTAATTCAAAAAGAATTTTAAAAAAACATACAGATGTAGGATATCAAGAATACTGAAATGAATTAGAAGTAGATTAAAATTGCTTGGTATCCACACAACTATCAGTTGCATTCCCCTGGACAAAACTTATTTGACTCTTTATGTTCAAGAATCATTTGCATTACTATATTTTTTCTATAATTTCAGAGTTGTAAAATAGCTCAAAGACAATAAAATGGGTAGGCCCCTGGTAGAAGAAGATAATCTTTATGGGTTATTAGACACCTTTTTTGTTTTTCTTCATTTCAAAATTTTTTTATTATATTTTCTGACAGAACCATTATTATTCCCATTTGCAGTTGAGAAAACAAATCATAGTGACTATGTAATTTGTCTACAGTCACAAAAAGTGTAAACGGAAGGGTCTAGATTTAAACTCACCTTTCATCACTCCAAAATTAGAATGGCTCTGGGATTTCTTTTTCTTTTATTTTTCAGGGGATGAACAATCAATATATCCGTCGGGAAGTCTTCTGCTGTGAAACGTGTCACGAACTCAAAAGCTTCTGGGAAAAAGAAATTAGCAAACAGACTTGTTACAGGGAACTGGAGGAAGACCGTCAGGGAAGGAGCGCCCTGAGAAAGTATGTGGATTATTTCTCTACTATTTTTTAAATTAGATTTCTATAGAAATACACCAGATTGTGAATATGAGAGACTGAGTTCTATTCATCATTACTGTTCTAAGAATGCAAATGTTCAGTATGGTATGGTAACGTCAGTGCAGCCATGAGAATAAAGGAAAACAAGACTTGGTTGAAGATTATATTCATAGGTCTCAGAGGAAGGGTCACCACATACTATTTAGGGCCACAGGGGAAGCAAAAGACAGAAGCATGGGGAACATCTAAGCCAGAGTTTTTATTGGAGTTCCTGAGCAAAAGGCAAGGCAGAGCAGAGTAAACAGTTTAGCACTGTCTAGTTTGAGTAATTCCAGAGGGCTCTGGCTATAGATGTGCTCTCTAGTTGTATGGAACCTAGCCCTGGGGTGATTTGGGGCAGGGAAAATATGGCTTCACATGTGGAAGTTAGAGGTGATTGGGGCCATAGACTTAGGATTGGTTGACATGCTCACAGCAGGCCTTTTGTTACCTCTAAGAAAAGGCTAGCTCTGGGCCTTTCCATGGCCAGCAAGTTTCTTATGATGTCAAAACATCATAGAATATAGAAAATTCAAGACATGATTAATTCATCTACTCATTTAGTCTTGTCACCACATTTACCAGGGTTTCCAAATCTAGCATTATTGCCATTTAGGGCCAGATAATGCTTTGGGGTCAGGGGGCTATCCTGTGCTTTGTAAGATGTTTATCAACATCCCTCAAAACACTACATTCCAGTAGGACTCCCATTCCCATTGTAACAACAAAAAATATCTCCTGATGTTACCAAGTATCCCCTCAAGGGCAAAGCCACCTCTGATTGAGAACCAGTGACTCATAAATAAGGTTGAGCCTTTTTTGTATATAAACAAAAATGAAGTTCTATTATTTATATCTTGATAAACTGAAAAAATCTTTCCCCCACCTTGCCTCTGTTGTAATCCCCAGCACATGAGGTACACTAAATTTAAGTCAACAGAACAGAACTATGAGAGATCTCACATTTGGGAAGATACATATTAATATTCTTGGGGGAAGGCAAAGATGGTATTCCCCTCTTTGGCAAGTAAACTTGTTGTTCTAGCCAAAGGAACCTGTGGAGAGGAGAACATATCCTTATGTGAGAAGACATGTGTCACATGTGTCAACATCACTTTGAAAAAAAGAGCCAGCACCTGCTCTCACATGTGCAGAGGCTTGGAGCAGACAGATCAACTCAACTTTTCAGAGACTATCTGGGTTCTCTGTCCCTAAAATGGGAACAGCTCAGTCAAGTTGTCTATTTTGCTAAGATACCCACTCACAAGTGGAGTGGCAGCTAAATATTCTGCTGGCCAGCGAGGCACTATGTCTCCATGTTTCCGAACATGCTAAGCTGAAAACATGTGTAGTTCACATGTGTTGAACCAACATCAACTTCTAAAAATCTTGATTAACGCCTGAGGGGAAATAACTTCTCTCCTAGCCAAAGAAGAGCTCTGCCATCATTCCAGCTACATTCCTATTTATCCAGCAAGCAAAATCAGGCTTTTCTAGATGCTAGAAGAGTCACACACTAGAGCATCCAGTCCTGGAGATTCCAGGAGAGTGAGGAAAATCAGTTGTGTGGTTCATGCCATCTTCTGCCCCCAAGTCCTGGCCCACAAGCCAGGGAGCCAGATCCCATCATGAACCGTATACCGCATCTTCCCGTCCAGAACCCTCAAGGTATGGGATTAAAAGCATAATTTGTGATATCATTTTATTTTTGTCAAAATACATACACAGTCTACCTGTATATACAAGAAAAACATTAAAAGAAAATATGCTGATACTGAGTGATTAGTTTTGATTGGCAGAATGGCAGATTTTGTGTGTATGAGCTCTCCTAGCTTCTCCAAAGTTTCTACAACGATACTGTGCCATTTCTAATTAGGCAAAATGAAGTTATAAAAAAGGCAACTGATTGCAAATGGTCCATAGAACAAATGAATTTACAAATAATTAAACAATTTTGTTTAAAATGTTAAAATACATGTTTAAACAAATCATTCTCCAGATTCCCATGTGCCTCAGATATGACCCCCTTCCAAGTGGGTGCAGTTTTCTCTCCCCTCTATAACCAAGAGAATAAATCTTCAAAATGTGCTCATCATGAAACATTTCATCATTGTGTCCCACAGATAAATGTTAAAGAATTGGACAGAGCCTCTGCATTGAAAATCTTAAGGAGTGAGGAAGTAGAGGCAGCTTCCTATGGTTTGTTTGCTCCTCTGTTGTGGAGTCTCATTAACCAGAGCTATTTCCCTTGTCAGCTGTGAAAAAAAGACCCAAAACCTAGTGATTTTGTTATTATTTTTGTTAAATATCCCAGATTTATTTTCATACCAAGAGCAGAACGTTGGAATATTTGTTTAAATCCTGCTGATCTGAGAAAATAGTTTGAAACAGAGTAAGGGTGTACCTTCCAACATACACTTGCAGACCAGTGAATATCATAAACCCTGAAGTCCCTATCCTATCCCTGTGGCCTATATCTCCCATACTCCACTATACATAAGTACACTGGACACACATACATAATACTCAGGCTCTTTTTTGATTCTACTCTCCACTTATAAAGGCAAATTCAAGCCTCTGAACAATACAGAAATATTCAGAGTGAACACTAAAAGACAAAAACCCTAAAAGTTCCCACCAACACCTTTGCTGATAGAACAAAATCAATATTGCTTTATGTTCTTCTCGGCAGATCTGACTAGCAAGACTTGTGGCAAAGCAGGGTAGAGTGGAAACAGGTGTTTCACCATGGACATGCTTGTTAGCACACTCTCCTGCAGGTTCACTGACAGAGGAATTCAGCCAGAGCTGCAGAGAATCAATTTATCCTGGCAACTGGTGCATCTAGCAGAGGCCTTGGAGGTGAGATCATGAGGCGAGATGAGGGACCTCAGAACTGGAAAGCCCCTTACTCTCTCTGACAATGGCCAGAAAGAAGCAACACAACAGGAATAGGGGTGGTCCACAGAGAAGTTGAAAACTGTTTGCAAATAACTGATGGAGACAATCTGAGGAAAATCAAATGCAGTATAGGTACTAGGACTAAACCTCCTGGTTTGTTGGGGCAGTCCAGGTGTACGTCTATCATTTTGTTACAGTTATGGATCATAATTTCCCTTTTTATTTTAAAAGTATCTCCATTTAGGGGCACGTGGGTGGCTCAGTCAGTTAAGCATCTGACTCTTGATTTCTGCTCGTCATGATCTCACAGTTCATGAGTTCGAGTCCCTCATCGGGCCTGTACTGAAAGTGTGCAGCCTGCTTGGGATTCTCTCTCTCTCCCTCTCTATCTTCCCTTTCAGCACTCTCTCTCTCTCTCTCTCTCTCTCAAAATAAATAAACTTTAAAAGTGGGGTGCCTGGGTGGCTCAGTTGGTTAAGCATCTGACTTCGGCTCAGGTCATGATCTCAGGGTTCACGGATTTGAGCCCCACATCAGGCTTTGTGCCGACAACAAGGAGCCTGTTTTGGATTTTCTGTCTCCCTCTCTCTTTCCCTCCCCTTCTCATTCTCTCTCTCTCTCTCTCTCTCAAATAAGTAAATAAACAAATAAAATAAATGTTAAAAAAACTTTAAAAAAAAAGTACTTCAGTTTAGATGATAAATTATATGGACACCTAAGTCTAAATGATCAGCCTGTAATTATAACTGAGAAGTTAAGGAGAGTCATCAGAAGGTGATACAGGTCCAACCTCCAGGAAAGAGAAAGGGAAGGAAGTGGATGCTCCCCACAGCAGCAACTCTGAGCGGTGCATTTTTACACCCATCATACCCAAGAAAAGTTAAAGCCCCTTTAATTAATGAATGTATCCACATTATATTAAAAAGTCCATTGAGTTCCATGAAACACACAGACTGCAGTCCTTATTAGTGAGCTTTAAAAGATCTCAGTGACAAGTCATGTACATTTGGAGGAAGATTCAGTTATAGAAACTTTCAGAGATGCTTATAACAAGGCAGCAGTTTGGTTACAAATTAAGATGCATACTTAACAAGTATAATGGAAAATACAGCTTATGAAAATTACAATAGGTGATATCAACAGGTCATATAGTTCAATAAATCATCACTTCTTTTTTTTTTTAAGTTTATTTATTTATTTTGAGAGAAAGAGCACAAGCAGGGTAGGGGCAGAGTGAGAGGGAGAAAGAAGATCTCAAGCAGGCTCCTCATTGTCAGCACAGAGCCACGGACCCACGAACTGGTAAATCACGACCTGAGCTGAAATCAAGAGTCACCGACCCTTAACCAACTGAGCCACCCAGGCACCCCAGAAAATCATCACTTCTTAGATAAACCATGCAAGGACCTCTGAGGCAGTTGCCTGCTTATGAGAGAGAAGCCATTCTATGTTTTATCTCATCTTTCAAAGAAGCAAACTGTATTTTTATGTCCATTACCTTAATTTAATCTAAGGTAGAGTGAGGGTAGGTCTTATCATTATTCTCCATAACCCTCACTCTTCTCTCAATATTTCAACTTTCGATCTTTGGTTGCTAATGTAGCTAAGCAACAACTACACCTAACAACAGGATGACACTCCAGATTCTTTCCATTCTTTCCTGGGCCCATAATTGAGCAGAGTTTTAAGTGAGAACTTTTCAGAAGCCAACTTAGTAATAGGTGCCTGGAGCCTTCAAAATATTTATACCCTCTAAATTACTTGTCTCCAGGAATCCCTCTGAGGAAAATAGACAGGTATATGAAAAGAGTAATAAGCATTATCATTACTCATTTTAGGGTTATTTGTAAGAGTGAAAAAATTAAGATTGAATCCAACTTTTTAAAATTCTTTATTATATAGTCTGATCTTCCTGCGTTAAGCATGCATTACTTTGCTTTAGCATTGTTATGAAATGAATTGTGTACCTTCACACATTCAGAGTGTGACTGTATTTTGAGATAAGGACTTTAAAGAGGTGACTTGGTTAAAATGAGACCTTAGTGTGGGCCCTAATCCAATCTGACTGATGTCCTTTAAAAAAGAGGAGATTAGGATGCCCAAAGGGATACCAGGTATGCACACACACCAGAGAAAAGGTCACATGAGAGTGAAGCAAGAAGGCTATCTGCAAGCAAAGGAGAGAGGCTTTGGGAGAAACCAAATCTACTGACACCTTGATCTTGGACTTCCAGCCTCCAAAGTTGGGACCAAATAAATTTCTGTTGTTGAAGACCCCCATTCTGTAGCATTTTGTTATGGCAACTCTATCAAACTAATGAAAGCATTTACCCAGTCTTTTCATTGTGGTTGTTTTTATTCTTATGAAACTAACACAAGCACATTTTTTTTTAATTCAAGCATCACAAAAGAATATATAATTAGAAGGGAGTTCCTTCTTACTTGGGCTCCTAGACTTGCTCTCTAGGGAAAGCTGACATCAACAGTTTCTTGTATATCTTTCCCAAAAACTTCAAAATGAATAATCAAATAAATATGTGTGCTATATTTTTATGCAAGATGAGACTATACTTCTGCACCTTGCTTTTTTAAATTACTTGGAAGTTTTTCAATATCAGCACATTCAGTTCTTCTTTAATGTTTTCCATTACAATGTTAACAATTAATTTAACCAATCACATCAAAGAACACTTAGGTTGTTTTTTGTTTTCTGGCTTCACAAACAATGTTGTAATAAGAATACTTGCACATACATTTTTGCATACATGGACAAAAATTATGGGATATGTTCATAAAAATTAAAAAGTCAAAAGATGAGGGGCGCCTGGGTGGCGCAGTCGGTTAAGCGTCCGACTTCAGCCAGGTCACGATCTCGCGCGGTCCGTGAGTTCGAGCCCCGCGTCAGGCTCTGAGCTGATGGCTCAGAGCCTGGAGCCTGCTTCCGATTCTGTGTCTCCCTCTCTCTCTGCCCCTCCCCCGTTCATGCTCTGTCTCTCTCTGTCCCAAAAATAAATAAACGTTGAAAAAAAAAAATGAAAAAAAAATAAAATAAAAAGTCAAAAGATGAGTTGGGTTTTTTTGGTTTTTTGGGTTTTTTTAATTTTGATAGCTCTTGATTTCTTGTCTTGCAGAGAAGTTGTATTCATTTAAACTCCCACCCTGAGTATGGGAGTGCCAGGTGGAAAGATTGCTCATGCTGTGTATTGTCAAACTCTTAATCACTATTAATCTGATGGGTGAAAATAGCATCTCACTGTTTTAAACTGAATTTAATTAATTATAAGTTTGGTTGAGATCTTTTTATATGTATAGGAAACAACTGGATTTCTTCTTCTGGTACAGCCAATTTATATCCTCTGCCCATCTTACTGTAGATTTTTTCTTAATTGATTTATAAGCACCATGCACTTCTTTTCATGTATGTACAGGTCTATGAGTTTTGACAGGTGCTTAGAGTCGTATAATTACCACAATCAAGATATGACATGGTTCTGTCACTCTGAAAAATCCCCTCATGCTGTTCCTTTATGGTCATTTCCTCTGCCAGCTTCCCGCTCCTGGCAACCACTGATGTGTTCTCCATCCCTATGATTCTGCTTTTTCCAGAGTGTAATAAATGAAAAATATAGTATGTATTCTTTTCAGTCTGACGTTTTTCACTCAGCAAAATGTATTTGGGATTAATTCTTGTTGTGTGTGTCAGCTGACTATTCCTTATCATTCTGTTATATGGATGTATCACAGTTTGGTGATCCACTCCCACTTGAAGGACATTTAGGTTACTTATGGTTTTTGATGATTTGAATGAAACTGCTGTAAACACTGACATACAGATTTCTGTGGAACACAAGTTTCCATTTCTCTCGAGTCAGTACCCAAGACTGAGATTGCTGGGTCATATGGTAAATGCCAAACTATTTTCCCAAATTACTGTTCTATTTGGCATTTCCACAGCAATGTAAGAGACTTTCAGTTACTCAGCATCCTGACCAATACTTTATCTGCATTTAGTTGTACGGGTTTTTTTTAATTTTGTTGGAGTTTTTTTGATGGAGTGGGTTGAGGGGGTACATTGTTTATTTGTTTTCCTTTGTGTGTGTGTGGTCATTCTATGAGGTTAGTGATAACTTATTGTGTTTTAATTTGCATTTTCCTAATTATGTTAAGCATTACTTTTATGTGCTTATTTGCCATCCATACAACTTCTTTGGTAAAGTATCTGTTCAAATTTTTTACCCACTACATTATTTTCTTATCATTCAGTTTGAACTTTATATATTCTAGAAACAAGTCCCTTAACAGATATGTGATTTGCAAATATTTTCTCCATTTATGGTTTGCCTTTTATTCTCTTTACAGTATCATTCATAGAGCAAATTTTTAATTTTGATACCCCCAAATATTCTTTTTTCTATGAATCATGCTTTTTGTGTTGTATCTAAGAATTTTTTTCCCTAATCCAAGGGAAATAATGAATATGTTATTTTGTGGGGTTATCTTCTAGAAGCCTTAGCTGACAGCAGGATTCTTGCATAGAAACTAGTGACACCTTTCTAGCCTTTCTTCCCAGGAAGCAACTTTATTCATGCCAACATGGTCTCAGTTGGGTTCCTACTAGAAAACTTGAGCCTCGAATGCCACCTAGTGTAGCCTTTTATTAATTTTCTACTTCTTTGTCTCCCATATATGGGTAATGTAAAGACATAATCTGATTGGCTGGTCTCATGTTACAGAGTCGTGAGGGATATCACATACACATATAGCCAGGTTACCTTCCCTTATCTAGAGGTCTTTTCATACAACATTTCTTAGGGAGGGGACTCTACCACATTGTCTTACATTTTATATTTAGGTCTGTGATCCATTTTGAGTTCATTTTGTATAAGATGTGGAGTATAGACTAAAGTCCATTTTTTGAATATAAACGTATGATGCTCCAGCACGATTTGTTTTAAAAAAAAATATCCTCTCTCCATTGAGCTGCTTTTGCCTCTTGTCAAGAATCAATTGGCTGTATTTGCACATACTTATTTCTGGGTTCTATTCTGTTCCACTGATTTATTTGTTTGCTCTTTCATCAGTGCCATACTGTCTTGCCATACTTGTCACAGAATCAAGTAATGTGAGTCCTCCAGCTTTCTTCTTCAAAATTGTTTTGGCTAATCTACTTCTTTTGCCTTGCCATATAAAGTTTATCAATATCTACCAAAAGGTCCTTCTGGGATTTTGTTTGACATTATATTGAATCAATTTAGGAAGGAATAAATTATAAAAGCACATATTCATAGACTTTGCTCATTTATCTATTGATTTCTTCATTAATTTGTAAAAGCCATGTGTTTCTCAAAAATATTTGTTAGAAAGAAAAACAAAAGACTTCAATTGGACCATCAGATGTGGAGGTAAAAGCAGTAAGCATTTGTATTTTTCCTCTCCTCAGGCTCAGAGAAGAATGGAAGCAGAGACTGGAGAAAAGGCTACAGATGCTGGACAATCCTGATGAGAAGAAAAAGCAGACAAATACGGTGGGCTGAGAGCCTCCTGCTTCATCCACTTCAAAGATAACAAGCCACCAAGGGCACTCTTCTAGGAGAAAAATCTAACACCCAAGTTATGTTGATTTACTAAGCAGGACACTCTCTATTTGCTTTCCCATTTGTAAGGGATTTACATGTGAAAACTCCCCCCAGTGCTAATGGGAGTCATTATCCAACTCAATCCTCTCTGCCATGGACAGGGTGACCGCCAGTGGGACAGGGAAGCTCAGGTTATTTAATATAAAAAGCTCTTAGAATTAGCACTCCCCAGGTTTCAATGATCCATGTAGTGTAATTTATTTCCACATTTTCTTTTCATTTTGAAATCTGAATGTTTGATCTAGCTTACCAAAGGCGATGATCTGGATGGGAATTTGGCTTCCCTTGGTCTTCTAGAAAAACAGAGTCAATCTTTTCTTCCTGTCACTGCTTTTTGCGAATATAGCTATTATTATGAAAATAATTGGTAAAAAATACAGTTTGAAAATGAACTGAACTAATTATTTTTCCCTTCTCTTCATATGAATTCTTTTCTCATAAACATCTTTAACTAGAAACATGCAATGAAAATAAAATAATGCTTAATAAACGTGGTTGCCCTCTCTGGTATGTGTCCTGTGTTAACTCCCTCACGCCTGTCTTGTTTAGCTCTCTGGTGCTAGAGCAGCTCTGCTGGCCCCAGATACATTCTGGAATTTACAGTCACCCTCACTGTAGCCCCTTCTCAGTTACAGAGCATGACCGCAGGGTGGGAGAGGTTCTATCTGTCACAGTAGCTAGGGCTCTTCTGCCCATGGTTCCTCTCTAGGGGACAGAGAGAGGAGTCCTGAGCACCAAGGAATGCACATGGCCAGAGAGACCCTGGGAAGATAATCTGAGACAATGCTGGGGAAGGCATCCATCCCTCATAAATGCCATATAGTAGCATAAACTGCTTTCCTTGGAAAACTAAAAGGGCTTCTCACAGCTAAGAGAGCCATGGAGTGGCAAGAGGGTTGGAGAGGTGATTTCACATCCCCATAGTTATAAGATCCAGGCCCCTGCTATAGGCTCTTCTCCAATTTGGGTATAAAATATAAGCAGTAAACTACAGCTGGGAAAAATCTGAGCAAAGTTTGGAAAAAGAGGTTAATAATAAAATACAATTTTAGTAAGGACAGAGAACTATGGGAATACATAGGGGGTTCAGGTATGGGAATACATATTTCCCTGAACATAGGCGGTTCAGGGAAAGCCCACTGGGAAACTGCTATTTAAGCTGAGACCTATAAAATGAGTAAAAGTCCATCCGCGAAAAGAAAAGGGGTCAAATGTCCTGGACTGAGGAGAATGGCACATGTGAAGAGCCAAGAGGAGCATTGAACTGCAGAGCAGAGGGGACTAGGAATTCACAGGGAAGTAAAGAACTGGGAAATGTGTGTCTGTGACACAGACTGAAGAGGGAACTGTTTTATAGGAGGGTGGAAAGATGAGCAGTGGCCTCTAGAGCCCAGGCTAAAGATTCCCAATTCTGGGGGCACCTGGGTGGCTCAGTCGGTTGAGCATCTGACCTTGGCTCAGGTCATGCATGATCTTGCAGTTCGTGGGTTCGAGCCCCGCATCGGGCTCTGCACTGACAGCTTAGAGCCTGGAGCCTGCTTCGGGTTCTGTGTCTCCCTCTCTCTCTGCTCCTCCTCTGCTCATATTCTGTCTCTCTTTCAAAAATAAATAAATATTAAAAGAAAAAAAAAGATTCTCAGTTCTGGATTGAACCATTGACACAGGTTTTAAGGTAGAAGAATGAAATAATTAGACTTATATTTTTAAGTTTTTTGAATTTTGTAATTCACATACACACATATATATATATACTTTCATATAAGTGCATAAATGATTATATCATACATGTTGGTAGGCTTTTATTAACTGTTTCTCCTTTGTTTTCACCGTCTTAACTTGCCCCCCTCCCTTTTTCTGCACTCCCTACCATCTGCCACCCCTGTACCCTGTAACCCATGTTAATAGCCTGGTTTGAGTCCTCCTGTATTTTCTCCATGTTCACATGGCTGTATACAGAGACACACATTCACAATTACATTTACTTACACATTCACACAGACATACACATACACATACACACACATACTCACACACACTCTATATCTAAAGGGCATTGTGTGAATGTGTTTGTGTAGTAACGTTTTACAAAATAACATCACTTTTCTGCATCTTGCTTTCCTCACTCAACCATTCCTCATATAAATGCTTCTAGGTGGGGCACCTGTGTGGCTCAGTCTGTTGAGTGTCTGATTCTTGGTATCGGCTCAGGTCAGGATCTCAAGTTTCCTGGGATATGACCCTGCCTTGAGCTCTGCACTGATAGTGCAGAACCTACTTGGGATTCTCTCTCTCTCCCTCTCTTTCTGTCCCTCCCCACCCCCTCTCTCTCACTCAAAACAAATAAATAAAACATTAAAAACAAATTTTTTTTAAATAAAGATAAATCAATACATAAAATAAATGCTTCTAGGTCAATTTAGCTCCAATTCATATTTTTCATGGGATCATATTATACCCTGATGTGGATGTTCCATAATAAAGTCAACAATTCTTTTAGAGATGGACAGTCACATAATTTTCAGGTTTTTATCATTCAAACAATGAAGCAGCAAACATTCTTATTCAAAAGTCCTTTATTCTAGTGGCTTTATGCTAGAAAATAGATATAGTCCCAGGAATGGGAAATGAGAACAAACAGTATTGCAGTTCCTACTTATAAAATGCTTTCCAGACAGGCTGGCAAAATTCCCATCTGAACAAGCAGTCAATAAGAGTTCACCCTTCTCCCCATATCACTGCCAGGAATAAGTGTCATAGCTGCTCTTTGTATTTTCTGATCTGAGGGATGACGTCACTTGATTTCTTTGGCCACTAGTGTTGGGGTTTTCTTTTCACTTGTTTGTTTATTAATTTCCTCATCTGTGAATTATTTAGTCAGACTGTAATTTTTCTAAGGTTTGCCTTTCTAAGTCAATGTGTATAAACTATACATTATAAAACCTGACCCATGAATTATCATTTGCATTAGCAGTCTAGAAGGCAGGGATGGCTTGCTTAAACATCCATTATCAAGTCTGAAAACCTCGAAGCTATAAGGAAAAAGTAGACATATTTGTCTACGTAAAAATGAAAACCTTATATGTGGTGAAACATACCCTAAGCAGTGGTTTTGGCACATCTGCAAGTTTAAATGATCATTTGACTGCAATTGGGAAAACAGATTAAAGGAGAAGTGGCAGGAAGTGAATTAAGAGATTGTTTCCAATGTCTACATGGCCAAGAACAGGTTTGAGCAGATAGAGTGGACAGGTCATGCCAGTTAACTGAATGTAGGGGAGCAAGGAATGGAGATTATAAAAATATAAATGTTAACTTATTTTAACTAACATTTAATTAACATGGGTTAAGTAAAAAGAATATGAGCTTAGAGAGAGCACAGCTGGATCTGTCACCACTGGAGACCTACCTCCTCGGAACAAGGGTGAAATCCCTGAGCTATGCTTTCCTTAACTATAGTAATGGGCATACTATCCCCCATTTCTCACAGTGGTTGGGATTAAATGAGCAGATGTAAAAGTCTGTAGAGCAGGACCTGGTACAAGGCAAGACCTTATGTACCTCACCTCTCTTCCTCGTCCTATCTCTTCCTGGCTCTCACTAGGCTGGGCTCACAGAAAATTGCCGGAGTCCAGCTCCAGCAGGTCCAGGGGTCCCTGAAGGATGAATGGCATCGGCGAGAATAACAAATGGACACAGACAACAGCAGTGTGTTAGACTGGTGACTTTATTGTGGCAAGCGTGGCATTATATGTGTTAGCAATTTCCTTGTAGCGTGCGTCATCTATGTTTCTCGGCTTTACCTAATTCTAAAAATGTTCCTTTGTATAATCACCCATTAAAGAACTTGATGCTTATTTCTTTGTAACGTTTCCTCCTGCTTTTTTGTTTATTGATTAATTTCTTCATACTACTTTCATTATGTATCTACGTTTATTTGTAGTTTATAAAGCGTTTGCTTTGCTATTTTCACGAAAGGTCATCTAACTCTCAACACCTCAAGTGGAACGTTTACAGGGACATGACTTCTTAATTGTTCCTTTGAACCATTTGCGGTACAAGGAACAAAAGTATTCGCTTTGGTCTGGGGTGCCGGGAGGGAGCCAAGAGTGCCCTGGGAATCCACGCCCTATGTGCTCCCAGAGAGACAAGGTATACCTAGGAACTAATGAACCATTCTGTACCTTAACCCACCAGATCCAGTTATCATTAGGAATGCCTCCTGGGGGCCAAGTGGGCCTAGGGGCTGGAGTAACTTGTATCCATGGATACATTCCTTTGTTGCTAGAGTGGGGATTTCGAACCCATTTGTTCCCCTCCTTGGCTGGGAAATATATGGGGCTATCTTTCCTTTAGGTAGAGGATGGGCAGGTAGGCGTGGCACCAGCTGGATATAAGGTTTCTTTTTTGTCTGGGGGTCATCCCCAGAAAATATCCCCGAGTTTGCCCCCATGGGTTTATTTGGATTCATCAGTGCCAATTGGACATTGGGGATGGCCATGATGAGTAACAGAAGGGATACCAGTAGCTTCCCATTCGGAGGGTCGCTGTGCGTTGCCCTTCTGCCAACCACCTGGGCTGTCACATCAGGAAGGCTGGATGGATGGTGGTTCATGTGGGGCAGTAGTAACCAAGCCTGCTTGCTGGTCAGAATCACTTTTTTGAATTTATAGATCCCTGGGTTCCACTCCGAGAGATTCTTTTTTTTTTTTTTAATGTTTATTTATTTTTGAGAGAGAGACAGAGCACGAGTGGGGGACAGACAGAGACAGAGAGGCAGACACAGAATCCAAAACAGTCTCCGGGCTCTGAGCAGTCAGGCTCCAAGCCCTGAGCTGCCAGCACAGAGCCCGACGCAGGGCTTAAACTCCGGAACAGTGAGATCATAACCTGAGCTGAATTTGGACGCCCAACTGACTGAGCCACCCAGGCGCACCTCCACTCCCAGAGATTCTAATTCTGTTGGTCTGGTGTGGGACTCTGGAAATTTTGTATTTTTATCAAGCTTTCCAGGAGATCGCGATAATTAGCCAGACTGGGAAACAGCTTTCCCAAAGGGCATAGGATCTAGTGGAAAAGACAAACGGTTAAAACCAAGCCAGTCACCAGGCTGTACATTAAATCACCAGAACTTAGTCATCCTGCACAACTGAAACTTTGTGCCCTTTGGCCAACATCTCCATTTCTGACACTGCTCAGCCCCTGGCAACCGCTGTAGTTAATAACACTGGATTGTATACTTGAAATCTGCTAAAAGAAAAGACTTTAAGTGTTCACACACACACACACACACACGCACACACGCACACACACACAAGGTTTATGTGAGGTGATGGAGATGTTAATTAGCTTGATTGTGGTAACCATTTCACAAAGTATGTATGTATCAAAACATCACGTTGTGTACCTTAAATATATACAATGTTTACTTGTCAATTATACTTCAATATATATAAGCAGTGGTTTGGGCAGACCTGCAAGTTTAAATGATCATTTGATTGCAATTGGGAAACCAGATTAAAGGAGAAGTAGCAGGAAGTGAATTCAGAGGTTGTTTATTGAATTATACTTCAATAAACAGGGGGGAAACTGAGTCAGGGTGGTATGGCCATAAGAAGGGCATGTGAGGTGCTATGAATGGTCCGGCCTCAGTGAGGTGTGGAGGTCTCACAGAGGGGGTGAGATCAGATCCTGAAAGAGAGAATGGACTGTGCTGTCAGCAGGGGAGTTGAGGGAGGGAAAGGAGAGGTAGGTTGAGGTTAAGTGGGAGGCTCTTGAAATGCTGGCTAAGGAGTTTGGACTTTAGCACAAAGGCAATGGAGACTCATCAAACGTTTTTAAGCAGGGCAGTAACTTGCTAAGAACTTGTCTTAGTAACTGAGTAAAACAACCCTGGCAGCCCTGTGGAGAATGCACTCTACAGATGTTAGGGATTGTCTTTGTTAAAACTATGATTATGCAAACAGCCTGATTTGGAAAATATACCCCTATGTGATCCTCCATTCTGTTCAAGGTGAGTGGAGTACAAATAATAGTGTGGTCAAAGTGATGAAATATTGGGAAAAACACAGCAGCAAATTTGCCTCATGCCCTGTCTCAAGGTAAATACCTTTAAAGTTCTAGCTTTTTATTTTGAAATTAATTAGCACTTTTCCTTTAATAACCTTGCAGAGATATAGACTGAAAAATAGCAAAATCTTGAATTGCGCCAATTTAGAGGTGAGTTCAGCTGCTCAAAAAATGCTTTACTGAATTTAAACCACAGCTTTATATTTGCCAATGAGTAGTAATAAAAGATCATTTTGTCTGTTGGACAAATGATTCAGTATTAGTGAAGGAAGAAATTAGAACACAAAGTGTATTTTTCACAAAGCAATTCAAAGTTAAAACTGTGAAGAGCCCTTGACTTCCAGCCCAGTACCCAAGTCCTTGTGCTGTTTATGATACAGACAAGCTGAAATGGGTGTGCCCAGCCAGGAGACACAATGGCACTTGGAGGCTTTGCATGGGAGCTATCATAAATGGAGAGGAGAAGGGAGAGGGAGAGAGACACTGGTTAGAAAGATTTACTGTCCTAGTCATCAGATGAGATGGGCAACACCCAAAGACTGCTGGGTAAATTGGAGGGTTACTTTCAGGTGGGCCCCTCCCCCAGCACGATAAGCACTGCTAAAGTGCAAGGGAGGCATGGAGCCAGGCCTCTCCAGACCACCACAGCAAGGATGGAAGAAGAAGGAGGAGCTCCAGTCAATCCCCTCAGCCCCTGCTTCGCCAATATGCTCCTTGAGAACATACAGATTCCAAAGGAAAACAATAGGATTCTCTCACACCAGGCATCTTATATTAGCTTAGAAAATAATGAGTTTTCTTTGAATAATAAATAATGGCAATTTTTTCCAATTACAAAAATATACATGTTTATGGTAAAAATTTAGAAAAGCAAAAGCTTATAAAAATTACCCAAAGCCCCCCCACCCAACAATAAACACTGTTAATATTTTAAAAACTTGTTGCCAGATTTTTTACCTCAATACCCGGGATTTGTTGTCTCGCTGCTTCAAAGAATGAAGAGGTGGATGCAGAATAAAATGAGCTGCAGGCAGAAGTTTATTAGAGTATAAGCTTAGAAAGTAAGAATAGTATGAAAGCTCTCTTTACAGAGAGGGGGCATTCGAAAGTGAATACCGACGGACTTCAAGCTGTATTACAAAGCTGTAATAATCAAGACAGTATGGTACTGGCACAAGAACAGACACACAGGGGCGCCTGGGTGGCTCAGTCGGTTAAGCGGCCGACTTCGGCTCAGGTCATGATCTCGTGGTCCGTGAGTTCGAGCCCCGCGTCAGGCTCTGTGCTGACAGCTCAGAACCTGGAGCCTGTTTCAGATTCTGTGTCTCCCTCTCTCTGACCCTCCCCCGTTCATGCTCTGTCTCTCTCTGTCTCAAAAATAAATAAACGTTAAAAAAATTAAAAAAAAAAAAAAAAAGAACAGACACACAGATCAATGGAATAGAATAGAGAAGCCAGAAATGGACCCACAAACATATGGCCAACTAATCTTTGACAAAGCAGTAAAGAATATCCAATGGAATGAAGACAGTCTCTTCAGCAAGTGGTGCTGGGAAAACTGGACAGCGACACGCAGAAAAATGAAACTTCTTATACTTTCTTATACCATACACAAAAATAAACTCAAAATGGATGAAAGACCTAAATGTAACACAGGATGACATCAAAATCCTCAAGGAGAAAGCGGGCAAAAACCTCTCTGACCTTGGCCGCAGCAACTTCTTACTCAACATGTCTCCAGAGGCAAGGGAAACAAAAGCAAAAGTGAACTATTGGGACCTCATCAAAATAAAAACTTCTGCACAGCGAAGGAAACCATCAGCAAAACTGAAAGGCAACCAACAGAATGGGAAAAGATATTTGCAAATGACATATCAGATAAAGGGTTAGTATCCACAATCTATAAAGAACTTAGCAAACTCAACACCCAAAAAACAAATAATTCAGTGAAGAAATGGGCAAAAGACATGAATAGACACTCCTCCAAAGAAGACATCCAGATGGCCAACCAACACATCAAAAAAAATGCTCAACATCACTCATCATCAGGGAAATACAAATAAAACCACAATGAGATACCACCTTATACCTGTCAGAATGGCTCACATTAACAACTCAGGCAACAACAGATGTTGGTGAGGATGCGGACAAAGAGGATCTCTTTTGCATTGCTGGTGGGAATGCAAACTGGTGCAGCCACGCTGGGAAATAGTATGGAGGTTCCTCAAAAAATTAAAAATAGAACTACCCTATGACCCAGGAATTGCACTACTAGGTATTTATCCAAGGGATACAGGGGTGCTGTTTTGAAGGGGCACATTCACCCCAATGTTTATAGCAGCTCTATCAACAATAGCCAAAGTATGGAAAGGACCCAAATGTCCATCAACAGATGAATGGATAAAGAAGAGGTGGTATATATATATACAATGGAGTATTACTCGGCAATCAAAAAGAATGTAATCTTGCCGTTCACAACTACGTGGATGGAACTGGAGGGTATTATGCTAAGTGAAATTAGTCAGTCAGAGAAAGACAAATATCATATGATTTTACTCATAGGAGGCTTTTAAGATACAAAACAGATGAATATAAGGGAAGGGAAGCAAAAATAATATAAAAACAGGGAGGGGGACAAAAACATAAGAGACTCTTAAATATGGAGAACAAACAGGGTTGCTGGAGCGGTTGTGGGAGGGGTTGGGCTAAATGGGTAAGGGGCATTAAGGAATCTACTCCTGAAATCATTGTTGCACTATATGCTAACTAACTTGGATGTAAATTAAAAAGATAAATTAAATAAGGGCACCTGGGTGGTTCAGTCGGTTAAGTGTCTGACTTTGGCTCAGGTCATGATCTCATGGTTCATGAGTTTGAGCCCCGCATCAGGCTCTGTGCTGACAGCTCAGAGCCTGCAGCCTGTTTCGGATTCTGTCTCTGGCTCTCTCTGCCCATCGCCGGCTTGTTTTTCTAAAATAAATAAACATTAAAAAAATTAAAAATTAAAATTAAAATTAATTGAATAAAAATTAAAAAAAAAAAGGAAGAAAGTGAATACCAAGGACTTTAGGCAAGGGTCTTTGTTTTATAGGGCTTTTGGTCATTCCCCTTCACCTCCTCCTTGTTCCTTCTTAGGGTCTACTCTTAGTGGCTAGGTAACTCTAAATGCCTAGTCATTCCTTTTTGATTAACTAGTTTCTATTGTATGAGAGGTGGTCTACTGCCATAACTTTCCTCGTGGGTTCTACATTTTTTATGGTCTACTTATTTTTATTCAGGTCTTTTGTTTGTCAAATTCCTGAGGGACCCTGAGGGGGAACAGGTGGTGTCTGTTACATTCTTAAGAAGAACTTTACACCTGAGGGAGTTTGCCTGAGGTCAGACATTCCCAGAAGAAGTGTTTTAAAATTTGTGTTTTTCCTCACCCAGAAATCTTTAAGCCCTAGGCTCTTCCTTTCTGTCTACTGAATTCTATCATTCCCTATCACACTATCAAACATGTCTCTATTCATATAAACTAAAAAAGATAGTTTTCAAAAGTGGACTCTTGTCACAAATAATTTTTGTAAGCTATTTTTCCATTCAACAATGTTTTGGACATCCAAAAATTGACAATTACAGTTATACATCCTCTTTTTGTCAGTTGCATAATATTTGGATGTGTAGGGGACAAGGGCAGACTGCCCCAAGATGGGCCACTTCAGCATGAACATTATTTTGACTTAAAAGCAATCAAACCCAGCAGATTCAGGAAAACATCTTTACCTCCCCCTCAACTGCCTGCCTATGTCAGGATGAGACCTATTAACAGAGATTCCTCTTTACCTAAGAACTTAACTATATAAGAACAACCTTTGTTTTCTAGACATCTCCTTTCACCTTCCTACTAATGGCCTTCCTCCCCTTTGTATCCATAGACCCTGCCCCTCTCCTTAGCTCATATAAACATGTTGCCTGTCTTTGGAATTTCCATGTCTGTGTGGATTCCCCACATGTACACTGTTAAATATGATTTTCTCCTGTTAATCTGTCTCATATCAAATTGATTCTTAGTCAAGCTAGAAGGATCTTCAAGTGTGTAAGAAATGCTTTCTCTCCAACAAATGAAACTAATTCATTTAAACAATTCTCTTTTGATAGACTTTCTACTTTTCACTACAATCAGCAACATTCCAATAAATATAATCTATCTAAATGGATAGCTTGGGGCTTTTTTGGCTTTCTTGGGGCTTTTTTGCTGTTCTTTTGTTTGTTTTTGCATGTGTGTCCAATTACCTGTATAGGATAAACTCTAAGAAGAGAATCACCCATAAAGTCGACACCTCCTGCCTCACAGCCACCTCCCTGCTCACCTCCAATAGCAGAGCTGTGGGTTTTGCCTGACAAGCCACTGACCCGCACCCTTAGAAAACAGGCTGTATCTGCAGGGGAGATGCAGATCTTCAACTCACCTTTCATGTGAAAAAAGGAGGGCTAACTCCACACGTCAGCCCATCACACAATCCTGGCAAATCAAAGAAGTACCAGAGATCAGCTCAGGAAGGCCCATGATTCAGATGGGTCCAGAGAGAGGCGGGGCTGGGGCCTGGCCTGGAACTATAGGGTCTGTCAACACTAAAGCCTGGAGCTTCTGTCAGTCACCACAGGGAGAGTGTTCTCCAAGAATGAAACCAATACAGAGGAAAGCAAAGTCGACAGATGGTT
This sequence comes from Lynx rufus, assembly GCF_022079265.1. NCBI lineage: Eukaryota > Metazoa > Chordata > Mammalia > Carnivora > Felidae > Lynx > Lynx rufus. Next base: position 31,102,887 of record NW_025814824.1, on the reverse strand, counting down.
TTATTTTGGTCCCTGGACTCTGGAGCCAGCTTTATTTCCTGTATCCTTTGATTTTTTGAGCTGATATACGTATACCCTCCTTTTCCTCCCATACCCCTCAAATCACTGTAGTCTATCTCATAATTAAAAAAGTCCTTCTCAGGGCCCAGCCCCCAGTATACAGGCACTGGCCTCAGGGCCCTGACTAGGTGGCACCCTAGTGATCCTGCCCAGTTGTCTGGCCTCAGTGGCTAATCTCAAGCCTGACAAATGCCGGGAGCCTGGCTGGCCAGAGACAGGAGTACTTGGAGACAGGCAGGTCAGCAGCTGATCTGGGAAGGGACGTTCCTCCCATTCCTACACAGAGATGCCCACGGAGGCCTTTCTCACTTCCTTATATGTTTTGCAGAATAATAATAATCTCATTTTAAAAGGCAGGGACAGGGGGTTTATTGTCAACTAAGTATGAGAAACTCTGGACTGAAGAACTATAAACAACTTTGATTTTAAGTGTTTACTGCTGAACTTCTCAGACTCCTTAACATGCTAATATGCATCAGGACTCTCCAATGGTCCCACGTGGTCTGGGCTTGGAGAGGCCAGCCAGCCCAAAAGCTGCCAGGTGAGAGTCCTGGGCTACACCTTCCAAACCGAAGACTTTAAGCAAGTCACTAACCTCTCTGAGCCTCAGTTTCCTCATCTCTAAAATACCTTCTTCTTAGAGCTGCTGTGAAGATTTCATCAGCAAAGTGTTTGAACAGCACTGAAACATCAAAAGTCTGCAATAAATGTTAGCTATTAACATTTTAGCATTAAAGTCCACAGTGTACGTTTTCCATTATTGCCTTATCTTCTTGATCACCTTTCTTCTTGATCGAATGCATAGTCCCCTCCATTCTCTTTGTACTTGTGTTTATATCCCCAAGTACAACGCCAACAGGGCAGGGAGCACTTTGTGCTTACTGTTTGCTACTATGGCAGGAGGCCTGTTGACAAGAGGTGATGGTGGAAGGGTGTGGTTTAAGCAGTTAGATCGAGTCTGCTGGGAGCCAAGGTCACCTTGACTTCTGACCTCCACACTGGCTTTAGCCCATGCTGAGGTTCTTCGTGTGTATACTGTGGTCACAGTGCATCTGCCAGAGGGGGGCTTCTCTTCTCAGCTGAGGTTTAATTAGGGTATTTTTCTCTTTCCTTTCTTTGTGCCTTTGGAATTTACAGTCTTAGAAATGTTTCCATTCAAAATAAAGTGGGTTTTTTTGTTTGTTTGTTTTTGTTTTTTTTATTTTGAGGGAAAGATAGAGTGTGAGCTGGGGAGGGACAGAGAGGGAGACAGAATCTGAAGCAGGCTCAGACTCTGAGCTGTCAGCACAGAGCCCAGCATGGGGCTCAAACTTGTGAACCCCAAGATCATGACCTGAGCTGATGCTCAACCAACTAAGCCACCCAGGTGCCCCTACAATGAAGTTTTTTATTAGAATAGTGCATACTGGAGTAACTGGGATAAATGGAGATATGGAGTATTCTAGATCCCACACATCCTGCTCCCTTGAGAAAGAGGCAGGTGGGTAGGATGGTGGGATGTGTATAAGTACATTGAATTTCAGAAGGACACTTCTTGAGGTGATGACTTTAACAGATCAGATGCCCCTGCCTGTGAACTTCTGCCAAGGAGTCAATATTTTATTTTTTTTTTTAATTTTTTTTTCAACGTTTATTTATTTTTGGGACAGAGAGAGACAGAGCATGAACGGGGGAGGGGCAGAGAGAGAGGGAGACACAGAATCAGAAACAGGCTCCAGGCTCTGAGCCATCAGCCCAGAGCCTGACGCGGGGCTCGAACTCACGGACCGCGAGATCGTGACCTGGCTGAAGTCGGACGCTTAACCGACTGCGCCACCCAGGCGCCCCAAGGAGTCAATATTTTAAATATCATTTGTTTTTGGCTGGTCCCCAAATATATTACAGTTCCTCCCAAGGAGAAATTTTTCATCTCTTTGGATACCTCCTTGAAGTTCAGGCAGCACCCCAGTGCAATAAATATGGGCTGGCTCCTTAAAAGTCCTATTCAATCCCAGGCAGGTGGTGCAGTTTTTAGAATCCTTGGGTGAGGGGGTCTCCTTACTTGATTGCAATTGGTAACCAGTATTTTCAATTTTTGTTTATTTTTCACCAGTGCCTACTATGTGGCAATCAGACCAACGGTGGTGAAAGGCTTCTTTTTTCTTTTAAAAAAAAATTTTTTTTGTAATGTTTATATATTTTTGAGAGAGATAGAATGTGAGCAGGGGAGGGGCAGAGAGAGACGGAGACAGAATCTGAAGCAGGCTCCAGGCTCTGAACTGTCAGCACAGAGCCTGACACAGGGCTCAAACTCTCGAACTGCAAGATCATCACCTAAGCCAAAGTTGGATGCTTAACTGACTGAGGCATCCATGTGCCCCAAAGGCTTTTTTTTTTTTTTAGTTTATTTATTTATTTTGAGAGATAGAGCAGGGGAGTAAGTTGTGGGGGTTTTTTTGCTTGTTTGTTTGTTTGTTTGTTTTTTGAGAGATAGTGATGGGGTTTTGGGGTGATGGTGGGACTCAGAGCTGATGGCCAAGAAAGAATTCTTGAATAAGTCTTTGGTGCAAAAAGGTGATTTTATTAAAGCATGGGGACAGCACCCATGGGCAGAAAGAGCTGCACTGGAGTTGTGAAGAGTGACTGGTTATATACTATGGAATTAGGGGAGGTAAAGTCAAAAGGGAAGATTCCAAAGAGATTTTCATATGATAAAGACTCACAGATTACTGGAGGCCTAGCTATTGTCAAGCTAAGGTTGTTTTTCCCTCTAGCAAAGCATTAACATTATGACAGTAGGGAGTTCCTGGACTTTAGACTATTGATAAGAGTCCATCTTTTTTTTTTTTTTTTTTTATAATTGTACTATTTGTAAACTGATGGGAGACTCTTAATGGTTTATCCATCTGTTTTCTGTCCTTTCCTTTGTTTTTGGACAGCCAGGAGCTCCTGAGAAATATTACACATATCCCATCTTGTGGGAGAGGGCGTGTGTGCTAGCTTGTACTTTGCCCCCAGTCTGCCTTATGCTGTCTCATCTGAGAGCAGGAGCAAGGGAGGGGCAGAGAGAGATAGAGAATCCCAAGCAGGTTCCACACTGCTATCATGGAGCTCAAAGCGGGGGGGGGGGGGGGAACCATAAGATCCTGACCTAAGCTGAAATCAAGAGTCGGACTTAACCAACTGAATATTTAAAAAATGCTTAAAAGATGTGTATACCTATTAATATATTGATAAAATCTGATTGAGAAATGTAAAGTTGTTTCATTAAAAATGCATTTATTTAAATAAAAGAAAGTGAGCACATTTTTTAAAATATTTAGCAAATAACAAAACAGATGGTGCACAGATATGTCAAAACTTGTGTGCCCGGGCACTGGCACAGCAGAGGTTTGGGGCCCCTGCCCCAAAGCAGGAACAGGAAGGGAGTCTACCCCTTGCTCTGGGCTGATGCATGTCTGCGAAAGCATCCTAGTCACTCTAGAGCATGAAACAGGTGTTGGGCAGTTGCACATGTATTTCACTATATTAAAAATTCAAATAGTATCATACACCCAGTTCAAGTGTTGAGGAATACAGTGCAAAGGAAGGCTCCCTCAGAGGCCCTACCCAGGGGCTCCACGATGCAGGAAGTTGAGTGAGTTGCAAAGGGAGGACCAGTCCTAAAGACTGAATTTACAAGGATCAACATCTTAAACATTGATTCTTTTCCTCCCCCCAGTTTATAAGCTGTTTCTCTGTAAGTATTCTTCTCTTTCTCTAGTTTAAAAGGGAAAGGAAGAGAAAGCTGAACTTTTTAGACCAAGCAACTAACCTTTTTCTGCAGAATTCACTTTGCAGGCACCCTCGGTCATCAAATTCACCAAGCCAACACTCCACAGTGCCACCTCCTGGACGTCTGTCCCAGTCAGTCTTCTCTCCTCCGCCAGTGGTGGAGACTTCAGGCAGATCCATTTCTGTTTCCAGGTCAACCACAAGTGCCCTTCTTCCCTCCAGAGTTTAATATGACACTGTTAAAAAACAAAATTCAACCAAGTGAAGTTTGAAGATCTCATTGGCTTTATTGAATGATTCATAAATTGGGCAGCATTCTACCTAGCAAGTACAGAGATACTGGAAGAGTTGTACAAATGGAAGGTTTTTTAATGGAAGGAGGACCTGGCAAGGAAGTTATTAACAAAAGAAAACAAAAGGATTGTTTCAGGCTGGGAGGAAAGACCCAGCAGGGTTTGTATCATGCAGATTACCTCACAAAGTGCTGATGAGTAAATTTCAGACCGATTGTTAAAAGGTCACATTCCTGGGACAGGTTGAAACTGTAATTAAGTCTTGGTTTGCTGGGGGTGGGGGGATAGGTTCCATCTGGGGCTTGTTGCTTCTTTTTTAACACATATACTATCTGACTCTGAGGATTTGCTCATATACACAGCTGTGAATAGAGTCTTGGTGCAAAACAGAATCAATGACAATGACTCACAATCAGGTCAGAGCTGAACCTTCTCTTCCTGGCCTCACCCTAGGAGAGTATCCAGGTCATAACCGGGCATTGTTTACCCAGAAGCAGAGGGAAGAACTTTAAGCTTTCTTATAAGACCATTTGAAAATGAATCAGAATGCAAGGACTCCTCTTTGGGAGAATGTCAGGACTGAGCAATGTGGTGGCAGATGGGGTTGGAAATGTTTGCTGTCTGCAACAAAGAAATCACAGAGTTTGGAGTTATTCTAATATTGGGATTTCCATTCAGCTTTCTTTGGTTTGCATTTGCCAGGTATTCCTTTTCCATCCCACTATTTTCCACTGCCCTGTGTCTGTCTGACACACACTGAACATAGGATGAAACACCAGGACTCTGACATCATTCTTGTCTTTTCCACTTGCCAGCTCAGCCACAAGCACTCAGTGAAGTGCCCCCAAATGCAGCACAAAGCAGGCACCCTGTGTTGCTGAGCGGACAGGTGGGGGTCCCAGAAGATGTCACCTGAATCCTCATTGACTGGTCTTTCTCCTGTCAAGTCTTTTGATTGGGAGAACATGCTAAGTGATTGAGTGTTAAAACTTCATTTAAAAAGTAAAAGAGGTTAGGGGCGCCTGGGTGGCTCAGTCAGTTGAGCGTTAGACTTCAGCTCAGGTCTTGATCTCACGGGTTTGTGAGTTCAAGCCCTGGGTCGGGCTCTGTGCTGACAGCTCGGAGCCTGGAGCCTGCTTCAGGTTCTGTGTGTCTCTCTCTCTGCCCCTTCCCTGCTTCGTGCTCTATCTCTGTCTCAAAAATAAGTTAACGCTTAAAAAAAAAAAAAGTAAAAGAGGTTAACTAGAGCTAACTTCTTACCAAGTGTGGCCTAATAATCATTCTCTTCCAAGACTTTTCCCAGGATTAAATTCACAGTATTATTTAGGTAAATATTTAATAATTAATAGGCAACAGTCAATATGTATCTATCCTGTGTGGAACAATAGCTGGGAGAGTGATTAAAAAAGAAACAGAAATCTACAAAACCTACAAATCTATAAGTGTTGCTTGCTGGGAATGTGACCAAGACTCAAATACAAAGTCATTATTAGTAGAGCCTGGGGATTAAGTGCATGGGCTTTGTAGTCAGGCAGATCTGAGAGCTAATCTGTCTGCCATTTATTAGACATGGTAGCTAACTTCTGTAAGCACAAGTTTCCTCACTCTCAGGATGGGGACAATAATTCTACCTCATAGGAATTTTGGAAGGATCACTTGAGAAAATGTACATGGTCTGCTTTAAAATTGCAGCCTCAGTTTATCTCAGTACAACACTTGGGAGAGTGAGGAGTCAGGTCTTGCATTGAAGGGGCTGTTTTATCATGTATAACAGAGAAGGCTTGCATCCAGAATATCCTAAAAGTCATGAGATGAGCAGAGAATTGGGGGGAGCAATGAGCAAAAGAACTGAACAGGCACTTTTCAGGGGAAGACACCCAGGTAACCAATGAACATAGAAGAGGGTAGGCATTCAACTGCACTGTATTGGGAAATGCAAAGCAAAACCATGATGGGCTGCCATACACACTCACCAGCATAGCTAGCAAGAGGATGACTGACAATACCAAGTGTTGGTGAGAGTATAGTGTGGGAATGAGAATTAATGCAGCCACTCTGGAAAATAGCTCAGCATTGTCTTCTGAAGTGGATGATGAACATGGCCCACAGCCCAGCAATTCCATGTACATCAGGAAATGTCTGCAAGAATGTTCAATGATCATAATCTGGAATTGGCTCAGATGCTATTCAACAGTAAAGTGGATAAGTGGATTTATTTTCATGCAATGGAATGTTATATGTCAATAAAGATAAATTAATTTCTGCTGCATAAAACAATGAATCTCAAATGTGATATACAGCAAAAGAAACTGAACACAGAAGAACATATAGTGTGAGATTCCATGTTTGTGAAATTCACAAACTGCAAGACAAAACCCAACTGGGGAAAGACAAATTTGGTGATGAACAATCAAAAGGAACAGGGAAGTGATTACTTTAGATGTGAGAGTAGAGGCTACCTTTGATGGGGAACGTGGGGTTGGGAAAGGGAGGTACTTTCTGGAGGGCTAGCCATGTTGTATTTCTTTTTTAATATAAGCAACATTTATATGAGTGCTTGCTTTGTGATAATTCTCTCAGATGTATATTTTTGTTCTGTAAACTCTTTCTGTATGTGTGTCATATTTCACAACAACAAGGCTAAGGAAAAGAAAATGCATATAAAATCTTCAGCCCTATGTTGAGTTCTCATTAAATAATGTAGTTGTGGGTTTTCTTAATGTTAATTTAGCAATGCTTCGCTAGAACTGCAAAACTAGATGAAGGACTTCAAACTGACACCTCTCTTTCTAGTAGTAAAAGCTAAGAATGAGACAGAATGTGCCCAGCCCATAGGTGCATCAGGAGATACAGCCAGACAAGGACTTTTTCCCCTGGTGTTAACCAAACAAGCAGGCTGCAGGCAACCGTAAGGCACAGCATCTTGTGAGGTCATGTCCAGCAGAACCCAGAATTACCTAGGCTGGTAAACAAGATTTTCTGAAGGTAGGGACAGCTGTGGACATTTTACCAACCCTTCACTGGTGATTCTAACCTGCAGCCAGGGTTGAGAAATCTGTACCCGGCCTGAGGTGGAGAATGGCAGCTGCTGCCACAGGAGCATCTGCTGCTCCCAAGGATAATAGATACCCCAGAGATGGAGCAAAAGAGCCTGCAGCAGATATCATGCTCTCAAGGAATTTTGTGTGGCAGGCTGAGATGAGTAGTGAGGGGTGGGGGGAGAGCTGGTCCCCAACTCTGCCTCCTCCGGGTGACGAGTTGACCGAAGTTTGTTTCTTAAGGCATCAGAGCTTCTGTGTTCACAAGTAGTACCTTATGTCCCCTTCAATGCTTGATACTGGAATTAATTTTTCAGAGAAGGGTATAGGCATCCCTCAGGTTCAACATTATCCTGTGTAACCGCCCATATACTGGATGCACAGACATAAGTTGTTGAAAATGTGATTTTCAGACCTCCTAAGAAATTTTGACTTTTTAACTACTAAAAAAGTTATAAGCTATTTCAATGCTGTAGCAATACCCAAAAATGTCAACTTACATATTTATGAGTCTTTCCCAATACATATGTGCCTCTAGAGACAAAAGACATGAATGAAGAAATGAAATGAAGATAAGAGAAACTGAGCTTACCTGGGGGATGTGGCCCGGAAAGGATCCAGAGAACACCAGGGCAGCGTAGGTACATCTCTGCACCTGCCATGAGTACAGCCTTTGTGTACAGCAACTTTGTTCAAATCTGATGCAAACACCTGGAGTTAGCATCAGCCTCCACAGGTTAGGGGGCATGGTACCCAACAAGACTGTCCCCACTAAGATGCCAGCCACAAATTCAGGGATCCCCAGGCCATCTGCACTTCTGACCAAATGACAACAAGTCCAGGAGGTTCCCATTCCCAACTCTCCACCTTTGTTTCACTAATTCACTAGATCAACTCAAGGAGTTCAAGAAATCACTGTACTTAAAAACACAGTTTTTAAGATTTTAAGATTGAATAAAAGATTCAAATCAGGGCAGGACAAATGAAAAGATACATAGGGCAAGGTCTGAAAGAGTCATAAACACAGAGCTTCCATGCCCTCTCCCCAGGGAATGAGGGCACATCACCTTCCCAGCACATCAATATATTCAACAATCAGGAAGCTCTACCAAACTTCAGTGTCCAGAATTTTTACTGGGATTTTGTCACATAGCCATGATTGATGGAATCGTTGGTCATGTGATTGAACTCTATATCAAGCTTCTCTCTCCTCCTAGGAGGTCAGGCTGGCTCAAAGCGCCAAACCTGCAATCACATGGCTGGCCTTTCTGGTGACCAGCCTCCATTCTGAGTCATCTTAAGATAAACTCTGGTACAATCCAAGGGGCTTATGAGTAACGAATTCCTATTACCCAGGAAATTCCTAGGAGTTAGTCTCATTCCTAGGAATGAAGGACAAAGGCCAGGCAAATTCCTTATATAACAAGCTTCATACTTTAGGACACCATGTTGTAGAAGAGGTAAAAGAGGATAGTTACATTACAAAGACTGAGCTTTTGTCTAAGAGCCATATGTAAGGGAATACTTAAACCAACCCTGATATGGAATGGGACTTTAGATAGACCAAATGGTCAAATTCAAAATGTTCTTTGTAAACCAAAATACTGTTTGTTAGCTGACAAGTTCAAAATGTACTGCCAGTCCACAAATTGTAGGCTCAGGGGGAAGATCAAAGCAGTTTCAAGGTTATGGAACTGACTAGCATCAACCAAATTTACCAAAGAATTTATATAAATCTGAGTAACAATATAGCAATTTACAACAAGGACTGTTTTGATTAGGTGATGGAGAATGATTGTACCAGTTTTTTGGTAATTCTTCCACCTACAGCAAAGCCAACATTCAGAGATAAATTAAATAAAAGAATTGTGCTTGGTGAGTATGGAATTGGAACAAAGGCAAACCCCCATGTATTCTCACCTTTTGACCCTCTTTCCTACACTCCAGATGTACTATCACCCTTCTGTTTTCATAGTAGAATCTTTCCTTGGTCACGCTTATAATATTTGTTTATATGTAACCCTCACTTACATCCTATTATATTTTTTCAAGGACACATAAAGGTCATCTTAATTGACATTTGTCAGCCAAGATTTAACAAGTTTCCCTCAGTACATATTTGCACTAAACCGTAAGGCTTATCTCATACTCATATCCTCTTTTAAATCAGTTATGACCAATAACTTCTGGAGCATCAATTTCTGATTTTACCCCAGAATTTGGCCTGTATACCTTTGTATACCATGGAAGAATTTGGTCTGTGAGTATAATTCAAATTTGCCATTCAAGCCAGCCAGTGTTTACTTCTTCAGGCATGTGTGACTAATCATAGGCATTTATTACATGCTTAGTTGCCTAAGTGGTATGTCCTAAAGCTAGAGCCTTTTAAAATGTTGTTTTCTTAACATTTGGTTGTCCAATTGAAGCCTTTACATATCTTTCATCAGCAGAGCATGAATAAAGAGTGGAGTTACTTCAGAATGAGTCTGAGACAGTCCCAGGATTATGGAGAGGCTAGAGAGGCAGGAAGGAGAGAAGCTCAAAAATACAATGTTACTTCTGCCTGGATTGATCTCCAATGTGTACGTTTTTTTATTTTCCAAAATCATTAAATGAAAAGGCAGCTGTTCCAAGGATTCAAGCTGTCATGACTAGACATGACACTTTGCTTCAGTCATTCATTGCCAGCATCTGCTTGATATGCTGACATTTCAGAAGCCTTCATGATGGTTCATCCTTGGATCTAAAGGACTAGAGTTGGACACACAGATGGCATCCCAGCTGTGTATACACAACCCTGTTTTATCTGCCACCCACACCACATACAGTTTTGTCAAGATTCTGTCACAATGCCAATGTAGCTTCTTTGGGAGCAGCCATTAGAAGAAGAAATTGTTTTTGTCAGCTGCCCAGTGGAGCAGGCCAGCCTGCTGAATGAAGCAGACTGGGCGTTCCATCTGTTTTCTCTTGGGAGTGGTCATGATACTTCTCATGAAGTATCTCAGTGGTGTGAGGCATGTGACAGATATGCCTCAGGGAACAGCACTGTGCTGTGAGCCAGGTAGTAACACCAAAGACTGTCAGAAATCAGTGTGGGCCTCGGTGAACCCTGGGTCAATGCCCATGTGGAGGAGCTCTTGTACTGGCAGCAGCAAAGCTCCTAAGGCCCACAGACTCATCATGTCAAAAACAAGAACTGTGATCCACCTCTCCAAACACCTTCTCTCTGTGCTTCCTGTCCCAGTCATCAGCACCACCATCTATCAAGAAACCAGAAATCTCTCTTGGGTCACCTTCCCTCACCTCTCAGCAACCCATCGAGTTCAGCCATATGCCCTCTGAATTTTCTCAAATCTATCCACTTTTCTCCATCCCTAATGCCCTAGTTCAACTGGCATTGGGTATCTCCCTCCTGAAAAACTCTGACAGCTTCCTAACTGATCATCTTCATCTGCTGCCCCTCTGCTTGGTCTCCACCCTAGTCCAGGGTGATTTTTATTTATTTATTTATTTTTTAATTTGAGAGAGAAAGAGAAAGAGCACAAGCAGGAAGGGAAGAGCAGAGAGAGAGGGAAAGAACTGTAAGCAGGCTCCAGGCTCAGCGCAGAGCCTGACTCTGGTTTGGTCCCATAGACCCTGGGATCATGACTTGAGCTGAAATCAAGAGTCAGACGTTCAACTGACTGAGCCACCCAGGCACCCCGAGGGTAACTTTTTAAAATACAAATACATCACTGCCCTGATGAAAGTCTCCACAATCTCCCACTGGTTTCAGAACACAGATCATCAATATCCAGGTTTGATGCCTCTGCTTGCAACTCCACCTTCATCTTGGGCCACCTACCACCTCCCTCAAATCTTGACAGACCAGCTTTGCTGGCTTTGCTCTCAAATGTCTCACTAGACATGTCTACCAGCTCTTCCTTCTGCTTGCAGCAGAACCTTCTCAACACCATCCCCCTCTGTTTCATTATCATAAAATAGACACAACATAAAATGTACCATTTCAATCATTTTAAGTATACAGCTGAATAGCATTAAATACATTTGTGTTGTCATGCAAAAATACAGAACATGTCACTAGTTGCATGTCAGTCTTACGCAGGGACTATGCTAATCTTCTCTGTATTGTTCCAGTTCTAGTCTATGTGCTGCTGAAGTGAGTACTCACCCTCTTCTGACTATCAAGTCTGACCCATCCTGCATATCTTAGCTTTAGTCACTTATTCAGGGAAGCCTTCCAAGACCAGGCCCATCCCTTGTCACATGAGTGACATGATTGTCTGATTGGTGTCTGCTCCCCTCACTAGATTGTGAGTGAGCTCCATTAGGGCAGAACTCAGGACGTAGAGGAGTGGTAGGCACATAGTAGCTCAGAGCATCCTAGTTAAATGAGTAAGTGAATGAATGAATCAATGAAACAATGAAGAAATGCAATTCTACCCACAGTAAAGACCACCTTGGCACTATTGTAGAAAACAATAAAATTCTGCATTGTCTTAAACTCCGTTCCAGAGTAGGATCTTGGCTTCATCTTTGGAGAGGGTTTTTTGTTTTGGGGTTTTTTTTCCCTTTTCTCAAATAGAAAAATTACTAATTTGGGCTTTACCTCTCATAAAAAAAGAAAATACATGGTAGTCTTTAAATAGTGTGTTTTCCTTTCATTCTATTTATTGAGGTTTTAAAACAACTGAGTCTAGTGTTAGAGCTCTGCAGCAGTTTGTAATTTCTAAAAACTAATGTAAAGTAGAGCTTATTTGGCACAAGTCTGCAAGACACTAAGCATGATCCTGCCCCACAATATCTGCACAGAAGCCCCTACCATCCATCAGGCTACTAGTGGGGTCTGGAGATGGCTTCCCTTGGAACCTGAGGTTGTCTGCACCCACCAAGTTCACAGAAAACTCGTCATGCTCACCTCCAGGAAGCCCTGCTGTGGGCCAGAAATAGCAGATCTAGGCTTTCATGGGACCAAGGACTCCAACCCTGAGTTACAGCAAGGACAGCTGACACACACATTACCCTTCACACTTTATGTGTTATTCATAACACCAGGAGCTAGGGATCAACATCATCATCAACAACAGTATCCTAATTTTACAGATGAGGGGAAAACATTCAGAGGTCAAGCAGCGGGTCCAATATCTCTCAGTTGGGGCTTTTTCTTTTCATTTCATTTTGCTCTATATGACATTAACTGCTGCACTTTCAGAGGCAACTTCTATTATAATGGAACCCTTGAAGTGGTATAAACAAAGATTCTCTGGCCACTGTGCACTTGGACAAAGCCATAGAAAGTAGAAAGAAATGTGGCCTATGATTATAAAGCCCTTGAATATGACTGAACACTTAGCACTGATTGTACAGTCTGGTTTTTCAATGTGTGTTGACTCACTGGCTGATGAAAAGTCTGAGAAGAGGTATCACATAGTGATCAAGACTGCCTGGTAACACACAAAACCCTAAAAAGCTCTGGGCCCAAGAACTGTCCCCCAGACTCTGTGTCCACTGCAGAGTGTCCTTGTGCAGACACAGGCTGGGAGCTGGTTCCTGTCCTGGCTTTCTGCCATTTCACTTTATCTTGGGGGAAAAGCTAGAATGCTCTCTGCCTCCAGGCATAGCATCTGGTAGGTGGGTCCCCCGGGTTTCCTCTAAATCCTGACTGTCCCCACCCTCTTCATGGAGAAGGTGGTAAAGAGCACACTAATCTCTCGGATCAAAGCAAGAACGAAATGCATAACGCTCCCACTGCAAGATCAGAGCGTGCTTAGATAACCCCGTGGGCTCTTGGCTGAGGAGGCGATGAGAGAGAGGCGCCTGTCCTGAGGTCACAGACTGAAACCCTCTGACACCTGTCCTTTTGCCACCACCACCCCTGTCCAGCCTTGGCACCACTGAGCCAAAGTTTCCAGTGACCAAAAATGTCCCTCAGTCTGGCATCTCCCATCTCCCCATTAGGTTTTCCTTTTTTTGTATCTACAAATCTGCCTTTCATCACCTCTGCCTCGTGTTCTCCTCAGCACCACACTCCCTGTGACCCTCACCTCCTCTTCCCTTGGCCACAGCTCATTTCTTTTCATGTCCACTGTCAGAACTCCAACTGGAGCTGAATGTGAGTGACTTAGCTTTATTAACATAGCAATGTGTACTTACATCCCTCAATTCTTTATTATCTACTTCCATCTTATGTTTTCCAAAGTTTCTTTGTTTAACAAAGAAATCTTTCCAGAGTTCCTTCATCTTACTCAAGTAAGATGGTCTCACTTCCACTTAATGCAGAAAGGTCTTCAAATTTGGGGATGGGGAGCATGTTATTTTCATGATTTTTAAAAGTTACCATCACTATTGTTACTATGATTATGATTAAGCATTAATTCCCACTGTGATTCCTACTTATAAAATTCTCTCCTGATATAAAAAGCTTCTGTTTTTGTATTTCCTGAAATAAAGGGTTTTATGGTTGAATCTTAACTTTGTCAGCCTAAGAACAATTTCCATTCACCGCATATTACCATCCATACCTGTTCATTTTCTCCCTAAGGTGTGTGTTCTCACACAAGGACACATTGTGTATGTAAAAGGCACCAAGAACATGCCTGTGGTCAAGGAGAACAACACCCTGCTTGTTCAGGTATTTATTCCTGTTCTTTTAACTTTTCCTTGCTTTTCAGAAAAAATTAATGCTCTGAGAAAACCACAAGTAGTTGTAGAGAAAAATACTAATGATTTATTGAGGGGAAATTCTTACAATATCCATTATCAAGTGCTTATTTGCTCTTAGTACTTACAGTTTAAGTCATTTAAAATTATTCATGATCATGTATTTTGAAGTGCTCATTTAACAAACTTACTGTTGAAATTATGGAATGGAAAGGCTGCAGAAGAGGCACTGAAGACGGACACACTGAGTTGGAAACCTCTGTGCAGCTTTCTTCTGCTAATGCCAAAAGGGCTAATCTGAAAGCCCTTTTGCAAAGGGGCTACAAAGCATGGCATCACGTTGAGAGTTAAATTTCTTAGTTCACTGAAAGCAAAACGAATGATTGCCATGCATTGCTATGTGTGATCATTCAGTGTGTGTAGGAGGATTTGTGTCTTGTAACAACAACAAACTAACTAACTCTGGAAGCTGAAGATGAGGGGCCCATAAGCACAAGTAGCTGGCTAGGGAAGCAGCTGTGGTGATGTTAGGCATTGTCCTAACCAGACATTTATCATTGAGTGAGTATCAACCTGACTTCTTGATGCTTCAAAAGTATAAACAAGATGATTTATAGGGACTTGAAATCTCGTTTGTAAGAACAAAATTAGTATAATGAGCCCAACATGCAACTGGTTAGAGGCTAAGAAGTTTTCCTGAATAAGGGGCAGTTTCCTTCTACTTCTTTCTCATTATTTCACTTTGCCAAGCATCGTCCTCCATTTTTGTGCCTTGATTTGCTACTATGGAAAAATTCCCCCCAAAATAACTTTATTATGATGCTCTCATTCTTACTCAGTAATTTGTTCTCTTACCTATCACCCCTATAGAAAACCTATTCTGAACATGTGGAGACTTTGTACTTATTGGGGGTCCAAAAGTGGGAAGAGACAACTAGAAATTTAATAACATAGTATTATTGCTAGCCCTTTTTACTATCAGGCCTAAATATGTTCTAATTTAAATGATGCCTTATACACAGCACTCAATACTGGTTTTCCAGATTAGAACATAAGATATAAACAAACATTTCAATCATTTAGAGTTGTGAAGTATACCCTTCAAATGTAACCACTAACCCTGAAGACAGATATTATCTATCACTATATAACAAATTACCCCAAAATTTACTGGTTTAAAATAACAATAAACATTAATATCTCTTACAGTTTTGTGGGAGCAGCTTAATCAAGTGGTTCTGCCTCCAGATCTCTCACAAGGTTGTAGTCAAAATGCAGATCAGGGCTTCAGGAATCTGATGGTTTCAAAGGCTGGAAGACCTACGTGCATACTGGCCAATTCACAATGCTGGCAAGTTGGTACTGGTTGTTGGTTTGAGTCCTCATTTCCACACCATGTGTGTTCTCCTCAAGGCTGCTTGAATGTCTCCATAACATAATGGCTGGCTCCCTACAGAGCAAACAGATTCTAAGAGAGAGAAGTTAGTGGAACCTACATCTTTTTATGACCTAGAATTGGACATCAACACAGCATCACTTCTGTTCATTAGAAGTGAGTCACCATGTCCTATCCACATTGCAGGGGCAAGGAATTAAGCTCCACATGTTGAAGAGAAGAGTGTCAAACAATTTGCAGGCCTGTTTTAAAAATATCATTGGTTATATGGGGTGCCTGGGTAGTTCAGTCAGTTAAGCATCCAACTCTTGATTTTGGCCAGGTTATGATCTCGCGGTTCATGAGCTCGAGCCCCAAATTGGGCTTCTTGCTGACAGCACAGAGCCTGCTAAGAATTCTCTCCCTCTCTCTGTCTGCCCCTCCCTTGCTTGCACGTGCTTGCCCTCTCTCTCTCTCTCTCTCAAAATAAATCAACATTTTTATTTTTTTTTTAAATTTTTTTTTTCAACGTTTATTTATTTTTGGGACAGAGAGAGACAGAGCATGAACGGGGGAGGGGCAGAGAGAGAGGGAGACACAGAATCGGAAACAGGCTCCAGGCTCTGAGCAGTCAGCACAGAGCCCGACGCGGGGCTCGAACTCACAGACCGCGAGATCGTGACCTGGCTGAAGTCGGACGCTTAACCGACTGCGCCACCCAGGCGCCCCAATAAATCAACATTTTTAAAAAGTATCAGTGAGGGGTGCCTGGGTGGCTCAGTCGGTTAAGCAAGCGCCCGACTTCGGCTCAGGTCATGATCTCATGGTCCGTGAGATCGAGCCCTGCGTCAGGCTCTGTGCTGACAGCTCAGAGCCTGGAGCCTATTTCAGATTCTGTGTCTCCCTCTCTCTCTGACCCTCCCCTGTTCATGCTCTGTCTCTCTCTGTCTCAAAAATAAATAAATGTTAAAAAAAATAAAAAAAAGTATCAGTGTTATAGATAAATGTAAATTATCTTTAATTCCTTATAGCTTATTTTGAGGTATAATTTATATAAAGTAAAATTCATAAATCTTAAGTGGACAGCTGAGTGACTTTTTATATGAGTATATACCCATGTAATCGCCATCTAGATAAAAATATATAACATTTTCAGTTCCTTAGAAAGTTCCATCATATGAATTCCTTTGAATTTTTTATGTACGCAATCACCATCTACAAATAAAGATACCTTTAATTCTTCCTTTTTGACCTTTATAATTTTCATTTCTTTTTCTTGACTTTCTGTACTGTTAGGACCTCCACTACAAGATTGAGTAGAATGTGATATGAGTGAATTTCCTGGTCTTTTTCTTGACTTAGGGGGTATATATTTGGTATTTCACCATGTTTATCTGTAGGTTGTTTTATAGGTAACTTTTATCAGATTGAGGAATCTCTGTTCTACTCCTAATCTGATTAAGCTTTGGCAGCAGAAGCATAAATGGAATCACAATTTATGATTTTACTATTGTTCATAGCTTTACACATTAGTCAGGGTATTGCCTTTAGCTACTAATATTCTTTATCTAATTTAGAAAAAAATCATGCCAGGTCTGTACATAAAAAAATATTGCGCAGGTAGTCCTCAAGTTCCAAATACACTGATCTTCAAATGTACATTTGTCAGTTCTTTGGAAATTGCAAGACTTTGTCATATGGAAGCTTAATTATGCTTGGTGCTTAACCATGGAGGTCAACTACAAAAAGAGTATTGAATCCACTTTAAGTGCAAAGTATGGTCTGTGCTACTGATGGGGGTGGCCATGGCATTTTGAAGAGAAATGGGAGGAAGAACAGATGAAACCCAGCAGCAGCAGCAGCAGCAGCAGCATGTGAGGAGGGTAGTGCTCACCTCCACAGACTCCCAGAGCTGCCCCAAAGCTAGATGTGGCTGACATTTGTGAATCAGCATCATATGATGCTCTCTGAACCCTGCCACATGTGGTAAAGAATTCTTAAGAGTCGCAATCTGCAATTTACACAGCTCTAAAAGCAATAAATTTTAAAATGAGACCATTTGAATAGCACTGACAAAATGTTCTTAAATTTATTGTCACATGTACTCTTCACAGCAGCCCTGTGAGGTTAACATCTACATTTTTCAGAAGAGGACACTGAAACTTGGAAACATTCAGTGACTTGCTCAAGATCTCCTGGCTTACGAGGACTACACCCAGAACCTGACCCAACACTCCAGGTATGTAATCTTTTTGCTGCATTATGTTGGTAACTGTTTGCCTGACAATTTTTAATGTTTTTTAATTGCTTCAGCAGGGGTGTTCATGCTTAATGTAATTTTAATGTTGCTTTCCTTAGTGTAAATTGAAGGAAGTGTTTTTAGATTCCCAGCTCTTGGTCTCAGTACATTTAGCCATTTGGATGAACAAATAGAGAAAGTCTTTCTTCCTCCTCCAGCACATGAACCTTTTTCACATTTTAAGAATTCTGCTCCAGGCATCAAGGAATGAGAGTGTAACAAAGCTGATAAGAGAATAATTCTATAATTTGGCAACTAATCTAAATATGACACACCTAATAATGAATGAAATGACTAATAATGAATGAAAATCATTAAGCAGCATCATTTCATTCATGTCAGTACATCTGTTTCCCATCACCATGTTGAAGGCCCTGTCTTGGGCACTATTAGAGATATGACTAATTCTTCAGATAACAAATTTCAATTTATGAATACTTCCTAATGTAGATGTCAGCATCATCCTTGTGTTTCAGGTAAGATAAAAAACCACAGAACACACACAAGAACACTGTAGGATATAGACATTTTAGTGTATTTTTTTATTTTTAATTTCTTTTAAAAAATTTTTTAATGTTTACTTATTTTTGAGAAAGAGAAAAAGAGAGACAGAGAGACCATGAGTGGGGAGGGGCAGAGAGAGAGGGACACACAGAATTTGAAGCTGGCTCCAGGCTCCCAGTACAGAGCTGACACAAGGCTCAAACTCATGACTGTGAGATCATGACCTGAGTCAAAGTCTGACGCTTAACTGATGAGCCACTCACGTGCCCCAGGACATACACATTTTAGATTCAGATCGATTTTCAGAGTAACTTGTGGTCTGCAGTGCTGCTGGAGAGGCTGCTTTGATACCAGACCAGGAGGCAGTGGTGAGCCAGATAGGGATGTCTCAGGCGTCTATGTAGAGTGAAAGCCTTGTTTAACACAGGACACTTACATGAGCCAGAGGAGAATGGCATTAGGGCACAGAGAGACCCAGTGAGCTAATCACTAGGTGACCCTGAGGTTTCTGAGGTGACTGCAGATCCATCTAAAGGGCTGGTCAGAGGGCAGCTGGCTGGGCTGGGTGTGTGCAAAGGTAGCTCTGATGGACAGACCCAGCAAGGACAACAAAGGGGCTCTCAGTGTTTACATAATAAATGATGGCCTCTAAGGAAGGCAGACTCATACTTTCTCAAGGTTTTCTATTTGTATCAGATGCACTCAGTGTCAAATATGAAAGAGCATCTTTCCAAAGGCCATGAATATTAGTCTCGTTTGCTTTGTAAACAAGGACTGAAGGCTTCAAAGTCATTATGTCATCACTTCTTGGATTCTGAATGTTCAAGTAGAGCTAATTGCTCTGTCTTTGCTAATATTCTTCTTAAATCATTGATTGGATCAGCCCATGAAACATGAGAGTTCAGAACAAAGATAGAGTTTTCCAAAAGTGGATCTGCAGCAGGATTTGAGTTTGACTTTCACCTCCTTAATTTTCTGTCATTCCCTTGGGGAAGAACCCCATGTTCTAAATGACCTAAACAGTTGGTAGAAGGCTCTTTCAGGGCTCTAGATAGTCTGAAATCTTTTTTTTTCTTTCAACTCTTCTAGACATTTATATCGAAGTGCCCCTGCCATGTCTTGTATGACTGTCTACCTAGGTTTCAGACAGTTCCCCTGTCCAGCATGCAGTCAGGCATAAATCACTTCCCACAGGTAGAAGGGTGACAAGTACCCCTACCCACGTCCCCCCACCTCAGGAGCATCAGAAGACGAAGACTTCTGCAGAGGACTTGGTCCTCACTGGAGGTCCTCACACTAAAGTCTGTTCGTTCATCATTTCCTGACAGGTGATTATTTCTTGAGCTAGTTACTTTCTTCTTTAAACAAGATCTCTATACAGTATCAGGGGAAATGAGTTTTAGACTCTTCCACCAGGCATTTTTTCAAGGGCTTTCCAATGACATTTTCATAATTTCCACACTCTCATCTATTTACAGTTTGTGGAGTTCTCTGAGCTCTGGTTTATATCTTTGTATGCTCTATTCTTGTCGTTTGAGATAATGCTTTCAGAGCTTTGCCATTCTGCTGTGAGGCCTGTGTCTTACTCATATCAGAAGAATTAATGCCAAGGAGGCAAGGTCCCGGTTGTTTAATTTGGAAAGGCTCATTGTTGTTCATTCCTCTGAGGTCCTGCTTGAGACAGGTTTATCAAGTTCCTACATGTGATTTTTATGGCTCTTCCATCTAAGTACAAAAGTAGGCGTCAGTAATCATTATATCAAATAAACTGACTCAGAACTTTAATTAAGACTAATATAAGTATGTTAAGACCTAAATTTTTTTCTACTCTATTACTTTGTTGTTTAATTACTAATTTATAGTTAAAGAGCAGTATTAAAAAGAGTAGTACAGAGTCAAATAGTAAAGAATGTGGTTAAACTCTGGCACAGGAAACCTCTCAGTAAACACTTTAAAAGGACATAGATTAAGTCTCAGTGATGCACAGAAAAACTACAGGCTTTGATTACTCTCATTGCTTTTCATCTCTTTCCATTATTTACTGTTTGGGCCTCTTTAGTGAAGGGGCTTTGTTCTGTTCCTAATTGTCAGTCTTCCATAATTTCACAACAGCAAGTGAGAAATGTCTTAAATGAGAAAAGCTCATTTCTATTTAGCTTTCTAGTCATTCCGCAGAACTGGAGTTTTATATAATTTGAGATTGCTTTGAGAGTCTTCTATTACCCATTACTCTGAGTGTTTTCTAATCACTAATCATGGCTCACTAAATGTCAAATGTTCATCTAGTGATTTATGTTCTTGTTTCACAGATTTCCTTAATTGTTTCTACATAAACCCAAGAAATAGTAATTTGAAGAACTGGATGTTTTGGAAGATATATCATTAGTTTATAATCTCCTCTGATAAAACCTGAAGTACTGGACCAACAGATATGAAGCAGTGTGTTAGTCACAGGACCTTGCCTCAGAGGAGACCATGTTTCCAGTGTCGGGCCAGTAGATGCAAAAGAGTCCACTTACTTCCTAGAAATGAGTGCTCTACAGCAAGAAACTGTGTGCTCTCAGCCTTTCCTGTGGGATCAAATGCACTAGTGACAAATAATAACATGATATCCTTTTCTGCTTTAATTTTTTTATTGAAGTATAATTGACATCCCATGTTATATTAGTTTAAGGTGTACAACATAATTATTCAACACTTGCACATATTGTGAAATGATCACCACAATAAGTCTAGTTATTATCTGTCACCATACAAAGTTATAAAAAAAAATTTCTGTGATAAAAACTGTTAAGATTTGCTTTCTTAACAACTTTCAAATTTGCAATACAATAATATTGACTATAGTCACTATGGTGTACCTTATATCCCCATGACTTAATAATTGCATAACTGGAAGTTTGTACTCCTTGATCCCCTTCACCCATTTCGCCCACTCTTCCAACCCCCTTCCCTTTAGCAACAACCAGTCTATTCTTTCTATCTATGAGTTTGGTTTGGTTTTGTGTGTTCATTACCTTTGCTTTTTATGTTCCATGTGTAAGTGAAATCATATGGTATTTGTCTTTCTCTGTCTGGCTTATTTCACTATTATGCTAACATAATGCCCTCAAAGTCAATTCATGTTGTTGAAAATGACAAGATTTTATTTTTTGTGGCTGAGTAGTATTGCATATATATATATATATATATATATATACATATACCTTTTCAAATTAGTATTTTATTTTCTTCAGATAAATACTCAGAAATGAAATTGCTGGATTGCATGGTAATTTTTTTTTCAATTTTTTGAGGAACCTTCATACTGCTTTCCATAGTGGCTGCACCAATTTATGTTCCCACCAACAGTACACAAAAGTTTCCTTTTCTGCACATCCTCACAAACACTAGTTATTTCTTGTCCTTTCAATAATAGTCATTCTGATAGGTGTGAGGTGATATCTCACTGAGTTTTTGATCTGCATTTCTCTGATGATAGGGGATGTTGAGCACCTTTTCATATATCTGTTGGCTATTTATGTATCTTCTTTAGAAAAATATCTATTTAAGTATTTCACACCCATTTTTTAATTGGATTGTTTTGTTTTTATTTTTGTTTCCTATTGAGTTGTATGAACTCATTACATATTTTGGATATTAACCCCTTATCAAATACGTAGTTTGAAAATATTTTCTTTCATTCTACAGGTTGTCCTTTTTTTATATAAACAAAAAAATTTGTGGTTTATTTAACTGACATATAATAAGCTGAACATATAAAAAGCATAAAATGTAATCAATTTTAGCATTTATATATATCCATGAAATCATCACCACAATCAAAATAATGAACACATCTACATACCCCAAAAGTTTCTTTTTGTTTTTTAAATATAATTTATTGTCAAATTGGCTAACATACAGAGTGTAAAGTGTGCTCTTGGTTTTGGGGTAGATTCCCATGATTCATTGCTTATGTACAACACCCAGTGCTCATCCCAACAAATGCCCTCCTCAATGCCCATCACCTATTTTCCCCTCTCCCCCCACCATCAACCTTCAGTTTGTTCTCTGTATTTAAGAGTCTCTCATGGTTTGCCTCCCTCCCTCTCTGTTTGTAACTATTTTTTCCCTTTCTCTTTCCCCATGGTCTTCTGTTAAGTTTCTCAAGATCCACATATGAGTGAAAACATATATCTGTCCTCTGACTGACTTATTTCACTCAGCATAATACCTTCCAGTTCCATCCATGTTGCTGCAAATGGCATGATTTCATTCTTTCTCATTGCCAAGTAGTATTCCATTGTATATATGAACCACATCTTCTTTATCCATTCATCAGTTGATGGACATTTAGGCTCTTTCCATAATTTGGCTATTGTTGAAAGTGCTGCTATAAACCAAGGGCACATGTGCCCCTATGAATCAGCACTCCTGTATCCTTTGGATAAATTCCTTGTAGTGCTATTGCTGGGTTGTAGGATGGTTCTATTTTTAATTTTTTGAGGAACCTCCACACTGTTTTCCAGAGTGACTGCACCAGTTTGCAATCCCACTAACAGTGCAAGAGGGTTACTGTTTCTCCACATCTTCGCCAACATCTGTTGTTGCCTGAGTTGTTAATTTTAGACACTCTGGTGTGAGGTAGTATCTCACTATGGTGTGATTTGTATTTCCCTGATGAGTGACATTGAGCATCTTTTCATGTGTCTGTTGGTCATTTGGATGTCTTCTTTGGAAAAGTGTCTATTCATGTCTTCTGCCCATTTCTTCACTGGATTGTTGTTCGGGTGTTGAGTTTGGTAAGTTCTTTATATATTTTGGATACTTGCCCTTTATCTGATACGTCATTTGCAAATATCTTTTCCCATTCTGTCAGTTGCCTTTTAGTTTTGCTGATTAATTCCTTCATTGTGCAGAAGCTTTGTATCTTGATGAGGTCCCAATAGTTCATTTTTGCTTTTAATTCCCTTGCATTTGGAGATGTGTTAAGCAAGAAATTGCTGTGGCTGAGGTCAAAGAGGTTGTTGCCTGCTTTCTCCTCCAGGGTTTTGATGGTTTTCTGTCTCACATTTAGGTCTTTCATCCATTTTGAGTTTTGTTTTGTTTTGTTTTGTTTTTTTGTATGGTGTAAGAAGGTAGTCCTGTTTCATTCTTCTAAATGTTGCTGTCCAGTTCTCCCAGCACTATTTCTATACACCAATAATGAAGCAACAGAAAGAGAAACCAAGAAATGGATACCATTTACAATTGCACCAAGAACCATAAAATACCTAGGAATAAACCTAACCAAAGATGTAAAAGATCTGTATGCTGAAAACTAGAGAAAACTTATGAAGGAAATTGAAGAAGACACAAAGAAATAGAAAAACATTCCATGTTCATGGATTGGAAGAATATTGTTAAAATGTCAATACTACCCAAAGCAATTGACACATTCAATGCAATTCCAATAAAAATTGCACCAGCATTCTTCTCAAAGCTAGAACAAACAATCCTAAAATTTTTATGGAACCACAAAAGACCCTGAATAGCCAAAGTAATACTGAAGAAGACCAAAGCGGGAGGCATCACAATCCCAGACTTTAGCCTCTACTACAAAGCTATAATCATCAAGAAACTATGGTATTGGCACAACAACAGACACATAGACCAATGGAATTGAATAGAGAACCCAGAATTGGACCTACAAATGTATGGCCAACTAATCTTTGACAAAGCAGGAAAGAGTATCCAATGGAAAAAATACAGGTTATCTTTTGATTTTCTTTCTTTCTTTTTCTTAAAGTTTATTTTTACTTATTTTGATAGAGGGGGAGAGAGATTATGGGAGGGGCAGAAAGAGAGGGAAGAGAGAATCCCAAGCAGGCTCAGCACTGTCAGCACAAATCCTGATGTGAGGCTCAAACTTACGAACCATGAGATCATGACTTGAGCCAAAATCGAGAGTTGGACACTTAACCAACTGAGTCACCCAGGCTCCCCACCTTTTCATTTTCATTTTAGATGTCCATATTGTCCAACATTGAGTCCCTGGAAGCCCATCCAGTCAGAACACATGTGCCTGATGTTTCACCAGCAACACAGACATCACACATGGAATTAAATTTTCCACAAGCTCAAACTACCTTCTAGTTTGGAGGCACCTATACCATTCATTTCTCTTGAGATGTTGCTGTCAACTTGGAGTGACTTTGCCTTCCAAGGGACATTTGGAAATGTCTGAAGACATTTTTGTCACAGTTGGGGAGGTACTAGAGATTCTACCAAACATCCTACAATACATAGGATGGCTCCCACAACAAAGAATTATCTGACACAACTAGCTCTTTTACCTGTGTAACTGCATGCTGCCCACCCAACTCTTATTTGGTCTCCATTGCACACTAATGGCAAAACCCTGCAGCCACATGAGTGCACACTGACAGTGTCAGTCCTCTGACTTTGGTCTTCTTTAATATTGTGTTGATTATTCTGTGTCTTTTGCCTCTCATTATAAACTTTAGAATCAGTTTGTCAATACCAACAAAGTAGCTTTTGAGATTTTTTATTGGGATTATATTGAATCTAATCTTGGTAACTAAGCTGGGAATAATTAACATCTTGACAATATTGAATCAACACTGAGTTCATATTCCATGCATTATAACATTTTATTATATTGTATAATCTTTCATAGTTTTTTTTTCAAAATGACTTTAAAGTGTATCTTTGCTACTCAAAACAGCTCAGTGAAATAAATATCCTTAATCTTTTTTTCACCCTTGAATGCTGCTAGAAGTGAAATACAATGAAGAATGTTCTACTGGGAAAGGACTAATATTCAAGGAGCTTCTTAGTTTTCTGGTTTAATTCATTTATTTTACAACAAGAAACTTGAGACCAATACAAGTGAAGTTCTTTGTTGTTGTTGTTGTTGTTGCTGTTGTTGTTATTGTTTGTTTGGTGGGACCTTTTTTTAAAATATAATTTATTGTCAAGTTAGCTAACATACACTGTATATATACAGTGTGTTCTTGGCTTCTGGAGTAGATCCCCATGATTCATTGCTTACATACACTCCCAGTATTCATCCCAAGTGCCCTCCTCAATGCCCATCACCCTTTTTTCCCTCTCCCCCAGCCCCCCATCAACCCTCAGTCTCTTCTCTGTATTTAAGAGTCTCTTATGGTTTGCCTCCCTCCATGTTTGAAACTATTTTTCCCCTTCCCTCCCCGCCTCATCTTCTGTTAAGTTTCTCAAATTCCACATGTAAATGAAAACACATACCACTTGGGTATAAGTGGACCCCACAGTTCAAACCTGTGTTGTTCAAGGGTCCACTGTATATAAACTTTGGACCTTAGTTTTCATCTCAAAATGGTAATAATAGTAGTTCCATCTTACAAGGTAATTTCAGTATTAATAAGAAATATTATATAAAATGTCTAAAACAATGTGAGTGCAAATAAGTGTTAGAGCCTGACCCTTATGGAAATGTTTTTGGTGTGACAAATACTGGGGTTATTATGGGGACAATGGAGCAGTATATATGAAGTCAGGGTTTTTCTGAACTAGTGGAACCTCTGAAGGCCATCTCAGCTTTCCACTCCCTCTCTTCTCAAACCCTCTCTATAACCATGAGAGCTTGATTTCTCATGGAGAGCAGTAATTTCACTGTGTTTCTTATTTTTCTGTATGCTCTACTTGTTAAAGAGGAGCCTATCACAAATGTCATCAGCTTAAAACAGGTTCAGCATGTGCCATCCCGAGTGGTACACCATACAACTATCTCTTTCCATGAAACTGTTAGTATATTCAATAACTCATTCTCATGACCATCTTCCTAAATACCCTGACTGTGCTACTGGAAATTGCCATTCTGAGCATTGTGGAAGACACACTCAAAATTACTGCTTAAGAAAACAAAGCATCACTGGGCTTACCCAAAATAAAACCTATGGATGCTGAACTCTTATACTTTAGATTCCTCAAAAGCTGCTGAAGGGAACACATCTAAGTTAATTTGCATCTGTCTCCTGAATAAGCTTTTTAATCAAAAGTAATCTGGGGGTGGGGGGTGGGGGCGCCTGGGTGGCTCAGTCAGTTAAGCATCCAACTTTGGCTCAGGTCATGATCTCGCAGTTTGTGGGTTCGAGCCCCACTTCGGGCTCTGTGCTGACAGCTCAGAGCCTGGAGCCTGCTTCCAATTCTGTGCCTCCCTTGCTCTCTGCCCCTCCCCCCCACACACTCTGTCTCTCTCTCTCTCTCTCTCCCTTAAAAATAAATTAAAATGTTTAAAAAATTTTTAAGTAATTTGTTATGAAGCATATTGAAATATCTTGCCTTTGCAGGGGGTGAAATTGATTTATTCATATGCCTTTGCAATATATGGTCATATATAGTGCTTTACTACACTTATAAGTGAATTAGCAAATAGGCCACTTATTTGTATTCTCACAATGCTCAGAGCTAGAGGGTTTACTGTTTCTGTGAGTGCTAGCTTGTGGGTTAGTATGGCATTTCTTTGGTTATTATTATTGCAAAAGATACTATTTATCAAATAGGAAAGCAATCTTGAAATAATGTATGCCAATATCATTAAGACCTCATCTAGGACATCATTCATAAGCCCACATGAATATTTACCCAGCCCTTACTACCCAAGGGCCTGTGGTTCATACACCAGCAGCATTGACATCACATGAGAGTGTGTTAGAAATGCAGACTTGTAGGCACCACCCTAGACTGAATCAGAACCTATACCAAAATCTCCAGATGATTCATATGCATATTAATGTTTGAGAGGCATCATCTTCAACCACCCAGGTTTTAATATTTTTTTGAGCCATTCCTCCAGATGCTTTCACAAACAGATCCAATTCAGCTCTTATTATCTACATTCCACAGAAGAAAAGAAGACTCAGCAAGACTGAACCATGTGTATTAGAAGTGCTGACACATGAAGAATCAAAATTCAACCCACCCCTGTGAGGGGTTCTCCACTCTGCCTAAGGATCAGAATAACCTTGGGATTTATAAAAACTCAGTTGCTGAGGTCCTTTTCACCTATTAAATTAGAATCTCCAGGGACTAGGTTGCTGGAATCTGTTTATTGAAAAGTTCCCAGCCTTGGGTGCCTGGGTGGCTCAGTCATTAAGCATCTGACTTCAACTCAGGTCATAATCTCATTGTTTGTGAGTTCATGTACCACACAAGGTGAGCTAGAGCCCTGCTACAGGTGAGCATGAGCCCTGATTCCAGTGAGCATGAGCATAAATAAATAAATAAATATCCCAGCCTCATGCAGCCTACCTAGGAGCCTGCATGCAAGAGCCATCATCCCCATCCAGCTACCCAATGGGTCTTCAGAGAAAGCCAGATTTTAAATAGTTGATAATATTTGACATGGCAGCTTTCACTCTGTAGTTGGGAGATTTAAAAGCATAAGTCATTGTGTTCTTTTCCCACACACCCCTTCACTGAGAGGTCCAGAAGGTAGCAACTGACCAAGACATGTTCACCTTTGTATACTTTGGCCCAGCACAGTGTCACATCTAGCAAATGCTGGGTAAGTGTTGATAAGTGATGGTCTCCAGTGGCCCTCATTCTACATGGTCTCCCAGCAGCCTCTGATGCTGTTGATCTCTTCCTCCTTCCAGAACAGTCTCCAATCTGGGCCTCTGAAATAACTTCTCTCCTGATTTCCCTACTGTCTCTCTGATCTAGTCAAGCCTCATCTACCTTCTTTTAGGCTCTTCCTTCTCTACCCCCCATGACATGTGGGTCTCACCAAGACTCAGTCTTAGCTCCTCCTCTCATCACCCTGAGCTTTCTTCAACCACATGCGGATGCCCTTTTAAATCTCTAAGTTGGACCTCACCTCTGTCTCAAGTCAAGATATCCACCTGAATAACTCAGCATTTTCAGTGAAGTGACCCAGAATCTTAGGTTGCTTGCATGCAGTTTCTATGTCACTTAATCAAAATGTAATTCTTTTTTTTTCTTCCTTAATTTTTTTTTCTCATGTTTTCTATATAATGAATGGTACTACCATCTATCCAATGCACAAGGCAAATATCTAGGAATTTTCCATAACATCTCTCCCTTCCCTACTTCCCCCATGTTTAATCTACTGGTAATCTATTACCCATCAATTTTACCTTCTAAATATGTTCCCCTAGGGGCCCCTGGATGCAGTTAAGCATCCAACTTCAGCTCAGGTCATGATCTCACGGTTCGTGGGTTTGAGCCCCGCATCGGGCTCTGTGCTGACAGCTCAGAGCCTGCAGCCTGTTTCAGATTCTGTGTCTCCCTCTCTCTCTGCCCCTCCCCCTCTCATTCTCTGTCTCCCTCTGTCTCAAAACTAAACATTAAAAAAATTTTTTAAATATGTTCACCTGGTGTTCACTATCACCACTACTACTGCCCTAGTCTAAGCTACAATCTGCAGTCATCTCTTGACTTGACTTCTACAATAGCCTCTGAATTCTGCTCTCTACATTTGCTCTGACTTCTCTAATGTCTTCACACTGCAGTAGGTAGCCTCTAAAGTGACTCCCAGTGATTCCTGCCTGCTGGTGTTCATATCACTGTGTAATACCTTCTTCTTGAGTGTGGGCTTTACTAGGTGACTTGCTCCTGTGTCTAGAATTTGGCAAAAGTGATGAGATGTCACAACTGAGATTAGGTTACAAAAAGATTGTATGTTCTTTCTTTTCTTTCCCATTCTGAGGAAATCAAACTGCCATATTACCATGTTGTGCATAGCCCTATGGAGCCCCACATGGCAATAAACAGAAGTCTCCAACCAACAGCTAGTGAAGACCTGACGCTTGACAACAGCCATGTGACTAAGCTTGGATGTGGATCCTCCCTTAGATGAGCCCTGAGATAACCACAGCCCCAGCTGACTTGTATTATAGCCTTGTGGGAGATCCTTAGAGGCAGAGGAACCAGTTAAGCTATGCTCAAATTCATGATCCACAGAACTGTGAAATAATAATGTGAGTTGTTTTAAACCATAACAAATTGGGATAATTTCTTATGCAGCAATAGATAACTGATACACCTATTATGCCACCCTCTGATTTACTTCAAAACCACCCATTTAAGAATAAAGACTAAAACCTTTAAGGCCTTTCTGGTCTGGTATCTGGGAAGTTCTGTACTTCATCTGGTATGAGGCTCCTTTGCTTCCATAGTTCATGGAAGAAGTTCTACTCTCTCTCAATACAAGGCCTTTGCACTGGCCCCATCTGGCTTCCTCCAACTCTCAGAAAAACTGTCACTTGCTATGAGAAGTCTTCCCTGACTCTGCTGATGCAGGCTGGGTTCCACTGATAAATTCTATTGTAGACACCCGTTCCTTGTTCCTTGATTTTACAGGACTGATCAACTGACTTGTAATTATATACCTATATTTGGGACTATTACACTAAGGTCTATCTCCCTCACTAGACTGTAAATTCCAGAAGAACAGAAACCATGTAGCAGGGCCCATATCTGTTTATGTCACCTTTGTTTCCCCACTACTTGGCACAACAAAAATTCTCAATAAGAATCTAATAAAAGAATGAGTAAGCCTATGTCTTTGCTATTCTGCCATGCAGGAAAGCTTTCCATCTTCCTCTCCTAATCCAGGCATCAGTACTTATACTGGAGTCATTCCCAAGGACTTTGGTGATATTGATGGGGGAAAGGCCAGTCACACAGAGTTGTGTGAGCCATAGTAAAAGATTAGCATTTTATTCCAAGTGCAATGGGCACCTTCTGTATGCCAGGCACTGGGTCAGATGGTGGCAATATAATGGTAAGGAAAACAGACCCAGCCTTTGCTCTCATACAGTTTGTAGTCTGGTAGAAGAGAAAATGATTATCAAATCATCACACCAATAATAATCTGTGATGATGCAATGTGTAGGCACTATGAAAACATCATGAGAAGGATAGGCAAATCTAGTGATAAGGGGTCACCCTTTATTTTTTTTTCTTTTTTCTTTTTTTTTTTTTACATTTTTTATTTATTTTTGGGACAGAGAGAGACAGAGCATGAACGGGGGAGGGGCAGAGAGAGAGGGAGACACAGAATCGGAAACAGGCTCCAGGCTCTGAGCCATCAGCCCAGAGCCCGACGCGGGGCTCGAACTCACGGACCGCGAGATCGTGACCTGGCTGAAGTCGGATGCTTAACCGACTGCGCCACCCAGGCGCCCCGAGGGGGTCACCCTTTATAAGTGACTCCAGTCTTTTACTGCCCATCACACAGGTTCACTATTCCAAGTACAATTGCTATCATGACCAACTCTGGAGTTTCTCTTTCCCAAACTTCACTATTCCCCCCCCCCCTTTCATTCCCCATCATTACTAATGCTGTGAATAATTAAACTGACATATTACAGGCAGGGCACACTTTCCTTGTCATCTCCATATATGTATCTGGTTGTTGTTGTTGTTTTTCTTTAAAGCCAGAGAGAAAAATATGTATGGTGGAGTGGGACCCAAAATCTTTACTTTGCAATGGTACACAATAGTACATCTAGATGTATACAGTGAATAACATCCATAAAATAATCCAAAGCCTATTAATAGAAAATCTTTACACTCAGATTTTAAAATTTAAGTCAGCCAACATCCTAAAAAATACTTTTCCTGTTAAATAAATGGGGTACAGTAAGAATGGCTTCATTACTTCTGTTTTGAAGCTTAAATGCCTTGATAGAGAAAGTAGAAAAATATTTCTCATTCAAAAGTAAAAGTTAGGAAGTCAAGCTTGGTATTCAGTAGGTTCACTGACTAACAGCCATACATTATAATAGAATGTATATATGAATTGTTTCAAATGCCACCTGAAAAAGAAAAATGAAACATTTCTCTTTGATGAACTACTAATATGTCTTACCTAGACCACTTCTCCCCACAAAAACTGAATAAAAACTAGCAGAAATAAATGAGCTTCAAGTTGCCAACCTTGCAGGAAGTTCTGAAGTTTGCTACAAGGAGTAACTCCCAGGTAGGGGAAAAAAAAAAAAGAGATGTGGTGAGAGGAAGGGAAATTCAAAAGGAACCAAGACATGGAAAAGTGACTGGTAGCCCAGTTGGAGTGAGAATTTAGGTGTTTCTTGCTTTCTTCTCAAAGTCCTTGTCTCATCAGAACACTACAGATTACTGTCTGCTTCTAATTTTTAGTGTTGAGGTTATAAAGTATCAGACATCAGAGCACAGACAGCAGTTTTCCATAAGACCTCTTGTCCCTGCGCTCCACTGCCTGGTTCCACTGCTCTGCACAGATGGCAATTTCCAAGAGTGATTTGAGTTCATCACAGGAAAAAGATCAATACTCTAATTTGTCCTGGAGATGACAGGTCCCATATGATGGTGTGAGGTTCATGTGTCTGAGGAATAACTGTCATCTCTCAGGCAGTTGGAAATGTCCTGCCAGGAGTGGGTGTGCCTGATCACATCATGCATTTTGACACAGTAGAGATAACTGACAGTACTATAGAAATAAAAGACAGTATTGTCTTTCCTCAGGACCATTTTGGATTTTCACATGGTTTAAGATATTTCATGGGTTCATTTCCTCTTTCCCCACCCTTTGAATATGTAATTCAACTTTTCAAATCACCTAGTGTGTATAATGCAAGCAAACAGCACCATCTAGTTTACTCCTCTTGCTGGCTTCCTTCAACAAAATGTATATGTTTTTCCAGTCCTCCTGGCTAACTAGAAGTTCTTTTATTTTTTTAATCCATGTAAATCACTTCTTTTATTTAATTTTTTTAAGTTAATATACAGTGCAATGTTGGTTTCAGGAGTAGAATTCAGTAATTCATTATTCACATACAACAACCAGTGCTCATCACAAGTGCCCTCCTTAGTACCCATCACCAACCTAGCCCATCTCCCACACACTTTCCTCCATCAACCCACAGTTTGTTCTCTATCATTAAGAGTCTCTTGTGGTTTGTTTCCTTCTCTTCTCCTTTTACCCCTCTTCCCATATGCTTATCTATTTTGTTTCTTAAATCCCACATGTGAGTGAAATCATATTTGTCTTTATCTGATTCACTTATTTCACTTAGAATAATACATTCTAGCTCCATCCATGTTGTTACAAATGGCAAGATTTCATTCTTTTTGATGGCTGAGTAATATTCCATTATGTGTACCTTTACCTTCTTTATCCATTCATCAGTCAGTGGACATTTGGGCTCACTCCATAGTTTGACTATTGTTGATAATGTTGCTATAAATATTGGGGTGCAAGTACTCCCTTTGAATTTGCATCCTCTGGATAAACACCTAATAGTTCAATTGCTGGATCCTAAGGTAGTTCTAATTTTAGCTTTTTGAGGACCCTCCATATTGTTCTCCAGAGTGGCTCCATCAGTTTGCCTTCCCACCAACACTGTAAGAGGATTCCCCTTTCTCTGTATCCTTATCAACACCTGTTGTTTCTTGTGTTGTTAATTTTAGCCATTCTGACAGGTGTGAGGTGGTATCTCATCATGGTTTTGATATGTATTTCCCTCATGATGAATGATGTTGAGCATCTTTTCATCTGTTAGCCATCTGGATGTCTTCTTTAAAAAGTGTCAGTTCGTGTCTTCTGCCCATTTCCTAACTCAGTTATTTGTTTTTTGGGTGTTGAGCTTGATATGTTCTTTATAGATTTTGGATACTAACCCTTTATCAGATATGTCTTTTGCAAATATCTTCTCCATTCCATAGGCTGCCTTTTCGTGTTGATTGTTTCCTTCGCTGTGCAGATGCTTCTTATCTTGATGTAGTCCCAATAGTACATGTTTGCTTTGGTTTCCCTTGCCTTCAGTGATGTGCCTAGTTGATCCAGTTGAGGTCACAGAGATTACTGCCTGTGTTTTCTTCTAGGATTTTGATGGTTTCCCATCTCACACTTAGGTCTTTCATCCATTTTGAATTTTTTTTGTGTGTATGGTGAAGAAAGGGATCCAGTTTCATTCTGTATGTTGCCATCCAGTTTTCCTACTATCATTTGTTGAAGAAACCGTCTTTTTGCCATTGTATATTCTTTCCTGCTTTGTCAAAGATTAGTTGACCATATAGTTGTAGATCCATTTCTGGATATTCTGTTCTGTTCCATTGATCAATGTGTCTGTTTTTGTGCCAGTATCATACTGTCTTGATGACTACAGCTTTGTAATATAGCTTGAAAACCAGAATCATGATGCCTCCAGTTTTGTTTTTCTTTTTCAAGATTACTTTGGCTATTTGGGATCTTTCGTGGTTCCATACAAATTTTAAGGTTGTTGGTTCTAGCTCTGCAAAAAATGCTCATGGTGTTTTGATAGGGATTGCACTGAAAGTGTAGATTGCTTTGGGTAGTATAGACATTCTAACAATGTTTGTTCTTCCAATCCATGAGCATGGAATTCTTTTCCATTTCCTTGTGTCTTCTTCAGTTTCTTTCATCAGTGTTCTTTAGTTTTCAGAGTGCAGATATTTTACCTCTTTGGTTAGGTTTATTCCTAAATATCTTATTTTTTTGGTGCAATTGTGAATGGTATCAAGTCCTTGATTTCTTTTTCTACTACTTCATTATTGGTGTATAGAAATGCAACAAATATCTGCTTGTTGATTTTATATCCTGCAAGTTTGCTGAATGCATGTATTGGTTCTAGCAATTTTTTGGTGGAGTCTTTTGGATTTTCTACATAGAATAACAAAATAGTGAAAGAGTCTGCAGATAGTGAAAGTTTGACTTCGTCCTCACCGATTTTGATGCTTCTTATTTCTTTCTGTTGTCTGAATGCTGAGGCTAGGACTTCCAATACTATGTTAGATAGTAACCTTGTCTTATTCCTGACCATAGGGGAAGGGCTCTCAGTTTTTCCTTATGAGGAAAATCCACTTATTGAGGATGATATTAACTGTGGGCCTTTCACATATGGCCTTTATCATGTTGAGGTATGTTATCTCTATCTCTACTTTGTTGAGGGTTTTTAAATTTTTTTTTTCAACGTTTATTTATTTTTGGGACAGAGAGAGACAGAGCATGAACGGGGGAGGGGCAGAGAGAGAGGGAGACACAGAATCGGAAACAGGCTCCAGGCTCTGAGCCATCAGCCCAGAGCCTGACGCAGGGCTCGAACTCACGGACCGCGAGATCGTGACCTGGCTGAAGTCGGACGCTCAACCAACTGCGCCACCCAGGCGCCCCTGTTGAAGGTTTTTATCAAGAATGATGCTGTATTTCATTAAATCCTTTTTCTGCATCTATTAAGAGAATCATATTGTTCTTATCCTTTCTTTAAAATTTTTTTTTAATGTTTATTTATTTTTGAGAGAGAAAGAGTGCAAGCAAGCAGGGGAGTGGCAGAGAGAGAGGAGACAGAGAATCCAAAGCAGGCTCCAGGCTCCAAGCTGTCAGCACAGAGCCCAATCTGGGGCTCAAACTCATGAACCATGAGATCATGACCCCAGCCGAAGTCAGACACTTAACCAACTGAGCCACCCAGGC
This sequence comes from Lynx rufus, assembly GCF_022079265.1. Lineage (NCBI taxonomy): Eukaryota > Metazoa > Chordata > Mammalia > Carnivora > Felidae > Lynx > Lynx rufus. The sequence goes on along the minus strand of NW_025814824.1, from coordinate 31,068,443 downwards.
ACCCCAATCCTTTCTTTTATTAATGCGGTGTATCATATTGATTGATTTGTGAATATTGAACCAGCCCTACAGCCCAGGAATAAATCCCACTTGATCATGGTGAACAATCCTTCTAATGTACTGTTGAACTCAATTTGCTAGTATTATTGAGAGTTTTTGCATCCATGTCCATGAAGGATATTGACCTGTAATTCTCCTTTTTAGTGGGATCTTTGGATTTGGAATCAAGGTAATGTTGGCTTTGTAGAATGACTTTGAAAGTTTTTCTTCCATTTATATTTTTTGGAACAGTTTGAGAAGAATAGGCTAAAAGTTCTTCATTTGTTTTTATGTCCCTGTTAATTTAAGAAACATTATGAGGAAGATCTCTGGAAAGATGATGGAGTAGGAGGATCTATAGCTCACCTCATCCCATGGACACGCTGAGATAACAGCTACACCTGTGGAACTAACTCTGAAAATGACCCAAAGACTGACAGAACAGACTTTCCACAGTTAACCATAGGGAAAAAGCCACATTGGAAAGGATAAGAGGGGCAGAAACAAGGTTGAAAACCAAGCCTCCAACAATACTAACCACAAATAGAAGGGACACCACAAGCACAGAAAAGTGAGAGGATCAGACCCCACACCAGGCACTCCATGCACAGGAGACCTGCACTGAGCAGGTAAGTCTCTATAACTTTTAGCTTTGAAAGCCACTGGAGCTTAACTTTGTGAGTCTCTATAATCATTGCTGGAAGCCGAGCTATCCCAGCCTGGTGGCAAGGCCCAGGCTGTGGACGGATTGATGACTGCAAGGCAGCCCACCAACAGTGAAGCTTCTTGTACTCCCGCTTGTAGGTAATTTGGCCTTAATAAGAGTACCTGGGGTATTGGGGTATTGTCTGTTGGGGAATTGCCCGCGACAGGCCCCCTGAGAAAAGAACCATTAGGAAAGAAAATAAGGTTCCACAAGAAATTGTGCAGCCCTATATTTAGCCCTTACCATCCCCTATGGAGACTCCTCTACTTACAGGAAGGACAGCCTCATACATTTGTCAGCAAAGGAGGCCAATAAAGGAGAGACATATGGATTTGAAAGCCTCACTCCGGCAACTAAGGAGTGTATCTACAGGCACAAGTCACTCTAACCCCTAGGCCCACTTGGCCCCCAGGAGGCATTCCAGATGATGATGATTGAACCTAGTCGGTTAAGGTACAGAATGGTTCATTAGTTCCTAGCTGCATTGTCTCTCTGAGAATGTATGAGGCATGGGTTTCTAAGGCTTTTATGGCCCCTTCTTGGCACCTCGGACCGAGGCAAACACATTGTTCTTCTGGCTTCAAGTGGTTCGGGAAAAACAACTAGGAGGTCATGTCCCTATAACTGTTCCACTTGAGGTGTTGAAAGATAGATGACCTTTCATGAAAACAGCAAAGCAAATGCTTTATAGATTATACATAAACATAGATGCATAATGGAATAATGTAAGAAATTAATCAATAATCAAAGGGTATGAGGGAACATTATGAGAAAATCGCCATGTTACTTCGTAAAGGTTGATTACACATAGGAATATTTTCAAAATTAGGTAATGTTAGAAAAACATAGATGACGTATGCTATAAGGAAATCACTAGCAAATACAATGCCACATTTGCTACAATAAATCGGCCAGTTCAACACACTGCTGTTGTCTGTGTCCATTTTTATTTTTTGTTTTTATTTTAGTTTTGTTTTATTTTCACTTTTTCGCCAACGCCGTGCATCCTTTGGGAACCCCTGGTTGCTGGAGCTGGTCTCTGGCAAATCATCAGGGCTTCACTCCAAGCACTTTCAAAATCAGGGGGCTTAGCTCCAGGAAGACCAGGGGGCAATAGGAAACTGAGTCCCCTTCCTTAAAGAGCCAGCATAACAAATAAGCCAGCTAAGACACAGCACAGAAGCAGTAATTTGAAAATTAGCTGGGGTATATATAAAGACTCATGTACTAATCTCAGAGTGTGTGCTGGAAAGGCAAGGATCTTTAAGAGACTATTCCAAAAACAAAAGTGCTAACAGGCACCATTTCTCTTCCCCGCCCCAGGCTACATAGTTGGACTTGTGGACCCAGTGTGAACACTCTCCAACAATGTTGCCAATACTGCATACCTCACCCCCACATTCTCCTAAAGATCCACCCCACTCAAAACGCATCAGTCCAAAGCAGTTTCTGCCCTGATACATCCTGCAAGTAACCTCAACAGGGACTAGTACCACTCCAAAATGACTTCTGCCCTGGGGAGAAGGGATAATAACCATACACAAAAGTGTACCTACAGTCCCAGCAACCAAAACTTATAGCTGATAGTGCAGAGAGCTTCCTGTCCATCAGTGCAACTGTAGCCCCAGCTGGCAGACTGATGGCAGTCATCTGGTCTGACTGCCAGCCTAACCCACCAACAAAAATCTCTCGGGAGGCAGCGCAGGGAGAGTGCCCTGAAGTTTGGCATGATGTCACCCTGGCAGATGGCCTGAGGGCAGGCATCTGGTTTGACTGCTGACACCACCCAACTATAAGCCCACACAGCCGTGAACAGGTCCCTTAGCGGTGCAGGGACCAAACCCTGCCCCATGCACCAGCCAACAGAACTGAAAGCAAACACAGCTCAGCAATAATAGTAAGGTGCACACAGCCCACGTAGGAAACACCCATGGAGTACCTGGTTCTGGTTACCAGGGCGCACCATGGAACCTCTTCTTCATATAACCACTATTTGCAGGATCAGGAGACATAGCTGATCTTCCTAAAATATAAAAACAAACACAGAGAGTTAGGCAAAATGAGGAGACAGGAGAATGTGTTCCAAATGAGAGAACAGGATGAAACAGCAAAAAAGCTAAATAGAATAGAGATAAACAATATGCCTAATAAAGAATTTAAAGTAATGGTCATAAATATACTCAATGGACTTCAGAAAAGAGCACAAGATCTCACTGAGACCCTCAACAAAGAGATAGAACATATTTTAAAACACCAGCTGGAGATGAACTCAGTTACTGAAATTTCAAAAAATACATAATAAGGAATCAATAGCAGATTAGAGGATGAGGAGGAATGGATCAGTGATCTGGAAGAAAATTAATCAAAAGCAACCAAGCTGAACAGCAAAAGTAAAAAAAAACAACTTTTTCTTCATACAAAATGAGGATGATCCCATGAAGTTGTTGGTAACTACTTGGCCCAGCCTCTGAACTGTAAATACATGGGTATGATCCTAAATATAATTCCACAGGCTTTGAACACTCAACTGCATGGTAGACCAATCCTGGTCTCAGGCTTGTCACTAAAAGTGGTCATGAAACACTAATCCAAATAGGCATGCCAATGTTTTCACAACTGACAATAGAATACAGTTCACTGAAGGAACTGGCAGATTGATTCTGACCTGGATGATTGCTGGTCAAACAACAACAACAAAGACATTATCTTGAGGTTTTTTGTTATGTTTTTTTTTTATTAAAAAAAATTTTAACTTTTTTTTTTTTTGAGACAGAGACAGAGCATGAACGAGGGAGGGTCAGAGAGAGGGAGACACAGAATCCGAAACAGGCTCCAGGCTCTGAGCTGTCAGCACAGAGCCTGATGCAGGGCTCAAACTCACGGACCATGAAATCATGACCTGAGCTGAACGCTTAACCGACTGAGCCACCCAGGCGCCCCTCTTGAGGTTTTAAACAAGACCCAGATTCTCATAAAATAATATCTAAAATATCCAGGGTACAAGTAAGAATAACTCAGCATTTAAAGAATGAGGAAAATCTCCATTAAAATTTTTTTAAAAAGCAGGGGCTGCTGCCTGGGTGGCTCAGTCAGTTAAGCGTCCGACTTCCGCTCAGGTCATGATCTCAGAGTTCACAAGCATTGGGCTCTGTGCTGACTGCTCAGAGCCTGGAGCTTTCTTTGGATTCTGTATCTCCCCCTCTCTCTGACCCTCCCCTGCTCACACTCTGTCTTTCTCTCCCTCAAAATAAATAAGCATTAAAAGTATTTTTTAAAAAATAAAAAAATAAATAAAGAATGAGGAAAATCTCAGTGTGCAAGGAAAAGAAGAAAAAGACAGTGACAGATACCAACCGTGAAATAACACAGATATTGGACTTTAAAGCAGCTATTATGACTTTTATTTCTTTATTTCTAACTTATTTATTTACTCATGTACTTATTACTATTTTATTATTAACTTATTAACTATTGTACTATTTATTTATTTCTTTTCAACGTTTTTATTTATTTTTTTTTGGGACAGAGAAAGACAGAGCATGAACGGGGGAGGGGCAGAGAGAGAGGGAGACACAGAATCGGAAACAGGCTACAGGCTCCGAGCCATCCGCCCAGAGCCTGACGCGGGGCTCGAACTCACGGACCGCGAGATCGTGACCTGGCTGAAGTCGGACGCTTAACCGACTGCGCCACCCAGGCGCCCCTGTACTATTTATTTAAAGCACCTATTATAACCCAAGTAAGGACAAATATTCTTGAAATGAAAAGAAAGATAGAAAGTATCCACACAAAATAAAAAGATAAAGAGCAACACAGAAATTTTGTAACTAAAACAACCATCACTGAAATAAAAATGCCACAGGATGGGCCCATAGCAGAACAGAGATGACAAAGGATAGAGTCAATGGATCTGAAGGTAGATCAATACAAATTATCCTATATGAACAACAGAGAAAAGGAACTATTAAATGAACAGAACTTCAGGGACCTTTGAACAATACAAAAATATCTAACATTCACGTCAGTGGAATACTACAAGGAGAAAAGCACAAGCATGGAGCAGGAAAAAAAAATTTGAAGAAATAATAAATGAAAACTTCCAAATGTGTCAAAAAACATAAACTTACAGATCCAGTAAGCTTAGCAAACCCCAAACAAGATAAGAAAAAGTGATAGATAAATAAATAAATAAATAGGCTTAGATAACAAAATTGTTGGAAACTAAAGACCAATAAAAATAAAAATTCCCTGAAGGAGTCAGAGAATCCCCAAGGTACAGACCAACTCCCATGGACCCAGACTTCAGGCTAATCCTCATGTTAAGCCAGCCCCCATAACCCAGCCTTCAGGTTGGCTCCTGTGCACCCAGGCTTCCAGTCTGCTCCAACTCCACAAAACCAAATACCAGGCCCACACAGTAATCTCTGGCACCTGGTTAGCCTCCACTGACCCAACACCCAAGCAACACATGCTGACCAGATCCTAGGCCTATCATGCGGACTCAAGTACCAAATCCACTTCAGTAAGCCCAGACACCAGACAAGCCCTCATGACCCAAGCACCAGGACTGCCCCCACCTGAGGATTCCAGCAGCAAGCCAACTTCAGATATGACCAGATGACTCACCCAGAATCTCTGAATAAACCGACTGGCAAAGGCCCTTCCTTACCAAAGCTAGTCTATAAAGATTGACAGAGAGGCCTTCTTCTTCAAATGCACAGATACCAGCACAAGGCCATTAGGACCATTAATAATCAAGGAAACATGACAAAACTAAGGAAAATTAATAAAGCTCTAATGACTGATTCCAAAATTAAATGGAGATCTATGAAATATCTGACAAAGAACTCAGAATAATCCTCTTAAATTCCATAAACTACAAGAAAACACAGCTAGACAACTAAAGATTAGTTGATTAAGGAAATAATGCATAAACAAAATGAGAGGTTCAACAAAAAAATACAAACAATTATAAAACTAAACAAAAACCTTAGAGTTAAAGAATACCATGATTTATCTTCAAAGGCATTCAACCAAGCAGAAGAGAGAATTAGTAAATTAGATGTCAACTATTTGAGATTATCCAGAGGAAAGAGAGAAAGAGAGAAAGAGAAAGAAAAAGAAAGGAAGGAAGGAAGGCAATAAGGGAGGAAGAAAAGAAAAAAAGAAAGGAAAGGAAAGGAAAGGAAAAGAATTTTATGTACTACCAGGAAAAGAGAGGAACGGAGGGAAGAAATCTTATTTAAATAAATAATAGCTGAGAACTTCTCAAACCTGGGGGAAGATCTGGACAACCAAGTTAATGAAGCTACTAGGTCACCTCAAAGTTTCAATCCAAAATGATCTTCTCCAAGACAAAAATCAAAGACAATTTTAAAAATATCATGAGAAAAAAAGGTATTCACCTATAAGAGAACTTCCATAGCTTCAGTGAATTTCTCAACAGAAATCTTGCAGGCCAGTAGAGCATGGGATGATATATTCAAAGCGTTGAAAGAAAAACTGCCAACCAAGAATGCTTTATCCACAAAAATTGTCCTTCAGAAATGAAGTAATGATAAAAATTTTTCCAAACAAACAAAAGCTGAGGGAGCTTAGCCTTAGGAGAAATGCTAAAAGAAGACCTTCAAGCTGAAATGAAAGGATACTAATTAGCAACATGAAAACATATGAAAATGTAGAATACACTGATAAAAGTAAGCATATAGACGGATTCAGAATACTCTAATACTATCAGATGGTATGTGTTAACCACTGGTCTAGTATAAAGATTAAAGAAAAAAAGTATTAAAAATAGCTATAGCCACAATAATTGGTTAATAGATACACAGTATAAAAAGATGTAACTGTGATGTTAAAAACATAAAATATGTAAGGAGGGGGTAAAAGGTTAGAGTTTTTAATACAATCAAAGTTATGTTGTTCATCTTCTAAAAATATACTGTTGTATCAATAAGATATTTCAAGTATGCCTCAGCATAACCACAAAACAAAAACCTATGTAGATAAACAGAAGATAAAAACAAGGGAATCAAAGTTTGCAACTACAGAAAACCATCAGTTCACAAAGGAAGACAGTAAAGGAGAAAGAAAGAGAAAAAAAGGCACTACAAAACAGCCAGAAGACAATTAATAAGATGTCAATAGTAAGTCCTTACCTATCAATAAATACTTTAAATGTAAATGGATTAAATTCTCCAATAAAAAGGCAGAGTGGCTGAATGGATAAAATAAAACAAAACTCAACTATATGCTATTTTCAAGAGACTCACTTCAGCTTCAAAGACACACATAGACTCAAAGTGAAAGGAGGGCAAAAGATATTTCATCCAAATGGAAACCAAAAAAGACCAGCAGTAGCTATACTTATATCAAACAATACAGACTTTATTTATTTATTTATTTATTTATTTAACTTTTTTAATGCTTATTTATTTTTTGAGAGAAGAGACAGAAAAGAGCAAGCATGAGTGGGGGTGGAACAGAGAGAGAGAGAGAGAGAGAGAGAGAGAGAGAGAACGCCAAGCAGGTTCCACGCTGTCAGCACAGAGCCCAGTGCAGTGCTCAAACCCATGAACTATGAGATCATGACCTGAGCTGAAATCGAGTTGGGTGCTCAACTGACTGAGCCACCCAGGCATCCCAAAAAATGCAGACTTTAATTCAAAAGTTTTAACAAGAAATTTAAAAGTTCATTACATAATGATAAAGGGATCAATTCCCTTTATCCTCAAGAAAATATAACCATAGTAGATATATATGCACCCAACATTGTAACATTTAAATATATTAGGAAAATTCTAGCAGATCTGAAGGGAGTAATAGACAACATTATAGTAAGTAAGGGACTTCAATGCCCCACTTTCAGCAATGGATAGATCATCCAGATAAAAAATCAATAAGGAAACATCACTTGAAATATACTTTAGAACATATGGGTCTAAGAGATATATACAGAACATTCCACTCAATAGCAACAGAATACACATTCTTCTCAAGCCCACATGGAACATTCTCCAGTATAGGTCATATATGTTAGGTCACAAAACCATTTTCAGCATATTATAAAAAGATTGCAAAGATAGTAATTATCTCTTCTCTTTTTTTAAGTTTATTTATTTATTTGTGGGGGGGAGAGGCAGACAGAGGGGGAGAGAGAGAATCCCAAGCAGGCTTTGAGCTGTCAGTGCAGAAAAAAAATGGAAAATACATAAATATGTAGAAATTACACGACACACTCCTAAACAGCCAATGGGTCAAAGATGAAATCAGAAGAGAAATAAAAAATATCTTGAGACAAACAAAAATGCAAAGACAATATACCAAAACTACTGTGATGCAGCAAAAGCATTTCCAGAAGGGAATTTTATTGCAGTAAATCCCAACATTAAGAAAAAATAAAGTTCTCACATAAGCAATCTAACTTTATACCTCAAGAAACTAGAAAAATAAAACAAAATAAGCCCCAAATAAGCAATGGCAGGAGATAGCAAACATCAGAGCAGAAATATATCAAATAGAGAATAGAAAAACAATGAAAAGAACAATGAAACAAGGTTATTTTTTGAAAAGATAAATAGATATTTAGCTAGACTTACCAAGAAAAAAAGAGAACTCAAATAAATAAAATTACTTGTGAAAGAGAGACTTTACAATGATACTACAGAAACACAAATGATCATAAGAGACTGCTATGAACAATTATATGCCAGCAAATTGGACAAATTTAGAAAAAATGAATAAATTCCTAGAAACATATAATTAATACTAAAACTGAATTATGAAAAAATAGAAAATTTGAACAGACCAATAATGAGTAATGAATTAAACCAATAATCAAAAAGTTCTCAACAAAGAAAAGCCCAGGACTGAACATTTACCAAATTCTACCAAACATTTAAAAAAGAATTAACTTCAGGGGTACCTGGGTGGCTCAGTTGGTTTAACCATGTGACTCTTGATCTCAGCTCAGGTCATGATCTCATGGTTCATGAGTTTGAGCCCTGTCTGCCTGTCTCTCTCTCTCTCTCTCTCTCTCTCTCTCTCAAAATAAATAAAGTTAAAAAAAAAGAATTAATTCCAATCCTTCTCAACTATTCCAAATGACTGAAGAGAAGGAAACACTCCCAAATTCATATTATAAGCCCAGCACAACCGTAATACCAAAGCCAGATAAGAATACCTCAAGGAAAAAAAAAAAAAAAACAAAACTACAGGCCAATACCCCTGATGAATACAAATGCAAAAATTCTGGACAAAGCACTAGCAAACCAGATTCAAAGTGCATTCGAGGATCATATACCATGATCAAGTGGGATTTATCCCTGAGATGCAAGGATGGTTCAACACCCACAAATCAATATGTGTGATACACCACATTAATAAAATGAAAGATAAAAATCATATGACCATCTCAACAGATGCAAAAAAAGCATTTGAAAAAATTCAATATTCTTTCATGATTACAAATACTCTCAAGAAACAGTAGAGAATGAACATGCATCAAACATAATAAAGATTATACATGACAGCTAACACCACACTCAATGGTGAAAAATTAAAAGCTTTCTATCTATGATCAAGAAACAGATGGGGCACCTGGGTGGCTCTGTCTGTTGAGCGCCCAACTTTTGTTCAGGTCATGAGTTCAAGCCCCACGTCAGGTTCTGTGCTGACAGAGCAGAGCCTAGAGACTGCTTTGAGTTCTGTGTCTCCCTCTCTCTCTGCCCCTCCCCTGCTCATGCTCTCTCTCTCTCTCTCTTTCAGTCTCTCTCTCTAAAACAAACATTAAAAAATAAATAAAAAAAAAGAAACAGACAAAGATGCCCACTGTTACCACTCCTATTCAACATAGTATTGGAGGTGCCAACCAGAGAAATTAGGCAAAAAAAAAAAAGAATTAAAAGTACAAAGTAAAATTATCTGTTTACTGACAACATGATATAGAAAATCCTAGATATTCCACCAAAAATTATTAGACCTAATAAATGAATTCAGTAAAGTTCCAGGATACATCAAAATACAAAAACCAGTTATGTTTCCATATACTAACAATGAACTATCTAGAAGGAAAAAAAACATTTTTAAACCATTTTCATTTACAGTAGCAACAAAAATACTTAGGAATAAATTTTACCTGAAAGTGAAACCAAAAACTGTAGGAAAATGAGGAAAGAAATTAAAGAAGACATAAATAAATGGAAAGGTATCTCACATTCATGGAGTGGTAGAATTAATATTGTTAAATGTCCATACCACCCAAAGCCATTTATAGATTAAATGTAATCCTTATCAAAATTCCAATGGTGTTGTCACATAAATAGAAAAAAATTCTGAAATTCATGTGGAACCACAAAAAGACCCAAAACTGCAAAAGCAATCTTAAAAAAGAACAAAGGTGAAAATGTCACACTTCCTGATTTCAGACTTTATTACCAAACTATAACAATCAAAACAGTATGTTACTAACATAAAAAGACACTTAAGCCAGTGGAACAGAAGTGAGAGCCCAGTAATAAACTCATGCATATATAGTCAACTAATACATACATAAGTATGTGTTTATGTATATAGGTATCTATGTATGTATGTGTATGTGTATATAATGGAAGACCATTCAGCCATTAAGAAAAAGGAAATTCTGCCATTTGTGACAACAGTCTACTTTTTCCTGCCTTTTCTTCCTACAGATACCTTATACTCCAATCTTCCCACCCTTTAAACACACAAGGTGCTTCCAATTCTGTCACTGTGTCGGTGGTCCCCAAGACCACTCCCAGATTCTATGATTTGCTATGAATACACAGGACTCAGCATACAATATACTCATTTATTTATTACAGTGAAAGGATACAAAACACAATCATCAAGACCAAATTCTGGAGGAAACTAGGCACAAACTTCCAAGAGGCCCCAGTGGAGTACACAGGATCCACTAATTCACACAGCAATAAATGTGACAGCATGTGTGAAATGTTTTTTACCAGGAAAACTCATTAGAGATTCAGTGTCCAAGATTTGTACTTGGGAGCTGGTACTCTCTGCCTAACACATACCAAAATTCCAGATTCTCTGAAAGAAAGTAGGTATTCAGCATAAACCATATTGTTTGCACACTCTAGTCATGATGAGCCATTCCTACCATTTAGGAAAAGTTTCATATTAATGCAGAGAACTGTTTACCAGTTCATTCCCCAGACACTAGCCAAGCACCAGCCTTGTCAGCCTTCCTAAGGAGGGCAGTCTCAACACTACTTCATTAATTCTGCACACTCACCTTTGTATATACTGTTTCCACAGCTTGAATGGTCTTTCCAATCTTCAAGATTTATCTCAAATACCACATTTTCCATCAAACTTTTCTTTTTCTCCTAACAGGAAATAATTCTTTCCCCCTTCAATCCCAATGGCATTTGAACATCGCTCACAGTAATGCCTCACTTTATTTTGTACAATAGTTATTATTTTCATTCCTGGTGTCTTTCCACGATAGCAGAGTATAATATGACTTTATGGGGCCCAAAGCTCAGGTTCTCTGCGATGATTTCCTAGGTGAACTCTAGTTATGGGGAGTTGATGGGTAGCTTCTCTCTTTCTGGGTTTGAATTCTAATTTCATACAAAGCCATGTAATCTTGGTCATATTTCTTAGCTTCTCCGAACCCCAGTTATCTCACTTGCAAATATGTTAGAATTATGCAAAATACTGTATGAAAAATATAGCTTGGAAATAGTCGCCCAATAGTTCCCTTCTCTCTCCTTTCTACTTTAGAAGGTCACTAGGCACACAGATTGTTCTTCTAATTTTGAATTTATCTTCTTGCAATTCAGGGGTGTCAACCCCGTCCCATCTTGTCACCATTTCCCTCTGCTGCTATGCAATCAACTCACATTTGTTGAGATGGGTATCAGAGATCAGGAATATTGGAGAAAGTTTATCTGATCAACCCAGCCTGAAAGCTTTCAAAGCTAAATTGCAAAGATATGAAATACCTTCAGATTCTACAAAGTATATTCAACAAACCAGAAATGATGAGGTGAAGACCGGTGGATGTTGGCACAGCCACAGAGGCATCAGAGAAATGGTGCAGGCTGAGGTCCAGCCTAATGGATGAAGGGAGATTTGGGTAAGTAAACCAGACCAAAGAGGACTCTAGGCAAGGGAACTTACAGAAGCAAAGACCTGTAGGGGTGAAATAACCTATGATCTGTGAGGATTAAAAAAAAAAGTCTGTTGGTTAGAACAGATAGTTTGTGATGAAGGGCTATGAACAAAATTTGAGTAGATGATTTGAGGACAAATGCCCAAAGGGAAAAGAAACATTTTCTTCCATTAAACACATTAAATATTAAATAATTTTATTCAAGTGCATCTTCCTGTAACAATCGAATTTTAAAAGTAATTGTGTGCAAATGAGCACAAGGGATCTTTTGGGGATGATGAAAATATTCCAAAACTATTGTTATGATAATTTAATTACACACTTAAAATAGGTAAATTTTATGATATGTAAATTACCACAGTAAAGCTGGGGGTTATTTTTTAAAACAGATAATTGAACAAAAGAGTACATGTAATTATTAGCTCTGATTGTCAATTCATGCTAGGTCTATGATGATTTCTTATAATCTCAGTTGCTCAAAGTAGACCCTGGATCCGTATTTACTGAGTGAATAAATGTTTTATAGAGTGCCAACTAAATATTTATTTTCTTCCTCATCTGTTTTATACTTAGACCATTGAGGAAATTTTCCTTTTTAAATATGACTTTTAAATTCCTGTTAAAATTTTCGGAAAAATGATTCTGTAAAAAAAAAATTATTTTCTGAGAAAAGAGCTTTAAAGGTATAGTCATGGCATCTATCTTCACTGTATCTCAGAGAAGGGCTGAGATCTGAACTAACAGGCAGGTGTATCTAGGCAAGGAAACTATCAAAAATCTTCCAGCCCAACCATGATGTTCTTACTCATGGGAGAAAGGAAGTAAGAAAACATAAGAAGAAACTATACTGAAATAATTACTGTATGCAAGATAACAAGCCTCATGAGAAAAAAAATCACAAAACCCTATTTAAAAAATAAAATGTATCCTCCCAGACTAGCAACGAATTGCAGGGCTTGCCAAGTTCAGATACCATATAAGAGCACAGTGCTGGGCTGTCATCTAGTGGCTGAATTGCAAATGGTAGATACGAATGTTAAGAAATTGAAACCGAATATTTCTTACCAGAATCTACTCTAGAATATACTGGTCTTAAATCACTTTGTTTCTTTATGCATTGCAGATCCTCTCATGATTGCTGGTTATTTTTCTAGTGCTACAAAACCCTGCAGGTCAACTATCCAAATAAACTAAGTTTATCTTTGTCAGGGTCTTACAGCCCTTTTTTAAAAAATGTTTTTGTTTGAGTATAGTTGACACACAGTGTTACATTAGTTTCAGGTATACAATTTAGTGATTTGACAAGTTTATAAATTATGCTATGTTCATCACAAGTGTGGCTACCATCTGTTCCATTGCATTGTTATTACAATATCGTTTGCTGTATTATGCTGTACCTTTTATTCCTGTGGCTTATTCATTGCATAAATGGAAGCCTATATCTCCCCCTCCCCTTCACCTATCTTGCCCAATCCCTCACCACCCTCCCCTCTGGCAACCATCATTTTGTTCTCTGTATATACAATTCTAATTCTGCTTTTTGTTTGTTTATTCCTTTGTTTGTTTTTCAGATTCCACTTATGAGTGGAATCATATGGTATTTATCTTTCTTAGTCTGAATTATTTCACTTAGCATAATACCCTCTAGGTCCATCCATGTTGTCACAAATGGCATGATTTATTCTTTTTTATGGCTGCATAATATTGCATCTTCTTTATCCATTCATTTATTTATGGATATTTGAATTGTTTTCATATCTTGACTATTATAAATAATGCTGCAATAAACATAGTGGTGTATATATCTTTTGGGATTAGTATTTTTGTTTTTTGTGGGTAAATGCCCAACAGTGGAATTATTAGATCATATAGTATTTCTATTTTTAATTTTTTTTTAATTTTTTAAATTTACATCCAAGTTAGTTAGCATATAGTGCAACAATGATTTCAGGGGTAGATTCCTTAATGCCCCTTACCTTTTTAGCCCATCCCCCCTCCCACAATCCCTCCAGTAACCCTCTGTTTCTGCTCCATATTTAAGAGTTTCTTATGTTTTGTACCCCTCCCTGTATTTATATTATTTTTGCTTCCCATCTATTTTTAATTTTTTGAGGAAACTCCATACTATTTTCCACAGTCGCTGCACCAGTTTACATTCTCACCAACAGTGCATGAGGGCTCTTCTTTCTCCACATCCTTGCCAACATTTGTTATTTCTTGTTGTTGTTTAAGTTTCTTTTTTTATTTTGAGAGACAGAGAGAGAGAGCACAAGTGGGAAAGGGGCAGAAAGAGAGAGAATCCCAAGCAGGCTCTGCACCACCAGTGCAGAGGCCTGGTGCAGGGCTCAAACTCATGAACCATGAGATCATGACCTGAGCAAAAGTCAGACACTTAACCAACCCAGCCACCCAAGCACCCCTTCCTTGTCATTTTGATTTCAGATCTTCTTTTCCCCCTGCTTTATCTTCACACACTGACACCCTATCTCCTGATCCTTCCATGCAGCAAATGCTGCCCTCCTCCACCCATTAATCCCACACATATTTGTCCCCTTATATGCCCATAGCTCAACCCTAGCTTAGTGAGGTGTTCAAAGGAAAGCCTGCAGACCACAACAAAGTGGGTGTGGCTGCTGGTTTTAAGTTAATTGTGCCAGTTAATCAAATAAATCCCTAATCAGAAGTTGACACACAATGACAAAGTGAAGAATTTCAGGGGAAATATTCAGAGGCAACAATTACTTCTAAGAGCTCCTTCAAGCCTGGCTCTGCCCCAAGAGTGTGTTTAAGGAGAGATAGGAGGGGAAGTCAAACCTTTCTTTTCAACTTTGAAAAATAGGCCCACAGAAGCATATACCCACACTCACTGCAGGGGCAAAGTCCATTCTCACCATAACAGCCCAGAGGTTGAACAAGGTAGGAGCAGGTCATTGACATCCATGAAAGATCTAAAATCTAGGTGAGATCCAGGACAGCCATCCTGTGACACAACAGACCTCATTATTATTATTTTTTTGTTTGTTTCTGCTCTTCCTCTAACAGCCCCCATCCCCTCAGTTCTTCTAAACAATAGAAATTATATCATCAGCCCAGAGGATTAGCCTGCATATCATAGCCTGTCAATCATGCATGTAGAGTCTTGTTCTGACCAAATAGCCTACACCAGGAACAAGCCAAACATTTCATTTCTTTCCCTTTTTGTTGTTGTTCTAAGTGCACATTCCTAAGGCAGAGGAATGAGCAATAACAAACATGTCTGAGAGACAAATTTATGGTTGACTCAGTGCATAGTATTATATTGACAAAAGGAATGAAATGCACAGATAATCCAAAATTTTAGAATTGTAAGAAACTCTAGAAATCTAGACTCTAGATGAGAGAGTCTAGAGAAATGAGACTCTTTCAGGGAAGAATCAACCCAAAGAGTTTAACTGACCCAAAGTCACACAACAGTGTCAGGGACCACAGCAAAACTGGGGCCAGAGCTCTGGCTCCACCACAGTCTTCATTTCAGTAGATACATGTGTGCTTTTAGCCAACCCTACCTGTTCTTTATAGGAAAATATTATATCTAAAATTATCTTAATAGGGAAATTTCTTTTCTAATTTGGTATATTGTTAATAGAAACATACTTGACACAGCCACCTCCATTATATTCTCTCATGATCTAACATTCTGAGTACTTTCAGGCGAACTGTGTGCAGCAATCACTGCTCTGAATATTAAAATGTAAATGTACATGCATTTTTGCATCAAAGTTGGGCTTCAGATCTGTTTTTTTCCACAAAGTTCTACTTTAAGCAGACTGACTTAGATGAATGTATGAAAATAGAAGTGTCTATTAAATGGCCTCAATTGTAATAGCTTTATTTTTTATAAGTGTATTACTTTAAATCATATGAAATGGCTATTGTTTCTGGCCAGTAATAATAATAATGGAATATTGGCAGATTTAAAGTTTCAACCTAATACATTGGGTAAAGAGTAAAAATTCAGAGAATTTATTTTGTGAAAGAATTGTTTACATTGGCTTAACATTTTTTAGCAGAATTTTTTTGCTTTTATTCACAAAATTTTGCTCTTATTCTGGTATTCAGGAAGTTCTACAGGTGTTACCAGAATACAAGAGTTTTATTTTGGCAGAAAATAAGATACGATATAAATAGTTCCAAATAATCTATACATATTCTTTTTTTTTCTTCCAAAGGAAAATAATGTCTTAAAGAGATTATACAATTGTCTTACCATCACTTTGAGGCAAACATCAACAAATTAAGGAAATGAGAGGAGAAATCTATTATTATATCACAAGTCAAACGGTACCAAATGTAGTTCCAGTTGAGTCTGCTGACCCTGTCAAGTTGGTGTTAGTTTTTACCTATTTATTCTTATAAAAGTCACGGCTCTTCTACTTTTTCAACCTTTCTGCAATCTGACTGGGATACTCATAAAACCTAATATAAATCCAAGAGAAAAAGTTCTAAAATTCTTACAATGAAAAGAGGCAAAAATATATCCATATATGTTCTTTGGGTAAGTCTAACATTTTCTGTTCCATGTTCTGGATAAAAAACATGGGCAGTTTCTTTTCATACAAGTGTGCATGTAACTATGTGCATACAATTCATCAAATTTTTTCATCATTCTGTCAAAGAGATAATTATTTCATGGGCATCCATCCATACAAAAATATGACTTAAAGGTTTATGGATTTGGATGTAGTGACATGGAAGGTAGTCTGTGATATGAGTAAAAACTCAAGCTGCAGAAAATACATGTATTATGATACCATTTTTATAAAACAAAGACTGCACATAACCAAAAACATATATAGGTGTATAATGAAAAATGTTAGCGTCCAACTCTGAGTGTGGAACTGGGGGGTCATGACTTAAAATACTTTGAAGTATTGCTTGCATTTTTTAAATGAGCACATATTCTTTTTATGTTTAAGTTCATATGTTTCCATGTTTCATTTCCATGGCCTTGAATACTTTTCTGTTCTCTGGACTGATGAAATTCTGTACATCTCAGAAGAGCCGAGTCAAATGTCTCCTTAATGTCTCATCAGTAAAAAGCAATTGCTTCTTGCACTGATTTGGTAGCACCATGTATTTACCTCTATTCTGACATTTAATGAAAGCAGCTGTTAGATTTTAATTTTGATATCTCTGCATCCCCTGTCCTTAGCACATTGCCTTGTCTTTAGTAGAGCTTAATAGATATTAAATGAAAGTTTACATGAATAGTAGGTAGCTGGATGAAATTCAAATTCAATTCATTTAGACTGTCAGACAATTATTAGGCACTGGCCTGTGACACCTGCCATACTACATGCTCCCTGGGGGTACAATAATGAAAAATGCTACCCCTGCCCTGCAGAGACTCAAGATTTATCTAGGGAGATGATCACAACAGACTATTGCGACACATTTTAAAGACTTATGATAGAGGTGAGCACATATTTGGGCAGCTAGGCCAGAAAGATGAGGAAAGATGGGGCACCTGGGTGGCTCAGTTGGTTGAGTGTCCGGACGACTTTGGCTCAGGTCATGATCTTGCGGTCCAGGAGTTCGAGCCCCGCATTGGGCTCTGTGCTGACAGCTCAGAGCCTGGAGTCTGCTTCAGATTCTGTGTCTCCCTCTCTCCCTGCCCCTCCCCTGCTCATGCTCTGTCTCTCTCTGTCTCAAAAATAAATAAAGACATTTAAAAAAAATTTTTTTAAATAATAAAAAAAAGAAAGATGAGGAAAGAGAAAGGTTTGAGAGGAAAGAAATGAAACTGAAACTATATCACAAAAGGTAAGCAGAAGTTCAACAAAGGAAGATGAGGTAAGAAAAGCATTCTAGGCAGAAAGAGCCTGAGAACACACATTCATTCCAAGGGCTCACTGCCCTGGCTGCAGTGAAGGGACCTGCTGGGGAATTGGTTTGAGCCAGGGTCAGAGAGGCAGGAGGGATCAAATCAAGGTGAGCCTCGTTTGTCACTCTATAGAGTCTGGATGTGATGCTGTTATCAGTGAAGAGGGTGTGATATGCATAATTTACAAATTATGGAAAGCATATTTGACCCCAAACCATTACCTATGTTTGCTGTTATTGGATAGTATTGTACAAGGAAAAAGAAACAATCTGTATTAATAAACATGATTTTTCTCTTTTTTTTTTTTTTAATTTTTTTTTCAACGTTTATTTATTTTTGGGACAGAGAGAGACAGAGCATGAACGGGGGAGGGGCAGAGAGAGAGGGAGACACAGAATCAGAACATGATTTTTCTCTTAAACCTGTGAACATGTTTGCTTCATCACCAATAAGCACATGTTTATATAAACTGCTTCCAAAACAAATGTAAGCATATGGCTACCTGGCCCTTAAAAGATAAGTACCTGCTATCGATTTAAATTGTAAATAACCTTAACATTTTAAACATGTTTATGTAAAATATAATTTATTAGAAATATTTCTTGTTTATACCCTGGTTTACAAGGAGAATGAAGATACCAAATGGAATGATGTAAACTTTAAACAATAGAGTAGGGTATGTTAAAAAATAATTGGGTTCCATTACTACCTCGACATAATAAAAGTCATATATGAAAAACACAAAGCAAACATAATACCCAATGGTGAAAGATGAAACTTTTCCTTCAAGGTCAGGAACAATGAAAGAATGCCCACTTTCCCTACTTACATTCAATATATTACTGGAATATGGCAAGGAAAAGAAGTACATACAAGAAATACATACGAAAGAAAGGCATACAAATTGGAAAGGAAAAATTTTCTGTTTGAAGAGGATATGCTCTTAGAAGTAGAAATCCTAAGAATGAAAAATAACTATTAGAACTAATAAATGAATACAGCAAAGTAGGAAGATATAAAATCAATATACAAAGATCACTTGCATTTCTATACACCAAAATAAAAAATATTTAAAATAAATTTAGAAAATAATTCCATTTAGGGGCGCCTAGGTGGCTCAGTCAGTTGAGCATCCAACTTCGGCTCAGGTCATATTCTCACAGTTTGTGAGTCCTAGGCTTGTGTCAGGCTCTGTGCTGACAGCTCAGAGCCTGGAACCTGCTTCAGATTCTGTGTCTCCCTCTCTCTCTGCCCCCCCCCCCCCCAGCTCATACTCTGTCTCTCTCCCTCTCCCAAAAATAAAATAAAAACATTAAAGAAATAATTCCATTTATAATAGCATTTAAAAAAATTAAATACTTGGCCAAGGATATGGTAAAAACTACTAATGATTGCTGAAATTAAAGAAGATATAAATAAATGGAAAGACATACCCCATTTACAGATTGGAAGCCCCAATATTGTTAAGATGTCAACACAATCTAATAGGTCTACAGATTCAGTGTAACCTGTATCAAATTCCTAGTGGCAATTTTGGGGGAGCAGAAGGGAAAATCCTCCTAAAGTTCATATGGAATCTCGGGGAATCCCAAATAACCATAACAATCTTAAAAGAACAAAGTTGGTGGTCTCGCATTAGATTTCAAACTAACTATAAATCTACAATAGTCAAAACAAGGTGATATTGGCATAAAGACAAACATATAGGTCACTGGAATAAAATAAAGAGCCCAGAAATAAACCCTCACATATATGATCAATATTTTTTTATATGGGCATCAAGACCATTTAATGGGGAAAAACAGTCTTTTCAACAAATGGTCTGGGAAAACTGGATATACCCATATGAAAGAATGAAGTTGGACCCTTATATAATATGATATACACAAACTAATTCAAATGAAAAAGACCCAGGCATAAAATTTATAGTATGAAAACTGTTCAATGAAAACATAGAGTAAAATTTTCATAACACTATATTTAGCAATGATTTCTTTGCTATAATACCAAAGACACAGGAAACAAAAGAAAAACAAATTGAACTTCACCAAAATTAAAAACTTTTCTTCATTAAAAAAAACATTATCACCAGAGTAACACAAAACCCATCAAGTGGGAGAAAATATTTGGAAATCATATATCTGATACAGAATTTATATCCAAAATATATAGACAGCTTCTAAAACTCAACAACAACAACAACAAAACAACTTAATTAAAAAATGGGTAAGACCAGGGGCACTTGGATGGCTCAGTTGGTTAAGTGTCTGACTTAGACTCAGGTCATGATCTCATGGTTCATGGGTTTGAGTCCCACATCGGGCTCTGTGCTGACAGCTCAGAGCCTGGATCCTGCTTCAGATTCTGTCTCTCTCTCTCTCCCTCTCTCTCTCTCTCTCTCTCCTTCAAAGATAAATAAACATTAATTTTAAAAAAAATGGGTAAGACTTGAATAAACATTTCTCCAATGACAAACGGTCAATAAGCATATGAAAAGATGTTCAACACCACTCATCAAAACCACATTGAAAAACCACATCACACCCATTACAATGGCTACTATCAAAAAAACAGAAAATAACAAGTCATGGTGAAGATGTGTAGAAATTGGAATCCTTGTGCACTATTGGTGAGAATGTAAATGGTACAGCCATTATGGAAAACGGTTCCTCAAGAAATTAAAAATAGAAATACCATATGATCCAGCAATCCCACTTCTGGATATATATCCAAAATAATTAAAAGCAAGATCTCAAAAGAGATATTTACACACCCATGTTCATTGTAGCATTATTCACAATAGCCAAGAAGAGAAAGCAACTCAAATGGTCCTTGATGAACAAACAGATTTTAAAAATGTATATACATACAATGGAATATTATTTGACCTTAAAAAAAGAAGAAAATTCTGTTACATGCTACAACATGGATAAACTTTGAGGACATTATATTAAGTGAAATATGCCATTCACAAAAAGACAAATACTGTGTGATTCCACGTATATGAGTTATATAAAGCTGTCAACTTCATAGAAACAAAAATTAGAATGTTGGTGGCTAAGGACTGGGGTAGGGAGAAATAAAGAGTTGTTGTTCAATGATTATAGAATTTCAGTTTTATAAAGTGAAAAAGTTCTGGAGATCTGTTGAACAACAATGTGAATACATTAATATTACTAATATGTACACTTCGAATGGTTTAAATGGTAAATCCTGTTATCTTTTTTAATACAATTTAAAAAAATAAAGGAAAGTTATTGTGAAACATACTAGAACATGGGTGAACCCTGAGGATGTTACACTGAATGAAATAAGTGAAATAAGCCAGTCACAAATGACAAATATTGTATGATTCCACGTATATGAAGTACCTGAAGTAGTCAAATTCATAGATACAGAAACTAGAAAGTGATTGCTGGGAGAACTCTGAAAAACAATAAGAGGTTTACAAGCAACCCAGAAAAAAATTGCTGAATCAAGAAAAAGGCAAATTAAAAACAGTAGGAAAGGTCTGTGGCCCTTTTACCTGCCCTTGTTCCACCCCCTTCCCTGGCTCAGTGACAATTGTAAAGACCATGATCCCAGTGAGTAACTCTGGTCTTTGGTTATGGGGGCCAGAGCAGACTTTATTCTCAAACTAATCTGTCTGGGGGCAACCTGAAGGGCTGTTGAAAGGTACTTGTCTCTCTGTTACCTAACTCAGAACTCTCTCAGGATGGCAAAGTCGTGGGCAATCCTTGAGAATGTTGTAAGGCAAATGAATAAACAGCAGCTGCCTGGGGATGCAGTAGAGGCAAAAATAGAGTGCTGAAAACCTGAGAAGAAAATCTGGGGAGTTTCTCTGGGAAATTAGGACATTGAAAAGTGCTAGTATATACCTAGGGGATTTAGAATGCTACTAGCAGGCATGGGACATGATACATGCTCAGAAAAAGACCTGAAAACATCCTAAGTTTTTACCTCTAGCTAAACATTAGGGTCAAGCAGGAAGTAAAGAAGAAGGCAGAGTTGCAAATGGCCTAGCTAAGCACTGAAGGAAAATCCCAGCATAGAGCCAATCTGCAAAGACTGGGAATGACTCTCTCTCTCTCTGTCTCTCTCTCATCACTTACCTCTCTTTATATCTACCTACTTCCTGGTGTCCAAGAAAACCTGTCCAAACACTAGCTGAACATAAGCTAAAGGAATAGAGACTTCAGAAACCAAACATGACAAAGAACATAGACTTCACCAAAACAGTTTAGAAAAGTCATTAAGCAAACAGCTACAGCCTAAGGCAAGCAACAAAAACAAATTCTGAAGAGGGAGAACAATCAGATTTCTGGTGTCACCAAGTTATAATATCCAAAATGCCTAAGTTTCAACAAAAAAGTATAAAGCATGCAAAGAAACACTAGCAATGAACAACCTGAAGAAGAAATTTAAATAGCATCCACAAGTATAAAACACCTAGTAATAAATTTAACCATGTAGCTCACGTGAAAGACTTATACCCTGAGAACTACAACATGATGCTAAAAGAAATTACAGAAGACACAAATAAATGAAAAATACACATTGTGCTCATGGATTGAAAGATATAATTATTTATTTATTTGTTTATTTATTTATTTATTTATTTAGAGAAAGAGCATGTGACGCACATACATGTGGGAGAAGGGGCAGAGAGACAGGGAGAGAGAATCCCAAGCAGGCTCTGTGCTCTCAACACAGAGCCCAACATGGGGGCTTGATCTCACAAACCATGAGATCATGACCTGAGCTGAAATTAAGAGTCGGATGTTTAACTGACTAAGCCACCCAGGCACCCGAAAAGATCTAATATTAATAACATTGTAATATTAGCCAAAGTGATCTACAGATTCAGTGCAATATTTATCAAAACCTCAATGGCCTTTTTTTTTCCTTTCTCAGAAATGGAAAACTTGATCTCAAATTCACAGAAGTCCAATGGATCCCAAGTAGCCAAAACACTCTTGAAAAAGAACAAAGTTGGCGAATTTAACCTTCTTGATTTCAAAACTTACTACAAAGCTACAGTAAACAAAACAGTGCATACTAGGTAAAGATACACATATATCAGACCAATAGAATAGACTGGAGAGTCTAGAAATAAACCCATATGTGTGACCAATTAATTTTTGGCAAGGATGTTAAGACCTTTCAATGAGGAAAGAATATTCTCTTCAACAAATGGTACTGGGAAAAGTGAATATCCACATGGAAAAAAATTAAGTCGAGTCCTTACTTCACACCATAGGCAAAAATTAACTCAAAATGGGTCAATGGTTTAAAATAATAGCTAAGACACCTGTTGGAATGAGCACTGGGTGTTGTATAGAAACCAAATTGACAATAAATTTCATATTAAAAAAAAAAGAAAAAGAAAATAATAGCTAAGATCATAAAACTTTTAAAGAAAACATAGGGTAAATCATCCTGATCTTGGATTCAGCATTGGATTCTTAAATATGGTACCAAAAGCATGAGCAACAAGAGAGCAAATTAGGTAAATGGTGCTTCATCAAAATTAAAAATGTTTATGCATCAAAAGACACCATCAACAGAGTAAAGAGAACTTGCTCAAAAATATATTTCTAAGGGTGTCTGGGTGGCTCAGTCGGTTAAGTATCCACCTCTTGATTTCAGCTCAGGTCATGATCTTACCATTCATGAGATAGAGCCCCACGGTGGGGAGTCTGCTTAAGATTCTCTCCCTCTCCCTCAACCTCTCCCTCTACTACTACTCCACTTGCACATGCTCTCTCTCTCTCTCTCTCCCAACAAATAAATATATGTATATGTATACATATATATATGTATAGCTATTGATGACAATAAAAATAATCAGATTGAATATAATAAACCTCTGTGTATATGTCTCTATGTTCAACATGATTAGCCTGTTGAGGGATTCAACAAAGACTTGAATAAGTGGAGACACCATATTGTTCTTCTCAGAAAGATGTCATTTCTCACCAATTAATTCATATTAATTTAATAGATTGCTAAGCTGAATCTCAACACAATTATTTTATAGGTTGAATGCTAAAACTTATTCTAAAGTTTATCTTGATAGATAGTATGAGAGAATAGCCAGGAAAAATTCTGAAAATAAATAAATGGTTCAATGATAGACAAATCAAGGGAACAGAATAGAGTCCACAAATAGATCCAAGTCCATATGGACTTTAATACATACAAAAGTGGGTTTTCAAATTAATTTAAAAAATAATAATGGATTATTAAATAAATTATGGTACACTCTATCAACATTAATTTGGGAGGAAAAATCTGTATCACTCTTTCAATTCTTATTCCAAAATAAGTTAAATGCATACAAAGATTTAAAGAAAACACATAAAATATTAGAAGAGACAATGGGTAAATATTTATATATCTAGAATTTGGATAGCATGATAATAATGAAAAAGAAAAAGACTTTGTGAAAACTTAACACTTTCACTGGCCAACCACAACCATAATAACAAGTTTTAAGTAATTACCAAAGACAACGCCCGACATAGACTGCAGAACACTTGGAACACATATGAGGAAGAGCTCATTTATAAAGTGTTTTACCCATCAAAGAGAAAAATTATACAAACACAATAAAAATGTGAATATACAAAATAAATTCTTCTCACC
Organism: Lynx rufus; assembly: GCF_022079265.1. Lineage (NCBI taxonomy): Eukaryota > Metazoa > Chordata > Mammalia > Carnivora > Felidae > Lynx > Lynx rufus. Next base: position 31,044,026 of record NW_025814824.1, on the reverse strand, counting down.
TCTGTAATAATATCCAGTGTTGGAAAGTGTGGGCGGAAACAACATAAACTGGCAATCTCTGGAAGACTATTTGTTAACATCTTTCAAATTTTTACATGGGTACACATTTCAATGGAAAAATTCTATATTTTTGGCATCTGCACAGCAGAAGTCACACAAATATGCAAAGACATATGGACAAAGATATTCACTGCACATAATTTATGATAATGGTAACTGGAAAGAAAATACTTACCAAAAAAGTATTTAAATAAATACAATACACCTGCATAGAATAATATGCAACTAGGAAAAAGACCAAGATATGGTCATCCACAAAGCATGACCAGACAACTGGACCACAAAACAATGTTAACTATAAAAATAAGTGAATAAGTAAACACAGAGGTTTTTTTTTTAAAAAAAAAAAACCAACTTGTGTTTATTTTTGTCTGCACTGAATAAAGTCCAGTTAACATGGGTTATGTTTGGAAAGTGGAGTTGAGAGTGAGGGGAAATTTCCTTTATCCCACTGTGCATTGAATTTTGATCAATTGCGCATACATTTATAACTTTTAAATAAATGTTTAAACAAAGAAGTGTTTAAGGAATAACAGGGTTATTTAACAGACTTGTTCAGCATAGAACTTAAGGAGGATGAAAAAAAAAAACAATTTGCAAAGTGTTGGTGCTCAGGGCAAGACACCCAAGATAATGCTATTGTGAAATATTGATATTTAAAATTAAAATTACTTAAGAAACAGCCAGTGCAAGAATGAATGACACTCTGATCCTGCTTTGTCTCCAGAAAGCAGGATAAATCTCCCAAGTGAAGGCACCCTCCCACCCTCCTGGCCACAGAAGGTAGAAAGACATTCTTATCACCAAAGATAGGGCATTCAAAACCAGGAAGTCTGTATACACAAATTCTGCCTAGATTCCTCACTAATTTAATACCCAAACCTCTTTGTCTTGTCAATTCCTTACAAATTTATTATTTATTTTTCTAAAAAGTGTAAAAGCTGCTTATCTTGGTCACCTCTTAGGTCCCATAACTATGAAACTTCTAGATGTATGGAATTAATTTTTTTTCCTCCTGTTAATCTTTTGGCAATTTAATTAGATCAGCCAAAAGAACTCAAGAAGGAGAGGAATTTCCCCCTCCCCACAAAAGCTTACTCTTAATTTTCTAAGACAACATAAAAACGAAGAACAACCTGTTTGCATAAAATGAATAAACACTGGTGGATCGACACTTTATTAAACTGTCTCTACTACCGCATTTACCTTCTGCATTAAAGGTTCATGGTTTTGCGTTTTCTGCCTTTCCCCAAGGAAGTCACATGATACCAAATAAGGTCCATTTTTGCAAAATACGGAAAATTCAGTCCGCTTAACAGAGCACATCCACGACTGACACAGAGGACTCGGTTCCCAGCCTGATAGACCGAGGCCGCTTCACCGTAGCCGGGGAACAGCCGCGGAGACACACCATCCCCACACCCCACCCCCGCGCCCAGGTCTGCACGAGAGCCTGCCGCACCGCTGGGGAACTCTCCCAGTCCCAGCAGAGCGAGGTAGCAAGACGCGTACGGGAGCTTCGATCTGAACACATGTCCCGTCCCCCACCCCGACCCCCGACGCCCCCGCCTTCCCCTGACCTCCCTCGCCCCCTGGCGTGCACTCCCTTCGCATCCGCTCCCACCCTCTCCCCCGCCCGCGTCCCTCACTCCTGACCTTGCGGGAGGCGGAGGTGGCTGAACGGGCCCTTCCAGACCTGACGCTTGGGCGCTGAGCGAGGCTTGGGGCGGGTACCCAAGTGCAGTTTTCTAGAAAAGCTGCTGAGTATTAAAGCTTTACGCTTGTGTTCACAAAGATTGCACTAACTTCTTGATGACTGTTCACTTCTTCCTCTGATTTGAATAGGATCCATTTTTTAAAAATCTGCCCTTGTCATAGAAGAAATAATTAATGTAAAATAATATTAATATTGAGCAAGAACATGTTCAATATGTGTAATGAATAAAAAACAAAAGATGTTCCTATAATATGCCCATCTCTGGAAGATGCACGATTGTATAATAACCATGTTCTAACTTTCTTTGTATTTTCACGTATTACTTCTGTGTTTTTGAAAAGCTATCTTGCTTTTTTTTTTCTTTTCTGAAGTAAAGATGTTGGGTCACAGATGGTATTATTTTATCATAATGCTGTTCTATGTTCTACCCTTATTTCTACATTTCACACCTTTATTCCCAAGAAATGTGTCCCTTGGCTTCTTTTGACGGCTTTGAGTTTAAATGGCACACTAGTAGAGGAAATTGTATTTTTGAAGTTTTATTTCAAAGAAAATTTTCTACTACAAAATTTTTCAAAAAAAATTAAAACATAGGGAAACAAGCATACATATATATTTTCTCATTTTATAAGATTTTAAAACTTTGTTCTATGTGCCTAATTGTTTGAGAATTGTAAAATTACAGGTTTCACTCCTAAATACTTCAGTTGGCATAACTCTTAAAAATAAGCAAATTTTCCTACATAACCTAACATTATTTTCATAATTAATAAGTGATAAAAATAAATGAAGTAAACATTGTTGCATCACCTAAAATAGAAGGACTTTGAGGAAATGGGATCTATGCAAGCCTCCTGTCTCGAGTCTCAGAAGAATGATGAATTTGGCTTGTAAAATTGCAAAAATCCTGAATGAATATCAGCAGCATGCAAGAATGGATTTAAATGGACTTTGTGCCTAGCACTAATCTTACCAACCAGTTATATACAAAAAGTGTTACTGGAATCTTGCCAGTATCAACCATAAAAAAAAAAAACAAAACTTATGTAATGTGCCTAAAATTCCTCCTTTGCCTTTAAAAACTGTAAGTCCCTCAGAACATAATTGAAGTTTCTGCCTGAATTTTTATCTCCCCAATTGCAATTCCTAAGACCCCAAATAAGCACTTTCCTTTACAGCTTTGCTTTATTGTTTTACAGCCTTGTCTTTTCTTATTTGGCAAAAGATAACTGTAATTTTCCTTAATATCTCCAATGTCCAGACTATATTCAAGTTTCACAGACATCTTCTAAACTTTTTTTTGTTTATGTATTTATTTTGAGAGTGGGGGAAGGGTCAGGGAGAGAGGGAGAGAGAATCCCAAGCAGGCTCCATGCTGTGCTGGTAGGAGGCAACCATGAGATCATGACCTGAATGGAAACCAAGAGTCAGTTGCCTAACTGACTGAGCCACCCAGGTGCCCCTCAAATGTTTTTAAAATGCAGAAAAGCCATAGAAATCACCTCAACCTCAGGGGATGAGGTTTGAATGTAGGAGTAGTAGCCTTGAATCCCACTGACTCAAGTACATACTTCTGGGACCATTCTCTTTGGCTTCTTTTGCATTTGTGCATCCCTCATTCCACCTCCCTCTTCTGGTATTCACTGGTAGGGCATCTCTGAGCTTTGTTGTGTTTGCTCCTGTGCAGGGTGAGCACCAGGAGGTACCCCTAGGACCTTTTGGGGTCTGCAGCAGGGGGAGTGACCCCAGCCCTTTCAGCTCTGTCTGGACACAAGTGGATCCAGACTCTTCCTCTGGAGCAGGTGTCCTTGAGGGCTGGATGTGTGGACCCTGTGCTTGAATTCCACCTCTGTCACCTTTAAGCCAGGTGACAAATCCACAATGACAGAAGGAACCTGGGTAAGTCTTATCTGAAATTTCTTATCTGGGTTTCTTATCTGAAAATGAGGACATTTATAATGACTGTCTCTTCACTATTAGAGGAATGTCACCTGAAAACCACATAGCCAAGTATCTTCACTAAGAATAGTGATAACTGCTATTGTTTTTGTTGAGTGGTTATTAGATCTCACAACTATTTTGTGAGGTAGGTATAATTATCTGCATTTTTAAAAATTAATGTATTATTTATTTTTTTATTATTTATTTTTTATTAAATTATTTTTAATGCTTATTTATTTTTGAGACAGAGACAGAGTGTGAGTGGGGGAGGTGCAGAGAGAGAGGGAGACACAGAATCTGAAGCAGGCTCCAGGTGCCCCCAAAATAATGCACTATTTAAAAAACGAACTGTGGGGACCCTGGGTGGCTCAATCGGTTGAGTGACTGACTTTGGCTCAGCTCATGATCTCACAGTTCATGGGTAGGGCTCTGTGCTGACAGCTCAGAGCCTGGAGCCTGCTTAGGATTCTGTGTCTCCCTCTCTCTCTCTGCCCCTCCCCTGCTTGCACTCTGTCTGTCTGTCTGTCTCTCTCTCTCTGTCTCAAAAATAAATAAACATAAAAAAAAAAAAAAACACTGAGGTCCAGATTGGTGAAATTATATGCTTAGGTCACAAGCTAGCCAGTGATAAAGCTTACATTCAGAGAATAATGTCTTTTACACCCAGTCTCATAACTCTTCCTTATATCACAGCATCCAGAAGACTCAACTGTCCCTAAATCCCCAGCGGTAAAATTCTAAGTAAATATGGCTGGGATCTCACCATGTGACAAATATATTTTCAGATTTCTAATGTCACTTTAGATCCCTTCGTCCTATCCTGGTCCCTTCTGCTCTGCAGGCAGTTTATGTTTTAAGTCTGATATTCCAGGAGAGTCAGGCTTGTGATCCTAAAATTAATTTGATTCCAAGGCCCAGGTCCCAGCTCCCTTGGAACAAAGCCACTCTTGTAGGAAACCAGGGACCTCTGATAACAAGAACACCATTTTGACCTCAGATCTCTCTTCAAAGCTTCAGAGCAGAGGCAGAAGAGCCCAGAAGGGAGCCGACACTAGATTTTCATGGCCAGAAGCAGCTGTTGATCCCCTTACCCAAAATGAGCCAATTTTGGTGATGATGCCACCTCCATAAGTCACCACACAGTGTGCCAGTGAGCAGACTTGGACCTCCCTTGAGATGAGTGAGGTGAGCAGGGATGGCCCAGGGACAAGCTGCTTAGGAAAGGCCACTTCACTGGGAAGCTTGTGAGGGTGGGGTCTTGGGGTAAGAAATAACCAGGCAAAGGGAGGAAATTCTGTCTTCACTAACCCCTGAAAGGCCCCTAGTCCCTCCTTTCTCCACTCTTTATAAATGCTGTGCTGCACTCACACATGTATACTAGTGACTTTATCCTGACCTCACAGAATCCCAGAATGATAGTTCATGAAGGGTTTCCTTAGTCATCTCTATCTCATTTAAAAGCTTTAAAGAAATTGGGCCTCAAAACATCAGTGAATTGTCCAGGGACACATACTTTGTGACAAAGCGAGGAGGTAAAAACAGTGCTCTTCTTTCCCTTTTCACAGGTAAGTCACCAAAAACATCACAAGAGCCTTTTGAGAAACTTCAGCCAATTTAAAAGATTAAAAAAAACCCTTAGGGGACGCCTGGGTGGCTCAGTCGGTTGAGCATCTGACTTTGGCTCAGGTCATGATCTCGCGGTCCGTGAGTTCGAGCCCCGCGTCGGGCTCTGTGCTGACAGCTCAGGGCCTGGAGCCTGTTTCAGATTCTGTGTCTCCCTCTTTCTCTGACCCTCCCCTGTTCATGCTCTCTCTCTCTCTGTCTCAAAAATAATAAAATGTTAAAAAAAAATTTTTTTTAAATAATAAAAAAGAAAAAAACCCTTAGCTTAAAGCACCTATATCAATTTTAATGAAAGAGTAAGTAGCCTCCCACCAGTTGCTATTTTCATAGGTTTGATTTTAATCATGGATATGCATTGAGTTATATTGAATACTTTTCTGTATCTATTGCATTAAAGGTTTAGCTTATCTTTTCATGTACTTTAATTTTAATAATTCTCTGTTTCTTAGTTTTTCTATTAATCATAAGAACACATTAATTATTAAGTCAATAGAAAAAGAGTTTTTCCCCAACCAATGAAATGCTACGGGTTTAAATTCCCTTGATCACTTCACATCCACACATGGACGAGGGGTGCCATCTTTACATGGTTCCTTCCCATGGTTTTTCAAGTTCCAAAGGGCCTTTTCCTATGGGGCAACTGCCCCCCAGAGGGGGTGCTGAGACTTGGGGAGGTGAATGTATCAGTTGCAAGACAGGCCAGATCTCATGGTACCCTCCTCTTTCTTTCTCCTCAGCTGGACCACAGTTCTCTACACTCTCTCGAGACTCAGAAAAAGAACACATCTCAGGTGAGCCTTACTTTGTATTTTAATGGACTTATGAAGTTTGAAGGATCCATGTAGTAAATGGAAAAGTAAGAATAGAAATAGATCAAGTAAACACTGAGGGGAAAATATACACAATTTCCCCCATTAACTCTGATGTTTGCTGTTGGCTCTTGGTAGCTAGCCTTTGCCAGGCTACCTAGGTTCCCTCCAGTTTGCTTATATTTCAACTTAGTCATAAATGTGCAATGAGTTACACTGAGTGCTTTTTCTGTATCTGTTGAAGGAAAAGCATAATCTTCTTTCATTAAGATATGTATCTATAAAGGTATTTATAGAAGCACATGAGAACAGCCCTCTGCTTAACACTCTGGCACTACACTATGTATAGACCATTTGCCAAGTAACATCTTTTTTTATTAAGAAAGAACTGTTTGTAAGGAATGTGTAGAAGCATATGGGAACGGCCCTGTGCTTAACTCATTGAATTTACACTGTGTAGAAACCTTCTTTCAAGTAATTCTATTACGATATAAATGTTTATAAATGTGTGTGTAGATGCAAATGGAAATAGCTATATGCTTAATTCATTGAAAGTATATCATGTGTAAACCTTCTTTCAAGTAGTATCTCCTGTCATTAAGGTACAAGGGTTTGTAAAAGCATGTGTAGAAGCGTATGGGACACACTGTATGCTTTAGTCATGGACACTACACTGTGTATAAACCATCTTTCAAGTAACAAACATCTTGTTTCATTAAAATATAAGTGTTTTTAAAGTTAAGTATAGAAGTATATGGGAATAGCCACATGCTTACCTCTTTGAAACTACACTACATATAATGCATCTTTCAACTGACCTCTTCATTAAGACATTGTTTGCAAATGTGTGTATAGAAGCTAATGGAAATAGCTATATGCTTAACTCATTAAAAGTACATTGTGTTTTAAAAAATGAAGGAAAGGTATAATGTATTTTCTTTATAAATATTGTGAACATATGATAGATTTTCTAACATAAACTTATTCTGAATCGCTGCATAGACCCTACTAGCAATCAAGTGTGGTATATATGTATATGTGTATGTATATGTATATGTGTATATATATATATATATAGACACTGTGGAGATCTTTTCCCTAATACTATTTTTGGAATTTTTATTTCTATATCACAAGTTAGTTCATCCTATAATTTTCTAATATGTCTGCCCAATTATAGTATCATGCTTTTAGGCTCATAAAAGGAACTGGGATACATTTCCCTGCTCTTTCTCTACTTTGTTTTTTCTAATAATTTATATGAGACTTTTTGTAGACTTTTCTGAAACTCACTTACAATGAGGGTCTTGTGGGGGCTACAATATCTATCACACAAAAGTGAAGATTTTGATTATTGAACTACTTTATTAAGTGATCATGGGTTTATCTTTCATTTCTACATTTTAATATTTGTCATTAGTTTCATAAAAATTATAGGTTTATGTTTTAATGTGTTTTCTTAACCCAGTTTATAGTATTCTCATGATTTTAAAGTTATTTTCTGTGTTATATCAGCAATTCCTATTTGCGTTATTTTTGAAATTTCATTTTAATGCAGAGACTGTTAATTAAAAAAGAACAAAATATGTTCTAGTTGGCCTAATCAAAAATCCAGAATTTCCGTATTTGTGCGTGGTCTTGGAATTTTCTGCCAGCAGCATTGTCTAACTGCTGAAAGTAGAGAGGACTCACACTCACCATTTTAGTGCTTTGCAACTCCACCCCCAGCTGTCAGCATTTTTGTTCTATTTTGCATAAATAGCCTATTCATAAGGTTATAAAATCTAAAAAGGCATTGCAGTTTGAAAGGTCCACAAGACCACCTACAAGTTCAATCATTTGCTAGGACTTACGAACTCAGAAAAGTCATTATACTCAAGGGTATGGTTTATTACACAAAAAAAGATACAGAATAAAATCAACAAACAAAAGACATACATAGTGCAGAATCCAGATCTGAACTTTCAGTTGTCCTTTCCTAGTGGTGTCATGTGGACACTGTATACTTCCAGCAACAATGTGTGGCAACACACATGAAATATTGCTAGCCAGGAAGCCCACTCAAACCTTGATGTCCAGAGATTTAATTGATAATTAGTCACAGAGGCATGGCTGACCTTTGTCTTCAGAGGTCAAACTGATACTGCATGACCCAAGGCCTGCATCACAAATTACATTGTTAGCATAGACTATGGCATATAACACAGTCCTTTAGGCAAAGAGACTCTTATCAGGCAGGATATCCCCAGGGCTTAGAGAGTACCTCCCAGGAGCTGGACAAGAGCCAAACCTTTCTTTGGACAGGGCGGATCCCCTACTGCAAAAGTATACATTAAAAAATCCCATGGCCATCCCTGTCTTCATCTATCCCAGTGTCCTCTGCCTGCTGTAAGAAACCACTTTTGTTCTAAGTTTTTTGTATAACCTTTCAATTTTTAATTATGAAAAGGCAAGCAAAGATGGTTATGCTTATCCTAATTTTTAGCCAACAATTTGTATTCTATATATCCTGTTCCATTCCTTGCTTTTTTTAACATAATATATTCTAGATGCTATTCCTATCAGCACTTAGTGAAATTTTTTTTCTTTCTGAAGATATATATATATCTATATATATATATATACATACACTATATATATATATATATATATATATAATTCCATATATGTGTGTCCAAGGCTGGGGGAAAGGGAATTATAGGTTAAATGCTAGAAGTGGGGTTACCTGGTCAGAGGTAAATGCATTTTTAATTTTGATAAATATTGCACTATTGTCTTCCATAGAGATTGTAACATTTTGCATGCAAAGTATTTGTTCATTCATCATTCATTTAATTGAACATTTACTATGCACCAGGCACTGTTCTAGTCACTGGTAAGACAGTAATGAACACAATAAACAAAAATTTTTCCTCATGTAACATACATTCCAGTGACTAAAAAAACAGATAATAAACTTTTAAAAGTACATCATAGTTGTCACAGACTTTTAGTCTGGAGTTCTCTCTTGTCTAGCAAGAGAGCAGACAAAGAATTAAGTGTGAGAGAGGCTAATGTCTGGGATGAGACAAAAGCCCTGAGTAAGGGTCCTTCCTCTATTTTTATTAGGATCAGAAGGCTTACAAACATGATGAATGTGCAGAAAGAGACAAGAAACAGTGAACATTAACTCATGTGTGTGAGACAAAAGGTGGGTTTTGAAGATATGCGGTGTTAAGAGCTTTGGGTCAATAGAAAACAAAATCGGGGCACCTGGGTGGCTCAGTCGGTTAGGCATCTGACTTCAGCTCCAGTCATGATCTCAGGCACAGAGCCTGGAGCCTGCTTCGGATTCTGTGTATTCCTGTCTCTCTGCCCCTCCCCCACTCACACTCTGTTTCTCTGTCTTTCTCAAAAATAAATAATAAACATTAAAAATGTCAAAAGAAAAGAAAAAAAAAAAAAAGAAAAGAAAAGAAAAGAAAAGAAAGAAAAGAACAAAATCCCGGCACCAGGCAGATGGTTATCTTAGCTAGCCTAGAGGATAAGACAGATACAGCATGCTACCTCAGGGTCAACAAGGCACTTTAATTTTACTCATTAGCTTTGCTCAGGGTAATTTTACCCTGCTGGCCATCTATAGCCCTGTTTACCTGTTTACCTATTCTGGACCTTCTGTCCTGTGAAAGCAGCTTTCTGCTTTTATACTATGTTGGGGTACTTCCGCCCTGTTTACTTAATCTTGGGTGCTTTCATCCTAAGTCTTGTTAACCCATTGGTGCAAGCTCAGGGAATTCCTAAACTTATTCCCCACACATAGTATGTCAGAAGTTGAAGAATTGCTGTGGGAAAAAATTAAGCAGCAGAAGTTGCATGGATGGGGGTTAGAAGGACAGATTATAATTTTAAATAAAATAAATAGGCTTCCATGAGAAGGTATTTGAGAGAAACTTTAAGGAAAATGAAGTAGTAAGCCACTGAGGTATCTAGAGAATGTTTTATCCTGAGAAAGTAATTAGTGCAAATGTCCTGAGACAGTAATGCTGGAGGGGTTCCATGACAGCAGGCAGTCCAGTGTGACTGGAGGTGAATGAGTAACAGGAGAGTAACAGATGAAGAGGGTGGGTTATGTGGGGCCTCAAAGGCCATTGCAAGGAATCTGGCTCCTGCTGGAGCAAAACGTCAAACCAGCCATTGTGAAGGATTCCCCCAGACCCTAAGAGCATGGCTCAAGTGCAAGTGGTATGTTGTAGAACAAACTCCCAGGAAAGAGGTGTGAGGATACAAAGATTAAGACAGGAAAGAGGGAAAGCTAGTCTAAGAGTGGTCACAGTGATCACAGTGGGTCATGGGCTCACTCTCTGTGGAAACACTCCAAGGAAGCACAGGGGATGCCTCTCAGAGGGTTCCTCCTGGGAAAGGAGGTGGAGCATTTTGTCCCCTGGTTTTTGTTCTTAGTTGAGGGCTGTTCCTAGGTGCACTCAGCCCCCTGCACTCACTGCTGCATTAATCAATACTAGTTCCTTCGGGCTGGTAAACTTACAGAGTGGAATCAGTTACTACTTTTTAATGGCTAATGTCTCCTAAATTTTTGTCTTCATCTTAGACATCCCTTGTAAGCTCCAGAATTATATAAAGTGAAGTGGATAATTCCACCACTTTGTTCATAGATATTTTGAGTACAGTATGAGCACGATTGCCTCACTATGACCCTCTGCCCAATGCCATTCTCCTGTTCTTGCAATCTCAGTTTATGGCATTATTAGCACCCACCCAACTGCTCATGCATCTTTTCTCTGTAGACACCCAAGAAATTAATGACTGGGTTTTGTTTTTCTCTCTTATAGATTTGGTTTCCTTTGCTTCATCCCCATTACTTTGCCTTAGGATAGCTGGTCATCCTTTAAGTTGATTTTTTTCTGTTTTAAGATATTCTTCACTCCTGTTCTAGAGCATTGTTTCTGAAAGACAAATCTCGTCATACATAATACTCCCGGGGTTTACATGTATCTCTCTGTTGGTTCCCCATTACCCTGGCAGAGAATCTGAATGGGGTAAATGTCCTCTAGAGGAAAACAGGAAACCTATTTATAATTTTATCTTACAAAAAAATAAAGCACTAAGCTTCATTAGTGTATTAGTTTTCTGTTGCTGCCTTAACAGAACCACAAATTTAGTGGCTTAAAACAACATAAAGTCATTATCTTAGAGGTCTGAGGGTCAGAAGTCTCATACAAGCCTCTCCCAGCTAAAATCAAAGTGCCAGCAGATCTGCATTTCTTTCTGGAGTCTGTAGAGGAGAATATGTTCCTTTGCATTTTCATTGTTTCCAGAGGCCACCTCCTATTCCTTGCATGATGTGCACCTTCCTCCACCTTCTGAGCCAGCAGTGTCACATTCCCTGAGCCATCTTTTGTTGTCAGACCCAGCTCTGACCAAAGCTAGGAAATGTTCTGTTTTTAAGGATGCATGTGATTAGGATGTGCGTACCCAGATAATTTAGGATAATATCCTCATTTCAAAGTACTTAAACATTTTTAAAAATGTTTATTTATTTTTGAGAGAGAGGCAGAGTGAGTGAGTGAAGGAGGGGGAGAGACAGGGAGACAGAGAATCCAAAGCAGCCTCAATGCAGGGCTCGAACTCACAGACTGTGAGATAATGATCTGAGCCAGTCAGACGCTTAACCAACTGAACCACCCAGGAACCCCCTCAAAGTACTTAACCTTAATCAAATCTGTAAAGTCCCATTTGCCATGGAAGGTATATATTCACAAGTAGGCCACAAACATCTTTAGGGCACTATTATTCTATGTACCAAAATCAGTATTTTATTAACTGGAATTATAAGTATATAATATAAATAAATACAAATTAATTAAGGAAGGAGAAAAATATTTGTACAATGTATGAGTGCCTCAAAATATAAGACAAAGGGCCATAATAATCATCTTTAACAACAGTCAACAGTTGTAACAACTATTACAGGCAGCAGTGTCCTACAAGGACATGACTACAGAGTTTACCCAGGAGGACTAGAAGCAGCTGGACCCTGCTCAGAGGACCAGTATAGAAATGTGATGCTGGAGAACTACAGCCACTGTCCCAGTGGCAAGCACACCTTACCATGTGACTTCCTCAAGAATGTATCTATTTATTCTTTTTTAATATTAATCGCATTTGTAGAAGTATATTTAACAGCAATTTTTATTGTCCAGTTCACTGAATTTTGAGAAATAAATGCAGTTGATTTCTACCACCAAAATCATAGTGTCCTTGTAACCCTTGCTGTCATTCCCATCCTTTTTCTATTCCCGCCCCTCAGGGCCTTAGCAGCCACTAGAAACCACTCTTCTGCTTTCTATCATAATTGTTTGGACTTTTTTACAATTATATATAATGGAATGATACAGTGTATACTCTCCTTTGGTTTATTTCACTTGGCATAATGCTTTTATAAGGCATGTGGATTGTATATCAGTAGTTTATTCTTTTTATTCCTGAGTCATATTCATTTGTGTACATATACCACAATCTGTTATCCACTTCACAATTGATATATATTTAGGGTTTTTTTTTTCCAATTTGTGGTCATTATGAATAAAACTTATGAATGTTTGAGTGCAAACCTTTGTGTGAACATGTCATTTCTTATGTGTAAATACTGAAGAGTTGAATTCCTGGGACCTTTTTTTTAGGTTTACTTATTTATTTTGAGAGAGACAGAGAGATCACAAGTGGGAGAGGGGGAGGGAGAGAGACAGAGAGAAAGACAGTGAGAAAGAGAGAGAGAGAGAGAGAGAGAGAGAGAGAGAGAGAGAGAATCCCAAGCAGGCTCCATGCTACCAGCGCTGAGACTAGCTACAGGGCTAGAACCCACAAAGCTGCAAGACCATGACCTGAGCCAAAACCAAGAGTCAGACACTTAACTGACTGAGCCACCTAGGTGCCCCCAAACTTCCTGGGTCTTAAGGTAAGTGTATAAGTAACTTTACTAAAAATCGTTGGTGTTTCCAAGGGGCTATGCCATTTCTTATGCCTATTAACAATGTATGAGAGTCCTAGTTTCTCTGCACCCTTACTAACATTTGGTATTCTAAGTCTTACTATCTTCACCACTCTGTGTGTCTAATTGCAGGTTCTTAGGTTTTAATTTGCATTTCCCTAATAACTAATGAGGCTGTACATGCTTTTTGTGCCCTATTGCAGAGATCTCTGTCTAATGTAGAGTCACTAAGTACAATTTGGGAGGCCCCTGCACAAATCACTAGAACAACTCACAGAACTCAGAAAAGCCATTGTACTCATAGTTATGGTTTATTATAGCAAACAGATGCAGACTAAAATCCACAAAGAAAAGAGACATGAGGTATACCTCACTTCCTATTCCAGTGAAGTCATGTGGGAAGTACTCTTTGTCCCCAGCAACAATATATGGCAGGGCATGCAGAGTATTGCCAACCAGGGAAACTCAACCCAAGCTTTGCTGTCCCAGGTTTTTTATAGGGGGTCATAATGTGGGCATAGCTGACCACCTGCTTGACTAACCTCAGTCTCCAGCCCCTCCAGAGGTCAGGTGATACCATGTGAACCAAGCCCCACCCACCATAAATCAGATAAACAAAATCTGATCAACTAGGGCATCCCAAGAGCCTAGAGCTTACCTCTCCGGGATCTGGACAAGGGCCAGACCTTTCTCTGGGTAAAGTGAATCCTCTACTTCATACTAAGGCTTTCCTCCTGTTTCCTTTGAAAATTTCATAATTTTAGGTTTAATATGAGGTTTATGATCCATTGCCAGGTAATTTTTCTATATGATATAAAACTGGAATTGGAGTTCATTTTTCACATTTTGCTATCCAATTGTATCAACAATAATTGCACAGATTATTCTTTCCCCATTGAACTGCCTTGACACCTTTGTCAAAAAAAGTAATTGACCATAAAGTATATGAGGGGTCTGTTTCTGGACTCTATTTTGTTTCATTGATCTATATGTCTATCTTAATGTTAATACTACACTCTTAATGTAGCTTATAATACATTTTAAAATCAGGAAGGCTAAGTCCTCCAACATTGTTCTTTTAAGAACTGTTTTGGAATATATGGATTCTTTGTGTTCCCATATAAATTTTAGAATTATTTGCCGTTATCTTCAAAAACCCTCCTGGGATTCTGATTGGGATTGCCTTAAATCTGTGCTCAATTTGGGAATGACTCACATCTTAATAATACCGAGTCATTATGTTCCATGAAATGATGTACTTTATTTTGATCTCCTTTTATGATTCCCTGTGATTTAGGATTTTTCTTTATCTTTGAAATATTTTATAGTTTTCACTGTACCTGTCTGTGTTGGTTTCCTAGTACTGCCATAACAAAATACCACAGACTGAGAGGCTTAACCGACAGAAATTACTTTCTCACAGTTCTGAAGGCTAGCTGTCTAAAATCAAGGTATCATTTGGTTTTTCCAGAGGTTTCTTTCCTTGGCTTACAGATAGCCACCATCTGCCTGTGTCTCCATATGATCTTTCCTCTGTACACACATCTTTGTTGTCTTCAGATATGTCTAAATTTTCTCTTATAATGACAAAATCCAAATCGGATGAGGGTCCACCCTAATAGCCTCATTTTAACTTAATGACCTCTTTATACACAGTCACATTCTTAGGTACTGGGGATAGGGCTTCAACATAAGGATTGAGAAGGAGGGACACAGTTCAGTCCATCACACTATCTTACACATATGATCTGAAGTCTATTCTTTGTATCTTCATGATGTTTTTAAATTTTGATTTCCAGTTGTTTATTGGAAGTGTCTAGAAATATAATTGATTTATGTATATTTTTCTTCAATGAACTGGTTAGGACTTCCAATAACATTGAATACAAGTTGTGAAGGGGCACCTGGGTGGCTCAGTTGGTTAAGTGACCAACTTTGGCTCAGGTCATGATCTCGTGGTTCGTGGATTTAAGCCCCACATCTAGCTCTGTGTTGACAGCTCAGAGCCTGGACCCTGCTTCAGATTCTGTGTTTCCCTCTCTCTTTAACTCTCCTCTGCTCATGCTCTCTCTCTCTCTCTCTCTCTGTCTCAAAAAAAAATTAAAAAAAAAATGTTGTGAGAGGAGGCATCCTTGCTTTGTTCCTCATCTTAGAGGGAAGCTTTTGATCTTTCAGCACAAAATACAATGTTCCCTATAGGTTTTTCACAGTTGTCCTTTGTCAGGTTGAGGAATTTGTTCTCCTCATACTTGGCTCAGATTTTTTTCTTGTTTATATTGTCAATGGGCACTGAATGTTATTAAAACCTTTTCCTTTATCTTCTGAGATGATTGTATGTTTTTTCTTTTTGATATTATGAATTACATTGATTTTATTATAATAGTTTGAGGTATGTTGCATATCAGAGAATTCATCCATTTTTAAGTGTATAATTCAGAATTTTTTAGTGTATTCAGAGAATTGTACAATCACTTCAATTAATTTTAGCACATTTTCATCACCCAAAAAAAGCCTTGTACCCTTTAACTGTTACACACACACACACACACACACACACACACACACACAGAGTTGTTCCCATTCCTCCCAGCCCTGGACAACCACTAATCTATTTTGTGCTTATAGATTTGCCTGTCCTGAACATTTCAGATAAATGAAATCTTACAAAATATGGTCTTTTGTATCTGGCTTCATTTATTTAACATGTGTTGAAGGTAGATCTAGATTATGGAATCTATCAGTGCTTACTTTATTTTTATTGACAAATAATGTTTCATTATATGGATAAACTATATTGTATCTATTCATTCATCAGTTGATGGACACTTAGATTGTTTCTGCTTTTTGGCTATTATGAATAATGTTGCTATGAACATTCATGTATACATTTTTGTATAGACATATTTTCATTTCTTTTGGGTATATACCTAGGAATGGAATCATATGTAACTTTGTGGTGACATTTATGTTTAACCTTTTGAGCAATAGCCAGACTCTTTTTCAGAGGAGCTAGACCACTTTACCTTCCAACCAGAAATGCATAAGCGTTTCAATATCTACACATCTTCACCAACACTTATTTCCTATGTTTTTATTGTGACCATTTGAGGTGGATGTGAAAAGATATCTATTATGGTTTTGATTTGCATTTCCATAGTGACTAATAATGTTGACCATCCTTTCATGTGCTTATTGGCCATTTATGTATATTCTTTGGAGACATGTCTATGCAGATCCTTTGCCTATTTTTTAATCAAGTTATTTGTCTTTTTATCATTGCATTAAAAATTTATTTTTGGGGGCCCCTGGGTGGCTCAGTTGGTTAAGCGTCCAACTTCAGCTCAGGTCCTGATCTCACAGTCCGTGAGTTTGAGCCCCGCGTCGGGCTCTGTGCTGACAGCTCAGAGCCTGGAGCCTGCTTTGGATTCTGTGTCTCCCTCTCTCTCTGTCCCTCCCCTGCTCATGCTCTGTCTCTTTCTGTCTCAAAAATAAATAAAACATTAAAAAAATTATTTTTTTAGGTTTCCTTGAATTTTTATTTTATTTTTATTTTTTAAAATTTATTCACCGAATTCAAGTTAGTTCACATACATGTAGTATTGGTTTCAGGTGTAGAACCCTTACATATAACACACAGTGCTCATCCCAGCAAGTGGCCTCCTTAATTCCCTTCACCCATTTAGCCCATTGTCCCACCCATCTCCCTTCCAGCAACCCTCAGTTTGTTCTTATCGTTTCTTATGGAGCCTCTTATGGTTTGCCTCCCTCTGTTTTCATCTTATTTTTCCTTCTCTTCCCCTATGTTCATCTGTTGTTTCTTAAATTCCACATATGAGTGAAATCTTATGGTGTTTGTTTTTCTCTGACTTATTTTGCTGAGCATAATACACTCTAGTTCCATCCACGCTGTTGCAAATGGCAAAATTTCATTCAGGGGCACCTGGGTGGCTCAGTTGGTTGAGCGTCCAACTCCTGGTTTAGCCTCAAGCCATGATCTCTGGGTCGTGGTGAGCCCTTGAGCCCTGCACCAAGCCTTGCACTGAGCATGGAGCTTATTTAACATTATCTCTCAGGTCACCTGGGTGGCTCAGTTGGTTGAGTGTCTAACTTCAGCTCAGGTCATGATCTCACTGCTCATGATGTCGAGCCCCGCATGGGGCTCTGTGCTGACAGCTCCCAGTTGGGAAACTGAAACCTGCTTCACATTTTGTGTCTGTCTCTCTGCCCCTCCCCCTGCCAAATATAAATAAACATTAAAAATTTTTTTTTCTCTTTCTTTCAAAAAAAAAACCACTAAAAGTTCCTTTGTAGGGGTGCCTGGTTGGCTCAGTTGGTAGAGCATTCAACTCTTAATCTCAGGGTCATGAGTTCAAGCTCTATTTTGGGCATTGAGCCTACTTAGAATTAAAAATAATAATAAAATAAAGAATAAAATAAAATTTCTTTATATATTCTAGTGGTCAGAAGTGGAAGTCCTCATGCAGTGTCTTTTTTAAAACCCAGTACACATGGATGTTTCCAGATTTAACGTTATTTAGGTTTATGATTCAGGGGTTTAAGGATATTGATAACTTTTGAGCATCAGAATATTTTTTTTTTACTATTCCCAAAAGGGATCACATAAAGCTGGACCTTCTTTAACATTCAGAAATATTGAAGCCTATGCAATTGACCAAAAGTTTACATTATTTGCCTTTTACAGGGTATCATTTCACAAACCTAAAAGTGATCTTCAAGTTAGAGAAAAGAAAAAATCCATGGTTATTACATGGATTATTACAGGAAGAATTTCTAAGCAGAAGATCCTCAGATGAGTTACTGAGTACTAACAGATGGTATCTAAGGGAAATTAGATGCAAAGTAGACAGAGATGAGCATCTTCACAACCTTTATCTTTGGAAAAATTGAAAACTAGATCCAAAAAAACAGTGGAAGGGGAAGAGTGTGACATAAGGGATGCAATATAAGCATGTTCATTTTTTCATCTTTATAAGTGGGAGCCCAGTTATCTCATTTATAGCTGACAAATTAAATAATGCAGTTATATTTAATATAAAAAAAAACCTAAGGTTATAAAAGCAATTAAAATTTGTATAAAATATAGAGGTGGGGGAAGATGACGGCACAGTAAGAGGATCCTAGGCCTGCCTTGACCCATGAATACAACTAGATAAATATCAAATCATCTTAAATATCCCAGAAATCGATCTGAAGACTAGCAGAAAACTCCACAACTAAAGGGAGAGAAGAGGCCACATCAACGAAGGTAGGAAGTACAGAGACTGGGCTTGGGAGAGAAACAGTTCTTGGCAGCTGTGTTGGGGAGGGTGTCATGGTTATGGAGA
This sequence comes from Lynx rufus, assembly GCF_022079265.1. Classification (NCBI taxonomy): domain Eukaryota; kingdom Metazoa; phylum Chordata; class Mammalia; order Carnivora; family Felidae; genus Lynx; species Lynx rufus. Next base: position 31,025,546 of record NW_025814824.1, on the reverse strand, counting down.
AGTATAAGAGACATACTAGCACACATGGGAGCACACGGGGAAAACAGACCCCCATAGTAATTGGCTGACAGAGTGAGAGGGCCTGAATTTCATGAGTTCTTGCAACCAGTGGGACTTAAAGCCTAGAGTTTTAAAGGTCAGCATGCTCTGAGAGAGCACAGAGGACATTGGAACTGCTCATGAAGACAAGGGAGGGCAAACATCCTACAGACATACAGTGCGAAATAGTGATCAGAAGAGCAACTGGGGCACACAGTGGGGAGGTTAGTTGCTCATCTTAGAGCATGTCTCACAGAGGCAGCATTCATGGAGAGACCATCCAGAAATAAAGGAACTAGCCATTTCTCTCCCTTGCTCCTCAGCATAAGCACAGGGCCACCTGCAGGAACCAGTCACTTCCTAATTGCTTACACCAAGCCCTGCTTTCCAGTGCTTTGGTGGAACCATCATTCCCAGTCATGCTTGTCTCAATCACAGCATAGGAGACCTCTTCACCAAAGACAAGACTAAACCCCTCCAAATGCTGCATCTTCCAACCTGGGAATTTTGTGAGGCCTTGCTTCCAATGGCAGAGGTGACAGATCTCATTTCACAAGCAGACCAGAGCACACGCAGTTGAAAGGTACCACATTCAGGCCAGGGACAAAACACTGCCCAGAACAGGTAAAGACAGCCTCGCAGATGACTGGCCTAAAGGATAAAACAGCCAGGACACAACAGCAAAGTGCATGCAACATGAATTGGAGACATTCCCAGAAGTTCCAGGCCCTGGGGAACAGAGGACACTACACAGCAGGACTCTACAGGACAAATAAGATAAATGAGAAGACAGAGGGCCAGAGATCTAAGCAAAACACATATGAGTACATGCCTGGTGGAGAATTTAAAGCAATGATAATAAGAATACCCACTGGACTTGAGAAAAGAGTGGAGTACATCAGTGAGACTATTAATACAAAAATAAGAAAAACATAGCATAGCAGGGATAAAGGGTTAGTAAACAAAATGAGAAATATGCTTGATGGCATGAACTGCAGGCTGGAAGAAAAAGATGAATGAATCAATGACCTAGAAGACAGAGCAACAGAAAGTAATAAGCTGAACAAAAGAGAAAAAAAATTTTTCTTGAAAAACAAGAATATGGGGCGCCTGGGTGGCGCAGTCGGTTAAGCGTCCGACTTCAGCCAGGTCACGATCTCATGGTCCGTGAGTTCGAGCCCCGCGTCGGGCTCTGGGCTGATGGCTCAGAGCCTGGAGCCTGTTTCCGATTCTGTGTCTCCCTCTCTCTCTGCCCCTCGCCCGTTCATGCTCTGTCTCTCTCTGTCCCAAAAATAAATAAACGTTGAAAAACAAGAATAGACTTAGGGAACTCAGTGACTCCATCAAATGTAATAACATTTGTATTGTAGGAATCCCAGAAGAAGGAGAGAGAGAAAAGGAGGCAGAGAGTTTATTTTAAGAAATAATACCTGGGGAACCCAGGTGGCTCAATCTGTTAAGTGTCCAACATGAGCTCAGCTCATGCATGATCTTGCAGTTGTAGCCCCATATTGGGCTCTGTGCTGACAGCTCAGAGCCCGGAGTCTGCTTCAGATTCTGTGTCTCCCTCTCTCTGTCCCTCTCCTGCTCACTCTGTCTCTTTCTCTCTCTCTCTCAAAAATAAATAAACATTAAGAAAAAAGAGAAATGAATAATACCTGAAAACTTCCCTAATCTAGGAAAAGAAACAGATATCCAGATCCAGGAGGCCCAGAGAAACCCTAACAAAATTGACAAAAGCAGATTCATACTAACTTATATTGTAATTAAAATGTAAAAATCTAGTGATAAAGGAAAAATGTTTAAAGAAATACAAAAGAAAACAGTTACAGACAAAAGAAACTCCATAAGTCTACCAGCAGATTTTACAGCAGAAATTTTCTAAGCCAGAAGGGAGTGGCATGATATAGTCAAAGTGTTCAATGAGAAAAACATGTTAGCCAAGTATATTCTATCCAGCAAAGCTATCATTCAGAATAGAAGGAGACATACAGAGTTTTTCAGTAAAACAAAAACTGAAGGAGTTCATGACCACTAAGCACCCTACAAGAAATATTAAAAGGGACTCTTAGTAGAAAGGTAAGACCATAAGCAAGAGTATAAAAAAAAAAAACACAAAAGAAGTAAAAATAAGTATACTTGTAAAAATCAGTAAAGGTATGCACAAAATAAAAGGATGTAGAATATACCATATACCTAAAATCTGGAGAAGAGAGGGGTAAAGAATGAGTTCAAGCTTAAGTTCAATCACTATAGGCTACTATATGCAGAAAATGTTAAATACAAACCTAATGGTAACCACAAATTAAAAAAACACTAATAAATATGCAAAGAAGAAAGAAATAAATCTAAATATATCACCAAAAATAACCCAGCAAACCATGGAAGAGAAAAAGACAAGAAAGGATCAGAGAAAATCTTCAGAAACAACCACAAAACAAGTAGCAAATGACAATAAGTCCATGTCTATAAATAATTACTTTGGGGGCGCCTGGGTGGCGCAGTCGGTTAAGCGTCCGACTTCAGCCAGGTCACGATCTCGCAGTCCGTGAGTTCGAGCCCCGCGTCAGGCTCTGGGCTGATGGCTCGGAGCCTGGAGCCTGTTTCCGATTCTGTGTCTCCCTCTCTCTCTGCCCCTCCCCCGTTCATGCTCTGTCTCTCTCTGTCCCAAAAATAAATAAACGTTGAAAAAAAAAAATAAATTTAAAAAAAAAATAAATAAATAAATAATTACTTTGAATGTAAAAGGACTAAATGCTGCAGTCAAAAGACAAAGAGTATCAGAATGGATAAAAAAACAAAACCTATCTATATGCTACCTACAAGAGACTCATTGCAAACCTAAAGACACCTACAAATTGAAATTGAGAGGATCCATTACCATCTATCATGCTAATGGATGTCAAAAGAAAGCTGGATTACCAATACTTGTATCAGACAAAATAAACTTTAAAACAAAGACTATAACAAGAGACAAAGAAGGACACTACATAATTTAAAGGAGACACCTAACAAGAAGATATAACAATTTTAAATATTTGTGCACCCAACATGAAAGCACCCAAATATTTAAAAGAGTTTATAACAAACATAAAGGAACTAATCAATAATAATACAATAATAGTAGGGGACTTTAAAACCCAACTTACATCAATGGACACATCATCTAAACAGAAAATCAATAAGGAAGCAATATCTTTGAATGACACACTGGACCAGATGGATGTAAGAGACACATTAAAGCATTCCATCCTAAAACAACATAATACACATTCTTTGCAAGTGCACATGAAATGTTCTCCAGAATAGATCACATATCAGCCCAAAAAACAAGCCTCAACAAATACAAAAGGATCAAAATCATACCATGCAATCTCTCTGATGACAATGCTATGAAACTAGAAGTCAACCACAAGAAGAAAATATGGAAAGACCACAACTACATGGAGGTGAAATAACATGTTACTAAACAATGACTGGGTCACCCAGAAAATAAAAGAAAAAATATTTTAAGTATATGGAAACAAAAATGAAAACACAATGGTTCAAAATCTTTGGGATGTAGCAAAGTGGTTTGAAGACAGAAGCTTATAGCAATACAGGTCTACATCAAAAAGCAAGAAAATTCTCAAATACACAACCTACCCTTACACCTAAAGGAGTTAGAAAAAGAACAACAAACAAAACCTAAAACCAGCAGAAGAAAGGACATAATAAAAATTACAACAGGGGCGCCTGGGTGGCGCAGTCGGTTAAGCGTCCGACTTCAGCCAGGTCACGATCTCGCGGTCCGGGAGTTCGAGCCCCGCGTCGGGCTCTGGGCTGATGGCTCAGAGCCTGGAGCCTGTTTCCGATTCTGTGTCTCCCTCTCTCTCTGCCCCTCTCCCGTTCATGCTCTGTCTCTCTCTGTCCCAAAAATAAATAAACGTTGAAAAAAAAAAATTAAAAAAAAAAATTACAACAAAATAAATGCTATAGAAACTAAAAAACAATAGAACAGATCAATGAAACCAGGAGCTGGTTCTTTAAAAAAATTAATAAACCTCTAGAGAGATTTATAAAAAAGAAAAGAGAAAGGACCCAAATATATAAAATCACAAATAAAAGGTGGTGGGGGTTGAGGGAGGGGCAGACTCAGTCTTACCAGCTGAGAGATCTTGTAGCAAATGCAAAAGGAATCGTCCTCCAGCCTTGTAGGCCTCAGACCTCCTAAGGATACCTGAACCTCTAACACCCAACCTGGGGTGTGTTGGTTAGGTGTTCATGTGCTAATCTGTCCTACTATGTGCATGGCATTAAGAAGTCAAATGGCCTCTGTTAGTCTCTGAGATTAGATGGTCCACTGAGGGAGTCTTCTGGCGACAGAGTCTTTAACGTGTTTTTTATTAGCCCATTCACCCTTGCAATTAGGCCTGCAGCAGTGGGACTGTATGGCAGGTGGAAAGTCCATAATATGTCCCAGGCCTCTGTGCATTCTTGGACTTCATGGCTGGTAAAATGTGTACCTCGATCTGAGTCAGCATTCCCTACATATTCTCTAGTCCTGTGGTAGTGTCCACAAAGATTAGTGCATACTTGGGAACTTCTGATACCGGCAAACAGCCTATGTAATCTATTTGCCATCAAGAAACAGGGCATATAGTCCACCCAATATGACCCGAGGTATAGCACAATGGCTCTCATCTGAGGTGGCACTGGAGGCACTACTTGTCAGCAGCTTGTAGTCAGAATATTTTAAAGGCAAATATATGGGGCGCCTGGGTGGCGCAGTCGTTTAAGCGTCCGACTTCAGGGTCACGATCTCGCGGTCCGTGAGTTCGAGCCCCGCGTCGGGCTCTGGGCTGATGGCTCAGAGCCTGGAGCCTGTTTCCGATTCTGTGTCTCCCTCTCTCTCTGCCCCTCCCCCGTTCATGCTCTGTCTCTCTCTGTCCCAAAAATAAATAAACGTTGAAAAAAAAAATTTTTTTTTAAAGGCAAATATAATCTCTTTACTATTTCCTAAGTAGTTTTGGGATCTCGGTGTCCTGATTTATCATGGACCCATTTTGCTACATCAGACAGAGTCAGCATTTCCTCCAGCAGAAGGGTGCGTGCCTGAGCTAGAGTGGCTGCTTCATAATTGCCGGGTAGTATGGATGGGGAGTACGCAGACATGTGCCATACTTGGACAGCTGCATCCAGTTTAGTGCATACTTCCCCAATAGCTTTCCATAGTTCTGCTCCCCACAAGGGAATATTTAATACAGACCAGACTTTTCTATGCCATTGTGGCATCCATGTTGTTAACCCTTTCCACTCTTCCCAGCTATCAGTGACCAAATCAATGGGCATGGTTTCATGTGTCAACACAATTAATATTGCTCTTAATTCTGTGCACCAGACTACTTTTAGTTCCTTCTTCAAACCAAAGTACATCACAATCCAGGAAGACAGCAGAGGAAGACCAAGTAGGGGAGTTTCCCAGGCAACTGCCATAAGTGCACCACTACCCCTTTCTTTACTTGAGTGAGGGGAGGCACAAAGTCAATGACTGGAAGTTGGGTGGGGTCAACCTAAGTGACCAGCCCTAGTAACAAGTGCAGTTCATGAGATGGGGGGTACGGGGGGGAGGATTGTAAGTGCTCCACTGCTGTAGATAAGTGTGCCATTTCTGTAAGTTGTTTACGTGAGCACCGGCACTCTTAGGTTTGCTGAACATGTATTTAACCTGTACTCTTACTGAGAAGGAGGTTCATACTGTCACAGGCAGGTGGCTGTCAGTCCTTCCATCTGTTGCAGGGCAAGATAAACAGTTAATAATTTTTTCTGGGGGGAGGTGAGGTCTGTGCCTGGTTTCTCTTCCATAATTAAGGCCACAATTCTAATGGGATTCATTTCCATTTTGTCATTGCCACAGACCACAGCCAAACCTTTCTGGATATGAACTCACATCTAATACACAATTCACATCTATCATCAATACCTATAGGGCCTGTACTCATCTTACTGCCATTTTTGCCTTTTAGAAAGCCTCTTGTTGGTTAACACCCCAATCCCATCAGCTTCCTTTCTTAAGTAAGGTATACAAAAGTCTAAAGATCTGCCTAGATGAGGACCAAAAAGTCTCCAGTAATCCAATAAGCCAACAAAAGCCTGTAATTCCTTTACTGGTTCAGGGATTGGGAAGGCTTGTATTTTATCAGTGACTGCCTCTGGCACCACTTTTGCCTTACCTGCCCAGATGACACCCAGGACACTGGTCCTGCCCTTGGATCTGGTCACTATTTACTTCTATTCCTTGTGACTTCAAGTGCACCTGTAATGACGCAGCTGCTTGAGACAGGGAGGATTAATCATCACAAGTTAACATTACATCATCTATGTAGTGATAAAGCACCATCTCCTCTGGCAATACCCAGTTTTCCTCTGGCTACCATCCTATGACAAATTGCAGGACTATGGAGGCACTTTTGAGGCAATGCCTGAAAGAACCATCATCTCCTATTGCATGTAAAGGTGAACTGGTCTTGGGATTCAAGTTCTAATGGAATGCTGACGAGGGGGTTAGATAGGTCCAGTACATAATGGTATGTCTTAATAGATGCTATGATTTTTTTTTTCTAATAATAAGACTATATTAGGCACCATGGCATGGCTACATGGAGTAACTTTACTGAGTTCCCTACAATCTATTGTCATTTACCAGGTTCCATTAGATTTCTTTATAGGCCGAAGTGGACAATTTTTTTTAACTTTTATTTAATAACATTTTTTTTTTTTTTTTAGAGAGAGAGAGAGAGAGTTCTTGAAAGGCGGAGAGGGACAGAGAGAGAGAGAATCTTAAGCAGGCTCCACGCTGAGCATGGGGCTTGATCCCACAACCCTGGGATCATGACCTGAGCTGAAATCAACAGTCAGATGCCCAACCCACTGAGCCACAGGTACCTCCAAAATGGATTAGTGAATGGGATTGTTCAGTAGGCCTTATTACACCCACCTTTTCTAACTCTCTAATATTGGCAGTGATTTCTTTATGCCCCCCAGGTAACTTATATTGTTTTATAGTTATTACTTTCCAGGGAACTGGCAGCTGTATAGGTTCTCATTTTGCAGGACCCGCATAATGGGTTTCACTACTAAATTTGCCTGTAGTTGTAGTTTGATCCAGATCTTGTATAGATGTTTATCTATACCCAAAATATATTCTGGAATAGGGGAATTATGCACTAAAACAATAGCAAGGAGGAAGACTGACAGTCTGTAGGTAAAGATTAGTTTCTCTGACCTTGATAATTTGTCTCCCATAACTATCAATTGCCTTTATTTCTCCCTGAAATATTGAAGGGCTTCCATAGATAAGTGTGCATTGAGCTCCAGTGTGTATTAAAGGTAGTACAGTCTGTTAGTGGAAGACTAATAAATGGTTAATGCAAAATGGGGCCTAGTCACCTCCTCTTGCACTCACTAGAGGGCAATGTTGGTCTAACCCCTAGTCTTTAGGGGTAGGGGTATCCGCCCTGAAATTCCTCCACTAGTAGAAGTGCATTTGGTGACATATCTGGCTTTTTTGAGTCTTCCTTCCAGGAAGTAAACTGCTTTCCGTTAGGCTTAGCAAGACCAAACTGGGTTGTTTGCTATATTTTCTTCTGGGATCCCAGATAATATTAGATCTTGCCATAATTGCTTATAAGAGACCTTGATGGGCCCCTTTCTGCCATTTTATAGTGGGCAAGATCCTTTGTTTTTCCATTTCAACCCATCTGTTTCCTTTATCATGGATTCTTTTGAGGTCACATTAAGTCAACAACCATAGCACTTACTATAGCAATGGGCCGATTAACCATAGGGGAAGAGACAGATACTGAAGTTCCATTCCATAACCCTGTGCCTGACTCTAAGATATGGTCTTTCATATCAGAGGAATATAATTCATCTGGGCCTCTAAAATGTTGGGCATAAATGGTATGTTTGATTCCAAATTCACATACAATTTCTTTATAGTTCTTCCATAGAGGTCTAGCACAACAGAGCTGGAGAAACATTCCCCTCGTTAGGCTAAGTCATCTTAATGCTATCATTTATCCAATCAACCAAATTAGCTAAGCACCTGCAGTTCTCACCCATGCAGGCAGCACAAACCTTTGTTGCAGCGTGAGTTGTGCAGAGGCTGACCAAGTGGCCAAATCTCCCCACATGGCAGTAGCTGACCAGCTTGAGATTTCTCCCACAGACAACAGGTTTTTTTCACATGGCCTTTTTTACCCACGCTTGTTTCATTTTCCATCTCTTGGCTGGCTCAATAATTGTTAGAAGGTTGAGGAGGGTCAGGAAAGTATCCTACAGACTGAGAAGGCACTTTAAGACTAAAAAACAAAAGTAAGCCACTATATGACTATTTACACAGAGTTTTATTCAGGGCAACTTACTGACAGAGGGGATCAGGTGGAAGGACAATACAGGCAGCATACAGCCATTCTTTACCCCCATTCTCTACCAAAACTGGACCTTAATCCCAAACTTTTCTAGAATGATGGTGCGGTCACAGGGAAATTATCTAAAGTGGTGTCATAATGACGATCTCTACTCATTATCTAAGTGGGGCATTCATGTACCACTCATCTCTACTATTTACCTAAAGTGGAGCCTACTGTGTGACACTTTAGGGAAGACCAGAACAAGCCCTTCCATATTCTGGTCAGGGCATACGGTAACCTCCATGGGGCCTGGAATACATAATGTGGGGAAGGTCTTTGCATGGGCATAAACAAGATGGAGGGCCAAAGATGGAGTCAGTGTTATCAGCACTCCTACAGTAGGATAATTAAATAGACCCATGGAATAATAAAGAGCACAAAGACAAATATGCCTTAATCAGTTTTTTCCTGAGAAATTATGGCAGAATGCATGGGAGAGCTATTCATATGAAAAATGACACTGTACCCATAAAATTTTCCATATAACATATGTCAATTTGGGGGGATTAAAGGCTGGCTCATATAAAGCAAAACTATAAATATTTTTGAACATAATATAGGAGATATAACCTTTATTACTCTGGATAGGGAAAGATTTGACACTAAAAAACACTAACTATACAAGAAAAGATTGATAAACTTTACTATATTAAAGTTCAGAATTGTAGACATCTAAAGACACCATAGAAAGAGAAAGAAGATTAGGTAGAGAATAGCAGAATCTATTTTAGTACACGGAACCAAGACAGGACTAGTATCCAGATTATATAAAGCACTTCTACAAATCTTTGAAGAAGAAGGAAAGCAACCTAGCAGAAAAATGGGCAAACGACTTAATTAGTAACTTTTACAAAGAGGAAATCTGCGTGCCCAGTAAACATGGAGAAAGATATTTAACCTCATCAGTTATGGGAGAAATACAAAATGAAACTGCACCATGGTACCACTACAAATTTATAAAATTGGCATAAATTAAGAGTCTGACAATATCAGGAGTGGATGAGGACATGAAGTATCAGACTTCATCCACTGCTAGTGGAGTTAACTAATATGATTGCTTTTGAAATCAGTAGGCATTCTGTAGTAAATTAAAGATATATATACCTGTGGTAAACAGCAGTCTTAGTTCTAAAATTTTTCAATTACTTGGTAGAGCGATTAAGATTGCTAATCAAAAAAAAAAAATTAAAAAAAAAAAAAAAAGGGGCGCCTGGGTGGCGCAGTCGGTTAAGCGTCCGACTTCAGCCAGGTCACGATCTCGCGGTCCGTGAGTTCGAGCCCCGCGTCGGGCTCTGGGCTGATGGCTCAGAGCCTGGAGCCTGTTTCCGATTCTGTGTCTCCCTCTCTCTCTGCCCCTCCCCCGTTTTCATGCTCTGTCTCTCTCTGTCCCAAAAATAAATAAACGTTGAAAAAAAAAATTTAAAAAAAAATAAAAAAAAAAAAAAGATTGCTAATCAATGACCTTAAAATAGGGAGACTATCCTGGATTATCCAAATGGGTCCAAGGTAATAACACGGGTATTTAAAAGTGGAAGAAGAAAGCAGAAGAGTCAGAAAGATGCCAAAGGGAAGTGGAGAGATTTGAAGCCTGGAGGGACTTGATCACCATTGCTGACTTGAAAAACAGAGAAAGGGAGCCATAAGCCAAAAAAATGTGGGTATCCTCTATAAACTGACAGTGAACAGGAAAGAACTTTAGTCCTCCAACCACTAGAAATTGAATTCTTTTAAACAACAGAAATAAGCAAGGAAAGAGATTGGCCTCCAAGTATCTCCAGAAAGGAATACATCTGTGGCAGCACCTTGATTTTAGCCTAGTGAGAGCGGTGCTGTACTTCTGACCTGCAGAGCTGTAAAATAAGAAGTTTGTGTTGTTGAAGCCACTATGTTTGTGTTAGTTTGTAGATAACCTCACAGCCAGGCTATTCTGCTCCTGACATAGTCTATGGAGTATCATTGTAGCAAAGGGAATGGACCAACTTATTGCTACAAACAAGATCATGGATAAATCTCGCGATGTTAAGCAAAATAACCAAGACAAACATGATTATAATAAACTGTAATTCAATTCATATAAAGCAACTTATAAAACCAAGCTGTATTTTTGTAGGCATATATACGTGGGTTGTAAAACTTAAAGAAAAGGTAGGAAGTGATTACAAAATTCATGAAAGATGGGACCCAGAAGCATGAAAAACTTGTGCTCAAGAAAGAATACATGATACTTCACAAATCTAATCACTTTATATTTCTTAACCTGGATGGTGATCCCTTAAATGTCCATTTTATGCTACTTGGTAACCTGCACAGAGTAGTTTTTGCACATTTGTTAGGTTTCATGTTTGTAAAAAAGGCAAAATGAGATAAACCAATGAATGGGAGATGTCATCTGTTACAGGTACAACCCACACAGGGTTTGCTTTTATAAAAGACAAAGAATTCAGACCTCATTTTCTCAGTATTGCCTTCTATGACCACTCTATTTAAAATCCCTCACTTCAGTCTACTTTTCCCTTCCTTGTATTTATTCTCTGAAACATTCATCACCTCTTATTACCCCTGAAATCATGTATTTCAGAATTTCCAATTATCTGCCAAAATTGAAAATTTTCTGTGGCACCTCTTCTCTCCCACATAACAGTTCTGCTTCATTTGATGGTGCTTATCATGCTTCTTAAAATCCATCCAATTTGGGGTTAGACATGCTTGCCTAAATGCTTATTCTAATCTAGTCTGCCTTGTTTAAAGTTGTATTTCAGTGCCTAGAACAAAATAAAGTGCCCAATAGGGTGTGGTAGGCTGAAGAATATCCCCAAGAGTTACCCAGGTTCTAATCCCAGGAAACTGTGAATGTTACTTTATCTAGCAAAAGAGACTTTGCAGCTGTGATTAGGTTTAAAATCTTGAAATAAAGAGATTATTCTAGATTATCCAGGTGAGCCCTAAATGCAAGTGCATACATATATTCCACTGCCAGTTTCCTTTTTAAATAATTGTTTCTAAAGAATGAGAATGCAGGCATTATGCATTTGGTATTACTTTATTGTTGGAAAACTGGACAGGAAACCAGAGTCAAATAAAATAATACATAATAATATGTATATAAGCTACATTCCAAAAGAAAAATGTTAAATTTCATACAGTGTTTCCAATTTTTTTATTTTTAAAAGATTGCCAACTTGATAACCTTTTCAAGAAGTGTCCAGAAAATTAAGACAAATGTTTGTAGGAAATTTCATTTACCAACGACAACACATTGAGAAGGCAAGCCTAACAGTAAGTACATTGAGAGTTCTCAAAGGGGAGAAATCCTATAAATGTAATGAATGCTCACGTTCAGTATGACTAAAATTTTCAGCCATAAATCAAGCTTCACAAATTATCGGAGTATTCACACAGGGGAGAAACCTTACAAATATAAAGAATGTAAGAAAACTTTTAGAGATAAATCAACCCTCATATACATCATAGAACACACACACAAGGGAAACCTTAAAAATATAATGAATGTGGAAAAACTTTCAGCCACAAATCAAGCCTCAGAGATTATCAGAAAAATCCACACAGGGGAGAAATTCTATGAATGAAATAAATGTGGGGAAGCTTGCAGCATAACAACAGGTCTAAGGACTCATTTAAAAAACTTTATGAACACAATGGATGTAGGAAATTTTTCAGTCAGAAGTCATACTTAAGAGAATACAAGAAGACTAACATAGGGGATTAAGCATATGACTGAAATCATTAGGTCAGAAATCAAGCTTCAAAAGGTATCAGACACACACATAGATACACACCTATGGGTGGATGAGTGTGAGAAAGATTTCAGCCAGAGGTCTGGGCTAGAAAATCGAAGAAGTTACACACAGAAGCAATCTTATGAACTTAATGTACATAGAAAAATCTTCTATAAGAAATCACTATATATCAGATAACTTACGTAGAAGATAAAATCTTGAAATCTACTGTGGATGGGTGATTTTTAAGCCAGAGCACAATCCTCATTGGGTATCTGAGCATTCTCCCAGGAAAGGTCCCTTGAAGGCAATGAATATAGGAAATAATTCTGTATGAACTCAATCCTCAACAAACTGACACTGTGAAGAAAGTTGTAATAACCTACAAACTTTCTGACAGTGACTAAACTTTGTTGAACACCACATAAATCACACAATGAAGGAGAGTAATAAATATGTTGGCTAAAAGCCAATTTGTAGTATAAAAGAAATACATAGATGGGAGAGACCTCATAGTATATCAAAACACAGGAAAGAATACAACATTTCAATATCTAGAGAGAAGACTTTATCAATAAATTATTTCTCTTTTTTTATTATTTTTTTAATGTTTATTTTTGAGAGAGAGACAGAGACAGAGCGCTAGCAGGGGAGGGGCAGAGAGAGAGAGGGAGACACAGAATCCAAAGCAGGCTCCATGCTCTTAGCTGTCAGCACAGAGCCCAACACGGGGCTCGAACTCATGGACCACAAGATCATGACCTGAGCTGAAGTTCGGACACTTAACTGACTGAGCCACCCAGGCGCCCCAAGAAATTATTTTTCAATGAAAGATCACTAAAATGTAAATGTTTTGGATGTATGAAAGTTCTCAACAAAGCTTCAGACTTTATTATCTATCAGTGATTGTACTGGGGGGGGGGGAAACTATAAATTTGTGAAAAATAAGTAAAAGGCTTTATCTAAAATTGTTCGTTCAGAACTCTTGTTTCATGTGTAATATAAAAACATTCAATATACAACAAAACATTCATAGATATTCACTAGAACAGGCAACTTCAAAAGGCCAGAAAAAAAGTTGCATAATTAGAACTGCATCAGATAAAATGTGAATATTCTCTGGTTCCTCAGCATTTGTGAGGACGTACATGTGTACATGCCACTTAGTTATTTGTTGTGTATATATTAGAATCCAACATCATTGTAGAAATTTAAAACTTTTACCTTCTTATTATTGTAACAAAACTATGACTTTCTACATATACATTAATGACAAATTACCCTTATGGAAAATACTTGAAAATGTCAACCATATCATGTCCTATTGTCGTCTGACATGTCTATATAGGGAAAGTTAGTGTTGCTCAGCTGTCTCTTCTACAAAGAAGACAATGTCTTCTATATAGTACAAGCAGTGCATTTAGTATAAACAGTATTGATATAAAATATTAAAAAGTTGCACAATTATTAAAAGAACAAGCCTTATTAATTTTTAGAGCAGCTGTGAACAGTGATGTTCAGTAAGACAAAATATCCCTATCTTCCATATTTGATATGAAACCAGTGAGGTGCTTATAAATGTGGGATTGTGTAAATCTTAATTCTCTGTAGCCCCTGAAGTTTCTGTGTTTGTACTTAGTTATATAGTGACCTCTGTGAGTTTCTTTCTGGTGTTGACATGACACAGTAGTTGAGAACCTGTACTTGGAACCACAATACCTATATTGAGTTCCCAGATCCCTGTGAAACATTGAGTAGGTTATGTAAACTTGGTATCTTAGTTTCCTTAGCTGCAAAATGGAGACATCACATCATCAGATCATTAGGAGGCTTAAAGAAGTTAATGTAGCTAAATTAAATGGAAGAACACATAGCATGTGGCTACAGTTATGCACATGTTAAGTATTGTCACTGTCACTACCATCATCATCATGGCCAATATTTCTTCAATTTACTTGAAAAAAAAAAGTAGATGTTTTAATAGATTTAATTGAATAGATATCTACAAATCATTCCCTCCTTCTTCCTCAATGCTGAGCACACTCCCTCAAAGATAATAGGAATAAGCCCTTATTTTGAACTAAGTGTGGAAATTCACCCTCCTTATATCTGTTGCATAGAGTAGTGTTTCTCCACTTTTTTTCTCATTATTACTTTCCCATGGAGGCCTTTTAGATTTTTTTTTCCTAATTGTCCTATCCCAATAATAAGATCAGGTCAAAGATGTGTTGTATATCTATTTATGTACTGTATATTTGTGCTTTATACATAAAATGTAAGATTTTTTAAATCCCCACCCTACCTCCCTTACCCCAAAACCAATTTTCTGACTCCTTGACAATACAATTCCTGTTGGGAATACTTGGTGTAGAGTGATTATGACTCAGTTATCTCCAGAGAAACCTTGAAGAATGTAGGGGTTTCTTCAATGATTATATAAGTTATTCATAATATTACTGTGTAAAATAAGCATTTCTGTTTCATAGCTGCTGTTCCAGCACAAGAGGTTTCCTTAGTGAACTTACATGGTGTTAAGTTCCATGTAAAAGATATACAACACATTAAATTGAGTTATCCTTTACACTGTATGTTACGACTTTTTTAATGGGGCATGAGTAGGCATCAACAGATATTTTCTTTGGGTGAATAGTTAGTTGTCCTTATACCATTAGATTATTCCATACCATTCCCACTGACTTGGAATACTTTATTTCTTATGATGAATTATCAGCTGTAGTGGTATAACAAATGTCTGCTAAGTACTTCCCCCACTGTCTGCTAATAATAGATCCTGCAACAGGGCAGCAGACAATCCAGATGGGCCAAAAATCATATCTCATCCTTCTGCTTCCTCATTAATTCCAGACAAGGAATTTAATCCAAGATGTGCCAATGAGCATCCCCCTTGGACTTCTGAAATGAAATAGAAGGAAATAAAGTTTTATGTAGTGAGAAGCAGATACACCAGGCAGTGTTTGACTCCCTGAGGACTGCAACATCCATGGTCTTTCTGCGGTTTTCTTATATAGCCAATGAACTCTGATAACTTATATATACCTTGATCCATTTCTGAGTTATTTTTTCTCTCTAATAAAAAAAATATATGATTTATAGAAAAGTTGGAAGAATACAAAGTATGACTTTCACCTTGACTTCCCAAAATGTTTACATTTTACTACATTTGCTTTACGCACACTCCCATAGAGAGATGAATGGATGAATACGTGGAGTTTATAAGTTTTCCTGAAATGTTGAAGTGCAAGTGGCAGACATGAGGCCCCTTAAATACTTCAGTGTGTATAACCTAAAAACAATTAATTTTCTTAAATAATCCCAGTACATTTATCAAAATCAAAATTGATATTAGTAAAATAGTATTATTATGTAATCTATAGACATTATTCACATTTTACCAGTTCTTTTAATAATGTCCTTTACAGAAAAAAAAATAAATCTAAGATTATGCATTGCATTCTGTAGTCATGTATCTAGTCTCCCTTCAACAGTCCCTCAGCCTTTCTTTGTATTTCACAACACTGGTATATTTGAAGAGGTCAGAATGTGTTCTGCTGAATGCTGTTCAGTTTAGCTTTGTCAGATATTCCTTTGTGACTAGATTTAGGCTATACCCCTCTGGGAGCAATGCCACAGAATGCTGCTGGGTTTTCTCTACTGGTGAAGGTATGTGCCATCAGTTAAATTACTGGTGATATTAATTGATTAATTTTTTTCTAATTTTTAATGTTTATTTACTTTTTGAGACAGAGACAGAGCAGGAGCCGGGGAGGGGCACAGAGAGGGGGAGACACAGAATCCGAAGCAGGCTCCAGGCTGTGAGCTGTCAGCACAGAGCCTGACGCGGGGCTCGAACTCACAAACCGTGAGATCATGACCTGAGCCGAAGTCGGACGCCCAACCGACTGAGCCACCCAGGTGCCCCACTGGTGATATTAATTTAGAACATGTTGTTAAAGGAGTATCTTCTAAGATTCTCCACAATGAAGTTACCCTTTTATTCTTTGTATGAATAAATAGGAGGAGAGAATTTTAGGCTAAATATGTCCTCTTACTTCTCAAACATTCACCCATTAGTTTTAGCATTTATTTATGATCCCTGCTGAAATCAATTTTGATAATTGCCAAAAAGTGATCTTTTTTTAAAGATTTAAAAAAAATGTTTATTTATTTTTGAGAGAGAGAGCACACATGCATAAGAGAGAGGGAGGGGCAGAGAGAGAGGGAGACAGAGGATCTGAAGCAGGCTCTGCACTGTCAGAGCAGAGCTGACTTAGGGCTCGAAGCCACAAACCATGAGATCATGACTTAAACTGAATTCAGACACTTAATTGATGGAGCCATCCAGGCGCCCCAAAAATGATTTTTTTAATTCCATCATTCCTTCTGCATTTATGATGACAGGAAAGTTTTCTTCCCCATTTCTTTATTTTATATATGTCTCTATAAAAATATATATATATTAATATATATATGTAGGCTTAGAGACTTTTTACTTTATTTACTTTTAAATTTTTTAAAGTTTATTTATTTATTTTGAGAGACAGAGAGCGCACAAGCGGGGCAAGTTCACAGAGAAGGAGAGACAGAATCCCAAGCAGGCTCTGCAACATCAGTGCAGAGCCCAATGTGGAGCTCGAACCCACAAACCGTGAGATCATGACCTGACCCGAGATCAAGAATCGGAAGCTAAACCGACTGCGCCACCCAGGTGCCCTTTACTTTATTTAATAAGTTATAATCTTTGGAGCACCTGGGTGGCGCAGTCGGTTGGGCACCCAACTTCGGCTCAGGTCATGACCTCATGATTCAGAGTTCCAGCCCGGTGGGCTCTGTGCTGACAGCTCAGAGTCTGAAACCTGCTTCAGTTTCTGTGGCTCCCTCTCTCTCTGCCCCTCCCCCACTCATGTTCTGTCTCTCCTTCTCTCTCAAAAATAAACATTAAAAAAAAATCTCCCAACAAATAAAAGTCCTGGGCCTGGGCCAGATGGCTTTCCAGGGATATTCTACCAGACATTTAAAGAAGAGTTAATACCTCTTCATCTCAAACTGTTCCAAAAAATAGAAATGGAAATCTTCCAGACTCATTCTATGAAGTCAGCATTACCTTGATTTCAAAACCAGATAAAGACCCCACTAAAAAGGAAAGAATTACTGGCCAATATCCCTGATAAGTCTGTAAAAATTCTCAACAAGATACTAGCATATCAAATTCAACAGTACATTAAAAGAATTATTCACTATGATCAAGTGGAATTTATTCCTGGGCTACAGGGCTGGTTCAATATGCACAAATAAATCAACGTAATATACCACATTAATAAAAGAAAGGGTAAAAACCATATGATACTTTCAATAGATGCAGAAAAAGCATTTGACAAAATACAGCATGCTTTCTCGATAACAATCCTTAAGAAAGTAGGGATAGAAGGAACATACCTCAACATCATAAAGGCCATATATGAAAGACCCACTGCTAAAATCATCCTCAATGGGGAAAAACTGAGAGCTTTCCCCTTAAGGTCAGGAACATGACAGGGATACCCATTCTTACCACTCTTATTTAACTTAGTACTGGAAGTCCTAGTCCCAGCCATCAGACAACAAAAAGAAATAAAGATGTACAAAGTGACAAGGAAGAAGTCAAGCTTTCACTCTTCACAGATGACATGATACTTTATGTGAAAACCTCAAAGACTCCACCAAAAACTGCTGGAACTGATACATGAATTCAGCAAAGTCACAGGATATAAAATCAGCAGACAAAAATCGGTTGCATTTCTATATGTCAATAATGAAGCAACAAAAAGAGAAATTAAGGTATCAATCCCATTTACAATTGCACCAAAAACCATAAGATATCTAGGAATAAACCTAACCAAAGATGTAAAAGATCTATACATTGGAAACTATCGAAAACTTATGAAAGAAATTGAAGAAGACACAGAGAAATGGAAAAACATTCCATGCTCATGGATTGGAAGAAGAAATATTGTTAAAATGTTGACACTACCGAAAGCAATCTACATATTCAATGCAATCCCTGTCAAAATAACACCAGCATTCTTCACAGAGCTAGAACAAACAATTTTAAAATGTGTTTGGAACCAGAGAAAATGCCAAATAGCCAAAGTAAGGTTGAAAAAGAAAACCAAAGCTGGAGGCATCACAATTCTGGACTTCAAGCTGTATTACAAAGCTATAATCATCAAGACAGTATGGTACTGGCACAAAAACAGACACACAGATCAAGGAACAGAATAGAAAATCCAGAAATGGACCCACAAATGTATGGCCAACTAATCTTCGACAAGGCAGGAAAGAATATCCAATGGAAAAGAGACATTCTCTTCAGCCAATGGTTCTGGGAAAACTGGACAGTGACATGCTAAAAATGAAACTGGACCACTTTCCTACCCCATACACAAAAATACATTCAAAATGGATGAAAGACCTAAATGTGAGACAGGAAATCATCAAAAGACTAGAGGAGAAGACAGGCAGCAACCTCTTCAACACAGGCCACAGCAAATTCTTACTAGACATATCTCTGGAGACAAAAAAAAATAAAAGCAAAAACGAACTATTGAGACCTTATCAAGATATAAAGCTTCTGCACAGCAAAGGAGAAACAATCAGCCAAACTAAAACCAACCAACAGAATGAAGGAAGATATTTGCAAATGACATATAGGATAAAGGGTTAATAACCAAAAGCAATAAAGAACTTATCAAACTCAACACCCAAAAAAACAAGTAATCCAGTGAAGAAATGGGCAGAAGGCATGAATAGACACTTTTCCAAAAAAGACATCCATATAGCTAACAGACACATGAAAAGATGCTCAACAGGAGCACCTGGGTGGCTCAGTCTGTTAAGTGTCTGACTTTGGTTCAAGTCATGATCTCACGGTTTGTGGGTTTGAGCCCCGTCGGGCTCTGTGCTGACAGCTCAGAGCCTGCAGCCTGCTTCAGATTCTGTCTCTGGCTCTCTCTGCCCCTCCCCTGCTTGTGTTCTCTCTGTCTCTAAAATAAATAAACATTGAAATTTTTTTTTAAAAAAAAGATGCTCAACATCACTTATCATCAGAGAAATACAAATCAAAGCCACAATTACATGCCACCTCACACCTGTCAGAATGGCTAAAATTAGCAATGCAGGAAGCAACATACGTTGGTGAGGATGTGGAGAAAGGGAACCCTTTTGCAGTGCTGGTGGGAATGGAGACTGGTGTAGCCACTCTGGAAAACAGTAGGGTAGTTCTTCAAAAAATTAGAAATAGAACTACCCTACGGCCCAGCAATTGCACTGCTAGGCATTTATCCAAAGGATACAAAAATGCTGATTCGAAGGGGCACATGCACCCCAATGTTTATAGCAGCGCTATCAACAATAGCAAAAGTATGGAAAAAGCCCAAATGTCCATCAACTGATGAATAGATAAGGAAGATGTGGTTTATATATATACAATGGAATACTACTTGGCAATCAAAAGAATGAAATTTTGCCATTTGCAACAGCGTGGATGGAACTAGAGTGTATTATGCTCAGCACAATAAGTCAGAGAAAGACAAATGTCATACGGTTTCACTCATATGTTGAAGTTGAGAAACACAACAGATGAATATAGGGGAAGGGAAGGAAAAATAAGGTAAAAACAGAGAGGGAGGCAAACCATAAGAAGATAAGGAAAAAGATAGAAAAGAATAAAAAAAGTCTTATCCAAAAGAAAAAGAGAGAGAGAGAGAGAAGAAGAAGAAGAAGAAATAAAAAAGACAAACAAGAAACTATGAGCCTGATTCCAAGAGAAAAAAAAGAAGAAAGAAAAAAGAAGAAGAAGAAGAAGAAGAAGAAGAAGAAGAAGAAGAAGAAAGAAGAAGAAGAAAGAAGAAGAAGGAGGAGGAGGAGGAGGAGGAGGAGGAGGAGGAGGAAAGTAAGCTTGGTCCTATTTCCACCAGAACTGCATGTGGCACTTGAAAGCATTCAATGTTCAATATACATGGTTCATGTGGGGTGGTTGCCATGATGGTTTTCTGGAGTAGAGGTTCGCTGTGTTGGCTCAGAGGAGTCTTGCCCTAGTAAATAAGCAGTTGCCAGGCACAGGGGGGTGGGGCTTGGTGTCAGTGGGTCTTGCCTGCATGGAGGGCCACTATACTGCTCTCTAAAGTCCTACTGTATTGGTGTTTAGGGGAAAACACCCAATCTGTCCTCCCCAGAGTGGGGATCTCGCACCCTCCTCTGTCCACGACGACTCCTGAACTTAGTGGGGGCAGTAAGCTCGCCTTGCGCCACAACTCTCCTGCATTTTTCTTTGGCGCTCAGCTGGGATTCAAAATCCAAAGTGTTAAAGGAGCCTGCACTGCATGGATCCACCCCCTTCCTCCACAGTAGAGCCTCTCCATGCTGTATGAAGTCCTCTGTCCCCGAGAAACAGTCCCACGCCTGCACAGTGCACAGAATCTATGGTGTAGCACTGCTAAAAGCAGCAAAGGTTATATGCCTCCTTCCTCTGCTGATGAAAGGCCTTTTGCTGGCACCTGCAGGGTCTTTTGACCTTGGGAAGCAATAAACCCTCTTCCAAAAGTACTCTAGGAAGAGGACTGTTTCCCAGTGCACCCCGGAGATCACTACACCAGGCTATGCACTCAGGGGCCAGCTCCCTCCTTCTCAGGAGATCATGCCATAGCCCCCTCCAGAGAAAGTTGCATACTTCCAAAAACTCAGAGTTTGAGCACCAAACGCTGCTTGCAAAAAAGTCTGTGACACTCAGTACTTTTCACTCCCCAGTCCATGGTCCAGAGAGGTTTTCCTCTGGTGCGAATTCGATGCCACACTCTCTCAACCTCTCTCTCTCTCTCTCTCTCCCTTTCGTCTCTCCACAGAAAGGGTTCTCTCTCCTCCATGGCAGTACAGTTATTCTCTCACACAATTCACTTCCTTGCACCTTGCACCTGCCACGCTGTCTCCCTCCAACCGTGGAGATCCTTCTGCCACTCCACAGATAGATTTCCTGGGCATTCCAAGTGATATGACCTCAATATAGCTGTGTTTGAGGGACAAGAAAAGCCCAGGGTCCCCTACTTCTCCACCATCTTAACTCCTCCCCCCAAAACTTTTCAATGATCTGTGAACATTACAGAATTTCATATATTTCTCAAAAAAAAAAAAAAAAACAGGTTTAGAGCAAGACCTCTGTGTCAGATTTCCAGATCACCCCCAGGCTTGATGATTCACTTGAAGGACTCACAGGACCCAGAATTTGTTATACCACATAATTAATGTTTATTATAGCAAAAGACACAGAGGAAAATCAGCAAAGGGAAAAGGCACATGGAAAAAAGTCCAGAGGAATCTAGTCACAAGCTTCTGAACATTCTCTCCAAGTGGACTTGCATAGAACAGGCTTAATTCCTCCTGCACTGATATATGACAACAGGTGCAGAGTGTTGCCAACCAGCGTAGCTCATTAATGACAGAGCTCAAGGTGAGGGGCCGGTCACATATATACCCTCTGCCTACTATATACTAAAATTCCAGATCCCCAGCAAGAAAGGAGGTGTTTAGCATATACCACATTGTTTGTACAAAGTTTAGGCAAAATGAGCCACACTTACCAGTTAGAGTTTATGAGAGCTGATGCAAAATCCAAGTTCTAAGATACCAATCAAGGGCCGTCCTTGCGAGCAGGCCTTTCTAAGGATGATATCCCAGGCCTGCTATGGTAATTCTTTTCAGTAAAGTCCACCCCTTGGCCCTTGGCCAAACTGTCTTTATAGCAAAATAATTATCAGTAGGACTCCGTGCAGCAGGGTGAGATCACTTATTATTATTGATCTCAGTTATGCCCCTTGAGGTTTAACACAAATCCCATTAGTTATAAAGCTCTATCTTAGAAAGGCATGTGGCTTCCTCCACAAGTTTCTGTATGAATCTTTTTTATGTGACCTGAGGCACGAGTTCAGGCACAGAATCATCCTGGCTATAGGTTGAAGCTAATCTAAATGGCTGCCAGCTGAGGCAGTGTCATAAATGATGAGGGGCCATCCAACCTCTCAGGGCGTACTTTAACTGTTAGTGCAACCTAAGCAGGCCACATGTGGGCCCCCAGGTTAACAGAACACTCAGTGGGTCCCCACTGAGGCCTCCAGCCCCAGGATTTCCAGTTCAGTTGGAAAAATTTAATCGAGTCCTTGGTTTTAGAGGGACTGCAAGAAGGCACTCAGTTACAGTTTTGTTTAGCTGTGACACCAGCTCACCCCACCCCCTGAGTGTGTTTTGCACTAAAAGTCCAAGAGCTGGGGCCACCCAAGCTGTCCCATAGCCAGCACTGTTGGATGTGATCTAGCTTCCTCAGTCTGAATCAGAACTTTCTCAGCAGTTTGGAAAGGCAGCACAACTAGTTTCCTTGTTTCCTTCCGGAGAAGGGGAAAGCTTCCAGGAACAGTTTTGAAAAACAAAGGTCATTAATGCTGCCCCCAGCTCCACTGACATCCAGATTTTGGTTTTTGTTTTTCTCATTGTTGCAAAATCAATGTGTCCTTTTCAGCAATCATAAATTTATGTTTTTTAATCATCCCTTACTCTTATCCAGACATTTCATCAAGAAGAGTTGTATGCAAAAGTAATAAATGTATTTTCACAGGAAAAAATATTTTTATGCAACTCGAATGGAAAGACAGGTCGTGTCCAGGAATCCATCAGGAGAAAATCTTGAATTTTTAAAAATTTCAAAGTGGGTTTTCGTAACCTCCCACCCCTTCCATCCTGATGATATATCCAGTAAACACCTCGAAAAAATTGATCCTTTTTGAGGGATTGCTACACTTAATGATCTGTTTGCTGTACTAAAGTGTGTGTACTAGGAGAAAAACAAGGAAAATTGGGTCAACTTAACAGTACTGCTGTTGATCCACAAAGCCAAATATAATCATCAACAGGGAGCTGCCCCTGAGAGGGGGTCAAGAGTCCACTCCACCAGGAGTAGGCAGAAAGTTCACAGTCCCTGCAATGCATCCTCCACAAACTTATACGTAGTTCTTGGAAGAAATCAAAGGTTGGAATGCAATTCGTTTTGTGTCAGAAATATAAAGCCGATCAGCAGCCTGATTCCAAATGGTCCAAGTAGGGAACAAGCCCTTTCTTGTAGACACTTGCATGTGACCGAGGAAATCCAGACAGCGTCCATGGTGTTTTCCGTTTGTGGCCCCACACAGGGGTGTTCTGAATCTGCAACGATCCCTCAGCCTGAGAGATGTCTGCTTTTCATCCAGCACACTTTGTGCTGAGGCTGAAATAGCCCACAGCGGATGGTTTCAGGTTTCAGTTTACAGTCAGGCTCAGGCAATTAGAATCTGTGAGTCAGAATTCCAGGAAAAACCCATCAGCTTTTGTTCTGCAGCAGCAAAACAAAAACCCTGCACAGATAGCAGCTGGGTTCTAAATCCAAGTGACAACTAAGGCTTTCCTAAACCCTGTTAATCTTGTTTTCTTAGAATCCAAACTTATCCATTCAAAGATATGCACAAAGGCCAGAAAATTATCAGTCTCTATCAGAGATCTGATTTTGTAAGAGCTCCTTAGCAAGTAAAAACTGCTTTTTTTTTAATTCTAAAAATACATCTCCATTTAGAGACTATCTCTCTCTTTTTTTTTTTTAATGTTTATTTATTTTTGAGAGACAGAGAGAGCATGAGCAGGAGGGACAAAGAAAGAGAGGGCAACACAGAATCCGAAGCAGGCTCCAGGCTCTGAGCTGTCAGCACAGAGCCCGATGTGGGGCTCGAACCCACAAGCCATGAGATCATGACCTGAGCCAAAGTCAGGTGCTTAATGGACTGAGCCACCCAGGTGCCCCAAGACTACCTCTCTTTTCAGGTTACTTTCCCTCTTTTCTTTATAGCACATACTACACATGGTACACAAAAATTAAACCAAAATGGATCATAAAAACATTATCCTAAGTGGAAGAACCCAGAGACAAAGGGCCAAATTTATATATAATTTGTATAAAATATCCAGACTAGGCAAATTCTATGTAGACAGAAAGTAGATTAGTGGTTATCACTAGGTGGGATGAGGTGTGGCAGCTAACAGGTACTACGTTTCTTTGGGGAAGAATAAAAATGTTCTTGATGGTCCCACAACTTTTTTGCATATAATAAAAACTGAATTGTACACTATGGTATGTGAATACTCAATTTTTAAATACTTAGTACTTTAAAAAAGTTCTCAAGGCAGTGTTTTTAAGTAGAGAAAATTAGGAAGTAATCTCCAGATAGGAAACTTGTAATAAATTTTGCCAGGTTAACATGACAGCATATTTTTCAGATGTTAAAATTATGTTTAAAAAGACCTTTTGTACAACACTAAAGGTGCAATTCATTTTTTAAAAAAGGACTTGATAAGCCAGTCTTCATTAATTAAATGTCTTCTCTATAAAAGACAATGTCAAGGGAATGAGAAGACAAGCCACAGACTGGGAGAAAATATTTGTAAAAGACATACCTGATAGAGGACAGTTTTCCAAAATATACAAAGAACTTAACAATAAGGAAACTAACAACTCAATTAAAAAATGGGCCAGGGCGCTTGGGTGGCTCAGTCCATTAAGCATCCGACTTCGGCTCAGGTCACGATCTCGCAGTTCGTGAGTTCAAGCCCCATGTCAGGCCTGGAGCCCGCCTCGGATTCTGTGTTTCCCTCTCTCTCTGCCCCTCCCCTGCTCTCTCTCTCTCTCTCTCTCTCTCTGTCAAAAATAAATAAACATTAAAAAAAAATGGGCCACTAAGACCTTAACAGAGACCTCAACAAAGAAGATATACAGATGGCAAGTAAGCATATCAAAAGACACTCTACATCATATGTCATGGAAACGCAATTAAAGCAACAATGAGATACCACTGTACATCCATTAGAATGGCCAAAATTCATAATATTGACACCATCAAAAACTGGTGAAGATGCGGAGCAATAGGAACTCTCATTCATTGTGATGTCACCAGCTAGAACCCAAGATCTGACATTTATTGTCCACCTGCTTGTACTCACCCACCCTAGTTCCACATTTTTCCCTAAGCTCTTTCCAGTTTATCTCTTAACTCAGGCAGATGCAAAGTGAAACCACCCCTCCAGCGATAGCCACTGCTCTGACAAGACCTCCAGCCAGACCAGACCACCGAGACTGACTCACATCTGCACAGATGGATGATGGAGTGACTTCTAGAATGAGTGACAACTACTTTTACTCCCTTATAATACTAAAATCTCCACCCAAGGAGGAGCACAAGCCTCATATACATAACATACAATGTGTGTATAGGAATGTTTCCTTAAAATGCATGCAAAACCTTATGCCCACCTCTACACACAACAAGACTTCTCTATCTAAATATTCATCCCATCCCTGAATAAAAAGAACGTATCCATCCTTGCTTGAGGTGTTATGGCTTTGGAAGCCATTCCTGTGATCTCCTTATTTGCTGCAAATTAAGCTTTCTTTGTGCAACAACTCAGCCTAGTGCAGTTTCTGACTCACCAAGGAGCGAACTCATGTTGGTTCAGTTACGCTGGTAGGAATACAAACTGGTACAGACACTTTGAAAGACAATTTGACAGTTTTTGACAAAACTAAATATATTCTTACCATAGAATCTGGCAATTGAGTTGTTTGGCATTTACGCAATAATTTGAAAACTTATGTCCACACAAAAACCTGCACATGGACACTTATGGCAGTTTTATTCATAATGCCAAAACTTGGAAGCAACCAAGATGTTATTTAGTAGGCAAATGAATAAGTTGTGGTACATCTAGACAATGGAATATTATTCAGCACTAAAAATAAATGAGCTATCAAGCCATGGAAAGACATGGAGGAATCTTAAATTCCTATTACTAAGTGAAAAAAAAAATCTAAAAAGGCTCTGGAAGTGTATGATCTCAACTATGTGACATTCTGGAAAAGACAAAACTATGGAGACAGTAAAAAAGATCAGTGGTTGCCAGAGGGTTGGAGGAAGAGAGGGATGAATAAATAGAGCACAGAGGAATTTTAAGTCAGTGAAACTATTCTGTATGATACTACAATGGTAAATACGTGTCATTATCTTTTTTTCAAAACCCATAGAATATACAACACCAAGAATGAACCTTAAGGTAAACTATGGACTTTGGCTGATAATGATGTATCAATGTAGGGCCATGGATTGTAACAAATGTACCACACTGGTGCAGGATGTTGATAGCGGGGAAGGCTTACATGTGTGGGGGTGGGGTTATATGGGAACTCTCTATAACTTCTGCTCAACTTTGTGGTAAACCTAAAACTGCTCTAAAAAATAAAGTGTGATCAGCGTATATTGTCCTTTTTATGTATTTCTGGATTCCACTTACTAATATCTCACTGAAGATTCCTGTATTTATTCGCAAGGAATTTTGGTGAATTAATGAATTGATGATTTAATGATTTGGTGATTTTAGTTTTATTTCTTGAAATATCTTTGTCTGGGTTTGTTATTAGGATAATGCTGGCCTCCTAAGTGAATAAAATATACAACCATATAAAGGAGTAGCATGTAGCAATGAAAAGGAGCTACTAATACACATAACGGTATTGATAAATCTTAAAAGATTATGTTGAGTGAAAAAGGCCAGACACAAGTGAGTACAACTCTATAAGTCTGATTATACAAAAATTCTAGTAAAGATGAATCTAATCTAGAAGGATAGAAAACAGATTAGCCGTTGCCTGAGGGTAGAGGTGGGAATTGACTAGGTAGGAAAACGGGACATTTTAGGATGATGGAAAGGTCTAAATATAGATTGTGGTGGTGATTACACAGCTGTATAAATTTTCAAAACTCATCCAAGTATATGGAAAATTATATACATTATGGTATGTAAATTATACATTGACTGATTTAAAAAATGATATAGGCGAGTCATTTTGTGGGGAGATATTCAATTCTGAACTAACCAAATTGCTTGGTTATTATTCCCTGCCCCCTTCCAGATGGCTACTTGATCTTGGGCAAGTCATGTTTCATCCAAAAAACTCAGTTTCTTCCTCTGTGAAATGGTAAGGATTACTATTAGCCACATTCTTTTAAGGAATGTGTTCTGAGGTCATCTACACCAATCACTAAAAACAATGCCTGACATAGAGTAAGTGATCAGAAAGTAAGAATTCTCACTGTTACCTATTTTATTAGTGTTATTAAAAATCAGAGTAATGATCTGTCTTCTTTAAAGGAATTTGACATAACATCATAGCTCATATAAAAGAAGAGAGTAAAGTTAGGGCTAAAAAAAGATATCCTTGAAGGTGACAACTGTGCAGGAGGTCCTCATGCCATGGGAACATCAGTTTTTTTAGAGTACTCTTTACCTGATGATACTCATTCCTGAAATCTTGAAACATTAGGCTTTATGTATTTCTGTCAACAGACTATGATTCACCTCAAAATACTTTCAACAGATATAGTTCTCTGGAAACTTATTTTCCATAAAGGTAAGAAAAGCTCCCTCTCTATAGGGCACTGTTCCCCTGGAAGCTTTTAGACACCACAGGGAGCCGGGTGGGCCATAAGTCAGTCCTGGGTTCTCTGTGATAGTCTGTGGTAACAACTATAAACCAGATTAAAAGATTTTAGAGGGAAAATGCACTTGAGGGTAGTGCTTATATCAATCACACACATACATCTTAAATGCCCTAACCTGTAATGGAGGTGATTTTATTTGTTTCCTGTGGTTCCATTTAACCCATGAATTTGCCTGGCATTCTCTTGGGCTAGTGGAATGACAGTACAGTGCCCTCTCTGTTGAAAGAAAATTCAGTGACTGGCTGCTGCTTTGGCTCTGACTCACTGTCAAAAGTTGTAAAACTTCATGACTTTAGTAGTTACCTATTGCTACATAACAAATTACCACAAACCTAGCGGCTCAAAACAACACACATTCCTTATCTCACAGTTTTTCCCGGAAGGAGTCTAGACACAACTAAGCAGTTCCTCTGCTCCAGGGTCCCCCCTAAGGCTGTAATTCTGTTGTCTGACAAGCTTGGCCAGGAAAGAATTCGATTTTACGCTCACATGGTTGTTGGCAGAATCTCAGTTCCACAAGGGCTGAGGGGACTTGGGGCTTCTGTTCCTGGTGACTGTTGACCTGAGGCTGCCCTTAGCTCCTTGCCAAATGGGGGTGTGAAATTTCTCAGTCCTGTGCAGTGTAGGAGAGGGCATGTGCGCAGATAGCACCTGAGTGCTTTATAGAGGTAATCCTGGGGAAGGAAGCACTGGCTAAGTATGAAACTATCTATCTAAATGGAACAAAATCGGTACTGAGAGGGCAAACTCATTATCTACTGATAAATACTTCTTTACCTAAAATAACTATTTTGCCTTAATTTTTTAATTATTGCTTATTTCCCCAACTGTTGGATGTGGACCACCCATCTTTGCAAATGAAAATGTCTAAGGCCTTCCTACAACTGTAATTCTGTCCCAGCTAAGGCCCTGCATTTCTCATTTGTTTTAATTTCAAAGGAATACATTGAAAAAAATATATAATACGTCAAAATACAAAATAATATAAAAAGAATCTCCTAATCCTCCTATCATTACTAGAGATAGTTTGCTACCTATTTTCATGGACCAGAGTTTCTCAACCTCACTATTCACTTTTTGAGTCAGTTAATTCTTTGTTGTAGGAACCGCCCTATGCACTGTAAGGTGTTTAGTAGCATCCTGGCCTCTACCTACTAGATGCCAGTAGCACCCTTCCTCAGTCATGAAATTCAAAAACATTTGCAGACATTGTCAAATGTCCCCTGGGAGGGCAGGGCAAATCTCTTCAGGTTGAGTACCACTGTTCCAGATTTTATGCATATACCTACATCTACATGTCAAAGTACACACACACACACACACACACACACACAGTTATCTTATTTTGTTTTTTAATAGAATCATATTGTGAAGTGTTCTAAAGTTTGTTTTTTGCACTTAGAGTTATATCATATCCTTGATACATTTCTATTACACACAGATATAGTTCCTTCTTTTATTTATTTTTTTAAAGTTTATTATTTATTTTTGAGAGAGAGAGAGAGAGAGAGAAGGAGTGGGGAGGGACAGAGAAAGAGGGAGATACAGAATCTGAAGCAGGCTCCAGGCTCTGAGCTGTCAGCACAGAGTCCAATGTGAGGCTCAAACTCACAAACTGTGAGTTCGTGACCTGAGCAAAAGTCAGATGCTTAACTGAACCACCCGGGCGCCCCCAGTTCCTTCTTTTAAACCATCATATGTAGGGGCACCTGGGTGACTCAGTCAGTTAAGCGTCTGACTTCGGCTGAGGTCATAATCTCATGGTACATGAGTTTAAGCCCCACTGCACTGACAACGTGGAGCCTGCTTGGGATTCTCTCTCTCTCTCTCTCTCTCTCTCTCTCTCTCTCTCTTCTCCCCCACTCTCTCTCTCTCAAGATAAATAAATAAAACCTTTAAAAATTTTTTTAAATAAACCATCATATGTAACCATAATTAAATACTTCCCTACTGACGAACATTTAGTTTATTTGCAGGTTTTTTGTGTTTTGTTGTTTTCGTTTTGGGGGGGGCTTTTTTGCTATTACAAACTATGCTACAATTAAAGTCTTTGAAAATGTTAAATATGTAATCTCCATATTTATGTGACTATTTTGTAGGATAAAAGTGGATTTGCTAAGGCAAATAGTATGTACAGTTTTAAAATTATAAACATTTCCAATTTTTTGGTGAAAAATTGCATCAATTACCAGCAAATTTCCATTTCTCCACACTCTCCCCAACCCTAAATATCATCAATCTTTTTACTTTTGCAAAACCGAAGGTTAAAAATAGAAAGATAGTTTATTTCAATTTGCCCTTCTTTGATTATGAGAGGGTAATCATCCTCTGCTATTTTTGTCTCCTTTTGCTCACACTCAGAACAAGACAGGCCATGATGTGGAATCCATGGTGGGAACAGTGTTTACCCTCTAATTCCTTGACTCAGAATGTTTTCATCAGAGTACCAAAAGCAAGGAGACATCAATGTCATCTAAGACAGCTGCAAATTGAAATGTTTTGGAGGACCCTGCAGGAAAATGCAAATAAATGCTGAAGGGGAATCAGTAGAGTTTGGTGAGGGTTTTGATAACTGGAGTGGTGACGTTTTCACATTTGTAAAGTGTTAATGATTATTCAAACTGAATAACACCTGTCTATGAGCCAGATTTGGCCAGGAATTTGCAACCCCTGATCTAAAATGATGAGCTTGATTGTCCAAAGAAATACATCTAAGTACTAGATTTTGGCTTCTGTAGGAAAAAAAAAAAAAAAAAAAAATCCCTTATGTTCAAAATTCTAATATTTAGCTAAACTTTTTGTTTTACATTTTAATTTAAGGTTATGACTTAATTTTTGTTCAAAAATTAAGAAAAAACTTAATTTTTTAGAAAACATATGAGTACTTTATTTTTTTTGGCCTCACCTACACGCATAAAAGATTAACTGAAACTAATTATGAATTTGCCAGGAAGCAAGTATTAGGAATTTGCTTCTTTAGTATTTATCTATGTTTTTATAGATACATTCCAATTAAAAGAATTCTTGGGGCGCCTGGGTGGCTCAGTTGGTTAAGCTTCCAACTTAAGCTCAGGTCATGATCTCACAGTCTGTGAGTTTGAGGTCCACATTGGGCTCTGTGCTGACAGCTCAGAGCCTGGAGCCTGCTTCAGATTCTGTATCTCCCTCTCTCTCTCTGTCCCTCCCTGACTCATGCTCTGTCTGTCTCTCTCTCACACAAATAAATAAACATTAAATTTTTTTTTTAAAATACACTGGATGGAATGAATGGTAGACTAGAGACTGAAGTGCTAATACTCATATGAATTAGTTTATTTATTTTTATTAGCTGATTCAAACTTCTTGCTTCATCTTTTTGTTTGATTGCCAACTCATGCGGGAGCCAGGTTTTGGTCGAGCCTGCACCGAAGGAAACAGCGGTATCTCTTTAAGGGTCTGCTTACAGGGTCAATGTCATTCAAAAGTTCTTCTCTCTCCCAAAATGCCTTTTTGGCTCTGACCAGATATAGTAACACTGGCAGGCAAAATGTTTTGTGTTGCTCTGAGGTATGAAACATTACCTGTTTGGTGAAGCAACATTACATAACTGCCGTACCAGGCCTCTTCCACCAAATGATTCATCAGTTTCATGGAGTCATTTGTCAACATCATTATCCTGATCACTACCAATTAGCATTTGTAGAGCATCCACACAGAGATGACACTATACTTGGTGCTTGACAGATTACAAGGAAGACAAAGAGTACAATTTATAAAGTATACTGCTGGAACTGTGCATTTGAATATGAAACATAACACAAACATACCTGTAAGTCCAAGCCTACCTGGGCCACAGATAGTGGAATAAACTCATTGAAACTCACCACTGAGCTTCACAGTAGCTATTTGTGTTGCATCAGAGGATGGAGCATATGGTCCTTTCACAGGAAAGATCCAGAGAAAGGTTCCCAGTCTCCTTGGGGATCCCAGAATCAGACTAAAGATTCGGGAGGGCTTTTGCTGAAAAGTTGAAATCTCCAGAATCCTTTTACAATGCCTCTGGCCAGTGAGTGACCACCAAGTCTCTAAAGATTTGGGGAACTTGAAGATTCCAAAGAAGATTCAGTAGGTAAGCCATGGGAATTTCAAAGAGCTCTACAAAAAACTCTGGAACACAAACACACTTGAAATTATCAGAGGAGAACTGTTGTACAAACGTTTTCAGTTAATAGCTTTAATTAGAGACAAAGTAGGCACTAGAGTTGAATCAAGACTATTTTTCACCATTGTCACCATTCTCATTTTAAAGTATCCTTGCTGCTTGTATATCCTCTTGTGCTAGATAGAGACAAAATAAAAAAGCTGAAGAACAAAATCTAGTAGTGCCTATCTGAGAAGCTCACTGAAAGCTTACTAGGGGAGTAAACAGGGTAACCCTAATTGACAAGCAGGTTGTATGCCCTTAGTGGGTGTCCAATGGGATGTTTGAAAAACAAGATGCATTTTCCCCAGGGACTGAGTGCTTGGTGGTTAGGCACCGAGGCTGGTACAGGATAGCCCACTTGCCAGGAAGTGTATCTGAAGTCACCCAACAGAAGTCACCCACACAATGTCACCCAACAGACCCTAACCCCTATGGGCTACATGATCTCTCTGGGAAGCTGGGCACACAACTGTCCCAGTGCAGTTGATCAAGGCTTGCCCTTCTTCTAGCTGCCCAGAGTGGGGCCGTGGGAGATGTGGGTTCTTCCCAGCACCCCAACAAGATGGGGCAACCTGGGAAAGAGGAGAGATAGGGGTGGCATCCAGGTGGCCTCTGGGGCTGGAGTGACCTTGTCTATCCCAGTGGATTTCCCATCACCCTTTGTTCTCCCAGCCCCACAGACCTGCACAGGGTTCCCTTTACACTAAGGATTTCGAAGTGGCCACTTGGGAGAATGCCCTGCCCTGTGAAGGTTTCCTGAGTGTTTGTGGTGGGTAATGAAGCAGAAGGGGATAAGAGGACGGTCCCTCTCCCACTCCTTGGTACATCCTAGTGCACAGGACTAAAAGGAGGCTTGGCTGCAAGTTCAAACAAATCCAGGTTTTGGTCATGCAGGGTCTCTGGTCCCAGGGCTGGGAGCACAGGTTCAGGGACCACAAGCAGGGCTGGGCTGTCCCTCTGCAGCCAGGAACCACCCACTCCAAGATGGATGCCAAGGAGCAGGGGTATAAGCAGGTGCTCTGTGCTCTCCTTTTCCTCCCAAGACCCCGCTTCCCCACTGGGCACTGTGAGAAACAGGCCAGCCTTTGCATGTCCTCAGCAAGCTGGCAGGTGGAAAGGAGACAGCGCCTCCAGGGGGCAGACAGAGAAAGAATGGCAAGCATCAGTGGCCATCAGTTTCAAGTGGGCCATTTGGTAGGAGAAAACACTCAAGCAGTTTTAGAAAAAATAAACTTCCAAATTATTCACTGAGTTTTTAAAAATATACTTCTATACATTTATAAGGAAAAGATCAATGACCCAATAGAAAATGGGCAAAGGACATAAAGTTTTTTCAGAAAAAATACAAATAAGCAATATGAAATTATAACAAAATGCACTGATAATCAAAGATATAAATCTCAAAAGCATTGTGCTAAGTGAAAAAAGCCAGACACAAAAGAATACAGACTGTATGAGTCCATTTATATGAAATTCCAATAAAGGCAAAGCTATAGTGGCAGAAAGCAGTGAATGCCAAGCACCGAGCTTGGGGGAGGGGATGGATGGCAAGGGCAGGAAAGGAACTTTGTGGGATGATGTGGTGGTTATACTACTGGGTTCATTTGTTAAAAGTCGTCCATCTGTACACTTAAAATTGACAAAATTTGGGGTGCCTGGGTGGCTCAGTCAGTTGAGTGTCTAACTCTCAGTTTCAGCTCAGGTCATGATCTCACAATTTCAAGGTTCAAGCCCCACATCAGGCTATGTGCTGACAGTGCAGAGCCTGCTTGGGATTCTCTCTCTCTCCCTCTCTCTCTGCCTTTCCCCCACTCACACGTCTCTGTCTCTCTCAAAATAAAAAAATAAACTTTAAAAAATGTTTTTAATTAACAAATTTTACTGTTTATAAATGATATCTTAAAGCCGACAATAAAAAAAATATTTTAAAGCCTAATTATGGATATAAAGCAAACTCATAATTCTAGACTTTTTTGCCTTGAAATAGTCTTTAGAGACCATCTGGTATAACTTCTTCCCTTTATGTCAAATAAGTGAGGAAATGAAGGTCCGCAGAGAGATTATGTCGCTTATTCAAAATGATACATCCTGCTGGTTGTGGAACCACATCCCATCACCCAGTCTTTTCAGATTTATCTCTATCCTGCCATCCTCCCCCAGCACATTTAAACTGTAATTGTATCATGACATCACACAATTCATAGGTACCCATAAAATACCTTTCAGGTATATAGTACTTTTCATTTTTAACACACCATCATTGTGTCCAACCAGAGAGGCAGAACCAGTAAGAGGTAAATATAGTAAGTTTTATTGGAAGGAATTAGTTCATGTGATTATGGGGCTGGTTAGGCAAGTCCAAAATCTGTGGGGCAGACCATCAGGGAAAACATGCTAGAACTCTCAGGCACAACTAAGTCCACAGATGGGATATCTTTTTTCTTAAGAAGGACTCAGCTCTGCTCTTATGATCTTGCATCTGGACCAACCAGACTATCTAGGGTAATCTCCCTCACTTAAAGTCAACTGATATGAACTTTCTTCAGCATAGCAATATCTAGATTAGTGTTCAGTTGAATAGCTGGGGACTAGAGCCTAAATTGGCACATAAAACTGACCATCACATTCATGTAATAGATAAAAACAATGTTACCACTTCCATTTTTCTATTATGGGAATGGAAGCACAGAATGCTTGAATCATTTGCCTAAGGACACACAGCTATCTCACATTTTGTGGTGTTTTTTGTTTTTAAGTGTGTATTTATTTACTTTGGGGGGGGGCAGAGAGAGAGACACAGAGAGAGAATCCCAAGAAGGTACTGCACCATCAGCATAGAACCCCACACGGGGCTTGAACTCACACACCATGATACCACGACCTGAGCCGAAATCAACAGTGGGACACTTAACTGGCTGAGCCACCCAGGCACCCCTCATATTTCGTTTTTCAATTGTAAAATGGTTAGCAATTCTTACCTCACATGATTGTTGTGAGGAATAAATTAAATCACTTCCAACTGTGTATGTAAAGTCTCTGCACATTGAGTTCTCAATGTTGTAAAACAGCTATTAAGGGTGCCTGGGTGGCGCAGTCGGTTAAGCGTCCGACTTCAACCAGGTCACGATCTCGAGGTCTGTGAGTTCGAGCCCCGCGTCAGGCTCTGGGCTGATGGCTCAGAGCCTGGAGCCTGTTTCCGATTCTGTGTCTCCCTCTCTCTCTGCCCCTCCCCCATTCATGCTCTGTCTCTCTCTGTCCCAAAAATAAATAAACGTTGAAAAAAAAAAAAAAACAGCAATTAGATGACATTTTGCTTATAAATGAGATGGTTTACAAATTCTGAGAAAATGGAAATTTTCATTTGCTACAGGAGGGAATACACATTGGAATCACTTTTTTCAGCAAGTAGCTCCATTTTCAGAAGTTAGTTTTTGGTTTTTAGGGTTTTGGGGTTTTTTGTTTGTTTGTTTGTTTTTTTGAGAGAGAAAGAGGGAGGGAGAGCACATGTCCACGTAAGCAGGGGAGGGAGAGAGAGAATCTTAAGCAGGGTCCACGCCCAGCCTGGAGCCCTACTTGGGGTTCAATCTCATGATACTGAGATCAAGACCTGAGCCGAAATCAAGAGTCAGATACTTAACTGACTGAGTCACACAGGCGCCCCCAGAAGTTAGTTTTATAATATTTACACACATCGATACAGATACATGTGCAAGGATATTCATTGCAGTAGTGTCTGTAAATGAAAGAAACAAATTCTAAATGCTCATAAATAAGAGAAAAGGAGAGTGTTTAGGTCATTATAGTATGGGTGAACACTGGAATGCTCTATGTGTTATCAAGGTAAGGTATCTATGCTATAGTATTAAATCTAAAATAGAAGAGTTTCTATTATTTGATGCCATAGACATTTTGCCAATTGCTTTGGTGGTGGACAGGAGATGGATTTTTTTGCCCATTCTGTTCAGGTGAACATTTTGCCTCCTGAGAAAGAACTCTAAGGTAGTGACAGTGTTTTGGTTAAAACTTCAAAGGCTGCACCAAATGCTACTGACTGTCCTCTCAGATCAGAATATCAGCTCTTGTTTTCTCTGTGTACACAGGAGGACCTACAAAGGTTAATAGTGAGGTCACCAGAGGGACTTTTTGGGAGGGCAGCCTTAGGGTCAATGGTGCAATGAGGTGATTCCTTCAAAACTGAGACCAGGCAGCAGGTCACAGTCAAATGAGCTAGAGCTGAACCAGGTGACAAACAATGGATCCTATGGTTAGGGCAGAAATGCCTGAATCAACCAGACACATCTGATCCATGATAGAGGGCACTATGTAGCCTTGGTTGCAATGTCTTTTATTTCATGTTGTTCAGAACTCCTCTTTTTCCTGATGAGATCTGGAGAAGAGGAGGCTGCTATATTTTCTTAGTCTCCCTTTATCAAGAGGATGGGATGATTACATGGGAACCTCACTACTTGGGGTCCCACAAAATGAGAAACTGCCAAGACTTTTAGGTCAATGGCAAAGAAAGAAAGCACAAGTCCACATATTATCCAACAGGAATATTTGCTTCATACCTACTACTTCATTGGATGTAAGCTCCTCCATCACAGGGAATATATCAGTGTTTGTGTATCGTTGATTCCTCAGAACAGGACCTGACATAAAAAGGACTCCATAAAGATTCATAGAGTGAATGGCAAAACATCATTTCCTGAATCCAGCCATTGTACTGTCATCCCAAGCTCCCCTGCCCTTCCCATTCCAACACCTTATACAGTACCCTAGGAGGAAGAGAGTGCAGGTCATTTGCAAAGGAAGAAATAGAGAGGACACCCAATCTCACAGGCCTGGCTAGAGAGCTAGCAGTAAGGGCAAGGGCCAGTCTTTCATGTCACTCTTGGCTCAGGCCTGGCGCTCTCAGCCAATGCTGAGCCTCAATTCCTCAAGACCTTCATCTCACACCTACCACTTTTCTTCAAATAAAATATATTTTACAATTCTATCATTGTTCTTAGAGGATTTCAAATGCATTCATAAGTCCAAGTGAATCCCTGGAGGGGAGAGCTTCCAAGGACAATAAGGTAAAAAATGGAAGAAATCTGACAGAGGATCATCCAGAATAGGAAGGATGCCAGCTCCCATGGTTTTATGATTCCCTGACTCAAGTTACAAACTTCTCTAATGCTTTACAAGAGGATTCTAGATATGTAAGAATGGCCAAAGCTATAAGCACGATCAGTATACAATATCTCAATGAGAATAGTTTTTGCTGCAATTGGATTGAATGTTACTTCTCAAAGATACTGCAATTTGTAAGGCAGAAATTCTATAAATGGCTGCTTATATCAACACTCATATTATCTCATTTAGTTTTTAATACAACCTTATGATGTCATTAGTATTATCCACATTTTATAATAGGTGAAACCAAGGCTTGGAGAGGGTAAATTATTTGTGCAAGGTTTATGCCTATCAAAGATAAGATTGGAGTTATCTGCAGTACAAAGAAAGGGCAATCAGGTAGTAAATTGTATCCAGAAGTACTGGAAATTGTTGCTTTTATTGGTCTGTCATTTTTCCATTGACTGTTTTAATACAGATATGGTTGTAACATCAAAAGGTTTTAAAATAGAAGCTCTGGGATATTCTTTATTTTTAGTTATTAAAGTTTAGTATTTCCAGCAAACATCCTTATTTATCAGCTCTGTCCTCTACCTCAACCAAAATAATAAAGAAAAAAACATTAATGGTTTTTCATTGCTTCTCCAAATCCAAAAAGATAAAACAGAAATGAAAGTCAGTTAACTCCCCAACTTTCTCCCCTTTCATAAACTGGGCAAAATGACCAAATCATCCGTTTTTAGATGTCAAGTCCCCATTGTGCTTACAGAAAGGTTTCATTGCCTGTTAAGTGCAATGTCTAGATCTTCTGAGTTCTCAATAGGGGGAAATGCAACAATATTACACCAAATGACTTTATTATTATTCTCATATTCTTGGAAATCAATAAACAATTAATATGATTCTTCCCTTCATGCTTATTTTTACCATTTCTCTCACGCACCCCAAACTACTTATTTTTCTCCTCAGCGTCCCACTAGGTTTCACCAAGGAAAGAAACAGCAGAAAAGGGTCTCCACTCCACAGGATCAGGCAGGCCATGGTAGCCACTTGGCTACATCACAAGAAGTCACCCACAGGGACCTCTTGCACTACCCTGGTGGACTCCAACAGAGTTCTAGAATCCACCCTAAGGATGGAGTGTTCAGGCCTTAAGAGACTTTTGATGGCCAGTTTCTGTCTTGAGAACTCTCTAAGGATTGAGGTAGTTCTAAGTTCCTTGTGGCATTTCTAAGCATCTCAAGGACAGTGAGGAGGATCTAGGATTCTGTGTCCTGGGAGCAAGAGAAGTTTCCTAAGTACACCTGAGACCCACTAAACTCTGGGTCAAGTGCGATAGTCCCCAGGGAGCTAAGCCAAATTGGCAACAATTCTTCTCTTGGCCCACAAATTGCCATTTTGCAGTGATATTTACATTTGCAGTGATATCTATCACACTCTGGGGACATCAATACTATAAAACAAAGTCTCTGTCCCTTGAGACACTTTTGTTGGGGAGACAAGACGTGTAACTTAGTTTTGCTTGTCCTTCTGATATAACTAAAACACTTTCTCATGTCATTCAAATTTTCATTTAGTTCCATTTCCCTCTTTGAACTTGGAGGAAAAACTCTTCTTTTACCACTTCCCAAATTTTTTCAGTCAAATTCCACTTACTTTCCACAGTCATGCAAACCATCACTTGACACATCAAGTGTCACTTCTACACTGGGCCCATGGAAATGTACAAACTAGGCAAATGCGAGGGGTAGGGTACTGTGAAAAGGAGTGAGTGGATTTATAAGACACACATGCCATATCCACAATGTAGATGCTAATTAGCTTTGGAATGGCCACCTTGTGTGATCTTGCTCCCTGGATGAGAAACCTGGGATGATGGGCAAGGAAACATTCAATCAGTCAGGACACCAGACTAATTCAAAGTGCATGGGAGCTACAACCTGAGGGGACTTGTGCATTCTGCAATGTGCCTGATTTATCCTCCTAGAGTGGAAGAACACCATCTGGGCACAGGATTCTATTAATAATAAAATGCATTTAAAAGGAGTAGTTGTAAAAATAATAATAAAAGAAAATAAAGAAAATAAAATAAAATAATAACATAACATAACATAACATAACATAACATAACATAACATAACATAAGTAGTTGTTAGGGTGCCTGGGTGGCTCAGTCGTTTAAGCATCCGGCTCTTGATTTTGGCTCATGGGATCGAGCCTCATGTTGGGCTCTGTGCTGACAGCTTGGAGCTGGCTTAGGATTCTCTCTCTCTCACTCTCTCTCTGCCCCTCCCCTGCTTGTGCTCGCTTGCTCTCTCTCGAAATAAATAAATTAAATTTTAAAAAAAGAAATAGTAGTGCTTTGTTGAATCAGAACCATCTATTCTATACTGAACTCTTACATGCTATTTCATCTGACCATGTTAGCAGCAATCTTGAAGAAAAATCAGATTCCTATTCAAAGGGTAAGTTAGTTCTCAAAAATGAAATCTGGGTTCTTCGGTGGATGCTATGGATTTGAGGATAAAGTTTAGATGTACTTGAGACCACAGTTATAGGTCTGCTTTGAGGACAATGAAATCAAGATAGGGAGGCAGCAACCATTGGGTTGATGAGCAAGGGCAGAGAGGGAACACAAGACAAAAGAGAAAACAAACATAAACCACCAGAGTGGAGTCAGTGACTCAGCAAAATTACCAAAGCTTCTGGTTTTGGTTTTTGGTTTTTGACAGGATCATATAGGGAATTGGGGATGCTTGATTGTATAGTTTTATTTCCTTTTTATGGTCTCAAATCTTGTTTAAAGAAAGCTTTATGTATGTGTTTTTAGGATTGGTGAATGAATGAACCTCACTTTTTTAATACCTGAGCTTCCCAAAACCATGAGTCATCAGCATTGTCATCAGAGGTAGGCTTAAAATCTGATAATGAATTGACCATAGCTAAGGTACAGTTTTGTCTCCAAGAAATGATCAAGCAAGGAAACACCTAGGAGGCACAGGGCAAAACACCTTCCTGGAAGTTGGTGGAGTAGGAAGATGTGGGGGCCCAGACCAATAAGGGCAGCAATGCCTTCTGCATGGCTCACCTGTCTCCCCTCCTCTCAGCCTGATGCAAGGTAAGCCTACATTGAAGTCCAAGTGGAGAGCCTGGCCCTGGGGAGCTTTAGCACTGTATCTCGCTATGGCCTTGGTGTGCACATTTCATTTCTCTTGCTGCGTCTGGAACCCAGAATCCAGTTTGCCAAATAGGTAATGGGGACTGGGGCTTGGGGAGGAGGGCAAAGTCCCCAAAGCCCAGCTTCCTTTTCTAAGCCCTGGTGACCTAAAGTACATTTAAGTTCTTTCTTCACTCCAGAGAGGAACCCACGCCACCCTTGATTTTGTATACCCCCTGCCATGACCATTCCCATCTATAAAATGGGGTGTACAATAGCACCTATCTCCTCAGGCAGGGGTTCTCAGAGTGGGTCCCCTAACCAGTAGCATCAGCATTGCTTGGGAACTTGTTAGAAAAGCAAATTCTCAAACCCCACTGCAGACTCACTGCATCAGAAACTCGGGGGTTGGAGGTCACCAATCAGTTCTCACAAGCCCCCAGGTAATTTAGATGGTCTCCCAAGTTTGAGAACTGCTATAACAGGGTTGTTGTGATGATAAATGATGGAGAAGCTAGAAGATGCTCAGTATGATGCCTGGCACCTAAGTGTTATCTAGCTGTTAGTATCCTCATCGTGGTTATCATCATCATTATCATCATCACAATCATCATCATCGCAAGAATCCTTTCTAATAACGCTTTAATTTCCAGGAGTAATGAGTCCTCTCATATGAAGATGCTTTTCCTGTGGAACAAACCCCTGGCACATGCATGTGCAAGCTGACTCTTAACAGTACAGAGGTCTTTTCTGTCTTGACCACTTACCATAATGATGTAGGGTGTCAGGGGGGAAAATGCAAGAATGTACATTTGTAAGGAAACACTTTATTAATGGGGACAATTGCCATAGGAATATGCTCAAAGTCTAAAACCAGAAATGTCTTCAGGAAGGGATGGATAAGCAATGCTTTTATATGCAGAGACCCTGAAATGATGGGTGGCTGTGGAACGAGTAAGGAGGGATGGGGCGAGGAAGAGGTAATAAAAACTGTGTGGGAGTCTTGAAATTCAAAAAGCTATGTCAAACATTGATTGCACTAACAGTCAAGGCAGGAAATGTCTGTAGTCAGGGACATCAGCAAAGTTACAGAGTGGGAAGTTCGCATAGAGTTTAGGGCCTGGTTGTCCTAGTCAAGTAAGCCTAAAGATGTTAAACACAAGTTGTGATCAGCCTTGTCAAGAAAATTAGTATGTATGTATGTACTTATTTATTTATTTTTAGAGAGACAGCACAAGCTGGGGAGAGGGGCAAAGGGAGAGAGAGAGAATCTTAAGCAGTCTTCATGCTCAGCACAGAGCCTAAAGTGGGGCTTGATCCCACAACTCTGGTATCATGACTTGAGCCAAAATCAAAAGCTGAACGCTCAACTGATGTGGCAACTGAGCCACCAAGCACCCCAAGAAATTAGTTTTTATTTATGCCATGTTGCAATGACTAAATAATGGTCCCCCAAAGACATCAGATCATAATTCTTGGAACCCATCAATGCTACCTCACATGGAAAAGAGTTTGCAAATGTGATTAAGGATTTGGGGAGGGATATCCTGGATTATCTGGATGAGCTCTAAATGTAAACACAAGGGTTCTTATAAGAGGGAAGGGGAGGGAAATTTGACACAGACAAAAGAGGAGAAAGCAATGTGACCACAGAGGCAGAGATTGGGGTGATGTGCCACAAACCAAGGAGTGACTAAAGCCACCAAAAGCTGGAAGAGAAGAACACGTTTTCCCCGAGAGCCTCAAGAGGAAGCACAGCTCTATGATACCTGGTTTTCAGCCCAAGTGATACTGTTTTTGGACTTCTGCCCTCCACTAACTGTGAGAGAACAAATTCCTATTGTTTTAAGCCACGAAGTTTGTGGGAATTTGTTACAGAAGCTGTAAGAAACTAATACATCTTGTTTCATGAAAAGACTCTTCAGATTTGAGGAAGAGATCCTCTGGGAGCCAAAGGAGAGTTTGTGGATTACAGTTTTGGCGATAGGGAAAATCCCACAAGTCAGCTCTTTTGGTACCTACTGGACCAAGAAGTTTCGCCATGTTATTTAAATGATAGTAGGCTATGCTCATATGTTGTAAAATCAAGATTACTGTAGTTAGGGGAACCTGGGTGGCTCAATCAGTTAAGCGTCTGATTCTTGGCTTCTGCTCATGTCATGACCTTAAGGTTCATGAGATCAAGCCCCGTGACAGGCTGCATGCCAAGAGTGGAGCCTGCTTAGGATTCTCTCTCTCTCTCTCTCTCTCTCTCTCTCTCTCTCTCTCTCTCCCCCTCCCCCTCCCCCACTCACATGTGTGTTCTCTCTCAAAATAAATAAATAAACTTAAAAAAAAGATTACTGTAGTTAATCTCAGATTTTAAAATGGAAAGGCTGAGTTTCAGTAAAGCTGTTAGTGAAGTTACATGTAGAATGTATCTAAGTAAATGCATAAACTACACCAGGAGAAGACAATGAGCACCAACTAAGAGTTTAATTAATTCTTGTTATTGATTTATTTAACAAATTGGCTGATTGTTTAACCCTATAGGAAAAGCAAGGTTATAGTAGCTCAAAAAAATAATTTCATAAGTCGCTTCATATAAACATCCAATCATAAACAGGCTTTTTTCCATAAAATTATTAATTATAATAAACCACTTTACAAATTAACAGTTGCCTGTTATGTAATGTGTTTAAAAGTAAGTCTTGGCTCATTGAAATTTAAACAAATTGGAGAGGTTGTTATTTTGGGGAGAGGTGTTAAGTGGCCTCAGGGTCTTGAATACCATCACATTGGATTTATTTATTCCTCTATGGTTTAAAACTTCCAGAGATGACGTATAGAATTATACCTTGTTTTACCAGTGAGCAAAAGAAATCTGGACATGCACATGAGAATATACTTTCACAAAGACTTAATTTTAAATAGGAATTGGAAAATTCTGCCAACTGAATTTTATTAAAGGCAGAGCTAAGTCTTGGTTGCTTGACTAAAATGTAACTATTTTAATACTAGTACTCATCTAAGTTATTTGGCAAAGGAATAGCAAATAGAATATGAAGAAAAAGACCACAATGGTTAGTAATACACATTCCTGCGATACTTTATTTTACAGATTATGTATATGTAGATGTCATGAGATGGAGCAATAATATCTTCTACTCTTTTGCTTAAAAGATTTTCTCCTATATTTCTCCTAAATATATACATTTTTTATTTAAGTTTAGGTTTTGAGCATATTTGCTAGAGAGACGATTTCCCCTACAATGTGAGGTTGTATCACATTCCAAGAAACAAAGGTGATGTCATTCTTTGGAGCAGCACCTGCCAGGCAGCCTCCCATTCAGGCTATTGCCTAAGGTGCAGGAGGAAGTCAAGCAGTAGCAGGTTTTTCCACCTGTGCAATCCTTTGGAGCTGTGACCCCCAAGGCAACTGTAAAACCCACGTGTTAGAATAATTTAGATCTCTTGTGATAGACTGAGTAAACAAGCAAACAAAGGCCAAACTTTACATGATGAAGAACTCTAACCCACAAAAGAAACTTCTCCAGCAACCATTTTGGAATAGTCAGGCCTTACTTGCTCAATGGCTATCAATCTATTTTTGCCTCCACTTCCAACCCAGGACAAACCAGAAAAATCCAAATATTCTCCCCAAACCAACCACATAAGATGTTCCATTTCTAGTTATTCCTTCTCCGGCTTCCTCTTACAGAAGTCTCCCTGTTTTGTCCTTGTAAAGCTTTTCCTCACCCTGGCTTCTTTTGAATGGTCTCCTTTTTGTAGCAAGTTATCATGTGGGTAGTCTTCCTTTACTTCCACATATGGATGCTTGTGTTGACCACCATGATTAATTTTTTTTTTAAGCATAAAACAAAATCAAAGTTCAGCCACATACAATACACTTTTGTAACCACGTGAGAACTTGGGACTCCCAGCTGTGTGCGAGAGGAAAACGATTCTACTTCAAAGGATATAAAATGAAATCTTCAATAAGTTGACTTTAAAAAAATTTTTTTTTCAACGTTTATTTATTTTTAGGACAGAGAGAGACAGAGCATGAACGGGGGAGGGGCAGAGAGAGAGGGAGACACAGAATCGGAAACAGGCTCCAGGCTCTGAGCCATCAGCCCAGAGCCCGACGCGGGGCTCGAACTCACGGACCGCGAGATCGTGACCTGGCTGAAGTCGGACGCTTAACCGACTGCGCCACCCAGGCGCCCCAATAAGTTGACTTTTAGAAATACTTGCCTGATTGTGCTTCTATATAAGTTATCAATTTAATTTTAACTAAGTACAAATCGACATGCACTATGACTCCATAAAACATATAGATAGATCTATAGATCTATAGATAGATCTATCTATATACATCTATATACATATCTATCTATATCTATCTATATACATATCTATCTATCTATATCTATATCTATCTATCTAGATAGATAGATATAGAAAGAGAGAGAGAGAGAGGAAGGAGTTATGGGGAAAAGGACAAGGATGTTCATTTTCTAAAATAGGTTTTCTTGGGGCACTGGGGTGGCCCAGTCAGCTAAGTGTCTGACTTCTGCTCAGGTCATGATCTCACTGTGAGATCAAGGCCCGCATCCGGCTCTGTGCTGACAGCTCAGA
Organism: Lynx rufus; assembly: GCF_022079265.1. Taxonomy (NCBI): domain Eukaryota; kingdom Metazoa; phylum Chordata; class Mammalia; order Carnivora; family Felidae; genus Lynx; species Lynx rufus. Next base: position 30,980,628 of record NW_025814824.1, on the reverse strand, counting down.
GTGTAGAGCCTGCTTCAGATTCTGTGACTCCCTTTCTCTTTGCCCCTCCCCTGCTCACGCTCTAAAAATAAATAAAAATTTAAAAAAATTTAATATATTTTCTACAATAAATATGCTCCTGCAATTAAAAAAGAAACTTTTAGAAACATTCTGATTTCCTTAAATCTCTATATAAAGTTAACCCTTGACAGGGTTTGAAATGTGTTCACTTACACCCAAATTTCTTTTGATTAATACATTATAGTACTATAAATGTATTTTCTCTTCCTTGTGATTTTCTTAGTAACATTTTCTTTTTTCTAGCTTACTATAAGAATACATAATATATAACACATACAACATACAATATATGTGTTAGTCAACTTTCATAATATTGGTAAGGCTTCTGGTAACCGGCAGCTAATTAGTAGCTAAGGTTTTGGCTGTTGAAAAGTTATAATGCAGATTTTCATCTGCAAGGGGAGTTGTTGCCCCTAACAACCATGGTGTTCAAGAGTCTGTGTATAAACACACACATACACACACACACACACACACAAATATATTTGTATCTATTTGTTCTCCAACGGAAACACTTCTTCAAAGTGCATAACCACGTTAAGTGTTATTAAAGTATGTATATTTCTTATATCTCAAGAGAAGCACTTTGGATACTGAGTAAGACCTAACAATCAATCTCTAATGCAGAGTTTAAGTAAATTAGTTTCCACCCTTCTCAACCACTTTTTCCCTTTTTATGAAACCATTTTTTTTTTCCTAAGTAATTCCTTTCTATTCGTTTTGTGAATGGCTCGAGAGGTAAGGGAGGGGGCGGGGAACAGAAGAGAAGCATTACGAAATGGCCATACCTCTGTACACCCATCCAGTCCATCCCCTTTCCTTCCAAGGACTAGGTCTTGCCCATTGCGTCCCATATTTGGGGGATTTCCAGTCCGATCCAGATTCTTCCAAAACCCAGAGGCATCCCATCATGAAACACTGATAACAAATCTGTCTGGGGGTTCTGCATCCTCCACCCGCCCCATTTTTGCTTGGAATAAACAGGAACCACTGGACTAGAATATACCGTTCTCAGTCCTCCGGGAGATTTTAACCAAAAACTTCAGCACCTAAGGACCCACAAAGCGACGCGCTAGGGGCTCCAGTACGACCACCCGCCGATCTCATGAATTCGGGGTAGTAAGTTGACCCGGGTCCCCAGTGAGGTGCCTCACCCCCTCCTCAGCGATGTCGGGAGCGCACAGAAGCAAGGCCCAGCAGTCCTGGGACAAGTTGAGACTGATCCGCGTCACGCGCTGGGAGTCCCAAGCCTGGAGGCCCCGCCCACAGGCCGGTGCAGCCAATCGCGGCGCGAGCAGACCGTAAGGGCGGGCCAGGCGCGCAGAATTCCCGAGGCCTTAAAGGCTGAGTCAGGAGCAGCTGGGCCACAATCCCCGGCCTCGGCGATCTGGGAAGGGTTGTGTGTGTGTCTGTGGAGTGCGCCTGCGCAGCTGTGGACGCCGTAGGTCAACTTCTTGGTCTGGGGACCGGTACTGGAGGAGGGGATTCACCCCAGGGCACGGGCAAGTGTGGGGCGCGACCCGCGGGAATAAAAACATCTACTTGCCTGGAGTTGGTGAGGCTGAGCCGACGCTGCCTGGATCCTGTAAGCCTTGAAGATGGGAAGTGGGGGCAGGGCGGTTCGGGGAACCCAGGGCGACACTGAGACCACGGGGAGGTCCTAGGCTGTGCAGGAGTCGGTCCGTCTCAGGGCCGTGGCGGGCACAGGTCTGGCAGCCGGGCCCCCACGGGACTGGGCCTGGCCAGGAGGTACAGGGCAGGCTGACCTCCGCAAGGGCTGTGGGGCCCGGCGCTCCCTGTACCTCGGTCTGTGAACATCGTCTGGAAGCTGAGGGAGGCGAGCGGGGCGGAGAGCCTCCGGCCTGGCCTCGCCTGCAGTGTCCCTCTGGGCCAGGCCCGAGAAGGTGCTCTGAACTCCGGGAGAGCGTGGCCCTGTCCCGGTCGGGAACTGGGGCTCTGGACGCCCTCTTGCCTCGTGATTTCTTCCTCAGTTTGGGGGTAGTTAATGGCGGTGCTGGCGGCAGAGACCAAATGTGGGGACAGCAGAGCACTGGGTGCAATCCTGCCCACCTTCTGGGAAGGTCTTTCAGAGAGCTTTCAATTCAAGAAGCATGTCTCACCCCTTGCTGTATATTTGTCAAAAGAAAGATGTGAGGTGGCTACCTAACCCCTGGGGATTCCTGTCCCTACTTGGGATCAGGTGTTCTGATAAATAAGATTTCCTGGGTCACCTCAGTATTTTCAGTAAAGAACTTGGACCAACAGCTTCTTAGTTGCCTTAAGATTCTGAAACTCTGATCAAAACCTAAATTATCATTGCACTATTACAATGAAGTCTGTTTCAATTCCTATAGCACTTGTCAGCCTGTTTTTAATTTTGATGGCTGAATCATATACCTCCAAGTCCTTGGCCTGTTTTTCTCCACCCACATCCTTAGCCTTCTTCCAGGGACCTGTAAATATTTGCAAAGGTGCTTTAAATGTTTTTACTCTACAACATCTCAGGAGAAAATAGGATGGCTTTTTTAAAGGATTGGTCTCATCAAATACTGATTTCATTTTCCTTTCTAGGTTTTTGAAACATGAATCCTTCACTCTTCCTGACTGCCCTTTGCTTGGGAATAGGCTCAGCTGCTTCAAAATTCGATCAAAGTTTAAATGCACAATGGTACCAATGGAAGGCAACACACAAGAGATTATATGGCATGGTAGGTAACATATGAAACTGTCCAAAGGGGCCCCCAAAGAGAAAGAGTCCCTTGCCGTTGGGAGTTTATAGCCAGAGAGTAGCATGTAGAAGTCAGCTTTCACCAAGGCAATAACTTCATCGCACCCATTATTGAGCACAATATGGGGCATAATTCCTGTTGTGTGGTTGCTAGAGAACAGCTCCCAGAAATATAAGCCATCCTGGGCCATGGTTTTTTTCCCTGTCTGCAAATCCACTAGGTGAAGATGGGCTGGTTTTAAGTAGGAATAAAGATGGTAAGTTATATATTTGCCTCTAGAATGAAGAAGGATGGAGGAGAGCAGTGTGGGAGAAGAATATAAAAATGATTGAACTGCATAACCGAGAATATAGCCAAGGGAAACATGGCTTCACAATGGCAATGAATGCTTTTGGTGACATGGTGAGTGTCAGCGTGGATTGCTGTGCTTTTTGTGCTTCCTGTCCTCTGTACTTTAGCAAAATAACCTCTTGCCTTTTCAACATTTTCCTTACTTTTCCTTAAAGACCAATGAAGAATTCAGGCAGGTGATGAATGGTTTTCAAAACCAGAAGCACAAGAAAGGGAAAGTGTTCCAAGAACCTGTATTTGCTGAGATCCCCAAATCTGTGGATTGGAGAGAGAAAGGCTATGTAACTCCTGTGAAGAATCAGGTATGATAATATTTAGCAGATCTCCTTCCAAGAATAAAGCCAAAAAGGAATTAGTGTCCTTGCTTTGGTAGACAGTGGAGTTTGTTTGTTTTGTTTTGTTTTGTTTTGTTTTGTTTTGTTTTGTTTTAAGAATATTCGGGTATATGGGTTATTGTGAATCTTTGTATTTATCTTATAAACTGATAACTTTTTTATTTTCAGGGTCAGTGTGGTTCTTGTTGGGCTTTTAGTGCAACTGGTGCTCTTGAAGGACAGATGTTCCGGAAAACTGGCCAACTTGTTTCATTGAGTGAGCAGAACCTGGTGGACTGCTCTCGGCCTCAAGGCAATGAGGGCTGCAATGGTGGCCTAATGGATAATGCCTTCCGGTATGTTAAGGAAAATGGAGGCCTGGACACAGAGGAGTCTTATCCGTATCTTGGAAGGGTAAATGGAGCTCCTTATCTTGTTATTCCAGCTCAGCTTTTGAAAGCTGAACATTTTCAAAGATAACAGACACTTTACTCAGCATTCACATTTTAGATGCAAACTGACAGAACTGTCACTATAAATTATCAGCCTTAGCACAGGTTCTCTGATTAGATGGTTAGCACATAGCTGTCCTTAATTCTGTGTAACTTGGAGGCTTTTTATACACCATTCTGCACATAATTTCTGCATAGTGAAAAATTTCTTATGGACAAGTAGGCCTAAGGGGTTTCACTGAAGATAACATCTGCTAAGTTTTCAATTTCAAATCAGAAACATTTGGCTATTACCTCACAACAAAGCTGACTTGGAAATCATTAAGCTGCAAACTGCTGAGTCTTGAGGTCCTAGAACTGGAGGTGTGGATGGTAGTGATCGAGTTTCTTTCCCATTTACCTTTAAAAGGACTCAGAGCCCTGTAACTACAAGCCTGAGTGTTCTGCTGCCAATGACACCGGCTTTGTGGACATCCCTCAGCGGGAGAAGGCCCTGATGAAGGCAGTGGCAACTATGGGGCCCATCTCTGTTGCTATTGATGCAGGCCATCAGTCGTTCCAGTTCTATAAATCAGGTAGGTGTTTGTATTTTTATTATAGAAGTTCAGGCAGGCAAAATTGGAAAACACCACCATAATTGTTTGGTGTTAGGTTTGGAGTCCTGCTTTCCAAGACTGTAGAGTTTTGAGTGTGTGCATTTAATATAGTGATGTTTCCATTTGACATATTTTAGACATTTTCTCATGACAAGCTCTCCTTAAGTATTTTTAAATGGCTGTGTAATTCTGCAAATACAAATAATTGATGTAAGTATTCTCCAGTTGTTGGACCTTTTTTCCAAATAATGTTTACTATTGAACTGTAAAGAACCCTGTGGCTCAAGTGTGATTTTATATTGTGCTGTTTCCTTAGTTGGCATTTTAGAAGTAGAAAGGATTATGCTAAGTAATAATAGTAGAAGTAGCTAAATCGTCTTAGCCTTGATAACTAGATCTTATTATTGGAAATCCTTTTCGAATAGAAAATATTTTGGGTTTAGTGGAATTTTGTTGATTTCTAGTGAATTGAGTTTATTAGTTACCACAACTATTTTTGGTAAATATTTAAGCTTTATATGTAATTTGCTAATGGCATTTCATTGAATTTTGAGATGTCTCTTAACCGTGGTAGATAGGGTGAGTTACAGTCATGTGTCAATTGAAGCTTCTCACCCCAAATTTTACTCCTCTAGGCATTTATTATGATCCAGACTGCAGCAGCGAAAACCTGGATCATGGTGTTCTTGTAGTTGGCTATGGCTTTGAAGAAACGGATTCAAGTAAAAAATTTTGGATTGTCAAGAACAGGTATAAAACTCTAAATGTTATATATTAAATTGAAAAGGGAGTGCTTGTTTGGAATCAGTATTTGATTTCAAATCCAAAACTCACTTTGAAATCCCAGAACTTAGAGTGAACACTCTTGACATTTTTTATAAGGGTAAAATGTACTGATGTTTGATTACAGGATTCTGTAGGAAGCTTGTTGGACTTATTATTACATATTTATAACATTGCATTTCCAAATTTTGAAAACTTTATTCAGAAACACATCTGGCCCCAAGAGTTTAGATAAAGGATTTTGCACCTGTAAGGTTAAGGGCTGGTTTCCTTTTTTGTGTCCAGTTTTTCAACAAGGTATACTGAGCAGAAACAACTGCTGACTCTTTTAACTCTGAAGGATTTTCTAAGAGTCCAGTGGGCTCTGTATGTCCTTCGTGTTACCATTTGTTGCCCTGCCATTTTATTCTACTTCCCAATTCCCAGAGGCTTTGAGGTCATCTGGATCCATTTTCACTGCTAAAGTTCTTTGAGAGGGGGTATAAGATAGCCTGCAGAAACAAACTGCTACATTGGAATCCTAGCCCTGCCTCAGTTTCCTATCTTAAAAAGTTAAGGACCTGTGGGAATTGATATACTTACCAATATATGTAATAGCACTTAGAATAGTGCTTGATAGCACCTGATATGTGGAAAAGCCCTATTTTAAGTATTAGCTATTACTAATGAAGCTAATATGTACTTGATACTTTGTATAGAACAAAAAACATCTTCTTTTTTCAGTTGGGGTCCAGAATGGGGCTGGAGTGGCTATGTAAAAATGGCCAAAGACCAGAACAACCACTGTGGAATTGCTACGGCAGCCAGCTATCCCACTGTGTAAGCTGGTGGATGGGGATATTAGAGGACTTAAGGACAGCATATCTGGAGGAATTTTTATCTTAAAACTGACCAAACCCTTATGTAAGATAAGACACTTGAATCAGTGAAGATCCAAGTTGTGATTTGAATTCTGTGACATTTTTATAAGGGTAAAACTTTACCACTACCTTAATTGCTGTTATAAATAGCTTTATAATGTTGAAAACTCATTACTTAATTCTAAGACTTTTGAATTTTCATTTTTTCAAAGGATATATAAAACTTTACCTTTTAAAATAAATTTTAACTCAACATGTAGAGGTGGAACTTCTCTGTTTTCAATGCATTAACTTTTTGTGTAGTTATAAAATCTAATTGGGCTATAAAGATATAACTGGATATGCCAGTGGTGCATTAGAAGGACGCTGGGTGGTTCTCAAGATTTTCTAATTAACAAATATGCAGATTTTATGTCAGCTGCCTATTGGCTGTGTTAACCCAACCCTGAATCTAGCAAAACATAACGATCTGGAAGGGCAAAGGTAAATTGTTTTAATAATTTAACAATTCACTCTTTAGGAAAGTGAGAAGACATTAAGATCTTAGGTTTTAGACACTAGAAAAGGAGATCCTCTTCCTTTGACTCGAGATGGTTAAAACCTAGTAAGGTTATGGGAAAAAAGTCTCAGAGCCAGTTACTGAAGCATCTCCTTGAATTGCTGGTAAAGACCATGTGACTACTTTGCAGTTGAATAAGGACCAGATTCTGGATTACCAAGTCTGTTTTATCTTTGTTCTGCCAAGTCTCTGATGGCTTTCACATAACTCTTCTAGGAAAAGCCTCATTTGTTGCCTAGTGTTAGCAAAAGTATATTTAATGTCTATGATGAACAAGTCTGTCATGTTTGATAGTAACTGGAAAAATGTGTTAAAGATCCACAAGAGATGAGTGTGGACTACAAAAATAGGCTTCTGGCCTAGGAAGATCACTGGGTCAAAATTGGGGGCTTACAGGTCACGATCTCGCGGTCCGTGAGTTCGAGCCCCGCGTCAGGCTCTGGGCTGATGGCTCGGAGCCTGGAGCCTGTTTCCGATTCTGTGTCTCCCTCTCTCTCTGCCCCTCCCCCGTTCATGCTCTGTCTCTCTCTGTCCCAAAAATAAATAAAAACGTTGAAAAAAAAAATTAAAAAAAAAAAATTGGGGGCTTAGCTAGCTATGTAATCTCTGAATTAAAACTAAACTTGGAAGGGAAAAAAACAGCCTAAGCATATGGTTGCACAGGTAGTAAATACAAATAAGACAATATATTTGTATATTTAAAAGATGGAAAGAAAATATGCCAAACTTTTGAGTGGGTTATGGATGATTATTTTCTTTAACCTGTTCCACGGAAGACATGTATTTTTATTAGTAGGGGGAAAATTGTGAAAATATACCTACATTCTGCAGGCCAAAGAAGCAGGTGTACGTGTGTTTAAAAATCTCATGCTCCGAATCAATAAGAAAACACAAGGACTAAGCTGGTGAAATATTTAATATAGCCATACTCAATTATGAAGGGAATGAGAGACTGAAGACAACTGGAACCTTATAGCCCACAAAACCTTCAATAATTTTTGTCCATACATCAATATAATGTACCATATTCAATCTGAGTTTTCTCTAAGAAAGGATTCCTTCATCTTGCTTTGCAACAGCAGGCTAACTCAGTGGTGTCCACAGAATCCTGGAACAACTCAAGACTCTAAGGAAACATCTGGGTGCTAAACTGAAGGGAAGCATGATGGCTTTGTATTTTAAAAAGTTTCAAGTCTGTCAAAGCAGAGGACACCTCAGATGTCTAAAGTATTTGTTTTTGTAACTTCCAAAGACCTTTATATTTTAAGTTGTGAAAAGTTCCAAACCACATCTATCATCTAAAAGAATTTCAAAGGAGCCAATAGACTTGAAATAAAGAGAGCTGGAAATAAATTTTATCACTACAAAATCTAGTCTGAAGAACAGGCTACCAGTATTTCCTATAGTCCAGACATCCAAATAGTTACTTATCCTAGTTAATATTTCAGAGGAAGTAAGGAAAAGTGAGACAATTTGGCAAGTTATGAGGGAGGAATTGGCTTACGTGGATTTGTAGCTGTAACACATGGACATCTTGTTAGGGGAGAGAATGGGCTCAGAGTATAGTAGTCCCTCCTTAATTGCAGTTTTGCTTTCCATGGTTTTAGTCAACCACAGTCCAGAAGCAAATGATCCTCCTTTTGACAGGTGAGTAGGAGGTCAATAGTAGACTGATGCTATATCACAGTGCCTGTCATTCACGTCACTTCATCTCATCACATATCATATATATATATATATATATATATATATATATATATATAATCACCTCTCACATCACAAGAAGAATGAGTATGTACAATAAGATATTTTGACAGAGACCACATTCACATAACTTATTACAATATACTATAATTCTATTTTCATGTTGATTTTATCCTATGCCTAATTTACAAATTAAATTTTATCATATATGTATAGGAAAAAACAGTGCAGTTGATCCTTGAATAACGTGGGGCCTAGGGGTGCCAACCCTATCCCCATCTCATGAAGTTGAAAATCTGTATAACTTTTGAATTCCCGAAGTCTCTTTTTGACTCCCCAAACCTTAACTAATAGCTTACTGTTGGCCAGAAACTTTACCAATAATACAATTAACATGTATTTTAGATGTTATACGTATCATATACAGTATTTTTACAATAGAGAAAAATGTTAAGAAAATCATTAGGAAAATACATAACTGTAAAAGAATCCACGTGTAAGTGGGCCTACATGCACAGGATAAGCCGTATGCTTAAACCACTGATACCACATTGCATATATATGACTTCAGATAACATTTTTGAGATATAAATCTGTAAACTTATATGTAGAAGCATATTGGAATACTCCTGTGCTTAACTCACTGAAAGTACACTTTGTACAATATATCTTTCAAGTGACATTTTCATTAAAATACAAGGGTTTGTAAACTCTTGTGTAGAAGCATGTGAGAGTAGCATCATGTTTAACTCATTAAAACTATACTGTATAAAAAAAAGTGGGCCTACACAATTCAAACCTGTGTTGTTCAAAGGTCAAACGAGTGTGAGTTTGGTACTATCTGCAGTTTCAGGCATCCACTGGGAGTCTGGGAATGTATTACCCACAAATAAGGGGAAACTACTGTAATTAGAAAACTCATTTTTTGCACTTAATTTTCATCACCATCTCCAAGGTGTACTTATAAAATCTTAAGCAAGTATAGACTTCCCTATTTCTGTTAGTGATTTATGATTGATGAAAGTTACAGTTAAGTTACAGTTAAGACCACATTTATATGTTTTGCCTATAAAATTTGAAATTGGCTGTTTCCTAAACTCAGTTACCTTTTGGCTGATATAAAAATCTAAAACAAAAAACTTGTGGGAGTTTAAAGAAAAGCAAGTATTAGTGTATATATACATGTTTACATACATACATATGTATGTATGTGTGTATGTGTGTTTATCTCCCATCACTTTACAGAATTTCAGAAATGTTCATGGTCATCACTATTTTTAAATAACTTAATAAGAAACTATTACCAAGAGCTGCTCCATGGTCTCTTTTCTCAGTACTACATATTAAAACTTTTGTAGTTAATATATTTCCTCATTCAACTGTGCTGTCGGTTCTGGGGACACAAGAACAAAGGTATAGTCACAGTCTGTCTCTTGTGGAGCTCACATTCTCATATTGCTGAACCCATGCATAATCTCCATCTTTTACCGTAGCCACCATTCATGAGCCCATTTGCAATCACAGGAGTGGCTGGGGAAAGAATGACTGGTAGTCACAGAACAGGTCATTTTATTCACTTGATTTACTGAGGTTACCTTTGGTGAGCATTTGCATGGGACAAAAATATAGTCGTGCTTTTTGCCCATTCAGAGAGCTCTATTCACACACCTCTTCTCTAGGTCTCTTTGTCAGCAATTTTCCAACCATGTTTCTTCCAAGACCCTGATAATCCAGCCAAACCATGGTTACAGCTCATGAATTAGTATATAATAGCACTTCTGGCCATTTTTCCTTCCAAGCAAAATGAACAACCAGATGTTCAACGTTCTGCTCACAGGGAGGATTTCCCTTCACCACTGTCCTTTAGGGATGTCCCAAAAAGGGGTCATAGTGTGCTACAGTTGTCCGTCCACTTCAGTTAGTGTCTGCATATCACATAGAACCATCTATAAACCAGCCCAAGCTTTCTCTTCCTCAGTCAACTGATTTTAGAGAATGCCCTGTGAGACCATAGGTTGAGGCTGGGAGCGAGAAGGCAGGAGTGGGGGCCATGAGCATTTGGCCCCTTCCTAATGTAACTTCTGCCTTGAGGGCCTGCTTAGACCCAATCCCATATATACCACTTCTACTTAATGATGGAGTGCTGCAATGCACATTTGGCTTGTGGCTTGGTGGGTCAGATAATACACAGTTCATGATGAGCAGCTCATGAAATTGGTGGCCCATTTTTAAGCATTTATTCTCTAATACCCAGTAGCCAAGCTAAAAGCTGTTTTTCGAAAGGAGAATAGTTATCTGCAGAGGATAGCGTGACTTCACTCCCCAAATCCTTAAGGGTCTGCATTATTATTTGCCTATTGGAGCCTATCAGTGGCTCCAAACAGCATCTCTACTACTGATACTTCAAGCATCATTGAATCTACTGAATCATATGGTCCAAGGGGCCCAGCAGCTTGCATAGATAGCAGCTTGGACCTGTTGCAGCCTTATCTTGTTCTGAGCCCCACTCAAAATTTAACAGTGTTTTTGGGTTACTCAGTAAATGGACCAGAGTAGCATACTCAAATGAGGAATATGTTGTCTTCAAAATCCAAAGAGGCCCACTAAGCATTCTCTTTTTTGGTTATAGTGGAGCCAGATGCAACAATTTATGCTTCATCTTAGAAGGGATATCTTGACATGCTCAACATCACTGAACACCTAGAAATTTTACTGAGATGGGAAGCCCTTAAGTTTTTGTAGGATTTATTTCCCACCCTCTGACATGCAGATGTCTTACCAATAAGACCAGTAAGTCTAAAATAGTTGCTACTTCCTGCTCACTAGTTCTATTTAGCATAATGTCATCAATGTAATGGACCACTATGATGTGGGGAAAAAAGATAATCAAGATCCCTGAGAACTAAATTATGATGTACAGCTGGAGAGCTGATATGCCCCTAAGGTAAAGGTGTATTGTTGGTCTTGCCAACTGAAAACAAACTGCTTCTGGTGGTCTTTACTAATAGGTGTGGAGGGGGAAAAAGCATTTACCAGATCAATACCTGCATACCAGGTAGTAAGGGATACGTTAATTTGCTGAATCTATGTAACCAGATCTGGAATAGCAATTGGAGTTGAGTTAAGTTTATGGTTAGTTTATGATAATTCTCAGGTTAAGTTTATGATAATTCACTGTCATTCTTCAAGATCCATGTGTTTTTTTCACAGGCCAAATAGATGAATTGAATGGGGATGTGGTGGTGAAAATCACGATCCCCGAATCTTTCAAGTCCTTGATGGTGGCCCTAATTTCTGAAATCCCTCCAGAAATGTGTCACTGCTTTTGGCTTACTATTTTGCAAGGTAGAAGCAGTTCTGGTGAATTCCACTTGGTCTTTCCTACTGTAATACCCCTAACTCCACAGATCTGGGAACCAGTGTGGGAATTCTGCCAGTTGCTGAGAATGTCAATTCCATTTATCCCTTCTGGAACTGGGGGGAAAAAACTATACTGAACCCACTGAGATGGACCTGAGCAAAAACTCCATTGATCACCCTTTCTCCATAAACCCCTACTCTGATGTATGAGGTTTGGGTCTCCTAGAATTAGTGTCAGTTCAGAGGCAGTATTGAATAGTTCCCAAAATGTCTGATTGTCTTATTTTTTCCAAAACATATCACCTTTATAAAAGGCTATCAGCCTCTTTGGAAAAGCCTGGGAGAAAAAATGAACAGTAAAAAGAGTATAAACAGAATAAAAATCAACAGTGTAGTGGGGACCCAGGTTCCCTTTCAGTTAAGGGTTTGGAGTCTGTAAACTGTCTCAAGTTCTGGAATTAATTGAGGGGCTGTAACTCTTTTTTTTTTTTTCAAGTTAGACTTCTGCTGTTCAAGTTAGACCTAGAACTCATCTGCTTTTACAGATGATATAAGAATTTAGTAGACTGCCCACCTGTTTCTCTTCTAGGGACACTATTATCAGCTAGCCAGTGCCATAGGTCCTTGTAAGTCAGACTGTTCTAACTACTGCAGCAACTCTGCTGTCCACTTTGGTAACCATGTCCACTGTGGTGTGTTCCAGTTGGGTGGGGGCCAGTGGCACTGGCAGTGAAAGAATTCACCCGAGCCAGAACAAAGGAGATAGAAATTTATTGAACACACTGCAATGGAGCAGTGGGCAGGCAGCAAAGGAGAAACTATCTGCCACAGTGGTGAGGGACTATAGTTATAGAGTGGAGTGAGGAAATATGGGAACATATGGAATTTTCCCTTTTTTGGTACCTGTGCCTGGTTGTAAGTAGCTCATTGGTCAGTTAGGACCTATGGCTATGTCGAGGTTGGTCACTCAGCCTGTTTACATCCGCTTGGTAGTCACTGTGGGCCCTTTTGTCTTGCTCAAGTTTCTATTGCTCAAGCATGTCACCTAAAAGTGGCCTCTACATCCACCTTATCTTTGGTGATTAAGTGCCACCATTTGGCTCCTGCCACCCAGGATCCACTTACCCCATTGCATTTAAGAATCTCAATTCAGTGGCAGCATTTTCCACTGTAATTTCTAATCTGTTGAGAAGAGTGACCACAGAGCTTTTCAAAGATACTAGGATTTCCCTCACAAATTTATTTCTTACAGTCATAGTGGAAGAAGGTGTGTCCTCTATATATACCCTTCTGTGGTGAGTGAGCATTGTTACATGACAAATCCACTCTAACATTTGAAACTCCCAAACCTTTGGATACCTTTTCTTCTACAATATACCAAAAGCATCTAGACTACATTTAGTGTAGGTGTAGGAGAGCAGACTGATTCTTTGGCCTTCCATCTTGTTCCTGTCCCTGCAATGATCTCCCTCAGGGATACTTGTTCCAGCTCCTTGGAGGTTTATGTATCCCCTAACCAGAATGCAAGAAGGCTTAATCTGATCATCCCTAAGGTTGTTTAGATAACTAGTAGAGATAACATCGATTCTTCCCTTCCCCCACTCTGGTGCACAGATGATCTGTTAAATGTTAAACACTTTGACTCCACAATGGCCTCTGCACACCCCCTTGCTCTATAAAATCTGTGGATTAAGCTCCAGACCTTGCAGACAACAGCTGCAAAGCACCTGGATCGTCATCCACCCAATCCCCATATCAGTAAAACTGTGTGTAAATGGTATGGAGTGGCTTACTTCATTTTTAGGTTTCAAAGTATCTCAAAGGATACTTTACTGTTCCTCTTCCATCTTCTAACAATTGGTGAGCTAAGCTAGAGACCTAAAACAAAACAAGCAGAGATAAAGGGGCTCTGTCAGGGGAAAGCCCATAGTCCGTGGGGGAAATCCCATTGTCGGTGGGGGAAATCCCAAGCTGGCCAGCCACTGTCATGTGGGAAGACTCAGCTAGGTTTTTTGAGCATTTTGGAGCAGTGCATGAATAGGGGGATACCCTGAAATCGCCCAAAGGATTGTTAGATATCCTATCTAGAATGGTAGGGAAAAGGGAAGGGAAAGTGAACAAGCTATTGTGGCAGTAGCTTGGCCAGAGATATGTGCATTATGAGACACTGCAGAATTATAAGTAAGGGGAGAATTAGAACAGACTAGAGAAGCACTGACTTTGGAAAAGGATGTACAAGCCACATCTAATATGGATATCTTATCCACAAGAATACAACAGCAGGAGAAATGCTTAGAAAGTATGGCATGTACAATGGCAAAGATGCATGGGTGCAGGCTACCATACACTAAAGTGAGAATTATTATATTTCAAGAGAATTGGGACCCTAAAGCTTAGGATCCCTGGAATAATGACTCCGCTTATGGGGAGGATATTATAATAGAGGAGGAAAATGACTTACAGTTATACCCTTTGATTCAAACAAAGACCCAGGCCCCTCATGAGCCTTGAGATAACCAAGAATAAATTCCGACAAGTCAGAAAATGACTATGAGGTGAATTAGTGGAGCTAATGAGGCATTTTAAGCAAAAAGGCCAAGAAGGGATGCATCTTGTATGTTACAACTGTGGAATATTGGGACAGATGGTATTGTGTTAGAGGGTCTGAGATGTCAAAAATGGCCTCAGTCACTGCTCAACCTGCCTTGGAACAAAGGTTATATACCATGCCGCAGGCATGGGTAAGTGCTTAGCTAATTTGATTGATTTGATAAACTCTAGCATTAAAATGACCTGGCCTACAAAGTATGGAAAAAGCCCAAATGTCCATTGATGAATGAATGGTAAAGAAGATGTGATATATATATGTGTATATGTATATATATGTATATGATATATATATATATGTATATATATATATATACACAGTGGAGTATTACTCGGCAGTCGAAAAGAATGAAATCTTGCCATTCACAACTACGTGGATGGAACTAGAGGGTATTATGCTAAGCGAAATTAGTCAGAGAAAGACAAATATCATATGACTTCACATACATCTCCCTTCTAAGATGAAGCATAAATTGTTGCATATGAAGCCCATATGACATTTGGAAAAAGCCCAAATGTCCATTGATGAATGAATGGATAAAGAAGATGTGATATATATATATACACACACATATATATGTATATATATACATATATATGTATATGTATATATATGATATATAGATATATATATATATACACAGTGGAGTATTACTCAGCAGTCGAAAAGAATGAAATCTTGCCATTCACAACTACATGGATGGAACTAGAGGGTATTATGCTAAGCGAAATTAGTCAGAGAAAGACAAATATCATATGACTTCACTCATATGAGGACTTTAAGATACAAAACAGATGAACATCAGGGAAGGGAAGCAAAAATAATATAAAAACAGGGAGCGGGACAAAACATAACAGACTCTTTAAATATGGAGAACAAACAGGGTTACTGGAGGGGTTGTGGGAGGGGATGGGCTAAATGGGTAAGGGGCATTAAGGAATCTACTCCTGAAATCATTGTTTGCACTATATGCTAACTTGGATGTAAATTAAAAAAAAAAAAAAAAAAAGATGACTTGGCCTAATGAAGGGGATTTTTCCCTACCCTCCATTACACTGGACCTCTATGGAAGAACTATAAGAAATTATATGAGAACTGGGAATGAAACATGCCATTTACATTCAGCATTTTAGAGGACCAAATAATTATTTTCCTCTTATATGAAAGACCATGCCTCAGGGGCATGTTATGAGACTTTAGTATCTGTCCTTGCACCTATGGTTAATCAGTCCATTGCTACAGTAGTGGCTATGATGGCTGACTTACATGAAACCAAAAGAATCTGGCATAGGGGAAATAGATGGGTTGAAAAATGGAAAAACAAAGGATCCTGCCAATAATAAAATGGCAGAAAGGGGGTCCATCAGGGTCTCTAGTAAACAACTAGATTTACTAGTTGTAAACTCTAATATTATCTAGGACCCCAAGAGGAAATATAGACAAACAATCCAATGGGTCTTGCTAAGCCTATGGAAGGCATTGACTAAAGGAAAGCAGTTTATTCCCTTGAAAGAAGGCTCAAAAAAGCCAGATGTGTTCCTGAGTGCCCCTCTGCTAACAAGTGAATTTAGAGTATGGGTACTCCTTACTCCTAGAGATTAGAAGTTAGATCAACATTGCCCTCTGGTGAGTACAATAGGGGTGACCAGAGGCCCCATGTTGAATTAATCATTTATTAGTTTCACACTACCAGACAGACTGTACTAGCTCTAATGTACACTGGAGCTGAATGCACACTAATCTATGGAAACTCCTTGATATCTCAGGGAAGAATAGAAGCAATTGATACTATGGGAGATAAATTATCAAGGTCAGACAAACTAGTCTCTACCTACAGATTGGCAGGCTCCCACCCTGCTGTTTTCTAGTGCATGTATCACCCATTCTTCAGTATGTTTTGGGTGTAGATGTTTTACAGGATCTAGACCTAACTACCATGACAGGCATATTCAAGTTGCACATTGGAGTCGTAAAACCCATCACTGTGGGTTCTGCAAAATGGGAATCTATACAGCTGCCAGTTCCTCTGAAGAATAATAAGCATAAAACAATATAAAGTACGGGGGGTGGGGAGCATAACAAGTTTACTGACACCATTAAAGAATTAGGAAAGGCAGAGATAATCAGGCCTGCTCAAAGCCCATCCAATAATAGTCTAGTTTGGCCTGTAAAGAAATCTAGGGGCGCCTGGGTGGCTCAGTCGGTTAAGTGTCCAACTTTGGCTCAGGTCATGATCTCATGGTTCATGGGTTCGAGCCCCACATTGTGCTCTGTGCTGACAGCTCACAGCCTGCAGCCTACTTCAGATTCTGTCTCTGGCTCTTTCTGCCCCTCCTCAGCTTGTGCTCTCTCTGTCTCTAAAATAAACATTAAAAAAAAAAAAAAAAAAAGAAATCTAATTGGACCTGGTGAATGACAATAGATTATTTACATGCAACAGGAGACAATGGCTCTTCCAGGCATTGCCCCAAGAGTGCCTCCATAGTCCCGCAATTTGTCATAGGATGGTAGCCAGAGATCTGGAAAACTGGGTATTGCCAGAGGAGATGGTACTTTATCACTACATAGATGATGTAATGTTAACTTGTGATGATTTATCCTTCCTGTCTCAAGCAGCTGCGTCATTACAGGTGCACTTGAAGTCACAAGGATGGGAAGTAAATACTGACCAGATCCTTCCTGGGTGTCATCTGGGCAGTGTCCTGGGTGTCATCTGGGCAGGTAAGACCAAAGTGGTCCCAGAGGCAGTCATTGATAAAATACAAGCCTTCCCAATCCCCGAACCAGTAAAGGAATTGCAGGCTTTTGTTGGTTTATTAGATTACTGGAGACCTTTTTGTCCCCATCTAACCCAGATATTAAGACCTTTCCATGCCTTGCTTAAGAACGGAAACTGATGGGATCAGGAGGCTTTCTTAAAGGCAAAAATTGTAGTAAATATGTTGCTTAGGGTCTTAGGGTATCCCATTTTGTAACTATGAGTTGGAATTTCCTTCTGGTGTGATAAGGAAGCTCAAAATTTTTCTTCCTTACTTTATTTTCTTTTCTCCTCATCCCTTAGTAAAGAAATGGCTAAGTACAATTCCTCAAGCAGATTTATTACTTAAGCACTCTTTAAAACCAGCCTTGGGAGAAGGGGTTCTCCTAAAAAATGTTCAAAAGTCAGTGGATGGAAAATTGTGAGTTCCTAAATTGTTTTCTTGGCCAACCATGTCATTTTGTAACCAAAGTTTTACTTGAGACACTTAAATTAATCCACATGACTTTGAAAAGAATAAACCCAATAAAACAAAAATAAAATAAAATAAAGTAAAATAAAATAAAACTCTCAGGTTGTTTTGTGAGTCATTTTCTCGAAGTCAGTAGATCTTACAGCAGAAGAAGCACATAGTAATGCCTGTGAAATATACATCTCAGGTAAAAAAGCAAGTTGTAGATCAGTATGAATAATTTGTTAAATTTTTTTAAAATACAGAGGGGCATGTGGGTGGCTCAGTCAGTTAAGCATCGGACTTTCACTCAGGTCATGATCTCACAGTTTGTGAGATCCAGCTCTGCTTCCAGTGAGCTCAAGCCCCGCTTCAGGTGAGCCCCGCTTCTGTCCCTCTCTCCCTCTCTCTCTGCCCCTCATTCACATGAGCCCTCTCAAAAAAAAAAAAAAAAAAATACAGAGAGACATACACATTTTTGTATGTATTTTTAAAAGTCTTCAAAAGTTATAAACCAGGTATGCTTCCTGGAGCATAAAAAGAGATACTTTCTCTTTCTGCT
This sequence comes from Lynx rufus, assembly GCF_022079265.1. Lineage (NCBI taxonomy): Eukaryota > Metazoa > Chordata > Mammalia > Carnivora > Felidae > Lynx > Lynx rufus. Next base: position 30,962,481 of record NW_025814824.1, on the reverse strand, counting down.
GTATTATTCCAATTAAAAAAAATAATATACATTCTTCTCATGAGGTAACAGATTCAGAAGTATACAGTTCAATTTAAAAAACCTAAGAATTGGTAAAGGAAAAGGAGGAGGAGAAAGAGGGGAAAACAGACTGTCTTTAGATAGGTTAAATCAAGGCAAGTCTCCTATTTGGAGGATTTATCTTTCCGAGATTTGCACTGTCATTGCTCAGCCAGTCCATTCACACAACATTCACATGAGGAACTGCCACTGGTCAGTCATTAGCCATGCAGTCTCAATAACACAGAACTTCTCTGAGAGCCGTGGGCTGTTGGCTCAAAGTCATTGGGCTCAGCCCAAGGGGCTAGAGAGGGATTTTGCTAAGAGCCAAAGAGAAGTGGACAATAAGGGAATATACCAAGAGACAATTCTGATTAGACTGCTTTAGTGAGAAGATAAAACTAACTCGTGTGAATTTCAGAATACATATTCTCTTTACTTCCACCTGCATCCCATATCCCAACATTGGGACAGAAGTGTCCTTTCCTCAGCTTTCTGTACCCTCTCCTCTTCCTCCACATCCAGGAACAGCACTAGATTGCTAATCATACAACACTCGGAGGGCCAATATAGGTAGAAGCAAAAAAACAAATCCTCGCTTGTAGATTCTCTATTCTGCTTTTAAAAATTATATCAGGGGCGCCTGGGTGGCTCAGTCTGTTAAACATCCAACTTCAGCTCAGGTCATGATCTCACAGTCTGTGAGTTCAAGCCCCGCATCCGGCTCTGTGCTGACAGCTCAGAGCCTGGAGCCTGCTTCAGATTATGTGTCTCCCTCTCTCTCTGCCCCTCCCCTGCTCATGCTCTGTCTCTCTCTGTCTTGAAAATAAATAAAAACATTAAAAAAAATTATATCAGAGCAGGACACCTGGGTGGCTCAGTCAATTAAGTGTCTACTCTTGCTTTTGGATCAGGTCATGATCTCAGAGTTCGTGGATTCAAGCCCTGCATCAGGCTCTACACTGACATTGTGGAACCTGCTTGGGATTCTCTTCCTCTCCCTCCCACTCCCTGTTTCTCTGCCCTTCCCCCACTTGTTCATGCGTGCGCGCGCTCTCTCTCTCTCTCAAAGTAAATAAATAAACTTTAAAAAATTATATCAGAGCATTTCACAGGGAAGGTCATGAAGGAACTTCCAAAGTGATGATAATATTCTGTATCTTAATAAGAATTTGGGTTATATAGGTGTATGCATTTGTTAAAACTCAAAGATTTGTGCAGTTCAGGGGCACCTGGGTGGCTCAGTTGGTTGAACATCCAACTCTTAATTTCAGCTCAGGTCATGATCTCAAAGTCATGGGATTGAGCCCATGTCAGGTTCTGTACTGGGCGTGGTGCCTGCTTGAGATTGTCTATCTCCCTCTCTTTCTGCCCCTCCCCCACTTGTGCTCCCCCTACTTTTTCTCTCCCTAAAAAAAAAAAAAAAAAAGATTCGTGCAGTTCCTTACATGTAAATTTTACATAAAAAGAAAAATATTGTAAACAAATATTGACTCCCCATCCATGATATGCATACTAAATCAGAGGAAGCACTAATGTCTGCAGGTTGTATTTTTTCATTTTGGTGATAAAATATGCATAATATAAAATTCATCATTTTAACCATGTACAATTCAGTGGCATTAAGTATATCCACAATGTTGTACACACATCACCACTTTTCACTTCCAGAACTTTCTTATCATCCCAATCAGGAGCTCTGTACCCATTAAACAATAACTCCCCATCCTCCCCTCCTCCCAGCCCCTGGTAATCTCTACTCTACTTTCTGTCTCCATAAGTGTGCCTATTCTAAGTACCTCATATAAGTTAAATCATACAATATTTATCCTTTTGTGTCTGGTTTATTTCACTTAGCATGGTGTTTTCAAGGTTCATCCATATTTCACATGTATCACAATTTTATTACTCTTAAAGACTGAACAAAATTCTGTTGGATGTATATACCATATTTTATCCATTCAGGTGTTGATAGACATTGGGATTGTGTCCACCTGTTGGCTACTGAAGAATGCTGCTATGAACACTGTTATACAAGTATCTGAGTGGAATTGTGGGATCAAATGGTAATCTTGTATTTAACTTTTTAAGGAACTGCCTGCCAAGCTGTTTTCCACAGCAGCTATCATTTTACATTCACACCAGCAATATGACCTGGATTTTAAAAAAATTAAACCATGGTACCCAGAATAGTGTTAGTTACTGTCAATTTTCACTTGGTTTCTGGTGGCAAAAAGCCAGGCTTTATCCTCGACCTGATCTCCCTCATTGACTTTTATGAGACATTTAAACAAACACAGTGGCAGCCCTGATAAGACACTTGACAGAACTTCTTACACACACACACACACACACACACACACACACACACATCCATCCTACCCCACTAAACCACCCTAAACACACATAAAATACAAATAAAAACTATGTTTCCTATGGAAATGCAGCTCCAAAATAAATCTGAGCCACCAGCACCTCCTATGAGAATATGATTGTCCAAGCCATAGTGACACAATTTTCAGGGATGGTCTATTAAACAAGATTCTTGGCTGAAGTGACAGAAATCATTTTTTTTTTATTTTTTAATGTTTATTTATTTTTGAGAGAGAGAGAGAGAGGCAGAGCATGAGTGGGGAAGGGACAGAGAACAAGGGAGACACAGAATCCAAAGCAGGCTCAAGACTGAGCTGTCAGCACAGAGCACAATGGGGGCTAGAACTCATGAACCATGAGATCATGACCTGAGCCAAAGCCTGACAACTAACCAAGTGAGCCACCCAGGCACCACAAACAGAAATCAGTTTTAAACTGGCTTACACAAGAAGAAGACTTCTTGGCTGCAGACATGCCTGGATCCAGGGCTCAACAAATGTCACAAGCACCCCACTGTTTCCAACCATGTGCGGGATCTTCTACCACCACATTGGACACACCCAGTCAGGCTATCGCTCTGATTCTCTTTGGAGGAAAGTGTTTTTCCCAGTTGTGGACAGGGCTGGTGTCACTAGGCCCTGCCTGGGTCACATGCCTTCAACAGGATTTGGAAGGTGGTCCACCCAACTAAACCAAATGGATTGCTTTTGGAAAAGCAGTGCTTCTACAGGAAAACCAGGGCATCATCACTCAGTAGGCAAAAAAAGATATATGCCCATGATAGAGACTGTATACTCTAAATAAAAGAATCAAGATTGAAAAGAATAAAGAGAAAAAAAAGGATTTCTAAACCCTAGAAAGACTGAATCTAATAGAATGAAATTCATTGCGCATAAAGTTCTACATTGAGATTAAATGTTGGTATATGTTAAAATTTAAGAATGTGTGTATATATAACAATTATAGGATGAGGGAAAAGTGGTTTAATAGTACCCCTAAAATTAATTTTTGAGGGGCGCCTGGGTGGCGCAGTCAGTTAAGCGTCTAACTTCAGCCAGGTCACGATCTCACGGTCCGTGGGTTCGAGCCCCGCGTTGGGCTCTGGGCTGATGGCTCAGAACCTGGAGCCTGTTTCCGATTCTGTGTCTCCCTCTCTCTCTGCCCCTCCCCCGTTCATGCTCTGTCCCAAAAATAAATAAAAAACGTTGAAAAAAAATAAAAAAAAATTAATTTTTGGTACCAATAATTTTGAAATGACTAAGAACATGATTTGGGTACCCCAGAAGATTGCATAATGGAATTTAAGGGTAGAACAAAGAAGATAGTGAGGTTAATTTCATGATGTCATGTCTAGAATATTGTGTTCAGTCCTGGCAGCCACCTTTTAAGAAGGATGCTAGTAATCATCCAGAGAAGGATGAGTATCTACCTAGGAATGGCATGTTTCTGGCGAAGTGACGTGAAGTGCTTATTGCTGTGGAAGTGTAATCCAGAAAGAAGACTGTACGATGGATAACATAGAATTTCTGCTTTAAATAAAAAGGTTGGTGTCTTCAAATTGGCAGACCAGGTATGTCTTGTGGGCCTCCTATAAACCCCATGGCTGCATAAGTCAGGCTGCAAACCTTGAGTGATTTTCTGGAACAGTCCTAGAAAGGGCTCTTGAGGATCAGAAGCTTCTGGGATTTCTAGTACCACATGTGTTTGTTTGTTTGTTTGTTTGTTTGTTTGGACAGCAACAATCCTGGGCAAGTTATGAAGTATCTATGGCCCCCACGGATTTCAGGGGGTCTGGGAGTCATGGCAGTTGGTTTTGCTGGTCGGCTCCATGCACCACTGAGGCTGTCAAGCAGTGCTTCCCACACACAGGTATCTTCTGCATGGTCCCTGAGAGCAAGAATGGCCCCAGCACCTGTAGGAATGCAAGGCAGCTGCACTGCAGACAGGGTATGACTTTAAACTCTTGACCACACCCAAGCATGTATTCAGTAAGCTTAGGCACTTCACACTGGCTCAATAGAGATTTACCAAAGGAAGGAGTGCTCTAACAACATTTCTAACAAACACACTGGTTATTTGTTTTCATATTATACAATATATTTTGCATGGGGGAAAAATGAATACAATTTTTAAAAATTTATTACTATTAGTTCTATCAGTTGCTGAGAATGACTATTGGAAGACGCCAACTATTGTGAATTTCTGTTTCTCCTTTCAGCTCTGTGGGATTTGTTTTGTGTATTTTGAGGCTATGTTGTTGGTGTGTACACATTTGGGTTTATTATGTCTTCCTGGTGAATTGATCCTCTTATCATTATGTAATGTCCCTCTTTGTCTCCAGTAATATTCTTTACCCTGAAGTCTACTTTATCTGATATTGCTAGAACCCTTCCTGTTTAAATTAACAATTTTTTCCTTTTACTTCTAATCTACCCATGAACTTGTATTTGAAGTGAGTTTCTTGTAAAACAGTGTACTGTTAGATCATATTTGTTGTTAATCCACTTTGCCAATCTTTCTTTTTTTTTAATCCAGTAGAGTTAACATACAGTGTTATAATGATTTCAGGTGTACAATATGGTGATTCAGCAGTTCTGTACATTACTCAATGTTCATCAAGATAAGTGTACTCTTAATCCCCTTCTTCTATTTCAGCTACCCTCCACCCACCTCTCCTCTGGTAATCATCAGTTTGTTCTCAATAGTTATGAGTCTGTTTTTTTGTTTGTCTCTTTTCTTTTTTCTTTATTTATTTGTTCTGTTTCTTAAATTCCACATATGAATGAAATCATATGGTATTTGTCTTTTTCTAACTTATTTCACTTAGCATTATACTATCTATATCCACCCATGTCATTGCAAATGGCAATATTTTATTTTTTATGGCTGAATAATATTCCAATACTCAGTAATGTACAGAACTGTGGAAGTGTCTGTTGGCCATTTGTATATTTTTGGAAAAGTATCTTTTCATGTCTTCTGTCCATTTCTTCACTGCATTATTTGTTTTTTGGGTGTTGAGTTTGATAAGTTCTTTATAGATTTTGGATACTAACTACTTATCAGATATGTCATTTGCAAATATCTTCTCCCATTCAATAGGTTTTCTTTTAGTTTTGTTTATTTCCTTTGCTGTGCAGAGGTTTTTATTTTGATGTAGTCCCAATAGTTTATTTTTGCTTTTATTTCCCTTGTGTCAGGAGACATATCTAGAAATATATTGCTATTGCCAATGTCAAAGAAATTACTACCTCTACACTCTTCTAGGATTTTTATGGTTTCAGGTCTCACATTTAGTCCCTTATCCATTTTCAGTTTATTTTTTTGTATGGTGTAAGAAAGTGGTTCTGTTTCATTCTTTTGCATGTAGCTGTCCAGTTACCCTAACACTATTTGTTAGACTATTTTCCCATTGCATATTCTTGCCTCCTCTATCAAAGATTAATTCACCATATAATCATGGGTTTATTTCTGGGCTCTTTATTCTGTTCTATTGATCTATGTGTCTAGCTTTGTGCCAGTACCATACTGTTGTGATTACTACAGCTTTGCAGTACTGTTACCGGCTACTGGAATTCCTCAGTTCTTTCTACTTGAAGGAAAGGATTCAGTCAAAAGACCTGATAAAGAGCTAAAGTGGCAAAGTTTTTATTTAGCAAAAAGCAACAGTACACTGCAGCAACAGAGGAGTGGGCTGACCTGAGGATGGGTGGCCACATGCTGAGTTTTTCATTGTGTTCTTTTATGGGGATTTATTTGGTCTCCTCCCTCCCATCTTGTTATTGTCACTCCACACTTGGATCCACTTTGGTTCCCTCCCTTCAAACCTCTTACACAAATTTGTGTTAGTCATCTCCCCATGAGGGCCTAAGCACAACTCACTGGGGGCACCCAAACCGCAATGCAAATATTATAAAGCTTTGGAGTTACTAGCGAACAAGGTCTTTCTTAAGTGTTCATGCTCCAAAGTTGGGGAAGTCCCTGTAACCCATATCTTCTGTTTATCAGTTGGTGCCAAATTAGAAAAGGTGTTTGTCTAAGGGAGATGGGGTAGTGTCTGGTTGGAGACTGGGTGGTCCTTTTTCCCCACCTGCTCATGTCTATCTAACTGCCTACTCTAACAATATAACTTGAAATCTGGGATTGCAATCCCTCCAGTTTTGTTCTTTTCCAACATTGCTTTGGCTATTTGGGGTCTTTTGTGGTTCCATACCAATTTTAGGATTATTTGTTCTAGTTCCGCAAAATAATACTGCTGGTATTTTGATAGGGATTGCATTAAATCTGTAGATTGCATTGAGTAGTATGGACATTTTAACAATATTTGTTCTTCCAATCCATGAGCATATAATATCTTTCCATTTGTTTTGGTTATCTTCAATTTTCTTCATCAATGTTGTATACTTTTCAAAGTACAGGCCTTTCACTGTGGTTAAGTTTATTCCTATGTATTTTATTCTTTTTGGTGCAATTATAAATGGAATTGTTTTCTTATTTTCCTCTCTGCTATTTCATTATTACTGTATAGAAATGTAATGGATTTCTGTACATTGATTTTGTGTCCTGAGACTTTATTGAATTCATCTATTAGTTCTAGTAATGTTTTGGTGGAATTTTTAGGATTTTCGATGTATAGTATCATGTCATTTGCAAATAGTGAAAGCTTTATTCTTCTTTACCAATTAGGATGCCTTGTATTTCTTTTTCCTGTCTGAAGTGCAACTTGCTGTGACTAGGGATCTCAGTACCACGTTGAATAAAAGTAGTGAGATTGGACATTCTTATCTTGTTCCTGACCTTAGGGGAAAAGCTCTCAGTTTTTCACTATTGAGTATGATGTTCACTGTGATTTTTTTATATATGGCTTTTGTTATGTTGAGGTATGTTAGCCCTAAACCTACTTTGTTGAGGGTTTTTTGTGATAATGAATATTATACTTTGTCAAATACATTTTCTGAATCTTGAAATGATTATGTGGTTTTTATCCTTTCTCTTCCTGATGTGATGTATCATATTGATTAATTTGCAAATATTGAACCACGCTTGCATTTTGGAACTAAATCCCACTTGATCATGATGAATGATTTTTTAAACGTGTTGTTGGATTCAGTTTGCTAATATTTTGTTGAAGATTTTTGCATCTATGTCCATCGGAGATTTTGGCCAGTAGTTCTCTTTTTTTGTAGAGTCTTTATCTGGTTTTGGTATTCTGGTAATGTTGGCCTCATTGAATGAATTTGGAAGTTTTCCTTCCTCTTATATTTTTTTGGAATAGTTTAAGGAAACTAGGTATTAGTTCTTCTTTAAAGGTCTGGTAGAATTCACCAGAATTCTCTAGCTGTAAAGCCATATGGCCCTGGACTTTGGTTTAATAGGAGTTTTTTAATTGCTGATACAATTCCATTGCTGGTAATGTGTGACTTAAAATTTTCTACTTCTTCCTTATTCAGTTTTAGCAAGTTATATATTTCCAGGAATTTATCCATTTCTTCTAGGTTATCCAATTTTTTAGCATATAATTTTTCTTAAAACTCTCTCATAAGCCTTTGTATTTCTGTAGTGTTAGTTGTTATTTCTTCTCTTTTATTTCTATTTTGTTTATTGGAGTCCTCTATTTTTTTCTTTATGAACCTGGCTAAAGATTTATCAATGTTGTTGAACTTTTCAAAGAACCAGCTCCTGATTTCATTGATCTGTTCCATTGTTTTATTAGTTTCTATTGAATTTATTTCTTCTCTAATCTTTATTATTTCTTTCCTTCTACTAGTTTGGGGATTTGTTCATTTTTCTCTATCTCCTTTAGATGTAAGATTTGGATGTTTATTTGAGATTTTTCTTTCTTCTGGAAGTAGACCCATATTACTAGAAACTTGCCTCTTAGAACTTTTTGTTACATCTCAAACATTTTGGATCATTGTGTTTTCATTTTTGTCTCTATGTGTTTTTTGATTTCCTCTTTGACTTCTAGGTTGAGCTATTCATTGTTTAGTAGCATGTTATTTAAGGTCCATGTATTTATGCTCTTTCCAGATCTTTCCTTGTGGTTCGTTTGTAGTTTCATAGCATTGTGGTCAGAAAAGATGCATGGTATGACTTCAATATTTTTTAATATTGAGACTTATTTTGGGGCCTAATATGTGATCTATCCTGGAGATTGTTCCATGTGCACTTGAAAAGAATGTGTACTCTTCTTTTTAAGGATAGAATGTTCCAAACATATCTGTCAGATCCATCTGGTCTGATGTGTCATTCAAAGCCAAATGTTTCCTTGTTGGTTTTCTGTTTAGACGATCTATCCATTGATGTAAGAGGTGTGTTACGTCCCCTACTATTATTGTATCACTATCAATTACTTCCTCTATGTTATTAGCTTTATGTATTTGGGTGCTTCCATGATGGTTGCATGAGTATTTACAATGATTATATCTCCTTGTTGGATCATTCTCTTTATGATTGTATGGTATCTTCATCTTTTGTTACAGTTTTTGTTTAAAAGTCTATTTTGTCTAGGGGACCCTGGGAGGCTTGTCAGTTAAGCATCCGACTTTGGCTCAGGTCATGATCTTGCAGTCTGCAAGTTCAAGCCCTGTGTTGGGCTCTGTGCTGACAGCTCAGAGCCTGGAACCTGTTTCAGATTCTGTGTCTCCCTCTCTCTCTGCTCCTCCCCCACTCGTTCTCTCTCTCAAAAAGAAATAAACATTAAAAAAATTTTTTTAAGTCTGTTTTGTTTCATATAAGTATTGCTACCTAGGCTTTCTTTTGACATCCGCTTGCATGATAAATATTTCTCCATTACTTCACTTTCAATCTGCATGTGTCTTTAGGTCTGAAATGAGTCTCTTGTAGGCAGCATATAGATGGGTCTTGCTTTTTTATCCATTCTGTCACCCTATGTCTTTTGATAGGGACATTTAGCCCATTTGCATTCAAAGTAATTAGTTATAGGTATGTATTGCCATTTTGCTACTTACTTTATGGTTGTTTTTGTAGTTATTCTCTGTTCCTTTCTTCACTCATTCTCTTCTCTCACAATTTGCTGGCTTTTTTTAGTGTATACTGGGATTTATTACTCTTTATTTTAGGCATGTCTATGACTGGGCTTTGAGTTGTGCTTAAAATTAGGTTTATATATAACATCTTCTGCATATAGCAGTCTATATTAAGTTGATGGTCACTTAAAGTTCAAACCCATTCTTTACTCCTCTTCTGCCCACATTTTAAGTATATGGTATCATACTTTACATTTACATACTTTTATTTTGTGAGTCCTTTGACTGATTTTTACAGATATATTCATTTTTAGGGGTGCTTGGGTGGCTCAGTCGGTTAAGCCTCTGACTTAGGCTCAGGTCATGATCTCATGGTTCATGGGTTCAAGCACCATGTCAGGCTATGTACTGACAACTCAGAGGCTGGAACCTACTTTGGATTCTGTGTCTCCCTCTCTCTCTGACCCTTCCCTGCTCACTCTCTCTCTCTTCCTCTCTCTCAAAAATAAACATTAAAAAAGTAGATACACTTATTTTTACTGCTTTTGTTCTTTCTACATTTCTTTTTTCTTAACATTTTCCCATTTATTTGCTGCTTTCTCTCTTCCCTCCCTCCATTCTTGATCCACCAATTTTTTTTCTTTAAATTTTTACTTAAATCTAGTAAGTTAATGTATAGCATAATTTGTTTTCAGGAATATAATTTACTGATTCACCACTTACATAAAACACCTAGTGCTCAACACGACAGGTGCCCTCCTTAGTACCCATTACCCATCTTCCTCCATCAACCCTCAGTTTGTTCTCTGTTGTTAAAAGTCTCTTATGGTTTGTTTCCTTCTACTCTTTTTCTCCCCCTTCCCATATGTTTATCTGTTTTGTTTCTTAAATTCCAAAAGAGTGAAATCTATGGTATTTGTGTTTCTCTGACTGACTTATTTTGCTTAGCATAATACACTCTAGCTCCATCCACGTCATTACAAATGGTAATATTTCATTCTTTTTGATGGCTTAATAATAGTCCTTCATATATGTAGATAGATATACATGTTAATATAGATAGATATAGATATCACATTTTCTTTGTCCATTCATCAACTGATGGCCATTTGGGCTCTTCCCATAGTTTGGCTACTGCTGATAATGCTGCTATAAACATCGGGGCGAATGTATCCCTTTGAATATCTTTTTTTGTATCCTTTGGGTAAATACCTAGTAGTACAATTGCTATATTGTAGGGTACTGCTATTTTTAACTTTTTGAGGAAAATTCATACTGTTTTCCAGAGTGGCTGCACCAGTTTGCATTCTCACCAACAGTGCAAAAGTGTTCCCCTTTCTCCACATTCTCACCAACACCTATTGTTTCTTGTGTAGGGTTAAAATTAGCCCTTCTGACAGGTGTGAAGTGGTATCTCATCGTAGTTTTGATTTGTATTTTCCTGATGATGAGTGATGTTTAGCATTTTTCCATGTGTCTGTAGTCATCTGGATATCTTCTTTGGAAAAGTGTCTATTCCTTCTTCACTGGATTATTTGTTTTGGGGGGTGAGTTTGACAAATTCTTTATAGATTTTGAATACTAACCCTTTATCAGATAAATCATTTGCAAATATCTTCTCCCATTCCATAGGCAGCCTTTTACTTTTATTGATTGTTTTCTTTGCTGTGCAGAAACTTTTTATCTTGATGAAGTCCCAACAGTTCATGTTTGCTTTTGTTTCCCTTGCCTCCAGTGACATGCCTAATAAGAAGTGGCTGTGGCTAAGATCAAAGAGTTTGCTGCCTATGTTCTCCTCTAGGATTTTGATGGTTTCCTGTCTCACATTTAGGTCTTTCATCCATTTTGAGTTTATTTTTGTGTATGATGTAAGAAACTGGTCCAGTTTCATTCTTCTGCATGTCGCTGCCCAGGTTTTCCCCATTGAGGATGGTGTTAACTGTGGGTCTTTTGTACATGACCTTTATGATGTTAAGGTATGTTCCATCTATCCCTACTTTCTTGAGGTTTTTTTTATTAAGAAAGGATGCTATATTTTGTCAAATGCTTTTTCGGCATCTATTGAGAGAATCATATCGTTCTTGCCCTTTCTTTTATTAATGTGGTGCATCAAGTTGATTGATTTGTGAGTATTGAACAAGCCCTACAGCCCAGGAATCAATCCCACTTGATCATCATGAATAATTCTTTTAATGTACTGTTGAATTTTATTTGCTAGTATCTTTTTGAGAATTTTTGCATCCATGTTCATTAAGGATATTGGCCTATAATTCTCCTTTTTAGTGGTATTTTTGTCTGGTTTTGAAATCAAGGTGATGCTGGCCTCATAGAATGAGTTTGGAAATTTCCGTTCTATTTCTATTTTTTAGAACACTTTGAGAAGAATAGATATTAACTCTTCTTTAAATGTCTGGTAGGGGGCGCCTGGGTGGCGCAGTCGGTTAAGCGTCCGACTTCAGCCAGGTCACGATCTCGCGGTCTGTGAGTTCGAGCCCCGCGTCGGGCTCTGGGCTGATGGCTCGGAGCCAGGAGCCTGTTTCCGATTCTGTGTCTCCCTCTCTCTCTGCCCCTCCCCCGTTCATGCTCTGTCTCTCTCTGTCCCAAAAATAAATAAACATTGAAAAAAAAATTAAAAAATAAATAAATAAATAAATGTCTGGTAGAATTCCCCTGGGAAGCCATCTGGCCCTGGACTTTTGTTTGTTGTTAGATTTTTTATTACTATTTCAATTTCTTTGCTGGCTATGGGTCTGTTCAAATTTTCTATTTCTTCCTGTTTCAGTTTTGTCCGTTTATAGGTTTCTAGAAATTTGTCCATTTCTTCCTGATTGCCCAGATTGTTGGCATACAATTTTTCATAATATTCTCTTATAATTGTTTGTATTTCCATGGTATTGGTTGTGATGTCTCTCCATTCATTTCTGAGTTTATTTATTTGGGCCCTTTCTTTTTTTTTCTTGTTTAGTCCAGCTAGGGGGTTATCAATTTTATTAATTCTTTCAAAGAACGAGCTCTTAGTTTCATTTATCTGTTCCACTGGTTTTGTTGTTGTTGTTGCTGCTGCTGCTTCTATGTCACTTATTTCTGCTCTAGTCTTTATTATTTCTCTTTTCTTGCTAGCTTTAGGCTTTATTTGCTATTCCTCTTCTAGTTCCTTTAGGTGTAAGATTATGTTGTGTATTTGAGACTTTTCTTGATTTTGTTTGTTGTTGTTGTTTTCTTTGTTTTGTTTTGTTTTGTTTTTTGAGAGAGAGAGCACAAGAGCAGTGAGGGTCAAAAGGAGAAGGAGAGAGAGAATCTCAAGCAGCCTCCACGCTCAGCATGGAGCCTGATACAGGGCTTGAGTTCACAACCATGAGATCATGACCTGAGCCTAAATCAAGAGTTGAACACTCAACCAACTGAGCCAACCAAGTGTCCCTGTTTTTCTTTTCTTTTCTTTCTCTCTTTTTTTTTTTTTTTTTTTTTTTTTTTTTTTTTTTTTTTTTTAGAGAGAGAGGAAGAGACCATTCTTGCTTCTTGAGGTAGGCCTGTATTACAATATACTTCCCTCTTAGGACTGCCTTTCCTGCATCCCAAAGGTTTTGGACAGTCAAGTTTCCATTTTCCTTTGCTCCCATGTACTTTTTTATTCCCTCTTTAATTTCCTCATTATTTATTAGGATGTTCTTCAACCTCCAATTATTTGTGGTTTTTCCAAATTATTTCTTGTAGTTGACTTTAAGTTTCATAGTTTTGTGGTCTGAAAATATGCAGGGTATGATCTTGATATTTTTTTTACTTGTTGAGGGCTGCTTTGTGACCCAATATGCGATCTATTCTGGAGAATGTTCCATGTGCACTCAAGAAGAATGTGTATTCTTCTGCTTTAGGATGAAATGTTCTCAGTATATCGGTTAAATCCAGTCCAGTGTATCACTCGAAACCATTGTTTCCTTGTTGATTTTCTGCTTAGATGATCTGTCCACTGTTGTAAGTGGGATATTAAAGTCTTCTACTTATTGTATTATTCTCAATGAGTTTCTTCATTTTTGTGATTAATTCATTTATATATTTGGGCGGTTCCAAGTTCAGGGAATAAAATTTACAATTGTTAGATCTTCTTGATGGATATGATATGGTGCCCTTAATTATGATATAATTCCCTTCTTCATCTCTTGTTACAGTCTTTGGTTTAAAATCTAGTTTGTCCGGGTCACCTGGGTGGTTCAGTTTGTTAAGGAACAGACTCTTGGTTTTGGCTCAGGTCATGATCTCACAGTTCATGGGTTCGAGCCCCACATCTGGCTCTTTGCTGACAGTGCAGAGCACCTGCTTAGGATTCTCTCTGTCTTTCCCTCTCTGTCTGCCCCTCCCCTGCTCTCTCTCTCTCTCTTCTCAAAATAAATAAATAAACTTAAAAAATAAAATCTAGTTTGTCTGATATAAGTATGGCTGCTCTGCATTTCTTTTGGTGTCCATTACCATGATAGATGTTTTTTCGTTCCCTCACTTTTAATATGGTGATGTCTTGATGTCTAAAATGAGTCTCCTGTACTCTTAAAAACTGAGAACAAACTGAGGGGTTGATGGGGGGTGGGAGGGAGGGGAGGGTAGGTGATGGGCATCGAAGAGGGCATCTTTTGGGATGAGCACTGGGTGTTGTATGGAAACTAATTTGACAATAAATTTCATCTAATAAAAAAAATCAATTATATGTTATCTGTGTATTATACATAGATAATTCTAGTACAGTTAACATACAGTGTTATATTAGTTTCAGGTGTACAATATAGTGATTCAACAATTCTATATTCAGTGCTCATCATGATAAGTGTACTCTTAATCCCCTTCACCTATTTCACCCATAACCCACCCACATCCCTTCTGGTTACCATCAGTTTGTTCTCAATGGTTAAGAGTCTGTTTTTTGGTTTGGACCTTTCTCTTTGTTTGCTTATTTTGTTACTTAAATTCCACATGTGAGTGAAATCCGATGATATTTGTCTTTCTCTGACTGATTTATTTCACTTGGCTTATACATTCTAGATCCATCCATGTTTTTGCAAATGGCAAGATTCCATTCTTTTTTATGGGTGAGAAATACTCTATTGGAGATATATATATCTATATATACGCCATCTTCTCTATCCATTCATGTATCAATGGACACTTGAGCTACTTCCATATTTTGGCTATTGTAAATAATGCTGCAATAAACAAACATAAGGGTACTTATGTCTTTTAAGTTAGTGTTTTTGTATTCTTGGGGTGAATACCCATAGTGGAACTGCTGGGATCACATGGTGGTTCTGTTTTTGATTTTTCGAGGATTCTTTACACTGTTTTCCATGGTGGCTGCGCCAGTCTGTGTTCCCACCAACAGTGGCTGAGGGTTCCTTTTCCTCCACATCTTCACCAGCATGTATTGTTTCCTGTGTTTTTTATTTTAGCATGGCCCATACTCTTAGCTAATCTGCCTTCTACTTTTCCCAGTATCCAGATATTGACCAGCACTTAACAGATGCTCAACAAAGTCTTGTTGACTGAAATGTTAAAAAAATAAAAAATAAAATAAAATAAAATGAGTCTCCTGTAGGCAGCATATAGATGGGTCTTGTTTTCTTTTTTATCCATTCTGATACCCTATGTGTTTTGATTGGATCATTTAGTACATTTACATTCAGGGTGATTATTGAAAGATATGAGTCTAGTTTCATTGTGTTACCTATAAAGTTGGTGTTTCTGGTGATGTTCTCTGTTCCTTCCTAGACTTTGTTGCTTTTGTTTCATCCACACACACTCAAATGTTCCCCTCAATATTTCTTGCAGGGCTGGTTTAGTGGTCATGAATTCCTTTAGTTTTTGTTTGTCTGGGAAAGTCTTTATCTCTCCTTCTATTCTAATGACAGTCTTGCTGGATAGAGTATCCTTGGCTGCATATTTTTCCCACTCAGCATACTAAATATATCCTGCCAGTCCATTCTGGCCTGCTGAGTTTCTTTGGACAGACTTGCTGTGAACTGACCTGTCTTCCCTTATGGGTTAAGGACTTTTTTCCCTTGCCCTTTTCAGGATTTTTTCCTTGTTTGTGTATTTTGTGAATGTCACTATGATGTGCCTTAGTGATGGCTGGCTTTTGTTAAATTTAATGGGAATTCCCTGTGCTTCTTGTATTTTGATGTTTGTGTCCTTCTCCAGATTAGGGAAGTTTTGAGCTATAATTTGCTCACATAAACCTTCTGCTCCTTTTTCTCTCTCTTCATCTTTCTACAATATGAATGTCATTCCATTTTAATAAGTCACTGAGTTTCCTAAGTCTACTTTCATGATCCAATATCTTTGTTTTCCTCTTCTTTTTAGCATCACTATTTTCCATAATTTTATCTTCTATATCTCTAATTCATTTCTTTGCTTCATTCATCCTTACTGTCAATATGTCCATTAGGCTTTGCATCTCAGTTATAGCATCTTGATTTCAGCCTGACTAGAGTTTAGCTCTTTTATCTCTGCAATAAGAGATTCTCTAGTGTCTTACATGCTTTTTTGAAGCCCATCTAGAATCCTTATAATTGTTGTTTTAAATTCTAATTCAGACATCTTACTTATATCTGTATTGATTAGATCCCTGGCTGTCATCTCTTCATGTTCTTTCTTTTGGGGTAAATTCCTCTACCTTGTCATTTTAGAGGAAATAATAATAATAAAATTAAATTAAAAAAATTAAAACATCAAATAAAGGAAATAGGTCCTAGGTGTGTTTTGGTCTGCTTGTTAAGAGAAGCTTGATAGAAAGAAGAAAAAAGGAGAAAAGAAAGAAAAAATTAAAAATTAATAAATAAAATAAAGTAAATAGAATAAAAATTTGCTCTTTCTGTATCCAAGAAAAAAAAAAACAAAACAAAAAACAGAGGCACAAACAAACAAAAACCCCAAAGGAAGCTAGATCCAGTTTACGCTAGAGCTGAAACTTTGCAGTACCCTATGATCAGCAGACTTAGTATGTGGAAGGGATTTTGCTGATCTTCTGGGGGAGGAGCCTGCTGCTCTAATTCTCAGGCTGACTTGCCCTAGTGGAAATGTGCCTTGAGAGTGCAGATGGTGTGACTTGATGTAACACCTCCATTCTCCACTTGGTGGCAGTTTATTTAGCTCACTGAGGCCCATCAGTGCTGGGCCCCACTCTCTAGTCTGGAGTGGGATGTTCACACCTTCACAGACTCATGATCAATCACCCCTCTTGTGTCCCCAACTTCAGTCAGCTCCCCACATTCACCCTATCTGTTCCAAGCTGTCCACCTGTCAGGCAGTGCCACCCTCTTGAGTTTTATCTCAGGCATGGCTATGCTTCAAAACTCCACACTTCAGAGACCTCCACAGCTCAGATTTGCTCAAATTCTCTGGGGGAGGGTTTCACCATGCTGTGGCCAGTACCAGCTTCTCCCAGAAGATGGTTGTGTGACCACTTGGCTCAGAGTTTATGGTAAATTGCAACGCAGAGCCAGTGCCAGGTTTTGCTGCCCTTAGCTGGCATCTCTGTTCCTATACCAGTAAATGACACAGATCCATGGTGCCCACAGGGTCTTTTGCCCACAGAGAGGCCTTATTGCCTCTACCAAATCCCTTCCAAGCAGGGGAACCACTCCTTCCTACATGACCCAATGGATTTGATTTTCAGGCCCCACCACCTGCTACCAGGGTCCCGCCCTGACTCCTTGCTGGAGCACCACCAGGCACTAAGCTCCAAAACTTCAGACCCTGTGCTCCACTGTTTATAAAAAACTGACAGTATTGAACCCTCTCCTTTTTCCCCCATCAATGGTTTTGGGAAACAGATTTTTTCACTCTTTCTCTCTTTCTCTGTAGCTACTGTCAGAGGGAGTGCTTTTCTTGTGGGAACCTGACTTGTTGCTCTCTGTCCCCTTCTCTCTTCTATGAAAAGGCTTCCCTCCCCCTCTGTAGCACCTCTGCTCTTCTCTCCCCCAACTCACCTGTTCACACCACATACCTTTCCCTTTCTCTGCCTCAAATTTTGCAGATTGTTGTCTTAATCCTCACATCGATTTTCTAGGTATTCAAAAATGGTTTTGTGTTGATATAGCTGTGTTGAGGGACACAACAAGCCCAGGGTCCCCTTACTTTTCCTCAATATTAACTCCTCCTCCTCTCACTTGTTCACTTTGATTGCTTTCCATTATTAGGTCCTCCAGGTCACTTATCTGGTCTTCTGCTTCCTCCATTCTATTATGTATTGCATGTAGAGTAGTGTATTTTTAATTTGTTACTGAGTTCTTTATCTCTGATTGGTTCTTTTTTGTTTTCTATCTCTTTGTTAAGGGTCTCACTGAGGTCTTCCACTGTTTTCTCAAGTCCAGTGAGTATCTTTATGACCATTATTTAGAATTCTCTATCAGGCATATTACTTATCTCCATTTTGTTTAGGTCTTTTGCTATGATTTTGTCTTGTTCTCTCATTTGGGACACATTCCTCAGTCTCTTCATCTTGCCTGTTTCTATTTGCATGTGCTAGGAAAGTCCGCTATGTCTCCTACTCTTGAAAATAATGGCCTTATGAAGAAGATGTCCTGGAGTGCCCTGAAGTGCAGCGTCCCCTAGTTGCCAGAACCTGGCATTTCACGTGTGTCTCCTATGTGTGTTGTACGCACTCTGCTCTTGTGGCTGAGTTGCTTTTGCCTTCACTACAGTCATCTGCTGTGGACTCTTCACCTGTTGTGGGCAGGGTTTGGTCCCTGTGTCATTAGTGGACCAGTCTGGGGTCACCTTTGGCTTGAGTTGAGTCAGACCAGGTGTTTGCCAGGGATGAAGGAGCCTCGCACTGTGCTTGTCTCCTGAGAAGTTTTTATTGGTGGGCAGGACCTGAAGTCAGACCAAATGTCTGCCCCCAGACTACTGCTTAAGCTGAAGTCTTATTGTTGTGTGTGGTTATCTTTCTCTCTTCTCAAAGCAAGCGTCACTTTGGAGGCTGGCCCCTCTAGAGGCTACTACACATTGCTTGTGGTACCACTGTGGATTGACTCCAGCCAAGACCATATTAGAGGGGACAGATTCACTTAAATGGGGGGTGGGAGGGGAGATGGACATGGAGGAAGGGCTGCACACTCAGTGGTAGTAAGGTTTATACAGGTCTGCTGTGGAAGGAGACCTGGAGCTGAAGTCTGGCTGAAGGGGTGTGTCTGCAAGGGAACATGGGGCGGGGTGCACTGTTAGCAAATGAAGTAATGTCAGTACTGCGCTGGTTCCTGCAGATGGCTGTGTATTTATGTTGGGGAGCAGGGGAGGAAAATGGTACCTGCCAGCTACTTTGTTCTGGAAGTCTCCCAATGATCCCTACCCCTCCAGCACACTCTCTGAGATGAGTAAAGAAATCTCCCTACCATATGTTCCAGGCATTTTTCCAACTGCTGCTTCTAGGCTCTCTCTCCATGGGCTCTTTGTTGTGCTGTCTCTTTAAGGGCAGAGACTTAGTTTCCTCCCACCTCTCCCAGGGCCAAGCCCACTGATTTTTAAAGTTCCAAGTTTTAAATCCCACTGATTGTAAGAAATCAGGAAATTCATCTTTCTCGTGTGGGCTCCGTGGTGTGGGCAACTGTTCCTCTCACTTCTCTGTGTCTGCAGTGTTCCTCCCTCCCAGGGACAGTCTCATCACTCATTTAGCTCCAGGCTGTGTCTCTGCCCTTCCTTCCCTCTTCCATGCAAACCCTTCTCTATATTTAGCTGTGGAGAGTTTGTTCTGCCAGTCTTCAGGTTATTTTCTGGGTTATTTACACAGATGTGAATGTTATCTAGTTGTATTCATGGGACAAGGTGAGCTTAGGATCCTCCTACTCTGACATCTTTCCCAGATGTTGTCTCTGTCTTTTAATTAGTGTATTTAGACTATTTACATTTAACACAATTCTGATATGTTAGGGTTGATGTCTGCCATTTTATTATTTGCTTCTGTTTGTTTCACATGTTTCTTGTTCCCATTTCACTTTTCTTACCTTCTGATGGGTTATTTGAACATTTATTAGGATTCTACCTTAAGTTACTTAGGGTATTCTGAATATATAGCTTCATGTAACTTTCTTAGCCATTGCTTTAGGTGTTTCAATATATATGTAACTTATTACACTGTACTAATATTGATGTTTACCCTTTCTAGTGAAGTATAGAAACCTTACTTCCAACTAGGTCCCTTTACCCTCCCTACTTTTTTTTAATTAATTTTATTTTTTTTTTAATTTACATACAAATTAGTATATAGTGTAACAATGATTTCAGGGGTAGACTCCTTAATGCTTCTTACCCATTTAGCCCATCCCCCCTCCCACAACCCCTCCAGCAACCCTCTGTTTGTTTTCCATATTTAAGAGTCTCTTATGTTTTTGTCCCCCTCCCTGTTTTTATATTATTCTCGCTTCCCTTCCCTTATATTCATCTGTTTTGTATCTTAAAAGCCTCATATGAGTAAAATCATATGATATTTGTCTTTCTCTGACTGACTAATTTCACTTAGCATAATACCCTCTAGTTCCATCCACATAGTTATGAATGGCAAGATTTCATTCTTTTTGATTGCCGAGTAATACTCCATTGTATATATATACCACCTCTTCTTTATCCATTCATCCATCGATGGACATTTGGTCTCTTTCCATACTTTGGCTACTGTTGATAGTGCTGCTATAAACATGGGGGTGCATGTGCCCTTTTGAAACAGCATCCCTGTATTCCTTGGATAAATACCTAGGAGTGCAATTGCTGGGTCGTACGGTAGTTCTATTTTTAATTTTTTGAGAAACCTCCATACTGTTCCCCAGGGTGGCTGCACCAGTTTGCATTCCCACCAGCAATGCAAAAGAGATCCTCTTTCTCCGCATCCTCGCCAACATCTGATGTTGCCTGAGTTGTTAATGTTAGCCATTCTGACAGGTGTGAGGTGGTATCTCATTGTGGTTTTGATTTCTATTTCCCTGATGATGAGTGATGTTGAGCATTTTTCATGTGTCAGTTGGCCATCTGGATGTCTTCCTTGGAGGAGTGTCTATTCATGTCTTTTGCCCATTTCTTCACTGCATTATTTGTTTTTTGGGTGTTGAGTTTGCTAAGTTCTTTATAGATTTTGGATACTAACCCTTTCTCTGATATGTCATTGCAAATATCTTCTCCCATTCTGTCTGTTGCCTTTTAGTTTTGCTGATGGTTTCCTTCGCTGTGCAGAAGATTTTTATTTTGATGAGGTCCCAGTAATTCATTTTTGCTTTTGTTTCCCTTGCCTCCAGAGACGTGTTGAGTAAGAAGTTGCTGTGGCCAAGATCAAAGAGGTTTTTGCCTGCTTTCTTCTCTAGGATTTTGATGGCTTCCTGTCTTACATTGAGGTCTTTCATCCACTTTGAGTTTATTTTTGTGTATGATGTAAGAAAGCGGTCCAGGTTCATTCTTCTGCATGTCCCTGTCCAGTTTTCCCAGCACCACTTGCTGAAGAGACTGTCTTTATTCCATTGGATATTCTTTCCTGCTTTGTCAAAGATTATTTGGCCATATGTTTGTGGGTCCATTTCTGGGTTCTCTATTCTGTTCCATTGATCTGAGTGCCTGTGCTTGTGCCAGTACCATACTGTCTCGATGATTACAGCTTTGTAGTATAGCTTGAAGTCCTGGATTGTGATACCTCCTGCTTTGGTTTTCTTTTTCAAGGTTGCTTTGGCTATTCGGGGTCTTTTCTGGTTCCATACAAATTTTAGGATTATTTTTTCTAGCTCTGGGAAGAATGCTGGTGTTATTTTGATAGGGATTGCATTGAATATGTAGATTGCTTTTACCCTCCCCACTTTTTAAACATAATTGTCATCTTTCCTACTTACATTTCAAACACCCCATGAAATGGTATTATAACTTGCTCTTGCTTCAACAATCAAATATGGTATAAAAAACTCATAAAATTTTTAATAACTTGTGTATTTAGCCCTATTTTTACCTATTTTGATGTTCTTTCCTTTCTAAATGTCTAAGCCTTTCTTTTGGAGAACTTTCTTCAGCCATTTTTTAAAGA
Source organism: Lynx rufus (assembly GCF_022079265.1). Taxonomy (NCBI): domain Eukaryota; kingdom Metazoa; phylum Chordata; class Mammalia; order Carnivora; family Felidae; genus Lynx; species Lynx rufus. Next base: position 30,941,046 of record NW_025814824.1, on the reverse strand, counting down.
GTAGGTTTGCTACCCTTAAAATTCTCTTTGGTTTACTTCATCTGATAGTGTTGTGATTTTTGCCTTCATTCTTGGAGGATATTTTCACAAGATATAGAGTTCTGGTTTGAAGTTTTTTCCTTCAGTACTTTCTTTGTACACAGGATTACAGATGAGAAATACGCTGTTATTCAAATTGTTGTTCCCCTATGAGTAATGTGCTGTTTCTCTCTGGATGTTTTCAAGATTTTTTCTTTTAGTATTCAGACATTTAATGATGATGTATCTTGGCATGGATTTCTTTGAATTTATCCTGTTTTATCCTGAATTATCCTGATCATGTACCTTCTTGAATCAGTAGATTTGTCTACTTTTTCAGTCCCACTCCCTCTTCTCTCTTTCTGGGTTTCTGTTAACACCAATGTTCGCCCTTTTTTTGCCCTAAGGGTCCTTGTCCCTGAGAAGCCATCTTTTTTTTTTTTCCCCTGTCACTCACATCGGGTAAATGCTTTGATCTGTCTTCAAATTTTCTGAATCTATCCTCTGTTATGTCTACTCTACTATTTAACTTATACAGCAAATTTTTCATTTTGGTTATTATATTTTTTGGTTCTCTAATTTGCATTTGCTGTCTTTTTATAATTTGTATTTCTTTCATTAGATTTTCTATATTTCATTTGTTTCAAAAAAATTTATAGTTGTTTGCTGAAACATTATGATGCCTTCTTAAAAACCCTGTCAGATAATTCTAGAATCTAACTTATCTTGATGCTGGTGTCTGTTCATTGTCTTTTTCTCATTCCTGTTGTAATTGCTATGATAAGTGGTTTTTTTTTACTAAATCCTAGATATTTTTTGTCTTATATTAGACTGTGGATCCTATTTAATCTTTTTAGCGGTATAATGCAAGGACTAGGTGAGTCAGGGCTAGCAAGGGCTAGCTTCCTATCAGGCTCCTCCAAACTTTCCTGACCAAAATTGGGCACTATCACACTGCTTTATTACAGATGGATATGGTTAAAGTTCAAGTCCCTCTTTACCTCACTGTCACCTTCCTGGCAAAAGTGCACTGACTCATACTACCTGCAGTCTCTGAGTGGGGTTGTATGAGCAGCTCACTATTTGTCTCCACTGCCTCCAAGGCGGGAAAGTGGGGTGAGTTGACCACTTTGTTGCTGTGGGTAAGGGTGGAGGGTCAGCTCTTCACTGGACCCCCTGGCATGAGGGGAAGGGAGAAGCAGCTTGTCAACTACCCCTCCTTGCACCACTCTATTCTGCCTTGTAAATACCAGGAAAGGTGGAAGGTCAGCTCCCCAATGGGCCTTGATGACAGGGCAGGAGAGTGGAAGCCTAGTTGTAACTAGTTTTGCCTTGTACTGGCTTGTGAAGTTTCATTGCCACTGTGTGGAACCTCAACTCAATACTTGATCCCATTAATACCATCATGAGGTAGGGGGAGATCAGCCCTATCTACTTCCAGATAAGTATGGAATCCTAGCCCCTTCAATACTACGTTCTCTGTTGTGTGTAGAGTTGAAAAATATTGTGGCTTTGCCTTCTGAGATGTCCTGTCTTTATTCTCCTCCCTCACATTAGTCTAGACCTTCTCTTTCCATCATCTCTGTTGTCTCTGTCCTGCTTGATTTTAATGCCACTAAAAGCAATTTCTTCTCAGTGTGGCGCCTTGTCCTAAAAGGAAACCCTGGCAAGTCAATTTAGAGTTCATAGAGGTTATACTGCTCTATCCCTTTTGGTCCATCTCAACACAGGCATGTGGTACTGGAGACAACAAACCTCCTTTTATAGCTCTTGTTCTCCAACTCTCTCCCATCTCATTGCTTTCCTTGCTTCTTCCTACATAGATTACTAGTAGGCAGGGGCGTTGTCTCCACAACCCATATTTTGGGATTTGTGGGGATATCTTTTCATCTTTTTATTTTATAAATTTGTTTCTGATGTCTAATGTTTATTTTTGAGAGAGAGAGACAGAGCACAAGACTGGGGGTTCAGAGAGAGGAGACACAGAATCTGAGCTGTCAGCACAGAGCCCGATGTGGGGCTTGAACTCATGAACCACAAGATCATGACCTGAGCTGAAGTCAGATGCTTAACCAACTGAGCTACCCAGGCACCCTTCTGATGTTTAATATTTAGTCTTGTTTTGACATCTAGTTGCTTTACCTTTTTTTATGTGGCAATTCAGAGTAACTAAACAACTTTGCTGCTCTGTTGTCATATTACCAGAATCCTGTCCCTCCTTCCATTCTTCATCTGCTATAGTCCATTCTTTCCTGAACAACCAGTTTGGTGTTCTCTCTGAATTGTTCATTCATGGGTGAAATGGCATTACATTACATGGGTGAAATGGTGTTCATAGGTTACCCAAACAGAAAAGAGAATTCTCATATTGAGTCAATGACTGATTTATGCCCTCCCTCTAAGTTCAGTGATAACAATTGCAGTAAAGGAAAAACTTCAGCTAGTCTTTTGGGACATCAAGCACATAAACTGAGATGTGCTTTTTGAATTTAAAATTTCTATAATGGCATTGACATTTCACAATTACACATAATAAAAATAAATACGTATGCAGTTAAAACAATCATATAAAACTCTAGCCACAGGACCAAAAGATTGATTCCTTCTTACTGATGTTTTTGTGAATTTTTTTAGTCAGAGCCTTGGTGAGTCTATAGTTTACAAGGAATAGAGATTAAAATAAGTAATGAAAATCATCTTTTAAAATGAAACGGGAATATGTTCATCGAGGAAGTAATATAATCTCTGTAATTGAGAATTAAAGGATAATTCAAAATCCTTGATTAAAAGAAGCCTATCCTTCTTTAAGAAATGCCCAATTTTCTATTGGTGCTCAAGCTTAAACAGAATTTATTATGTGAAATTTGCATAAGAGAATAATGAAAAAAGTACTGGGCAAAGGCTACTAATATGGCTTTATTATAAATAATAATGGATGAATATGCCCAAATTCCACATAAGCAAGGCTGCTTCCCTGTGATAACTCCATAGTAGTGTGTGTGTGTGTGTGTGTATTTTTTTTAATGTTTATTTATTTTTGAGAGAGAGAGAAGGGAAAGGCCAGAGAGAGAGGGAGACACAGAATCCAAAGCAGGCTCCAGGCTCCGAACTGTCAGCACAGAGCCTGACACGGGACTCGAACTCATGAGCCACCAGATCATGACCTGAGTCAAAGTCAGATGCTTAACTGACTGAGCCACCCAGGTGCCCCAGTAGTTTTTATTTTTAAAAACTAAAATCTAATCACCTTTCTTGTAGCCTTTAAAATCACTTTCTTCACTAAATATAGAATCTTAAAACACAAACTGACTTAACTCTTTAGGTCCTTTTTTGTTGAACCTATTTTTCAGTCACCTCAATCTATGTAAATTTCAAACCACTGGCTAATGAAATTCTGAACACTCTTAACATGAATATGATTTTTCTTATTATTTTTAGATCTCTGATAATTATTGTCAGAATAAGTAAATGTTTATATTAGAATAGAAAAAGTCTCAAATCAACAATCTAAGCTTCCACCACAAGGAAATAGAAAAAGAAGGAAATAGAAAAAGTTTTGGTTTTTTGAAAAGATAAAATTGTTAAACTTCTAGCAAGATTGACAAATATAAAAGGGAGATGAAGTTTTCAAACATCAAGAATAAAAGAGGAATTCTAACTACAGAACCTACAAACATTAAAAGGAAATTAAGTGAACAATACAAACAAGCCTATATGTAGAAAGTCAACAACTTACACAAAATTGCCAAATTCCTTGAAAACCACAAACACAAAACTCACCCAAGATGAAATAGATCATTTAAGTAGTCTTACATTAAATAGACTGAATATGTAGTTAAAAAGTTGCCAAAAATGGAAATCTCCAGACACAATTGTCTTCACTGGTAAATATACCAAACATTTAAAGATGAAATAATGTGTAGAATCTAGTCAAGTTCATGGAAGCAGAGAATAAGAATTATGGTTGCCAGGGGCTGGGAGGAGAGGGAGATGGAGAGATGTTGGTCAAGGGGTACAAACTTTCAGTTATGCAAGAGGAATACGTTCAGGAGATCTAATGTACAGCAATATGACTACAGCTAATAAAACTGTACTGTGTACTTAAAATTTGCTATGAGAGTAAATTTTAAGTGTTCTCACAAGTAGGAAGAAAAAGAAAGAAAGAAAGAACGAAAGAAAGAAAATGGTAATTATGTAAGATGATAGATATGTTAGTTAACTTGATTGTGATGATTATTTTACAATGTATATGTATACTCAGAGCTGGGATGGGGGAGATGAAATAACACCAATTCAATACAAACTCTCCCAGAAAACAAAAGCGGAGGGAATGCTTCCCAGCTCATATAAGGCCAATATCAAAGTCAAACAAAGACAGTAAAAAAGAAAACTACAGTCCAATTTTCCTTATGAACATAACACAAGTTTTCAACAAAATATATCCATTAATATATAAAAAGAAAGATATACTACAACCAGGTATACTTTATACTGTAAGCTCAAAGCTGGCTCAATATATGAAAATCAATCAGTGTAATCTATCATTTTGACAGGCTAAAGAAAAACCATATGCTCAAATCAGTTGATGCAGAAAATCATTTGACTAAATCCAACATCCATTCATAATAAAACTCCCAGCAAACTAGAATTAAAAGGAAATTTCCTCAATCTGATAAAAAACCACAAAATTACTAATGCTAACAGCACACTTAATGGCTGGAGTCTTAATGGTTTTCCCCCTAAAATTAAGACCCAGGTAAAAGTCTCCACTTTCCCTAAAACAATTTATATAGTACTAGAAGTCCTGACCATTTCAATAATGCAAGAAAACAAAACAAAACAAAATTGGAAGATTGGAAAGGAAGAACAAAACCTATCCTTATTTGTAGATTGCAGGATTCTCTACATAGAAAATCCCAAGGAGTCTACCAAAAATTCCAGAAGTATCAAGTGAGTTTAGTAAGATCACTGAATACAAAGTAAACACATAAATATCAATCATACTTCTACATATTAGCAAAAAAAAATTGGAAATGAAAATTAGAAATGTGGTACTATTTAAAATTGCTCTAAAAAATTAAAACAAATTTAACAAAACATGTGCAGGATGTATATGGCAAATAATTCAAAATGCTGATTAAAGTATCAAAGGCCTAAATAAATGGAGAGTCATGCCATGTTCATAGACTGGAAGACTCAATATAGCTCAGGCTCCCAGGATTTTGGAGTAAAGTATGCCTTTACTTCAATGATAACTATCCTCCATTTGAAAACCAGCTTCTGATTTGCTACTGGGTTCCCCATAGAGACTAAACTCCCTAAACTTGGGATAGCAAGTGACTATGTGACTCAAAATATCTATCATGAGCATGATAATCTATTTCACTGAATCAAAGTATTGGATGTATGAAAGACTATTCCTTTGTTAAATGGAATGGTAATTACAAGACCAGAAGATACAAGCAAACTGTATAAGCAAGTGGTGCACACTCACATGGTACTAACTCCTACTACCTTAACACCTGATCCTTCATGCTCCTTAGAGCCCCATGGGAAGTCCACTATAAACATTTGACATTTCCAGAGGAGGAAAAACACCCTCCTTGGGTTATAGATGTGTCTGCAAGGTGTGGTGACATCATCTGGAAGTGAATGGCTGCTGCATTACAGCCCCACTCAGAGTTAACCCTGAAAGGCTCTGGTAAAGAAAAATTCTCCCTATGGACAGAGTTTTGAGAGGTATATTTGATTTTTCATTTTGTATGGAAGGAGACATTTGTTATTTTTTTTATTTGAAACACTTCATGAATTTGCTTGTCATCCTTGCTCAGAGGCCATGCTAATTTTCTCTGTATTGTTCCAATTTTAGTATATCTGCTGCTGCAGCTAGCACAGAAGGAGACATGTTAAGAGTCATATTGATTCATGACCAATGGCTCAGTGAGTTGATTGGTATTCCAGGGCTAAGAAGAAATATAACTGGAAAATTAACAAGGAGCTCTGGAGGAGAGACTATGTGGATGCGCTTCTAAGAATTGCACAGCGTAGGGGAATGTTAATTCTCATTAGGGGATAAGACATGAGAGGGTGGAAAGCAAATGAAGTTTGGATGTTTCTACCTTTGGCTCCTTATGCTGAGACTTGAGTTGGCCACAATGTTCCTATTAGTAAGGTCACAGCTCCCTTAGGTGCACTCTTTTCTGCCAGGTTGTAGTTAATACTTCCTGCCTCCATAGCAGTTCTTGTGGTGATAATGGCTCCCTACTGTCACTAGTCACAGGTGATTCATCAACCCTGCCCGTGTTTTTTATTAGATCTCCTTAAGTATGCCATTGTTTCTTAATTGACCACAGCAACCCTGATCATAAACTACACAGGAGTGGAAATTTTTATTGCCTATTATCCCAGTATCTAGAATGATGTCTGTCACACTGCAGGTTTTCCATAAATGTTTGTTGAGTGAATATGTGTTTTGTCCACTTTCCTTCCATTAAAACATGAATAGCAATTTCTTAGACATCATTAATAATCGGTTTTCAAAAATGCATGGTATCTGGTATTAAAATAGATGTGAGGAAACAGTGTAAACTGTTATAACCTTTCTGAAGACTATTTGCATTTATCAAATATTTAACAGGTACACATTTTAACTGGGTAAGTCTATCATTTGGACATTTGTGCCAAAGAAATAATCACATATATATACAAAAGATGTAGGGACAATGATGTTTGCTATGTATTATTTATAATAGTGAAACTTGGAGACAAGCTGAACATCAATCACAAAGATTGATTGAATAAACCTGATACGCCCTTACAATACAGAAAAGAATGATAGTTCTACAAAGCCTGACCAAATAACCAGATCAGAAGATAACTTTAAGTGTAAAAACAAGTTGTAAATAAATAGTAACCATTTCCTTTGAAAAATGCATTGTTAGCTTTAGCATAAAGTCTAGAGCTAAGCTTCAGTTCATATTGGTTTTATTTGGAAAATGAGATGGAAAGAAGGGAGCTTCCATTAGCCCATCATCACTGCTATATTTTGATCAAATTGAGCATGTATTTACATTTTTAAAAGAAACACTTAAATATATTTATATTTAAAAGATAAACAAGAGCAACTCAAGTGTTTAAAAAGTAAGTCTTGCTCAGCACAGAACTTAAGGGCAATAAAATATCAAATTGTAAAGCCTATTACAAAACAAATGGGGTGAAACTGTCACATTTAGCTTTCTCATTTACAAGTGCAAGGTTTTTGTCCAGAAAGCTGCAAGAAGGGTATTTCACTATTGAGGAACCAATTACGGCGTTTATGGAAAATAACGCCTTTTGACCCTCCTAAAAACAAACAAAAAAAAACACATTATCAGGGTCCATTTTTGCAAAGATAGAAAACTCAGTCAGATTAAGGGGACATATCCACGACCCTCGGGAATTGTCCAACAGAGAACACTCTTTTCCCACCAGGAGTAAACCCAGACTCTTCTCACGTTGGCCCGGGACGTGGCGGTGGGAGGAGGAGCTAGACGGGTAAACATCCCCGGACTCCACCCGCTGGGAGGAAGGATGCGCCAGCACCCGTACCGCCCAGGCCGCCCCGGAAGAGCTAGAACTGAGGCCCACCCTACCCCTCCGGCCACCTCTAGACTCCGCGGAGCTAGGCGGCAGGGCAAGGCGAGAAAGCGGCGGCGGCTGGGCTGGGGAGCCCCTGGAAGAGCGCGTCACCACCTGCTGAGCTCCGCCCACCACCCGTTCCGCAGGTCTAGAGCCTCGGAGTCCACACACCCCTCAGTGGGCTTGGGAGAGGCTAAGAACGGCGGGCCCCAGGGGCGGGGTTCTAAGGGGGGGGGGAGGGAGAAACGAGAGTTTCCTGGAAAGAGTAAAGCTTTCCGCGTGTGTTCATATAGATTGCAACTAACTTGATGACTGTATACCTTCCCCCCCCATCTTATAAGTAGGGTCCAGTTTTAAAAAATCATTGTCATAGGGGCGCCTGAGTGGCTGAGTCGGTTAGGTGTGGGACTCCTGATCTCAGTTCAGGTCTTGGTCTCAGGGTCGTGAGTTCAAGCCCACAGTTTTGCTCGGCGCTGGGCGTGAAGCCAACTTAAAAAAAAAAAGGAAGGAAGAACGAGAGAAACAGTAAAAAAGATGTTCTTATAATATTATGACTGTGTGACCATAATTTGTTTTTTTAAAAAATCAACAAAATGCGCATTATAAGGTTTAAACAGGATCTTCTCCGGCAAATGTGTGATTTGCTTGATAACCATTTTATTATTTTCCATTGTGTGTTCTTTCGTATATTATGTATTCTTGAAATTTGCTTTTTTTTTCTCCTTTCCTGGGATAAACTCTATTGGTCACACTTTCTTTTATACTACTGTTGTTGTGCGCCATATTCAAGTGTCTGTATTTACATTTCTCAACCTTATTCTCAACAGATATTTGTATCTTTACTTCTCTGAGCAGCTTTGCGTTTAAAAGGTACATTGATGGAGAGAGAATCCCTATTTTTTCTTTGTATTACAAAAATTTGGAAAACATAAGAAAAGTAGAAAATGGTAAAATGAACATATATAGCCAGCCATGCCATTGATTTAAGAAACCTTACTTAAACTTTTGCCATATTTGCTGTTAGTTTTTGCTGAAATTTCGTAAAGCGAATTAACAAAGTTAATTTCAGTGCTAAGTGCGGCACTATGCATACCTTTATAAAATCAATACATTTTCCAATCTAATTCCACTTAACAGTTAACTGTAATATTCCTTAATATTCCTTATTGCCAGTCCACATTCAAATTTCTCAAATTGTTCCCGACGTCCTTGGCGATAGTTGCTTTTCCGTTTGGGGTTTGATGGAGGACCACACATTGCATTTCGCTTTAATGTTCAAATTCAACCTCTACACCTGGAGGCTCTGAGCGATCCTGGGTAGGAGACACTATCAAAGACATTTTTTCCAACCGTCTACTAAGAAACTGCAAAGTAACGTCAAGGCGTGGAGGTTTATGGCAAATGTGATCTTGAATCTGGCTGGCTCATCGTGCAACAGTCTGTGCACTAACCGTCTGTGCCACACCCCCGCGCGTGCAGGCCCTGCTCTGCCTTCCTGCTTCTGCACTCTCTGCCCTGGTGGGGAGGTGCTGCCTAGGCCTTGGTTGTACACATCTGGAATGGAAGGCGGGTGTGGAGACTCTGCGCTGCCTGGAAACACTGAGTAGAGTGGGCTTGTGACCCAGACTGCGGGAGCAGGAAGTCTTAAGGACCATCCCCCTCACTCCTACCCCCACCCTTGGGCTCAACCTCCAAGTCAGGCTTCCGGATGCAGTTGAGACTGAGCCCACGTCAGGAACAGGTGTTCGGTGCACGCTGGGATCTGCGGGAATCGGTGCCCGGCCCCACCTGCAGCACAACCAGAGAAAAGCCCCTGTTGGTGGCAGGAAGGTAAAAAGTATTTATATTGTAGACTGTGAGCGTGCCAAAGAGCACCAGAGGTGGGTCTGCGGTGGTACCCAAGCTCTGGAGCCAGAAAGACGAGGTTGGGGGGGGGGGGAGGGGTAAATTCCAGCTGTCACCTGTAAGCAGGGACTAGAAAAGGAACCTGGATAAGAAGTATCTCAACTGACAATGAAGGTATTAATAACTGTCTCATGGCGTTGTTTTGAAACGTAAGTCTAAGTTGTAAATCAAATAGGCTGGTTCAGGGTACTAAGCCCTGAGTAAGTGACAACTGTTGTTTTATATTTAGAAGACATTTTGTTCCTTTTAATTGGGTAGTTTATGTAAACCTCACAACCATTCTAACCATTCTGTGAGAATAACAACCAAGGCTCAGGTTGGTGGAGTGAATGTGCCCAGGTCAGAAGGTAGCAGGGAGGGAGTTTGGATTCAAGGGCAGGTGTGCTTTACTTCTAACCTCAGGCTTTGTGTAAATGTAACACCTTCCTAAAAACAGCACTGCAGCCTTCAGAGCACTTAGCAGAGTGACCTGTCCCTAAATCCCCAGAGATATAATGGGAAGTGAATGTAAGATAGAATCTACCATGCCTCAAATGTGTTCTAGGATTTCTGGTGTCTCCTCAGATCCCTTGAGTCAGACAGAGCCTTCTAGCCCCCAATGCACTGGCAGTCTGTATTTTCAGTCTGAGATTATAGTGATTCCAAGAGGCTCCACTTTGTGGCCTTAAAATTAGTTCCTCAGGCTCAGGAGCTGGGGCTCCTAGGAAATTCATTTTAGAGCAAAGCAGCTTTTAAGAAGCAGGAAGCAAGGGACTCCGGTAATAAGAATCTTCCCTGGAAGAGAGCACCCCTTCACCTTAGACTTCAATCCAGAATTTCAGAGTAGAGACAGGAGAACCCACAAAGGTCTGCACAGCCAGAAGCATTTCTTGATCCCCCCTGTCAAGAATGAGACAGACTGGAATGCAAGCTGGTGCAGCCACTCTGGAAAACAGTATGGAGGTTCCTCAAAAAATTAAAAATACCCTACGACCTAGCAATTGCACTACTAGGCATTTATCCAAGGGATACAGGTGTGATGTTTCTAAAGGACACATGCACGCCCATGTTTAGAACAGCACTATCAACAATAGCCAAAGTATGGAAAGAGCCCAAATGTCCCTCGGATGAATGAATAAAGAAGAGGCGGTATATATATATATATATATATATATATATATACACAATGGAGTATTACTTGGCAATCAAAAAGAATGAAATCTTGCCATTTGCAATTACATGGATGGAACTGGAGGGTAGTATGCTAAGTGAAATTAGTCAGTCAGAGAAAGACAAAAATCACATGACCTCACTCATATGAGGACTTTAAGAGACAAAACAGATGAACATAAGGGAAGGGAAACAAAAATAATATAAAAACAGGGAGGGGGACAAAACAGAAGAGACTCATAAATATGGAGAACAAACTGAGGGTTGCTGGAGGGGTTGTGGGAGGGGGGATGGGCTAAATGGGTAAGGGACATTAAAGAATCTACTCCTGAAATCATTGATTCACTATATGCTAACTAATTTGGATGTAAATTTTTAAAAATTAAAAATAAAATTAAAAAAAAAAGAATGAGACAGACTTGGTGATGCCACCACATTCAGAAGTCACAACATTGTGTGACAGTGGGAAGTGTGGGCCAGCTTTGAGAAGAGCAAGGTGAGCAAGGGGTAGGTTGCTCAGGAAAGGCCACTTTGTTGGAAAGCTTGTGAGAACGAGGTCTGTGGGTACCCTTAACCAGGAAGAAGAAAGAAAGTCTGCCTTCACTTTTCCTAAATGGCCCCATGCTTTACAGATGCTGCTGTCACATGTGTCCATCACCTTACATGATGATTCATGAAGAGTTTCCATGCTCATCTACCTCTGACTTATTGAAAACTTTAAAGAACCTTTAAAGATCCAAGAATGTCAGTCAATTGTCCCGAGTCACCTATATGACAGATCTGAAAATCAAAGTGCCATTATTTGGTGTCAGGTCCATGTTTCAGTTCATTTATGTTTAATGAAGAGTAGTGATCTTTTATGTGGCGGTTCACAGTTTGTTTATCCATTCACCAACTGATGCATATTTGGATAATTTTCAGCCATGAACATTTATATACAGGTTTCTATGTGTGGACATATGTCTTCACTCTCTTGGGTGAATACCAAGGAGTGAATGACATTGCTGGATCTCATAAGAAGTGTATGTTTGACATAATAAGGAGCTGTCATACTTTTTCAAAGTGGCCGTACCATTTTTCATTTCCATCAGCAAGATGTGAGGGGTCTAGTTGCTCTGCATCTTCATCTGAATTTAATGATGTCAGGTTTTTCTATTTGAGCCATCATATTGCTTTGTAATGGTATTACATTTTAGTTTTAATTTGATTTTTCTAATGTATAATAATGAGTATGTTTTTGTTTGTCATCTGTTCCTTTTTGATGAAGTGCCTATTTGATCTTTTCCTCATCTTAAAAAGTTGTTTCTTACTGATTTCAAGAGTTGTATATATGCTACAAAAGTTTTTCCAAAGATAAATGATTTGTAGATACTTTCCCTCAGCCTGTGTTTTTTCGTATTCTTAATAGTATTTTTCAAAAAGCAGAGGTTTTTACTTTAAGGAACAAGAAAAACCTCAAATAAACTAACCTTAAACCTAAAGGAACCCCCCCCCAAAAAAAGAACAACAACAACCTCAACAAGTGAAGCTGAAAGCCAACAGAAGGAAGGGAATAATAAAGATTAGAGCAGAAATAAATGATATAGAAACAAACAAAAAACAGTAGAACAGATCAATGAATGAAACCATAAGCTGGTTCTTTGAAAAAATTAATAAAATTGATAAACCCCTTGCCAGGCTTATGAAAAAGGAAAGAGAAAGGACCCAAATAAATAAAATCACAAATGAAAGAGGAGAAATAACAATGAACAGCATAAAAATATAAACAATAATATAAGAATATTATGAAAAACTATATGCCAAAAAATTGAACAAGCTGGAATAAATCGATAAATCCCTAGAAACATATAAACTTCCAAAACTGAAACAGGAAGAAATAGAAAACTTGAATAGACCAATAACCAGCAAAGACATTGAATCAGTAACACAAATCTCCCAACAAACAAAAACCCTGGCCTCACAGGGGAATTCTACCAAACATTTTAAAAAGAGTTAATGCCTATTCTTCTCAAACTATTCCAAAAAAAATAGAAAAGGAAGGAAAACTTTCAACCTCATTCTATGAGGTCAGCATTACCCTGATACCAAAATCAGATAAAGACTCCACTAAAAAAGAGAACTACAGGCCAATATCCCTAGTGAACATAGATGTAAAAATTCTCAGCAAAATGCCGGCAAATCAAATCCAAGATTCACTCACCGTGTTCAAGTGGGATTTAGTCCCAAAATTCAAAGGTGATTCAATAGTCACAAATCAATGAGCATGATACACCACAATAATACAAGAAAGAATAAGAACCATATGATCCTTTCAATAGATGCAGAAAAAGCATTTGACAAAATACAAACATCTATTCATGATAAAAACTCTCAACAAAGTTGGTTTAGAGGGAACATACCTCAACATAATAAGGGAGCCATATGCAAAAAATGCACAGCTAATATAATAATCAATGGGGAACAACTGGTAGCTTTTCCTCTATGGTCAGGAACAAGATAGGGAAGTTCTCTCTCACCACTGTTACTTAACATAATACAAAAGTCCTAGCTATAGCCATCAGACAACACAAATAAATAAAAGGCATCTAAATCAGCAAGGAAGAAGTAAAAGTTTAACTATTTGCAGATGACATGATACTCTATATAAAAAACCTGAAAGACTCCACCAAAAAATTATGAGAACTGATACATGAATTCAGTAAAGTCTCAGGATACAAAATCAACATAAAGAAATATGATGCATTTCTATACACCAATAATGAAGCAGCCGAAAGAGAAATTAAGGACTTCATCCCTTTTACAATTGCACCAAAAACCATGAGATAGCTACTAATAAACCTAACCACAGAGGTGAAGGACCTGTACTCTGGAAACTATAAAACACTGATGAAAGAAATTGAAGAAGAGACAAAGAAATGGAAAGACATTCCATGCTCATGGATTGGAAGAACAAATATTGTTAAAATGTCTAGACTACACAAGGCATTCTATACATGCAATGCAATCCCTATCAAAATACCAACATCATTTTTCACCAATGTAGAACAATCCTAAGATTTGTATGGAACTGCAAAAGACCCCAAATAGCCAAAACAATCTTGAAAAGAAAAAACTGAAGGCATCACAATTACAGATTTCAAGTTATGTCACAAAGCTGTAGTGATCAAAACAGTATGGTACTGGCACAAAAATAGACACAGATCAATGGAACAGAATAGAAAACCCAGAAATGAACCCACACCTATAAGGTCAATTAATGTTACACAAAACAGGAAAGACTATCCAATGGGGAAAAGACAGTCTCTTTAACATACGGTGTTGGGAAAACTGGACAGCAACATGCAAAAGAATGGAACTGGAGTACTGTCTTAGACTATACAGAAAAACAAATTCAAAATGTATGAAAGACCTAAATGTGAGACAGGAAACCATTAAAATACCAGAGGAGAACACATGCAATAACCCTTGTCATCAGCCACAGTAACTTCTTTCTAGATATGTCTCCTGAGGCAAGGGAAACAAAAGGAAAAATAAACTATTGGGAGTTCATCAAAATAAAAGCTTCTGCACAGCAAAGGAAACAATCAACAAAACTAAAAAGCAACCTTTGGAATGGAAGAAGATATTTGCAAACAACATATCTGATGAAAGGTTAGCATACAAAATATATAAAGAACTTAAACAACTCAACAGCTAAAAAACAAATAATACAATTAAAAAATGGGCAGAAGATATGAATAGACATTTTTCCAAAGAAGATATCCAGATGGCTAACAGACACATGAAAAGATTCTCAACATCACTCATCATCTGGGAAATACAAATCAAAACTACAGTATGACCTCACACCTGTCACAATGGCTAAAATCAACAATAAGAAACAACAGATGCTGGTGAGGATATGGGGAAAGGGGAACCCTTCTACACTGTTGAGAATGCCAACTGGTGCAGCGTTCTGAAAAATGGTGTAGAGTTTCCTCCAAAAGTTAAAAATAGAACTCTTCAACCCAGAAATTGCATTACTGGTATTCACCCAGAGAATATAAAAGTACTACTTCAAAAGGATACATGCACCCCAATGTTTGTAGCAGCATTATCGACAACAGCCAAATTATGGAAATAGCCCAAGCATCCATTGACACATGAATGGATGGCAGATGAATTTATATATATATATATATATATATATATATATATATATATATATAATGGAATATCACTCAGCCATAAAAAAGAATGAAATCTTGCCATTTGCAACAATGTGGATGGAGCTACAGAGTATTATGCTAAGTGAAATAAGTCAGAGAAAGACAAGTATCATATGATTTCACTCATATGTAGAATTTAAGAAACAAAACAAATGATCATAGGGAAAGGAAAAGAAAGAGGGAGGCAAACCAAGAACCATACTCAACTATACAGAACAAACTGATGGTTACCGGAGGGGAGGTATGTGGGAAACAGGTTAAATAGGCGATGGTGTTAAGAAGTACACTTGTGGGGCGCCTGGGTGGCGCAGTCGGTTAAGCGTCCGACTTCAGCCAGGTCACGATCTCGCGGTCCGTGAGTTCGAGCCCCGCGTCAGGCTCTGGGCTGATGGCTCAGAGCCTGGAGCTTGTTTCCGATTCTGTGTCTCCCTCTCTCTCTGCCCCTCCCCCGTTCATGCTCTGTCTCTCTCTGTCTCAAAAATAAAAAATAAACGTTGAAAAAAAAAATTAAAAAAAAAAAAAAAAGAAGTACACTTGTGATAAGCACTGGGTGTTGCATGTAAATATTGAATACCTGATTTGTACACCTGAAACTAATATTATACTATATGTTAGCTGACTGGAAATTAAATAAAATCTTAAAGAAAAAAAGAGCAGAGGTTTAAATTTATCAATTTTCATAATTTTCAATGCTTTTATTTCATGGGTGTATTAATCTATTTGGACTGCCATAACAAAATACCACAGACCAGGTAGATCCAACAACTTAAGTCCAAGAGCAAGATGTGATCAGTATTGGTTTCTGGTGCAATCTCTCTTCCTGGCTTGCAGAGGGCCACCTTCTGTGTCCTCACATGGCCTTTTATCTGTGCACACACACAGAACGAGAGTGTTCTCAGGTGCCTCTACCTCTTCCTCTAAGGACATCAATTCTATCAGATCAGGACCCCACCTTTATCACCTCATTTAACCTTAATTACCTCCTTATGGTCTGGCCCTATCTCCAAATACAGCCACATAGGGGTTAAGGCTTCAACATACATGGGAGACACAGTTCAGCCCATAACAGTAACTTATACTTTTTTGTATGTCTTATCTAAGAAATATTTGCCTAATATGGTCACAAGCCTGTCACTTTTTTTTTCCTTTTATAAGTTTGAAAGTTATAGCACCATTTGTTGAGAAGTATATACTTTCTCTGTTGGATTGCCTTGGTTACCTCTGTTGGGAATCAATTGAATATAAATATGTGCCTCTGAAATACAAGTCTGGTTCTGAGTACTACCTCCAGGGTTTAAATGGATCTCTTTATTGATTCCCCATTACCCTAGCAGAGGACCCAGAGTGAGGATGTGTGTACCCTAGTGAGTCACTGGTATACAGGAAATGATTATGGGAAGCTTATTTATAATGACTTTATCTTTAAGAAGGTATTAAGTTTGGGGCACATGGGTGGCTCAGTTGGTTAAGCGTCCAACTTCAGCTCAGTTCATGATCTCATGGTTCATGGGTTCGAGCCCCGTGTCAGGCTCAGTGCTGACAGCTTGGAGCCTGGAGCCTGCTTCAGATTCTGTGTCTCCCTCTCTCTGCTCCTCCCTTCCTCTCTCTCTCTCAAAAATAAATAAATATTAAAAAAAATTTTAAGGCACTAAGTTTTATCAGTAGTAATATTAACTGGTAGCATATGTACATATTTTTGAAATATATACAGATGAATTAGGACATGAAAATAATATTGATACTAATTGTGTGATGCCTCAGAGTATAAGACAGAGTTAGGTTTTTAATAACATTTTATAATTTTATTTATTTTATATTTTGTTTTAAACTGTTAACAGTAAACATTATATAAGAGTTTTCAGAGGTCATGTCACCAGTTTCTAAACACTCCAGATTGATCAGAAATGTGCTGTTACAGGCAGCACCATCATTCAAGGATGTGACTGTGGAGTTCACCGAGGAGGAGTGGAAGCATCTGGGCCCTGCTCAAAGGACTCTGTATAGACACATGCGCATCCCGGTGGATGAGCAGACCTTGCCACATCATTGCCTCGAGAATGCAATCCTGTTTTTCATGATTGCTACTTTTATCATATGTGTCATATCCTGTTCTGTTTCTACTAATTAACTTTTCTCCTGGTTAAGGGTCATATGTGCCTTCTTTGCATGCTTTGTAATTTTTTTTATTAGATTCTAGTTGTTATGGATTTTACATTATTGGGTGCTATATTTTTTGGTATTTTAAAATGTTTTGGGGCTTTCTCTGGAATAAAGAAAGCTAGGTTATTTGGAATTAGTTTGATCCTCTCAAGGTCTGCTATTAAGCTTTGTTCTGTAGGATTCAGAACACCTTCTGGTTTAGGGCTAATTTTGTTCCAATACCAATTTTGTTCCTGTAGCCTTCAGGTTATTCTACATATCCTCCATTAATTAAGAAACCTTTCCACTCTGGCTGGTGGGATAAAAAACTTCTTTTTTCTGTATTTTCCACTCTACACCTTCCCAGCAGTTCTTTCCCTAACCTTGAATAGTTTTCTTACATGCAAGCACAAGTCCATACTCAGCCAAAGATTCACAGAGACCTTTCTGCAGATCTCATGGCTCTCACTTAGTGCAGCTCTTTCCTCTCCAGTGTTTTGTCTGGCAAATTCTAGTTGCCTCAGCATTCTAAACTCCTAACATTGTCTCCTCAACTTATTGAGACTGTCAGGCTTTTTTTTGGAGGCACGGTGGGCAGGGCGGGGGGGGGGGTCCCTTTGTTATGCTGTGCCATAGAAATTTTCCAAACTCTGGCCAAAATAGGGTTCACCCAAGTTGTTTCCTTTTTCCTAAGAGTTCCCTGTCATTGTCCGATTTTGCACTGCCTATTGTCCAATTTTGTATGGTTCTCTACTTTGTTTGACATGAGGAGGTAAAGTGAAATCTCTATGTGGTCCCTTTTATAAAACCCAAAGCACCTGGGCCATTTTTAGAAGTTAATATTATTTTGTCCTGAGATTCAGGGATCTAAGGAGATTCATTCTTTTGTCATCTCCTCAAAAATGAGCACCTCAGATGAATCCCATCAATGTGCAGCTCTTAAGCTATAGCTTCCTTTACATTCAGAAGTATTGAAGCACATGCAGCTGATCTAAATCCTAAATTATTTTCCATTTATAGAGTACAGTATTAGAAAAACATAAGTGATCTTCAAGTTGGAGGAAGGAGAAAATCCATGGTTATTAGAGGAAGAATCTCTAAATAGGAGCCAGACAGATGAGTTATTGAGTACTAGCAGAAGGTATCCAGGGAAAATTAAATCCAAAGTGATCAGTTACAGATGGGAATTTTTAGAGGTTTTTATCTTTGGAAATTAACAAAGAATGGATTCAGCATACTATGGAAGATGAAAGTGTGACATAACCAATGCAATGTAAACATATTGATTCTTTCATCTTTAGAAGCTAGAAGCCCAATTATATCATTTACAACTGACAAATCAAGTTATAGATTTGTATTTAATAGTAAAATGATAAAAACTGAGAAACATTTTAAAAGGCACTAAAATAGGGATTAAAGGATGGTTAGAAAGAAAGAAAAAACATTAATTTTATCATTGGTTCTATAATATGGAATTATTAGATACTATGGAAATAGAAGATTCATAAAATACAAAAGTTTATAATTATAAAGGTACTTAGAGCAGAACACAATATTTTGTAATTATAGAAGAAAAATCAATGGAACAATGAAAACAGAACTATTACTAAAAATATTTTTTTCTTTTACTTTTTTACAGTATAATTCAGCATAAAGTACAACAAATTTATCTGCCACATCAACTAATATAAAGTTACCTATTAAGTGCTATCAGATTGTAAAAAAGAAAGATATCCAAAAATAATGCAGACTGTTTGAAATATAAAATAATACATTAGTAAGCCAATAAATGTACAAATAATTCAGGGTTTATTTACCTAGCTGCCACATGTTGAATTCAAATAAAACAATATTAAATCAGAAAACCAGCACTCAAATGATGTTTTTAAAAGACCAGTTTCAAGGGATAGTAAAAGTTTTAAATATCTGTGTATCAAATAAGTTATCAGGATCCATAAAAAAATTGTAAGAGATATAAGGATAAAGGGAAACAAATTAGGTATAGTAGACCTTAATATACTCCCAGATTTTATACCAAATGTAGTAGAGAGAAATTGAAGTTCTGGAACAAAGGTTGGCAATACAGTACAATACAATACAAACAATACAATACAAAGGTTGGCAATACAGTGCAATAACTACAGGCCTTGAGCTGAATTCAACCTGATACCTGTTTTTATAAATTAAGATTTTAGAACTCAGCCATTTCAGTTCTTTTATGTATTGTCAGCTTACTGCCTTTATACTACAAAGGCATAGTTGTCTAATGACAGGGACCACATGGCCTACAAAGTCTGAAATATTTATTATCTGGCCTTTTACAGAAAAACTTTTTGCTAATCCATACTCTAGAACAATGGTGCTCAACAGAAGGTGATTTTGCCCACCACAGGACATTTAGCAATCTCTGGAGATATTTTTGGTTGTCACAACTGAGAGATGATATTACTAGTATTTCATGTAGAAACTAGGGATGCTGCTAAATATCTTATAAAGCACAGGACAACCACAGCTACCTCCATCATACATGCACACAACCAAGAATCATCTGATCCAAAATGTTAATAGTGACAAATTTGAGAAACTCTGCACTAAAATATATACATAGAATATTTAAAAAGTGAACCTAATAAATATCTAGATGCGTCTTTTAAACTGTGTGCTCTAAAAATAATTAACCAATGTTGACGGTACATTCAGAAAATATAAAAGTATATTAGAACCAAAAAAAACTTTCAATAAACTCCACAAAATACAAATATCACAGTTCAGTAAAATTAGAAATTGAAAATAATGTAAACAAAACTAAAATCTGATCATTTAAAAATCTTGAAATGAAATGAAATGAAATGAAATGAAATGAAATGAAAAATCTATTCAGATATGTAAGCATAACTGTGGAGTAGGAGGCTCCAAGCTCTTGTTTCTCCCATAGAACTACTGGGGTGGGGGGATCCTGTCTGAACCAACTTTGTCATAGCTGTGGAAAAAGTCAAAGGTTTATAGCAATCAGGCAAACATCTGATCAAGAAAAAACATCTTCAAACTAATAGGAAAGTTTTGTGACACTTGTACTCATTCCTTCCCCTTGCAGTCATGACAGTGATTTTGGTGTTGAAGCAGCAGCAGCAGTTCAGTTTCCAGTTCCCTTCCTTGAGCTGGGAACAAAGCAGACCTTTCTTGAAAGTTGTGTGTACCTGTTTTAAACTGGGAGATACAAGGCACATGTCTGTTACATATAACTTGGAAGTTGGGCAGATACATGGTGGGAGCTGCTCTTAATACCTATAAGATTCACAGATGTCTGGGGCAAGAGATTACAAGTGAAAATATATAATAGGCCATTTGAGGTCTGGAGAAGCTGAGGTGAGACTGTTTAAGAAATTAGAACATTCGGAAGCAGCCATGTATACAAAGGAATTTAGAAAGCCACATGCATGCCCAGAAAGACCTAAGAAGACTTTAAGCTTTCACCTTGGGTTGATTCCTAGGTGCAGGACAAATTTAGCTAAGTGCTAAAGGACTACTCTAACATAAGGTCAATTTGCAAAGCCCAAGGGGAGTTCTTGGTATTCAGGGAAATCTTTGTTAAAACATTAGCTAAACATGAGCTAAAGGAATAGAGACTTCAGTTACCACACAGAGCAAAAAGCAGTTTTTGCAAAAATAGATGAAAAGTCTCAAAAAATGGAGTACTACAGTCTTTGACAATCAAAAAACTAAACACCAGACCCTAAAGAATGGGAAGAATCTGAATTCCAGAGTTACCATGTTATAATAGTCAAACAAATAATTTTCAACAACAACAACAAAAAATCACACATAATATGGTGATCCCAGGAGAAGAGAGAGAAATAGATTATTTTAAGAAATAATGGCTGAAATATCCTCAAATTTGCTGAAAGATACATATCTACAACAAGGTGAACAAACTCCAAGTTGGATAAACTCAAAGAAACTCAACTTGGGACACAGTATAATCAAATTACCAAAAGACAAAGACAAAAAGAATCTTCAGAGCAGCAAGAAAGAAACAATTCATTACTGCTTCATTGATAGTCTCAGCCTATCAATAATGACAGCAGCTAGGAATTCCTGAGGCACTCCCTTGGGCCCATGCTGCTTGTGACACTTCCCAGCTGGAGCCAATGTTGTAGTGGGACCAGCCCTGGCAACTCTTATATGATTATAAGCTGCACCTCAGAAACAACTGTCAGGGAACTTTGAAAAAACAAGGCTTTCTGAAAGGGGAACTCAATGGGTGGAGGAGGCTTGACTCCTTATTTAGTTGTTTAGCCAGTAGTTCTGTCATACTGGGGGCAGTATGTTTATTCAAGATGGATATCTTTGAAATGGATGTCTCCAACAATCAAAGCTTAATATCAGCCTCTTACACTATAATCAAAAAAGCTAATGTCAGGCACTTACACTATAATTACTTATAAGGGATCTTCAAGGAAATTATCAGATAATTTCTAATAAGAAACCTTGGAAACCAGAAGACAATAGGATTGTATATTTAAGGTGCTAAAAGAAAAAAAAATGTCCAGCCTGAAATTCTATATCCAGCAAGACATTTACTGAAAAACAAGGCAGAAATTAAGACCCAGATAAACAAAAGCTGAGGGCAGTCATTACTACTACACATGCCCTTTTAGAAATACTAAAGGAAATCCTTCAGGTTGAAATGAAAGAATGCCAGACAGTAATTGGAAGCCACATGAAGAAATAAAGATCTTTAGTTAAAGTAAACATGTGGGCAAGTACATACACCAATATTATTGTAATTTTGGTTTTTAACTTTTTTCTACTGATTTTAAGAGACAGATACATAAAAAATAATTATAAGTCTATGTTATTATACACATAATGTATAAAGATGTAATTTCTGATATCAGTAACATAAAGAAGAGGAATGGAGCTATTTGGGAGTAGAATTTTTGTATGCAATTGAAGTTAAGTTGGCATCAATTAAAATTAGATTGCTCCAACTTCAACATATTATATATAACATCTATGGTAACCACAATAAAAATATCTATAAAATATACACAAAATGAAATGAAAATGGGTTCAAAGTGTATCACTACAAAAATCAAGTAAACACAAATGAAGGACGTAATGGAAGATATGAGGAGCAAAAAAGCTGTAAGACTACACAAGGAAATAACAAAATATCACAGGTAAGCCCTTGTTTATCAGTAATTACTTTCAGTATAAATAGATTAAACTCTCAAGTGGGTAGTGATTAGCAGAATGAATTTTAAAATGATCCAGGAATATGCTGCTTACAAATGACATACTTTGGATCTATTTCAACAAAAGTGAAGGGATAGAAAAAGATGTCCTATACCAATAGTAACCAAAAGACAGCTTGGATGCCTATACTATTATCAGATAAAATAGACTTTACATCAGAAACTGTCACAAGAGACAAATGAAGGTGATATTTTATTGATTAAAGAATTTATTCACTGAAATAAATAACAATCACTAATATACATGCACTGAACACCAGACCTCCAAAATTTATGAAAAAATTGACAGAATTGAAAGGGGAAATAGGTAATTCTACAATTACAGTTGGAGACGCCAATACACATAATCAGTAATGAATAGAACAACCAGTCAAAAGATTAATAAGGAAAAGATTATTTGAACAACCTGCAAACTAATTAAACTTAACAAATGTATAAAGAACACACCACCAAATAACAGCAGAGTATATATTTTTCTCAAGCACATGTGGGTCATTGTCCAGGGCAGATTATATGTTAGAACACAAAACAAATCTTAATAAATTTTAAAAGAATGGGGGAGGGCGCCTGGGTAGCTCAGTAGATTAAGTGGCCAACTTCGTCTCAGGTCATGATTTCGTGGTCCATGAGTTCGAGCCCCGCATCAGGCTCTGTACTGACAGCTCAGAGCCTGGAGCCTGTTTCAGATTCTGTGTCTCCCTCTCTCTGACCCTCCCCCATTCATGTTCTGTCTCTGTCTCAAAAATAAATAAACATTAAAAAAAAAATTTAAGGGGCGCCTGGGTGGCGCAGTCGGTTAAGCGTCCGACTTCAGCCAGGTCACGATCTCGCGGTCCGGGAGTTCGAGCCCCGCGTCAGGCTCTGGGCTGATGGCTCGGAGCCTGGAGCCTGTTTCCGATTCTGTGTCTCCCTCTCTCTCTGCCCCTCCCCCGTTCATGCTCTGTCTCTCTCTGTCCCAGAAATAAATAAACGTTGAAAAAAAATTAAAAAAAAAATTTAAAACAATAAAAGACTGAAATTATAAAAAAAAAACAACTCTTCCCATCACAAACCTAGAAAAAAAAACAAAGAAAACTTTAAAATTCACCAATAAATGGAAATTAGACAACACAACACTCTTTAAAAACAAAAAACAAAACAAAAACAAAAAAAAACAGAAGACAAGAAACGTCCCAGTCAATATATCAACAGCATCAGGGTAAGCAAGAAAAGGACTTCACAAAGAGACTGACATTTACACTTTTTGACAAAACTGAAATACACTGAATTACAGAGCAAATTCACTAAAACAATAAAGAAAATCTGTCCTTGTGAAGGTTATATTTTTACCCCCCCCCCAAATTGTTTCAATTTTGATAATTACACCACACACTGGTTAAGAAAATAAAGCATGGTATTTAGCAACAGGACAATCCTAACTACCTTGAGAGACACTGTGCTCACACTCACTGGCAACCACTGAAATCAGCAGGGCCAGGCGCATAGATGGCCACCTATTTCTCTGCATAAGCCACTGCTGTCTCCTTACTGAAGCCCTGGATGGTGAGATCATAGACCACCTCCTCTACTTTTTTCAGATCATACTTGAAGCCATCACAGCAATTCCTCAGGGAGTCGTTTTTCGGGTTGGGAAGGCAGAAGCTAGAATTCAGTTCATTAATGAAAGTGTAGATGTGGAGGATCTGGGAGTAGCCTCCAACAGTCACACTGTTGACAGAGAGCCTTGAAAATTCACTGGCAAGAATTAGAACTCCTGAAAGATGATCTTCTACATCCAGATGAAATCCTTTCTCCCAATATGGCTCAATGCCAAGAACTTCAGTAACCACTTCTGGAGTCATTAGTGTTTCTGATTCCAAATACACAACAAATGTTACCAAGAAAACCAAAAGCTGCAGCACAAACCCCCAGTGCTCATGAAATCCGTAATACTGTTCAGCAGAGAACTTGGTCTCTGAAGACATTAAATGTGTTTTTACTGTACCAAAGTGTTCTCAAGCTTTCAAACACCTCTTTGGAATATCCTGAAAACCAGGACCCTGCTGGACCCCCTGCAGTAGAGTTAAAATCGCTCAAGCTGTTTGTTATAAACTTTGTACAACTTTTCAGATTTCCTCTTAGATGTCCTGCTTGGCAGCCAAAAAGCCCTGCAGCTCCACGAAGATCTCACTCACAGACATGCTGCCAGCTGCACAACAATCAGCCAGTGCACACAAGTGTGACCACCAAAAAGTATTTCAGAGACCACCAGCACATCAGTCACAATACCCAAGGCCACCACCATGTCCACCAGTTCCTATGCTTAAATGACACTCTTAACGAAATAGTGGGTCAAAGAAGAAATCACAGGGAAATTAACAAATACAAAGCAGTGCTGAGTTAAATTTATAGTTGTAGGCTTCTCGGGAAAGTGGAGGAGTAGGAGGATCCTAAACTCACCTCATCCTATGGATACAACTAGATAACACCCACATCAGTGTAAATAACCCAGAGAATAATCCAAAGACTGGCAGAACTGACTCTCCAAAGCCAAATGTAGAAAAGAGGCCACATCAAGGAGGATAGCAAGAGCAGAGATATGGTTGGGAGCTAAATGGACCTGCAGGACTGTCTGAGGGAGGGACACCATGGGCTCAGAAAGGGGAGAGAACAAGACCCTCATTCCCAGCACTCCAGGCATGGGGAATCTGCACACAGAAGATGAATCTCCTAGAATTTGGCTTTGAAAACCAGAAAGGATGAATTTCATGAGTTCCCATAATCAATGGGGCTCAATACCCAGAACTTTAAAAATCTGAGAGAGCCAGAAGAGCGAAAAGAAACTCATTTGTCACCCTTAAAAAGAAAGTGCAAATAACAGCCCACAGAGATACAACAAAGAAGCAGCAGTTTGAAAAATCACTAAGGTATATGAAAGGGAGCAGATTTCAGAGCATGTGCTGGAGGGGCAAAGATCATTGGGAGACTTTTCCAAGAACAAAAGAGCTGGCAGGCATCATTTCCCTCTTCCACCCCCCAGTCTAGCCACACAGACACCTGAAAGAACTAGTTCAGCACCAATATTCACCACCTAAATTTCTAACAACATGCCCCTACCCCGTCTAATATGCCTTGGCTGGAAGCTATCCAAAACAATGCCACAAGCCTGGCAGTGTGCAAACAGCCCCAACAGGGACCAGCACTAATCCAAAGTTAACTCTTGCCCTGGGAGGTTGGAAATGTAATCACACGCATCAGTTCAACTATGCCCCAGGAGTGGCCTGGGGGAAGATATCAGATCTAACTACAGGCCCCACCCACCAATGAAGGCCTCTCAGGGGACCATGCAGGAAAAGCTCTCTGCAGCTTGGTGGTACTATATCTCTGGCAAACACCTGGTTTGACTCAGCTCAAGCCAAAAGCAGCCCCAGACTGACCCACTGATGACACAGGACCCAAACCTTGCTGATAACAGGTGAAGAACCATTGCAGATGACTGTACTGAAGGCAAAAGCAGCTCAGCCACAACAGCAGGGTGTGTATAACATACAAAACACACACCCCTGAAGCACCATGTTCTGATAAACAGGTGACAATGCACTGCAGGGCACAACAGGATCTCTTCTTCATAAGGCCACTACTTTCAAGAGCAGAAGACATAGCTGACTTTCCTAATACATACAAACAGACACAGAATTAGACAAAAGAGGATACAGATGAATATGTCCCAAAATGAGAGAACAGAACAAAATCAAAGCAAGAGACTCAAGCGAAATGGAGATAAGTAATATGCCTGATAGAGAATACAAAAAAAAGAAAAAATGGTCATAAAGATACTCACTGAACTTAAGAATGGAGGACCTGGTGAGAATCTTAACAAAAAGATACAAAACATAAAAAAGAATGAATCAGAAATAAAGAACTCAGCAACAAATTAAAAATATACCACACACAATACATAATAGATTGAAAGAAGCAGATCAGTGATCTGGAGGACAGGGTAATGGAAAGAAAGAAACTGAACAGGTGAGAAAAAAAATAATGAATCAAAATAGACTTACGGAATTCAGCAACACCATCAAATGTAAAAACATTCCCATTATAGGAATCCCAGAAGGAGAAGGCATAAAATTTATTTGAAGAATTAATACCTGAAAACATCTTGAATCTGGGTAGGAAACAGAAATCCAGATCCAAGAGGCACATACAGCCTCAAACAAAATCAACACAAAAGTCCGCAATAAGACACATAGTACTTAAAATGGCAAAAAACAGTGATAAAGAGAGAATTTAAAAAGCAGCAAGAGAAAAGAAAACAGTTACATACAAGGCAAACTCCACAGGGCTATCAACTGAGTTTTCAGCAAAAATTTTTCAGGCCAGAAGGGAATGGCAAGATATATTCAAAATGCTGAAAGGAAAAAAACCTGCAGCCAAGAATACTCTATCCAACAAGGCTACAATTCAGACATACCAGAAAGATAAAGACCAAATAGTAACACAAATCAAAAACCAATAACAGATATGCACTAAACAAAGAGAAAAGAATCCAAGTATATCACTAAATAAAGCCAGCAAACCATGAGAGAAGAGAGCAAGAAAAGAAAGTAACAGAGAAGAACTACAAAATCAACCATAAAACAAGTAAAACAAACAAAAAAACAAGTAAAACAAGTAAAAACAAAAAAAAAGTAAAGAATAGCAATAAGTACATGTCTACCACTAATTACTTTGAATGTAAATGGGCAAAAGTCTCCACTCAAAGGATATAGGGTGACAGAATGGATAAAAGAGCAAGTGCCATCCTTACACTGCCTACAAGAGACACATTTCAAACCTAAAGACACATGCAGATTGAAAATAAAAGGATGGAGAAGTATTTATCATACAAATGGATGTGAAAATGGGTAGCAATACTTGTATTGAACAAAATAACAAAAATTGTAACAAAGAAAGACACTATATAATCATAGAGGGAACACTCCAACAAAAAGATATAACATTTGTAAATATTTATGCACCCCAAATGGAAGACCCAAATACATAAAGAGCTAATAACAAACCTGAAAGAAGTAATTGATACTAATACCATAAAAGTAGAGGAGTTTAACACCAATTTACATTGATGGATAGTTCAATCAAATAGAAAATAAACAAGGAAACAGTGTTGTTGAATCACACAGATCTAACAGATATATTCAGAACATTCCGCCTTAAAACATCAGAATATACATTCTTTTCAAGGGCACATGGAACATTCTCCAGAATAGATTGCATATTAGTCCACAAACAAGTCTCCACATTAGAAAATATCAAATTATACCATGCATCTTTTTGACAACAATGCTATAAAACTAGAAATCAACTGCAAGAAAAAACCTGGAAAGAGTACAAATAAAGGGAGATTAAATAACATGTTACTAAACAATGAATGGGTCAACAAAGAAATCAAGGGAAAATAAAAAAATAACTTGAGACAAATGGAAATGAAAACACAACAGTCCACAATCTTTGGAATGCAAGAGAAGCGGTACTAAGAGGGAACTTTCTAGCAATACAGGAGTATAAGTAAGAAAAATCTCAAATAAACCACCTAACCTTACACCCAAAGGAGGTAGAAAAAGAACAAATGAAACCCAAAACCAATAGAATAAAGGAAATAATAAAGATTAGAACAGAAATATGAAAAAGAAACTTAAAAAAAATAGAATTCTGTTCTATTCTATTCTATTCTCCTATTTCTAATGAAATCAGGAGCTGTTTCTTTGAAAAGATCAACAAAATTGAAAAACCTCTAGCCAGATATATCCAAAAGAAAGAGAGAACTCAAATAAACAAAATCAAAAATAAAAGAGGAGAAATATCAATCGCTACCACAGAAATACAAAGGATTAAAAGAACATTTTATGAAAAATTATATGCCAACAAATTGAACAACCTAGAAGAAATGCATAAATTCCTAGAAATGTGTAACATTCCAAAGCTGAAGAAGGAAGAAATAGAAAATATGAACAGACCAATTATCACAATGAGATTTAATCAGTAATCAGAAAACTCACAACAAACAAAAGTCCAGGACCAGATGATTTCACAGCTGAATTCTACCAGACATTTAAAGCAAACTTCTCAAACTATTTCAAAAAATAGGAGTGGAAGGAAAGCATTCATTCTATGAAGCCATAATTACCCTTGATACCACAATGAGATAAAGATACTATACACACAAAAAAAAAGAGAGAATTACAGGCCAATATCTCTGATGAACATAGATACAAAAATCGACAACAAAATACTAGCAAACCAAGTCCAACAATACATTTAAAAAATTCATTCACCCCAATCAAGTGGGATTTTTCCCAGGATGCAAGTATGGTTCAATACTTGCAAACCAATCAAAGTGATAACACTATGAAGAGGATAGAGACACAGTGTGGAGAGACTCTACTCTGGAAGAGGGGAATGGGTCTGCGTGGTGCCTGGTCTTTTAGGACTTCAAGTTTTGAATCCCAGCTGCACGCCAAAGAAAAAAACGCAGGAGAGTTGAGGCACAGAGCGAGCTGACTGCAGTCACTATTCTGTGAGGGCTGCCTGAATAGTGTGTGGGGTGTGAGATCCCCTGTCCACGGACAAAAGATTGGGGTGGCACCATTTTTCCCCAACACCACCACGATGGGACTTCAGAGAGCAACACAGCAGGCCCCAGTGAAGGTAGGACCCGCTTACAAAAAACTCGCCCCCTGTGCCTGCAACTGCTTATTCACTAGGGCAAGAATGACTCTGAGCAAACACAGTGGGCCTCTCCTCCAGAAGACCACCACAGCCAGCACCCGCCATGCACCAAAGGCACTTAAAATCAATTGCCTCAAAATGACACCTGCAGTACTAGTGGAAATAGGACCAAGCTTACTTTCCCACCCCCCACCCCCTTATTCTTTTTTTAATTTTTTCTTCTTTTTTCTCTTGGAATCAAGCTCATAGTCTTGTTTTTGTTTTGTTTTGTTTTGTTTTGTTTTGTTTTGATTTTCTTTTCTTTTTTGGGGGGGACAGATCAAGCTTCTTTCTTCTTTTGTTTTTCCTTCTTTTTCTTCTTCTTCTTCTTCTTCTCCTTTCTTTTTCTTTGAAATCAGCCTTATAGTTTTTGGGTTCTCTGGTTTTTTTCTTCCCTTTGCTTTCCTCTTTTTTTGGGGGATCGGGGTTTGTTTTACTGTTCCTTTTTTCCAGGCTTATTTTAACAGACAAATCAAAGCAAACCTAGTTAAATGTCCAAAACCCATTGCAAACAAAGCTGAGCTGTGCAGAGGACTGACCAGTGGAAACAGCAACCAAAACACATTTTGGCAGAGAAACAGTGTACGTAGCAGAATGCACACAGCATACACCATAAACACTTCCTGAAGTGCCAGGCCCTGCATGGTGGATGGTCCCTTTTTCATATAGCCTAGCTCTCAGGTGCAGAAAACATTACAAGCTTTCAAAACACACACAACAAAAACCCTAGAAACCTAGCCAAAATGAGAAAATGAAGGAATTCTCCCCCAAATGAAAGGTAAAGAAGAAATCACATCCAGGGTGTGGATGCCCAAATCCACAAAACAGATATAAGGAATTTATCTGAACAAGAATTTAGAACAGTCATAAGACTACTAGCTGGGCTTAAAGAAATGTAGAAGACACCAGAGAAACCCTTGCTGGAGTGATCAAAGGCCTAAACTAGTCACACTGAAATAAATAATGCTATAACTGAGATACAAAACCGACTGGATACAGTCACAATGAGGACTGAAGAAGCAGAGAAGAAAACAGGTAATACTGAAGATAAAATTGTGGAAAACAATCAAGCAGAAAAGAAGTTGGAAAAGAAATTATTAGATCATGAAGGGAGACTTAGAGAACATAGTGATTCCATAAAATGAAACAGTATCCATATCATAGGAGGCCCAGAAGAGGAAGAGCAGGAAAAAGGAGCAGAAAGTTTATTTAAAAAATTATATTTGATAACTTCCTTAATCTGGGGAAGGAAACAGGAATTCAAGTCAAAGAGGCATAGAGAACTTCTCTCAAAATCAACAAAAACAAGTCAACACCATAACATATCATAGTGAAACTTGCAAAATACAAAGATAAAGAGAGAATTTGGAAAGCAGTTAGCGACTAAAAATACTTAACCTAAAAGGGTAGACACATAAGGTTAGCAGCATACCTGTCTACTGAAACTTGGCAGGCCAGAAGGGAATGGCAAGAAATATTCAATGTGCTGGCTGGGGAAAGTATGCAGCCAAGAATTCTTATCCAGCAAGACTGTCATCCAGAATAGAAGGAGAGATAAAGAGTTTCCCAGACAAAAACTAAAGGAATTTATGATCACTAAACCAGCCCTGAAAGAAATTTTAAGGGGAATCTCTGAGTACAGGAAAAAAAAAAAAAAAAAAAAAAAAAAAAGAAGACCAAAGCAGCAAAGACTACAAAGGACCAGAGAACATCACCAGAAATACCAACTCTAAAGGTGACACAATGGGATTAAATTCATATCTTTCAATAATCACTCTGAATTTAAAATGACTAAATGCTTCAATCAAAAGAAATAGGGTATCAGAATGGATAATAAAAAACAAAACCCACCTATATGTGACTCATTTTAGACCTAAAGACAACTACAGATTGAAAGTAAGGGGATGGAAAACCATCTATCATGCTAATGAACATCGAAAGAAAGCTGGAGAACCCATACTTATACCAGACAAACTAGATTTTAAAACAAAGACTGTAACAAGAATGTCATTATATCATAATTAAGGGGTCTATCCATTAAGAAAAGCTAGCAATTATAAATATTTATACCCTTAACTTGATAACACACAAACATATAAATCAATTACTCACAAATGTAAAGAAACTCATTGATAATATTACTATAAAGCTAGGGGACTTTAATACCACACTTACAGCAATAAACAGATCATATAAGCAGAAAACCAATAAGGAAACAATGGCTTTGAATGACACACTGGACCAGATGGACTTAACAGGTATATTCAGAACATTTCACCCTAAAGCAGCAGAATTCACATTTTCCCTAAAGTGCACATGGAATATTCTCCAAAACAGATCACATACTGGGTGACAAATCAGCCCTCGACAGGTACAAAGGATCAAGATCATAGCATGCATATTTTCAGATCACAATGATATGAAATTTGAAATCAACCACAAGAAAAAAATTGGAAAGTCCTCCAATACATGGAGGTTAAAGAACATCTTAGTAAAGAATGAATGGGTTAACCAGGAAATTAAAGAAAAATTTTTTTAAAAATACATGAATGCCAATGAAAATGAAAACACGATGGTCAAACCCTTTGGGATGCAGCAAAGGCAGTCCTAACAGGAAAGTACATTGTTATTCAGGGCTACCTCAAGGAGCAATAAAGGTCCCAAATGCACAACCTAACATCACACCTAAAGGAGCTAGAAAAGATGCAACAAATAAAGCCCAAACTCTGAAGAAGAGGGGAAATAACAAAAATTAAACCAGAAATAAACAATATAGAAAGAAAAAAATAGAATAGATAATGAAATTAAATGCTAGTTCTTTGAAAGAATAAATAAAATTGATAACGCCTCTAGCCAGACTTATCAAAAAGAAACAAGAGAGGACCCAAATAGATGAAATCACAAATTAAAGAGGAGAGATCACAACCAGCACTGCAGAAATACAATTATAAGAGAATATTATGAAAACTTACATGCTGACAAACTGGGAAATCTGGAAGAAATGCATAAATTCCTAAAAACTCACACACTACCAAAAATGAAACAGGAAGAAATAAAAAATTTGAACAGACCCATAACAAGCAAAGCAATTGAATCAGTTATCAAAAATCTCCTGGGCCAAATGGCTTCCCACAGAAAATTCTACCAGACATTTAAAGAAGAGTTAATACCTATTCTTTGCTAACCGATCCAAAAAATAAAAATGGCAGGAAAGCTTCCAAACTCATTCTATGAAGCCAGCATTACCTTGATTCCAAAACTAGACAAACACCCCACTAAAAAGGAGAATTATGGGCCAATATCTCTGATGAAACTGGATGCAAAAATTCTCAGCAAGAGACTAGAAAATCGAATTCAACAGTACATTAAAAGAATTATTCACCCTGATCAAGTGGGATTCATTCCTGGGCTTAAGGACTGGTTCAGGATTTGCAAATCAATCAACATGATACACCACATTAATAAAGGAAATGACAGGAATCATAGAACCCTCTTAATAGATACAGAAAAAGCATTTGACAAAATACAGCATCCTTTCTTGATAAAATCCCTCAAGGAAGTAGGGATAGAAGGAACATACCTCAACATCAAAAAGCCATACACAAAAGACGCAAGGCTAACATCATCCTCAATGGGGAAAAACTGAGAGCTTTCCCACTAAGGTCAGGAACACAACAGGGATGTCCACTCTCACCATTGCTATTCAACACAGTACTGGAAGTCCTATCCTCAGCTATCAGACAACAAAGAAAAAAGAAAAGGCATCCAAATAGGTAAGGAAGAAGTCAAACTTTCACTCTTCACAGATGACATAATACTCTACATGGAAACCCCAAACAACTCTACCAAAAAACAGCTAGAATGGATACATGAATTCAGCAAAGTCACAGGATATAAAATCAATGTACAGAAATCGGTTGCATTTCTGAAGCAGTAGAAAGAGAAATCAAGTAATCAATTCCATTTACAGTTGCTTCAAAATCCAGATACCTAGGAATAAACCTAACCAAAGAGGTAAAGGATCTATAGCCTGAAAATAATAGAAAGCTTATGATAGAAACTGAAGATGACACAAAGAAATGGAAAAACATTCCATGCTTATGGATTGGAAGAACAAATATTGTTAAAATGTCTATACTACCCAAAGAAATCAACACACTCAATGCAATCCCTATCAAAATAACACTAGTATTCTTCACAGAGGTAGAAAAACAATTTTAAAATTTGTATGGAACCAAAAAAGACCCCGAATAGCCAATGTTGAAAAAGGAAATCACAGCTGGAGGCATCATAATTCCAGACTTCAAGCCTTATTAAAGCTGTAATCATCAAGACAGTACGGTGTTGGCACAAAAATAGACACTCAGATCAATGGAACAAAATAGAAAACCCAGAAATGGACCCACAAAGATGGCCAACTAATCTTCAACAAAGCAGGAAAGAATATCCAATGGAAAAACACAGTCTGTTCAACAAATGGTGTTGGGATTACTGGACAGAAACATGCAGAAGAATGAAACTGGACCACTTTCTTACACCATACGCAAATATAAATTCAAAATGAATGAAAGACCTAAATGTAAAATAAGAAATCATCAAAATCCTACAGGACAAATTAGGCAGCAAACTCTTTGACCTGGGCTAAATCAACTTCTCACAAGACATATCTCCATAGGCAAGGGAAACAAAATAAAAAATGAACTATTGGGACCTCATCAAGATAAAAACCTGCACAACAAAGGAAACAATCAAGAAAACTAAAAGGCAGGCAACAGAATTGGAGAAGATATTTGCAAATGACATATCCGATAAAGTGTGAGCATCCAAAATCTATAAAGAACTTGTCAAACTCAACACCCTAAAAACCAAATAATCCAGTGAAGAAATGGGCAGAAGACATGAACAGACACTTTTTGAAGACATCCAGATGGCTAACAGACACATGAAAAGATGTTCAACATCACTCATCATCAGGAAAATACAATCAAAACCACAATGAGATACCACCTCACACCTGTCAGAATGGCTAAAATTAAGAACTCAGGAAACAACAGTGTTTGTGAAGATGCTGAGGAAGGGGAACTCTTTTGCACTGTTGGTGGGAATGCAAACTGGTCAACCATTCTGAAGAACAGTATGGAGATTTCTCAAAAAATTAAAAATAGAACTACCCTACAACCCAGAAATTGCATTACTAGTTATTTATCCAAAAGATGCAAAAAGACTGATTCAAAGGGACATGTGTACCCTGGTGTTTATAGCAGCATTATCAATAATTGCCAAATTGTGGAAAGTGCCCAAATGTCCATCAACTGATGAGTGGATAAAGAAGATGTGGTATATATATATACACACACACAGTGGAATATTACTCAATGATCAAAAAGAATGAAATCTTGCCGTTTGCAACAATGGATGGAACTAGAGTATATTATGCTAAATGAAAAAAGTCTGTTAGAGAAAGACAAATATAGGATTTCAGTCATATGAGGAACTAAAAAACAAAACAGATGAACATAGGGGAAGGGAAGGAAAAAAAGAGACAAAAACAGAGAGGGTGGTAAACCATAAGAGACTCTTAAATACAGAGTACAAACTGAGGGTTTCTGGAGGAGAGGTCGGTGGGGAAAGGGCTAAATGGGTGATAGGCATTTAGGAGGGCGCTTGGGATGAGCATGGGGTGTTA
The DNA here is from genome assembly GCF_022079265.1 of Lynx rufus. NCBI lineage: Eukaryota > Metazoa > Chordata > Mammalia > Carnivora > Felidae > Lynx > Lynx rufus. The sequence continues at coordinate 30,906,319 of NW_025814824.1, read as the reverse complement.
TGTGTAAGTAATGAATCACTGGGTTATACTCCTGAAACCAATACTACATGATATGTTAATTAACTTGAATTTAAATAAATATTTTTTTAAACATTGCATTTAAAAAAAATAAGAGGGGACTCCTGTGTGGTTCAGTTGGTTAAGTGTCCACCTCTCAATTTTGGTTCGTCATGATCTCATGGTTCGTGAGATCAAGCCCCATGTCAGGCTCTGTTCTGACAGCACAGAGCTTCCTTGAGAGTCTCTCTTCCTCTCCCTCTCTCTTTCTCTGCCCCTCCCACAATTTCACTCTCTCACAAAATAAATAATAAACACTTTTAAAAAATAAAAAATAAAAAAGAAGAGGATAAAAACCATGCAATCATTTCAATAGATGCAGAAAGGTATTTGACAAAATACAACATCCATTCATGATAAAAACCCTTAATGGAGTAGATTTAGAGGGAACATAGCTCAACATAATAAAGGCCATGTATGAAAAACCCACAGCTAATATCATCTTCATTGGGAAAAAACAAGTAGCTTTTCCCCTAAGGTTAGGAACAAGACAAGGATATCAACTCTCACCACTTTAATTCAACATTGTACTGAAAGTGCTGAGACACAACAGTCAGACATGAAAAATAAATAAAAGACATCCAAACTGGTGATGAGGAAGTAAAACTTTCACTATTTGCAGATGACATGATACTGTATATAGAAAGCCTTAAGGACTTCACAAAAAAAAAAAAAAACACCAAAAATGACTAAAACTGATAAATGAATTCAGTAAGGTTGCAGGACACAAAATCAATGTACAGAAATCTGTTGAATTTCTATACATTAATAACGAAGCAGCAGAAAGTGAAATTAAGAAAATATTTCCCATTTACAATTGCACCAAAAAGAATACTTGGGAATAAACTTAAACAAGAAGTTGAAAGACCTATTGGATTCAATTTGCTGTTTTATTGAGAGTTTTTGCATCATGTTCATCGGGGATATTGGCCTGTAATTCTCTTTTTTATTGGGGTCTTTGGTTTTGGAACCAAGCTAATGCTGGCTTTCTGGAATGAGTTTGGAAGTTTTCCTTCCATTTATATTTTTGGAACAATTTGAGAAGTAGAGGTATTAATTCTTCTTAAAATGTTTGGTAGAAGTCTTGTGGGAAGCCATCTGGACCTGGACTTTCGTTTGTTGGCAGATTTTTGATTACTGATTAAATTTTACTGGTTATGGATCTGTTGAAATTTTCTATTCCATCCTGTTTCAGTTTTGGTAGGAATGTTTCTAGGAATTCATGTTTCTATGTTTCTAGGAATTTATCCATTTCTTCCAGATTGCCCAATTTTTTGGCATATAATTTTTCTAGTGTTCTCTTATAATTGTTTGTATTTCTGTGGTGTTGGTTGTGATCTCTCCTCTTTCATTCATGATTTTATCTATTGGGTCCTTTCTTTTTTCTTTTTGATAAATCTGGCTAGGGGTTTACCTATTTTATTAATTCTTTCAAAGAACTAGCTCTTAGTTTCATTGCTGTGTTCTAATGTTTTTGTTCTTGTTGTTTCTATATCACTTATTTCTGCTCTAATCTTTATTATTTCCCTTCTTCTGCTGGCTTTAGGCTTAACTTGTTCTTTTTCCAGCTCCTTTAAGTGTAAGGTTAGATTTTGTATTTGAGATTTTTGTTGCTTTTGATGTAAGCCTGTATTGCTATAAACTTCTCTCTTATGACTACTTTTGCTGCATGGCACAGATTTCGGACCATTGTGTTTTGACTTTCATTTCACCTGTCAGAATGGCTAAAATTAACAATAAAAGAAACAACAGATGTTGGTGACGATGCAAAGAAAGGGGAACCCTCTTACACTGTTGGTAGGAATGCAAACTGGTCAACCACTGTGGAAAACAATATGGAGATTCCTTAAAAAGTTAAAAATAGAGCTACCCTATGATCCAGAAATTGCACTACTAGGTATTTATCAAAAACATACAAAAATACTGATTCATAAGGACAGGTGTACCCTGATGTTTATAGCAGCATTATCAACAATAGCCAAATTATGGAACGAGCCCAAATGTCCATCAACTGATGAGTGGATAAAGATGTGGTATATATACACAATGGAATTACTCACCCATAAAAACAAGTGAAATCTTGACATTTGTAACAATGTGGATGGAGATAGAGTGTATTATGCTAAGTGAAAAAAGTCAGAGAAAGACAAATACCACATGATTTCACTCATATGTGGAATTTAAGAAATAAATGAGCAAAAGGGGAAAAAAAGAGAGAGAGAGAGGCAAACAATAAAACAGACTGAACTATACAGAAGAAACTGATGGTTACCAGAGAGGAGGTTGAGGGGATGGGTTAAATAGGTGATGAGAATTAAGGAGTGCACTTGCTGTGAGCACCATATATTGTATAGAAGTGTTGAATCACTATATTACACACCTGAGACTAATATTACACTGTATATTAACTAATTGGAATTTATATAAAAATTTTTTAAACCCTACATTGTCCAGTATTAGTACAACCCCTCCATCTGTCTGTTGGTTGTTATTTGCATGGTGTATCTTTTCCATTTTTTTGCTTTCAACCTGTGTGTCTTTGAATCTAGTGTGTGTCTTTTGTAAATTGTTATAGTTGGATCTTACATTATTACCTATTTTGCCAATCTCTGCTTTTTAGTTGGGTTGTTTGGACAATTCATATTTAGTGCAGTTGTTAATAGGGTCAGAGTTATAGTTGCCATTTTGTTATGTCTTAACTGTCTTGTTCCTATTTTCCTCCCTTAATAACTTCTTTTGTATTAAATAAATCTTTTAGTATATCATCTTAATTCCTCTAATAATTTTTTTACTATATTTTTAACCATTTCCTTAGTGTGTGCTCTAGATATTCCAATATGCATCTTAACTCATTACAGTTTATTTCAAATTGATGTTAATTTGATTCCCATGAAATATAAAATATTTTCTCCAACATAACTCTATTCTTTTCCCCTCTTGTGCTATTATTTTCATATATATTACATCTGTATATTTTACAAAACCAACATTACAATGTTATAATTATTTATTTACACAAAGTTATATATTTTAAAGAATTTAACAGAAGAAATGTGAAAATATATTTAGATTATTTTATTTTTAACATGGATATTGATTTCTTCTACACTTTTCATTTCTTCCAGTCAATTTGAGCTACCATCTGGTGTCATTCTCTTCTACATTCCAAAGAATTTTCTTTAGTACTTTTCATAAATCAGTTCTGATATCAAGGAGTTCTCTCAATCGTTTTAAATTTTGGAATGTCCTTATTTTACCTTTATAACTGGTAGATAGTTTCACTGGATAAAAAAATTCCTTATTAGCAGTTTTTTCTTTCAGTATTTTGAATATATCATTCCACTGCCTTCTAGGGTCATTTTTCTCTGATGGGAACTTAGACATTTTCTATATTGATGCACGCTTGCACATATTAAGTTGTTTTTCTCTTGCTTCTTTCAAGATTTTTTTCTTTGTGTGTGTGGCTTTCAACACTTTGGCTATGATGTGTCTAGGTATAAATCTCTTTGAATTTGTCCTAATTATGTTTTGTTAAACTTCTTGGATGCGTAAGTTAATATTTTTTTAAACAAATTTAGGTAGTTTGAGGCCACTATTTCTTCAAAGAATCACAGTTACTATTGTACCCACACCTTGAGGAAGTATATTAGATGAAATTTTAGACATTTATTGGGAAAGTCTAAGAACTAGGAAATTGGAATGAGTACATGTCTTTGAATTCAAACCATTTAGCACAATGAGTACGTCTTGATCCCATAAGCAGTTTTTTTCTCCCTGTGTGAGTCTGTTTTTGCATTGCTGGAATTCAACTATAAGATGAATTTCTAAATTATTACCCTGAACTTTTAAAAAGCCACCACAAGGGGGCGCATGGGTGGCTCAGTCTGTTAAGCGCCCAACTTTGCTAAGGTCATGATTTCACAAGGTTCTTGGGTTGGAGCCCCACATCCGGCTCTGTGCTGTCAGCTCAAAGACTGGAGCCTGCTTCAGATTCTGTGTCTCCCTCTCTCTGCCCCTCACCCGCTCACATTCCGTCTGTCTGTCTCTCTCAAAAATAAATAAACATTAAAAAAATGTTTTTTAAAGTTACCACAAAATAGTATACACTATGTGATTCCTTTTGCATGAAACTCTAGAGAAGACAAAACAGATCTATAGTGACAGAAATCCAGAAAGAGATTTCCAAGATGGAGTTGACTCAACAGTTTAAAAAGTGATCCAATATATTTGGGCTCTCAATAGATGGAATTTATGTCATGTATTCATTCAGATAAGGTTTGAATACAAGAATATCTTCAAGAGAGACATTACAGTTCTGTAATGTCATTTATAAAATTATCACTACCCATACGGGGATGGATGTCAGGTAATTACACCTTCTCCCCCAATCCCTGGTAGAGTGGACTTAGAGTAAGGTCAAGATCAAGGTGACGATCTTTGACAAAGCAGGAAAGAATATCCAATGGAATAAAGACAGTCTCTTCAGCAAATGGTGCTGGGAAAACAGGACAGCGACATGCAGAAGAATGAACCTGGACCTCTTTCTTACATCATACACAAAAATAAACTCAAAACAGATGAAAGACCTAAATGTGACAGGAAACCATTAAAATCCTCAAGGAGAAAGCAGGCAAAAACCTCTTTGACCATGGCCGCAGAAACTTCTTCTCCAGAGGCAAGGGAAACAAAAGCAAAAGTGAACTATTGGGACCTCATCAAAATAAAAAACTTCTGCACAGTGAAGGAAACAATCAGCAAAACTGAAAGGCAACTGAAGGAATGGGAGAAGATATTTGCAAATGACTATCAGACAAAGGGTTAGTATCCACAATCTATAAAGAACTTAGCAAACTCAACACCCAAAAAACAAATAATTCAGTGAAGAAACGGGCAAAAGACATGAATAGACACTCCTCCAAGGAAGACATCCAGATGGCCAACTGACACATGAAAAATGCTCAACATCACTCATCATCAGGGAAATAGAAATCAAAACCACAATGAGATACCACCTCACACCTGTCAGAATGGCTAACATTAACAACTCAGGCAACATCAGATGTTGGCGAGGATGCAGAGAAAGAGGATCTCTTTTGCACTGCTGGTGGGAATGCAAACTGGTGCAGCCACCCTGGGGAACAGTATGGAGGTTTCTCAAAAAATTAAAAATAGAACTACCCTACAACCCAGCAATTGTACTCTTAGGTATTTATCCAAGGGATACAGGGATGCTGTTTCAAAGGGGTACATGCACCCCCATGTTTATAGCAGCACTGTCAACAGTAGCCAAAGAATGGAAAGAGTCCAAATGTCCATTGATGGATGAATGGATAAAGAAGAGGTGGTATATATATACAATGGAGTATTACTCGGCAATCAAAAAGAATGAAATGTTGCCATTTGCAACTACATGGATAGAACTATTATGCTAAGCATAATTAGTCAGTTAGAGAAAGACAACTATCATATGACTTCACTCATAGGAGGACTTTAAGACACAGAGCAGATGAACACAAGGGAAGGGAAGCAAAGATAATATAAAAACAGGGAGGGAAACAAAACATAAGAGACTCTTAAATATGGAGAACAAACAGAGGGTTACTGGAGGGGTGGTGGGAGGTGCTAAATGGATAAATGAGTAAGGGGCATTAAGGAAATTACTCTTGAAATCATTGTTGCACTATATGCTAACTAACTTGGATGTAAATTTAAAAAATAAAATAAAATAAAAAAATTAAGAAAACATTTAAATCAGTAAAAAAAAAAAAAAGATCAAGGTAAGGAAATTATATTCCTTCACTTAGGTGGATTATCTGGTATCCAGGAAGCCCAAAGTTATTATCAGAAAAGAAGGATATGGTCAAACGTCTATTAGTAGTTGGTCGAAATAGCTATTCTCTGCTCTGTACACTTTGCCTTTGGTGTACAACTAGGATCAAAAGCAAGTTAGGGGCACCTGGGGGGCTCAGTCAGTTGTGCATCCGACTTTGGCTCAGATCATGATCTCACGGTCTGTGGGTTCGAGCCCCACATCTGGCTCAGAGCCTGGGTCTTGCTTCAGATTCTGGATTCTATGTCTCCCTCCCTCTCTCTCTCTCTCCGTCCCCCCCTTGCTTCTGCGCTCTCTCTCTCTCTCTCTTTGTCTCTCTCTCTTTCTCCCTGTCTCTCTCTCTCTCTCTCTCTCTCTCTCTCAAAAAAAAAAAAAAAAAAAAAAAGCAAATTAGGCCTTTGAGGCTTACAGGGTAGTTCAGGTTTCATTGTACTTGGCACGCTCTGCAATTTTAAGGCTTTTAAGATTTACTAAAAATCACTGTTTGTAAGGAGCTGAGAAAAAAAAAGAAGGTTAACTGACTTCTGACAGTGGCTCTCTTTCTCTCTAAATCCTAAGGGGTGGCCCTAATACAACTTACCCCTAAAAAGGAATGCACGCTGTCCTCAGGCTTTGCCTGTACAACCTCCCTTGCTGGCTCCAGGCCTATAGTGAGAATAAAAACCCAGCTATGCTCAGAAGGAAAATTGCAAGGGCTAATCCAGAAATTAAAACACACACACACACACACACACACACACACACACACGAACTCAAGATCTTGCTCAATAGTATAAGCAGAAACTAGGTAGCATATATGAAGGTGGATCCTTAGGGTATTAGGCCAAGAAGCATGAATTGTTTTTTGGACAAGGCCAAATTTATCAATAGATGTATATTCACTGTGGACTCAGGAGCAACCCATGGTGCATTTCATACCAAAGAAATATATACAGACATAACTCATTTTATTGCACTTTATTGCATTTTGCAGATATTGTGTTTTTTACAAATTGAAGGTTTGTGTCAATCCTGCATTGAGCAAGTCTATTAGCACCATTTTCCAACATCATTTGCTCACTTCATGCTTCTGTGTCACATTTTGGTAATTCTCACAATATTTCAGACTTTATTATTCTATTTGTTATGGTGATCTGTGATCAATGATTATGTGTTGCTGAAAGTTCAGATGATAGTTAGCATTTTATAGCTATAAAATATTTTTAATTAAGGTATGTACATTGTTTTTTAAGACATAATGCTATTGCTCATTTATCAAACAACAATATAGTATAAATATAACATAAGTGTTATACATTGGGAAACAAAAAAAATTCATTTGACTCACTTTATTGCAATATTCACTTTATTGTGGTAGCCTGGAACCAAACCCACTATATCTTTGAGATATGCCTGTGTTTCTCTAATGGGATCCTGACAAATATTTTTTAAAAGCCCTCTGAGTAGTTCTCATGTGAATTCATCTTTTCTGGTGACCTGAAGGGATCTGCAGTGGTGGCTCTTTGATCCATTGAAATTAAGTAGGTGGCTACCTTATTAAGATATTTCTTAAGATATATGTCTATATATGAAATTCTGGGTCTTGGGGCAGGGAGCTGGGTGGCGAAGTTGGTTAAGCATCCAACTCTTGATTTGGGCTCAGGTTTTGATCTCACAGTTCATGAGATCAGACCCTGTGTCAGCCTCTGCTATACTGAGAGTGCAGAGCCTGCTTGGGATTCTCTCTCTCCCTCTCTCTGCCTTTCTCTCTCTAAATAAATAAATAAATAAACTTAAAGAAAAAAAAGAAATTCTGGGTCTCATGGGAAGAAAACTAACACAAGTGATTATAACAGGGATTCAGATACTCTTTCCCAGTCCTTGGTATCTCCTACTTTACAGACAGGAAGCTTTGACTGAAGGGCAGACTGGGTTCCTTTGACAAAATTCCTCATAACTTAGTCATAAGTACATACAATTAATCATTCCCCAAGAGTCCCCAAGGGAGACCTGTGACCATATACCAGTCAAATTTACTTCAAATTGAGTCTACAATGTAGAGTGTCATCATTGGAAGTATGGCTTCTGCAATAACAGTCTCACTTAGCAGTGGCTCTGAAATGTGTGTTGAAATCTTCCCAGTGGGCAGAGTTTAAGTAGGTATATTTAGTTACTCACTTTGTGAAGAAGAGATATGTCTTAAGTTTATATTTATATGAATTCATGTCCAATAGTTCAATTAGTTGTTCAGTGGTAGGGTGCTAGACAAGACTTGAAATTTGGTGACAAAAAGGTCTGGAGAAGATATATGTGGATGGAATTCTAGAACAGGTATTGAATGAGGTTTATAAATACTTAACTGAGGATAGGGCATTAGAGGGAAGAGAACAGTGAGGTTTGGATATTTATTCCTTTGGTTCTCTGTGCTGAGCCATGTAACAGCCATTATGATGTTTCTCTTCCTAAGGCCACAGCTCTCATAAGAGTGGACTTTTCTGCCAGATTCTGGTAATTACCTATAGTCACTATGGGCCTGGTGGTGATAATGCCTCCATATCATCACTAGTTACAGGACACTTTACCAACCCTACCCATGTTTTTCAAGGCCTGTTTATTAGAGTCTCCTCAAGGTCCTATTGTTTCTTGACAATTGACACCTCTTTCTTGAGGAGACCTATTAGTCTCCTCATGTTCAAAACAATTCTGATCAAAAAGTCCATGGGGATAGGGAATTTAATCTCTTTTATTTGATGTTGTTATCCCAGCATCTAGAATGATGTCTCTTGCACAGCAGGTTATCAATAAATGTTTCTTACATGAACATATGTAGTGACCACTTTCTCTCCATTAGCGATCTTTATGTTAAAGTCAATTATGACTGATTGATTTAATATAGTTTGACCAGCATTTTTGTGCTTCTATTTGTAATTCCTTACAGAATGACAAAGAATTATAAACGTCAACAAGAACAAGCAAAGTGGTCTATGCACATGGAAATTGAAGATAACATAAAAATTTGCTGAAATAAGAGAATTCACCAACAATGTTAGTGTATAAAAACCAACAGCTTTCCTATATACATTTACAACTGCAGCACCCGTCTTGACCCCCGGCAGAACCTCTAAATTGAGCTCCAAGGGCACCAGGACCTGTGGCGATAAAGGGACAGGATGGAAGTCCCAGGTTGAAAAATTATAAAATTATAATTTTACAGCTATATCATTTCAATCCTAAATCAGTTGTCACGCCAATTTTTTTTACACAGTCAATTACATAACTTCAATTTTTTTTTCACACTTCACCTAAGTAACCATCATTTTAGTATTTTCAATATTCAATCCATATTCACATTTCCCCCTTGTCTCCAAATATCCTGAGGGAGGAAAATACATCAGTCGATAGCCAATAGAGGAGCACCCTCTATTCAAGTTTCACCCTTAACCTATTTGGGCCCAGAGAAAACCTGGGCAGGAGACTATTAAGAACACCAACCTCTAGCTTTCTAAAATGCGGAAATGCCAAAAGAGAGACTTCAAAAGTGGCCGTGGAGATCTATGGGAAATGTAGTCTTGAATCCTTAGGCTTCACCGCGTGGCACTCTGGGAAGAGAATTCGGGCCTCCTTCTGCGCTAGCGTAGTCGTAGCCCCGCCTCCTCATTCGTCTGGGATCTGCTGGCCAGCGGTTTGGGAGCCCACAGGTTTGCTCCGAAAGTAAAGGATGCGCACCTGGGGTGAGAGTCCAGGGGAGGTCTCTATGGGAGAGATGCGCTTGCGTCTGGGGATGGAAGCGGGAAATCTTTGGGACACCCCTGGTAGGCGCCCCGGCCAGCCCTCGGCCACCGGAAGGCCGGTGGGGGCGTAGACTGAAGAACCCCGGCCCTCGGACTTGGGGCGCGCCGATGGGGCTGAGCCCGGTTCTGAGCAGGTGCTCGGTGAGAGCCTAGGTGTGCCGGGACCGTGTGGTCGGGCCGGCCTACTGCCCGACTTAGTGTTGGCGGGAGGGAAAGTGCATTTATAAAGCTGTTGGTGACCGTGAGTCTGCGGTGACAGCCTGAGCTTCGGAGCCAGAAAAGGCCCGGGTACATTTCAGCAGAAACGATGGAAGGAATCTGGCAGAGAGTCAGGTTTCTCATCTCAAAATGGTATTATTAATATGACTGCTCCATGGGGTTGATTTGAAACTTAGATCGAAGTCATAACTTAGACAAGTGCCAAGCCCTACTCACTGAGTAAATAACAACTGCTCTTATAGTTAGAAGACACTGTGTTCTTTTCATTTCATTTCCACCGCTTAAAACAAAACAACAAAACAAAACCTAGGCTCAGCTTGGTTGAACGATGTGGTCAAGTTTGTCAGGTCACAAACTGGCTGTGAGGAAGTTTGGATTCAGGGGCAGGTGTGCTTTACTTCCAACCTCAGGCATTGTCTAAATATCACATCTGCCTAAAACCAGCATTGCAACACAGCACAACACAAAGTGGCCTGTCCCCAAGGATATAAGGGAAAGTGAATGTAGATGGAATCTGATGATGTGTCAAAGTATTCTGAGATTTTTAGTGTCTTTTCAGTCCCTTGGGTCAGACAGAGGTTCCTGACCCCTTCTGCATTGCCAGGCTGTCTTTAAGTCTGATATTATAACGAATTCCAAGAGTCATAGTTTTGCCCCTCAAATGAATTATTTTTTAAGTCCATGTCCCAATTGCCTTGAAACAAACCCTTGTGAGGTAGGAAGCAGAGGACCTCTGTGAACAGGAGTCTTACCTGGAAGAGAGGACGCCTCTGACATTAAGACCTCTCTCTGGAGCTTCAAAAAGACAGAAGGGTCCAGAAAGGAGCAGATCCTAGATTTTCAGGGTCAGAAGCAGTTCCTGATCCCCTTGTCCAGAATAAGCTAGACTTAGTGGTAACACCATCTTCAGAAGCCACCACACTGTGTGACAGTAGGGGGTTTGGGCCAGCCTTGAGTGATGTGAGCTGGGGTGGCCTGGTGGGGGCAGGCTACTCAGGAGAGGCCACTTCTTGGAGAGCTTGTGAAGGCGAGGTCTGGGGGTACCCTTAACCAGGAAGAGGGAGAAAATTCTGCTTCCCTTAAATGGCCCCCACTCTGCAGATATTGTACTGCTGTCACACCTGTCCATCACCACATGTGACACTAATGATATTATCCTCACCTCACAGGATCTCAGAGCAGTGATAAGGAAAGTGTTTTCTAAAGTTACCTGCTTCTCTTTCGAAAGCTTTTAAATTTTTTTTTTCAATGTTTATTTATTTTTGGGACAGAGAGAGACAGAGCATGAACGGGGGAGGTTCAGAGAGAGAGGGAGACACAGAATCGGAAGCAGGCTCCAGGCTCTGAGCCATCACCCCAGAGCCTGATGCGGGGCTCGAACTCACGGACCGCGAGATCGTGACCTGGCTGAAGTCGGACGCTTAACCGACTGCGCCACCCAGGCGCCCCATCGAAAGCTTTAAAGACATTGAACCTAAAAGGTTGAGTGACTTATCTGGGAAAACCCAGTTTGTGAGAGAGGAGAGTACAGTTTACTCTCTCATACCTAAGTCACCAAAAACATCTTATCAAAGGGGCCTTTTGAAAAATACATAACAGCTGAAACAAACAATTAAAATTTCCTGTCTTGAAGCAGCCAATGTCTTTTAGTAGGCTTGTCGTGGGTTGTCTATACCAGGCGGTAAATAATGTTACTGAGAAAAATAATGTAAATGATGCATGCAAGTTAATTTTACTGGAAGTAGTGTCTCATTCTTTGGTGTATTTTAATTCAACTAATCTTCTGTTGCTTTTCTTTGTGTCAGTCAGAAGGACACATGCATTATTGTTAAATCAGAGTTTATGTTTGCTCAGTATAAAACTGCAGATTTAAGCCCATGATCATTTTAGAGTCACACATGTGCTGCCTGTACATGATCCTTCTTATGCCTCTTCAACGTCCAGAGGGCCCCACGCCTGCAGGGAGAATGATCCTTGACTGAGGTGCTGAGATTTGGAGAAGTGAATGTAGGAGCTGTAAGGTCAGATCTCAGGACCCCTGTCTTCTTTCTGTCCCCTCAGCTGGACCACAGTTCTCTGCACTCTCCCAAGAGCCACAGAAAATGAACACACCTCAGGTGAGCTCTTCATTTATTCCCCACTTATTATATTGGATTTATGAGGTTTAGAAGGATCAGTGCATTAAATGGAAAAGGAGAACTAGAAATAGGTCACATCAGGGCACCTGGGTGGCTCAGTCGGTTAAGGGTCCGTCTTCTGCTCAGGTCATGATTTCGTAGTTCATGAGTTCAAGCCCCACATCGGACTCTGCCTGGAGCCTGCTCTGGATTCTCTGTCTTCCTCTGTCCCTCTGCCCTTCCCCTGCTCGTGCTCTGTCTCTCTCTCTCTCTCTAAAAAATAAATTAATAAACATTAAAAAGTTAAAAAAAAGAAATAGGTTGCATCAATCTTGAGTAAAAATATACACTGTTTTACTATCAACTGTGAAGTCTGCCCTCAGCTTTTGGAAGGAAACCTTTGTTAGGGTAGGGTTAAGTTCCCTCCATGTACCAGTTTGCTAAGATTTCATGTTAGTCATAAATATACATTGAATTATTGATTACCTTTTGTGTATATATTAGAATAAAACTATAGCTTATTTCCTTTAATCTAGAAATACTGTAAATAGTGTATTTTCTAATTTTAACTTGAATTCCTGTATAGATCCTCATTGCTAATAAGTGTGGTAAGTTGCTTCTAACGTATTTTCCTCAGGCTTTTTGCTAATGCTATATTCAGGGTTTTTATCTCTGTATCCACAAGTTGGTTTAGACTCTACCTTCTTGTTTTTCTGTCCAATTATGGTATCATGGTCATAGTCTCATGAAAGTAAGTGGAGAACTTTTCTGCTTTTCTTTTCTAGGAATTTAGATGAGAAAATTGTATTACATGAGGATTTTGTAAAATTCACTTATAAAGTTGGACCTTACACAGGTTTTTTGCATGGATGTTTGGTTGTTGACTTGTTAGTCATAAGACCATACTGGATTTGTATTTGTATTTGTATTTTTTTCTTTTAAAGACTTGCAGCCCCCTCCCCCCCTTTTTTTAATTTTAGAGAGAGTGTGCATGAGCAAGGAGTGGGGCAGAGGGAGAGAGAGAGAGAGAGAGAGAGAGAGAGAGAAAGTAAGTCTCAGACTCCATGCTCAGTGCAGAGCCTGGGAAGGGGTGCAATTCCATGACCCTGGCATCATGACCCGAGCTGAAATCAAGAGTCGAACGCTCAACCGACTGAGCCAGCTAGGCACCCTGTATTTTTTTCTTAATATGATTTTTGTCATTACATTTTCATAGAAAATTGTCCATTTTTATTTGCATTTTTACATGTATTTTCATGTACTAATTAATAGTATTCTCTTAGGATTTCACAATCTTTGTTGTAGTAGTAATTCCTTCTTTGATCAGCTTTTAAATTTTATTTTAGCATAAAGGCTGCTAATCAGAAAAACACAAAATAGATTCTAGTTGGCCCAGTCCAAATCTAGAATTTCAGGGTCTAAGGGTCTTAATATTTTATGCTGGCAGCAGACTCTAAATATTGGGAATAGAAGAACATATACTTGCTGTATTGTGCTCTCTACCTTTGCATACCCACCTCTCAGCACCCTGTCTTGACAAAAATATACTTTCTCCATTGAGTTACCTTGGCATCTGTGGGAAACCAATTAGTAATGCATGTCTGAGTCCAGAATAGAGTCTGGACTCTATTCACTTCTGATGATCTGTGTTAATCCTTTTGCTAATACCATACTACCTTGATGACTGTCTCTTAACAGTAACTCTTGAAATCAGATAATGTGAGTCTTCCAACTTTGTTGTTTTTCTAACTTGTTTGGGATATTCTAGGTCCTTACTTCTTTGTAGACAGTTTTGAAAATCAGCTTTTCTATCTCAAAAAAAGCCTGCTGAGCTTTTGATTTTGATTGCACTGAATCCACAGTGTCTGTAATGTAGATCAACTTGGGAAGAATTAACATCTTGATCGTAATGAGTCTTCCAATTCATTAACACAGTATCTCTTTCTGTTTAGTTAGGTGATATGGAGGATTTTGAGGGTTTTAGGTTTTATCTTTCTATGTCAAAAGGATAATTTTGACTACAGTTCACAAGAATAATACTGTCTACTATCTGAAGATAGACTCTAGACTAGAAGTGGGAACAATATAGGAGCATAATTCTATAATCCTACCAAGAAATGATGATCGTAAGGGTGTTAGTTACTTTGAAGTGGTCCAACTCTGGATGTAATTTAGGGTAGAGCTAACAGTCTGAGAGTATGTGTTTCTTTTCTACAGCCTTGCAAATAGAGCATGCTGTTAAATTTACCAAATTTTTACCAATGTGATTTTAAAGATCTGTTTCGTTTTATAAGCCTTTCTCTTCTCATGAGTTAGGTGTGGAACATTTTTGTTTGTTTGTAATTCATTTATATTTCTTTCTTGTTGAACTGTTTATCCCTTGCCTGTTTTCCTATTGATGTGCTGATTTTAATTACTGTATCCAGTATGTCATTATAGCGTCTTTTCTGTAATATAAATTGCACAATTTTCCTGAAGTTTTTTGCAGTTTTGCCTTGCTCATGTTTTTTTTTTTTTTTTTGGTCATAAAGGCCTTTGATTTTTATGTCAAATTTAGCATTTTTTTTCATTTATGATTCCTAGATTTTCAGTCATAGTTGGGTATTTCCCACTCTAACATTGTAAAATAATTGTTCTGTGTAGTACTCTGGAATTTATTTTTTACATTTAGATCTTGAATACATTTTAATTTTTTTTAATGTTTTATTTATTTTTGAGAGAGAGAGGGCATGCACATGAGCTGGGGAGGGGCAGAGAGAGGGGACAGAGGATCTGAAGCAGGCTCTGTGCTGACAGCAGAGGGCCCGATGTGGGCCTTGAACTCACGAACCATGAGATTGTGACCTGAGCCGAAGTTGGACGTTTAACTGACTGAGCCACCCATGCACCCCCCATTTTAATTTTTATCCTGCTGTGTGGTACAAGGTATAGATTAGTCTTTTCCCAGATGGCCATCTAGTTACCCTGTGACATTTTTTTTGTATAGTCTTTTTTCACTCATTTGAATGACGTCACCTGTATTCAAATAAGAAATTTACTCTGTTAATTATTCTTCCTATTACACACTTGGTTCTAGGTCATCTTGGATGTCTTTTCACACTCTTATCATTTCCCTGCTACTTCTGCCCACTTCTATGTTTGTATTAGACCGTGACCAGCATTGTCCTGTTTTGCTTATCTAATACCATCTTACCCACTGTCTTCCAGAATTTGTTAAGATTTTCAGGCCTTCTGCTGGGGTATTTCTCTGTGTTTCTCTTTTGTCATGCTTTTATAGTAGGTTTTGTATTTTACCTGACTGTGGTTTGAAGGCAGGGATGTACTCAGTCTATTCCTTGAACTAGAGGAATCATGCTTATAATTCTCTTTTCTCTTAATTTCTGGTACTCTAGTCTTTCCAATTTCTCCTTCTGCCATTTCAGAATTCCTTCTCAGCCTTCATGGCCTTTCTTTTTCTACCTGCCTCTTAAATTTTGGTATTTCCTTGAATTCCTTACTTGGTCCTTTTCTTTCCTGTTTCTCTGTTCTTTTTGAGCCATTCCTTTTTCTCTGATGACTTCAGTTATCATCTTTAAAATCTTCATTTTCATTAAAAAATTTTTTTTTCAACGTTTATTTTTATTTTTGGGACAGAGAGAGACAGAGCATGAACGGGGGAGGTTCAGAGAGAGAGGGAGACACAGAATCGGAAACAGGCTCCAGGCTCTGAGCCATCAGCCCAGAGCCTGACGCAGGGCTCGAACTCACGGACCGCGAGATCATGACCTGGCTGAAGCCGGACGCTTAACCGACTGCGCCACCCAGGCGCCCCTCATTTTCATTTTAGACCTCTCTCTGTTCCAAAATCATGCAACCAGCAATGAAATAAATAATTCCATCTGTATGTTCCACAGGTGTTTTGAGTACAAATGAAGAACATCTGCCTCACCATGAGCCAACCTCTGATCCTTAATTGTTCTTCCAGTCTCTGCATATGACATCAATATACCCAGTTGCTTGTGTAGCATCTCTGTATATAGTTGCACAGGAAAATAATGACCAGGTTTTGTTTCTTGTAGGGATTAGTTTCCCATTTTTCATCATGCTTGAGTATAATTTATGTCTTAAATTGGGTCTTTTGTTTTGCTGTTTAAGACATTGTCCACTGTTAATATAGATCTGTGATTCCTAACTGGAGTCAATTTTGCTCCCCAGAAGACATTTGGCAATGTTTGGAGATATTTTTGATGGTCACAACTGGGCATGTGGCTGGCATCTAATCAGTAGAAGATAGGGATATTGATAAACATCCTAAAACATACAGGACAGTCTTCCACAAAAATAGCATTATCTAGTCCACATTGTTGGTAGTGCCGGGTTGAAGGAATCCTGTTCTAAAGCATTGCTCCTGAAATATGAGTCTGGTGGTGAGTAAATACTCCCCCAGTCTTACATGTATCTCTTCATTGGTTCTCTATTACCCCTGCACAGATCTCCAGGTTGGGATGTGTATAATCTACAGAGTGCTCAGTGTAATCTGTTTGTGTAGGGGAAATGTATACAGGAATCCTATTTGTAATAACTTTACCTAAAAAAAAAGACATTAAGCTTTCTTATTATATTAAGTGACAATATATGTATGTAAATTAAAAGTAAATATAAGTAGGGGAACGTTGGTGGCTCAATCAGTTAAGTGTCCGATTCTTGATTTCGGCTTAGGTCATGATCTCTTGGTTTGTGAGTTCGAGCCCTATGTAATGCTCTATGCTGACAGCACGGAGCCTGCTTGAGATTCCTTCTTTCCCCCTCTCTCTTTCTGCCCCTCCCCATGTGCGTGCACATGTTCTCTCTCTCTCTCTCTCTCTCTCTCTCTCTCTCTCTCTCTCTCTCTCAAACTTTAAAAAAAAGTAAATATAAATAAACCCAAGCACGAGAATATATATATATTTTTTTACTAATCATGTGCATATCCCCAAAGTATAAGACAGAGTTAGGGCCATGATAGTTATATCCTTTATAGCATTTTGTTTTAAACTCTAAAACAGTAAACATAGTAAGACTTAGTTTCCAAAAGTTTTTTCCATGTCCCTGATTCTGGACAGATTTATTAGAATTGTGCTGTTAACAGGCATCAGTGTCATTCAAGGACATAACTGTGGAGTTCACCCAGGAGGAGTGGCGGCAAATGGACTCTGCTCAGAGGACCCTGTACAGAGATGTGATGCTGGAGAACTACAGCCACCTGGTCTCAGTGGGTAAGCAGACCTTACCATGTGACTCTCTTTCAACTGCGTATTCTGGTTTTTATTTTTAAAATGTTAATCACTTTTGCTGAAGTATAAATGATACAATGATATAATGAGGTATAAATAGTATATATTATATCATTGTAGCCTCTTTTCTGTAATATAAATTGCCTTTTCACCTTGTTTCCTTTGCTGTCCAGAGGCTTTTTTAGTTTGAAGTAGTCTCACTTGTAATTTTTGTTGCCTGTGCTTCTGGTATCATATCCAATAAACAATTGCCAACACTGATGTCAAGGAGCTTTCTCTCAATGTTTTCTTCTAGGGAGTTTTAGGATTTTCAGGTCTTACGTTTAAGTCTTTAATCCATTTTGAGTTTACTTTTTTATGTAGTTTAAGAGTCCATTTTCATTCTTCTGCTTCTGGATATCCAGTTTTCCCAGTACCATTTATTGAAGAAACTGTTCTATTTCCATTGTGTATTCTTGATACCATGTTTAAGACCAGTTAACTATAGACGTATGGATATATTTCTGTGTCCTCTGTACTACCCATTGGTCTAAATGCCTGTTTTTATGCCAGTACCATACTGTTTTCATTATTCTAGTTTTGTGTAGCATATTTTGAAGTTTGGAAGTGTGATGCTTTTGCAGGATTTTTTACTTCATTACATGGGGTTTGTTATCTCACCACTTCAGGAATGAAGAGGTATACACAAAATGAGCAGCAAGCAAAAGTTTATTAGAGTATAAGAGCAGAAAGGAAGAATAGTATGAAAGCTGTTTACATTCACTTTCGAATGCCCACAGACTTTAGGCAATGGACTTTGTTTTATAAGGTTCTAGTGGTGCCCCCCACCCACTTCCTTCCCCCTTAATCGTTCTCAGGTTCTACCATTATTGGCTTGATAGCTTTAGATGCTGAGTTGTCCATTCCTGATTGACTCAGTTCCATTGTATGAGGGGTGTGGCCATATCATTCCTTGTGGGTCATGTGTTTTATGGTCTACTTATTTTTAGTTAGGTCTTTTATCAAATTCCTGAGGGAAACCTGAGGGGAGTAAGTGGTGTCTCTTACATTCTTGGGAGGAGCCTTATGCCAAGGGGATTTGCTGTGGTCAGACACTCCCAGCATTGTTCTAAAATATGTGTTTTTCCCCACCCAGGGACCTCCGGTCCCAACCTTTCTCTCTCTGCCTACTGAATCTTATCTTTTCCTATCATAAGCTTCCAACATTGTTCTTTCTCAAGGTTGCTATGGCTGTCCAGGGTCTTTGTGGTTATGTATGAATTTTAGGATTTTTTTTTGTACTTCTGTAAAGAATACCATTGGGATTTTGATAGGAACTGCATTGAATCTGTAGATCACTTTGGATACTAGGGACATTTTAACAGTACTAATTCTTCAATCCATGAATATGGAATGTTTTTCCATACATCTGTATCTTCTTTTTTTTCCATCAATGTTTTATAATATTTAGTATACAAGTCTTTCAGCTCTTTGGTTAAGTTTATTCCTAAGTATTTTTAAATTTTCTTTTCAGATAATTCATTGTTCATATATAGAAACTATGTTGATTTTGAACCCTCCAATGGTACTAAATTTTTTAGTTTTAATAGGTTTTTAATTTTTATTTTAATTTTTATTTTTTAATGTTTATTTATTTATTTTTGAGAGAGTTTGAGCACAAGCAGGGTAGGGGCAGAGAGAGAGAGGGAGAGAGAGAATACCAAGCAGTCTCCATGCTGTCAGCACAGAGCCCAACTTGGGGCTCAAATTCACAATCGGTGAGATCATTACCTGAGCTGAAATCAAGAGTTGGCCACTTAACCGACTGAGCCACCCTGGCGCCCCAACAGTTTTTTTTTTTTTTTTTAGTTGAGTCTTTAGGGTTTTCTACCTATAGAATCATGTCATCTGCAAACATAATTTTACTTTTTCCCTTCAGTTTTAGATACCTTTTATTTCTTTTTCTTGTCTAATTGCCTTGGATAACATTTCCAATAGTATGTTGAATAGAAGTGGTAATGGTGGGCACCCTTGCCTTCTACTGGATCTTACAGGGAAAGCTTTCAGTATTCCCCCATTGATTGTGATGTTAGCTGTGGGCTTTTCATATATGCCTTTATTGTATTGAGGAAATTTACTTCTATACCTATTTTGTTGAGAATTTTAATCATGAATGAATGTTGAGCTTTGTCAAATGCTTTTTCTCTGTCTTTTGATATGCTAATATGGTATTTTTTCCTTTCATTTCTTTGTATGGTGTATTACATAGATTGATTTGCATGTAAACAACCTTGTGTCCCAGGGATAAATCCTACTTGTTAATGATATAAGATCCTTTTAAATGTGCTATTAAATTCAGTTTGCTGGTCTTTAAGAATTTTTGAATCTGTGTTCATCAAGGATATTAGCCTATAGTTTTCTTTTCTTGTGATGTCTTTCTTTGGATTTACAATCGGGGTGATGGTGGTCTCACAAAATGAGTTTGGAAATGTTCTTTTTTCCATTTTTTGAAGGAGTTCAAGAAAGATTGGTATTCTTTAAATGTCTGGTAGAATTCGGTTGTTGAGCCATGTCACCCCAGACTTTTCTTTGTCAGGAGATTTTTGATTACTGATTCAATCTCCTTATTTGTCATTAGTCTGTTTAAGCTTTCTCTTTCTTCTTCTTCCTTTTTTTTTTTTTTTCTTTGAGAGAGAGTGCGCATGTGCTCATGCACGCACAAGAGGGGGAAGGGGCAGAGAGAGAGAGAGAGAGAGGATCTTAAGCTGGCTCCACGCCCAGTGCAGAGCCCGACACAGGGCTTGATTTCACAACTGTAAAATGAAGAATCAGATGCTTAACCAACTGAGCCACCTAGGTGCCCCTCTGTTTCTTCTTTATCCATTCATCTATTTATTCATCTTGTATATTTTTAGGAATTTATCCATTTCTTCTAGGTGAATTTGTTTGTATAGTTGTTCATATTAATCCTTTATGATCCTTTTTATTTGTGAAGAATCTGTTGTAATATCTCTTTTCATTTTTTATTTTGAGTCTTTTGTCTTTTTTTAGTCTAAAAGGGATTTGTTCATTTTGTTTATTTTTTCAAAACACCAACTGTTAATTTTGCTCATTTTTGTATTCTCTTCTCTGTTACATTTATTTCTGCTCTAACCTGTATTATTTCCTACCTTCTTGGCTCAGTTCTTCTTTTTCTAGTTCCTTAAGATGTAAACTTGTTTATTTGATTTTTTAAATTTTTTTAATGTAGGCATTATTGCTATAAACTTCTTCCTAATACTGCTTGTGCTGTATCTCGTAACTTTCAGTACATTGGGTTTTTGCTTTTACTTGACTCAAGATACTGTGTACGTTACTTTTCCTTTCTGACCCAGTGTTTATTCAACTTTGTTTAGCTTCCACATTTTTGTGATTTTTCCTATTTTCTTGCTGTGTTGATTTATAGTTCAGAAAAGATACTCAGAATGATTTCAGTCTTCTTAAATTTAAGATTTGTTTTGTGACCTAACATAAGATTTATCCGGGACAGTAATGTGTATACTGGAGAAAATGTGTTTTCTTTTGATGGATGGAAAGTTTTATATATGTCTGCTAGATCCAGTTGATCTATCGTGTTGTTCAAGTCAGCTGTTTCTTTCTTTATTTTTATGTCTAGATTCATTACCCATTATTATAAGTGAAGTACTGAAGTTACCTACTTCAGTAATGAAGCAATGAAAATTGCTCTCAGCTTTTCTCTTTAGATCTATTTGGACATACCTCAAAGATTTTGCAGGTTCAATTCCAGACCATCACAATGAAATGAATACTACAATACAGCAAGTCAAATGAACTTTTTGGGTTCACAATGCATTATAAAAGTTATGTTTACGCTATGCTGTAGTCTATTAATAGCATTATGTCTAAAAAACAATGTACATGTCTTACTTAAAAAAAAAAACTGTTGCTGAAAAACTGCTAATCATCATCTGAGCTTTCAGGAAGTCATTATCACTGATAACAGATTGCCATTAACAAAAATAATAATAATGAAAGGTTTTTTTTTAATTTTAATTCCAGTATAGTTAATATACAGTGTTCTATTAGTTTCAGGAGTACAATGTAATAATTCAGCAATTCTGTACATTACTCAGTGCTCGTCAAGATAAGTGTACTGTTAATCCCCTTTACCTATTTCACCCATACGTCCCTCCACCCACCTCCCCTCTCCTAACCATCAGTTTGTTCTCTATAATTGAGAATCTGTTTTTTGTTTTTGCTTTTTTTCTTGTTCATTTGTGGTTTTGTTTCCTTAAATTTCATATATTAGTGAAATCACATGGTATTTGTCTTTTTCTGATTGACTTATTTCATTTATTAGCATTATACCATCTAGTTAGTTCCATGTGTGTTGTTGCAAATGGCAGGATTTCATTCTTTTTTAAGGCTGAGTGATATTCCATTGTATGTATATACCATACCTTCTTTATCCATTCATCAATTTGTGGACACTTGGGGTGCTTCTATATCTGGGCTATTGTAAATAATGCTGCCCTAAACATAGGGCACTTCTTCCACTACTGGGTGGAATTACTTGATCATATGGTAATTCTTTTTTTTTTTTTTTTTTTTTTTGAGTAACCTCCATACTGTTTTCAACAGCTATACTAGTTTACATTGCTACCAACAGTGCACAAAAGTTCCTTTGCTCCATATCCATTGTTTCTTGTGTTTTTTATTTTAGCCATTCTGATAGGTGTGAGGTGATGTCTCATTGTGGTTTTGATTTACATTTCCCTGATGATGAGTGATGTTGAGCATCTTTCCATTTGCTGTTGGCCATTTGTATGTCCTCTGTAAAGAAATGTCCATTCATGTCATCTGCCCATTTTTAATTGGATTATTATTTCTGTGTGTGTGTGTGTGTGTGTGTGTGTGTGTGTGTGTGTTGAGTTGTAGAAGTTCTTTCTATGTTATTATTAACTGCTTTATGTGTTTGGGTGCTTCAATATTGGGTGCATAAGTATTTAAAATTGTTATATCTTCTTATTGGATTGTTCCCTTCACAATTAAATAGTGTCCTTGTTACAGTCTCTGTTTCAAAGTGTATTTTGTCACTGGTTACCAGAACAGAAGTGGATGTGGGGGATGGATTAAATAGGTGATGGGGATTAAGGAGTATACTTCTTGTGATGAACACTAGGTGGTATATGGAAGTGTTGAATCCAGGTGTATATTATACATCTGAAACTAATATTAGATTGTATGTTAACTAACTATAATTTTTAAAAAGCTAAAAAAGTAAAATAGTATATATTGACTATTTATTAAATAAAGTCTATTTTGTCCAATATAAATATTGCTACCCTATCTTTCTTTTCACATCCATTTGCATGATAGATACTTCTCCATCCCTTCATTTTCAATCTGCATGTGTCTTTAGGTCTGAAATAAGTTTCTTGTAGGCAGCATATTGATGGGTCCTGCTTTTTTATGCATTCTGTCAACCCATGTCTTTGATAGGAGCATTTAGTCCATGTACGTTCAGTGTAATTATTGAAAGGTATGTACTTCTTGCCATTTTGTTGCTTGTTTTATGGTTGTTTTTGTTGTTCTTTGTTCCTTTCTTCTCTTGCTCTCTTCTCTCACTGCTTGCTTGCTTCTTTAGTGATGTACTGGGATTCCTTGCTTTTTATTTTTTGTGTATCTATTACTGATTTCTGGTTTGTGGTTACCATTCAATTTGTATGTAACATCCTTTGCATATATCAGTTTATATTAAGTTGATGGTCACTTAAGTTTGAACCCATTCTTTACTTCCCTCCACCCCATTTTAGGTGTGTGTCACATTTTACATCCTTTTATTTTGTGAGTCCCTTGACTGATTTTTATAGGTACATTTATTTTTACTGCTCTTGTGCTTCCTACTTTTCTTTTTTTTTTATTTAAATACAAGTTAGTTAACATATAGTGTAATAATGATTTCAGGAGTAGAATTTAGTGATTCATCACTTACATATAATACCCAGTGCTCATCCCAACAAGTGTCCTCCTTAATGCCCATTGTGCTTCCTACTTTTCTTACTCCTACTTAGGGTCTTCTTTTTTTTCCCCACATAAAGAGTCTCCTTTAACATTTTGTTGTTATTTGTTTGTTTGTTTATTTTGAGAGAGAGTGAAAGCAGGTGGGGGAGGGGCAGAGAGAGCATTCCTAGCAGGCTCTGTGGGGCTCAATCCCACAACCATGAGATCATGACCTGAGCTGAAATCAAGAGTCAAACACTTTAACTGGCTGAGCCCCCAATGCCCCATTTCTTTCAAGGCTGATTATTGGTCATGAATTCCTTTAGCTTTTGTTTGTCTTGGAAACTTTCTGTTTCCTCTTCTATTCTGAATGATAGCCTTGCTAGGTAGAGTATTCTTGGCTACACGTTTTTTTCCTTTCAGCACATTAAATATATCATGCTACTCCCTTGTTGCCTACAAAGTTTCTTGCTGAAAACTCAGCCGATAGTCGTAAGGGGTTTACCTTGTATATGACTTTCTTTTCTCTTGCTATTGAAATTCTCTCCTTATTACTACTTTTGCCATATTAATTACTGTGTGTCTTAGTGTGGACCTATTTGGGTTGCTTTTATTCAAGACTTTCTGTGTCTCCTGGGTCTGGATTTTTGTTTTCTTCCCAGGTTTGGGGAGTTTTCAGCTATTTCTTCAAAATTTCTGCCACCTTTTCTCTCTGTTATTATGCTTGATGATGTTGCTGAGTTTCCTAAATCTATTTTCATTTTGTATTACTTTTTTTCTCTTACTGTTCAGTTTGATTGCTTTCCATTACTGTGTCTTCCAGGTCACTGATCTATTCTTCTCCTTTCTCTAGGCTACCATTCATTCCATCTAGTGT
Source organism: Lynx rufus (assembly GCF_022079265.1). NCBI lineage: Eukaryota > Metazoa > Chordata > Mammalia > Carnivora > Felidae > Lynx > Lynx rufus. The sequence continues at coordinate 30,882,215 of NW_025814824.1, read as the reverse complement.
ATGAACAAAAAAAATTTTTTAATGTTTATTTATTTTTGAGAGAGAGAGAGAGAGAGACAGAGCATGAGTGGGAGGTGGGGCACAGAGAAAGAGAGGGAGACACAGACTCCAAAGCAGGCTCCAGGCTCTGAGCTGTCAGCACAAAGCCCGATGGGAGGCTCAAACCCACGAACTGCGAGATCATGACCTGAGCCAAAGTTGGACCCTTACTGACTGAGCCACCCAGGCGCCCCTCCATCCAGTGTATTTTGAATTTCATTTTTTGAGTTCTTTATCTCTGATTGGTTCTTTTTTATGTTTACTGTCTCTTTGTTAAGGATTTCCTGAGGTCTTGTGAGTATCTTTATGACCATTACTTTAATTTCTCTATCGGGCATATTATTTGTCTCCATTTTGCTTATGTCATTGTGATTTTTGTCCTGTTCTCTCATTTGGGACATATTCCTTTGCTTATTTTGCCTGACTCTCTGTGTCTGTTTCTGTATTAGGAAAGTAAGCTGCATTTCCTGCTCTTGAAAGTAATTGCCTTATGAAAAAGAGGTTCTATAGTGTCCTGCAGTGAAGTATCCCTTGATCACCAGAACCTGGTGCTTCAAAGGTGTCTCCTATGTGTGTTGCTTGTGCTGTCTGTTGTGGCTGAGCCACCTTTCCTTCAGTCCAGTTGTCTGCAATGTCTCTCTGCCTGTTGTGTACAGGGTGTGGTCCTGGTGGTATTAGTGGTCACTCTGGGGCTGCCTTGGGCTTGACGTGAGTCAGACCAGCTATTTGCCAGAGATGCAGCAGCATTGAACTGCAGGTTACTTTCCCTGTTTTGTCCCCTGAGAAGCTTTCTGTGGTGGGTGGAGCCTGCAGTCAGACCAGCTGTCTGCCCCCACTGGGCCATAGTCTATTTTATGTGGTTATCTTTCCCTCTCCCAGGGGCAGGAGTCACTGTGGAGTGTTGCTGATCCTTGTGTGGCTGCTTGCACACTACCAGGGTTGTGGCAGTGCTTTGGATGGGCTCTGGCCAAGAGTATATTGGCCACAGAAGTGCAGGAGATGGACGTTGGGGGTGGGATGCACTGTGTTAACAAGGTTTGGAAGGGTCTTCTGTGGAAAGAGAGCTGGAGCTGGCTGGAGGGGGTGAGTCCACAGGGAAACAGGGCTGGGGGTTCACTATTAGCAAGTTTGGTAGTGAATGTTGGCACTGTGCTGGTTCCCACATGTTGCTTTGCTGGGGGGTAGGAGAGAAATGGCACCTGCCAACTCCTTTATTCCTGGAAAAGTCTCCCAATGATCCCTGTCCCTCTAGCACAGGCTGCAAGATTAGTAAACAAATTCCCTCCTATATACCCCAGGCTGTTTTTAAACTGCTGCTCCTGTGTGATATCACTGCAGGACTGTTTGTTGTGCTGTTTTTGTTGGACTGTTTTTAAGGATGGGGACTCAGTTTCTTCTCAACCCCCTGCTCTCCCAGAGATTAGGCTACTGATTTTTAAAGTTCTAGGTGTTAAATCCCATTGATTGTAAGAACTCAGGAGATTTGGTTCCTCTGTTTTTTTTTAACATTTATTTTTGAGAGAGAGAGAAGTGGGTGGGGGAGGGGGAGGGGGAGAGGGAGAGAGGGAGAGAGAGAGAATGAGTAGGGGAGGGGTAGGAGGAGGGGAACAGAGGTTCCAAAGCAGGATCCACACTGACAGCAATGAGCCTGATGTGGGCTCAGACCCATGAACTGTGAGATCATGACCTGAGCCGAAGTTGGATGCTCAACCAACTGAGCCACCCAGATGTCCCAGATCCTCAGTTTTTAAAGCCAAATGTTACAGGGATTCATCGTTCCCATGTGGACTCTGCAGTATGCATCTGTTTCTCTCTCTTGACATCCATGCTCTTGGCATCCTTCCCATCTTGTTCTACACTCTTGGCATCCTTCCCGTCCCATGGACCACTTAGCTCCTGACTGCATCTTTGGCCTTCCTACCCTCTTCCATGTGGCGTCTTCTCTACCCTTAGTTGTGGAGTTTGTTCTGCCAGTCCTCAGTTGTTTCTGGGTTACTTACATTAATGTGAATGTTATCTAGTTGTGTCCATGGGGTGAGGTGAGCTTAGGGTCCCCCTACTCTGCCATCTTCCTTGGAAGTCCTAATGAAAACATCTGAAATATTTTGAGAATTACCAAAATGTGATACAGACACAAAGTGAGTGAATACTATTGAAAAAATGGCACCAATAGACTTCTCAGTGCGGGGTTGCCACCAGCCTTCAATTTATGCAAGGTGCAATATCAGTAAAGTGCAATAAAGCAAAGCACAATAAAATGAGATAAGCCCATACGTGTGTGTGCGTGCATACATTCTGATGTTAGGTGTGTATATAATTGTGATACCTTCCTGTCAAATTGATCCTCTTTATCATTATGTAGTGACTTAGTTTCTGGAGAGTTTTTCACTTTATTTCCATTTTGTTGGTATAAGTATAGCCACTCTGCTGTCTTTTGGTTGCTATTTACATAAAATATCTTTTTCCATCCATTCTCTTTCAGTCTATATGTGTCCTTAAATCTAAACTTAGTTGCCTATAGACAGCCTGTCTCTAGGTCCTGTGTGTGTGTGTGTGTGTGTGTGTTTAATTCATTTAGCTATTCTATGCCTTTTCAATTGGGGGTTTAATCTGTTTCCATTTAACTATTGATAGGTGATGACTTATGGCATGTTGTTAAATTGTTTTCTGTCTGTTTTGTGGGGGGTTTTTTTGTCCTTTTCTTCTTGTCTTGCTGTCTTTATTATTTAAAGATTTTTTTATGTCATTTGCTTGGATTTTTTTTATAGTAGTTATATTCAGTAGTTTATTGTAGTTATAACCATCTATTCTAAATTAATAACAACTTAACCTCAGTTGCACATAAAAATTGTACTTTTACTCTTTCTCTCACAATTTATGTTCTTGTCAGAATTCTCTTCATACTATATATCCATTAACAAATTTTTTTTTTAATTTTTTTTTTTCAACGTTTATCCATTTTTGGGACAGAGAGAGACAGAGCACGAACGGGGGAGGGGCAGAGAGAGAGGGAGACACAGAATCGGAAACAGGCTCCAGGCTTTGAGCCATCAGCCCAGAGCCTGACGCGGGGCTCGAACTCACGGACCGCGAGATCGTGACCTGGCTGAAGTCGGACGCTTAACCGACTGCGCCACCCAGGCGCCCCCATTAACAAATTTTTAAATTAGTTAAAAGTAATTTACATACCACTATTACAGTGTTATCATATTCTATGTTTGGCCTATTTATTTTTATTAATGAGCTTTATGCTTTCATATACTTCTGTGTTTTCATTTTGATTTGAAGAATTCCTCTGATTAAGTGTTTCTTGTAAAGCAGATCTAGTGGTAATAAACTCCCTTGGTTTTTGTTTGTTTGGGAAAGATTTTAATCTCTTCTTCATTTGTAAAGGATAATTTTGCCAGGTAAGGTATTCTTGGTTGGAAGGCTTTTTCTTTTAGTATTTTTGAATATATGATCCCACTCTCTCCTAACCTGCAGGGTTCCTGCTGAGAAATCTACTAATAGTCTTACCTTCTATTTGATGAGTCACTTTTTGCCTGCTGCTTTCAAAATTCTCTGTGTGACTTTTGACAATTTGATGATAATATAACTTGGTGTGCTCTTATTTAAGTTGATCTTATTTACGGTTCTTGGAGCTTAATGAATCTGGATGTCCATTTCCCTCCCTAGATTTGAGACCTTTTTAGTCATGATTTCTTTAAATAAACCTTATGTCTCTTACTCTCTTCTCCTGGGACTCCTAGAATGTGTGTATTGGTTCTTTTGTTGGTGTCCCATAAATCCCAAAGGTGTTCTTCACTTTTTTTCATTGCTTCTTCTTCTCTGACTAGATAATTTCAAATGACCTATCTTCAGATTTACAGATTATTTCTTCTTGATGAAGTCTGCTGTTGACATTCTCTATTACATTCATTGTGTTCTTTAGCCTCAGAATTTGTTGGTTTTTAAAAATTTTTTACTTTTATGATTTCTCTTTGTTGAACTTCTCATTTTGTTTGTGAAATATTTTCCTGGTTTCACTGAGCTATCTGTGTTCTTTTTTAGCTTGCTGATCTTTTTTAAAACAATTATTTTTAATTCTTTGCCAGCCAGTTCGTAGATCTCCATATCTTTGGGGTTACTGTAAATTTATTTATTTATTTTTTGGTAGTTTCATGTTTGTTGAGTTACTATAAATTTCTCTCTTTCTTTTGGTAGTCTCATGTTTGTTTTGTTTCTCATGTTCCTTGTAGTTTTGTGCTGATGTCCTTTGTAGGAGCATTCACTTCTTTTAAGCTTACAGACTGGATTCAGTAAAGAAAGACCTTTACTTAAGGGTGGGTATGAGGGGGCTAGTTGGGTCGTGTATGGAAGCTGCATCCCTGGCAGGGGTGGGCAGCATACTGTGGATTTAGGGCAGCTCCATTAGCTGAAGTCAGCACTGGAGATTGTTGGCAGTGAAGGCTGCAAATGTCTATAGCAGCAGCAAGAGCTTCTGGGGTCCTGGTGACAAAGGCTGTTGGACTGCCCCTGGTCTCCGTTGCCCCACTGTTGGATATCATGGCCATGAGGCTCTCTTTTGGTGCCAGGGTGCAGACACACAGAATGGCAGCACCAAAGTCCAGGACTCAAGCATGGGTTTGGTATTGCCAGGGTGCCATGGCTCCAGCCCCAAAGGGAACACAGTAGTGTCTCCTGCTCCAGAGGGTTACAACAGCATGGACTCTGGGCAGCATAGGCAAAGACTAGAGGTGTCCTTATTGGAGAAGGTTGCAAGCTGTCTTTTGTGACAGTGAGGACTGTTAAGGTTGTTGGTAACAAAGGAGGTCCTTTCTGCTCTTCTTTTTCCCTAACAAAGGAATATGGCTGAGGGAATTCCTCCTGGCACCAAAGGGTGCCATGCTAGAACATGGGGTAATACATGTAAGATGTTTTCTGTGCTTTTCTATGCCACTGTCCTCAGTTTTTGCACTCTACTAGGTTGCTACAATGTGTTAATTATACTCCAGAGCTGACCCAGATCTATTTTCATCAATGGATAGTTGTTAGATCATTATTGGGAAACAACAGCTCGGACCTCCTAGTCTACCCTCTTACACTGGAGTCTTCTTCACTTTTTTTTATGATTACATTTTCATGATTTATTTATTTTATAATTAGAAATTTGTACCTTTTAACTCCCATCACTTATTTCAAGCCCCTTTACCCCCTGCCTGTGACAACCACCAACCTATTCTCTGTATCTGTGCACTTGATTTTTGTTTTTAGATTCCACATATGAGATCATATCCTGTTCATCTTTCTCTGTCTGAATTATTGTACTTAGCATAATGCTGTCAAGATCCATTAATGTTGTCACAGATAGCAAGATTTCATTCTTTTTTAGGGCTGAATAAAATTCCATCTAAATAAATAAGTACAAATATATATAAATACATTTTCTTATCCATTTGCTTATCAGTGGACACTTGGGTTATTTCCATTTTCTTGGCTATCATAAATAATACCAAGTGAACATGGGGGTTAATATGTCTCTTCTAGTTAGTGTTTTCATTTTCTTCAGATACTCAGAAGTGGAATTGCTGAATCATATGGTAGCTCTACTTTTAATTTTTGAGGAAACTCCATACTGTTTTCCATTGTGATTGTACCAATTTACATTCCCATCAACAGTGCACGAGGATTTCCTTTTCTCCCCATACTCGCCAACACTTGTTATTTCCTATCCTTTTGATAATAGCCATTCTAACAAGTGTGAGGTGATAACTCATTTCGTTTTGATTTTCATTTCCCTGATTACTAATCATGTTGACCACATTTTCATGTATTTGTTGGCCATCTATGTGTCCTCTTTGGAAAAATCCATTCAGTTGCTCTGCCCATTTTATTTTGTTTTTATTTTTTAAATATTTATTCATTTTTGAGAAAGAAACAGAGCGTGAGCAGGGTAGGGACAGAGAGAGAAGGAGACACAGCAGGCTCCTGGCTCTGAGCTGTCAGCACAGAGCCCAATGCAGGGCTTGAACTCACAAACCATGAGATCATGATCTGAGCTGAAGTCAGACACTTAACCGCCTGAGCCACCCAGGCGCCTCTGCCCATATTTTAAATAAATTGTTTAGTTTTTGCTGTTGAGTTGTAGGAGTTCTTTATATATTTTGGATATTAATCCCTTATCAGATATATGGTTTTCAAGTATTTTCTCCCATTCAAATAGGTTGCTTTTTTCATTTTGTTGATGGTACCTTTATTGTGCAGAAGCTTTTGTTTTATGTAGTCCCATTTGATTTTTTGCTTTTTTGCTTATGCTTTTGATGTTGAATCCAAAAAAGTCCTCACCAAAACCAGTGTCAAGGACCAAGCCTTTGTTTCCTTCTAGGAGTTCTATGGCTTTAGGTCTTAAATTCAAGTTTTTAATCCATTATGAGTTAATTTTTGTATATGGTTTAAGATAATGGTCCAGTTTCATAGTTTTACATGTGGCTGTCCAGTTTTTCCAACACCTATTTAAGAGACTGCCCTTTCCCTATTGTATATTTCTTGGCTCTTTTGTAGTGAGTTGATAGACTGTATATGCATAGGTTTATTTCTGGGCTATTTCATTGCTCTGTGTGTCTGTTTTTGTGCCAATACCATACTATTTTGATTAATACAGCTTTGTAATACAGTTTGAAATCAGGGAGTGTGATGCCCCTAGCATCTTTCTCAAGATTGCTTTGACTCTTTGGGGTCTTTTGTGATTACATACAAATTTTAGAATTGTTTCTTCCAGTTCAGTGAAAAATGCCATTGGAATTTTGATAGGGATGGCATTGAATTTGCAGATTGCTTTGGGTAGTATGGACTTTTTAACAGTATTAATTATTCCACTCTATAAGCACAGAATATCTTTCCATTTATTTCTCTTCTTTAATTTTTTTCATCAATGCCTTATAGTTGTCACTGTATAGGTTTTTCACCTCTTTGATTAAATATATTCCTAGGTATTTTATTTTTTTATTATAACTGGGATTGTTTTTGTTTTTTTCTTCTGATACCTTGTGTATAGAAACACACCAGTTTTCTGTATCTTGATTTTTATATCCTACAACTTTACTGAATTCATGTATTCAAAGAGTTTTTTGGTAGAGTCTTTAGGGTTTTCTATGTATAATGTGTCATTTGCAAATAGTGACAGTTTTACTTCCTTACTGATTTGGATGCCTTTTATTTCTTTTCCTTGCCTAATTGCTGTGGCTAGGACTTCCAATAGGATGTTAAATAAATTAGTGAGAGTGGGCATCTTTTTTCCTGATCTTAGAGGAAAAACTCTCAGCTTTTCACCATTCAGTATGATATTAGCTCTGGGCTTGTTATATATGGCTTCCATTATGTTGAGATACATTCCCTCTGTACTCATTTGGTTGAGAATTTTTTTTATCATAAATGGACATTGAATTTTATCAGATACTTTTTCTGCATATTGATATGACCACATGATTTTTATTCTTCATTTTGTTAATATGGTATATCTCATTGATTGATTTCCAAATATTGAACCATCTTTGCATCTTTGGAATAAATTTTACCTGATCATGCTATATGATCCTTTTAGTGTGTTGTTGAATTCAGTTTGCTAATATTTTGTTGAGGACTATGTATGTTCATCTAGAATATGGGCCTGTAATTCTCCTTCTTGTGGTGTTCTTGTCTGGTTTTGGTATCAGAGTAATGCTGGCCTCAAAATGAATTTGAAAGTGTTCCCTCCTCTTACTTCACGTTGTTGTTGTTGCTTTACCATTGAATTTTGTGAGTTCATATAGTCTAGATATAAGTTTTTTGTCAAATGTATAATTTGTACATTTTTATACTAGTCTGTGCCTTGTCTTCTCATCCTCTTCATAAAATCTTTAGCAGAGTGTAAATTTTTAATTTTGATGAAGTCCGATTTATCAGAGTGTTTTGTTGTTGTGTCTAAGAATGCTTCACCAAGTTTTTGGTCCAAAGGTTTTCTCCACATTTTAAAAAATTAGGTCATTTTACATTTACATTTACATTAATGGTGCATTTTGAGTTAATTCCTGTATAGTGAAGTTTACGTTGAGATCATTTTGTTGCCTGTGGATATCTACTTGTTCCGTACCATTACCTTTCTTCCATTGAATTTTTTCCTTTGTCAAAAATCGGTTGGCTGTATTTTCATTGGTTAGTTTCTGGGTTTTCTAAATCAGGTAAAGTGATGCTTCCCAAATCATACTTCTTCAACATTGTTTTATCTCTTCTGGTTACATCAGCTTTACATATAAATTTAGAATAATGTTGTGTTTTTTAAAATCTTACTTGCTCTGGCAATTACATTTAATGTATCAGTTTCCAATTCTTATAAGAGTTAATATCTGTACTGTGTTACAATCCATAAACAAATGATATATACTTATTTAGATCTTTGATTTCTTTTATCAGGGTTTTATAGTTTTCAGTATAAAAGTCCTGTACATGTTTTATTCAATGTATACCTCAATCAGTAATCAATTTTCGATTATTTTGAGGGATTGTAAACGGCATTGTATTTTACTTTGTTTTCTCATCAGTTGCTAGTTTATAGAATATTTTTATATGTCCTTTTATGCTGAGAGCTTGCTGAACTTTCTTAGGAGTGGTAAGAGCAGTGGTAATTTGCCTTGTTTCCAGTCTTAGAGGGAAAGCATCAGTCTTTCACCAGGCTATATTATTTGGCAGGAGGTCTTTTACATTCTTCATCAACTTGAGGAAGCTCTCTTATTTCTCCTATTTCCAGTTTTCAGAGAGTATTTCTTATGAATGGATTTTGAATTTTGTCAAAAAACATTTTTGTATCTACTTGCTATAATTTTATGGTTTTTCTTATTTATCTCATTAATGTGGTAGACTACATTGAATGATTTTTAAATACTAGGGGCGCCTGGGTGGCGCAGTCGGTTAAGCATCCGATTTCAGCCAGGTCACGATCTCGCAGTCCGTGAGTTCGAGCCCCGCGTCAGGCTCTGGGCGGATGGCTCGGAGCCTGGAGCCTGTTTCTGATTCTGTGTCTCCCTCTCTCTCTGCCCCTCCCCCGTTCATGCTCTGTCTCTCTCTGTCCCAAAAATAAATAAAAACGTTGAAAAAAAGAAATAAATACTGAATCAGCCTTGCATACTTGGAATAAACCTTACTTGGTCATGTCATATAATTCTTTTTTTGTTGCTAAATTCTGTTTGCTAATATTTCTTTTAATGTTTATTTATTTTGAGAGACAGAGAGAGCGAGCGCAACCGGGGGAGGGGCAGAGAGAGAGAATCCTAAGCAGGCTTTGCACTGTCGGCACAGATCCCAACCAGGGACTCAAACTCAAAAACCATGAGATCATGACCTGAGTCCAGATCAAGAGTTGGATGCCTAACCGACTGAGCCACTCAGGTGCCCCATGTTTGCTAATATTTTTAAAGTAGTTTTGCATCTCTATTCATGAGATAAATTGGTCTATGGTTTTATACTGTCTTTGTCTTAGTATTCACATCAGGATAATGTTGACCTCATAAAACTGGTCTGAAATTGTTCTCTCCTTTCTATTATCTGGAAGAGATTGTGTGAAAATTATGTTTATTTTTCTTTAAATGTTTGGTAGAATTCTTTTTTTTATATAGTAAAAAGCTTTAATTTAATAGACTGAATGTGTTTTTATAGGCAACCAATTAGCAGATTAATGAGCCATTTAACTTTCTTTACTTAAAACCAATAGTCAAGAAAGATGAACCCAAAATGCATCCTCTTATACTGACCAACATAACTAAGTACAAATGAAGTCAGTGGCATACCCCCACTAGCATGCTGCGCTGTATGTCAATAAAACAAGCCCTCCCCCGCCCCAAGCCCTGGCCCCCTGGCAAACATGGATAAATGATGGTGCACTGCACAATGATACCATTAGGTGAGAACTTTGGTTCGTATAGTTGGGTTTCACAGAGGTTGCACTGAAAACCCGCAGCCCGGGCACCCAAAGTCAGTCAGCCATGGTAAGCTAATGGCATCAGCCGTGCTCCTTCCACAACACCAGGTGAATACTGTGGTCAGGCATGCTGGTGGCAAAGACCAAGCCCATGTCATTGTGCCCATCCAGTCCATTGAGCCAGGATGCTTCACCCGCCAGGAAGCTTGAGCCTCTCTTTGATTTCCTGTACTCTGGCAGAGGCCAGCGGCTAATCAGGCTCTCTGTCCTCAAGTCCATGATATACAGGTAGCGGTTGTCAAACAGCAGGGCAAAAATATCTCCAAAGCCAAGCAAGGCCAAGTTTGCTATCTCAGGAGTCTTGATGACCCTGAGAATATCGTAACTAGCAAAGTCCCACTGGTAGAGACCCAGCGCGGAACTACAGACAATGTATTTGCCATCAAAATGAAGTCTTGGCTGCAGGCAGATACTCCTTTCCTCAGAGACAGACAATGTCTTCAAGCATTTGCAGTTAATTTCTCTCCCAATCGGCCAAATCTTGATCTCATATTTGTCCACACTTAAGAGTATGTAGTCTCCAGGGCTGTGCAAAAGAGACTTGACTTTGCACTTCTGCAAAACCACCTGTACAGAGAAGTCCATCTTTGTAGTAAGTGCATACACTCTGGCACTGTGTCCAATTAATGATGAGGTCTCAAAGGTTTCATGGTCCTCCAGTTGCTTCATTCTCAAAATAGCCTTCAAATAAACCTTCTTCCAGTGCAAAGCGTCCTGAGCAGAATCATCTATCTGCCAGCCCAAATTTTTACATGCAGTCTGCCACACCTCTGTACAGGCACTTATCACCTTATTCCACTGTTTAGAGACAAGGCAGCATGTGAGTAAAGTCTGGGGATCGAGCCATTTTAACAAAAACTGAGCTCCAGGTGAAGGAGTTTGAGCAAGTCCCGCTTGAGGAGAGGCTCCAGGTTATTGGAGAGATGCCTGAGCTGGACTGCCCCACTCAGACTAATCAGGTGATCCAGAGTTCCATTTTTTTCTGCAAGTCCGTCAGAGAAAGAAATGTAACAGAAATGTTATCAAGCCATGTCTCAAAGTCCTTTCTCTCCATAAGGTTATGGAAAAATTTACCTGAGCCAGCGTCTCGGGGCCCGGGACCTCGCGCCGGGCTCACACCGACTAGGCGCGCTCCGGTCACCAGAGCCTCGTAGCGGCCAGGTCCGCTCCGCGGCCATGGTGCTTGGACCAGCGGCCGCCTCTCGGGGTCTGCAACCTGTTTGGTAGAATTCTTTAGCAAAAGTATCTGGTCCTGGAGATTTTTTTGTGTGTTTAAAGTACAAATTCAGTTTCTTTAATAGTTATTGGACAATTTAATTATCCCTTTTAGGTTAATTATATTATTTTTGCTTTCCTAGCAGTTAGTCCATTTTATGTGTCAGATTTATGTGCATAGAGTTCACGATATTATTCTTTTGTTATAATTTTGGTGTCAGTGGGTTCTGTTTTTTATACCCTTGTTTTATATGTCATATTGATCATTTGTCTTATTTTTTCTTGTTCATTGTTTCTAGAAGTTTGTCAGTTTTATTCTTTTCATGCAGCTTTCTCTTACTGGATTTTTTAAAAATTGTTTTCTGTTTCCAATTTCATTGATTTCTGCTCTTGAGTTTTCCTTCTGCTGAAGTTGGGTTTATTGTGCTCTCATGCTTTTTTTTAATGTTTATTTTTGAGAGAGAAAGACAGAGCGTGAGCAGAGGAGGGGCAGAGGGGGAGATGCAGAAACCGAAGCAGACTCCAGGCTCTGAGCTGTTAGTACAGACCCCAATGCAGAGCTCAAACCCATGAACCATGAGATCATGACCTGAGCCAAAGTCAGATGTTTAACCAACTGAGCCACCCAGACGCCCCTATTGATTTGAGACATTTTTTTTCTTTTCTAAAGTAAACATTTAGTGCTATAAATTTCTCAGCACTCCTTTAGCTGTATTATACAAATTGTGTATCAAGTCACTAAAACAAATTCTTCATTTATATTTCCTAATGTATCTCCTCCATGATAGATTACAGTATGTGATCTTGAAGAAATGTATTTAAAACATAACTATTTACTTAATACTCACTAGTTGGTAGATACCTGTGCAATTCTCAAGCTATTTAATAGCACAGCCTTTAATTTTCCTAGAGTGGTTTGAACACTTAGCCAAGCATTCAACTAAGTACTAGAAAAGTAATTATGAACAAAATATAGAATGTCTGCTTTCAGGAAGTTCAGCATTCTAGGGGGAAATTAAAATTAAATTTTATAAGCAAATACAGCTCTGCAAAATGATAAGCACCAGGAAGCAAAATTATACAATGCAGTTTTTCTAATTGCAGTACTTGACTTCAGGGAGCTTAATGAAACCTTTCCATTTAAAAAAAAAAAAAAAATGGTGCTATTTGTTGAGGCTGGGTGGGGGAGGGGTTCACTAGACTACTTTTTTTTTTTAAATTTTTTAAATATTTATTTATTTTGTTTTGTTTTTAACTTTATTTTTTTAAATTTATATCCAAATTAATATATAGTGAAGCAATGACTTTTTTTTTCAATATATGAAATTTATTGTCAAACTGGTTTCCATACAACACCCAGTGCTCATCCCAAAAGGTGCCCTCCTCAATACCCATCACCCACCCTCCCCTCCCTCCCACCCCCCATCAACCCTCAGTTTGTTCTCAGTTTTTAAGAGTCTCTTATGCTTTGGCTCTCTCCCACCCTAACCTCTTTTTTTTTTTTCCCACCCCTCCCCCATGGGTTTCTGTTAAGTTTCTCAGGATCCACATAAGAGTGAAAACATATGGTATCTGTCTTTCTCTGTATGGCTTATTTCACTTAGCATCACACTCTCCAGTTCCATCCATGTTGCTACAAAGGGCCATATTTCATTCTTTCTCATTGCCACGTAGTACTCCATTGTGTATATAAACCACCATTTCTTTATCCATTCATCAGTTGATGGACATTTAGGCCCTTTCCATAATTTGGCTATTGTGGAGAGTGCTGCTATAAACATTGGGGTACAAGTGTCCCTATGTATCAGTACTCCTGTATCCCTTGGGTAAATTCCTAGCAGTGTTGTTGCTGGGTCATAGGGTAGGTCTATTTTTAATTTTCTGAGGAACCTCCACACTGTTTTCCAGAGCGGCTGCACCAATTTGCATTCCCACCGACAGTGCAAGAGGGTTGCCGTTTCTCCACATCCTCTCCAGCATCTATAGTCTCCTGATTTGTTCATTTTGGCCACTCTGACTGGCGTGAGGTGATATCTGGGTGTGGTTTTGATTTGTATTTCCCTGATAAGGAGCGACGTTGAGCATCTTTTCATGTGCCTGTTGGCCATCCGGATGTCTTCTTTAGAGAAGTGTCTATTCATGTTTTCTGCCCATTTCTTCACTGGGTTATTTGTTTCTCGGGTGTGGAGTTTGGCGAGCTCTTTATAGATTTTGGATACTAGCCCTTTGTCCGATATGTCAGTTGCAAATATCTTTTCCCATTCTGTTCGTTGCCTTTTAGTTTTGTTGGTTGTTTCCTTTGATGTGCAGAAGCTTTTTATCTTCATAAGGTCCCAGTAATTCATTTTTGCTTTTAATTCCCTTGCCTTTGGGGATGTGTCAAGTAAGAGATTGCTACAGCTGAGGTCAGAGAGGTCTTTTCCTGCTTTTTCCTCTAGGGTTTTGATGGTTTCCTGTCTCATATTCAGGTCCTTTATCCATTTTGAGTTTATTTTTGTGAATGGTGTGAGAAAGTGGTCTAGTTTCAACCTTCTGCATGTTGCTGTCCAGTTCTCCCAGCACCATTTGTTAAAGAGACTGTCTTTTTTCCATTGGATGTTCTTTCCTGCTTTGTCAAAGATTAGTTGGCCATACGTTTGTGGGTCTAGTTCTGGGGTTTCTATTCTATTCCATTGGTCTATGTGTCTGTTTTTGTGCCAATACCATGCTGTCTTGATGATGACAGCTTTGTAGTAGAGGCTAAAGTCTGGGATTGTGATGCCTCTTGCTTTGGTCTTCTTCTTCAAAATTTCTTTGGCTATTCAGGGCCTTTTGTGGTTCCATATGAATTTTAGGATTGCTTGTCCTAGTTTCAAGAAGAATGCTGGTGCAATTTTGATTGGGATTGCATTGAATGTATTGATAGCTTTTGGTAGTATTGACATTTTGACAATATTTATTCTTCCAATCCATGAGCAGGGAATGTCTTTCCATTTCTTTATATCTTCTTCAATTACCTTCATAAGCTTTCTATAGTTTTCAGCATACAGATCTTTTACATCTTTGGTTAGATTTATTCCTAGGTATTTTATGCTTCTTGGTGCAATTGTGAATGGGATCAGTTTCTTTATTTGTCTTTCTGTTGCTTCATTGTTAGTATATAAGAATGCAACTGCTTTCTGTACATTGATTTTGTATCCTGCAACTTTGCTGATTTCATGTATCAGTTCTAGCAGACTTTTGGTGGAGTCTATCGGATTTTCCATGTATAATATCATGTCATCTGCAAAAAGCGAAAGCTTGACTTCATCTTTGCTAATTTTGATGCCTTTGTTTTCCTTTTGTTGTCTGATTGCTGATGCTAGAACTTCCAACACTATGTTAAACAACAGCGGTGAGAGTGGGCATCCCTGTTGTGTTCCTGATCTCAGGGAAAAAGCTCTCAGTTTTTCCCCATTTAGGAGATGTTAGCTGTGGGCTTTTCATAAATGTCTTTTATGATGTTTAAGTATGTTCCTTCTCCCGACTTTCTCAAGGGTTTTTATTAAGAAAGGGTGCTGGATTTTGTCAAAGGCCTTTTCTGCATTGATTGACAGGATCATATGGTTCTTATCTTTTCTTTTATTAATGTGATGTATCACGTTGATTGTTTTGCGAATGTTGAACCAGCCCTGCATCCCAGGAATGAATCCCACTTGATCATGGTGAATAATTCTTTTTATATGCTGTTGAATTTGATTTGTTAGTATCTTATTGAGAATTTTTGCATCCATATTCATCAGGGATATTGGCCTGTAGTTCTCTTTTTTTACTGGGTCTCTGTCTGGTTTAGGAATCAAAGTAATGCTGGCTTCATAGAATGAGTCTGGAAGTTTTCCTTCCCTTTCTATTTTTTGGAATAGCTTGAGAAGGATAGGTATTATCTTTGCTTTAACCTTTTATTTATATTTGAGACAGAGAGAGACAAAGCATGAACGGGGGAGGGGCAGAGAAAGAGGGAGACACAGAATCGGAAGCAGGCACCAGGCTCTGAGCCATCAGCCCAGAGCCCGACGCGGGGCTCAAACTCACGGACCGCGAGATCGTGACCTGAGCCGAAGTCGGACGTTTAACCGATTGAGCCACCCAGGCGCTCCTATCTCTGCTTTAAACGTCTGGTAGAACTCCCCTGGGAAGCCATGTGGTCCTGGACTCTTATTTGTTGGGAGATTTTTGATAACTGATTCAATTTCTTCGCTGGTTATGGGTCTGTTCAAGCTTTCTATTTCCTCCTGATTGAGTTTGAAAGAGTGTGGGTGTTTAGGAATTTGTCCATTTCTTCCAGGCTGTCCAATTTGTTGGCCTATAATTTTTCATAGTATTCCCTGATAATTGTTTGTATCTCTGAGGGACTGGTTGTAATAATTCCATTTTCATTCATGATTTTATCTATTTGGGTCATCTCCCTTTTCTTTTTGAGAAGCCTGGCTAGAGGTTTATCAATTTTGTTTATTTTTTCAAAAACCAACTCTTGGTTTCGTTGATCTGCTCTACAGTTTTTTAGATTCTATATTGTTTATTTCTGCTCTGATCTTCATTATTTCTCTTCTTCTGCTGGGTTTGGGGTGTCTTTGCTGTTCTGCTTCTATTTCCTTTAGGTGTGCTGTTAGATTTTGTATTTGGGATTTTTCTTGTTTCTTGAGATAGGCGTGGATTGCAATGTATTTTCCTCTCAGGACTGCCTTCGCTGCATCCCAAAGCATTTGGATTGTTGTATTTTCATTTTCATTTGTTTCCATATATTTTTAAATTTCTTCTCTAATTGCCTGTTTGACCCATTCATTCTTTAGTACGGTGTTCTTTAACCTCCATGCTTTTGGAGGTTTTCCAGACTTTTTCCTGTGGTGGATTTCAAGCTTCATAGCATTGTGGTCTGAAAGTATGCATGGTATAATTTGAATTCTTGTAAACTTATGAAGGGCTGTTTTGTGACCCAGTATGTGATCTGTGTTGGAGAATGTTCCATGTGCACTCTACAAGAAAGTATATTCTGTTGCTTTGGGATGCAGAGTTCTAAATATATCTGTCAAGTCCATCTGATCAATGTATCATTCAGGGCCCTTGTTTCTTTATTCACTGTGTGTCTAGATGGTCTATCCATTTCTGTAAGTGGAGTGTTAAAGTCCCCTGCAATTACCACATTCTTATCAATAAGGTTGCTTATGTTTATGAGTAATTGTTTTATATATTTGGGGGTTCCCGTATTTGGTGATAGACATTTATAATTGTTAGCTCTTCCTGCTGGATGGACCCTGTAATTATTATATAATGACCTTCTTCATCTCTTGTTACAGTCTTTAATTTAAAGTCTAGTTTGTCTGATATAAGTATGGCTACTCCAGCTTTCTTTTGGCTTCCAGTAGCATGATAAATAGTTCTCCATCCCCTCACTCTCAATCTGAAGGTGTCCTCAGGTCTAAAATGAGTCTCTTGTAGACAGCAAATAGATGGGTCTTGTTTTTTTATCATTCTTATACCCTATGTCTTTTGGGTGAAGCATTTAGTCCATTTACATTCAGTGTTATTATAGAAAGATATGGGTTTAGAGTCATTGTGATGTCCGTAGGTTTCATGCTTGTAGCGATGTCTCTGGTACTTTGTCTCACAGGATCCCCCTTAGGATCTCTTATAGGGCTGGTTTGGTGGTGACAAATCCTTCAGTTTTTGTTTGTTTGGGAAGACTTTATCTCTCCTTCTATTCTAAATGACAGACTTGCTGGATAGAGGATTCTCGGCTGCATATTTTTTCTGTTCATCACATTGAAGATCTCCTGCCAATCCTCTCTGGCCTGCCAAGTTTCAGAAGAGAGATCACTCACGAGTCTTATAGGTCTCCCTTTATATGTAGGGCACGTTTATCCCTTGCTGATTTCAGAATTTTCTCTTTATCGTATTTTGCCAGTTTCACTATGATATGTTGTGCAGAAGATCGATTCAAGTTACATCTGAAGGGAGTTCTCTGTGCCTCTTGGATTTCAATGCCTTTTTCCTTCCCCAGATCAGGGAAGTTCTCAGCTATGATTTCTTCAAGTACACCTTCAGCACCTTTCCCTCTCTCTTCCTCCTCTGAATACCAATAATGCGTATATTATTTCTTTTTAGTGCATCACTTAGTTCTCTAATTTTCCTCTCATACTCCCGGATTCTTTAATCTCTCTTTTTCTCAGCTTACTCTTTTACCATAATATTATGTTCTAGTTCACCTATTCTCTCCTCCGCCTCTTCAATCCAAGCTGTGGTCGTTTCCATTTTATTTTGCATCTCGTTTATAGCGTTTTTCAACTCCTCCTGACTATTCCTTAGTCCCTTGATCTCTGTAGCAATAGATTCTCTGCTGTCCTCTATACTGTTTTCAAGCCCAGCGATTAATTTTAAGACTATTATTCTAAATTCACTTTCTGTTATATTATTTAAATCCTTTTTTTTAAATTTTTTTTTCAACGTTTATTTCTGGGACAGAGAGAGACAGAGCATGAACGGGGGAGGGGCAGAGAGAGAGGGAGACACAGAATCGGAAACAGGCTCCAGGCTCTGAGCCATCAGCCCAGAGCCCGACGCGGGGCTCGAACTCACGGACCGCGAGATCGTGACCTGGCTGAAGTCAGACACTTAACCGACTGCACCACCCAGGCGCCCCTTAAATCCTTTTTGATCAGTTCATTAGCTGTTGTTATTTCCTGGAGACTCTTTTGAGGGGAATTCTTCCGTTTGGTCATTTTTGATAGTCCCTGGAGTGGTGTGGACCTGCAGGGCACTTCCCCTGTGCTGTGGTGTATAACTGGAGTTGGTAGGCGGGCCGAGTCAGACCTGATGTCTGCCCCCAGCCCACTGCTGTGGCCACAGTCAGACTGGTGTGTGCCTTCCCCTCTCCTAGGGGCGGGATTCACTGTGGGGTGGCATGGCCCATCTGGGCTGCTTGCACTCTGCCAGGCTTGTGGTGCTGGGGATCTGGCGTATTAGCTGGGGTGGGTAGGCAAGGTGCACGGGGGCAGGAGGGGCAGGCTTAGCTCATTTCTCCTTCGGTGATCCACTTCAGGAGGGGCCCTGTGGCAGTGGGAGGGAGTCAGACCCGCTGCCGGAGGGGTGGCTCCACAGAAGCACAGCCTTGGGTGTTTGCGTGGAGCAAGCAAGTTCCCTGGCAGGAACTGGTTCCCTTTGGGATTTTGGCTGGGGGATAGGGATGGCGCTGGTGAGCTCCTTTGTTCCCCGCCAAACTGAGCTCTGTCCTCCTGGGGCTCAGCAACTCTCCCTCCCATTGTCTTCCAGCCTTCCCGCTTTCTGAGCAGAGCTGTTAATTTATGACCTCCCAGATGCTAAGTCCCGCTTGCTGTCGGAACACACTCTGTCTGGCCCCTCCACTTTTGCAAGCCAGACTCGGGTGCTCTGCTTGGCCGGCGGGCTGCCCCTCCGCCCCAGCTCCCTCCCGCCAGTCCATGTAACGCGCACCGCCTCTCTGCCTTCCCTACCCTCTTCCATGGGACTCTCATCTGCGCTTGGCTCCAGAGACTGCGTCCTGCTAGTCTTCTGGCGGTTTTCTGGGTTATTTAGGCAGGTGTAGGTGGAATCTAAGTGATCAGCAGGACGCGCTGTGAGCCCAGTGTCCTCCTACGCCGCCATCTTCCCTGGAAAGCAAAATTTTAGTAGATTCCTTAATGCCCTTACCCTTTTAGACCATCCCTCCTCCCACAGCCCCTCCAGCAACCCTCAGTTTGTTCTCCATATTTATGAGTCTCTTTTGTTTTGTCCCCCTCCCTGTTTTTATATTATTTTTGTTTCCCTTCCCTTATGTTCATCTGTTTTGTCTCTTAGAGTCCTCATATGAGTGAAGTCATATGATTTTTGTCTTTCTCTGACTAATTTCTCTTAGCATAATACCCTCCAGTTCCATCCACATAGTTGCAAATCGCAAGATTTCATTTTTTTTGATTTCCGAGTAATACTCCATTGTATACCACATTTTCTTTATCCATTCATCCACTGATGGACATTTGGGCTCTTTCCATACTTTGTCTACTGTTGATAGTGCTGCTATAAACATGGGGGTGCATGTGTCCCTTCGAAACAGCACACCTGTATCCCTTGGATAAATACCTAGGAGTGCAATTGCTGGGTTGTAGGGTAGTTCTATTTTTAGTTTTTTGAGAAACCTCCATACTGTTTTCCAGAGTGGCTGCACCAGCTTGCATTGCCACCAACAATGCAAAAGAGATCCTCTTTCTCCACATCGTCACCAACATCTGTTGTTGCCTGAGTTGTTAATGTTAGCCATTCTGACAGGTGTGAAGTGGTATCTCATTGTGGTTTTGATTTCTATTTCCCTAATGATGAGTGATGTTGAGCATTTTTCATGTGTCAGTTGGCCATCTGGATGTCTTCTTTGGAGAAGTGTCTATTCATGTCTTTCTGCCATTTCTTCACAGGATTATTTGTTTTTTGGGTGTGGAGTTTGCTAAGTTCTTTGTAGATTTTGGATACTAACCCTTTATCTGATATGTCATTTACAAATACCTTCTCCCATTCCTTCAGTTGCCTCTTAGTTTTGCTGATTGTTTCCTTCACTGTGCACAAGCTTTTTATTTTGATGAGGTCCCAGTAGTTCATTTTTGCTTTTGTTTCCCTTGCCTCCGGAGATGTGTTGAGTAAGAAATTGCTGCAGGCAAGATCAGAGAGGTTTTGCCTGCTTTCTCCTCGAGGATTTTGATGGCTTCCTGTCTTACATTGAGGTCTTTAATCCACTTCGAGTTTATTTTTGTGTATGGTGTAAGAAAGTGGTCCAGGTTCATTTTTCTGCATGTCGCTGTCCAGTTTTCCCAGCACCACTTGCTGAAGAGACTGTCTTTATTCCATTGGATATTCTTTCCTGCTTTGTCAAAGATTAGTTGCCCATACGTTTGTGGTTCCATTTCTGGATTCTCTATTCCACTGATCTGAGTGTCTGTTCTTCTGCCAGTACCTTACTGTCTTGATGATTACAGCTTTGTAGTATAGCTTGAAGTCTGGGATTGTGATGCCTCCTGCTTTGGTTTTCTTTTTCAAGATTGCCTTGGCTATTCGGGGTCTTTTCTGGTTCCATACAAATTTTAGGATTATTTGTTCTAGCTCTGTAAAGAATGCTGGTGTTACTTTCATAGGGATCGCGTTGAGTATATAGATTGCTTTGGGTAGCATCGACATTTTCACAATATTTGTTCTTCCTATCCAGGAACATGGAATCTTTTTCCATTTCTTTGTGTCTTCTTAAATTTCTTTCATCAGCTTTCTATAGTTTTCAGCATACAGATTTTTCACCTCTTTGGTTAGACTTATTCCTAGGTATTTTATGGTTTTTGGTACAACTGTAAATGGGATCGATTCCTTGACTTCTCTTTCTGTCGCTTCATTGTTGGTGTATAGGAATGCAACTGATTCCTGTGAATTGATTTTATATCCTGCAACTTTGCTGAATTCATGAATCAGTTCTAGCAGTTTTTTGGTGGAAGCTTGTGGGTTTTCCTTATAGAGTATCATGTCACCTGTGAAGAGGGAAAGTTTGACCTCCTCCTGGCCAATTTGGATGCCTTTTATTTCTTTGTGTTGTCTGATTGCAGAGGCTAAGACTTCCAATGCTGTGTTCAATAACAGTGGCGAGAGTGGACATCCCTGTCTTATTCCTGTCCTTAGGGGGAAAACTCTCAGTTTTTCCCCATTGAGGATGATATTAGCGTTGGGTTGCTCGTATATGGCTTTTATGATCTCGAGGTATGATCCTTCTATCCCTACTCTCTTGAGGGTTTTTATCAAGAAAGGATGCTGTATTTTGTCAAATGCTTTCTCATCATCTATTGAGAGGATCATATGGTTCTTGTCTTTTCTTTTATTGATGTGATGAATCACGTTAATTGTTTTGTGAATATTGAACCAGCCCTGCATCCCAGGTATAAATCCCACTTGGTCGTGGTGAATAATTTTTTTAATGTATTGTTGGATCTGCTTGGCTAATATCTTGTTGAGGATTTTTGCATCCATGTTCATCAGGGAAATTGGTCTATAGTTCTCCTTTTTAGTGGGGTCTCTGTCTGGTTTTGGAATCAGGGTAATGCTGGCTTCAGAGAAAGAGTTTGGAAGTTTTCCTTACATTTCTATTTTTTGGAACAGTTTCAAGAGAATAGGTGTTAACTCTTCCTAAATGTTTGGTAGAATTCCCCTGGAAAGCCATCTGGCCCTGGACTCTTGTTTTTTGGCAGACTTTTGATTACTAATTCAATTTCCTTACTGGTCATGGGTCTGTTCAAATTTTCTATTTCTTCCTGTTTCAGTTTTGGTAGTGCATATGTTTCTAGGAATTTGTTCATTTCTTCCACATTGCCCATTTTGTTGGCATATAATTGCTCATAATATTCTTGTATTATTGTTTTTATTTCTGTTGTGTTGGTTGTGATTTCTCCTCTTTCATTCTTGATTTTACTCACTTGGGTCCTTTCCTTTTTCTTCTTGATCAAACTGGCTAGTGGTTTATCAATTTTGTTAATTCTTTCAAAGAACCAGCTTCTGGTTTCATTGATCTACTGGTGTTTTTTTGTTTTTTGTTTTGTTTTGTTTTGGTTTCAATAACATTGATTTCTGCTCTGATCTTTATTATTTCCTGTCTTCTGCTGGTTTTGGGTTTTATTTGCTGTTCTTTTTCCAGCTCCTTAAGGCATAAGTTTAGGTTGTGTATATGAGATATTTCTTCCTTTTTTAGGAAGGCCTGGATTGCTGTACACTTTCCTCTTATGGCCGCCTTTGCTGTGTCCAAGAGGTTTTGGGTTGTGGTGTTATCATTTTCATTGACTTCCATATACTTTTTAATTTCTTCTTTAACTGCTTGGTTAGCCCATTCATTCTTTAGTAGGATATTCTTCAGTCTCCAAGTGTTTGTTACCTTTCCAAATTTTTTCCTGTGGTTGATTTCGAGTTTCATAGCATTGTGGTCTGAAAATGTGCACAAATATGATCTTGATCTTTTTGTACTTACTTAGGGCTGATTTGTGTCCCAGTATATGGTCTATTCTGGAGAACGTTCCATGTGCACTGGAGAAGAATGTATATTCTGCTGCTTTAGGATGAAATGTTCTGAATATATCCATTAAGTCCATCTGGTCCAGTGTGTCATTCAAAGCTATTGTTTCCTTGTTGATTTTTTGATTAAATGATCTGTCCATTGCTGTGAGTGGGGTGTTGAAGTCTCCTACTATTATGGTATTACTATTGATGAGTTTCTTGATGTTTGTGATTAATTGATTTATATATTTGGGTGCTGCCACATTTGGCGCATAAATGTTTACAATTGTTAGGTATTCTTGGTCTATAGACCCCTTGATTATGATATAATGCCCTTCTGCATCTCTTAATACAGTCTTTATTTTAAAGATTAGATTGTGTGATATAAGTATGGCTGCTCCAGTTTTCTTTTGTTGACCATTAGCACGATAGATGGTTCTCCATCCCCTTATTTTCAATCTGTAGGTGTCTTTAGGTCTAAAGTGGGTCTCTTGTAAGCAGCATACAGATGGATCTTGTTTTCTTATCCATTCTGTTACCCTATGTCTTTTGATTGTAGCCTTGAGTCCATTGACGTTTAGAGTGAGTACTGAAAGATGTGAATTTATTGTCATTATGATGCTTATAGAGTTGGAGTTTTTGGTGGTGTTCTCTGGTCCTTTCTAATCTTTTGTTGCTTTTGGTATTTATTTATTTATTTATTTATTTATTTATTTATCTATTTTTTCATCTTTTGTCTCCTCAGAGATTCCCCCTTAATATTTCCTGCAGGGCTGGTTTAGTGGTCACAGACTTCTTTAATTTTTGTTTGTCTGGGAAACTTTTTATCTCTCCTTCTATTTTTTTTTTTTATATGAAGTTTATTGACAAATTGGTTTCCATACAACACCCAGTGCTCATCCCAAAAGGTGCCCTCCTCAATACCCATCACCCACCCGCCCCTCCCTCCCACCCCCCATCAACCCTCAGTTTGTTCTCAGTTTTTAACAGTCTCTTATCCTTTGGCTCTCTCCCACTCTAACGTCCTTTTTTTTTTTTTTTTTTTTTTTCCTTCCCCTCCCCCATGGGTTCCTGTTAAGTTTCTCAGGATCCACATAAGAGTGAAACCATATGGTATCTGTCTTTCTCTGTATGGCTTATTTCACTTAGCATCACACTCTCCAGTTCCATCCACGTTGCTACAAAAGGCCATATTTCATTTTTTCTCATTGCCACGTAGTATTCCATTGTGTATATAAACCACAATTTCTTTATCCATTCATCAGTTGATGGACATTTAGGCTCTTTCCATAATTTGGCTATTGTTGAGAGTGCTGCTATGAACATTGGGGTACAAGTGCCCCTATGCATCAGTACTCCTGTATCCCTTGGGTAGATTCCTAGCAGTGCTATTGCTGGGTCATAGGGTAGGTCTATTTTTAATTTTCTGAGGAACCTCCACACTGCTTTCCAGAGCGGCTGCACCAATTTGCATTCCCACCAACAGTGCAAGAGGTTTCCCGTTTCTCCACATCCTCTCCAGCATCTATAGTCTCCTGATTTGTTCATTTTGGCCACTCTGACTGGCGTGAGGTGATTCTCTCCTTCTATTTTGAATGACAGCCTTGCTGGATAAAGAATTCTTGGCTGCATATTTTTCTGATTCAGCACACTGAATATATCCTGCCACTCCTTTCTGGCTTGCCAGGTTTCTGTGGATAGGTCTGCTGCAAACCTGATCTGTCTTCCCTTGTAGGTTAGGTACTTTTTTTCCCCTTACTGTTTTCATGATTCTCTCCTTGCCTGAGTATTTTGTGAATTGGACTATGATACGCCTTGTTGATGGTCGGTTTTTGTTGAATCTAATGGGAGTCCTCTGTGCTTCCTGAATCTTGATGTCTGTGTCTTTCCCCAGGTTAGGAAAGTTTTCCACTACGATTTGCTCACATAACCCTTCTACCCCTATTTCTCTCTCTTCCTCCTCTGGGACACTTATGATTCTGATGTTGTTCCTTTTTAATGAGTCACTGATTTCTCTAATTCTTAAATCGTGCTCTTTTGCCTTAATCTCCCTCTTTTTTTCTGCTTCATTATTCTCTATAAATTTGTCCTCTATATCACCGATTCTCTGTTCTCCCTCGTCTATCCTTGCTGCCACTGCATCCATCTGTGATTACAGCTCAGTTATAGCATTTTTAATTTCACTCTGGCTATTTTTTACTTCTTTTATCTCTGCAGAAAGGGATTCTAATCTATTTTTGACTCCAGCTAGTATTCTTATCGTGATTCTAAATTCTGGTTCAGACATCTTGCTGATGTCAGTTAAATCCCTGGCTGTCGTTTCTTTGTGCTCTTTCTTTTGTGGTGAATTCCTTCGTTTTGTCATTTTGAAGGGAGAAAAGGAATTAATGAGGTAGAAAAATTGAAATTTAAAAAATTAAAACTAAAAAAATATTAAAATTAAAAACACACACACACAAAAATCAAATAGATGATGCTAGATCCTAGTTGTGGTTTGGTCTGGGTGTAGAAAGTGATTTGACAGATTAGAGAAACAAAAAAAGGGGGGAGAGAAATGAAAAAAAGAAAAAAAAAGTAAATCGTTTGATAATTTGAAAAAATGAATACACTAAAGTAGACTAAAATACACAAAAGTAGAGAATATAGTAGAAAAAAATTATAGAAAATTATTTTTAATAAAAACTAAAAAGAAATATGAACTTTTTCTCTATTTAAGAAAAAAGAAAAGAAATGAAAAAGAAAAAAGATTTAAAAAAGAAAAAAAGGAAAAAAATTGTGTGAAAATTTGAAAAAGTGAATACACTGTAGCAGACTGAAATAAAATGATGGGAGTAAGATAGAATTTGAAAAAAATTACACAAAAGCAAAAAATATAGTAATAAAAATTAAATAAAAATATTTTTAAAAGAAATTGAAAGTAAAAATGAAGTTTTTCCCTTTCTGCATTCAAGAAAAAGAAAAGAAATGAAAAAGAGAAAAAAAGAAAAAGAAAAAAAAATTGAAAATTTGAAGAGGTGAGTACTGAAGTAGACTAAAATGAAATGATGGAAGTAAAGTAGAATTTGAAAAAATTTACACAAAAGTGAAAAATATAGTAATAAAAATTAAAGACATGTTTTTAATAAAAATTGAAAATGAGTTTTTTCTCTTTCTGTATTCAAGAAAAAGAAAAGAATTGTAAAAGAGAAAAAAGAAAGGAAAAAAAATTGAATAGATGAACCTAACAGATTGAAGTAGGACTGAAATTGCTTCATTTTCCCCTAGAGGTCAGTCCATGTAGCTCTTTATAGTCCATAAATTAAGCTGGCAGTGAGGTTTGTGTTTTTGAACAGCGAAGTTGGCCCAGTTGGGCAGGGTTCAGTGTAACAGCTCCGCTCTCCCCTAGATGGCGCTGCTAGCCTACTGGGGTGGATTGTTGCGGTGCTTGTTGGTGCGCATGCGCAGGAGCGGTGAAAAATGGCGCCACCCAGCCACCCAGTCTGTTTTCCCAGATCAGCAATCGCACACTGGTCCCTTCCTCTTCAGCTCTTGTCCACTCCCCGCTTTTCCACTCTCCGTGACCAGGCCCCAGGCAGTACCTCTCTCCCAAGTTTTGTCTCAGATGCGGTTGTTTTCCCCCGGCCTCTTACTTTGAAGGACTGCGGCTTTGACCCTCTCCGCCTCTCTGCCGGAGGGTCTCACCAAGCAATGGCTGAATGAGCAATAGCCGAATGTCGGCTGCACCCAGAAATGTCCGCTGGACCCTGCTGTTGCCGGTGCCCTGAGACTGTGGCCAGGTGTCAGCCGGCCCCCAAAAAATCGTGAGACAGTGTAGCCTCAAGGTTTCAGGGACCATGGAAAATTGCAACACACATCTGGCACCAGGCTTCACCCTCAACAACCTTGCTCCAGCACCAGCGAATGTGGCTGCCTTCCAGGGTCTGCTGGGACCAGGTGGCTTCAACAGTCTCTACCAAATGTTCTTCCAGCAGTGGAACCGCTTTCCCTGTGTGGCCCGAGAACCACCTGGACCCCACTCTGTTCCTGGCGATTCACCTTTCCCACCAGAGCACTGCCAGGTATCGAGATGCGGAGTTGGTTGCCAGGTATCAAGCCTTTGCACTCCCCTTGTTTACAGTTTTAATGGAATTTAAACCCTCTCCTTTCTCCTTTCTCCCTTTTTAGTTTAGTCCCTGTGGCTGTTTCCAATTTTCCACTTTCTCTCCAGGTGCTTTTGGGGAGGGATGCTTTTCCCACATGCTCCCCCCCTCCCCAGTCTCCATCCTCTCTGCCCACAAAAGGGGTTCCCTACCTTTCGAGGCTTCTTGCTCCCCAAGTTCAGCTCTTCACGTCATGTACCTGCTGAATTCTGTGGTTCAGGTTGTGCAGACTGTCATGTTAATCTTCCAAGCGGTTTTCTAGGTGCATAGGATGGTTTAGTATTGGTCTGGCTGTATTTCACGGAGGTGAGACACACAAAAAGCTTCAATGCTGTTCCGCCACCTTGCTAATGTTTGTTTATTTTTAAGAGAGAGAGAGAGACAGAGCTCCAGAGGCAGAGGAGCAGAGAGAAAAGGAGACACAGATCAAAGCAGACTCCAGGTTCTGAGCTGTCAGCACAGATCCCAACGCGGGGCTCAAACTCATGAACCGTGAGATCATGACCTGAGCTAAAGTCAGACGTTTAACCAACTGAGCCACCCAGGTGCCCCTCTACTTACTATTTTTATGGACATTTTCAAACTCAAAGAAAAACGAAGGTTGAGATAAAATGATACTTGAGCAAATCTTTAAGGAAAGCATAGGAATAACTAAAATAAGGAAATATGAACATTCCAAACAGAAAAGAACAAGTACCAAGCTCCTTGTCAGAAAAGAAGACAGTGAGCACAGGGTCCTAAAAAGAGATTAACAAGACTGGAACAAAGAAAGCAAGAGGTCATATGGCACAAGATGTGAAAGAGAAGATAATATATTTTCTTGAATCCATATTTGGAAGTTTTTAAGCGATCAGTAGCCAGTGAATGTTTAAGTAAGATAGTAATATTGCTACAACTATCTTTAAGAAATACAAATCAGATGCATTAACTTTTATCAACACTTCAGCTCTAGGAATTTATCTTAAAGCTATACCTGCATAGGTATAAAGTAATATGTATACAAGGTTATTCATTACAGCATTGCTGGTAATAACAGTAAAGTATAAACAACCCAAGTGTTCATCATTGACTGGTTAATAAACTTGGGTTGTGTCTACCCACAAGTGAAGATTATGCATTCATAATATGAACAAGAGTTTACACATAGGTAAGGAGGAATATTCCCATATAAAATCAAAAAGCGTGAAGCAGAGTAGTGGGTATAAAAAGCTCTCTTTTGAGTAAGAAAGAGACAAGGATTATGTATTTGCTTATATTTGCAAAAACGAAGCACTGGAAGAAAAATCAGAAAGTAATAAAAGGACAGGAGGGGAATGAATGGAGGAGACAAGAATGAGACTTGGAATATACCTTTTAATAGTTTATTTTACATATTTTTAAACTACACTAAAAAGCAGTTCTTAAGTGTGAAAATTTCAGAGACTGACGGTTCCAAATAAGATTAATTAGATATACTTCACTCTGTCCCACACTTTAAGCCCATCTAAAACCCTAGATACTAATTATAAAGCAAACATAGGAAGACTTTGGACAGTGGAATGAACAAAAGAAAGAGATTTGCTAGTGATCTCAGAATCCAAGAAAGAACACCTAGTTTCTTTTTTATTTTTGCCTAACACATCTAAATTCAGTACTGGATAAAACCAACAACTCAGACAACCTGATCTGTGCAAGCCAATGTGCATAGACAAAAAAAATTCCCAGTAAAGACTGCTTTCTCTAGACAAGTAAAAGGAAAGATAGCTTAGAAAGAAAATTTCAGATAATTGCTTTACTTCAGCTGTTCACCATGGGGAAAAGTTATGTGCCTCTATCAGTAAAGACTGACTTCTACGACTATTCTGCAGTAACAAAGTACCCCTCCAACTTTCCAGTGGGATGATGTCAGAGGAGGACAAGTAGAGAGCCAGGACTTTCACCACTTGTCAGTGGGTCAGCAAACACTGGCCTACCTCGTGTCAGCAGAGGCTAAGTGGAGAACCTGGACTCCAAACCTCTCGGAGTAAGAAACAGTATCCCTCTCTCTCCAGTTGCCACGCTGTTAGAGGAAATATACTAAAACTAAAGGTGAAAAAGATCCGGAATCTTATAATGCCTAGAATTCCAGAATACATTTAAAATAATAATCATAGTAATAATAATAAAAATAACACTCTGTGAGGTGATTATAGCATATGAATAAGTTAATGACAACATTAGTATAAGGGATGGCAAGGGCCATAGGAATACTCTGTTGTAAATTGCCTGCACTATATGTGAAGTGGTATGGTTATGGTGTTGTTTTAAGATAGACAAAGATTACTTAAAAAGGTGTCATATAAATAGTAGGAAATCTCTAAAAAGATTTTAAAACAAGTATAAATGATATACCAAGAGAAGGAATAAAATGTTCCTTGAAAGAGAAGGCAAAAAAAAAAAAAAAACCCACAAGGAATTGGTGGGGAAATATCAAAGGATAAACACAATGAATAGAAAAGTTACAAAAATTTAATCCAACTGTATCAGTAAGTCACCACAAATATGAATGGTCTAAAGACATCAAGTAAAAGAGATTGTGAGATAGGATTTAAAAAAAAAAAAGGTAAGAGGGAACTCTATGCTGACTATAAGAAATATACTTTAAATACAAAGATCAGAAAGGTTAAAAGCTAAGACATATAGAAAAATATACCATGCTAACACCAATCAAAAGTAAATTAAACTACATTAACTTCAGAGAAAGTACACTTCAAAACATGGAAGATTTCCAAACATTACCAGTATATTACACACTGATATAAGCAATCTACTCTCTAAGAAGACATAATAGTTCTAAATATTCATGCACCTAGAAACAGAGCTTCAAAGTATATGAGGTAAAAAACTGATAAAACCTAAAAGAGAAATAGACAAACTTGCTCTTTGTCTCTATTCCATTAGTATTGATAGATCAGGAAGGCAGATAATTGCTAAAGATGTAGATGGCCTGAACATCACTAGCAACCAACTTGAATCTATTGACATGTATGAAGGCTATCCAACAACAGAAGAGTACACATTCTCCTGAAGTGTACATGAAGCATTCACCAAAATAGAGCACAGTCTAGGCCAAAAAAACATATTTTAACGAATTTAAATGTGTAGAAATTGAAAAATATATTCTCACATTCTATCAGAAGTAGATAAGAAATCAAGTACAGAAAGATAACTGGAGTATTCATAAATATTTAGAAATTAACCAACACACTTCTTTTTTTTTTTTCAACGTTTTTATTTATTTTTGGGACAGAGAGAGACAGAGCATGAACGGGGGAGGGGCAGAGAGAGAGGGAGACACAGAATCGGAAACAGGCTCCAGGCTCTGAGCCATCAGCCCAGAGCCCGACGCGGGGCTCGAACTCACGGACCGCGAGATTGTGACCTGGCTGAAGTCGGACGCCCAACCGACTGCGCCACCCAGGCGCCCCCACACTTCTAAATAATGCATCAGTCAAATAAGTCATGAGAAATTCTGAAAATATTTTTAAGTGAAAATAAACTTGTGTGATGCAGTTAAGCAGTACTCGGAGAATACTTTATACCATTAAGTGCACAGAATAGAAAAGAAGAAAGGTCTAAAATCGGTAAATTGAGTTTCCACCTTAGGATACTAGAGAAAAGAAGCAAATGTAAGCAGGAAAAGGAAATTATGAAAATTGGAGCACACTTTACAATTGCACCAAAAACCATAAAATACCTAGGAATAAATCTAACCAAAGAGGTGAAAAATCTATACACTGAAAACTATAGAAAGCTTATGAAAGAAATTGAAGAAGACAGAAAGAAATGGAAAAAGATTCCATGCTCCTGGATAGGAAGAACAAATATTGTCAACATGTCAATACTACCCAAAGCAATCTACATATTCAATGCAGTCCCTATCAAAATAACGTCAGCATTCTTCACAGAGCTAGAACAAACAATCCTACAATTTGTATGGAACCAGCAAAGACCCCGAATAGCCAAAACAATCTTGAAAAAGAAAACCAAAGCAGGAGGCATCACAGTCTTGGACTTTAAGCTGTATTACAAAGCTGTAATCATCAAGACAGTATGATACTGGCACAAGAACAGACACTCGGGTCAATGGAACAGAATAGAGAACCCAGAAATTGACCCATAAACATATGGCCAACTAATCTTTGACAATGCAGGAAAGAATATCCAATGGAATAAAGACAGTCTCTTCAGCTAGTAGTGCTGGGAAAACTGGAGAGTGACATGCAGAAAAGTAAACCTGGACCACTTTCTTACACCATACACAAAAATAAACTCAAAATAGATGAAAGACCTAAATGTGACAGGAAACCATTAAAATCCTCGAGGAGAAAGCAGGCAAAAACCTCTTTGACCTTGACTGCAGCAACTTCTCCAGAGGCAAGGGAAACAAAAGCAAAAGTGAACTATTGGGACCTCATCAAAATAAAAAGCTTCTGCACAGTGAAGGAAACAATCAGCAAAACTAAAAGGCAACTGAAGAAGGAATGGGAGAAGATATTTGCAAATGACTATCAGACAAAGGGTTAGTATCCAAAATCTACAAAGAACTTAGCAAACTCAACACCCAAAAAACAAATAATCCAGTGAAGAAATGGGGAAAGACATGAATAGACACTTCGCCAAAGAAGACATCCAGATGGCCAATTGACACATGAAAAAATGCTCAACATCACTCATCATTAGGGGAATAGAAATCAAAACCACAATGAGATACCACCTCACACCTGTCAGAATGGCTAACATTAACAACTCAGGCAACAACAGATATTGGCGAGGAGGTGGAGAAAGAGAATCTCTTTTGCACTGCTGGTGGGAATGCAAACTGGTGCAGCCACCCTGGGAAACAGTATGGAGGTTCCTCAAAAAATTAAAAATAGAACTACCCTGTGACCCAGCAATTGCACT
This sequence comes from Lynx rufus, assembly GCF_022079265.1. Taxonomy (NCBI): domain Eukaryota; kingdom Metazoa; phylum Chordata; class Mammalia; order Carnivora; family Felidae; genus Lynx; species Lynx rufus. The sequence goes on along the minus strand of NW_025814824.1, from coordinate 30,850,874 downwards.
TCTAGGTATTTATCCACGGGATACAGGGATGCTGTTTTGAAGGGACACATGCACCCCCATGTTTATAGCAGCACTATCAACAGTAGCCAAAGTATGGAAAGAGCCCAAATGTCCATCAATGGATGAATGGATAAAGAAGAGGTGGTATATATATACAATGGAGTATTACCCGGCAGTCAAAATGAAGTCTTGCCATTTGCAATTACGTGGATGGAACTGGAGGGTATTATGCTAAGCGAAATTAGAGAAAGGCAAATATCATAGGATTTCACTCATATGAGGACTTTAAGACACAGAACAGATGAACACAAGGGCAGGGAAGAAAAAATAATATGAAAACAGGGAGGGGGCAGAACATAAGAGACACTTAAATATGGAGAACAAACAGGGTTATTGGAGGGGTTGTGGGAGGGGGATGGGCTAAATGAATAAGGGGCACTAAGGAATCTACTCGTGAAATCATTGTTGCACTATATGCTAACTAATTTGGATATAAATTAAAAAAAAGAAAAAGGAAAAAAATTAGAGCACAAATTAATAAAATTGAAAATAGGAAAATGATAGATAAAAATTATCAAAACAAGACAAATTCTTTAAGGTGTTTAAGAAATTGATTAATCTCTACCCAGGCTAACAAAGAGAAAAGAGGAAAAACAAAAGTTAACAATATCAAATATGAAAGAAGGGTCATGACTACCGATTGTACAGATGCTTAAAGTATAAGGGAATACTATGAACAGCTATAGGCCCATATATTTGATTATTTGGATGAAATAGACCAATTCTTGATACACAAACTTCCAAATGTACTCAGGAAATCTCTAACTTGAGTAGTCCTATATCTATACAAGAAATTTGATTTAGATTTTAAAACCTTTTAGAAAAGAAACACCAGACACAAGTGATTTCACCAGTGAATTCTACCAAACTTTTAAGCAATAATACCAATTCTACACAAACTTGCAGTAAAGTAAAAAGGAGGGGAACAATCCCTACCATTTTGAGTCAGTATTACTCTAATATTCAGTAAGAAAACTACAGACTAAGATTTTTCATGAACATAAATTTAAAAATCTTTTATAAATGTTAGGAAACTAAATCCAGCAATATGTAAAAGGGTAATATATCCAAAATTGTTTCATTCAAAAAAGTAAGGTTGATTCTACATTTGTAAGCTGGTCAGCGTAAATCACCACACTAACAGATAATAAGAAAGACTATATGATCATATCAGTGTGAGAATAAAAAGCATTTCATAAAATCACAAGCCATTTGCTGTAGACTGAAATGTGTCCCCTCAAAATTCATATGAAATACTAACCCTCAGTGTGGTGGTATTGGAGGTGGTGCCTCTAGGAGATCATTAGGTCATAAGGGTAGAACCATCATAGATGGTATAGTGCCCTTATAAATGAGACCCCAGAGACTTTACTCCCCCTCTCCAACATATGAGGACACAGTGAGAAGACAGCCACTTATGAAACAGGGAGCAGACCCTCACTACACACTGAGTCTACCAGCTTCTTGATCTTGAACTTCCTAGCCTCCAGAACTATGAGAAGTAAATGTTGTTTAATAACAGTCTATGGCATTTTTTGTTATAGTAGCTCAAATGGACCATGAAGAAAAAGTAACCACTGAAAAAATCAGGAATACAAAGATAATAACTTAATAAAAGATATATATGAAAAATCTAAAGCTAAAATCATATTTATTGGTTGGAGACAGAACCCATTCCCTCTAAGTTAGGGAATAAGGTAAGTTTTCATTTGTCATTACTCTTATTCAATGTCTTACTGGAAGAAAAAGGAAAAGCCTACATATTGAATAGAAAGAAGTAAAACTATCTTAGCCTCAGATGATATGATTTTCTATCTAGAACCCCTCCCCCCAAAAAAAGTTTCTGGAAATAAAAGCAAATCTAGTAACTTCACAGGATTGTAAGCCAGTTTACAAAAGTTATTGCTTTCCTGTATATCAGAAATGAACTGTCGGAACTTGACTTTTTTTTTTTTTTAAGTAACAATTGCACAAAAATAAAGGAAGTACTTAGGGATAAATCAAGCAAAATACAAGATGTATATGCAGAAAACCATAAGACATTGATAAAAGAAATCAAAGAACATTGAAATAATTGAGAGATGTTTTGTATTCATGGATTGAACAATTCAGATTAAGATGTCCATTTTTCGAGTCATCTAAGATTCAAGGTAATCTCCATCATAATCCCAGGAAGTTCTTAGTAACAAACTGATTCTAAATTTTATATGGGAAATAAAGGACCTGCCATAGCCAAAATAGCTCTAAAAAGAACAAAGTTGGAAGAATAATATTTCCCAATTTCAAGGCTTAGTATAAGCCTGTTGTAATTAAGATAATGAGATACTGGCAGAAAATACTTTTATTATTCAATGGAACAGGATGGAGAGACCAGATAGATCCACACAAATCTAATAGAATGAATTTTGACAAAAGTGATAAGTGCAAAGGCAACTCAATGGAGAAAGGATAGCCTTTTTGGGGTGCCTGGGTGGCTAGGTAGATTAAGTGTCTGATTCTTGATATGAGCTCAGGTTATGATCTCACAGTTTGTGAGACATGTGGCTCTGTGTTGACAGCATGGAGCCTGCTTGGGATTCTCTGTCTCTGTCTCTCTCTCTCTCTCTCTCTCTTTCTCTCAAAAATAAATAAATATAAATTAAAAATTTTTCAAAAGGACAGCCTTCTGTTGAGTAGTGCTGGAACAATTAGATGCCCATATACGTATATATATTTTTAGTGAACTCAAATTCAGGCTCCATATCTTACACAAAAATTGACTCAAAATGGGTTATAGACCTAAATGTAAAATGCAAAACAAAAGCTTCTAGAAGGTAAAAAGAAAATTTAGGAGCTGGGATTGTTGATGAGTTTTTACATACGAAAGAGTGATGTCAGCAAAATGGTGGAAATTATAACCTCTCATTCCCCCATAGAAACATCAAAAACCCAACCAAAAACTATCTGAACCAACTTTTTGAAACCTCTGGGCAACAGGTTTACTGTAACCAAACAAACACACAATTAAGAAAAAGCCATCTTCAAAATGGTAGGAAGGTCTTAGTGTTTTTACTTGATCCTACCTCTCCCCAATGTAGTGGTGGTCAGGCAGCAGCCCAGTTCACAGGCCCTCCCTCAGATCAGAGGGAGAACGCACCTTATTTTTAAATTGTTAGCTAGCTGCTCTGACCTGTATGGAGGATACCTGGAGGACTGACTCAAGGTGCTTATCTATTTCACATAATAATGCAGGCAGGAAAAGCAACCGAGTCTTGCTCTTAAAAGGCTGAAGGTGGACTACAAGTCCACACATGCCTGGGGTAACAGATTATGAGTAGAAATACACAATAGTATATTTCTCCCCCCAAAGGAAAAACTGGGCCAATACTCTTAAAAATTAGGACATGCAGAAAATATAGGAAAAAGAGGAGGGAGGAAGATGGTGGCGTAGGAGGACGCGGGGCTCCCCGCGTCCTGTGGATCACTTAGATTCCACCCACACCTGCCTAAATAACCCAGAAAACTGCCAGAAGACTAGCAGAACGGATTCTATGCAGCCAAGCATAGACAAGAGGCCCACGGAAGAGGGTAGGAAGGGCAGAGAGGCGGTGCGCGCTATACGGACTGGCAAGAGGGAGCTGGGGTGGAGGGGCAGCCCGCTGGCAAAGTAAAGCAGAGCCCCCAAGTCTGGCTTGCAAAAGCCAAGGGGCCAGACGGAGTGTGTTCTGACAGCAAGTGGGACTTAACATCTGGGAGGTTGTAAGTTAACAGCTCTGCTCGGAGAACGGGAGGGAGAGTTGTTAAGCCCCCGACGACAGAGCTCAGCTTGGCGGGGAACAAAGGCGCTTGCCAGCACCACGTCCCTTGCACATCCCCCAGCCAAAATCCCAAAGGGAACTAGTTCCTGTCAGGGAACTTGCTTGCACCCTGCAAACACCCAACACTGTGCTTCTGTGGATCCATCCCTCCGGCGGGTCTGACTCCCTTCTGGTGCCGCAGGGTGCCTCCAGAAGCGGATCTCCAAAGGAAAAGCGAGCTGAGCCTGCCCCTCCCACCCCTGTGCACCTTGCTGATCCACCCCAGCTAATACACCAGATCCCCAGCATTACAAGCCTGGCAGTGTGCAAATACCCCAGACAGGGAGGGGCCACACCACCCCACAGTGAATCCCACCCCTAGGAGAGGGGAAGAGAAGGTACACACCAGTCAGACTGTGGCCCCAGCGGTGGGCTGGGGGCAGACATCAGATCTGACTGAGGCCCTGCCCACCAACGCAAGTTATTCAAGACAGCACAGGGGAAGTGCCCTGCAGTTCCGCACCACTCCAGGGACTATCAAAAATGACCAAACGGAAGAATTCCCTTCAAAAGAAACTCCAGGAAGTAGCGACAGCTAACAAACTGATCAAATACGATTTAAACAATATAACAGAAAGTGAATTTAAAATAATAGTCATAAAATTAATCGCTGGGCTTGAAAACAGTATAGAGGACAGCAGAGAATCTATTGCTACAGAGATCAAGGGACTAAGGAACAGTCAGAAGGAGCTAAAAAATGCTATAAACGAGCTGCAAAATAAAATGGAAATGACCACAGCTTGGATTGAAAAAGCAGAGGAGAGAATAGGTGAACTAGAAGATAAAGTTATGGAAAAATAAGAAGCTGAGCAAAAGAGAGATAAAAATCCAGGAGTATGAAGGGAAAATTAAGAGAACTAAGTGATGCACTAAGAGAAATAATCTACGCATAATTGGTATTCCAGAGGAGGAAGAGAGAGGGAAAGGTGCTGAAGGTGTACTTGAAGAAATCATAGCTGAGAACTTCCCTGATCTGGGGAAGGAAAAAGACATTGAAATCCAAGAGGCACAGAGAACTCCCTTCAGACGTAACTTGAATCGATCTTCTGCGCGACATATCATAGTGAAACTGGCAAAATACAAGGATAAAGAGAGAATTCTGAAGCAGCTAGGGATAAACGTGCTTTAACATATAAAGGGAGACCGATAAGACTCGTGACGGATCTGTCTACTGAAACTTGGCAGGCCAGAAAGGAATGGCAGGAAATCTTCAATGTGATGAACAGAAAAAATATGCAGCTGAGAATCCTGTATCCAGCAAGTCTGTCATTTAGAATATAAGGAGAGATAAAGGTCTTCCCAAACAAACAAAAACTGAAGGAATTTGTCACCACCAAACCAGCCCTAGAGGAGATCCTAAGGGGGATCCTGTGAGACAAAGTACCAGAGACATCGCTATGAGCATGAAACCTACAGACATCACAATGACTCTAAACCCATATCTTTCAATAATAACACTGAATGTAAATGGACTAAATGCTTCAACCAAAAGACATAGGGTATCAGAATGATAAAAAAACAAGACGCATCTATTTGCTGTCTACAAGAGACTCATTTTAGACCTGAGGACACTTTCAGATTGAGAGTGAGGGGATGGAGAACTATTTATCATGCTACTGGAAGTCAAAAGAAAGCTGGAGTAGCCATACTTATATCAGACAAACTAGACTTTAAAGGCTGTAAAAAGAGATGAACTAATAATTTTAAATGTCTATGTGCCGAATACAGGAGCCCCCAAATTTATAAAACAATTACTCACAAATATAAGCAACCTTACTGATAAGAATGTGGTAATTGCAGGGGACTTTAATACCTCACTTACAACCATGGATAGATCATCTAGACACATGGTCAATAAAGAAACAAGGGCCCTGAATGAGACACTGGATCAGATGGACTTGACGGATATATTTAGAACTCTGCATCCCAAAGCAACAGAATATACTTTCTTCTAGAGTGCACATGGAACCTTCTCCAGCACAGATCACATACTGGGTCACAAAACAGCCCTTCATAAGTATACAAGAATTGAGATCATACCATGCATAATTTTGGACCACAATGCTCTGAAGCTTGAAATCAACCACAGGAAAAAGTCTGGAAAACCTCCAAAAGCATGGAGGTTAAAGAACACCGTACTAAAGAATGAATGGGTCAAACAGGCAATTAGAGAAGAAATTAAAAAATATATGGAAACAAACGAAAATGAAAATACAACAATCCAAACGCTTTGGGATGCAGTGAAGGCAGTCCTGAGAGGAAAATACATTGCAATCCACGCCTATCTCAAGAAACAAGAAAAATCCCAAATGCAAACAGCACACCTAAAGGAAATAGAAGCAGAACAGCAAAGACACCCCAAACCCAGCAGAAGAAGAGAAATAATGAAGATCAGAGCAGAAATAAACAATATAGATTCTAAAAAACCTGCAGAGCAGATCAACGAAACCAAGAGTTGGTTTTTTGAAAAAATAAACAAAATTGATAAACCTCTAGCCAGGCTTCTCAAAAAGAAAAGGGAGATGACCCAAATAGATAAAATCATGAATGAAAATGGAATTATTACAACCAGTCCCTCAGAGATACAAACAATTATGAGTGAATACTATGAAAAATTATAGGCCGACAAACTGGACAGCCTGGAAGAAATGGACAAATTCCTAAACACCCACACACTTCCAAAACTCTAACAGGAGGAGATAGAAAGCTTGAACAGGCCCATAACCAGCGAAGAAATTTTATCAGTTATCAAAAATCTCCCAACAAATAAGAGTCCAGGACCACATGGCTTCCCAGGGGAATTCTACCAGACATTTAAAGCAGAGATAATACCTATCCTTCTCAAGCTATTCCAAAAAATAGAAAGGGAAGGAAAACTTCCAGACTCATTCTATGAAGCCAGCATTACTTTGATTCCTAAACCAGACAGAGACCCAGTAAAAAAAAGAACTACAGGCCAATATCCCTGATGAATATGGATGCAAAAATTCTCAATAAGATACTAGCAAATTGAATTCAACAGCATATAAAAAGAATTATTCACCATGATCAAGTGGGATTCATTCCTGGGATGCAGGGCTGGTTCAACATTCGCAAAACAATCAACGTGATACATCACATTAATAAAAGAAAAGATAAGAACCATATGATCCTGTCAATCAATGCAGAAAAAGCATTTGACAAAATTCAGCATCCTTTCTTAATAAAAACCCTCGAGAAAGTTGGGATAGAAGGAACATACTTAAAGATCATAAAAGCCATTTATGAAAAGCCCACAGCTAACATCATCCTAAATGGGGAAAAACTGAGAGCTTTTTCCCTGAGATCAGGAACATGACAGGGATGCCCACTCTCACCGCTGTTGTTTAACATAGTGTTGGAAGTTCTAGCATCAGCAATCAGACAACAAAAGGAAATCAAAGGCATCAAAATTGGCAAAGATGAAGTCAAGCTTTCACTTTTTGCAGATGACATGATATTATACATGGAAAATCTGATAGACTCCACCAAAAGTCTGCTAGAACTGATACATGAATTCAGCAAAGTCGCAGGATACAAAACCAATGTACAGAAAGCAGTTTCATTCTTATACACTAACAATGAAGCAACAGGAAGACAAATAAAGAAACTGATCCTATTCACAGTTGCACCAAGAAGCATAAAATACCTAGGAATAAATCTAACCAAAGATGTAAAAGATCTGTATGCTGAAAACTATAGAAAGCTTATGAAGGAAACTGAAGAAGGTATAAAGAAATGGAAAGACATTCCCTGCTCATGGATTGGAAGAATAAATATTGTTAAAATGTGAATACTACCCAAGGCTATCTACACATTCAATGCAATCCCAATCAAAATTACACCAGCATTCTTCTCGAAGGTAGAACAAGCAATCCTAAAATCTGTATGGAACCACAAAAGGCCCCGAATAGCCAAAGTAATTTTGAAGAAGACCAAAGCAGGAGGCATCACAATCCCAGACTTTAGCCTCTACTACAAAGCTGTCATCATCAAGACAGCATGGTATTGGCACAAAAACAGACACATGAAATAGACCAATGGAAAAAACAGACCAATGGAATAGAATAGAAACCCCAGAACTAGACCCACAAAAGTATGGCCAACTCATCTTTGACAAAACAGGAAAGAATATTCAATGGAAAAAAGACAGTCTCTTTAACAAATGGTGCTGGGAGAACTGGACAGCAACATGCAGGAGGTTGAAACTAGATAACTTTCTTACACCATTCACAAAAATAAACTCAAAATGGATAAAGGACCTGAATGTGAGACAGGAAACCATCAAAACCCTAGAGGAGAAAGCAGGAAAAGACCTCTCTGACCTCAGCTGCAGCAATTTCTTACTTGACACATCCCCAATGGCAATGGAATTAAAAACAAAAATGAACTATTGGGACCTCATGAAGATAAAAAGCTTCTGCACAGCAAAGGAAACAACCAACAAAACTAAAAGGCAACCAACAGAATGGGAAAAGATATTTGCAACTGACATATTGGACAAAGGGCTAGTATCCAAAATCTATAAAGAGCTCGCCAAACTCCACACCTGAAAAACAAATAACCCAGTGAAGAAATGGGCAGAAAACATGAATAGACACTTCTCTAAAGAAGACCTCCAGATGACCAACAGGTACATGAAAAGATGTTCAATGCCTCTCCTCATCAGGGAAATATAAATCAAAACCACACCCAGATATCACCTCACGCCAGTCAGAGTGGCCAAAATGAACAAATCAGGAGACTATAGATGCTGGAAAGGATGTGGAGAAATGGGAACCCTCTTGCACTGTTGGTGGGAATGCAAACTGGTGCAGCCTCTCTGGAACACAGTGTGGAGGTTCCTCAAAAGATTAAAAATAGACCGACCCTATGACCCAGCAGTAGCACTGCTAGGAATTTACCCAAGGGATACAGGAGTGCTGATACATAGGGGCACTCTCAACAATAGCCAAATTATGGAAAGAGCCTAAATGTCCATCAACTGATGAATGGATAAAGAAATTGTGGTTTGTATACACAATGGAGTACTACGTGGCAATGAGAAAGAATGAAATATGGCCCTTTGTAGCAACATGGATGGAACTGAAGAGTGTTGTGCTAAGTGAAATAAGCCATACAGAGAAAGACAGATACCATATGTTTTCACTCTTATGTGGATCCTGAGAAACTTAACAGAAACCCATGGGGGAAGGGAAGGGAAAAAAAAAAAAAAGGTTAGAGTGGGAGACAGCCAAAGCATAAGAGACTCTTAAAAACTGAGAACAAACTGAGGGTTGATGGGGGGTGGGAGGGAGGGGAGGGTAGGTGATGGGTATTGAAGAGGGCATCTTTTGGGATGAGCACTGGGTGTTGTATGGAAACTAATTTGACAATAAATTTCATATATAAAAAAAAATTAGGACACGCAAAAGTAGCTGAGAACATGGGGAAATTTAGAAAGCCATATGCATGCTTAAGCAAGACACATACTCAGAAAAGATCTAAGATCTTAAGCTTTCTCCTAGGGCTGATTTCTAGGCTCATAGAAAACCTAAATAAGCAGTAAGGGAGTACCCCAGAATAGAGCCAATTTGCAAAGACTAGAGAGGCAGGTTTTCTCTTTTTTTGCATTGTTTTTTTAGTTTTTTTGTTTGTTTTAGTTCCTAACATTCAAGGAAATTGTGTAAAAACATATTAGTCTGAGTATAACTAAAGGAACAGCCTTCAGTAATCGTGTACTACAAGCAGTTAACATCACAAAAATAATTTGGAAAAGTCTCAAACAGACTGCTCTATCCTCCAATAATTTAAAAAAATAGCAAGCCCTGACAAAGGGGGAGAATCTGATTTACAGAGTTACCACATTAAGAATTAAATGCCCAGTTTTTAGCAAAAAAAGAATGAAGAAAAAAATATGAAGAAACAAGAAAACAATGACTTCATTTAAAGGAACAGAATGCACCTACAGAAACTGTGTCTGAAGAATCGAGATAGTAGACTTACCAGACACATGCTTTAAAATAATTATCTTAAATATGACCAAAGAGCTAAGTGAAAACATGGAAAAAGAACTAAAGGACATCAGGAAAACAATATTTGAATAAACTTAGAATACCAACAAAGAAATGGAAATAATAAAAAGGAACCAAACAAATTCTGCAGTTTAAAAGTGTAATATCTGAAATGAAAAACTGACTAGGGAACTTCAACAGCAGATATCAGCAGGAAGAAAGAAGAATTAGTGAACTTGAATATAGGACAATTGAAATTACTGAATCTGAGAAGCACAAAGGAAAAAGAATGAAAAAAACATGAGCAGAGACTAAGGGACTTGTGGGACACTATCAATAAAGAAAAATAACAAAAATTGGGGCACTTGGGTGGCTCAGTCAGTTAAGCGTCCAACTTCAGCTCAGGTCATGATTTTGCAATCCATGAATTCGAGCCCCACATCAGGCTCTGTGCTGACAGCTCGGAATCTAAAGCCTGCTTCAGATTCTGTGTCTCCCTTTCTCTCTGCCCTCTGCCGCTCGCACTCTGTCTCTCCCTCTCTCTCAGAAATAAACATTTTTTAAAAATTAAAAGAAAAAAGTAACAAATGTATAATGGGAATCCCAAAAGGAGATGAGAAAAAGGAAGATATTTAAGGAAATAATGGCCAAAAACTCTTCTAGATTTTATTACAGACCTGTATCTACAAATCGAACAACCTCAATGAACTCCAGGGAGGATAATTCCAAAGAGACCCAACCTGAGGCACATAATCTGTGAAAAGACAATCTTGAAAGCAGTGAGAGAAGTGACTCATCACTACAAGGAATCTTCAACACAGTATTAGCTAATTTCTTCCCAGAAACATTGGAGAAGAAAAGGCAGTAGGATGGTGTATGCAAAGTGCTAAAAGAAATAAACTATTAAGTGACAGTTCTGTATCCATAAAACTAGGAAGAGATTAAGACATTCCCAGATAAGCAAAATCTGAGGGTGTTCATTACTACTGGAGCTACCCTATGAGAAATGCTAAAGGGAGTACTTAACGTTGAATTGAAAAGATGCTAGCTAGTTACTTTAAGTCATATGAAGATGTAAAGATCTCCAGTGAACAAAATATATGGACAAATATATAAACCTGTATTATCTTAAGTTTGGTTTATAGCTCTACTTTTGACTTTCTACCAAGTTTAATAGACACAAGCATAATAATTATAAATTTATGTTATTTGGATTTATGATAAATACAGATGTAATTTGTAACATCAGTAACCTAAAGGTAGGATTGAACTGTAGAGGTTTTTTAATGTGACTGTAGTTAAGTTGATATAAATTTAAATTAGATTGTTGCAATCTTATATTTAACCTCTTTGATAACCACAAAGAAAATATCTACAGAATATACACAAATAGAAATGAGAAGAGAATCAAAATGTATCAGCACCAAAACAAAAAATCAACCTATGGTGGCAGTAATGGAGAAAATGAGGGCAAAGTAGCTATGATACTTATAGAAGCCAATAGCAAAATGGCTCAATTAAATCATTCTTTGTCAGTAAATATTTTTTTTTCAACGTTTATTTATTTTTGGGACAGAGAGAGACAGAGCATGAACGGGGGAGGGTCAGAGAGAGAGGGAGACACAGAATCGGAAACAGGCTCCAGGCTCCGAGCCATCAGCCCAGAGCCTGACGCGGGGCTCGAACTCACGGACCGCGAGATCGTGACCTGGCTGAAGTCGGACGCTTAACCGACTGCGCCACCCAGGCACCCCTGTCAGTAAATACTTTAAATGAAAGTATTTAAAAAGTAAGAGATTGGGAGAATGAATTTTTTAAAAATGAGAAAACTGTGCTGTCTATAGGAGACAATTTAGACCTAAAGACACAAGTTGAAAATGAAAGATGGAAAAAGATATACTATCCAAATAGTAACCAAAAGAGAGTAGAGGCTGTACTAATATCAGACAAAATAGACTTTAAGTCAGAAACTGTTATGAGACAAAGAATATTATATGTTGATAAAAGGGTCAGTTCACCAAGAAGACATAACAGCTGTTACATATATGCACCAAACATCAGAGACCCCAAATATATAAGCAAACGTGAACAGAATTGAAAGCAGAAATACACAGTTGTACAGGAATAAACACTTTAATACTCCACTTTCAATATTGCACTGAGCAACCAAAGAAAAACAGGACTTGAACTACACAAGAAACCAATTGAACTGTACAAACATATAGAAGATTCCAGTCAAGGGACTCCTGGGTGGCTCAGTTGGTTAAGCATCTGACTCTTGTCATGACTCAGGTCATGATCTCATGATCATGAGATCAAGCCCCATGTCAGGCTCTGCACTAAACTGGAGCCTGCTTGGTATTTGCTCTCTCCCTCTTTCTTTGCCCCTCCCTTCCCCCATTGGTACATGCACACACTCTCAAATTTAAAAAAGTAAAATAATTTAATTAAAAAACAAAGATTCCAGTCAAATGTAATACACTATGTATTTCTCATATGTACATAGTTCATTCTTCAGAATAGACCAAAAATAAAAAGTCTTAATACAATTTATTTTATTTTTATTTTAGAAAGAATAGGGGAGAAGATCAGAGGGAGAGAATTTCAAACAGGTTCCATGCTCAGCATGGAGCCCAACACAGGGCTCAATCCCATGACTTTGGGATCATGACATGAGCTGAAATCAAGACTTGGATGCACAACTGACTGAGCCACCCAGGCACCCCAAGTCTTGATACATTTTAAAGATTGAAATCGTATGCAGTATCTGTTCTAATCACAATTAATGAAAATACAGAATCAATGACCATGGAAAATGAATGTCACAAATAAATGGAAAATAAATATCACACTTTTTTTTGTTTTTCCAATTTTTATTTAAATTCTAGATGGTTAATATACAGTGCAATATTGGTTTCAGGAGTAGAATTCAGTGATTCATCACATACGACACCCAGTGCTCATCATAACTAGAGCCCTCCTTAATACCCATCACCCAGGGGTACCTGGGTAGCTCAGTTGGTTAAGCGTCCAGCCCCTGATTTTGGCTCAGGTAATGATCTCACTGTTGTGAGAGCGAGTCCCACAGGAGGCTCTGCACTGAGCATGGACCCTGCTTGGTATTCTGTCTCTCTCCCTCTCTACCCCTCCACTATGTACACACATGCTTGCTCTCTCTCGCTCTCTTTCTCTCTTTCAAAATAAATAAATAAAAACAAATACCCATTTCCCAGCTAGTCCATTACCTACCCACCTTCCTCCATCAACCCTCAGTTAATTCTTTATCATTAAGAGTCTCTTATGGTTTATTTCCCTCTCTTTTCCCCCCTTCTATATGTTGATCTGTTTTGTTTTTTAAATTTCACATGAGTAAAATCATAATTCTCCAACTTATTTCACTTAGTATAATGCACTCTAGCTCCATTCATGTCATTGCAAATGGCAAGATTTCTTTTTCTTTTTTGATGGTTGAGTAATACTCCATTGTATATATACCACATCTTCTTTATCCATTCATCAATCAGTGGGCATTTGGGCCCTTTCCATGTTTTGGCTATTGTTGATAATGCTGCTATAAACATTGGGGTGCATGTACCCTCTGTATTTTTGTATCCCTGGGTAAATACCTAGTAGTGTAATTGCTGGGTTGTAGGGTAGTTCTGTTTTCTGTTTTTTGAGAAAACTCTGCTGTTCAGTGTGGCTGCACTCTGAGTTTGCATTCCCACCAACAGTGCAAGAGGGTTGCCTTTTCTCCACATCCTCACCAATACCTGTTGTTTCTTATGTAGTTAATTTTAGCCATTCTGACAGGTGTGACATGGTGTCTCATCTTGGTTTTGATTTGTATTTGTCTGATGATGAGTGATGTTGAGCATGTTTTCATGTGTCTGTTAAAAATCTGGATGTCTTGGGGCGCCTGGGTGGCGCAGTCGGTTGGGCGTCCGACTTCAGCCAGGTCACGATCTCGCGGTCCGTGAGTTCGAGCCCCGCGTCGGGCTCTGGGCTGATGGCTCAGAGCCTGGAGCCTGTTTCCGATTCTGTGTCTCCCTCTCTCTCTGCCCCTCCCCCGTTCATGCTCTGTCTCTCTCTGTCCCAAAAATAAATAAACGTTGAAAAAAAAAATTAAAAAAAAAAAAATCTGGATGTCTTCTTTGGAAAAATGTCTATTCATGTCTTCTGCCCATTTCTTCACTGGGTTATTTGTTCTTTGGGTGTTGAGTTTGATAAGCTCTTTACAGATTTTGAATACTAACCCTTTATCAAATTTGTCATGTGGAAATATCTTCTCCCATTCTGTAGGTTGCCTTTTAGTCTGGTTGATTGTTTCCTTCACTGTGCAGAAGCTCTTTAACTTGAGGAAGTCCCAATAGTTCAGTTTTGCTTTTGTTTCCCTTGCCTCTGGAGAGACATGTCTAGTAAGAAGTTGTTCCAATGGAGGTCAAAGCGATTGCTGCCTGTGTTCTCCTGTAGGATTTTGATGGTTTCCTGTCTCACATTTAGGTCTTTAATCCATTTTGAATTTATTTTAGTGTATGGTATAAAGAAGCGGTCCAGTTTCAAGCTTCTGCATGATGCTATCTAGTTATCCCAATGTCACTTGTTGAAGAGACTGTCTTTTTTCCATTGGATGTTCTTTGCTGCTGTGTTAAAGATTAGTTGACCATATAGTTGTGGGTCCGTTTCTGGGTTTTCTGTGTCTGTTTTTGTGCCAATACAATACTGTCTTGATGATTATGCCTTTATAATATAGCTTGAAAGCCAGAATTGTTACAGATTTTAGAATTGTTCTAGTTCTGTGAGAAATGCTGGTGGTATTTTGATAGTGATAGCATTACATGTATCGATTCCTTTGGGTAGTATAGACATTTTAACAGTGTTCTTCCAATCCATCCAATGGAATGCTTTTCCATTTCTTTGTGTCCCCTTCAGTTTCTGTCATAAGTGTTCTATAGTTTAGAGTACAGATCTTTTATCTCTTTGGTTAGATTTATTCCTAGGTGTCTGTTTTTTGTGCAATTGCAAGTGGGATCAATTCCTTGATTTCTTTTTCTGCTGCTTCATTAATGGTGTATAGAAATGCAATCAATTTCTGTACATTGATTTTATATCTTGTCACTTTGCTGAATTCATGTATTAGTTCTGCAATTTTTTGATAGAGTGTTTCTGGTTTCCTACATAGAGTATCGTGTTGTCTGCAAATAGCGAAAGTTTGACTTCTTCCTTGCCAGTTTGGATGCCTTTTATTTCTTATTGTTTGCTGAGGGAGTCTAAGACTTCCAATACTATGTTAAATAGTCATGGTGAGAGTGGACATCTTTGTCCTTTTCCTGAGTATAGGGAAAAAAGAAAGAGAAGAAAGGCAAAAGAAAGGCTCTCTGTTTTTCCCCATTAAGGAAGATATTAGCTGTATTTCATATATGGCCTTTATGATATTGAGGTATGTTCCATCTATCCCTGCGTTGTTGAGGGTTTCTATCAAGAATGGATGTTGTATTTTATCAGATGCTTTTTCTGGATCTGTTGAGAGGATTGTATGGTTCTTATCCTTTCTTTCATTAATGTGATATATCATGTTGATTGATTTGTAGATATTGAACCAACACTGCAGCCCAGGAATAAATCTGACTTGATCATCGTGAATAATTCTTTTCATGTACTGTTGGATTCAATTTTCTAATATCTTGTTAAGAACTTTTCCATCCATGTTCATCAGGAATATTGACCTGTAACTCTCCTTCTTAGTGGAGTTTTTGTCTGGTTTTGGAATCAAGGTGATGCTGGCCTCAAGGTGATGCTGGCCTCATGAGTCTGGAAGTTTTCCTTCCATTTCTTTCTTTTTTTTTTTTTGTAACAGCTTCAAAAGAATAGGTGTTAACTCTCTTTAAATGTTTGGTAGAGGGATGCCTGGGTTGCTCAGTCAGTCAAGCCTCGGATTCTTGATTTCGATTCAGGTCATGATCTCACAGTTTGTGGGTTTGAGCCCCATGTTGGGCTGTCACTGACAGTGCGGATCCTGCTTGGGATTCTCTCTCTGTCTCTCTCTCTCTCTCTCTTCTCATCCCCTTCCTCCCTCTGTCTCTCTCTCTCTCTTCTCATCCCCTTCCTCCTCCCCCTCCTCTCCTTCCTCTTCCTCTGCTTGTGCACGCGCTCTCTCTCTCTCTCTCAAAAAATAAACTTTTAAAAATAAATAAAAAATATAAATGTTTGGTAGAATGCCCCTGGAAATCCATCTGGCCCTGGACTCTTGTTTGGAGATTTTTTTTTTTTTAACGTTTATTTTTGAGACAGAAAGAGACAGAGCATGAACGGGGGAGGGTCAGAGAGAGGGAGACACAATCTGAAACAGGATCCAGGCTCTGAGCTGTCAGCACAGAACCCAACACGGGGCTCGAACTCACGGACTGCGAGATCGTGACCTGAGCCGAAGTCGGCCGCCTAACCGACTAAGCCACCCAGGCGCCCCTTGTTTGGAGATTTTTTATTACTGATTCAATTTCTTCAATGGTTATAGGTCTATTCAAATTTTCTTTTTTTTAAATGTTTTTTATTTAGTTTTTGAGAGAGAGAACGTAAGCAGGGGACGGGCAGCGAGAGAAGGGGACAGAGGATCTGAAGTGGGCTCTGCGTTGACAGGTTGACTGCAGCAAGCCTGATGTGTGGCTTGAACTCATGAATGATGAGATCATGACCTGAGCTGACGTTAGACAGTCAACAAACTGAGTCACCCAGGCACCCTAGGTCTGTTTAAATTTTTAATTTCTTCCTGTTTCAGTTTTGGTAGTTTGTATGTTTCTAGGAATTTGTCCGTTTCTTCCAGATTGCCCAATTTGTTGGCATATAATTGCTTATAATACTCTCTTATTGTTTGTTTTTCTGTGGTGTTAGTTGTTATCTCTTCTCTTTCATTCATGATTTTATTTACTTGGGTCCTTTCCTTTTTCTTTTTGATAAATCTGGTTAGGGGTTATCAATTTTGTTAATTCTTTCAAAGCATCTGCTCCTAGTTTTGTTGATCTATTGTACTGTTTTGTTTTGTTTTTTCCCAATATCATTGATTTCTGCTCTAATCTTTATTATTTCCCTTCTTCTGCTGTTTTGGGGCTTTATTTGATGTTCTTTTTCCAGGTCCTTTAGGTGTAAGGATAGGTTGTGTATTTGAGCCATTTCTTCCTTCTTTAGGAAGGCCTGGATTGCTATATATTTCTGTCTTATGACCACCTTTGTTGCACCCCTGAGGTTTTGGACTGTTGTGTTTTCATTTTTACTGGCTTCCATGTAGTTTTTAATTTCCTCTTTAATTTCTTTGTTAACCCATTCATTCTTTAATGATATTCTTTAATCTCCAAGAATTAGTGGTCTTTCCAAATTTTTTCTTATTGTTGACTTTAAGTTTCATAGTGGTGTGGTCTGAAAATATGCATGGTGTGATATTATTCTTTTTGTACTTGTTGAGGGCTGATTTGTGACCCAGTATGTGATCTATTCTGGAGAATGTTCCATGTGCACTCAAGAGGAATGTGTATCCTGCTGCTTTAGGATGGTATATTTTGAATATATCTGTTAAGGCTGGTCCAGTGTGTCATTCAATGCCATTGTTTCCTTATTGATTTTCTGCTTAGATGATCTGTCTATTGCTACAGGTGGGGTGTTGAATGCTATTATTATTACAAATGAGTTTCGTTATGTTAACCATAAATATAAACTCATTTGTGGTATTATTACCACAAATTTATTTATATATTTGGGTGCTTTCAAGTTGGGGGCATAAATATTTACAGTTGTTAGATCTCGGTACATAAACCCCTTAATTATGATATAATGCCCTTCTTCATCTCTCGTTACAGTCTATTTTAATATCTATTTTGTCTGATGTAAGTATGGCTACTCTGGCTTTCTTTTGACATCCATTAGCAAGATAGATGCTTCTCCATCCCCTTTCAATCTGCAGGTGTCTTTATATCTAAAATGAGTCTCTTGTAGGCAATGTATAGATGGGTCTTATTTTCTTATCCATTATGATACTCTATGTCTTTTGATTGGAGCATTTAGTCCATTTACCTTTGGAGTGATTATTGAAAGATAGGAAGTTAGTGCCATTGTGCTCTCTGTACAGTTGGTCTTTCTGGTGATGTTCTTGGTCCTTTCTAGTCTTTGTTGCTTTTGGTCTGTTATGTTTTATTTTGTTTTTTTCTCCACTCAGAGTCCCCCTTAAAATTTCTTGCAAGGCTGGTTTAGTGGTCATAAACTCCTTTAGTTTTTGTTTGTCTGGGAAACTAGCTCTCCTTCTATTTTGAATGACAGTCTGCTGGATAAAGAATTCTTATGCATATTTTTCCAATTCAGCATGTTGAATATATCCTGCCACTCCCTTCTTGCCTGCCAAGTTTCTGTGAACAAGACTTTCTTTTTATTATGTTTTCATGGTACTTTTTTTTGTTTCTTTTACTTACAGTTTATTTTACTTTGTTCCTTTTAATTTGTTCCTTTTACTTATAATTTATATGTGTCTTTAATGTGAATTTCTTGTATACATCATATATTTGGGTCTGGCTTTTATATCATATCTGTTAATCTCTGCCTTTAATTGTAATGATTAGACCATTTATGTCTAACATTAAATGTACCATATGGCTATTTGCTAGCTATTTTTGCAATTTTTTTTCATTTTTCTGCTTTTGCTGCTTTTTTGGATTAATTGTATATTTTGAATGATTTATTACATCTAGATTAGTGGTTTATTAGCTGTGCCTTTCTTCTGTGGATATGTGGTTGCTTTAGCACTTACAGCATACATCGGTAACTTACCACAATCTACTTCAAATAATTTTTTCACTTCATTTATGAGAATTTTGTAGTTTTCCATTTTTTACCTGCTACTTTTTATGCTATTGTCATTGTATATTTTACATATACATACATATGTATAACATATATTATAAACCTTACAGTGTGTTATTTTAAAAGATAATTTACCTTTTTTTTTTAAAAAAGCATTCTGAAAATAATAAAAGTATATTTTATATATCATCATGTTTCCAGGTTATGGTGCTCTGCATTTCTGTGTATAAATCCAGATTTCTACCTGATAGCAGTTTTCTTCAGTCTGAGCATTTCTTTTAACTTCTCCTGTAATATATGTCAGTTGGTAATAAATTCAGCTTTAACTGAAAATGTGTTGTATTTGCTAAATATAGAATTAAAGGTTGACTTTTTTCCTTCAGTACTTTAAAATTGTCACTTCATTGTTTTCTGGCTATATAATTTCTGACAAGAAGTAGGCATTCATCTTTATTTTTGTTCCTCTATATGTATTGTACCTTTCCCAGTCTACTTAAGATTTTCTTTTCATGGAATGAGATCTGGCCATTTGCAATAACATGGATGCACCTAGAGGGCATAATATTAAGTGAAATAAGTCAGCCAGAGAAAGACAAATACCATATGATTTCATTCCTTTTGGAATTTAAGAAACAAAACAAATGAACAAATGAACCAAAAAAGGGCCAAACAAAAAGAGCAGACTCTTAAATACAAAGAACAAACTGGTAGTTGCCAGAGGGGAAGTCAGTGGGGGGAATGATGAAATTGATAAAGGGGATGCAAAGTAAATTTATCTTGTTGAGCACTGAGTAACATATAGAATTGGTGAATGATTATATTGTACACGTGAAACTAATATAAAACTATGTTAATTATATTTTTAAAAAAAGATTTTCTGTTGATATTATCAGCAGTTTTTAGCAGTGTGATTATAGTGTACCTTGGTGTGGGTTTCTTCATCTTTCTGCTCCTTAATTCATTTAGCTTTTTGGATCTAAGGGTTTGTACACATTATCAAAATTTGAACATTTGCCCATTATTACTTCAAATGTTTTTATCTTTCTTTTTTTCTTCTGAAATTTTTATTGTACCTGTGTTAAACTACTTGATATCATCACACAGGTCACAGATAACTAATTCTGTTTATTATTTTCTAGTCTTTATTCACTGGGTTTCTTCTTTCATAGTTTTTTTGTTGCTGTTGTTTTTTGGGGTTTTGGGGTTGTTTTTGTTTTTGTTTTGCTATGCCTTAAAGTATCCATTATGTTATTTATCATTCCTTATGTGGTATCTATTCTCTTCTTAATCCCATTTAGTGTTTTCTTGTTTGTTGTTTGGTTGGTTGGTTTTCTCATTTCAGATATTTTTTATATTTAGGATTTTAGTTTGGAAATTTTTAAGTAAGTTCTCTTTTGTTCTCATCATGTTTATGTTTTTCTTTCTCTTCTTGAACAAATGGTGTATATTTGCAGTTTTAAATGGCCTTGATTATTTTATCATGTGTTATTTCTTACTCTGTTGCTACTGATTGATTTTCTCCTCAATAAGAGTTGTATATCCTTACTTCTATTCATAACTCGTAATTTGTTATTGGCCGCTGGGTGTTGTGAACTTTATATTGTTAGTTTCTAGTTTTGTTGTATTATTTTAAATCTTTTGAGGCGTTTTCTGATGTATACTTAAGTTACTTGGAATTAATTTGATCACTTCAAGGCTTGTTTTAAGCTTTGTTACATTAGATTCAGAGCTCACTTTAGGACTAATTGGCTCCTCTTTTAAGCAAAAGACAATTTTCTGGTATTCTTCCCAATTGGCCTTGAAGTAGGAGATTTTTCTACCCTGCCTGGTGCAGCAGAAACTTCCTACATTTGTTTATGCTTTGATGATTTTTTCAGCCTACTCTGATTCACTGGTCTTTCCCCAGCCTTAAGTATCTCTTACATACTTGCACAAGTTAGGAGACTCTTCTGCAAATCTCTAAGACTGTATATCACTATACCTTTTTCTTTTCTGCTGTTTTATCTGTAACAATTCTAGTTGTCATGGATTCCTAAAAATTTAATTATGTCATTTCAACTTACTGAGTCAGCCAGGCTTTTTTTTTTTTTTTTTTTTTTTGGATCTTTTTGTTATGTAGGATGTAAAGTCTTCTGGGCAGTAAGCTGTGTGATAAGGGAAATTTTCAACTTTTAATATTTGTGGGCCCTGCTCCTGGGCTTCCAGGGAAGCTATGCATTAACATTTACCAAGGTAAAAATGACTTGGCAAAACCTCAAAGCATTGGTTCTATTTCTGCCCCAAGAGTACATCTGCTTCAAATAAAAAAAAAAAAAAAAAAAAAAAAAAAAGGAACATTCCAAACATAAAGATAAGAAAAACAAAACAAAAAATTCTCCCTGGTTCCCATAAGATTAAACTTATAACCTTGCACATAATAAAAACATAAGATAAAGTCTGTAGCTTTCTGGAATGTCCTTCCTCTTGATTTGTGACTCTTTATGTAAAGAACATATATAACCATGCACCAAATGTTCCTTCCCTGGAGCACTCTCATCCTTGTAAAGATTGTGTATCGGCAGTTGTCCTAACTTGGGTTCAAATACAATTCTTCCTTTCTCTTTAAAAAAATTTTTTAATGCTATATTTTAATTTTGAGAGGGAGCACAAGCGAAGGAGGGGCAGAGAGAGAAGGGGACAGAGGGTCTGAAGCAGGCTCCACGCTGACAGCAACTAGCCCAGTGGGGCTCAAACTCATGAACCATGAGATCATGACGTGAGCTGAAGTTGGAAGCTTAACTCACTGAGCCACCCAGGAGTCCCTCTTTAAAAATTTTTTAAACGTTTGTTCATTTTTATTGATGTGTGATAATCATAGGACTCACCTCCTTTGTTTTCCTCTTGTAAGTATCCCACCAGACTGCCTGGTGTCTGAAGTCTAAAAACCAGTTTATATAGTTTGTATGCATTTTTAAATTCTGCTATGGAGGGGTAAATCAGTTCCTTTCACTCTTTTATGGCAAGTTTGGGAAGTCCTTCTGAAATCTTGTTTGAAACACAGGCATTAACTGTTTTAGAATTTAACATCACTTAGGCTTGTGATTCGGGGTTTTAAGATAGATCCTTGATGAGCCTTAAAAAATGTTTTTTGTTATCACTTCCCCCCTCACAAAAATTGTCATGAACACCCTGAATGTTCCACTTTTGAAACTAATACCTTCCTTCACATTCTGAAACAGTGAAATCTGTGCAGCTAACTCAAGTGCTAAATTATTTCCCTTTTACAGGGTACTGCTTTACAAAACCAGAACTGATCTTCACATTGGAGCAAGGAGAAGATCCATGGTTATTTAAGAAAGAATTTCTAAGAAAAGGCTCCCCAGGTGAGTTATTGAATACTGGCAGAAGGCATCCAAGAAAATTAGGTACAAAGTGATGAGCTAGAAGTGAGCAGTTTGAAACATTTTGCAGTATGTCCTTTTTACAGGCTTTTACATTTGAAATTATAAAAATAATAGATCTAATAAAATGTGGAAGGGGCCAGCTAACACAAGGAATGGATTGTAAGCATGTTTATATTCTTATCTTTAAAAGATGGGAGCTAAGTATCCCATTTGAAGCTGAAAAGTAATGAATTTTGCGTACTTAACAGTAAAAAAGATAGAAACTAAAGTTAATAAAACAACTAAACTTGAGAATCAGCAGATCAGAAAAGAGAAAGGAATGATAATTATTTTTTTAATGTTTATTTATTTTGAGAGAAAGAGACAGAGTGTGAGTGGGGGAGGGACAGAGAGAGGGAGACACAGAATCTGAAGCAGACTACAGGCTATAAGCTGTCAGCACAGAGCACAATGTGGGGCTCAAACCATGGGCTGAAGACCACGAGATCATGACCTGAGGCGAAGTTGGATGCTAAACCGACTGAGCCACCCAGGTGCCCCAGGAACCATGATGTTTTTCAATTTTTTTAATGTTTATTTTTGAGAGAGAATGAGCAATGGAGAGTCAGAGAGAGAGGGAGACACAGAATCTGAAGCAGGCTCCAGGCTCTAAGCTGTCAGGCCGACATGAACTGTGAGATCATGACCTGAGCCAAAGTCAGATGCTTAACCAACTAAGCCATCTAGGCACCCCAGGAACCATAATTTTATCATTATATAATAATTACTAGAAGCCATCTAAATAAATAGATGATTAAGGAATTACATAATGTAATTGGAAAGGATAATTCCTGGAGCAAACTGCATCCTTCCTAATTATTAGAAGTTAAACGTGTTTGAGCAAAGATAGAAAAGTTTCTTATAAAGCTGTATAAAGAGTCCCCGATAAATTGTGTGTCAACTATACTTCAATTAAAAAAAAAAAAGTCCCCAGGACAACCACTACATTCACTGATTCTCTTACTTAGCATGTAGTCATACTCATAGCTAAGATTTATAAAGTGAAATGATTGGTACAAAGCAAAATTAGCAAAGAGAAAATGGACAAAGTCCAGAGGAAACAGGTGCAAGCTTCCATCGCCCCAGCAATGAATGTGGCAACACATGTGAAATGTTGTCTACCTGGAAAGTTCATTAGCGACCAGGTTCTTGGGAACCATTTCAAAATCTAAATTCCCAGATGCCAGCCAAGGATTAATCTTGCAAGCACACCTTCTAAGGTAATAATCTCAGGCCTGCTGTGTTAAGTGTTCTGCACAAAAGCTATGCAAATATACTATCTAATATACAGTAAGGTAAATCTATCTGCCATATCAACTAATATGTGAATGAATTAAATTCACCTATTAAGATAACATGCCACCAGATTGTATCAGAGATATGCCTAAAAAGTAACATACAAAGTTTGAAATATAGTCATGAATTGTTAAGCCCAAAATGTAAAATAAGATCACGTCAAAAACAGAGAAGAAAAAGGACAGTTTGATAAAGCTAAAAAAGATCATGTTTAAAGGATATGTGAAAGTTTTGAATATTGGTGCACCAAATAGATTATCAAGATTCAAAACAAGAAACAGCAAGAGTTATAAGGAGAAGTAGGTGTACGTTAGATGCAGTAGATTTTAATATGCCGCTCTGATTTCATACCAGACCCAGTGGAGTCTAGAATAGTGCTCAGGAAACTATCCCTAGGTCAGATCCTGCCTGCGGCTTTTTTTGGTAAAGAAACATTTATTACAACACAGCCATATCCATTTGTTTATGTATTCACACTGCAGAGTTGAGTAACATGGGTTTGAACTGCACAGGTTTTCTTCTATGTGGATTTTTTGTTCAATAAATACAGTACAGCACTATAAATGTATTTGCCCTTTCTTATGATTTTCTTAATATTTTCTGTAGCTAACTTCGTTGTATGAATACAGTATATAAAAAAGAATACAGGGTATAATAATGTGACATACCAAACGTGTTAATTGACTTTATGTTATTGGTATGGCTTCTGGTCAACAGCAGGCTATTAATAGTTAAGTTTTTGGTGAGTCAAAAATTGTAATGCAGATTTTCAACTACATCGTGGGGTGGGGGTGGAAGTTGGTGCCCCTAAACCCCATGTTGTTCAAGAGTCAACTATAATTGCAACAGAGACTACATGACCAGCAAAGCCTGACACATTTATTCTCTGGCCTTTTACAGAGAAAGTTTGCCAACCTCTGATCTAGAAAGTATAAATAGCATACTTTATAAAATGAGTCTACTAAGTGTCTTTCAAAACTATTCTGAAAACAAAAAATAAACCTGCTTTTAAATGACTTTGGAATATTGAGAAAATGTACAAGCATTTTAGACAAACATCAACAAATTCCACAAGGTAGAGATACTGTCGTTCAGTAAC
Organism: Lynx rufus; assembly: GCF_022079265.1. Classification (NCBI taxonomy): domain Eukaryota; kingdom Metazoa; phylum Chordata; class Mammalia; order Carnivora; family Felidae; genus Lynx; species Lynx rufus. The sequence continues at coordinate 30,826,312 of NW_025814824.1, read as the reverse complement.
ACTGTAAATTGCAAACAATATGAGAAAAGTTAAAATTCCTCTATCTTAAAATCAGTGATGAATATGTATCTTAAAAACCTATTTTATCGGGGCACCTAGGTGGCTCAGTCAGTTAAGCACCTGACTCTTGATTTCTGCTTAGGTCATGATCTCACACTTCACGAGTTCTAGCCCTGCACTGTCAGTGCAGAGCCTGCTTGGGATTCTTTCTCTCTCCTTCTGTCTCTGCCCCTTCCCTGTATTCCCTCATGCTCCCTCTCTCAAAAATAAATTAATAAACTTAAAACTATTTTACCAAAAGGTAAATCAAAATTATGCAATATCCAGAAAAATTTTTTAATGAAAAACATGTTTTAATTACAAACTTTGGACTGTAGATAAAGCAGTGCAGAATTTTTAGTCTTATATACAGTTGACCTTGAACAACACAGGTTTGAACTTCATTGATCTCCTTATACATGGATTTGTTTTTTCAATAAATACAGTACAGTACTATAGATATATTTTTTTCTTAACATTTTCTTTTCTCTAGCTTACTTTATTATAAGAATACAGTATATAATACATGTAACTTACAAAATATGTGTTAATCAACTGTTTATCTTATTGGTAAGGCTTCTGGCCAATAGGACTATTAGGAAAGTTTTTGGGGAGTCAGAAATTATACACAGATTTTTCAACTGCAAGTGGGAGTCAACACCCCTAAGCCCTGTGTTGTTCAAGGGTCAAGTGTACTTATTTTAACAAGTGAGAGAGTTGTAAAAGAAATCTTAAGTAAAGCAAAAGATATAATAAAAACTATAATGGTATAAATTATAAAGCAAAAGGTAGTTTTGGAATAAAAATAAATAATGTAGCTAACCTCGGCCAGAAAAAGGAAAGAAAGCACATTACTCATAAAATTTGGAACAGATTCCTATTTCTATAAAATAACCTTGGAATACTTTAGCCTATACTTTATCTCTTACTTTTGTAAACTTCTAACCCATTTGATGGATGTGTCAAAGATAATGAGATATCTGTGCCAGATAGCATATGGTTATCAAATGAGAACCCCTTGCCCCCAAAAGGATGGTCTGTTATATTTTTCCTTACTCTGATGTGTATATATATATATATATATATATATATATATATGCACATCATATGATAAATATTTTTTAATAACATTGTGGATTGATTCCAAACCCAAGTGGAGATAACTATTTCATATTTATTCATACAGAAGACATTCATAAATGCAATGCCCAAGTAAAATTTCTGGGACTTTTGAATTCTCAGTTGTAGGTCAGCAATTGATCTGAGCCCTTATATGTGCAGAGCTCTCTAGGTAATTCTCTAGGTAATTCTGAGGCACACTGCTTTTTATGGACCACTGACTTTACATCAGAGAAGGATACAAAGAATATCACAGTGAGGGTTTCATTTTGGAAAAGTGAGCAAAACTACATAAAATATATTTCATATCATATAAGGTGCTGTTAATTAAAAAATGAACCAGTATTATAAGTACATCCAAGAAAAAGAAAATGCTGCTGATTTAACTATGGACTTGCCATCAATTTTAAGATGCCTCCTGATTTCAGTTATGGTAATTTGCTTTAAAAATCATGGGTCACGATGGGTGCTCTCTATATCCCTTGTTAAAATGAATGATATAGGCAGAATGATACTTCTGTCAGATTTTAAAATAAATGTTGCTTAAATTTGTGAGAAGATATTAGAAGCCTTTTTGTTGATGTTGTTGTTGTTAAGTTTGGGGAAGATAGCTTTGCTGTGCCTGAAGGATATCTAGATTCTATATAGTCCTAAGCTAGAATGGAGGGTAATTTATGGAAACTTATAAATATAAAATTATGTGGAAATGAACCAAGTAATGGGGACTGATATCTTATCAAGATTAGAGCAGAAAATACTGTGAACTGGTAGAATGATAGCCAGAACACATAATGTTCATGCAGTTAATGTGAAACTTTCTTTCCCTAAATCACTTAAATCTTTCATCTCTTGGTCCCTAGGGCACTGTTTTCAAGGCCTTCACATATTTTTACAATAGGCCTGACATTTTTGCTAGAAGTGTGGGTAGAAGCAGGAAAATAAATGTTAAATATGCACAGGAAACATATGGTAAATAAATACAAAAGATACTTGTTTTTAGGGCCAGTTTGGAACATGATCCTTTAGGTTCTTGTGGTCAAAAAAAAAAAAAAAAACCTAGATATGCTGAAAAACAGAATCAAGGATTGAGCAAGCAAGGTATTTTGGGGGAAATTATGAGCAAGCACATTGAAAAGAGAAAAGTTAAAGTTTGATGACCAAGAGATAGTCAGTATTGAACAACTCTGATATACCAAGGTATGAGAACCAGGATAGAGCAGTGATTCCCAATATAGATGGAAAATTACTTAACTCCCATCATTTTTTCTTTTCATACTTCTACTGATACACTTGTTTCTGAATGATATACAGAGAGAATAAAAGCATGACAAGTAGAATTATTTTTTTCACCATGAGGAATTTGGTGTCATTATAAGTTAATTTTAGTGTTGTTGTATAAACTGGAAAAAATGGAGCTCCAACTGGAATCATATAGACTAATGATTATGCTCCCATTGCAATCTGTATTTCACGAAGAACCTAGACTCTGGTATTTTTTCCTAATGCATATTCTATGTCAGATAAATCCACTGAAGGCCTTTAATCTATTTAATGCCATAATCTTTGCTAAATTCATCCCATTCTCTGCTTTTTTCTGTTCTTTTCTGTTTCCAAGATCCATCTCTCTTGAATATATTCTCCATTCTCAGTTTTTCCTCTCCTTTATATCTTCTTCTTATTTATTTCTAATTACTTCTCTTTTTCTACTACAAAAAAGAGAGAATATGCACTTGGAATTACTGTATTGTTGCAAAACTTAGCCAGAAACCAAGGAGTCAAATACATAATAGGGCATGTATCTTTATGTCCCATTCCATAAGTGTGTTAAATATCATAAAGTATTTTTAATTTTCTCATTTTTTAGAAGAATACCAACCTAATCAACTCTCAGAGAAGAGCCTAGAAAACCAAAGCAAATATTTGTGGCAAGTTTTATTCACCAACAGATCATTGACTACAGAGGAAGAGTTTTCAGGAAAACCATGTAATCTGGACATAAACAATTTAACTTCAAGAACAATGCCCTTTAAATTTGACAGTACAGGACCTGCTTACCTACATCTCAGCTCAGTGGCTCCACATTGTCAGTATTCAAGAAAGAAGGCTCATGAGCTTAATGTATGTGAGAAATGGCTCCTCAGTATTAAAGAGGGAAGAGCTAATACTGGAGAGAAGTCTTTTGTTTGTAGTAAAAACGTGAAAGCCTTTAGTCATAAAGAGAAGGTTACTCAGTATCAGACAATTCAGACTTTGCAGGAAGCTTCTGAATACAATGAATGTGGAAAAGCTTTCCTTGAAAAGACTGTCCTCATTACATCTAAGAGTACCCACCCAAAAGTGAAATCTTATAAATTTAATAAATTTGGGGGAAAACAATGTGATAAGTCAACTTTTATGGTCTCTCATAGCAATAATCCAGAGGAGAAGAGTCATTATGAGCTTAATGAATATGAATGTACTGAAAACAGAAATAATTTCAGTAGGGTCACTCAGAAAACTGACACAGAAGGGAAATCTTTCAACCAAAAATCACAAATTCGAGAACATCAGAAAATTCACATAGGAGTGAAACCCTTTGAATATGGAAAGAATTTCAACCGTAATTCAGCCCTCCCAGTGCATCAGAGAACTCACACAACAGACAGATCTGATTATGACACATGTACAGAGACATTAGTTTGTCAGTCAGCTTTCAACATACATCAGAGAACTCCTATAACAGAGGAACCATATGAATGTAATGAATGTGGAAAATCCTGCTCTATGAATTCATTTTTGATTCAGTCTCTAGCAAGTCACACAGGGGAGAAACCCTATGAATGTCACACATGTGGGAAAGCTTTCAGTGAGAAGTCACGCCTAAGAAAACATCAGAGAACTCACACAGGAGAGAAACCATATAAATGTGATGGTTGTGAGAAGGCTTTCAGTGCAAAGTCAGGCCTAAGAATACATCAGAGAACTCACACAGGGGAGAAACCTTATGAATGTAATGAATGTGGGAAATCTTTCAACTATAAGTCAATCCTCATAGTACATCAGAGAACTCACACAGGGGAGAAACCTTTTGAATGTAGTGAATGTGGAAAATCTTTCAGCCACATGTCAGGCCTAAGGAATCATCGGAGAACTCACACAGGGGAAAGACCTTATAAATGTGATGAATGTGGGAAGGCTTTCAAACTGAAGTCAGGTCTAAGAAAACATCACAGAACTCACACAGGAGAGAAGCCCTATAAATGCAATCAATGTGGGAAAGCTTTTGGTCAAAAATCACAACTCAGAGGACATCATAGAATTCACACAGGGGAGAAACCCTACAAATGTAATCATTGTGGGGAAGCTTTCAGCCAGAAATCAAACCTCAGAGTGCATCACAGAACTCACACTGGGGAGAAACCCTATAAATGTGATGAGTGTGGAAAAACTTTCAGGCAGAAATCAAATCTCAGAGGACATCAGAGAACTCACACAGGGGAGAAACCCTATGAATGTAATGAGTGTGGAAAAGCTTTCAGTGAGAAATCGGTCCTAAGAAAACATCAGAGAACTCACACAGGGGAAAAACCCTATAATTGTAATCACTGTGGAGAAGCTTTCAGCCAGAAGTCAAACCTCAGAGTCCATCAGAGAACTCACACAGGGGAGAAACCCTATAAATGTGATAAATGTGGGAAAACTTTCAGCCAGAAATCAAGCCTTAGAGAACATCAGAAAGCCCACACAGGGAGTTAAACATATGAATGTTAAGAATATGGAAAAACTTTGAGCCAGAAATCAAATCTCACAATACAAAAGAGAAAGAATCCTATGAATACAATCAACACTTGCAAGTTCCTCTGTAAGATACCAACCTTCACAAACATCAGAGAACTTAACAGGACAGAAATTCTTGGAATATATTTTCTATGGGCAGTCTTTCACCCAGAGTGCAGTCCTCATTATGGATCAGAGAACTCAGCCAGCAAAGAAAATGTAAAGATAATGAATGTGAAAAATACTCTGTACTCAATCCTCAGAAAAATCACACTGCAGAAAAGCTCTGGGAATGTATAAAAATGTGAAAGCTTTGTATCAGTAATCAAAACTTCCTCATCATCAGAGAAATGATTCAGTGGGAAACCTGAGAATGTAATAAGTGTTGGATAACCTTTAGCCAAAAGTCAGCTTTCTTAGTACAACAGAAAATATATAGAGACTAGAGATCTAATCAATAAAAACAAAAAATGAGGCAATGGATGTGAGAATCCTTCTATTATAAATCAACCCTCAATTTGACTTACACAGAAGTAATCCCCGTATGCCATAATGACTAGTAATTGTTCACAAAAACAAAAAACAAAAAAAAACCACCATTTCCTCTCTCCCTCATGCCACACCTAGTCTAAATTTCTCAACTAGTGCCACCCAAATGGGGTCATGTTAGTAACCTCTGGCTAGTGGAATATGGTAATCATTGACAAGCCTCGTTGAAAACATCCCTCAAATTCCCAATGTTTTCTCCTGTCCCTTATCATAATGGAGTGGAGATTGCCCTCAGTGAAACCATGGGGGTCATATGCTGAAAATGGGAGAGTACAAGATGGAAGGAAACAGAAAAAGAGTGACTGGAATAGAGTTTTCTCCTCCATGTACACAGACTTTTTGCGGCAAGGAAATAAACTTGTTCTCTGCTGAGTTACAGATTTGGGTATACTTAATACTGACATATACTCACCAACCCTCAGTAAAGCCTATGAATATGATTTCTGTGGATATCTGAACTCAACATATATCAGAAACCTGACACAGGAGAAACCCCTGACAACATCCTGAATGACCATAGTTTATATCCACAACTCTTCATCAGTCAGGTAAATATCAGTGGAAGAAATCCAACATTTGAATATACATAGGAAATCCTTTACCAAAAAAAAAAAAATGGTTTCTCATTAAATATCTGATAATTGAATTGTAAATGTATGAAAGTTTTCAACAAGTCATCAAACTTTAATCTCTCTCAGAATGTGTTACAAGGAAAATCTATCAATTTGAGAAAGGTAAGTAATGGTGTTTACTTAGACGTTGTTCTATGAGACTGTTATTTCATATCTATTATTAAGACAGTTACTGAAACATAACAGTGTTGATACAACATTCACTAGAATAATAAGCTTTAAAAGAATAAGAAATAAATTGCATAAACTGAACAGCATTGAATGTATGTGATTATTTTCTGAGTTCTCTAATTTTTGTGTGGGTTTGAATACATGCATACCACTTACCAGGTGTTAGTTAATATGTATACTGGAACTCTACATCATTGTAGTATAATTATATACCTTGCTCATTAACTATTCTGACATCAGCTACGTTTTGCCACATAGAGATTAATAACAAATAAACCTTTTACAGAAAGTATCTGAAAAGTGAGAATCCCATACTACATGTACATATAGGAAAGGCCATTGTTACTAACAGTCTCTTCAAAGAAGCCAAACAACGTTTTCTGTGTACTTTTTATTATCTCGGGGTCACCAAAACATTTAAGCACATTTAACCACACACACACACACACACACACACACACACACACACACACATCTTCATTGTCACTGATTTCTCAGAAGTGTCAAGTATACTGAGGAGCCCTTTGTAGGCATTCTTTACTTATGATACTGTGTTTTTTATTTCAAGCGCTTAAATTTTATTAAACTTTCCATATTTCTGCTGAAATAACCTATCTGATCTTGGATGTTGTCTAGCTTTTCTATTAGAGTTGTTCTGTATGGCATTTGGCATTCTCTGGCTCAGTTAAGCAACTGCTTGAGCCCTTGCTTCCTTCTCCCTGCAGGCACCTAGCTCTCCAGACTGTGGGGGTTTTTTGTCCTAAAATGTCAGATGTCTGATGCTTTCAAGAAAACTTGTTAATTTAAATTCTGCCTAGCTGGGTTTGTTTTGTTTTGTTTTATGGATGGGAGCAGTGCTCTTTCCTGCTCTCTACTTACCTGAGCTAAAACTGAAAGTTGTCACTGGATTTTGATAAATGTTCCAGCATAATTTGTTGGGGAAAGGATCAAAAATGGTGAGAAAATAACTGGATATTCATCTGTTTTAAATGTACCTTGATGTTTACATCATAATTAAATATTTATTAAAAAATGAAACAGACCTAAACAAAATAGCTAATGGTACAAAATTTGTTAGAAAACAGAGAAAAAAGTAACTTCACTTTGAGACCAGATTTTTAAGATGTAACAAAAAGTATGAAACAGCAAAGCAAAAAAGATGAGTTGGAGTTTATGAAAATTTAAAGTGCTTTTCAAGATTTTATTATGAAAATGGAGAAAAACACAGATTAGGAGAAAATGTCTCAAATAGATCTGACAATTTTATCTGACAAAGGACCTGTATCCATGATATGTAAAGAATATTAATAATAAAAAAGAATTTTTATAATGCAATAATAATGCAAACAACCTAGGTAAAATGGGCAGAACAGGAAGACAGTTCACAAAAGAAGATATATAGATAACTAATAAATACTAGAAAAGATGTCCAAAGCTTCAGTAATCAAGAAAGTGCAAATTAAAATTGTAATGCGATAGCATTGCAGTTCCTTTTGATAGTTCCTTATAAAGTTAACAATATTACACCTACAACCAACAATTTCAGGTCTAGATATTTACCCCCAAAGAAACATAAAAAACTATACCAAAAAATTTTTGATAGTTTTTTTTAAAGAATTTTATTAAGATATTCATGGAACTTTTATGCATAATAGCCCCAAATTAACCAAAATGTTCATCAATAGATAAATGTGTGTAAACAGTGATATTACCTTACAATGGAATAGCACTCAGCAATACAAATAACTACTAATGGATGTATCAACATTGATAAATCTCAATGAGATTAGACTGGGAAAAGAAACCAAGCACAAGAACGTAGAACTCTATGATCTCAATTAATGAAATTCAAGAGAAGACATCTAATCTAGAGTGATAGGAAGCAGATCATTGGTTCCCAAGAGTGGAGGGTGAGGATTCACTGGGTAGAGGAACAAAGGAATGTTTTAGTGTGATGGGATATTCTATATTTATGTTATGATAGCATTTACAAAGCTGAATAAATGTTCACAACTCATCAAAATGTGCAAAAAATTAATATACTTTATATTTCATAAATTACATATCAGTATAGTTGATTTGAAAGATCATAATGAACTTAAAATCCCCAGTATATTATGAGACCCAGTACCAAGTGGCTTGTTGACTTTACTACTTGGGTATTTATTCCCCCCTTCCCCTCCCTGTTTGTCTTTGTGACCTTAGGCAAATCAGTTCTCCTTTATGTTCTTCACTTTCCTCATTTGTGAAAGGTGCATAATGATAGTAATTACCTACAATCCATTTTGAAGCATTTTCTGAGTTAATCTGTGTCAATCACAGATTTACCAAACCAAGGAGTGCTTGAGTGATACTTCTAACAGTCAACCACACTAGTAATATGTTTTTATATGCTATGTTTTGGTGGGGAAATGCATATAATTTTTCAAAATAAGTGTGGCATAGCCTGCTCTTTGCCATATTTTTCCAATGTTTTTATAGTATTTGGCTTTGAATTCCACCACCACCACCACCACACACCCCCTCCCCCTGCCTCCTAGTACTGTTTTTATTGTATCCCTTGATTTTGGTGTATTATCTTTTCCTTTTCATTGTTTCTAAGTATTTTCTAATTTCCCTTGTGATTTCTTTTGTGATCTGTTGTTTGTTTAAGAGAATGCTGTTTAATTTGCACAAATTTGAATTTTCCAATTTTCCTTCTGTTACTGATTTCTGACTTCGTCCTGCTATGGTCATAGAAGAGCCTTTGTATAATACCTTTCTTTTTAAATCTATTGAGACTTCATTTTTATCCTAACATTTGGTCTCTCCTGAAGAATACCCCATGTGCACTTGAGACAAATGTGTATTTTGTTTAGTATTGTGTTCTATAAGTGTTAGATCTAGTTGGTTTATTTTGTTCTATAAATGTTTGTTAGATCTGGTTGGTTTATTTTGTTATATAGATCCTCTATTTCCTTATTTATCTTCTGTCTGGTTGTACTATCCATTATTGACAGTGAGATATTGAAATCTCCCTGTTATTGTAGAAATATATGTTTCTCCCTCAATTCTGCCTATTTTTGCTTCTTATATTTTGATCTGTTATTATGTGTGTAATTGTTTGCAATTGTTAGATCTTCTTGCTCTATTGCACCTTTTATTAATGTATAATGTATTTTGTGCCAAACTTTTTTTGATTTAAAGTCTATATTGTCTGATATTATAGGTATCCAGGCTCTCTTTTGGTTACTGTTTGCATAGAATATCTTTTCTATCCTTTCACTATCAACTAATTTGTGTCTTTGGATCTAAAGTCTCAGGTAAATAGCGTAGAGTTAGATCAAGGTTTTGTTTTGTTTTGTTTTGTTTTGTTTTGTTTTAATCCATTCTGCCAGTCTCTCACAATTGGAGAGTGTATTCCATTTACATTTAATTACTGAAAAAGAGGAATTAACTTCTATTTTACTTCTATTCATTTTGCTGTATGTTGTCTATATGGCTTATTGGGTTTTTTGTCCCTCATTTTCCACATTCATCTTTTTTGTTTTGTAGACTTTTTTTTTAGTGAAACATTTAAATTAGCTTCTCATTTCCTATTGTGCATATTCAAGAGCTATTTCTTTGTGGTTACCATGGGGATTACATTTAACTTCCTAGTGTTATTGCATTCTATATCAGCTTAACTTCAGTAATTTACAAAAGCTCTTGCCTCTATACAGGGATGGAGGGATGGAGATCCCTAACCCCTTTCAGTTATTGATGTCACAAAATTACATCATATGGTGTGTCTCCAAAACCATTAATAAGGGTTTTTTTATGCATTAGTCTCAAATCATGTAGAAAACAAAAAGTAGAGCTATCAACCAAAATTATAATACTACTTTTTATACTTGTCTATATATTTATCTTTACTAGAAGTCTCTATTCTTTATATGACTTTCAGTTACTATCTGGTCTCATTTACACCTGAAGGACTTCCTTTAGCATTTCTTGCAGGGACGTCTAGTTGTTATAAACTTTTATTATTTGGTTTATCTGGAAATGCCTTATTTTCTGCCTCATTGAATGATGATTTTCACAGATACAGGATTCTTGACTGGCAGTTTTCTTTTTTCCTGCAGTATTTTGAATATATCAACTCCTGGCATCCAAAGTTTCTGATGAGAAATCTGCTTACTTTCTTATTGGAATTCCTTGTATAGGATGGTTCGCTTCTCTTGCTGCTTTCAAGATTCTCTCTTTGGCTTTCAAAAGTGTGATTATAATTTGCCTCAGCGTGAGTCTTTGACTTTATCCTGATTGGGGTTTGTTGAGCTTTTGGTATGTTTATGTTCATGTTTTTTCATCAAACTTGGGAAATTTTAAGTTATTATTTCTCTAATGTTTCTGCCCCGTTCTCTTTCTCTTTTCCTTCTCAGACTCCCACATTGTGTATGTTGGTACACTTCATGGTGTCCCACGGGTCCCTTAGACTCTGGTCACTTTTCTTACATATGTTTTCTTTCTGTTTCTCAGACTCTTATTTTATTTTATTTTATTTTAATTTTTTTAACGTTTTTATTTATTTTTGAGACAGAGAGAGACAGAGCATGAACGGGGGAGGGGCAGAGAGAGAGGGAGACACAGAATCGGAAACAGGCTCCAGGCTCTGAGCCATCAGCCCAGAGCCCGACGCGGGGCTCGAACTCACGGACTGCGAGATCGTGACCTGAGCCGAAGTCGGACGCTCAACCGACTGAGCCACCCAGGCGCCCCTATTTTATTTTTTATTATATGAAATTTATTGTCAAATTAGTTTCCATACAACACCCAGTGCTCATCCCAAAAGATGCCCTCTTCAATGCCCATCACCTACCCTCCCCTCCCTCCCCCCCCCATCAACCCTCAGTTTGTTCTCAGTTTTTAAGAGTCTCTTATGCTTTGGCTCTCTCTCCCACTCTCACCTCTTTTTTTTTCTTTTTTTTTCCTTCCCCTCCCCCATGGGTTTCTGTTAAGTTTCTCAGGATCCATATAAGAGTGAAAACATATGGTATCTGTCTTTATCTGTATGGCTTATTTCACTTAGCATCACACTCTCCAGTTCCATCCATGTTGCTACAAAGGGCTATATTTCATTCTTTCTCATTGCCACGTAGTACTCCATTGTGTATATAAACCACCATTTCTTTATCCATTCATCAGTTGATGGACATTTAGGCTTTTCCCACAATTTGGCTATTGTTGAGAGTGCTGCTATAAACATTGGGGTACAAGTGCCCCTATGCCTCAGTACTCCTGTATCCCTTGGGTAAATTCCTAGCAGTGCTACTGCTGGGTCATAGGGTAGGTCAGACTCTTATTTTAAATCCATAGATTCTTCTGCCTACTTAAATCTGCTTTTGAATCCTCTGTTGAATTTTTCATTTCAGCTACACTTCAGGTCCAAAATTTCTTTTTGGTTCCTTTTTATGTTTTCTCTCTTTATTGATATTTCCATTTTGACATTATTTTCCTGATTTTGTGCATGTTTTCTTTCAGCTCCTAGAGTATCTTTAAGACAGTTGTTCTATATCTTTGTCTAGTATAGGAGCACCTGGATGGCTCAGTTGGGTAAGTGTCCGACTTCAGCTCAGGTCATGATCTCACAGTTCATGAGTTCAAGCCCCATGTCAGGCTCTGTGCTGACAGCTCAGAACCCAGAGCCTTCTTCAGATTCTGTGTCTCCCTCTCTGCCCCTCCCCCTCTCATGCTCTCTCTCAAAAAATGAATAAACATTAAAAAAAAAAGATACACCCATACAATAAAATAATATGCAGTTGAGGAAAAAGATGAGGTAGTTTTACATATTTTTCCCAAAGAGCATGGCCATAAAACAATGTAAGTATAAAAGCAAGCTGTAATTGAATATTTTTTGCTCATATTTTGGGTTTTTTGAAAAATGTGTTTGTGTTTTCAGGACTGCACTAAAATCAGTCTAGAAAGCTAAACTCCATTTAACAGAGTGGGGAGGAGAAGGTGAGGAAGTTGTCATTTTCCATTAGTTACTGTTTTGGTTTTGTTTGAATAGTGCCTCTTTATAAATGAAAAATAAAGTGGTTTAGACTTTCACTTTTGCCTTGGAGATGCAGAAAGCTGAAAGTGTCACTCCCACACTAAAAGCAAGGAGCTTGCAGGAAAAAAAACAGAACTTGAGCATTTGTTTAACAAGGGCACCTGTTACAAAGACACCATTTAAACCTGAGAGATTCAGCTTTATTTTTTAATTGAAAGGCTGAAGACTGAGATGGGCTATGGTAAGAATGTGAAGCATTCACATGGAGTCCCCATACATGGGGGTTTACACTGTCTTTCAGATTTTTCTTTACAGACTTCACCAGGTGCTCACAGAGATTACCTGAGAGATCCTTACTCTACCCAGGCCATCTTCCCTAACTTCCCTGTGGAACAAAAGCCTAATTCTTCAAGAAATATTGTAACAAAAATGGTAGCCTTTGGGGCTCTGGTGGAAACTGACTGCAGCTGACTAACTAAAAGATATAACACCACAACAGAAGAAAAAAATCTTGGGGTGCCTGGGTGGTTCAGTCAGTTAAGTGGCCAACTATTGATTTCTGCCTGGGTCATGATTTCAGAGTTCCTGAGCCCTGCATTGAGCTCCATGCTGATAGCACAGAGCCTACTTGGTATTCTCTTTCTCTCCCTCTCTCTCTGCCCCTCCCCTGCTCATGCTCTCCCTCTCAAAATAAAGGAGGAGGGAGAAATACAAGTGAGGCCTACCATACTAGAGGGGTAGAGTACTTGTGAAAGCCATACACCTGAGACCCAGGTTCATAGTGCGTGCATGAGACTGAAGCCTAACCTGAACATCATAGAACACACTCACTACAACACTAACAAGCATTTCATACAAGTAACAGTGGCATATGGATGGAAGAGCTACAAGAGACATTCTCTCTGGGGAGCAGTGCAAAGGGAAGACTGAAGGCAAACTGGGGACCAATACTGAGAATTTTCTGGCAACTTAGCCCACACCCTAAACACAAGTTACCACTAGTGTCCTTATGGTGCACTGAGACTAAACTACAGCAGTAAGAAACTTCAAACCCACCAGCTGCTGACTAGATGAACATAAAACTCCACATTAAAGGCCTAGGAGAAGGAAGGGTGTGCTCATCTCCCAGCATTAATGTTTGAAATGTCCATCTTTAAATTAAAAAGTATGAAACATGCAAAAATGCAAGAAAACACACAGTCGGAAAATACAAAGCAATGATCAGGAAAAAATTCAGATGAAGTTGGTACTATTAGGAAATTTAAAGTGTGAATAATAATAAAGACAATATTGGAAAAGGTACACAACATGCAAATTGGAGAATTTCAGAAGAGAGAAAAAACTATTAAGAAAGAATGGGATGCAGTACTAGAAATAAAAAAAAATAGTAACAGGGGCGCCTGGGTGGCGCAGTCGGTTAAGCGTCCGACTTCAGCCAGGTCACGATCTCGCGGTCCGTGAGTTCGAGCCCCGCGTCAGGCTCTGGGCTGATGGCTCAGAGCCTGGAGCCTGTTTCCGATTCTGTGTCTCCCTCTCTCTCTGCCCCTCCCCCGTTCATGCTCTGTCTCTCTCTGTCCCAAAAATAAATAAACGTTGAAAAAAAAATTAAAAAAAAAAAAAAGTAACAGATAACACATCAGTAGACTTAACAAAATTCAGGAAAGAATCAATGAATTTGAGAAAAAAAGAGTGAAAGAAAAAACAGAACAACCAAGACCTATGGGGCAATATCAAACAGTCTACTGTACACTTATTTGGAATCCCAGAAGAAGAAAAAACAAGACAGAAGAAATGTGTACTGTAAGAAAGAGCCTGACAGCTTTGTTTATTGTAATGTAAGTTGCTTGACATTAAGCTTTTGATTGCTACAGCATCCCTTTCAGACATCCATCTCAAATAAACACATTGCCAGATACACAACTGGATAAAGGGCCAGACCACCCAACCCATGAATTTCCCCTTTTTATTTTTTTAAATTTGTTTTTAACTTTATTTTTGAGAAAGAGAAAGAGCAGGGAAGGGCCAGAGAGAGGGAGACAGAGGATCAGAAGCAGGCTCCATGACAACAGAGAGCCTGATGCAGGGCTTGAACTCACAAACCATGAGATCATGACCCCAGCTGAAGTTGGACTCAAACTGACTAGGCCACCCAGGTGCCCTTCCCCTTTTTAGAAAGCTCTGAGTAACCTAGATAACGGACCATTTGAGTGACCATGCTTTTCCCTTCCCACACCCTAATTCCCACTCTTGTTTTAAATTCACCAATAAACAGTGAACTTGTGAAACCCTAGGCAACCCACCCTCAACCCCAATATAAAGCAGAACCCTAAGTCCCTGCTCTCTCTCTTGCTCACTCTCCCTTTCTCTCTCCCACCCTTACCCCTGCAACCTCACCATTTGGCCCCAGGCATGCCATATGTCGTCCAGGAATTGTAATAAACCTTGCTTTTTTCAAAGTTACCTGATGGTTGTTTCTGTGGTGTGTCTTGCAACCAAAAGAACCACAGAGGTTCTATAGTCTATTAAATGTACAACAGCATTGTGTAAAAAAAAAAAAAAAATACACACCCTTATTTTAAAGATATTTTATTGCTAAAAACCAGCTTTCAGTGAGTCATAATCACTGATCACAGATCACCATAACAAACAAACAATAAAAAGATTTGAAATATTGTGAGAATTATCAAAATGTGACACAGAGACACAACGTGAGCAAATGTTACTGGGAAAACAGCATCAATTGACTTGCTTGATGTAGGGTTACCACAAACCTTCAATTTATGGGGGGGGGGTGTGCAGGGAATGCAGTATCTATATAGTGCAAAAAACTGAAGTGCAATAAAATGAATTATGCCCATATGTATTTCATTGGCTGAAATGCACCATAGGCCACTCCTGAGTCCACTGGGGCAGGAAAATATTAACTGTAACTGATAAATTGCTAGAGGCTAAGTATGAACAAATCTGAAGAGTTTTAAAAGCTTCAGAGGGGCACCTGGGTCGCTCAGTCGGTTAAGCGTCCAACTTCAGCTCAGGTCATGATCTCGCAGCCTGTGACTTTGAGCCCTGCGTCAGGCTCTGTGCTGACAGCTCAAGAGCCTGGAGCCTGCTTCCGATTCTGTGTCTCCCTCTCTCTCTGCCCTTCCCCTGCTCATGCTCTCTCTCAGTCAAAAATAAATAAAACATTAAAAAAAAAAGCTTCAGAGGGAGGGCACAGTCTTAGGGGAGCATTTTTTTGCAAGTTTTCCTCCATTAGTTCTATCAGATTCTCACAGTGAAGATTGGAGAAAGTCCTCTCATGCTTCACTCAGGGGAAAGAGAAAAGTAGTAGCCATTTTGAAATAAGCCAGAGCATTCTGTTCATCCTAATATAGTCTGCCCTCAAAGGAAACTATTTTACCAAAGCCTAATCTGTAGAGATTTTATCAGAAACTTAACTGACTTGTGGAGAGAGAAATACCCAACTCCAGCCTCCTCTAGCCATCCTGATGCACCTCAAGATGGGGAAGGGGATTAATAAGCACCTATGAAGTACACTTGTAGTACACACTCCAGGTGTACAGGTTCACTGAAAATTTAACTGAGACCTAATAATTATAGGACTTTAGAATACTTCCTCTCTCCCACTTTATCACAACATGACCAAAGGCCTATGTACCAGAGTTCTTTACATCCAGTACATCTTATCTGGCTTTTAACAAAAATTTGCAAGGCATATTGAAAACAAAAACAAAACACTGTTTGAAGGGAAAAAGCAAGCACAAGAAGCAGCTAGATATGGGAGGAGTATTGAAATTATCAAGCCAGCAATTTAACTATGACTAATATGCTAAAGACTGTAAAGGAAAAAAATGCAACATGTAAGATCATCTGAGTAATGTAATCAAAGAGATAGAAATTGCAAGAAAAACTTCAAAAGAAATGCTAGAAATAAAACACACAGATATAAAAAATGTGTTTGATATACTCATTAGTGGACTAGACAAGGCTCAGGATATAATATCTGAGCTTGCAGATATATTAACAGAAACCTCCAGAACTAAAAACCAAAGAGAAAAAAAAATGGAACAGAATATCCAAGAAATGTGGGACTATTACAAAATGGATAACATACTAATAATGGGAATACCAGAAGGAGGAGGAAGAGAAAAAGAAGCAAAAGAAATATTTGAAGTAATCATGACTGAGAATTTCCTCAAATTAATGTCAGACACCAAACCACAGATTCGGGAATCTCAGAGAACACAAAGCAAGATAAATGCCAAAAAACAAAAGCAAAACAACAACAACAACAAACATATACACAGGCATATAATATAACTCAGAAAATAAATGCTAAAGAAAAAAATCTTTAAGAAGTTTTTCTGAAAATCTGAAAGAAGCCAGAGGAGAAAACACTTTACCTATAGAGGAGCAAAGACAGGAATTACATCTGATTTCTCAGAAACCATGAAAGTAAGAAAAGAGTAGAATGAAATATTTAAAATGTTGAGAGAAAAAACTCACAAACCTGGAATTCTGTATCCTGCAAAATTATCTTTCAAAAGTAAAGAAGAAATAAATACTTTTTTGAACAAAAATTGATGAAATTTTTACCAGTAAGCCTGCCTAGCAAGAAATGCTAAACTTCTTAAGAGAGAAGAAAAATTATATAAGCCATAATTCATATTTACATAAAGAAAGAGCATTAGAAAAGGAATGTGATAGTAAAATAAAAACTTTTATTTTTATTACTCTTAATTGATCTAATATAACAATTTGCTCAAAATAATAGCAAAAATATATTAAATAAATTATAGTTTATATATAAGTAAAATGAATGATAGTAATATTATAAGCACCAGGAATGAGGAATCTAAAACATTGTTATTACAAGGCACTTTATCCATGAAGTGATATATTAAAAGTGGACTTGGAATAGCTGTAAATGTACATTGCAAACTCTAGGGCAACCACTAACAAAAGTAAAAACAAACAAACAAAAAAAAACCCCTGTAATTGATATGTCAAAAATGAGAGAAAATAGAATCATGCAAAATGTTCAATTAAAAACACAAGAGGCAGGAGCGCCTGGGTGGCTCAGCCAGTTAAACATCCTACTTTTGATTTTGGCTCAGGTCATGATCTCATGATTCACGGGATCAAGCCCTGCATCAGGCTCTGCGCTAACAGAATGGAGACTGCTTAGGATTCTCTCTCTCTCCTTCTGCCCCTCTCCCTTCTCATGCTTTCCCTCTCTAAATAAATAAACAAACAAACAAACACACAAAAGACAAAAATAGGAACAAAGAACAAAGGCAACAAACAGGAAACAATAACAAATATGGTAGATATTAATCCAATTGTATCAATAATTACTTTACATGTCAATGGCCTAAATATACCAATAAAAAGACAAATTGCCAGAGTGCATCATAAATAAGATTCAACTATAGGTTGTCTACAAGAAACCCAATTTAAATGTAAAGGTACATATAAATTAAAAGTAAAGGGTTGGATGGGGCCCCTGGGTGGCTCAGTCGGTTGAGCATTGTACTTCAGCTCACGTCACGATCTATCTCACAGTTCATGAGTTCCAGCCCCACATTGGGTTCTCTGCTGTCAGTGCAGACCCCACTTTGGATCCTCTGTCTCCTCTCTCTGCCCTTCCCCTGTTCTCTCTGTCTCTCAAAAATAAATAAACATTAAAAAAAAAAAAAGAAAAAGGGATGGAGAAAGATATACCATGTTAACACTACCCAAGAGAACACTGCCAGGTGGCTGGCTGAGTTGGTGGAGCATGCAACTCTTGATCTCAGGGTTGTCAGTTCAAGCCCCCAGTTAAAGATTACTGTAAAAATAAAATATTAAAAAGAGAGAAAGAGAACACTGTAAGACCTGTATTAATTTAGACAGAGCAGACTTTAAAGCAAGGAAAATTATCAGGGATATAAAGGGACTTTTTGTAATGATAAAGGGGTCACATTCTTTAATGTGTATATACGTAGCAACAGGGAATTAAAATACATGAGGCAAAAACTGAAAGAACTAGGAGAAATAGATGAATCTACTATTACAGTTGGAGACTTCAATAGCCCTTTCTCAGAAATGGACAGAAAATCAGTAAAGACATAATTGAACTCAACAGCACCATGAATTAACTGATATAATTAACACCTACAGACTCATTTAACAACAGCAGAATACACATTCTTCTCTCAAGCTCACGTGAAACATTCAGTAAGATAGATCACATTCTACATCTAAAACACACATCAACAAATTTTAAAGAATAAAAATCACACAGTGTAATACCACAATGGAATTAAACTAGAAATCAGTATAGAAAGATAGCTGGGAAATTCCAAAATACTTGGAGATTAAGCAATACACTTCTAAATAACAGATGAGTCAAAGACAAACTCCTGGGACACCTGGGTGGCTCAGTTGGTTAAGTGTCTGACTCTTGATTTCAGCTCAGGTCATGACCTCATGATTTGTGAGATCAAGCCCCACATCAGGCTCTGAACTGACAGCACAGAGCCTGCTTGGGATTCTCTCTCTTCCTCTCTCTCTCTGCCCCACTTGTGTTCTATAAATAAATAAACAAACATTTAATGAAGAAGAAGACGGCATAAAAACACTCAGATCAATGGAACAGAATAGAGAACCCAGAAATGGACCCACAAATGTATGGCCAACTAATCTTTGACAAAGCAGGAAAGAATATCCACTGGAACAAAGATGGTCTCTTCAGCTAGTGGTGCTGGGAAAACTGGACAGCGACATGCAGAAAAATGAACCTGGAACACTTTCTTACACCATACACAAAAATAAACTCAAAATGGATGAAAGATCTAAATGTAAGACAGGAAGCCATCAAAATTCCCAAGGAGAAAGCAGGCAAAAACCTCTTTGACCTTGGCCGCAGCAACTTCTTACTCAACATGTCTCCAGAGGCAAGGGAAACAAAAGCAAAAATGAACTATTGGGACCTCATCAAAATAAAAAGCTTCTGCACAGCAAAGGAAACAATCAGCAAAACTAAAAGGCAACCAATGGAATGGGAGAAGATATTTGCAAAAAACGTATCAAAGGGTTAGTATCCAAAATCTATAAAGAACTCAACACCCAAACTCAACACCCAAAAAACAATCCTGTGAAGAAATGGGGGAAATACATGAATAGACACTTCTCCAAAGACATCCAGATGGCCAACCGACACATGAAAAAATGCTCAACATCACTCATCATCAGGGAAATACAAATCAAAACCACAATGAGATACCACCTTACACCTGTCAGAATGGCTAACATTAACAACTCAGGCAACAACAGATGTTGGTGAGGATGTGGAGAAAGAGGATCTCTTTTGCATTGTTGGTGGCAATGCAAGCTGGTGCAGTCACTCTGGAAAACAGTATGGAAGTCCCTCAGAAAACTAAAAATAAAACTACCCTATGACCCAGCAATTGCACTACTACGCGTTTATCCACAGGATACAGGTGTGTTGTTTCAAAGGGACACATTGCACCCCCATGTTTATAGCAACACTATCAACAATAGCCAAAGTATGGAAAGAACATAAATGTCCATCCATGGATGAATGGATAAAGAAGAGGTGGTGTGTGTGTGTATACATACACACACACACAATGGAGTATTACTCAGCAATCAAAAAGAATGAAATCTTGCCATTTGCAACTACATGGATGGAACTAGAGGGTATTATGCAAAGCGAATTGAGTCAGTTGGAGAAAGACATATATCATATAACTTCACTCATATGAGGACTTTAAGACACAGAACAGAACACAAGGGCAGGGAAGAAAAAATAATATAAAAACAGGGAGGGGGACAAAACATAAGAGACTCTTAAATATGGAGAACAAACAGAGGGTTATTGGAGGGGTTGTGGGAGGGGGGATGGGCTAAATGGGTAAGGGGCATTAAGGAATCTACTCCTGAAATCATTGTTGCACTATATGCTAACTAACTTGGATGTAAATTTAAAAAAAGAAGAAGATCTCTCAATAGAAATTTAAAAAATTTTTGAACTAAATGAAAATACAACTTAGCAAAATTAGGGGATGCAGTGAAAGTGTTTAGAGGGAATTTTGTAGCCTTTTATGAATATATTAGTAAAGAGGAAAGCTCTAAAATCAGTAATCTAAGATTCTACCTTAGAAAACTAGAAAAGGAAGAATAAATCTAAAGTAAGCAGAAGAAAAGAATTAGGAAAGAAATCAATGAAATTGAAAACAGGAAGCCAACAGAGAAAAACAATGAAGACAAAAGCTGATTCATTTAAAAGATAAAATTGATTAACTTCTAGCCAGTCTAAAGAAAAAGAAGACACAAGTTACTAATATCAGAATTGAAAGGACATCACTACAGATACTGTGGACATTAAAAAGATATTAAAGGACTAGTATGAACAACTCACCCACAAATGTTATAACCTAGATGAAATGAACCAATTCCTCAAAACACAGAAGGTACCAAAATTCACACAAAAAAATAAACAACCAGGATACGCCTAATATCTATTAAAGAAATTAACTTAATAATTACTAAACTTCGGGGCGCCTGGGTGGCGCAGTCGGTTAAGCGTCCGACTTCAGCCAGGTCACGATCTTGCGGTCTGTGAGTTCGAGCCCCGCGTCAGGCTCTGGGCTGATGGCTCGGAGCCTGGAGCCTGTTTCTGATTCTGTGTCTCCCTCTCTCTCTGCCCCTCCCCCGTTCATGCTCTGTCTCTCTCTGTCCCAAAAATAAATAAACGTTGAAAAAAAAAATTTTTTTTTAAAATAATTACTAAACTTCAAAAACATAAAGCACCAGGCCCAGATGAGTTTACTGATGAATTCCTCCAAACACTTAAAAGATTATACCAATTCTTTACAATCTCTTCCAGAAGGCAGAAGCAGAGGGAATACATGCTATTCATTCTATGAGGACAGCATTACCCTAATACCAAAATCAGACAAGGACATTGCAAGAAAAGAAAACTGCTGACCAATATTTCTCATTAACATAAATGCCAAAATTCTCAAAATATTAGCAAATTAAATCAAATGTATAAAAATAATTATATATACAACCAACTGGTTTATCCCAAACATGCAAGACTGGTTCCACATTTGAAAACCAATGTAACATAACATAATCCCTCATACCAACAAGCTAAAGAAAAAGATCACATGTTCGTATCAGTAAATGCAGAAAGAGCATTTAACAAAATCCAATACCTATTCATGATAACTCTCAGCAAACTAGGAATACAGAGGAGTTTCCACAACTTGATAAACAAGATCTACAAAAAACTACAGCTAACATCATACCTGATGGGAAGAAGCTTTCCCACTAAGATCGGGAGCAAAGCCAGGATGTCCCCTCTCACCACTCCTTTATGACATAATAGTGGAAGTCCTAATAAATACAGTAATATAAGAAAAGGAAATAAAACTTACTGATTGGAAAGAAAGAAATAAAACTATCTTTGTTTGCAGATGACATGATTGTGTAGAAAATCTGAAAGAATGAATAACAAAACTGGAACTAATAAGCAATTATAGCAGGGTTGCAGGATACAAGGATATGTACAAATGTCAATTATTTTCCTATACAACAGCAATAAGCAAGTGTCATTTGAAATTAAAAACACACATCGCTTCTCGGCCTTTTGGCTAAGATCAAGTGAAATTAAAAACATAATGCCATTTACATTAGCACGCCTCCAAAATGAAAAAATTAAATATAAGTCTAACAAAAAATGTACAAGATCTATGTGAAGGAAACTACAAAACTGATGAAGAAATGAAAGAATAACTAGACAAATGAAAAGGTATTCCATGTTTATGAATAGGAAGAATCAATATGGACAGCATGTCAGTTATTCCTAATTTGATGTATAGATTCAGTGGATTAAATGTAATCCCAATTAAAATACCAGAAATATTTTATGGATACAAACTGATTCTAAAGGTAATGTAGAGAGGCAAAGGACCCAGACTAGCCAACATAATATTGAAAGAGAAAAACAAAGTCATAAGATTGACACTACCTAACTTCAAGACTTACTATAAAGCTACAGTAATCAAGATAATGTGGTAGAAAGAATGGTGAAAGAAAAGACTAATAGATAACGGAACAGAACAGAGAGCCCAGAAATAAACCTACTAGTCAACTGATTTTTTCATTTTATTTTTTATTTTTTAAAATTTACATCCAAATTAGTTAGCATATAGTACAACAATGATTTCAGTAATGCCCCTTACCCATTTAGCCCATCCCCCCTCCCACAACCCCTCCAGCACCCCTCAGTTTGTTCTCCATAATTATGAGTCTCTTCTGTTTTGTCCCCCTCCCTGTTTTTATATTATTTTTGTTTCCCTTCCCTTATGGTCATCTGTTTTGTATCTTAAAGTCCTCAGATGAATGAAGTCATATGATTTTTGTCTTTCTCTGATTAATTTCACTTGGCATAATACCCTCCAGTTCCATCGACGTAGTTGCAAATGGCAAGATTTCATTCTTTCTGATTGCCAAGTAATACTCCATTGTGTATCTATACCACCTCTTCTTTATCCATTCATCCATGGATGGACATTTGTGTTCTTTCCATACTTTGGCTATTGTTGATAGTGCTGCTATAAACATGGGGGTGCAATGTGTCCCTTTGAAACAACACACCTGTATCCTGTGGATAAACGAGTAGTAGTGCAATTGCTGGGTCATAGGGTAGTTTTATTTTTAGTTTTCTGAGGGACCTCCATACTGTTTTCCAGAGTGGCTGCACCAGCTTGCATTGCCACCAACAATGCAAAAGAGATCCTCTTTCTCCATATCCTCACCAACATCTGTTGTTGCCTGAGTTGTTAATGTTAGCCATTCTGACAGGTGTAAGGTGATATCTCATTAAGGTTTTGATTTGTATTTCCCTGATGATGAGTGATGTTGAGCATTTTTTCATGTGTCGGTTGGCCATCTGGATGTCTTCTTTGGAGAAGTGTCTATTCATGTCTTTCCCCCATTTCTTCACTGGATTATTTGTTTTTTGGGTGTTGAGTTTGATAACTGATCTTTGAAAAAGGAACAAAGATAACACAATGGAGAAATGACAGATTTTTCAATAAATGGTATTGAAACAACTGTATATCCACATGCAAAAAAGAAGCATCAGGACTTTACATCCTTTACAAATATTAACTTGAAATGGACCAGAAACCTAAATGTAAAGTACAAAGATAACATAGGAGAAAATCTAAATGATCTTGGGTTTGGCAATGACTTTTTAGATAGAACACCAAAGACATGATTCATAAAAGAAATAATTGATAAACTGGACTTCATTAAAACTAAAATTTTCTGGGGGTGCCTGGGTGGTTCAGTTGGTTAGGCATCCGACTTTGGCTCAGGTCATGATCTCAAGACTCTTGAATTCAAGCCCTGCATCGGGCTCTATGCTGACAGTTCAAAGCATGGAGCCTGCTTTGGATTCTGTGTCTCCCTCTTTTTCTGCCCCTCCCCTGGTCAGGCTCTATCTCTCTCTCTGTCTCTGTGTCTCTGTCTCTCTCTCTCTCAAAAATAAATATTAAAAAAAAAACAAATTTTCTGGGGTGCCTGGGTGGGTCAGTCTATTAGGCGTCCGACTTCAGCTCAGGTCATGATCTCATAGTTTGTGGGTTCAAACCCCGCATTGGGCTCTGTGCTGACAGCTCAGAGCCTGGAGCATGCTTCAGATTCTGTCTCCCTCTCTCTCTGTTCCTCCCCCACTCATGCTCTAGCTCTCTGTCTCTCAAAAATAAACATTTTAAAATTTTTTCTGTTCTGCAAAAGTCACTGTCAGAAGGATAAGGAGACAAGCCACAGACTAAGAAAATATTTACAAGAGACATATCTGATAAAGGACTGTTACCTAAAATATACAAAGAACTCTCAAAAGTCAATGATAAGAAAACAAACAACCTGATGAAACAAACAATGGACAAAATATCTGAATAGACACCCACCAAAGAAAATCTACAGACGGCAAGTAAGCATAAGAAAAATGTTCAACATCATATATTATTAGGGAGTTGCAAACTGAAACAATAAACATCAATACACAACTATTAGAATGGCCAGATTCAAAACACTGACAACACCAAATGCTGGTGAGGATGTGTAAAAACAGGAACTCTCATTCATTGCTGATGAGAATGCAAAATGGTTCAGCCATTTTGGAAGACAATTTGTTAATTTCTTACTGTACACACTATACCATGTGATCCAGCAATCACGCTCCTTAGTAGTCACCCAAATGAGTTGAAAACTTATGTCCGCACAGAAGCTTGCACATGGATGTTCATAACAGCCTTACTTATAATTTTCAGTACTCAGAAATAACCAAGATGACCTTCAGTAGGTGAATGAATAAATAAACTGTGGTACATCCAGACAATAGGATATTATTCAGTGCTAAAAAGAAATGAGCCATTGAGCCATGGAAAGACATGGAGGAACCTTAAATGCACCTTAGTAAGTCAAAGAAGCCAATCTGAAAAGGCTTCATACAATATAATTTCAAATATAATGACATTCTGAGAAAGACAAAATAATGGAGACAGAAAAAAATGAGTGGTTATCAGGAGATGAAGAGGAGGGAAGGATGAACAGGAAGAGCACAGAGGAGTTCTAAGACAGTAAAACAATTCTTTATGATATTTTAATGGTGGCAACATTTGTCAAAGCCTATAGAATGTGTAATACCAAGAGTGAATTCTAATGTAAACTGTGTATTTGGGTGGATAACGATACATCAAAGTAGGTTCTTTAAATGTAACAAATATACCATCCTCTGGTGTGAGATGTTTATAGGGGGAAGGCTGTACTTGTGTAGAGGCAGGAAGTATATAGGAATTGTCTGTATTTTATGAATTTTGCCATAAACTAAAACTGTTCTAAAAAATAAAGCCTATTAAGAGAAAAAAAAAAAAAAAAAGGACACAGAGCCAGCCTGAAAGAGCTCCCAATAGCCAAAGATGGCACATATTTAGCAAAATAATAAATCTAGTAAAATAGTCCAAAGAGTGACATAAATCTCCACGTGTCCATGCAGATAAAAACAAATGATTGAAAATAAATATATTGGAGAGAAGGGACAAATCTTTCTTACAGAATTCCAACTAATAACTGTAGATGTCAATGTAATTCGGCCAAATACCACCAGCAACACACATGCAGTTGAACAATTTAGATTTTAGTAGTCATTGCAGTAAGACAGAGCACATATTACATTGGATGATAGGAATGATAAAGTGCTTCAGTAACAGATGTTAGGAAGGAATTATACGATTTGAGTGTTAGTTACTTCATTTTGCAGTGGTTCCAACGCAGCTGAGTTTATTCAGGATTGGGTGTTGTTAAAGCAAAGCAAAGCAAAACAAAACAAAAACAAAAACAAAAAAACAAAAAAAACAAGCAACAGTCACTTGTATTAGGTGAGAGGGGGGTGTTTGATATTTTGAGAGTAGCAGAGCAACCTTGTTTTTGTCTTTACTCATGCAAAACAATGACCTTGTTTGTGTTACATCATAAGGGTCAAAAAATGACTTTGTCTGCTTGGTGTTTGGTGTCATTGTTCTGCAGCCATCTCAGCACACACAGGCCAGTTTTCCTTCGGTGTAGGGTAGGGTCTCAGGCATGGGATAAGAGTGAAGAGATAGGGTTTCCTAGGAAAGGAACGGAAAGGCCTTATATTTTTAAAACATTTGTATTCTTTAAGAACTTGGAAAATTCAGAAATTGAAATTTTAAAACTTTAGAAATTGTCTTTAATTGCTTATATTTGAATCCCTATGAAAGTTATTTATTGTAATGTGAATTCCATGGATATGGCCTTATTATGTTCCAGCACTTACCTTGTTCTAACAAAATTATTGAATGTTCTCTTTCCACTGCTTTAAATCCCAGCTCTAACACATACTACCTTCTCACTTTCTTTTCTACCTAGACTTAAACTTTTATTGCACCAGGATCAGTTTTTAAATACTTTAGCAATATCATACATGTTAATACAAACACATTGCTAGGCATTTTCAATTCTCTTCTGATCATTACTAAAAGTTTTTATTGGAATAAAAGTTGGGATCATTTCTTTAGGTTTAACAAACAAAATAAATGTCAAAGAGAAAGAACACAGAGAAAACTTTTTTAGGATTCTGATGGGAACATTAATTATATTCTTTTCATCTAGAAAGCTGGTATTTATTAAAGTTTTTTAAGTGTCAACAGAATCGTTTTATACCTGGATTCACACCAGTTGCAATAACTTACTGGCAACATCAATCCTTCTTTTTTCATGCTAATCAAAACTATTTGGTATGCGTGGTGGCTCAGTCATTTAAGGGTCTGACTTTGGCTCAGGCCATGATCTCTCTGTCTGTGGGTTCAAGCCCCGCTTCAGCCTCTGTGCTGACAGCCCGGATCCTGCTTTGGCTTCTGTGTCTCCCTCTCTCTCTGTCCCTGCCCCACTTGTGCTCTCTTAAAAATAAATAAACGTTTAAAAAAATTTTTTTAATTTTTTTTTAACGTTTATTTATTTTTGAGACAGAGAGAGGCAGAACATGAACAGGGGAGGGTCAGAGAGAGAGGGAGACACAGAATCCGAAACAGGCTCCAGGCTCCCAGCTGTCAGCACAGAGCCCGACGCGGGGCTCGAACTCATGGACCGTGAGATCATGACCTGAGCCGAAGTCGGAAGCTTAACCGACCGAGCCACCCAGGCTCCCCTAAAAAAATTTTTTTAAAAACTATCTTTTGGGGCACCTGGGTGGCTCAGTTGCCCCAAGCATCAGACTTCGTCTCCGGGGTTCGAGCTCCACATTAGGTTCTTCACTGACAGTGCTGAGCCTGCTTGGGATTCTCTCTCCTTCTCTCTCTGTCCCCCACTCCCCCCCCAAAACACACACACACTCTCTCTCTCTCTCAAAATAAACTTAAAAAAAAAACCTATCTTTTTATCATTGCCATATATAATAATGTTACAAAATAATCAAGAAAACTATGTGTTTATATGTAAGTATATGTATGTTTTGTATATACGTATAACACACACACACACACACACACACACACACACACGAAGGCAGTCATAAAATGTGTTCATAGGTTCCTAATTTGGTTCCTAATTTCAGAAGTGTGCAAATGCAAGTTTATCCCTAGGAGATGCATAATTTGCATGATAATTGTTTTCTAACTGAGTTGTGTGTACTTTCAGATATTACTTATGAAAGATTGAACAGCTTACTTTTTTTTTCTCAGAAATAAACTCTGAGGATCACAGATATTATTCTTTTATGTTACATTTTACAGTCTTAGTCACAAAAACTGTTAATTGCATATTGGTACCCACAAAACGGGGGCCAAGGTCACAAATCTCAACCTAAGTCAGCCTGATCTAATGGTACTCCTCTCATTGTCAAAGAAACCTAATATATGCCAGTCATAATCTTGCAACTCAGCTTTAGCTAGCTTACTTGGCCTTATTAGGAAATCCCTATTAATCAAATTCACTCTTGACCAACATCCCTCCGAAGAGTGCTTTATGGTTTGTTTTCCCTTGAATAAAAGACATCAAATTGTTACTGTTTTAGTTTTGTTATTTGACACATGTACCTTTCTTCCTTTTGGCAGCTCTGAGTTAAAAGGCACACTTTTGGAAAAATAGTTTAAAATTTCCCCTTTATGAACTTTATATTACAAAACTTACTAGCACATAGAAAAGGAGAAAACAGTAAAATGATCATACCCACATATTAGACGTAGAAATCCTTAACATGTTACTATATTTGCCTTTTCTGGTTGTTATTTAATTACAAATATGTAATATAATCCTAAGTATTCTAATATGCATCTCTAAAAAAACTAAATTTTCCTACATAATCCCAATAGTTATTATCACAATTAACAAAACTAACGTAACTTCCCTTAATATTTTTAAGATCCGATCCATACACAAATTTCCCCAGTTGTTCCCAAACGTCTTTTTGTTTTCTCCAACCAGGATCTGATCCAGGACCACACTGTATTTGATGATATGTCAAAGTTTAACCCATAACCTCTGGGACTTTGGTAGAATTTGGGCGCCAGAGAGCAATACAGACTGTTGATAACATCTCATTAATAACGCCCCCTTTGGGGCGCCTGGGTGGCGCAGTCGGTTAAGCGTCCGACTTCAGCCAGGTCACGATCTCGCGGTCCGTGAGTTCGAGCCCCGCATCAGGCTCTGGGCTGATGGCTCAGAGCCTGGAGCCTGTTTCCGATTCTGTGTCTCCCTCTCTCTCTGCCCCTCCCCCGTTCATGCTCTGTCTCTCTCTGTCCCAAAAATAAATAAACATTGAAAAAAATTAAAAAAAAAAAAATAACGCCCCCTTTACCGTCTGCCTCCCTGCCACGTGGACTGCCCCAACGTACATGAAACCTGCGTGCGAGCGGTCGCGGTATTTTCATGGAAATGTAGTTCTGGATGTTCCGGCTGACCGCGCGGCATTCTAGGAACGGATATCCTGGGCTTTTCCCTGCGCATGTGCAGTCACCCCCATTTACCGGCTTCCGTCCTCCCTGGCTGTGGGGATGCGCCGGGTTTGCCCTCAGGTGAGAGAGGCCAACTCCGCACGCCGGGAGGGAGAGGGGCGGGCTCGTGCCCAGAGGAAGGGACCACGACGTCTCGAGAACTCCCCGTTCACCCCAAGTGCCGACCCCGGCAGGAACGTAGACCTGGCAAAGACGGGTGGGTGTGGGCTCCAGGGGCCCAGATGGGGCGAGTGTTGTCGGAAGATGTTCCCTGCAGACTGGGGTGCGGGAGCTGACTGCAGCGGGAGCGGGGAAGATCCAGGCCGGCGGCGGGAGGGTAATGCGCGTTTCCGTATTGGATACTGACCATGAGCCCGGCACAAAGCGCGCCCTGGCGTTGGACTTGGAAGCCAGAAAGACCGGATAAATTCCGCCTTTGTCACTTGGGCATAAGTGAGGTTCTTATCTGAAAATAAGGATAGTAGTTAAAAACTGCTTTGTGGCGTTGTTCAGAAAGAGGTAAGTCTTAACCTATAATGCATTTAGCCAAGTGTTAGTAACACTAGTAAGTAGTAGGCAATACGCCAAAATATAGTGTTGGCTCCCATCATATTTGAAAGACACTTTGTTCTTTTTTATTTAGTATTTAACTTAGTTTTTGCAGCCACCCCATTTATAGGAATAACCATATCCTTAAAAAAGAAAGAAAGAAAGAAAGAAAGAAAGAAAGAAAGAAAGAAAGAAAAAGAAAATGGGGGTTCAGAAGAGTGAAATTACAGACCACAGGTCAAAAAGGCGATGAAGCCAGGATGCAAATACAGATAGGCTTTACTCCTAAATTCAGCTATTCCTAATACCCTGCCTCCCTAAAACCCAACATTGTAGGCTTCACGGCAGTAGCAGAGTGACTATGATTGTAAAGTTAGCATGATGTCACTCTCTGACATAAATGTCACTTTCTGACACGTGCATCTATTCTGGGGCTTCTGGCATGTCTCCAGAGCCTCTGGATAAGACTGAGGCTCCTGGTACCTCCTGTGCTGTCCAGGCTGTCTCTGTCTTCAGAAGGCACAGTCTGATATCTAGTGCAGTGCTGTCCAGTAGATAAGGTGAGCCACATTGGTAATTTTAAATGTTCTAGTAGCCATATTAAAAACTAAAACGTGAAATTTTAAGAACATACTGTGTTTATCTCAATATATACAAAATATTCTTCAACATGTGGCACTAGCCACATTTCAAGTGCTCAGTAGTGGGACGTGGCTAGTGGCTATAATAATAGAACAGTTATAATGATCTTGAAGAAAATCAGGCCCTACACTAGTGGTGCCCAACCAGGGCGATTTTGCTCTCCAGAGGACTTTTGGAAATGGCTGGAGATGATATGGTTTGACACAACAGAGGAGGATTGCTACTAACATCTGGTGGGTAGACACCAGAAATACTGCTAGGCATTCTACAATGTACAGGACCCCCCACCCCCCGTCACAAAGAATTCTGCAGCCCAAAATGTCAGTAGTGCTGAAGCTAAGAAATTTTGCTCTCAATGAAAGTTTCAACTAAAAGGAATTTGTTTCCTAGGCCTAAATCTCAACGTCTTTGGAACAAAGCAGCTCTTGTGTGGCAAGCAGGAGAGGAGCCCTGGGGACAGGAGTCCCACCTGGAAGAAAAGTTTATCTGACAGGAACCATATTCACCAAAGCTTCAGAACAAATGCAGAAGAACCCAGAAAAGAGTGGGTCCTAATTTGTTCCACCAGAAGCATTTTGTTATTACCTTTTCCAGAAAGAGCCAGACTTGGTGATGTCACCACATCCAGAAGCCATCACAGACTGTATGACAGTGGAAACTGGTCCAGCTTGCAGAAGGTGGTGAGCTGGGGTTGGAAGAGATTGGTGATTGTCAGCCCGTACAAGAAAAGCCAAGCCAGAGCCAAGGAAATTCATTCTCCATCCCTAAACAGCCCCCTATTTTCTTCATTCTTCACTTACTTTGCAGATTCTGAGCCACTCTCTCATTGTGTCCATCAGAAGCGGCATCTAGGGATATGCTGAGGCTTCCTTTATCCTGAACATAAAGAATTACAAAATGACAGTATAGGAGTAGATTTCTGTCTCTGACTCTTTGGAAACTTTTAAAAAACTGGAGCCTCAGATGTATGTCCCCTGGTCACCCAGGACAGAGCTAGGAGGAAAGCATAGTGCTGTTCATTCTGTCACACGTAAGTCACTAGAAGTGTCTTATCAAAAGTCTGACCAAAAGTCCTTTGTTCAGAAGAACAAAAGTATTTTAAAATATTTGGTCACTAAGCATCTTTTTTTCCCAGAGTTTTCTGTTGATTCTCTAGCTCAAAGTATAAATAATACTAATAGAATATTAATAATCAATGGGGAAATAATTCACAGTCACCTAGTGAAAAATAGCAAGGTTACATCCATGTGATCATATCAGAGATGTACTACATATTCAGGGAATGAAGCACTCTGTGGTGCTTCCTGCCCCTTCTCAAGGGTCAACAGGACATTTTTTCCATAGGGAGGCTTTTCCCCAGCTGGTGTGATGAGACTTTTAGGCAACTGAATGCAGAATCTCACCAGACCTCTCATGATTCCTTTCCTCTTTCCTTATTCCCAGCTTATCCTTTACAGTTGTCCGTACTCTCCCAACAACAGCAGAAAATGGACACAACTCAGGTGAGTTGTATGTATGCACCTTTTTTTATAATAAATATAGTTGTATGTATGCACCTTTTTATATTTATATAAATATAAATAAATATTGTATTTATTTATATTGTTGTATGTATGCACCTTTTTATGTTTATATAAATATAAATAAATATAAATAGTTGTATGTATGCACCTTTTTTTATGGGTGGTTAATTAACATAGAAAAGTAGAAATAGAAATAGATCATAGAAATATATTTTTTATAATAAATATAAATAGTTGTATGTATGCACCTTTTTATATTTATATAAATATAAATAAATATTATTGTATTTATTTATATTGTATGTATGCACCTTTTTATATTTATATAAATATAAATATAAATAAATATAAATAGTTGTATGTATGCACCTTTTTTTATGGGTGGTTAATTCACATAGAAAAGTAGAAATAGAAATAGATCAAAACCCTCACAGTTTGTGAGTTCAAGTCCCATGTTTAGGCTCTGTGCTGACAGCTCAGAGCCTGGAGCCTGCTTCAGATTCTGTGTCTCCCCCTCTCTGTCTGCCCCTACCCCACTTGCACTTTGTCTCTCTTTCTCTCAAAAATAAATACACACACAAAAAATTTTTTAATAATAAAAAAAGAAATGGATCAAAACCATTCAAGGAAGGTACAGCAAAGCAGATGAGTAGTACAGCAGAGTTGGCATGTGGATAGATGCAGTCCTCTGACGTTACAGATTTTTCAAAGTACAGGGGCAGATTTCTTCCTGACCTAATAGCCATGGCAGAGAGTCAGACAGACAATATTTGTTTCAGATATGCATTGATGAGAATCTTAAACCAAACATTCCTCGTGGAGTCTAAAGTTACTGAAGTCAGGAAAAATGTCTTTGTTGATCTTCAGGTAGGTGATAGTGCAGATCTTTCCAGAACAACCCTGAAATAATTATAGAATGTTGTTTCCACTTTTTCCTCAGTGGAAGTAAAGAGCACATTACCAAAGCAGGGCTTTCATTAATACAGTTGTCTGTGTCAATAAAACAGAAGAAGTAGACCTTTCTCTGATCATCCTGCTGGACCCAGAGATAACACTTAGACTAACTGGAGCCCAGCATGAATAGCTGGTACATTCATGTCCTAAAAATAGCTCTGTGTACATATTTCTCTCAAGTGCCCGTATTGAACAAGCTGTTTAGCAGACAGCTTAAAGTTCTATTCTCTAGCAAATGCTACTGCACTTTCCATTCATATTTCAGGCCGCTGCATGTGCCTGTGACCTACACTCACCAGTGACCTAATTACAGTTCAATCCAGTGGGTCTCGCACAGATCTGTCTGCAGTGTCTGACTCCACCCCTACTTTGTCCTTCTGGAAGGTCTCCCGTGTTAGTGTCTGTGTCGGTTTATGCTTGTTTCTTTTGTGGAGTCACCTTCCTTCTCTTGCCCTTTCACATGTCCCTTCACAAGTTGCCATTCCTTCTCCCTATTTTTCCAGCTAGTCTTCTTGACTCCTTTCATCCCCGCTCTGGTTTGAACAGTGATGTATTTGTTAGTTCTTGCAAATGTGTCTCTGCAGCCCACTGTGACCAGTAGCACTTTTTGTGATGATGGAAATGATCTTTATCTGCATTGTCCCAAACGGTGGCCACTAGCCACATGTACCTGTTGAACACTCAAAATGCAGCTAGTGTGACTGAGTAACCATATTTTTAATTTAGGTTTCAAATAGTCACACGTGGCTAGTGACTACCATATTGGACATAGTTGACTCAACATCTCTCTGTAGGTATCCAAAAGGCATCTCCAGCTCAATTGATTCAAAGATTTACAGCCCTCCCCAAACTATCCCCTCCTCTTTCCCTCCCTAGTCAGCCAGGCACCCAAGCCACAAAAGTGTAGTGCATCCCAGGCTCCTTTTGTTCTCAGTCTCGCAACTTCTGCCACATCTGGTGTGTACTCACGTCTTGCTACTTTCCTATTTGTCAAAGATGACAGCTATTTTATACGGTTAAACCTAAATGCATATTTTAAATGCATTCTTGGGGTATGTGGGTGTCTCAGTTAAGCATCCAACTCTTGTTGTCAGCTCAGGTCACGATCTCGTGATTCATGAGTTTGAGCCCCACATCAGGCTCTGTGCTGAACCTGCTTGGGATTCTCTCTCTCTCTCTCTCTCTCTCTCTCTCCCTCTCTCTCCCTCCCTCTCTCTCCCTCTCTCTCTTTCTCTCTCTTTCTCTCCCTCTCTCCCCCTCTCTCTGTGTTCCTCCCCCACTTGTGCTCTCTCTCTCTCTCAAAATAAATAAACCTAAAAACAAATAAATGCATTCTGCTACTTTATTCCTTTTTTGCTATCTCACAGTATCACAACTGAACTGTTGGAATAGCTTCTTTACTAACCTGCCCATTTCTTTTGTCACCTACTCAAGCACACCTTCCACATGGGTAGTTCATCTAAATGCTAATGAAGTAATGTCTTGTCCTTGTGTAAATCACCTCTTGGCTCTTTACCCCATATGATAAAATTCCTAATTTCTCAAGACAATGTTCAGGCTTTGGAAGCATTACCCCTTCCTTTTATTTATTTATTTTTCCACTTTTTTTGGTGCTCTGACTTTTTTGATAACTATTGAGCAACCAAGATGTTCCAAGAAAGTAGCATGTGCCATAGTTACAGCTTAAACAATACAGATACTTTTCTTCACTAATAGTGTTCACAATCTAGTGGGGAATATGACATTAAAAAAAATTTGCTATTAAAAATATTACTAAAAGGTAAAAGAAAAAAAATTACTAAACCAAACCTCATTGAGTTTTTTAAACATATCCTCCTATCCCTAACCGCTTCATATTATCTTCATATTATCTAAAGGTCTCCTCTGGATTGACCTTTAGAACCACATCCTCATCCTGTGCATCTGGTGCTGTGGATTGAATTGTGTTCCCCCACCCCAAATTTATATGTTGAATCCCTACCCCCCAGTGTGACTGTATTTAGAGATAGAGCATTTTTTAAAAATGTCTATTTATTTATTTTGAGAGAGAGTGCACATGTAAGTGAGGAAGGAGTAGAGAGAGAATCCCAAGCAGGCCCCGTGCTGTCAGTACAGAGCCCTGACGTGGAGCTCGAACCCACAAACTGAGATCATGACCTGAGCCAAAGTCAAGAGTCTGATGCTCAACCAACTAGCCATCCAGGCACCCCTAGAGAGAGAGCTTTTAGGAGGTAATGGAGATTAAGTGAAGCATAAGGGTGGGAATCCTAATCCAGTAGGATTGATGGTCTTACAAGAAAAGAAAGAGAGAGACAGATTTCTCTGTCTACACATAGGCACCAGGCAAAGGCCATGTGAGGACACAGCAAGAAGTGGCCATCTGTAACCCAGGAAGACAATGTCACCAGAACCCAACCATGGTGATACTCTGATCTTGGACTTCTAGCCTCTAGAACTGTGAGGAAATAAATGTCTGCTATTTAGTCTACCCAGTCTGTGGTATTTTGTTATGGCAGCCCAAGCATCTAAGACACTTGGCTCTTTATTTTTCTTTTTTCATTTTATTTTTAATTGTAGCAAAATGCAGAAAATATATATCATTGTAGCCATTTTTTAACTGTACAGTTCAGTAATATTAAGTACATTCATATTTCTATGCACCCAGTCTCCAGAACTCTTCATCTTGCAGAACTAAAGCTGTATATCCATTATTTTTTGTAAATGTTTATCTATTTATTTTGAGAGAGGTCATGAGCAGGGGAGGGACAGAGAGAGAAGGAGAGAGAATCTTAAGCAGGCTCTGTGATGTTATTGAGAAGCCCGTCTCACTAACCATGTGATCATGACCTGAGTCAAAATCAAGAGTCAGGCACTTGACCGACTGAGCCACCCAGGTGCCCCAAGCTATATATCCATTAAACAACAGCTCATCATTCTTCTCAGCATTTGGCCTCTGGCAGCCACCACTCTACTTTCTGTCCATTAATGTCCCTACTCATATAAGTAGAATCATATAGTAATTGTTTTTTTGTGACTCATTTATTTCACTTAGCATGAAGTTCTCAAGTTTCATGCATGTATCAGAATTTCCTTCTTTTTTTTAAGGCTGAATAATAATACATTGTGTGTATATACCACATTTTATTTATCCCTTCATCAGGTGTTAGACACTTAGGTTACTTCTACCTTTTGGTTATTGTGAATAATGCTGCTATGAGCATAGGTGTACAGATACCTCTTCCAAGAATGCCAGTCTCGTGGGTATTTATTTCCCGAAGTGGCATTGCTGGTTCATGTGGTAATTCTACATTTAATTTTTTGAGGAACCACCGTACTGTTCCACAGTGGCCGTGCCATTTTATATTCCCACCAGCAGTGCACAGGGATTCCAGTTACTCTACATCCTTGCCAACACTTGCTATTTTCTGATAGTGGCCATTCTAATGGAGATGAGGTCTGGCTCTTTACTTTTGACCTGCTATGAGTCAGCTTTGGTTGCCTCATCCAGGAAGTAATACTCTTCTCTTTCCCCTTGTCTCCCTCTGTGCTAATTTCCCCTTTTCTGAATCTGCACAGCCCCATTATAACTTCATGCATTGGTGCAAGTCACCTGATAATGTATTTGTCTCTCCAGTTAGACTATTAGCTTCAAGGTGTGGAACTAACATGGGTTCATTTTCATATGCTCCATTCTAAGCCCTCTTCTTTAGTTGAGAATGCTCATTAAATTGTTTTTAATAAAAGATTATCTCCTCTCTATATAGAACTAGGCCACTGAAAAAATTTGGATTTCTTTTTTTTTTAATGTTTATTTATTTTGAGAGAGAGCCGCGTGTGTGCACGCACACATGCATACATGAGCCAGAGAGGGGCAGAGAGAGAGGAGAGAGTGAATCCCAAGCAGGCTCCGCACTGACAGCACAGAGTCCGACTCCAGGCTAGATCCTATGAACCATAATATCATGACCTGCACAGAAGTCAACAGTTGGAGGCTTAACCATCTGAGCCACCCAGGCACCGTAAGAATTTAGATTCCTATTTTCAGACCACCTTACTTCTTACAAGGCAGAGCCCGTGCCATTACTATCTTTTGTCCTAGAAACCTGTGCATATTTGTATGCATTACAAAAAAGACCTGTTCTTCTTAATAAAGGATGCTCCAAGAGGATGTTTTCCTGACATCACCACCCCCATCTCATGCTTTTCTCTAAAATGCTGTCATTTAATTAATAAATAAGATGTTGTCATTTAGCCTCCTCATCTTTAAGACTGGATCATCTCCAGACTGTCTGTGTGCTTCTGAGAAGAACTAAACTTCTTGTGGACAAGTACAGTCCCCTTAGAGGGGATAATACATAGGAGGTGCTAGGAATAATGTGGAACTTTCTTCCTTATACATGGGAAACAAGTTAAGATTAAATGAATTAGCTAATCGATTGTTTGAATTGAATCAGCATCAGGATTTGCAATTTGTCAGAGAAAGACTAAGTCAATCAAAGATGGATAATTGAAAAGGATCACGTCAGTCCTGAACAACAAGTGGGATTTTAATTGTTGCAGAGTAGAGGGAGGTTACTGCATTCTGAGGGTCCAGTAAGAATCTCTGCCTATTCCACTTTAGAATTCTTCTTAAGGAATATTAAGAGTGAATGAGATAAATGTTGGGACCAGACTAGGTATATTAGTTTGCTAAGGCTGCCATAATAAAGTACTACAGACTGGGTGGCTTAAACAACAACTTTATTTTCTTACAGTCTAGAGGCTGGAAATCCAAAATCAGGGAATGGACAGGGTTGGTTCCTTCTGAAGACTGTTGAGGGAAGAATCTGTTCCAGGCCTCTTTTCTTTGCTTATAGATGCTTTTTCCCTATGTCTCCACATCATCTTCCCTCTGTTCATATCTGTGTCCAGATTTTCTCTTAAAAGGACACTAGTCAAATTGGGGTAGGGCCCACCCTGATGACCTCAGTGTATGCATTTTGTGTCAGACAAGAGGCACATAACACTAGAAGTTGTTAGATGTTTTCCTTAAGGGTTTGGCTTCATCCTGAGTTCTAACATGCAATAAATTCATGCAATAAAAGCAGTTTTGTGTTTAATCTGGAAGTACTAGCAGACTGTAAAAAACGTGAAAGGGGTGAAGTAAGAGTCAAGACTCCAGAGGTTTTCTTGACGTAAGGGCAGAAAGATGATGATCCCTGTTCCAGAAGTGTATGAGAGCTGAGATTGTGCATATTTAGTATATTTTTTAAGTGGTTTGTGTGTGTTTGTGTGTGTATAGTTGTTAATCAGCCTTCCTCCCTTTTGCTCGTTTTGAAAGCTTTTTAGGGACGCCTGGGTGGCTCAGTCAGTTAAGCGTCCGACTTCGGCTCAGGTCATGATCTCGTGGTCTGTGAGTTCAAGCCCCGCGTCGGGCTCTGTGCTGACAGCTCGGAGCCTGGAGCCTGTTTCGGATTCTGTGTCTCCCTCTCTCTCTGTCCCTCCCCTGCTCATGCTCTGTCTCTCTCTGTCTCAAAAATAAATAAAACATTTAAAAAAAATTTTTTTTAAAGAAATCTTTTTAATTATTAAAGAATTAATCCTTCTGACATGTAGGACATATATATTTCCCTGTTTCATTGTCTTTGGACTTAGTGTCTGCTAGACCAGGCTCTTTCATTTCTACTAGTGACATTTGGGGAAGTTTTTAATTTATAGAAAGATACAAAGGGATAATAATGTAATAGACCTGTTCCTACCTTCTCAAATTATTAACTATGAATTTTTGTCAATTTTTCTCTTGTATGCATTCTTTATTTTTTCCTTTTATTTATTTCTGTAAATGAGATCGTTTATACTGGTAAAGTACACTCTTAAGTATGAACTGGGTGGATTTTTACATATGTATACATATGTGCAAATGTAATTTACCACTCAGATTAAGATGGAGAACATTTTTGTCACCCTAAAGTTTCCTTCCTTCCAGTTTCCGGTTAATAACCACTGCCCTGCTCTGCAGAGGCAAGTGCTATTCTAACATCATATGTCCAAAAAAAGGATAACTTCATTTTTTAACATTGTATAAACAGAATCATATAATCTGTACTCTTTTTTAGGAGATGGGGGGATCTGGCTTTTTTCTGTGTACATAACATGGTTTAGATTATCCGTCTTGCTGCTGTATGTTTCATTACTTTTTTTTTCTTTTTGAGTGAGAGACAGAAAGAGAATCCCAATTAGACTTTGCACTGTCTGCGCAGAGCCTAATGTGGGGCTCGAACTCACAAACTGTGAGACCATGACCTGAGCCGAAACCAAGAGTCAGACTCTTAACCAACTGAGCCACCCAGGCACCCCCATTACTTCCTTTTTATTGCTGAGCAGAAAGTATTTCATTATATGATCATATGATAACTTTATTGGCTCATTCTCTTGGTGGTGAGTTTTTTACTTTTATTTTCCCATTTGGGCACTATTATGAATAAAGCTGCTATGAACAATCCTTTGTGTCTCTTAGTATATCTTCATTTCTCTTGGTTATACCTAGAAATAGAATGGCTGATGCATGGAATAAACATATGTTCAGCTTTAATATATATTACAATTAGCTTTCTAAAGTGCTTGAACCAATTTATACTACCAACGTTCTGACTGTACCAAATTCTCACCAACACTTGCTACTGTCAGTCTTTTTTTATTTTCGTTATCCTGGTGGCTGTATAGTGGTCTCTTGTTGAAATTTATACTTTGCTTTTCTGTAACAAATGCTAATTTCAAACACCATTATTTGTGTTGGGCTATGTAAATATTCTTTTATGTAAAGTACCTGTTCAGGTCTTTGTTTTAATTGGACTCTTTATCTTCTTGATTAGTCGAAATTATTTCTATGTTATCAATACAAGTCATTTACCAGATGTATATGTTGCAACTGTTTTT
The DNA here is from genome assembly GCF_022079265.1 of Lynx rufus. Classification (NCBI taxonomy): domain Eukaryota; kingdom Metazoa; phylum Chordata; class Mammalia; order Carnivora; family Felidae; genus Lynx; species Lynx rufus. Next base: position 30,786,918 of record NW_025814824.1, on the reverse strand, counting down.
GGATTCTGTGATTTGACTTTTTAAAATTAATTAATTTTTTAATTTACATCCAAGTTAGTTAGAGTATAGTGCAACAATGATTTCAGGAGTAGGTTCCAGTAATTCATTTCCTATGTATAACACCCATTGTTCATCCCAACAAGTGTCTTCCTTAATGCCCCTTATCCATTTAGCCCATCCCCTCCCACAATTCTCCAGCAACCCTCTGTTTGTTCCCTATATTTAAGAGTCCCTGATGTTTTGTCCCCCTCCCTGTTTTTATATTATTTTTGCTCCCCTTCCCTTATGTACATCTGTTTTATATCAAATTCCTCATGAGTGAAGTCATATATGATATTTGTCTTTCTCTAATTTCGCTTAGCATAATACCCTCTAGTTCCATCCACGTAGTTGCAAATGGCAAGATTTCATTCCTTTTGATTGCCGAGGAATACTCCATTGTATGTATATACTACCTCTTCTTTATCCATTCATCCATCGATGGACATTTGGGCTCTTTCCATACTTTGGCTATTGTTGATAGGGCTGCTAGGAACATTGGAGTACATGTGCCCCTTCGAAACAGCATCCCTGTATCCCTTGGATAAATACCTAGAAGTGCAATTGCTGGGTCATAGGGTAGTTCTATTTTTAATTTTTTGAGGAACCTCCGTACTGTATTCCAGAGTGGCTGCACCAGTTTGCATTCCTACCAGCAGTGCAAAGAGATCCTCTTTCTCCGCATCCTTGCCAACATCTGTTGTTGCCTGAGTTGTTAATGTTAACCATTCTGACAGGTGTGAGGTGGTATCTCACTGTGGTTTTGACTTGTATTTCCCTGATGATGAATGAGCATTTTTTCATGTGTCAGTTGGCCATCGGGATGTCTTCTTTGGAGAAGTGTCTATTCATATCTTTTGCCCATTTCTTCACTGGGTTATTTGTTTTTTGGGTGTTGAGTTTGATAAGTTCTTTTTTTTTTTTAATGTTTATTTTCGAGAGAGAGAGACAGAATGTGAGGGGGGAGGGGCAGAGAGAGAGGGAGACACAATCCAAAACAGGCTTCAGGCTCTGAGCTGTCATCACAGAGCCTCATGTGGGGCTCGAACTCACGAACTGTGAGATCATGACCTGAGCCAAAGTTGGACACTTAACTGACTGAGCCACCCAGGCACCCTGAGTTTGATAAGTTCTTTATAGATTTTGGATACTAACCCTTTATCTGATATGTCATTTGCAGATATTTTCTCCCATTCCATTGGGTGCCTTTTAGGTTTGCTGATTGTTTCCTTCACTGTGCAGAAGCTTTTTATTTTGATGAGGTCCCAATAGTTCATTTTTGCTTTTGTTTCCCTTGCCTCTGGAGATGTGTTGAGTAAGAAGTTCTGCGGCCAAGGTCAAAGAAGTTTTTGCCTGCTTTTTCCTTGAAGATTTTAATGGTTTCCTGTCTTACATTTAGGTCTTTCATCCATTTCAAGTTTATTTTTGTGTATGGAGTAAGAAAGTGGTCCAGGTTCATTTTTCTGCATGTTGCTGTCCAGTTTTCCCAGCAACACTTGCTGAAGAGACTCTTTATTCCATTGGATATTCTTTCCTGCGTTGTAAAAGATTAGTTGGCCATATGTTTATGGGTCCATCTCTGGGCTCTCTATTCTGTTCCATTGATCTGTCTGTTTTTGTGCCGGTACCATACTGTCTTGTACTATTACAGCTTTGTAATACAGCTTGAAGTCCAGGATTGTGATGCCTCCTGCTTTGGTTTTCTTTTTCAGGATTGCTTTGGCTGTTTGGGGTCTTTTCTGGTTCCATACAAATTTTAGGATTGTTTGTTCTAGCTGTGTGAAGAATGCTGGTGTTACTTTGATAGGGATTGCATTGAATATGTAGATTGCTTTGGGTAGTATTGACATTTTAACAATATTTGTTCTTCCTTTCCAGGAGCATGGAATATTTTTCCATTTTTGTGTGTGTGGGTCTTCTTCAATTTCTTTCACAAGCTTTCTGTAGTTTTCAGTGTTTAGATTTTTCACCTCTTTGGTTAGGCTTATTCCTAGGTATTTTATGGGTTTTGGTGCAGTTGTAAATGGGATCGGTTCCTTGATTTCTCTTTCTGTTACTTCATTATTAGTGTATAGGTATGCAACCAATTTCTGTGCATTGAGTTTATATCCTAAGACTGCTGATTTCATGGATCAGTTCTAGCAGTTTTTTGGTGGAATCTTTTGGGTTTTCCATATAGAGTATCATGTCATCTGCGAAGAGTGAAAGTTTAACTTCCTCCTTGCCAATCTGGATGCCTTTTATTTATTTGTGTTGTCTGAATGCTTAGGCTAAGACTTCCAATACTATGTTGAAAAACAGTGGTGAGGGGCGCCTGGGTGGCGCAGTCGGTTAAGCGTCCGACTTCAGCCAGGTCACGATCTCGCGGTCCGTGAGTTCGAGCCCCGCGTCAGGCTCTGGGCTGATGGCTTAGAGCCTGGAGCCTGTTTCCCATTCTGTGTCTCCCTCTCTCTCTGCCCCTCCCCCGTTCATGCTCTGTCTCTCTCTGTCCCAAAAATAAATAAACGTTGAAAAAAAAAAATTAAAAAAAAAAAAAAAGAAAAACAGTGGTGAGAGTGGACATCCTTGTCGTGTTCTTGACCTTAGGGGGAAAGCTCTCCATTTTCCCCCCATTGAGGATGATATCAGCAGTGGGTCTTTCATATATGGCTTTTATGATCTTGAGGTATAATCCTTCTATCCCTATTTTCTTGAGGGTTTTTATCAAAAAAGGATGCTATATTTTATCAAATGCTTTCTTTGCATCTATTAAGAGGATCATGTGGTTCTTCTCTTTTCTTTTATTGATGTGATGCATCACATTGATTGTTTTGTGGATATTGAACCAGCCCTGCATCCCAGGTATAAATCCCACTTGGTCGTGGTGAATAATTCTTTTAATGTATTGTTGCATCTGGTTGGCTAATATCTTGTTGAGGATTTTTGCATCCATGTTCATCAGGGAAATTGGTCTGTAGTTCTTTTTAATGGGGTTTTTTCTGGTTTTGGAATCAAGGTAATGCTGGCTTCATAGAATGAGTTTGGAAGTTTTCCTTCCATTTCTACTTTTTGGAACAGCTTCAAAAGAAAAGGTGTTAAGTCTTCTTTAAATGTTTGGTAGAATTCCCCTGGAAAGCCATCCAGCCCTGGACTCTGGTTTTTTTAGGAGATTTTTGATTATTAATTCGATTTCTTTATTGGTTATGGATTTGTTCAAATTTTCTATTTCTTCCTGTTTCAGTTTTGGTAGTTTATATGTTTCTAGGAATTTGTCCATTTCTTCCAGATTGCCCATTTTATTGGTATATAATTGCTCATAACATTCTCTTATTATTGTTTATATTTCTGTGTGGTTGTGATCTCTCCTCTTTCATTCTTTGTTTTATTTATTTGGGTCCTTTCCTTTTTCTTTTTGATCAAACTGGCTAGGGGTTTATCAATTTTGTTAATTCTTTGTTCTTTCAAAGAACCAGCTCCTGGTTTTATTGATCTGTTCTACTGTTTTTTGGGTTTTTTGTTTGTTTGGTTGGTTAGTTTCGATAACATTGATTTCTGCTCTAATCATTGTTATTCCCTGTCTTTGCTGATTTTGGGTTTTATTTGCTGTTCTTTTTCCAGCTCTTTCAGGTGTAAGGTTAGGTTGTATATCTGAGACCTTACTTTCTTCTTTAGGAAGGCCTGGATTGCTACATACTTCCCTCTTAGGACTGCCTTTGCTGCGTCCCAGAGGTTTGGGACTGTGGTGTTATCATTCTCATTGGCTTCCATGTACTTTTCAATTTCCTCTATAACTTCTTGGTTAGCCCTTTCATTCTTTAGTATAGGATGTTCTTTAGTCTCCAAGTATTTGTTATCTTTCCAAATTTTTTCTTGTGGTTGATTTCAAGTTTCATAGAAGTGTGGTCTGAAAATATGCATGGTATGATCTGTCTTTCTGTACTTGTTGAGGGCTGATTTGTGTCCCAGTATGTGATCTGTTCCGGAGAATGTACCATGTGCACTCAAGAAGAATGTGTATTTTGCGGCTTTAGGATAAAATGTTCTGAAAATATCTGTTAATTCAGATCCCTCTGGTCCAGTGTGTCATCAAAGCCATTGTTTCCTTGTTGATTTTCTATTTAGATGATCTGTCCATTGCTGTAAGTGGGGTGTTGAAGTCCCCTACCATTATGGTATTATTATCAATGAGTTTCTTTATGTTTGTGATTGATTTACATATTTGAGTGCTTGCATGTTTGGATCATAAATGTTTACAATTGTTAGATCTTCGTGGTGGATAGACCCTTAATTTTGATATAATGCCCTTCTTCATCTCTTGTTACAGTCTTTATTTTAAAATCTAGATTGTCTGATATAAGTATGGCTGCTCGGGCTTTCTTTCGGTGACCATTAGCATGACAAATGGTTCTCCATCCCCTTACTTTCAATATGAAGGTGTCTTTAGGTCTATATGTTTCTTGTAAACAGCATATAGATGGATCTTGTTTTCTTATCCATTCTGTTACCCTCTGTCTTTTGATTGGAGCGTTTAGTTCATTGACGTTTAGAATGAGTACTAAAAGATAATGAATTTATTACCATTACATTGCCTGTAGAGTTGAAGTTTCTGGTGGTAGTGTCTGGTTGTTTCTAGTCTTTTTTGCTTTTGGTCTTTTTGGTTTGTTTGTTTGGTTTTTTTTTTTCATCTTTTCTTCCCTCAGAGTGGGGGGAGGAACCCTTTGGGGGGAAGATTGCGCCAAGCAATGGTTGGGTGCTGGTCTGCCCCCAGGAACGTTTGCAGGACCATGCTGCTGCAGATGCCCAGAGACTGTGGCTGGGTGCCAGTCTGACCCAGAAAAAGTTCCCGCGATCATGTAGCCACAGCATTTCAGGGATTATGGTAAATCACAGCACACATCTGGCATCAGACTTCACCCTTAACATACTCATTCCAACATCAGCAAAATGTTGTTCTCTGGGGTGTGCTGGGACCTTTGCCTGTGGGGAGGCCGCAGAGCTTCTACCAGATGTCCTCCCAGCACGGGAATTGCCTCTCCCTGTGTGGCCCGAGGACCCCTCAGACCTTGATCTCTGCTCCTGGGGATTGGCCCTTCCCACCAGAGCACCGCCAGGTATCGGAGCTGCAGCGTTTCAGACTCAGCACTCCCCCTGTTTATAGAGTCTTAATGGAATTTAAACCCTCTCCTTTCTCCTTTCTCTCTTTTTTGTTCAGTCCCTTACAGCTGTTTCCACTCTTCCTCTTTTTCTCCAGCTGCTTTCAGGGGTGAGGGGGAGTGCTTCCCATACTCTTCCCCCACCCACCAACCCATCTCTGCCCTCTCTCAGCAAGCAAAAAAAGCTCCCTTCCTTCTGCAGCTCTCTCTCCCCCAGTTCACCTCTCCACACTGTGTACCTGCCGAGTTCTGTGATTTAAGTTGTCCAGATTGTTGTGTTAATCCTCAAATCAGTTTTCTAGGTGTGCAAGATGGTTTGCTGTTGATCTGGCTGCATTTCAGGGATGAGAGATGCAAAAAAACTTCCATGCTGCTCTGCCATCTTGGCCCCCTCCCTTGACTTTTTTTTTAAATAATGTTTTTTGATGAGCCAAGTTCTTAAATTTAATACAGTTCAGGATCAGTGTTTTCTTTAATGATAGTTCTTTGTGTGGCTGCTTGAAAGATTGTTCCCTTTTCCAGGAACACACGAATATTCTCCTATGTTCTTAGTAGATGCTTGATTATTTGAGCTTGATCCACCTGGAATTGTTTTTGTGTGTAGTTTAAGGTAAGTGTCAAGATTTATATTACTATATGGATATACAGTTGCACTACCACCGTTTGTTGAAAAGACCATCCTCTGTCCACTGAGTTGTAGCAAGGCCTCTGTTGTCAATCCAGTGACCACATATATATATGTAGATCTCTGTCTAGACTGTGTATTCTCTTCTTTTGATCCAATTATTTTTCTTTATCCTACTACTTCACAGTTATAATTATTATTGCATTACAGTAAGTTATGAAATATGGTAGTGTAAGGCCTTAAAGTTTTACTTCTTCAAAAAATTTATTGGCTAACTTAAGACCTTTGCATTTTCGTAGAAATTTCATCTGTTTCCATAGCAAATCCTGCTGGGTAGTTTTTCAAAGTAGAGGTGAAGCCTTTGACATGTGTCATTAGATTTATTCCTATGTATTTTTTTCTATTTTGATACTATTATAAATAATACATTTTTTAAAATTTTATTTTCTAATTTATTATTGGTTTATTAAAATACAGTGGATTTTTAAATACTGATCTTATATCAAGGCATTTTGTTAAATTTACCTATTCTAGTAGCTTATTTGTAGATTCTTTTGGATTTTAATTATGCACAATCATGTCTTTTGCAAATAAAGACATTTTTACTTCCCTCCTTTCCAATCTTTATGTCTTTAATCTCTTTTTAAGCCTTATTGTCTTTCTAGTACAGTGTTGAATACAAATTAATGATAATAGAAATCCTTTTGTTACACCTCAACTGAGGGAGGAGAAAGTATTCAATATTTCACTGTTGAGTCTGGGTTTAACAGTAGGATTTTTACACACACCCTTTGTTAGAGTAAGGAAGTTCTCTTTCTGTTTTTAGTTTCCTGAGAGTTTTTAATCATACATAGATATTAAATTAGTGAAATGCTTTTTCTACATCTAGTGAGATAATAATACAGTTTTCTTCCTTTATTCTGTTATAGGGATGAATTATATTGACTGATTGATTTATCAATGTTTAATCTTGGATTCCTGACATAATTCCTACCTGGTCATAAAATATTCTCCTTTAATATGTCTCTGGGTTCAGTTTGTTAGTATTTCAGTTAGTATTTCAGTAATGTGCATTAATGGAGAGATAATTGGCCTGAAATTTTCATTTTATGTACTTTGTTGGTCAGGTTTTGGCATCAATATTATGCTCCCATAAAGTGAGTTGTGAAGTGAGTCCTTATTTTCGGTTCTCTGGAAGAGTTTAAGATTGCTGTTAATTCTTCCTTAAATGTTTGGGAAAATATACTGATAAAGCAACATGGCCTTGGAGTTATTTGTAGCTGGTTTTTAATTATAAATTCAGTTTCTTTAATAGATATTAGAAAATCTAATCCTATTTTTAGTGTCCTTTTTTTAGCTTTACGGACATATAATTCACATACCATACAATTCATACATTTCAAGTATACAATTCAGTGGGATTTATTTTTGAAAGTGTTTATTCATTTTGAGAGAGAGAGAGATCATGAGCAGGGGAGGGCAAAGTAAGAGTGATAGAGACAATCCCAAGCAGGTTCTACTCTGTCAGCATAGAGCCTGTCACAGTGCTCAATCTAAACACACTGGGAGATCATGACCTGAGCTGAAATCAAGAGTTGGGATGCTTAACTGAGTGAGCCACCCAGGCTCCCATCAGTGTTGTTTTTTTTTTTTTTTTAGTATATTCACTGTTGTGCACTCATCACCACAATCAATTTTTAGAGTATTTTCATCACCTAAAAAATTCTGTACCATAAGTTATCATCCCCCTATCCCAACATGCCCCACCCCAGCCAAAAGCAACCACTAATCCATGTTTTGTCTCTATAGATGTGTCTAGTGTGAACATTTTAAATAAATGAATTGTGTGATGTATGGACTTTGTGACTGTTTCTTTCACTTAGCATATTTTTAAAGTTTCAAGGTAAGGCTGTACCACATTTTGTTTATCCATTCAGCTGATGGACATTTGGATTGTTTCTATCTTTTGGCTGTTGTGAATACTGCTGCTATTAACATTCAAGACATATGTACATATATACAAAATATATGTATACACACATATACATACAAGTTTTTGTGTGAACACCTGTTTTTCATTTCTTTCTAGAAATTTTTTAATGTTTTATTTATTTTTGAGAGAGAGAAAGAGAGCACAAGTTGGGAAAGGGCAGAGAGACAGACACCGAATCTGAAGCAGGCTCCAGGCTCTGAGCTGTCAGCAGAGCCTGATGTGGGGCTCAAACTCACAGACTGTGAGATCATGACCTGAGCACAAAGTCAGATGCTTAACCGACTGAGCCACCCAGGTGCCCCACCTGTTTTTCATTTCTTTGTGGAATAAATATAGAAGTGGAGTGACAAGGTTATATGTTAGCACTACATTTGTGTTATTCAGGAACTGCCAAGCTGTTTTCCACAACTATACCATTTTGCATTTACACTGACAGTGTATTAGGGTTCCAATTTCTCCACATTGTCACCACTACTTATTATTTTCCTTTTCTTTTTTTAAATTATGGCCATCTTAGTGATTATGAAGTAGTATCTCACTGGAGTTTTTTGTTTGTTTTATTTTAGAGAGTGAGCATGAGCCAGGGAGAGAGAGAGAAAGACAGAATCCCAAGCAGTTTCCATGCTTAGTGTGAAGTCCATCACAGGGCTTAATCCCATGACCCTGGGATCATGATCTGAACCAAAATCAAGAGTCAAATGCTCTATCGACTGAGACACCCAGCTCCCCTTTATCGGAGTTTTAAGTTTTGATTTGCATTTTCCTGACAATAACATTGAGCATCTTTTCATGTGCTTATTGGCCATTTGTGTGTCTTCTTTAAGGAAATGTTTGTTCAAATTCTTTGCCCATTTTTTAATTAGATTGTCCTTTAGTTCAGATATAAGAGTTCTTTATGTATTTTGGCTACTAGATGTTTATTAGGTATGTAATTTATGAATATTGCCTCCCATCCTGTGGATTTTCTTTTCACTATCTTGATAGTGTTCTTCAGTGAACAAGTTTTTAATTTTGATTTAAGTCCAGTTTATTTTTCTCAATTTTCTTGTGCTTTTGGTGTAATATTCAGGAAAGTATTGCCAAATCCAAGGTCATGAATGTTTACCCCTGACTTCTTCTAAGAGTTTCATAGCTTAAGCTCTTAGATTTAGGTCTCACTCCTTTCTGGGGTAATTTTTGAATATGGTATCAGGACTCCAACTTCTTTCTTTTACATGTGGCTATCCTGTTTTGCCAGCATCATTTGTTGAAAAGACTCTTCTTTCTCTATTAAATGATCAATGCATGGGTTTATTTGTGGACTCTCAATTCTGTTGCATGGATCCATAAGTGTTTTTATGCCAGTACCACACTGTCTTAATTATTGTTTTTCATAGTTAAATTTTGAAATCTGGAAGTACAACTCCTCCAGCTTATTTCTTTCTCAAGTTTTTTTTGACTATTCAGGGTCCCTTGCAATTTCATATAAATTTTAGGATCAATATTTATTTATGCAAGGGTTTTGACACAGATGTCATTGAATGAAAAACAAAGCCATTGGGGTTTTGATACAGATGTCATTGAATCTGTAGATTGCTTTGGGAAGTATTGCCATCTTAACAATATTAAATCTTCCTGTGGTATATATATACAATGGAGTATTACTCGGCAATCAAAAAGAATGAAATCTTGCCATTCACAACTGCGTGGATGGAACTAGATGGTATTATGCTAAGTGAAATTAGAGAAAGATAAATATCATATGACTTCACTCATATGAGGACTTTAAGATACAAAACAGATGAACATAAGGGAAGGGAAGCAAAAATAATATAAAAACAGGGAGGGGGACAAAACATAAGAGACTCCCAAATATGGAGAACAAACAGAGGGTTACTGGAGGGGTCGTGGGAGGGGGGATGGGCTAAATGGGTAAGGGGCACTAAGGAATCTACTCCTGAAATCATTGTTGCACTATATGCTAACTGACTTGGATGTAAATTAAAAATGAAATGTAATAAATAAATAAATAAATAAATAAATAAATAAATAAATACTTTTTAAAAAATTAAAACTTCTAATTCATGAGCATAGGATGTTCTTCCATTTATTTAGATTAAAAAAATTTTTTTTAACGTTTATTTATTTTTGAGATAGAGACAGAGCATGAACAGGGGAGGGTCAGAGAGAGAGGGAGACACAGAATCCGAAACAGGCTCCAGGCTCTGAGCTGTCACCACAGAGCCTGACGCGGGGCTCGAACTCTTGGACGGTGAGATCATGACCTGAGCTGAAGTTGGATGCTTAACCGACTGAGCCACTCAGGCGCCCCGATTTAGATTTTTTTAATACATTCAGCAAAATTTGCTAGTGTTGAGTGCACAAGTTGTGTACCTTCTTGGTTAAATTTATGCATATTTTATTTTTTATTCTCTTGTGAATGGAATTGCTTATTTTTTTTTTATTGTTCATTGCTAGTGTATAGCAATACAATGGTTTTTGAGTTCATCTTAAATCCTGAAAATGTTCTCAATTTATTTTATAGGTCTAGTAGGTTTTTTTAATAGATTCTTTAGTGTTTATATTTTAAATACATATATTTATACATTAGATCATGTGGTCTGTGATTACAGATGGTTTTATTTTTTCCCTTTCTAATTTTGAGGTCTTTCTTTTTATCTTGCCTATTTTCTCTGGCTAGAACTTCCAGTATAATAAATAGAATTGTTTAGGGGCGTTTGGGTGGCTCAGTTGGTTAAGCGTCCGAATTTAGCTCAGGTCGTGATCTCACGGTTCATGAGTTTGAGCCCCATGTCGGGCTCTGTGCTGACAGCTCAGAGCCTAGAGCCTACTTCAGATTCAGTGTCTCCCTCTCTGTCCTTCCCCTGATCATGCTTTGTCTCTCTCAAAAATAAATAAACATTAAAAAAAATTTTAGTAAAAAAAAATAAATAGAATTGGTTACAGCAGACATCCTTGTCTTATTTTTCATTTTTGGAGGGAAACCTTATATTTTAGAATTGTGTTGATGTTAGCTGTGGGTTTATCATAAGTGCTTTTTTTTTCCAGTAAATTCTGCCTGCAATGTGGGACTTGAACTCAAGACCCTGAGATCAAGAGTCGAATGCTCAATTGATTGAGCTAGCCAAGCCAGGTGCCCCATAAGTGCTTTTTATTTTGTTGAGGAAGTTCCTTTTTATTCCTGCTTGTTGAGTGTTTTTATCATGAAGTGATATTGGATTTTGTCAAATACTTTTTCTGCATCAACTGAGATGATCATGGTTTATTTCCTCCATTCTGTTACTGTAGTATGTTACATAGATTGATTTTCATTTGGTGAGCCATGTTTACATTTCTGGGATAATCCTTCTTGGTCATGGTGTATAGTAATCATTTTGATATATTGCTAGATTCTGTTTGCTAGTATTTTGTTGAAGAGTTTTACATCTGTATTCATAAAGGATATTTATCTTTAGTTTGTGAATTCTTAGTCTGACTTTAGTGTGAAGTAATTCATAGAATAACTTAGGAAATGTTCCCTCTTCTATTTCTGGAAGAGTTAGAGATAGATTTGTATTAATTCTTATATGTTTGATTGAACTTAATCAGTGAAGCCATCTGGTCCTGAGCTTTTCTTTATTGAGAGGTTTTTAATTTACCAATTCAGTCCTATCCTATGGATCTGTTCAGATTTTCTATTTCCTTTTGAGTCAGCTTTAGTAGTTTGTATGTTTCTAGGAATTTGTCCTTTTCCTCTCGGTTATGTAATTTGTTGGTGTACAGTTGTTTATAGTACTCTCTGATAGTCCTTTTTGTTTCTGAAAAGTCAGTAGTAATGTCCCCCATTATTTCTGATTTTAGTAATTTGAGTATTCTTTTTTTTCTTGGTCTACCTAAAGGTTTATCAATTCTGTTGATTTTTCAAAGAACCAGCTTTGTTTTGTTGATTCTATTGTTCTTCTGTTCTTTATTTTTTGTTTGCTCCAAACTTTATTATTTCTTTCCTTCTTAAGGTGTACACTTAGGTTATTGATTTGAGATTTCTTTTAAATGTAGGTGTTACAGCTATAAATTTCCCTGTAACCACTGCATTAGCTGTATCTCATGAGTTTTGGTGTATGCTGTGTTTTCATTTTGTCTCAGAGTATTTTGTAACTCCCTTGTGAGTATTCTTTGATCTTTGGGGGTTTTTTTGAGTGTGTTGTTTCATTTTCACAGATTTTTTAATTTTCCAGTTTTCTCATTGATTTCTTGTTTCATTTTATTTTGGTCATAGGAGATATTTTATATGTTTTTAACCTTTAAAATGTATTGAGGGGCACCTAGGTGGCTCAGTCAGAAAAGCGTCCAACTCTTGATTTTGGCTCAGGTTACAGTTTTACAGTTTATTGGATCTAGACCTCCATCGAGATTCTCTCTCCTTCACTCTCTGCTCCTCCCCTGCTCATCCTCTCTTTCTCTTAAAACAAATATTTCAAAATGTATTGAGACTTGTTTTGTGGCCTAACATTTAATCTATACTGGAGAATGTTCCATATGTACTTGAGAAGAATGTGTATGCTGCCAGTGTTGGCCTGAGTGTCTTTGTAGATAACTATCTTTGTATCTGCCTTGGCCCAGTTGATATAGTGTTGTGTAAGTGTGTTTTTCCCATATTGGTCTTCTATCTAGTAGTTCTATTCATTATTAAAGTGAAACATTAAAATCTCCCAACTGTTATTGTTGAATTGTTTGTCTTTTTAATTCTGTCAGTATTTTGAAGCTCTGTTGTTAGGTATGTGTATGTTTATAATTGGTGTATTGTCTTCATGTGTTGACACTTTTACCATTAATAAATGTCCCTTTTCTCTCCTATTTTTGTCTGAAAGTCTATTTTGTCTAATCCTATTTATAGGCAATCCAGGGCTCTGTTGGTTACTGATTACATAGTATATTTTTTACCAGTCTTACTTTCAAGCTATTGTGTCTTTAAGTGTAAAGTGTCTCTAGCAGATAGGATATAATTGGATAATGTTTGTTTTTTTTAATTTAATTTTTTTTTTAATTTACATCCAAATTAGTTAGCATATAGTGCAACAATGATTTCAGGAGTAGATTCCTTAGTGCCCCTTACCCATTTAGCCCATCCCCTGTCCCATAACCCCTCCAGTAACCCTCTGTTTGTTCTTCATATTTATGAGTCTCTTATGTTTTGTCCCCCTCCCTGTTTTTATATTACTTTTGTTTCTCTTCCCTTATGTTCATATGTTTTGTATCTTAAAGTCCTCATATGAGTGAAGTCATATGATATTTGTCTTTCTCTAATTTCACTTAGCATAATACCCTCCAGTTCCATCCACATAGTTGCAAATGGCAAGATTTCATTCTTTTTGACTGCCGAGTAATACTCCATTGTGTGTGTGTGTGTGTGTGTGTGTGTGTGTGTGTGTGTATATATATACCACCTCTTTATCCATTCATCCATGGATGGACACTTGGACTCTTTCCATACTTTAGCTATTGTTGATAGTGCTGCTATAAACATTGGGGTGCATGTGTCCCTTTGAAGCAGCACACCTGTATCCATCCCATGGATAAATACCTAGTAGTGCAGTTGCTGGGTTGTAGGGTAGTTCTATTTTTAATTTTTTGAGGAACCTCCATACTGTTTTCCATAATGGCTGCACCAGCTTGCATTCCCATGGATTATGTTTTTTAATCCATTCTGCCAGTCTCTGCCTTTTAATTCAAGTATTTAGCTACTAACATTTAATGTGATTACTGATAAGTAATCATCCATTGAGACATTTCTTTTCAGTCTGTGATTAAGTCTTTTTTGTTTCTCTACTTCACCATTTTTTTTTTACTTCTTTCATGTTGAATCAATATTTCCTAGTGTACCATTATAATTACTTTATGTGCCTTTACTACATTTTTTCCTATTAATGGTTACCTCATTGATTACAATTAACATCTTATGACAGTCTTGTTCAGATGAATACCAATTTCAATAATCTATTAAAACTTTATACCTTGTTGATTACAGTTAATAACTATGACAGTCTTGTTCAGATGAATACCAACTTAGTTTCAACAATACACTAAAACTCCTCTATAGTTCCAGCCCCTTCTGCTTTGTGGTTTTACTAAATTACAATTTTATGTATTGTGTGTACATTGTGTGAGATTTCTAATTACTGCTTTAAGCAGTTGTCTTGAAATCATATAGGAGAAAAATAAATACAGCAAATACACTTACAGTGGCTTTTGTATTTTCACGTGTGTAGTTACTTCTACCTATATGGTTTTCTTTATTCATGTGGATTTGAGTTATAATCTAATGTATTCTCATTACAGCCTGAACGACTTCTCTATTAATAGTTCTTATATGGCATGTGTAATTTGACAGATTTTCCGAGTCCTTGTTTATCTGGGACTGTCGTAATTTCTTCTTCATTTTTGCTGAATGCTGTCTTGATTGATAGACTTTCCTTTCAGCACTTTAAATGTGTCATACCACTGCCTTCTGGTCTCTCTGGTTTCTGATGACACATCAACTGTTAATCATATTTGGGAATCTTTAGAAGTGATAAGTCACTTCCCTTTTGCTGCTTTCAAGATTTACCCTTTGTTTTTCTGCCCCTTCTGCTCTCCCCTTTTACTCCTCTCTTGTGGATGTTGCTATGTTTAAATGTTTGATTGTGTCCTACAGGTCCCACAAAAACTGAGGCTTTTTGTTCATTTTCCCTATTTTTACTATCTTCAGATTGTATCAGCTCAGCAGGTTTATATTCAAATTGGCTGATTCTTCTGCATGCTCAGATCTCCCTTTGAGACCTCTAGGGAATGTTTTACTTCAGTTATTTTACTTTCATGTTTCAAATTTTCAAATCCTAAAATTTCAGAATTTTAGTTTACTTTTTCATTACATATCTATTATTTCTCTTTATTTATATTCTTTATTTGGTGAGACTTCATTACCATACTTTCTTTTGGTTCTTTAGATGTGGTTTTCTTTAGTTATTTGTATATATTTGTATATATGTATTTATTATTTGTATATATTTCTTTAGTTATTTGTATATATTTAAAACAGTTTATTGAAAGTCTTTGTCTAGTAAGTCCAGTGTCTGGACTTCCTCAGAGGCAGGTTTTACACTGTTTCATATATAGTTTAGGGTTTTCTTTTTTTCTGTGTATGAGCCATACTTTTTCATTTGTAGGTCTCGGATTTTTATTGAAAACCTGACATTTAACATATAATGCGCCAGGGTGCCTGGGATGGCTCAGTCAGTGGAGTGTGGGATTCTTGATCTTGAGGTTGTGAGTTGGAGCTCCACGTTGGATTGAGAGAGTACTTAAAAAATAAAATCTTAGGGGCGCCTGGGTGGCTCAGGCGGTTAAGCATCCAACTCTTGATTTTAGCTCAGGTCGTGGTCTCATGATTTGTGGGATTGAGCCCTGTGTCAGGCTCTGCACTGGAGCCTGTTTGGGATTTTCTGTCTCTCTTTTCTCTCTGCCCCTCCCCTGCTTACATGTGCACTCTCAAAATAAATAAGTAAAAACTTTAAAAATATATAAATAAGTAAAATCTTAAAATATGTATGTCATATATCACCTGAATATCACCAACCGCTGCTGCTATTTGTTTAGTGACTCTGTTGAACAGAATATTTACAACCTATATTCTTTGTCATATGTGGCCACTAAAGTCTCCACTCCATTAGCTAAATATCAGCAATTGCACAATGATTTCCTTAAATATTTGTAACCAGTAAGTCTCCAGTCTTTGTCAAGATGCTCTATATGTTGGGATATGCCTTCAACAGTAGCTTGATATTTTGTATTCACTTTCACTTTTCTTTCAGAGTCTCAAGGTTAATCAGAGGCAAATTTAGTACCTTCTCAGATATTTTCCTGAATATGCACATAGCCCAGAGGATGTGTGCCACCTTCTACATTCCCAGAGATACGTCTGAGCTTTTCAAAGCCCCTTCTGGATATACCATGTTCCAGCTTTTCCCTTTAAGCTTTTATTTTTTTTTTATTTTATTTTTTTTTTCCCCAACGTTTATTTATTTTTGGGACAGAGAGAGACAGAGCATGAACGGGGGAGGGGCAGAGAGAGAGGGAGACACAGAATCGGAAACAGGCTCCAGGCTCTGAGCCATCAGCCCAGAGCCCGATGCGGGGCTCGAACTCACAGACCGCAAGATCGTGACCTGGCTGAAGTCGGATGCTTAACCGACTGTGCCACCCAGGCGCCCCTCCCTTTAAGCTTTTAATTAGACTGTTTTCCTTAATTGTTATAAACTGCCTGAAGTAGCTGTGATGGTAAACAATATCCCTTTTTTTTTTTTCATTAACTAATGTCATGTCCTCAGAGAAAATGCTGTTTGCAGTGTGTGAGCTTTAAGTCATGTCAAATGAAGATAGCCTTATGAGTGGAATGTTCCAAACAGGTCAAATAATGACAGTTCTCTGGAAGTGGGACTCATCTTCTAATTTAATCTCAGTCTTAGGCACTAAGAACTTGCATCTCACCATTTTATTACTTGGGAAAAATAGGGCATATGGGTCTGGGCAACATTTTGGTAGTGTCTGCCATTGCTCTTCCCTTACCACAAAAAGATGCTATCAGTGGCCTCAAGGTGTGTGTTTTATTTACTTTTCCCTTACAGATTAAGTGTTCTGTAGTGGAAATAAGCAATATGGATGAGTGGATTTAAACAATAACTCTTTTCCCCCTATACTAGCCAGCATCACATGGGGCAGAAAGGGACTTCCTCTTAATTGTGCCCCAATCCTCTCTGTGACATACTGGGTTCCTGGAGAAAATCTCACAAAAGGTACAAATCACACTATGTCTGTGACACACATCCCCAGGGACTTCACACTCTAACATTATGCACATGGGTCTTTAGCAGGTTGTTAAATTTTTTCTACCTTTATCTTCCTATTATCTTATGTGAAGTTTGGTAGCATAAGGTCCAGTAAGCAAACAGGTGGGCTCTGATTCTCCCTACAGTGCTTATCTCTCTCCTCATTTCAAGCTATTTGTTATGCAGTTTCATTTATCTGATGATTTTTTTTAAAATACCTTAATTTCCAACCTGCCCAGCTTGTTCTTGTTTTAAGGATGTTAATGCTGCTCTTTTCAGCTCTCTATATCTCTGAACTAAAAGCCAAAGTCAAACTATATGTTTGTAATCTTTTCTAATTTGGTGAGACTTACTGTTTTTATTTTTAATATACAAAATGTGCCAGAAAATATTTTGATTAGATTATCCTATATGTTTCAGTTACTTAAATTTATTTATGTCATGTAAATCTTCTGTGTCAGTGGTCAACAAATTTTATCTGTAAATGTCACATAGTAGGCTTTGTGTGAGATAGGATCCCTAGAAATACTGAACTCTACAGTTGTAGGGCTATAGCAGCCATAGATAACATAACAAATGAACATGACTGTGTTCCAATAAATTTTTATTTACAAAATGAAAACAGGGGCACCTGGTGGCTTAGTCAGTTAAGCATCCAACTTTGGGCTCAGGTCATGATCTCACAGTTCATGAGTTCAAGCCCCACATCAGACTGTGCTTACAGCTGGAGCCTGCTTCAGATTTTGTGTCTCCCTCTCTCTCTGCCCCTCCCCTGTTCATGCTCTGTCTCTCTCAAAAATAAATAAAGATTAATTTTTTCTTTAAATGAAGAAAAACAGTGGGCCAGATTTTTCCTCTTGGCTGTTGCTGATCTCTTTCTAAATCTCTATTGTTTTGTTTTGTTTTTTTCTGCTTGCCCTCTGAGTTGAGAGTTGTGTTGAAATCACCAGTTATAATTATGGATCCCTCTATAACATTTCTGTTAACTTTTGTTTATACATAGTTGATTCTCCCTATTCTCAGTGGTTATTTTCTATAAAATCACTATGAGCACTGAATTAGCAAATACTGAATCATTGTTCCTAGGGGAAGTACAGGGTTAAGTTCCTGTGAGTTTCCAGTCACAACATTTTGGTCCACCATTCAACATGCAGTCTTATTTTATGTGTGTTTCTGTTTAAAAATACCTTATTTAATATATTGTTGATTCACGAGCAAGAACTAACAGCCATCTGCATGATAATTAATTCTCAAAGTTTATCTAACACACTTGGTTTCTCCCTAAGGCGTATCACAAACTTCCTGCTCTTGGGAACACTAGACCGCATTTCTGCATTACGCAGGGGTGGGGGAGCATTTTAAAAAGTGAAAACACTAAGAAAAAGCACAAAAATGCCAAGAATGCACTAAATAGACTGCAAAAAAAACATCTGTCAAAGCATTATCTTGTTCAGTTCCAGCTGGAAAAACATGTGCTGGGCACTCAAATTTTTTTAACCATTCTGCAAGTGTCCATAAATCCTGCAAAATCATAACTATTGAGGTTAGAAGTAAATTTTAGGTGAATTTGCAGATACAGAATCAGTGAATAATTAGGATTGACTGTATTTGGAAGCTGTGCTTTCAAATGCATACCAAATTATGATATCTTCTGTTAAAAGGATCATAAATTGTTATTATGTTTTATCATATTTTCTTACCTTTATTTTTTTTCATGTTAATATAACCATCCAACTTACTTTTGCCTCATAATTACGTGTATTTTTTTCCATTCTGTTATTTTCAATCTACAATATGTCCCTCTCTATTAATTGTGGGGGGGGGGTGTTATTTTTAAGCTGTTAATCTTTCCTTTAATTGGACTGGTTTAGCCCAATGGTTGGCAAACTTTGCCTCTAATGGGTCAGATAGTAAATGTTTTCACATTTTATAGTCCTAAGGTCTCTGATGGGAGTACTAGGCTCTGCTGTTACAGCACAAAAGTTACCATGAACAGTACAGAATGATTGGCTGTGTGTGTGGTTATGTTGCAAAAAAAACTTATTTAAAAAAGTGGCAAGCTGGATTTGGCCACAGGTCATAATTTGCCGGCCCCTACTGTAGAATATACCCAGGGTAGTATATTGGGGTGTGGGATAAAAATTGGAGGAAATTTATCATTTGTGCTTTAAAAAATTTTAAGACAAAAGTTTTACTAATATACTTATTGATAGTACATGTGTAGAACTCATAAAAATACAAAAATTAAGTTAGGGGCGCCTGGCCGGCTCAGTCAGTTGAGCATCAACTCTTGAACGTTTTTACTAGTTGAGTAGTTCTGAAACAAACTTAAAATTATCAGGGTGCCTGGGTGGCTCAGTCAGTTAAGCATCTGACTCTTGATTTCAGCTCAGGTCATGATCTCACAGTTCATGGGTTCAAGCCCCACATCAGGTTCTATGTTGACAGTGTTCTTAGGATTCTCTCTCTCTCCCTCCCTTTGAGCCCCTCCTCCCTTCCCCCCTTAAATAAACATTTCAAAAAATTAAAGTTAAAATTAGATTCAAAAAAGCATCCTTTATATTCATTTTAAACTCTTTACAGTAAACATAAGAATGGTTTTTAGGGGTATTTTCTTTGTTACCTAATTATGAACACTTCACATTGAGCAGAAATGTACTGTTGCAGGCATCAGTGTCATTCAAGGACGTGACTGTGGAGTTCACCCAGGAGGAGTGGCAGCAAATAGGTCCAATTCAGAGGACCCTGTATAGAGATGTGATGCTGGAGAACTACAACAACCTGGTCTCAGTGGGTGAGCATATAAGTGTAACTTACCCTCATCACATCACATGGAAAGTATTTCCTTTTTATACACCAATACACATGAATACTTTATTTAGATTTTAATGTTATTTAAGCATTTCATTCAGGAATATAAAATTATTAGCTATGCCCTTTTGAAGATAAAAGGAGCGTTTTGTCAGCTCTCCATGATAAATCCAAACCAGGATCTTCAGGATGCAGCTCTTGAAGCTCTATCTTTTTTACACTTTTGGAGACTAAAAAGCTCATCATCTGTCCTAAGTACTCCATTGTTCCCTGTTTACAGGGAACTGCATTTTCAAACCAGCAGTAATCTTCAAATTGGAGCAAGGAGAGGAGCCTTGGTTCTTAGAAGAAGAATTCTTAAACCAGAGCCACCAAGGTGAGTTACTGAGCACTAGCAGATAGAATTCTGTAGGGGTGGTTAGACTCCAGAAGGTCAGTTTGGTGATAAAAACCTTTATATTTCAAGACTTTTAGGCTCAAAGGTGCAAAAAGCACCAGTCAAAAGAAAACGATTAATAAACTTGACTACTTTAAAATTGAGAACTTTGTTTATAAAAGATACCACTAAAAGGATGAGAAGACAAGCCACAGAGTAGCAGAATATGTATATAGTACAAGTAACCTAGAAAGGATAAGTATCCTGAAAATGTAAAAACTTCCATAAGTCAACATAGGAAAAGGTGGCAACCCAACTAAAAAATAAGTGAAAGACTGAACAGGAACTTTCAAATGGCCATTAAATCTTTGAAAATGTGTTCAGTCTCATTAGCTTTCATGGAGTGCAACATAAAATATAAAGTGTTATGAGAGATGTATGAGGTGACATTAACAAGTTTGGCAAAGCCAAGTCCTGATGAAGATGTGAAATATTAAAGAATCTTACTCACTAATGGAAAATGTAAATTGGTAAAACCACTGTGTTATCAGAAGGATGTTATCAAATCATGGTAAAGTTCTATATAACTTGTAACCAAGGAATTCCTTTCCTAACTGTATACCCTACAGAAAGGCTTGATTGTATTCTCTAGGATAAAGAAAACAGTATTTGTGGCAATATTGTTTGTTTTTGTTTAAAATTGGGTGCATCAGCAGTAGAATGAAAAAACAGTTGTATTCCTTAAGGGATAATTAGCTATATAATATTAAGCAAAAGAAACCAAACAATATAAGTATGCATGTATGGTTACATTTATGTAAATGTCAGAAATGCAAAACTCAATTACATTTTTAGGAATTCATTTTTTGGTGGTAAAACTACAAAGAAAGCCAAGGAAACAATTATATAAATATTCGGAGAGTATGAACTCTTAAGCATGAATAAGTTGTAACTGGGCAGAGACAAATAGGGATTTTTGCAGAGCCATTTTGGGTTCTGTTTCTTGACCTGGTTTCTAATTACACCAGTGTTCACTCGGTACTGTTAAATTGCACATATAAGTTTTATGCAGATGTAAATCATGTTTCATACTTAAGAGAGTGAAGAGATGAACCAAAAATAAATGATATTTACAACTCATAAAAGCCTCAAAGGAAGAGCATCTAGAATTCATAAATGATTTGGAGCTTTCTTAAGTGCCATCTCTGCAGTAAGGCCTTCCATGATACTCCATTTAAAATTGCACCCCTTGGAATACCTGGCTGGTTCAGTCAATAGAGCATGTGACTCTTGATCTCGGGGTCCAGAGTTCAAGCCCCACACTGGCCACAGAGCGTACATACTTGCATACATATATAAAATATACCCCTCACATCAAATTGAAATGTGGAAAATTAGGATGAGGTGATCAGGTACACTTATTCAACTTTGATAAAGGTACCACAGCAGGAATTGAGCAGTGAATCTAATTTAGTTGCAAAAATGGATTTTTCTTTCATTTTTTTCACTTGTTTGTATTTCCATAACTTATAAGATGGTTAGAGTCTGAGCTATAAACTTCTTAATCATAAGGAATCTTGTACTCAATTTTAATTTGATGTTGAAGGATTTAATGAAAATAAGGGATATCAAATTGGAAGCATAGACTCTTGAGTATTTTACCAGTATGGCCTCTAATAGTGTAGGGCTATATAATATACTTCCTCAAAGCAAACTCTTCTTCTGTCGAGCCTAGCCCATCAGTGTTCATTATCTCCTAATTTTTTTGTTACTTAATTAATACTAATTTTTTTTGTACTTAAGTTTATATAGTCCAGTTGGGTTCATCCCATTATCTGATTTTCCTGCTCCCTAAAATAACCACTCCTGTAAAAGTCTATTCAATTTTATCATTCTCCACCCTGGTAGGAAAATCCAATTTATTACAACCCAAATAAAGATATGTATTTATTACTAGTTTCCTCTCTCATTTTCACTGTATTGTTTTTTAAAGCAGAGTGAAGATATACACACAAATAAATTATTTAATCTTAAAAAAAAACAAAAAGTGAAATATAATATAAGCTATATGTCTGTGTCCCAGCCATAAGAAATGTAAGATTTATAAGATGTTTTCAATTTATCTCCATTTTAGAAGATTACAGAGATGATTACCTGATCAAGAGGAACAAGAAAATCAAAGACAACTACTTTCAGGAAGTAATATCCATTGATAATAAACTATTGACTGGAGAGGAAGAGGAAATTTTGGGAAAACAGTTTAATCTGCACATAGCTCCTGTTTCAACAAAAATGTCCTGTAAATATGACTCATGGGGAGTAAATTTGCAAAATATTTCCCAATTTATCATTAATAATAGAAACTATTCAACAAAAAAACCAGATTGCTGTAGTGTATGTGAAAATTTGTCTTTCAAAATTAAGTTTGAGAGAAATCACACTGGAGAGAAGTTATATGAATATAATAGAAGTGGGGAAGCTTTCAGTTATAAGGAAAATCCTCCTGAGAGTCAAAAGTGTCAAACGTTGGAGCAAGCTTTTAAATATAATGAAATTGGAAAAACCATCTATGATGAGGCTGCCTGTGTTACACATAAGAATATTCACACAGGAGAAAAATCCTATAAAAATGATGGATTTAGGGGAAAAAATGAAAAAACAACTGTCTTTAACTATAAAACAACTGGGACAGGGGAGAAATACCCTCATCTTAACCAATGTGGGAAATCCTTCTGTGAGAAGTCAGCTCTCAAGGAATACAATAAATTCAACATGGCTGTGAAACATGAATGTAATGCAAGTGGGAATAATTTCTACAGGAAGTCATACTTCACTCAACCTCAGATACCTGTCACAGAAGAGAACTCATTAGTATGTAATAACAGAAGACAAACTGGGGATAAATCCTTTGAATATCATGAAGATAGGAAATCCTACCACATATCAGCCCACAAGGTACGACAGCGAAGTCACTCTGAAGTAAAACCCTATAAGTGTAATGAATGTGGTAAATCTTTCTTTCAAAAAGGACATCTCATTCAACATCAGAGAACTCACACAGGAGAGAAACCATTTGAATGTAATGAATGTGGAAAAACCTTCTCCCAGAAGTCACACCTCAGTACACATCAGAGAATTCACAGAGCAGAAAAACCCTATAAGTGTAATGAATGTGGGAAAACATTTGTCCAGAAGTCAACCCTCAGGGGACATCAGAGAATTCATACAGGAGAGAAGCCTTATAAATGTAGTGAATGTGGGAAAACTTTTGTTCAAAAGTCAACCCTCAGAGATCATCACAGAATTCACACAGGAGAGAAATCCTTTCAGTGTAATGAATGTGGGAAAACTTTTGGTCAGAAGTCAAACCTCAGAATACACCAGAGAACACATAGTGGTGAGAAAACATATCAGTGTAACGAATGTGAAAAATCGTTCTGGCGAAAAGACCATCTCATTCAACATCAGAAAACACACACAGGAGAGAAACCTTTTAAATGTAATGAATGTGGGAAAACTTTTGCCCGGACATCAACCCTTAGAGTGCATCAAAGAATTCATACTGGGGAGAAACCATTTAAATGTAATGAATGTGGGAAAAAATTTGTCCGGAAGGCAATCCTTAATGATCATCAGAGAATTCATACAGGAGAGAAACCTTTTCAGTGTAATAAATGTGGGAAACCTTTTGGCCAGAAATCAAACCTCAGAATACATCAGAGAATTCACAGTGGTGAAATCTTATAAATGTAATGAATTTGGAACATTGTGTAAGAAGTCAACCCTAAATATTTACCAGAGAATTCAGGGAGGGAGGGAAATCCTGTTGATATAATAACTGTGGAAAATCATTGTGGCTGAAAGACCAATCCATTTGACTCCAGAAAATCCACACAAGAGAGGAACCACATACATATGAATGTAGGAAAACCTTTATCCAAAAAGCAACCTTGAATATATATCAGAGAATGCACACAGGCTGATACTCCTTTCAAGATACTATGGAAAGCCCTCTTGAGAGAAGCCATGCCTTTTTTAAGGGATTTCTTTTTTTTTTTTTTTCAACGTTTATTTATTTTTGGGACAGAGAGAGACAGAGCATGAACGGGGGAGGGGCAGAGAGAGAGGGAGACACAGAATCGGAAACAGGCTCCAGGCTCTGAGCCATCAGCCCAGAGCCCGACGCGGGGCTCGAACTCACGGACTGCGAGATCGTGACCTGGCTGAAGTCGGACGCTTAACCGACTGCACCACCCAGGCGCCCCAAAAGAAGCCATGCCTTTTAAGATAACTCACACGTAATTGTCTGGGTCTCCCTTTCCTCCAAATAGGGCTGGTGGACTTCGAATGTTCATGTTGTATGCCGTATCTAGTTCTGACAAAAGACCTCCCTGACAAACTACAGGGATACTGTCAGAATAAAACAGAGATGACCCAAGACAACCTTGGGTATCATGCTTCAACATGGCACAGCTTTTATAAGATAAAAGGGTGCCTGGAATATGTGGAACAAAATTCTCATTCCCATCTTTACCATTTGAACATTTTATAATTAAGAAGTAAGCTTTTGTTCTATTAAGCTCTTAAATGTTTAGGTCTATTTGCTTTTGAACATAATTTAGCCATCCCTCTGCTGGGGAGGTAGAAAACTATTTGAGTAAGCCAAGCTTATGTCAGCCAGTGGGTATAACACTTATTAAAGTTTGGTGTTGGGAGGAGTCTCTCAAAGATCATCAGAGAATTCATTTAAAAAAAAAAATCACCTTCTTTCAATGTAATGAAATAAATAATACACCTGTAACAGGGCTTTCAATGAACCAAAAGGTTGAAAGGTTTTTTGGTTAAAATATGAGTATACCTCATGCAACTAAAGTAAATGTGGCTTGTTTAATGTCATGAAGCCACTCTCCTTCCACACTTCCTTTTACCTCCATATACCCCAACATTCGCTTCTTTAGGGGAGAGAAATTTTCCTGTCTCCAAAGGGGACACAAGGCCATTGACACCCACCCAAGTATTTGGGGGAACTTTGAGGGAGGAAAGGGGTCCAAACTTTTCTGGATCTATGAGATACAAGTGCCCAAGTCAACATCTTATCAATTTCCATGGGATTAGAGGGTATCTAGATTTAGAAAATGTTGTTAGGGCAGGGTTTACAGTAGGGAAGGGAAATGAATTTGATCTTGGAATAAAGGAGGCCCTTTAGGCCAGTACAGTATACTGGGATTATTTCTAAAGTATAGTAGGAATGTGTTCTATGCTATACTTCCCCTTCCCATAACTCAGAGGAGGTTCTCCTAGTCAGGAAAAGTTGTGTGTAAAGAAGATAACTTTGAGGCCTCACAGCCCTTAATGACTACTTTGGGCTTCAAGTCTCTGTGACTTGTCATTCTGTTGATTGGAATTTCTAGCAAAAGGAGATGCCCTTGGGGTGGGGGAGAAGGGTTATTTGACTTGATACCCTAATGAGGCTATGAAGTATACTCCTTTTGTAAAGCAGCCATTAGCTTACTCTTGGGCTCTTTACACTAGACACCTGACTCTGACTTGATATTCCAATTTTAGGGTGTCATCTTGGACTTAACTGGCTAATAAGATGTAAAGTACTCAGGCCTCATACCTGTGTAAAATGCACATGGTATATTTAAGAATACAGCTGTCCTGGTCCCAGAAGTATCTAATCTGTACATGAGGTGATAGCAGCTATCCCTTACAGAGGAAATTTATCCCCCACTCTGCTGCATGAAGCAAAGCTACTGGCTCAGTAGGGCTCTCAGTTCATAGAGGTTACTCTAATTGGGCCTGGTTCACTGAAAGGCTAGTGAGAACCACTTGGGCACTGTGACTAGTCAACCTTATTGCCATTAATGCAGACCTAAAAATTGATGTGGCTGATCCTCTCAAGGGGCAGGACACAAGGATGTTCTTAACTCTAGCAGATATTCCCTTTGATACAACTTCTGGCATTTTTATTTTGGGTTCTTACTGTGCCTAGCTGCTTGACACACTGGCAGTAAAACTGCAGACTGACAAAAGCACCCCTTTTTGGTGCTGTGAACTGTAGGGAAAAGTCATAGCTGCTGATATCTGGGTTGTTAGACTAGGTGCTCTTGGTAAGTGACTATTCTATGGTAATACCGAGTGGAACCAAGCTGCTAAGACTTCACTACCCTGATTGCCAGCATTGCTACCTGGATCCATCATCATACTGATAGAGCAAAATATTCACCATTTTAACTGCATACAAAGTAAAGGTCTCTATATGTCCAGTGCTTCCTTTTATGTCATTTGACCTAATACAATTTTTTCTTTTGTATTAATATCCAGTGCTCCACATACGATATGATAATTCACCCCTTTCCTAATGATTTTAAATCTGTTCATATTCTAAATTGCCATTTGTAAAGATATTGCACAGAGCTGCTCATGACCCATTCCCTGCATTCTGTTATACTAGCAATATATCCACCTTTTGGGATCAGGGCTAGCGTATACCTCATATGAGCCAAAGTATTCCTTTTCTAGCCTGATACTGAATTTTTTCACTGAAGAGTATTTGAATCAAGAAAAGGAAAATATGTCCTAGGACTACAGAAATGGAACATCAGACGCCGGTTAAATTATTACTCTAGAGCTGCCAATGGCCTTGCAAAGATGCATCTGCAAAAAGAGAAGATAATATCTAGTTAGTGCTATATTCCCTAAAAATAATCAAGAGATTATTGTTCACTCTGCTTTTATAATAGTTGGTAATATAAAGAGTCCTTCTTTCTTAGTTTCTTAAGTTTCAGTTTCTTAAGATATTTAGAATCATCTCCTTTATACCCTTTTTTATATATAATCTTTTAGAATTGTGATTGGATTTGCTATTAAGTTCAAGATCATCTACCCATTAGGATGAAATAAGTCCACCCAGGTAGTCTGAGTCACTCATTGGGAGTACAGGTGACAAAGTCCCATGATTGGACACTTAGGCTTTACCTGCTGTCCCCTTGCTGGGGTAGGCCCACAGGACAACTCCCTGTATAATACATTATTAACTGGAGACCATGGTCTGTGCTATAGCCATGAATGCTTCTTTCTCCCTACTTGGCTAATGACCTTTCCAGGTCATGGGCTTTTATTCCAACATGGATGCCACATCTAGAGACCCTGGAAGAGTCAATTTTCTGTCTGCCTGCCTATTAAGGACCTTTATGCTAATTTTAAAAAGCCTCCATTGAGGGCAGGAATTTTTGTTTTGTTCATAATGTGTATCTCAAGCAACTGAAACCCTCTACATATTGCTCACTCAGAAATACTTCCTGAAGGTGAAATTATCAAAGTGAAATCTGAATATATTTTCTTTTGATGCTGCAAATGATCTTCTGTGATTATTCATAATTTATTATAAATAGTTAAGGAAAACTATTGCTATAAGCTCCACTCAAAGACTCTTCTGTTCTGGATATTTTCTAAAGTTGATAAAAGAAACGTGTTATTAATGTTCAGAAGTGTACAGTTCTTCAAATATTTGTCACCCAAAATAAGATTTATTTTCAGTAAACTAGAATTCCCAATTCAAAATTATGCCTACATATCAGTTTTTATTAGCATTGTAGAGTGCAGGCATTTTTTTTTTTTACCTCTTTTGTTTGTTTTTAGCTTTGCTTCTACTAATTCAAGCAATTTTGCAAAACAATAGTGATAGTAAATCAGATTTTCAAGATCCAACCAGAAGAAAAAGGAACTGGTTCTTGGGGTCATCCCTTTACTCCATTGTGCCAGTAGTTCCACTCGTTTTTAATTTCCAAATAATTCTCTTGGCAGCTCCAAAAAGAAGTATTTTCTCAGCTTCAAGGATCTACTGAGAGAGGTGTCTGATGCCAAAAGAAGGGGCATAACACTTGTTCTGAGCTGCCTCCATATTTGTCTTTCCTTGCCAGGTGTGTAATACTTTTTCTTCCTCACATTAAAGGTTCCTTGGAACTCCAGAAGAAATAATACATCATGCCTTTTTATGAGGGCAGCTTCACACTATAATGAGGGAGAAACAAATTTATTTTCTTCTTAGAGACAGCACAATCTCCAAGTACCATTAGCTTGCCTGGCCAACTGGCTATTTTAATGATCTTTCAGTATTCTAAAAAACTGACTTCCAGGGGCCCCTGACTGGCTCACTTCATAGAACATGGGACTCTTCATCTCGGTCATGAGTGCAAGCCCTGCATTGGGCATGGAGGCTACTTAACAAAAAAAAAAAAAACACTGCCAAATCCCAGAACAGTATAATTAGCTTAACTACCAGATGATTGACTCTTATACATAATTAAAATAAGCTAAGAAACTAATTTGCCTTGCCTGACCTGTGCCAATTCCACTTCTCAATATATGCTGCAAACTTAATGTTCAAACAAAACTTGTGTACAAATGTCATAACAGGACTATTCACAATAGCCAGAATATGGAAATAATCTAAATTTCCATCAACAGATGACTGGATAAATAAAATATGGCATATTTGTAAACTACAATATAATTCAGCCATAAAAAGGAATGAAGTATTGATATATACTATAATAGAGATAAACCTTGAAACATGCTCAACTGAAAAAGCAAAACACTAAATAAAGATAACACTTCACAGCAAAGAGTATTTCCAGGGTAAAATGGGCATTACAGTAGACTCTATCCACTAAGAATACAACAACCCTGTGTGCAAGAAACAGCAGAACATCCACATACATGAAGCAAAAACTGAGAGAACTGAAAGGAGAAATAGACAAATCTAGTATAGTTGACAAATTCAACATCCCTCTCTTAGCAGTTGATAGCACTACTAAATAGGAAATCAGCAAGGATATAAAAAACATAAGACCTTGGCAAACACCCAATGCTGTGCTTCTACAGATCCATCCCTCTGACAGGTCTGCCTCCCTCCCAGTGCCACAGGGCCCCTCCTGAAGCGGACCACCAAAGGCAAAAGGAGCTGAGCCTGACCCTCCCGCCCCTGTGCACCTTGCGGATCCACCCTGGCTAATGCCAGATCCCAACGAAGCAGTACCGCAAGACTGGCAGTGTGCAAGTAGCCCAGAGGTCACACCACTCCACAGTGAGTCCTGCCCCTGGGAGAAGGTGGGGCGCCTGGGTGGCGCAGTCGGTTAAGCATCCGACTTCAGCCAGGTCACGATCTCGCGGTCCGTGAGTTCGAGCCCCGCGTCAGGCTCTGGGCTGATGGCTCAAAGCCTGGAGCCTGTTTCCGATTCTGTGTCTCCCTCTCTCTCTGCCCTTCCCCCGTTCATGCTCTGTCTCTCTCTGTCCCAAAAATAAATAAACGTTGAAAAAAAAATTAGAAAAAGCATACGATAGGTAGAAAACATTAACAAAGTATTTATCTGATAATGGTCTTATATCTAGATTACATGAAGAATTCTTCCACCTCAGTTAAGACCAAAAAGAAAAAAAGAAACACCCTAATTTTTAAAGAATGAGCTAAAGATTTAAACAGACCTGAAAAAGGAAAATATATGAATAGCCACAAAGCCCATTAAAAGATGTTCAACTTCATTAATTATCAGAAAAATACAAATTAAAACCCAGTAAGATACAAAGACACCCACTAGAATCTTAAATAAAAAAAAAAAAAACTTACAATACCAAATGTTGGTGAGGGTGTGGAGCAACTAGAACTATGATACATACACCCTTAAAGGGCATGCAAACTGGCACAGTCACACTGGAAATATCTGGCAGTTTCTTATGAAGTTACTCTAAGACCAATAGTACCATACTTCTGGGTATTTACACAGGAGAAATGAAAACAAATGTCTACACAAAGACTCATACCTAAATGGACAGAGCAACTTTATTCCTAACAGCCCAAAAGGAAAAAACCTCTATTCTATCAACTATATTCCATATACATGGAAGATAAACTGTGGTAGATGCATGCAAAGGCATACTAGTTAGGAATAAAAAATGATACGTACAAAAACATGCATAAATCCCAAAATCTACATGAAAGAAGAAAAAAGTAAATACTATATGATGTATTTAAAATTCTAACAGGGAAAAACTATTGCGATAGAAAGTAGATCACTGGTTGACAGAGCCAGGGAGAGGGATCAGGAAAAAATGACTACAAATACCTACAATGAAACTTTTTGGAGTAACAGCAATATTTTATCATTATTTGGTGGTAGTAATCACCTACAGGCATCTCTAAAACTCACAATTATACACTTAAAGCTACTGACTTTAACTCTGTTAATTATACCCCCAATACAATTTAAAAATTAAAAAGGAAGGAGAAAACGGAATTGCATTCTTGAGGAAATCACATGGTAAGTTCTGCTCACCCAATGAGACCAGGTGGCTGTAGTTCTCCAGCATCACATCTCTGTATAGGGTTCTTTGAGCAGGGTCCATCTGGTGCCACTCCTCCTGGGTGACCTCCACAGTCACGTCCTTGAATGACACTGATACCTGTAATAACACACTTTCTCTTCAATCTGAGGGGCTCAAAAACTGGTAATATGGAAAATGCCTTGGAAAACTAATACGTATTATGTTTACTGTTGAGAATTTAAAACAAAATTTTATAAAGTATGCCTATTATGGCCCTATCATTATCTTACACTAGAATTATGCTAAGCAAAATTAGTCAGAGAAAGACAAATATCATATGACCTCACTCATATGAGGACTTTAAGATACAAAACAGATGAACATAAGGGAAGGGAAGCAAAAATAATATAAAAACAGGGAGGGTTACAAAACATAAAAGACTCTAGGGGCACCTGGGTGGCTCAGTCTATTGAGTGTCCGACTTCGGCTCAGGTCATGGTCTCACGACTCGTGGGTTCGAGCCCTGGGTCGGGCTCTGTGCTGACAGCTGAGAGCCTGGAGCCTGCTTCGGATTCTGTGTCTCCCTCTCTCTCTGCCCCTAACCCACACTTGCATTCTGTCTCTGTCTCTCTCAAAAATAAGTAAACATTAAAACATAAGACAATCTTAAATACAGAGAACAGAGGGTTACTGGAGGGGTTGTGGGAGGGGATGGGCTAAATGCGTAAGGGGCATTAAGGAATCTACTCCTGAAATCATTGTTGCACTATATGCTAGCTTGGATGTAAATTTAATACATATATACACACACACACACACATATATATATATATATATATATATATATATATATATATACATATATACACATACATATAGATATATATGAATACACAGATGGAATTTTACACTGCATTGTTGGTTACATGATTTTGAAACACAAAAGGGAGGTCTAAAACTGATGTATATAATCACTGCAATCACACACATAATCAGAGCAAATTTTGAAGACAGAAAGAAGCCAGATTCTAAAACTTATATGAAGAGGTAAAGGGGGACTTAGAATATCCAATATCCAATCAATTATGAAAAAAGTTTGGGGGATTCACATTACTGATTTCAAGACTTATCTTAGGGGTGCCTGGGTGGTTCAGTTGGTTAAGCATCCAACTTCAGCTCAGGTCTCATGATTCATGATCTCATGGTTCATGAGTTTGAGCCCTGTATCAGGCTCTGTGCTGACAGCTCAGAGCCTGAGCCTGCTTCAGATTCTGTTTCTCTCTCTCTTTTTGCCCCTCCCCTGCTCACACTGTGTGTGTCTCTCTCTCAAAAATAAACATTGAAAAATTAAAAAAAAAAAAAAAAACTTCTCTTGAAACAACAGTAATCTAGGCAGTATGATGTTAGCAAAAGGACTAACACAGATAAGAAGAGAATACGGATTCCAGAAACAGAACCACAAAGAATATAAAGTCAAATAATTCCCAAAAGAGGTGCCAAAGGAATTCAGTGGAGAAGGAGTATTCTTTGCAACAAATGTTAGACATACGTAAACAACATTTGCAACAACAACAACAACAACAACAACAACGCAAACGACATTTGCAACAAATGTCAGACATATGTAAACAAAACTAAATAAATAATCTTGGCCTATCCCTTGTGCCATAAGAAAAAATGAATTCAAAATGATCATAGACCTATAAAACTTCTAGAAACCGGAGAGGAAATCTTTGTGACTTTGGCTTAGGAAAAGATTTTTTACATATGACCAAGACCAAAAAAAAGCATAAATAATAAAAGCAAAAAGATTAAAGATTTTGAAAAGTTGATTAAAACACGTCTGCTCTTTGAAAGACACATGGTAAGAGACACAGGAGACTTATGATCATTTAATAAACTGATTTGATATTCAAAATCTTCACATAAAAATCCCCCCACCAATAACAGGCATTTTTTCTCATATAAAATACAGGGGGAAAAACATTAGCCCAAGAAAAAAAATAAGTAAAAATGTGTCCTATACTTATAGGCTAATATAACCACAACACCAAAATTGGATAGGAACACATGAAAAATTAGGCTCACCTAAATTACGATACAGAAATATGTACCAGCAGAAAGATCACAGCCAACATGTATACAAGCAATTCACCAGCAAGGGTGTGTACAGGAAATCGACAATATTTAAAAATTCATAATGCTATTCACAATACTTACAGATTAAAGGAAACAGGCTATGTCTTTATTTCAATAGATATAGAAAAAGTTCTCAATATAATTCAAAGCACATTCATGACTCAACTGAAATCTAACCCAACTGGTAACCGGAGGGAATATAATCATCAACAAAGGTTACCTACCCAGAGCCAACAACAAACATCAAGAGCTAATATTGAAACTGTGTATTTTCTCCCAAAACTAGCTTTATCCCTAGTTCTCTTTTTCCATGTAATGTACAGACCCTTATAAGCCCCATTAAAATCAATACAGTGCTGGGGCACCTGGGTGACGCAGTAGGTTAAGCGTCCGACTTCATCTCGGGTCATGATCTCACGGTTGGTGGGTTCGAGCCCCACGTCGGGCTCTGTGCTGACAGCTCAGAGCCTGGAGCCTGTTTCAGATTCTGTGTGTGTCTCTCTCTCTCTGCCCCTCCCCCATTCATGCTCTGTTTCTATCTCAAAAATAAATAAACATAAAAAATTTTTAATAAATAAATAAAATAAAATCAATACAGTGCAATGTGGAGAAAGAAAGGAGAAAGAGCTCACCTGAGATGTGTTCATGCTGCTGCTCTTGGGAAAGTGCAGAGGGCTGTGCAGACTCAGCTGGGAGGCCTGGGGAGGAACGCACAGAGACACATGTCCATGTAAGACTCAGAAAACGTCATGTGGCCTAAGACCTACAGCTTTTCACTGGCTAAACAAATTTTTCTGCGGTTAAATGATAACTTAGTGGGTTTTTTTTTTTTCTGAATGATTAACAGAAACAACACGAGCAAGAACTAGTATTCATTTAATGCATAAAGTACATGAAGGATAAGGCATTGCTCCTTCATTAAAATTAACAAAATATTCAGGCTGTATCACTTAACTATTTTCCTAGTAACATTGCTTAGCTCTTAAGAGAAAATCCACAGAAAGCCCAATAAAAGGATTATGGAATGCTTTAAGGCAAGAATTTTTCATTAACTTTCACTGGGTTACAGTTTCTCAAAGGGTCCTTTTCATAAGATGCTTTTGATGACTTACCAGTGAGAAAGTGAACTGCACTGTGTTTTCCTCCTGGCTCTGCCACAAAATAGGTGTCACCTGACAAGTCACCACTAACATCCAATTTCTTTACAGCTTCTAAGAGTCTGTAGCAGATAACCAAGGAAAGCCTTCATTAGTCCTTATTTTAGGATTCTATGAGTTCAAGATAAGTCAATATTGTTACTTGTGGTGATGGTCACTTGTGAAGGACGTGTATGAGAGCAGTGCAGCATCCGTAAACAGTGAAGAATGAAGGGAATGACGGCCATTTAGCAAGAGTGGTATCAAAACAAACGCAGGAAACCTCATTTAAAATGGGAGTCAGGAAGCCCTGAATGGGGAGCTCTCACACATGCTCCTTGTCCTGCAGGAACAAGGTTAAGAATCATCTTACTTTGCACATAGGAATTCGATTTCCTACTTTTAAGAAAAAGACGGAAGATCCCTCCCCAACCCAGCAAATAGGTACTAACCACTGCTTGCAGCCAATAAGTGCCACAACCGCAAACTCTTGTTCTTTTCCAATGGACTTTTATTCCAAACCCTCCCCATTTTCCTCCCAAAACCTAGTGAAAGTTTACCTTCCCTTTGTCTCTTTGGACTTGCCTATGGTTTGCCATAGTTTGCTTGTCCCCCATTGCAATTCCTCTGCTATTCCCAAATAAACTCAATTTGCTGGTAAAATAACTGGCTATTTTTAAGTTTTGACAACAGAACACAATTTCCACCCTCTGGCTGGTTACCCCTTACCCCCAGATCTCGCCCTCACAAGTGCAAGTTCCTGGGCAACATACTTCTGGGCCACCCCAGCTCCCTCTTCTCAAAGGTGGCCCAGATCCCCCACCATCACACAGTGTGGTGGCTTCTGGATGTGGCAACATCTCCAAATCTGAGCAGGGAGGATCAAGAACTACTTCTGGCAGCTCTGTTTTTTGCTTCTGCTCTGAAGGTCTAGCGAGGAGGATAAGAACAGGGATGCTGTTCCTGGAGACCTCAATTCGAACATCACAAGAGCTGCTTTGTTTTAAAATAAATTTGTTTCCCAAGATCTGGGACCTGGGTCAGGGAAACAAATTCACTTTAGGGCTACAAACTTGACTCTTGGAATTCACTGTGATTTCAGACAATCTGCCACTGCAGGAAAAGCTAGGAGCCTCTATCTGAACCAAGGATTCTGATGAGGTACCAGAAATTCCAGACTACATATGACAACGTTCTAAGTCCATTCACATTCTCCTTCAATTTTATCCCTGGGTGTTCAGGGACAGGTCACTCTGCTAGGTGCTGTGAAGGCTGTATTGGTGGTTTTAGGCAGGTGTGATATTTAGACGAGGCCTGAGATTTAAAGCACACCTGCCCTTAAATCAGAGCTTCCTCACAGCTAGCTTGTAACCTGAGCACATGGCTCTGCCAACCTCATCCTCGTTTGCTTCCTTTTCTTTTTTAAATGTGGCTAGTTAGCCAACCTCATAAAATGGTTGTGATGTTTACATAAGCCACCCAGTGAATACAAGTGTGTCTTCCGAATATAATAGCAGTTGCCACTTCTGAGTTGGCTATTTGCTTTACAGGTAATAACTTCTCTAACTCGCATAACAAACATTATTTTCAGAAGAGAAACCGGACTCTTACTCTGGTTCCTTCGGCCGCCCCTGCCTACAAGGGTAACAGAACTGGAATTTACCCCGGGTCTTTCTAGCTCCAGAAATCGGGTTCTCACCGCAGAAAGCTCTTCCGCGCTTTCGGGCTCACGGTGGGAATTATAAACAAGTTTTCCCTTCCCGCCGCCATGGGCTTTTCTCTCGAATCGAGGGTCTCTGCGTACCCAACCCCTCACCTGCTTCTGGCGTGATTCAGCCCCACCTGTGCCCCAGGGGTCCCCCAGAGGTCTTTGATGGCTCAAGCATTTAGAGTCCGGCCTGGGGAATTCCCGAGGCTTCTATTCCTTTCTCCCCGGCCACAAGCCCCTTCCTCCATGCTGGTCCCAAAGCCTCCCAGATTTCGCATCAGCCCCATGCTCTCACTTGAGGTTGGAACCCAGGCAACCGCGCCACCTGACCACCGGACCGCGGAAAGCACTGACGCAAAGAGGTAGGATAAGGCAAGTACATGTGCAGATGGAGCCCGGACCGGTTCCCAGGATGCTGCGCGACGAGCCAGGTCCATACCACCAGACTACATTTCCCGTAAAGCTCCGCTCCCGCGCCTTGAAGTGACCTGGCGCGTATCCTCTATCTGAACAGTTGAAAGATGTGATCTTGACGGTCTCTCCTTCCCAGGTTTTCTCAGAATCGCCAAACGTTAGGGCTTAAACTTGAAGTTTACCTCCAAATACAATACGTGGTCCTCGATCAAATCCCGATTAAATAAACAACAGCTGCCAAAGGCTTTGGAGACTGTCGAGGAAATCTGAATAGGCACTGGGTTGCTCTTAGGTGTAAAAATAATTGAGATCACATAGGAAAACGAGCTGTCTCTCTCAAAAATATTTTTTTAATTTTAATAAAAATAAAATAATATTTAAAGCTGCCAAGAGAATTTAGATTTGTAGAGGTATCTCTTGGGAATAAGGCTGTGAAACTTAAGTAAAATAATTTAAAATGAAACACAGTAGTACTAAATTTAAAAGATTTTCTCCAAAGATTTACCCCAAATTCCAGTTAGGCTCCTTTATACCTTCTTTTCAACTAGGTCTATCAACTTTGCCCTATAAATACTTGAACAAAATTCTAAGTCTCTAACAGCTCAAGGTCACATACTTAGGATGACACTAAGAGTGTTTTTAGAGGGCCTGCCTGAAAAACTCAAGGCTGCCAAAAGAATTTGTTCCAGCCAACACCTGAAGGACCCCTGTCTCTCAGTCTCTGTAGGAGGGTAAGAGCCTAATTTCAACAAGTGCCAGTTAGCAAATCCAGGTGGATTTCAAATGGACCAATTCTTCCTTCTGCTTTTTGTAATTTTTCACTTCCCTCATTCTACTGAGCTCCAACTCGCCCCCTTTCTGTTCCCTCCTTCTTCCTTTAAAACTCCCAGTCACCTCTGTACAAACTGAAGTTGAGTTCAGTTCACGCTGGAATCTATTCCCTGTCGCAATTGGATATTACCAGTTTACCAACTAAAATCTGTTGTTTAATAGCCCTATCTTTAACATACAAAAGAATGGTATCTGTAATCTGCAGGGCTTACTCAGGAAAGAAAGGAAAAAAAGCAAATAAATTTTTCAAAAGTACATAATACATACAAATATACACAACCCAAAATAAGAAAAAGTGGTTATCATGCAAACTATTCACATCCCAGAGATGACTCTACTTAAATCATGTGAGCATTCTCTTATTACCGAATTAGGGACATATGGTCATTATATTATAGGAACTTTGTTTTTACTAAGTTACACCTACTTAGAATATTTTGGGTGTTAAATAACAAAAATTCAACCAACTACATTTTAAAGATGTAAAATTGATTCATTAATTGATTCATGAATCAGACAGCACCCCATCTAGCAAATAGAGGGGAATTCCAAAGGGCTACAGAAAATGAAAGGTTATTAAAGGCAGAACAACAAAGTCATAAACAGAAAAAAAAATTATTTTGGGTGAGGTACCTTCCTTTGGGAACAAAAGAGTCTTATTAGGTGGATTACCTCATCTTCTTTCGGGGAATAGAGAGGGCCTATGTGACAGATTACCTTACTGTTGCTGACCAGAAAAGTCCTGACTGACTGGCTAAGACTACATTTCTGGGGGAAGTTGAAACTGCAATTAGGTTAGGATTTAAGCCCCAGTGGTCTGGCATAAATGACTCCACTTTGGGCCTGTGGTTTTCTTTTTAACAGCATATCTTGGGTAAATATTTTATGGCATCAATTATTTATGACAATGATAAATAGATTTTTCAGATTAGATCTTATTCACTAGGGGAAAAAAAGAAATAGAGTCATTAAAAAGTTAGTATGATCTATGAGAACACAAACATAAAGTTTTAGTCCTGACATTAAGAAGAATTTGAGGGGTGCCTGGGTGGCTCAATCGGTTGAGCGTCAGACTTCGGCTCAGGTCATGATCTCATGGCTTGTGAGTTCAAACCCCTGTTGTGCTCTGTGCTGACAGCTCAGAGACTGGAGCCTGCTTTGGATTCTGTGTCTCCCTCCCTCTCTGCCCCTCCCCTGCTCACAATTGTTCTCTCTCCCTCTCTCTCAAAAATAAAAAAATATCAACAAAATTAAAAAAAAATGGGTGCCTGGATGGCTTAGTAGGTTGAGCGTCTGGCTTTGGCTCAGGTCATGATCTTGCGGCTTGTGGGTTCAGGCCCCGTGTTGGGCTCTGTGCTGACAGCTCAGAGCCTGGGACCTGCTTCAGATTCTATGTCTCCCTCTCTGTATTCTCCTCCCCAACTCGTGCTCTGTCTTTCTCTCAAAAATAATTAACATTAAAAAAATTAAAAAAAAGAACTTGAATAAATGTCAATTTTCTGTAATGAGAACACTAAATAATCCTTGACAATATTCAGATTAGAATTCTTAAGCTTGTTTTCTCTCTTCAACATTTTTTCTCACCTTTTAACCTAAAGGAACTATTCCAATCATCATGATGTCCAATCATCATTAGGACAAAAATAAACAATATAATGATCAGAGAAGTGTTGAAAGACACAGCAATGTCTCTCACACATTAATGCTATTGGTAAAACATTGAACAATTCTCTTGCAACAATACAGGTCCAAGAAAAGAAATAATGAGAAGGTAGCATGTATTTGGGCTGGCTTTCAGAGCAGTCGGCCAGAGAACCTTCAACCACCTCCTTAGGATAGCAAGGAAGCCAAAGTAGGGTCATACCCACAATATTCATGTAAAACAACTTCCAACATGTAAACGTTTCTAGGAAATTACTACATTATTCAAGAAAACATGTTTAATAAATATAGACATATAAATATAAAGCCCTCAGCACCTTCCCTAGGAAATACCTGTCCCCACCCTTATCCCATCCCTGAGATCCCCAACTCAGACCTGGGATGTACTCTGTCACTCCCCTCTTCCCAGTCAGTGCTGTGGGTATAGTCGAGACAGGGCTTTTTGGGAGAGGAGCCCAGGAAAGGGGTAAGGGACCAGCTCTGGGCTCCCTTGGCAATCTTCCCGCCTGCCTGGCTCTATAGGATCTGGGACTCAAAAGCAAAAAGACAGGTGGCAATGAGCTCACACTTACTGATCATCTGCTATGTGTCATAAAGAACTCCAGATACTTGGTATTTGCCTTCCATTTCATCTTCTCAACAACCATCCAAGGTGGGTATCATCCTCAGGTGATCTTCATCAGGAAAGAGACCTTTAGGAGAAGGGACTGGGGTGATTCTCAGACGTGAAGCTGGTCTATTACAAATCTGTCCCTCCCAACTAGGGGAGGTCTGTTCTCAAGCTTCACTGTGTCTGGTTGCTCTTCACCCAAAGAAAGCTCACCATAAGGGGCTGGGCTTTCATTTTTACTGACATGGAGCCCCTGAGCTAAGAGCAGGAGTATGAGAGTATCAATGGTCAAGGGAATGCCCACAGAGAGAAACAGAGAAATGCTAGTCATATGGAAACACAAAACCTCTCATTTCTGGCAGGGGAAAAAGAAGCATCCTGAAGGAAGCATCCTAAAGGGGGTTCAACACTGGTAAAGTTAGACATGCACTGAGGGACTCAAAGTCTGCTGAGCTCAAGGGCCCAGATTATATGCAGTCCCATTTCCAGAGGGCCTGTAGTACACTGGGATCTGTGGGCAGGCCTGCTGTTTCTGTTGCCATTGCTGCAGAGTTTGTTACTGGGATTATTAGAGTTCATAATAAGAAAACATCATATACAGGGTCTCAAGTGAATAGAAGGGATTGTGAGAGATGAAATGAGAGATGAGAAGATTTGGGGTTTTCTGGGAAGACACTGGGGGTTACAATAAACTATCTCACTGAGAGAGAGTTCAGCCACAGCCCTTTCTATGCTTGCAGGTGAACAACAAGCGATGCAAGTGGGAACTAATGAGAGGTGCCAGGGCCAGCCTTTCCCTCCATCTCCTATCTCAGGTGGTGCCAGGGGAGTAGATTGGGAAGGGTTTGTCCCCTTCCACTTTTGGGAACAGAACAGGAGCTGAAAGGAAGAAGGGGTTACAACTTCCTTTTCCATCCAGAAAATTGAACTAGGGATAAGAAGGTTTGAGTCTTGTCCAGGTTCCAGCACCAACTTACTATGTAACTTCAGCAAAGTCACTCCACATCCTTGGACTTCTATTCTTCCTCTGTGAATCAGAGATAAAGCACCCTTCACAGAATGATTACAGGTGGGAATCCGACTGATAGGAGTCACTTTGAGTGGCACAGCAGGGTGCCAGTATCTGTCCCATATAGGGATGTGTACATGAGGGTGCCTTGTGCTAAACTCTACCTCCCCCAGACTCTCTCCTTCTCACTGCCTCTCCTGTCTCTCCTTTCCCTTTCCCCCTCTCTTAGACAGAATGGTCTCTCGCTTCTTCCTGCAGGAAAAAGTAAAAGGAGAAGGAGATTCACACTCCCCCATTCCTTGCCCCCACTTAGCTTTCAGGAGGAAGTGAAGTGCTAAGCACCTTTAAAATCTATTTTCCCAGAGATTTAGAGTATAATGACAGTCTGTTTTCAAGATACTGTCTTTCATTGGTTTTTACTCTAAAGGACTTTATGCCTCTACCAAGGAATGAGACACTTCTGCTGTGACTAAAATATCCTCAACAGCTGAATACTTTGTAGGAAATAAGAAACTTAAAATAAACCTGAGGCACCTAGGTGGCTCAGTTGGTTGAGCATCTGACTCAATTTCAGGTCGAGTCATGACCCCAGGGTCCTGGAATCAAGCCCCACATCAGGTGCGCTGAGCATGGAGTCCATTTGGGTCTCTCTCTCTCTCTCTCTCTCTCTCCTTCTGCCCCTCTCCCCCACTCTCTCTCTCTAAAAAAAATAAATAGGGGCTCCTGTGTGACTCAGTTGGTTAAGAGTCTGACTTCAGCTCAGGTTCATGAGTTTGAGCCCCATGTCTGCCTCTATACCGACAGCTCAGAGCTTGGAGCCTGCTTCAGATTCTATGTCTCCCTCTCTCTCTGTCTCTCTGTCTCTCTGTCTTTCTCTCAAAAATAAACATTTTTTTAAAAATTAAAAATAAATAAAAATTAAAATTAAATTAGAAAATGGAAAAGTAAACATAAACATGTTTGCCTCACTTTCCTCTTAAAAAGGAGCTTGTGGGAAGGTGCAAAGCCCTGTGA
Organism: Lynx rufus; assembly: GCF_022079265.1. NCBI lineage: Eukaryota > Metazoa > Chordata > Mammalia > Carnivora > Felidae > Lynx > Lynx rufus. The sequence continues at coordinate 30,746,253 of NW_025814824.1, read as the reverse complement.
TATTGGCCATTCCAAGATGGGAGAGCAAAAAATAAATAAAATAAAACCCTAAATTCTTATTAAACTCTCTTATCTCTGGACTTTTCTTCCATTGAAATCATGAACCAGGCTGAGTTTATTCTGAAGATGACTGCAGAACTCTGTAACAGAAAGGGAAGTGTGTGATGTACCTATCTGGAGGACTCCTGTAAATAGACATCTGTTGCCACCATCTTTGAACAGAGGTCAGTATCTCACTATAGCTGTAGGCAAGTTCTAGGTATTTAAGTGTTTCATTGAGAACCCACTCATATCCCTTACTTCTCTGTCAGTGAGATCTCCCAAGGCATCTTTAAGGATACAAGGGACACATATACATCATGTTCCCTATGTGATAGAAGATCATTATAAAGATGCATAGGGATATGAAGAGTTATGAGAAATTCTCTCATCTGCCTATCTGTGATTGTAGAACCCAGGCCTTTTAGAAACAGGGACACCTGGGTGGCTCAGTCCATTAAATGTTTGACTTTGGCTCAGGTCATGATCTTGCCGTTCATGGGTTTGAGTCCTGCCTCAGGCTCTGTGCTGACAGCTTGGAGCCTGGAGCCTGCTTCAGATTCTGTGTCTCTTTCTCAGCCCCTTCCCCACTTGTTCTCTGTATGTCTCTCAAAAATAAACAAACATTAAACAAAAAATTTAGAAAAGAGATCATTATCTGAGACATAGCTTGATCCTCAGTGATACAATTTCTTACATACAGGTAGCATTTCTATTTCCCAAGAACTATAACAAATGTGATTGGACCACTCAGAAACAATTGTTCCACATGGTATCTCTGGCTTCATAGAATAAGCACGGCTTGAATGCAATTTCATTACCTCACTGACTCCCAGTCAAGGAACTAACTGCCTGTGGGAGGTGCCATAAATACTGCATGAGAATATATTTAAATCTCCAATACATAGAGAACAACAGCCCAAGATTATAGGTTTTTAAATCAATTTCACTATAGTCAGAAAACATTCTCTAACCTTTCAATCTTTAGAATTTGTTTCAAATTTCTTTGTGGCCCAAAATACGGTCTGTCTTTGTGTTTTGCATATATTTGAAAAGAATGTGTATTCTGAAGTTGTTCAGTATAGTTTTCTACATAGATCTACATACAGTTTTCTATATCCTTTCTAGAGCTACTTCTTTGCTACTTTTTTCTGTTGGTTACTGAGAGAAGGGTGTCAAATTCCCAAGGAAGATTGTGTCTTTTTTTTCTCTTTTTAGTCTCTGTTTTTGCACTGTATATTTTGAAGTTTTCCTATTAGGTATGTATATACATATTTATGACTATGTCCTCCTGATAATTTGATGCTTTCTCACACGAATTGTTTCTTTTTATCTCTGGCAATACCCACGGTGTTGAGTCCTACTTTAGTAAGCTGTATCAGGTTTCTCATGCTTGGTGTTTACAGAGTATGCTCTATCACTATTCACATTTCTACTTTCTTTTTTAAAATTTTTTTTTCAACGTTTATTTATTTTTGGGACAGAGAGAGACAGAGCATGAACGGGGGAGGCGCAGAGAGAGAGGGAGACACAGAATCGGAAGCAGGCTCCAGGCTCTGAGCCATCAGCCCAGAGCCCGACGCGGGGCTCGAACTCACAGACCGCAAGATCGTGACCTGGCTGAAGTCGGATGCTTAACCGACTGCGCCACCCAGGCGCCCCTCACATTTCTACTTTCAATCAACCTGTGTCTTTGCAGTTAAAATACCTCTCTTAGACAAAATATAATTGGATCTTGCTTTTTTATCCAGCCTAAAAGCCTCCATCTTTTAGTTTGAGTGTTAAGTGCATTTACTATGATAACTGATATAGGTGAACTTAAGTCTACAGCCTTGGGGTTTTTTTCCCCCTTCAGCACTTAAAGAAGTCATTCTCTCATAATGGTCTTTTTGAGGTCATTCAGATTTTAATTTTGATAAGAAGTCTACTGCCATTTCTAGGGATGTTCCCCATTATGGACCATGCATTTTTATTTCCTCTGTATTCTTTTTTTTTAAGATTTTATTTTTAGGGGCGCCTGGGTGGCTTAGTCAGTTAAGCATCAGACTTCGGCTCAGGTCATGATCTCACAGTTCGTGAGCTTATGCCCCACACTAAGCAGGTCAGAGCTGCTTCAGATACTGTGTCCCCTCTATCTCTCTGCCCCTCCCCTACTTGTGTGCTCTTTCTCTCTCTCTCTCAAAAATAAATAAACATTTTTTAAAAATATTTTATTTTTAAGTAAACTCTACACCCAATGTGGGGCTTGAACTCACAACCCTGAGATCAAGAGACTGAGGCAGCCAGACACCCTTCCTCTGTATTCTTTTAACATTTTCTCTTTATATTTCATTTCAAGAGATTTTCTATGATATACCTAGGTGTAGTTTTATTCATATTTCTCAGCTTAGGTGTTGGGCTTTGGGGGCCTGTGATGTGATGTTTTTCACCAACCTTGAAAAATTTAGGCTATTATTTCTTCAGTTTGTCTTTCCTATTATCAAATACATATTTTGCCATTCTCCCTTCTTTCTCCCTTTGTGTTTCCAATTACACATGTTAGATCACTTGCTATTTTCCCACACATCACTAAGGCTCTGTTTCTAATTCTTCAATCTATCTCTACCTTTAATCTTTAGTTTGGATAATTTCTATTGATGTCTCTTCAAGTTCATGAACTTTTTCTATATTCACCAATAATTATCAAGCCCATCCAGTGATATTTTTTCATTTCACATATTCAACTTTTCAGTTCTAGAATTCCCTTTTTTATAATTATCATATATATCTCTGCTTAAGTTCTCCATCTGTTCACTCATTATGTCCATACCTATGTCTTTATATGAAAATAGCTGCTACAAAATACATAGGGACTAATTTCAGGATCTAAATCATCTTGGGTCTTTTCTATTGGCATTTTTTTCCCTTGGATTTGGGTCATATTATCATGTATTTAGTAATTAATGATTAGATGATGGACATTATGGATGATATATTGTAGAGATTCTGTTTTATATTTGTAGATCTTGAATATTGTTCAGGCAGACAGTTGAGTTACTGGTGGATCCTTTTGACATGTAAGGCTTTGTTTTCATCTTTAATAAGATGTGTCTATTATAATATTGAACTTAATTCTAGGACATGGTCTTTCTCCAAGGTGTAATCTTATTTCTAAGGACTGACTTTTCTATGGTTTCACTGAAACACCAAGGTCCTATCTAGGTTTCTCTACTACAGCTGGCCAGAAGTGCTTACATCTTCCATCAGTGTCTAACAGCTGATACCGTAATTTAGTTCTCAGTCTCACAACAAACAACCTACAGTAAGCATCATGGAAACCTGGCCTGCATCCATTCAACCCTGCTCTTGGCCAAGGACCCATTTTGAATTAAAACCAGACCCCTGCCACCCCTCTCTCCCTCTACAACATATGTGTGCACACATGCACATATGCATACACACGTACGCGCACATGTGCGCGCGCACACACACACACACACACACACACACACAACTAGAATTTCCTTGTCTTAAGAAACTTGTCCTACAAATTCCAGTTACTTCTTTAGTCCAGCAGGACCATTACCGCACTTGAGCTCCAACTCTTTGTGCAAAACAGAAGAGTACCTTGTGAAGCAAAGGGCTAAGGGATTGAGGGACTAAAAATGTGCATTTCTGTTCTCTCAAGTATCCCTGGCCTGAAATGCCTATTTTACAATGCTTGAAAATAGTTGCCTCCTATTATGTCAACTTTTATGTCTGTTTTTGGTGATGGCCAGACTGATACAAGTAACTCTATCATTGGCAGAGCTGAAGTCTTAGCTATTGCATTTTTAAAAATTGTGATAAAATATATACAAGATAGGGGCACCTGGATTGCTTGGTCGGTAGAGCATGAAACTCTCGATCTCTGGGTTGTGAGTCTGAGACCCACAATCGGTGTAGAAGTTACTTTAAATTGCATTTAGGGCACCTGAGTGGTTCAGTCGGTTAAGCATCCAACTCTTGATTTTGGCTCAGGTCAGGATCTCATGGTTTGTGAGTTCGAACCCTGCATCAGGCTCTGTGCTAACAGTATGGAGCCTGTTTAAGATTCTCTGTCTCCCTCTCTTTGCCCCTCCCTGGCTCACGATCTCTCTCTCTCAAAAATAAATAAGTAAACATTTTCTAAAACTGCATTTAAAATATACATAACATAGGGGCACCTGGGTGGCTCAGTCAGTTGAGAGTCTGGCTTTGGCTCAGGTCATGATCTCATGGTCTGTGGGTTTGAGCCCCATGTGGAGCTCTGTGCTGACAGCTTGGAGCCTAGAGCCTGCTTCGGATTCTGTGTCTCCCTCTTTCTGTCTGCCCCTCCCCTGTTACCATTCTGTCTCACTCTAAAAGAAAAAAACATTAAAAAAAATTTTTTTAATATACATAACATGAAAATTACTTTAACCATTTTAAGTGTACAGTTCAGTGACAGTAAGTACATTCGTATCATTGTACAACCATCACCACTATCCATCTCTAGAACTTCTTCAATATCCCAAACTGAAACACTGTGTCTATTAAACAATGACACCTCATTTCCCTTTCTCCTAACCCCTGGCAACCACTATTCTGCCTCTGTCTTTATGAATTTGACTACTCTAAATACCTCATATATGTGGGATCATACAATATTTGCCCAATTTGTTAGGCTTATTTCATATAGCATAATGACTTCGAGGCTTATCCATATGTAGCATGTCACAATTTCCTTCCTTTTTAAGGCTTAATAATATTCCATTGTATGTACTTATTACATTTTGTCCATTCATCTGTTAATGGGCACTTGGGTTGTTTCCACTTTTTAGCTATTGGAATAATGCTGCTATAAACATGGGTGTACAAATATCTGTTCAAGTCCCTAATTTTGATTACTCTCTGCGTATACCCAGAAGTAAAATTGCTCTATTGAATGGTAATTACATGTTAAATTTTCTGAGGAACTTCCACACTGTTATCCATGGGGGCTACATCATTTTTTATTCCCATCAGCAATACACAAAGGTTCCAATTTCTTCACATTATCACAAACATTTGTTTTATGGTTTTTTTTTTTATATAGTAACCATCCTAATGGGTATGAAGTGGCATCTCTTTGTGGCTTTGATTTGCATTTTCCTAATTACTACTGATGTTGAGCATCTTTTCACGTGCCTGTTGGCTCTTTGTAGATCTTCTTTGGAGAAATGTCTATTCAAGTTCCTTGCCATTTTTAATTGGTTGTTTGCTTTTTGTTGTTGTTGAGTTTTAGGAGTTCTTTATATATTCTGGATATTAATCCTTATCAGATATGTGATTTGCAAATATGTTCTCCCATTCTTTGGGTTGCCTTTACTTTATTGATAGTGTCCTTTAATACACAAAATTTTAAGATTTTCATGAAGTCCAGTTTGTCTGTTTCTTCCTTTCTGCCTGTGATTTCCATGTCGTATGTAAGAAATCATTGCCAAATCCAATGTTATGAAGACTTCCCGCTATAAATCTAAGAGGTTTATAGTTATTTTGAGTAATTTTTGTATATTAGAGGACTAGGTATTAGGAAAGGGTCCAACTTCATTCTTTTGGATGTGGATATCCAATTTCCCCAGCACTATTTGTTGACTGTCATTTCCCACGAATGGTCTTTGACACTTTTATTGAAAGTTATCTGACCATATATGTGAAAGTTTATTTCTGGGATTTCTGTTCCATTCCATTGGTTGACATGTCTGTCTTTATGCCAATACCACCCTATTTGGTTACCATAGCTTTGTAGTAAATTTAGAAATCTGGAAGCATGAGTCCTCTAACTTTGTTCTTCCTTTTCATGATTGTTTTGGCTATTCAGGGTCCCTTGCGATTCCATATCAATTTTAGATTTTTCAATTTATGCAAAAAAACAAAAAAAAAAGTCATTGGGATTTTGACAGGGATTGCATTGAATCTAGATGCATTAACATCTTAACATCTTCCAATTCATGAACAGGGGATGTCTTTCTATCTGTGTCTTTCAGCAATGTTTTGTAGTTTTTACTGTATGAATCTTTCATTTCCTTGGTTAAGTTTATACCTAAGTATATTTTTTTCTTTTTGATGCCAGATAAATGGAATTATTTTCTTAATTTCATTTTCAGAATGTTCGTTGCAAGTGTATAAAAATGCAATTGGTGTTTGCGTGTTGATACTGTACTTTGCTATTTTAGTAAAATCTTTTATTATCGGTAATCATCTTTTGTGTGCAGATTCTTTAGGATTTTTTGTATATAGTACCATGTTATCAGAGAGTATAGTTTTATTTCTTCCTTTCCAATTTTGATTCCCTTTATTTCTCTTAATTGCTTAGTTGTACTGCCTAGAATTTCCAGTACAGTGTTGAATAACAGTGGCAAAAGCAGGCATCCTTTTCTTGTTCCTGATCTTAGTGGGAAGTTTTCAGCCTTTGACTATTGAGTACTATTATGTAGATTAGTATATAAATGCTCTTTATCATGTTGAGTAAGTTTCCTTTTATTCTTAGTTTGGTGAATGTTTTTATTATGGAAGGGCATTGAATTGTGTCAAATGATTTTTGTGTCAATTGAAATGATCAGGTGGTTTCTTACCTTCATTCTATTAATGTGGTATATGACGTCAATCAATTTTCTTTTGCTGAACCATGACTGCATTCCTGGGATAAATTCCACTTGGTCATGGTATATAATCTTCTTAGATTTAGTTTGCTGGTATTTTTAAGGATTTTTACATCTGTACTCATAGGGCATATTAGACTACATTTTTCTTTTCTTGAAGTGTCTTTGTTTAGCTTTTTTATCGGGGAAGACTGGGCTCATAGAATGAATTATGAAGTATTACATCTTCTTTTATTTTGGTGAGTAATTTATAAAGGATTTATGTTAATTCTTCCTTAAATGTTGGGTGCAATTCTCCAGGGAAGGCCTTTGGTCCTGGACTTTTGTTTTTTGGGAGATTTTTGATTACTGATTCGTTCTGTTTACTTGTTATATGACCATTCAGATTTTTTATCTCTTCTTGGTTCTGTTTTGGCAATGTGTGGATTTCTAGAAATGTGTCTGTTTCATCTAGTTTTGTCTAATTTGTTGGTGTACATTTATTCATAGTATTCTCATAATCCTTTTTCTTTCTGTAAGTTTTGTAGTAATGTTCTCACATTCATTCTGAAATTTGATGATTTGAGTCATTTTTTCTTCGTCTAGGTAAAGTTTGTCAACTTTATTTAACTTTTCAAAGAACCAACTTTTGATTTCATTGATTCTTATGGTTATTCTAATTCTCCACTCTAGCATTCATTATTCCCTTTCTTCTGCTAGCTTTGGGTTTGGTTTGCTTCTGTTTGATGTTACTTAAGATGTAAAGTTAGGTTATTGATTTGAGATCTTTTATTTTTAAGTAGGCATTTACAACTATAAATTTTCTGTCACATACTGCTTTGACTGCATCTCATCAGTTTTGGTATGTTGCATTTTGTTTTTATAGTAAAATATTTTCTGATTTTCCTTGTGATTTCTTCTTGGACCCATTGGTTGTTTAAAACTGTGTTGTTATTCTTGCTATTTAATTTCCAGAGTCCTTAGATAGCTGCTATATATATTCTGTTGAGAATTTATAGTTGCATTCAGTGGGAGACACAAAGTAGAACGTGCTTATTCCATCTTCTTTGGAATTGGACCCTTCTTTTTCTGTTTAGCAATTTACTATAATTACTATATGAGTGGGCGTAAGTCTACCACCTTGGTATTTTGTTTTTTCTTTCAGCACTTAAAGAAGTCATTCCCCCATAATGATTTTTTGACATCTTTCTGGCCTCAACTATTTCTAATGAGAATTCTTCTATCATTTGTACAGTTGTTCTCCACTAGAAATTCTTCTGTATTCTCTAGAAGACTATAATTAGATGAGCCAAAATCCAAGCAGCGGGAGGAATACATGATACCAAGTGACATCATGAAGTACAAAACCATGGTGCTGAAGAAAAAATAATAGTTAACTGGGGGGAGGAGAGGACCCCTTTCTAAAGACATGGGACTAGACTTGAATTTTAAGGACAAAGCAGGTGGACACCAGGAAGTAACAGGCAAGGGAACTGATTATTCACTCATGAGAAGGATGAGCTAGGGAGTTTGTGTGAAGTTGTCCTGACAGATACAGAACCCATAAGGAGAGACTCACAATTTCTCTCTCAATCCCTCAGGGGTGAGATCCCTATAAGGCTTTCAGGGACAGAGTTTATACTTTAAGGTTTATAACACAAGGAAACTCAAGTAGAAATTTGAACCCTAGGATCCTATAGCCCAGAGCCTTGTCAACCTTGCCTTCCTCCTCCACATTGTCTACTTCTAATCCCTCCTTCCCTACATAACTTTCATGGGAACTCTTGAAACTGGTTTCTTGGTAAACTGAAAAAAAGTATCCAAAAGAAACCCACAGGTCTCCAGTGAACCCTTCTGGAATCCCTGTTGTGACTCTGAAGCTCCAAAATCTGGCACCAGATGGTAGATTTCAGAACAGTTTGCTTCTGGATCAGTGCTCCTTTGGGTCCTCCTCAGACTTTCAGGGAATGTGGCAGCAGTGAGAAGTGCCCTCACAGACCCACTGCCTTTACATTCCTGGGACCTGCAACTGGCCTAAAGGAGTACTTCAGGGAGGTTTAAACAAATTAGGCGTCATTACAGCAACAATCTACCACATCCAGTATTATCCACCCGTCTTGAGGCCTGCTGAAGATCATCTCTCTTCCTTTGGGGTTACTAAGAAAGATCCTTCTTCCTTCCTATGATCAGTGTAGTATAAGTGTATGAGCCATTCTGCAACCATGAGGAGAGAACTTGTGGAGTAGGGCTAGGGTGGAATGGGGCTAGGCATCAAGGAGAGAGTAAGAACTAAAACAGAGCAGATGTGATAGTTAATTTTATATGTCAACTTGGCTGGGCATTGGCACCCAAATATGTTTTCCAACATTATTCTAAATATTTCTGTGGGGGCATTTTGGGATGAGGTTAACATTTAAACTGGTAGACTGAGGGGCGCCTGGGTGGCTCAGTTAGTTAAGCGTCCAACTTCAGTTCAGGTCATGATCACATGGTTCATGGGTTTGAGCCCCACTTGGGGCTCTGTGCTGACAGCTCGGAGCCTGGAGCCTGCTTCGAATTCTGTATCTCCCTCTCTCTCTCTGCCCCTCCCCTGCTCACACTCTGTCTCTCTCTCAAAAATAAATAAATATTAAAAAAAATTTTAAACTCATAGACTGAGTAAAGCAGATCACCTTCCATAATGTAGGTGGGCCTCATCCTATAAATGAAGGTCTGAATAAAAAAGACTGACCTCTCCTGATCAAGAGGGAATTCTGCAACATCAGCTTCTTTCTGTGTCACCAGCCTGATAGCCTTCATACTTGAACACCACTTTGACTCTTTCCTGGGTATTTAGCATAATGGCCTTTGGACTTAGACTGTAGTGTTGGCTTTTCTCTGGGTCTGCAGATTTTAGACTTGCCAGCTTCCATAAACATGTGAGCCAATTCCTTAAAATAAATATCTATATGCATATACATCCTGTTGATTCTATTTCTTTGGAGTACCCTAATACACCCCCTCAGATCATTTTGTACCACTCTGCACACACACATCAATTTCAACCAGCTTTCACTTCCAAATGCCTGCACCAGTGGTTCTTGTTTGGAGAACCATCCTTGCTTGGCCAATTAGAATGGCTTTGCCTGTATGTGCAGAGAGTTAAATGTGTCTGTGCCTTTTCATCCCACTGGATGACCCTTAACCAGTGAAAATCATGAATGAGAGAGTGCAAGTCCATCTCCCATCCTTCTGGTCGAGACAACTCTGATATATAATTTATACTCCAGAACTCCCCTATGGGATCAGGCTGAAACAGTCCTCTGCAGATGTCCCTAATATTGCATCTTCCTTGGCTCTCATCTTTTCCCTATCTCACTTCCCAACTTCTTTATCAGTTCCCCTGTAATATGTCCTATACCCAGTCCCAATGTGGTGGCATGTAGGTTTTTCCCACACTTTGAACAATTCTGTAACACCAGGTGAGTATCCTATAATTCAAATAAATTCTGACATTATCTACCCAAAATAGCATCAGATACCACAGATTAAGGAATCAGACCCACAAGACTTCTCTCCATTTCAGATACCAATCGTAAGCCCAGGTTGTTACCTGTGCTTCTGACCAACTGGCTACAGATTGGAAGTTCCTACAAACCCCACGCCCACCCTGCCTTGGACTTCAGATGCCAATTGCAAGTCCAGGTCTTACCTGTACTTCTGACTGACTAGATATAAATCAGAGATTCCCATGACCCCCTCCTTGGGTTCAATTAATTTGTTACAGAGGCTCACAGAATTCAGGAAACTTTTACTCACTAAATTACTGATTTATTACAAAGGATATTAAAGGGTAAAAACAACAGCCAGATGAAGAGATACATAGAGTGAAGTCCCAAACAAATGAACTTATGTCCTTCTGGAGTTTGGGGCCTGCATGTTGGCATATGGAAGCATTCTGGTTCCCTAAACTGGAAGCTCTCTGAACTTCCTCCTTTTGGGCTTTTCTGGAGGCTTCATTACATAGACATGATTAATGCAATTATTGGTCACTGGTGATTGATTGAACCTCCAGCCTCTCTCCCCTCTGTGAAAATCAGGAGGTGGGACTGAAAGTTCCAAACCTCTATTCATGGTTGGTTCCCCTGGCCAGTAGCCCCCATCTGCAGGTGCTTTCCAAAAGTCATCTTATTAACATAATCTTATTTGTGATGGACAGGAGCTTGTTATGAATAACAAGACATCCATTACACCTTTCTGGCTCTGAAGTGATTTCAGGAACTGAGGACAAGAGGACAAATATTATAACAAAAGATGTTTCCAGTTTTCTCATTGCTCAGAAAATACCAAGGGTTTTTGGGGAGCTGTGAGTTGTAAGCCAAGAACCATAGATGAAAACATATCTTAGATAAATTTGGTCATCTAAATGATGAAATAAATATTTCTTATAAATCACAATATTGCACCCTGAGAACACTTTCTTTTTTTTAATTGTTTTTTAATATGAAATTTACTGTGAAATTGGTTTCCATGCAACACCCAGTGCTCATCCCAACAGGTGCCCTCCTCAATGCCCATCACCCACTTTCCCCTCCCTCCCACCCCCCACCAACCCTCAGTTTATTCTCAGCTTTTAAGAGTCTCTTATGTTTTGGCTCCCTAACTTTTTTTTTCCTTCCCCTCCCCCATGGTCTTCTGTTAAGTTTCTCAGGATCCACATAAGAGTGAAAACATATGGTATCTGTCTTTCTCTGTATGACTTATTTCACTTAGCATAATACGCTCCAGTTCCATCCACATTGCTACAAAAGGCCATATTTCATTCTTTCTCATTGCCAAGTAGTATTCCATCCTGTATATAAACCGCAATTTCTTTATCCATTCATCAGTTGATGGACATTTAGGCTCTTTCCATAATTTAGCTATTGTTGAAAGTGCTGCTATAAACATCGGGGGACAAGTGCCCCTATGCATCAGCACTCCTGTATCCCTTGGGTAAATTCCTAGCAGTGCTATTGCTGGGTCATAGGGTAGATCTATTTCTAATTTTCTGAGGAACCCCCACACTGTTTTCCAGAGCGGCTACACCAGTTTGTATTCCCCCAACAGTGCAAGAGGGATTCCATTTCTCCACATCCTGTCCAGCATCTATAGTCTCCTGATTTGTTCATTTTAGCCCCTCTGACTGGCATGAGGTGATATCTCAGTGTGGTTTTGATTTGTATTTCCCTGATGAGGAGTGACGTTGGGCATCTTTTCATGTGCCTATTGGCCATCTGGATGTCTTCTTTAGAGAAGTGTCTATTCATGTCTTCTGCCCATTTCTTCACCAGATTATTTGTTTTTTGGGTGTGGAGTTTGGTGAGTTCTTTGTAGATTTTGGATACTAGCCCTTTGTCTGATATGTCATTTGCAAATATCTTTTCCCATTCCATCAGTTGCCTTTTAGTTTTGTTGTTTCCTTTGCAGTGCAGAAGCTTTTTATCTGCATGAGATCCCAATAGTTCATTTTTGGTTTTAATTCCCTTGCTTTTGGGGATGTGTCAAGTAAGAAATTGCTGCAGCTGAGGTCAGAGAGGTTTTTTCCTGCTTTCTCCTCTAGGGTTTTGATGGTTTCCTGTCTCACATTCAGGTCCTTTATCCATTTTGAGTTTATTTTTGTAAATGGTGTGAGAAAGTGGTCTTGTTTCATCCTTCTGCATGTTGCTGTCCAGTTCTCCCAGCACCATTTGTTAAAGGGACTTTTTTCCACTGGATATTCTTTCCTGCTTTGTCAAAGATTAGTTGGCCATACTTTTGTGGGCCCAATTCTGGAGTCTATATTCCATTGGTCTATGTGTCTGTTTTTGTGCCAATACCATGCTGTCTTGATGATTACAGCTTTGTAGTAGAGGCTAAAGTCTGGGATTGTGATGCCTCCCGCTTTGGTCTTCTTCTTCAATATTACTTTGGCTATTCAGGGTCTTTTGTGGTTCCATACAAATTTTAGGATTGCTTGTTCTAGCTTTGAGAATGCTAGTGCAATTTTGATTGGGATTGCACAGATTGTGTAGATTGCTTTGGGTAGTATTGACATTTTAACAATATTTTTTCTTCCAATCCAGGAGCACAGAATGTTTTTCCGTTTCTTTGTATCTTCTTCAATTTCCTTCATAAGCTTTCTATAGTTTTCAGCATACAGACCTTTCATATCTTTGGTTAGGTTTATTCCTAGGTATTTTATGATTCTTAGTGCAATTGTGAATGGGATCAGTTTCTTTATTTGTCTTTCTGTTGCTTCATTATTAGTGTATAAGAATGAAACTGATTTCTGTACATTGATTTTGTATCCTGCAACTTTGCTGAATTCATGTATCAGTTCTAGCAGACTTTCGGTGGAGTCTGTCAGGTTTTCCATGTATAATATCATGTCATCTGCAAAAAGTGAAAGCTTGACTTCATCTTTGCCAATTCTGATGCCTTTGATTTCCTTTTGTTGTCTGATTGCTGATGCTAGAACTTCCAACACTATGTTAAACAACAGCAGTGAGAGTGGACATCCCTGTCATGTTCCTGATCTCAGGGGGAAAGTTCTCAGTTTTCCCCATTGAGGATGATATTAGCTGTGGGCTTTTCATAAATGGCTTTTATGATATTTACATATGTTCCTTCTTTCTGGGAACACTTTCTTAAGTGATTTTCAAAATAATCCTCAACTCAGGGTCTTTTCTAGGGAATCTGCATACACACACACACACACACACACACACACACACACACGACTTATCTACTTATGTGTGCAAAAAAAAATGTGTGAAAAGAAATACACCAAAGTAGCAAAAATTATTACTTCTGTGGAATGAATTGGGAGAGGAAGTGGGTAGGGTGAGGACTTACTTTTTCTATTACACATTTATATTTTTTAATTATTTTATTGCAGTGAGCATGAATTAAGTTTGAAATGTAAAAAATAAATTCAAGATAGGGAACAGTGGGTGGAACATATACTCCCACTCCCCCAACTATCCACAGGAATGCACCTAAAACAGTTTCTGGCACAAAATAAATGCCAAGAGATGTTTGTTAAATGAAGAAAGGAAAAACAAAAAGGGATAGTGAGGAACTCTGTCTACAAGGCCTAACTCCTACACTGCAGGAGCTTGTGTTTTCCTTCTCCTTGTTTTTCTGTTTCTTCCTTTTTATTTTTTTAATGTTTTTATTTATTTTTGAGAGACAGAGAGAGACAGAGCACAAGTGGGGGAGGGTCAGAGAGAAAGGGAGACACAGATTCTGAATCAGGCTCCAGGCTCTGAGTGGTCAGCACAGAGCCCGACATGGGGCTCAAACACATGAACTGTGAGATCATGACCTGAGCTGAAGCCGGATGCTTATCCAACTGAGCCACCCAGGCACCTGAATCCATTTCTTCCTTTTTAAAAAAGTTGTGTAGAATAGCAAAGGACTTTGAAAATGCCATTGTTCTGGTAATATTAAGAACCACACAAGTACAAAATAAGTGCAGCAATTAGCAAACTATTATCCACTTGCATAACAGGGTACTGGAGATTTATGAGGATGAAAAAGAAAGCCAGATGAGGCAGGGAACTAACCCAAAAGAAAGATAAAACAAGGGGGCCTTAGAAGAAAAGCAAGGTCCCTAGGCTGAGAAGAACATTTAGCTTAGGGATTCTAGGCTGCCATTCTCTCCTTTCTCATCCAGATCTGGCCATTTAATTCAACTGAATAAATTTACTGAAAAGTGATCAGGCCCATGTTGCTTCCTTTTGCTACTGTTCTAAGCCCATCACATTTAGTATGGATAAGATTCAGAAAGGAAAACAGGAATAGAGAACAAAAGAGCAAGAAATTGTTGGTATGCCTGTCCCAAAAAACTGCCTGAACAAAATGGTTCCCTAATGACAAGCTCTCCATCAAGATAAATAAACTAGTGCTCACGTCACCAGCACATATACTAAAATTGGAACAATACAGAGAATTAGCATGGACCCTGCAAAAGGATGACAAGCACATGTGTGAAACATTCCATATTTTTGTATTTGAAAGTTGCCAACAGAGTACATCTTCATAGGTTTCATCACAAGAAAAAATAATTTTCGTAACTATATATGGTGATGGACGTTAACAAGATTACTGTGGCAATCGCTCTGCAATACATACAAATATCTAACCATTATGTTGTACATTTGAAACTAACAATGCTATATGTCAATTATATCTCAATAAAAAATGATAAACCAAAGGACACAAAAAAAGCTTTGAAAATGAGGTCGCAAATGATCACTGCTATGTTTCCTGCCTTATATCTGAAATTCCCCAGTGAAATGCCTTCTTAAATTAATCTGTTCATCAGCTGTACCTCAAACTCAATATGTCCTAAAGTGAACTCCCCACACCAGGCCGGAAAACCTTCTCCAGCCCTCTTGTGTTTTTTCTGTCAATGAAGAAACCAAACCCACAGCTGCCCAAAGGGAATTCTGAGAATTCAGAATTTGTTTTTGACATCTCTCTTCCTTACTTCCTACATCAATCAATTGCTAAGTCCTATGTATTCTATTTCCCAAAATATCTGGCAGTAATATTAGGAACCACATATGTACAAAATAAATGCAGCGTCTATCTACCTCTCTCTATTCCCAGTGCTGCTTCAGGCCACCAACACCTCTTCCCAAGATGAAGTCAACAGCCTAAGGGTTCTCCCTGTCTTTTCTAATCCATTCTGATCCACAGCAATTATCTCCCTAAAACACATATCAAGTCACTCTCCAGCTTAAAATTATTCGATGATTTTTATGATAAAGTCCAAACTCAACTTTTTTAAGGCTACAGTGATGGCTATGTCCCTCCCCAGCCTCATTCATCCCTTACTTCACCTCTACACAGTTTACTGAACTTCCCGTTCTTTGAACTCAGAGAACGTTCTGCCTAAAATACCTTTTCCTTCCTTTATTCTTTTGGCTCTCTCTGATACACCCTCCGTGTCCCAGCTCCGTTGTCATTTGCACAGCTCAGGTAAGCCGATTTGTGACACCCAGAATTCTGTGGTTAGGGCGATTTGTGTCTTCTGAGAAAGCAGTCCTGGAAGAGGCCCAAGAAACTCCTGTTGCGGACAAGTTAAAACGCCGGAGATCCTGGCGCGCTCACCTGTCGCTATGCAAGCATTTGGGTTCTTCAGATCCACCTTAGGCAGGGACAGGGCACCGCATTACCGGGAGACTAGAACCGGTAGGCATAAAGCTTGGTTCCGTGTGAGACCCCGCCTCTTACCCTGCGTCGGGGGAGGGAGGGAGCGGGAGTAGGCAGGCAGTGAGTGGTCCGGAGCGGAGTGCGCCTGCTCAGTGGCGTCCAGTGGTAGGACGTCTGTAGGTTTACTCTCTGGTGTAGACGCGGAAAGTTTCTGGCTGCAACGAGAACGTAGCTCACGTGAGTCAGAGGCACAGGGGCTGGGGGGGAGGGGGGGGAGGGGCCCTTCAGAGCATCCAGATCCTTTAAATCTACCTGTCGCGGCTTTGAGCCCTTTGCAGCTCGGCCTTTGCTAGGAGACGGATACCTTCCAGTCTGTTAAATTGCTATTTATAAAATGCACTGGAAAGTTAGAAGAAATTGGGCGTCATTTAAAAAAGATTATTAGTGCTTAGTAAAGCACTAATTGAACATTTGTTATTGTCAGTGAAGCAGTCTAGGAATTACTCCGTTCCTAAGTAATTTTACACAGAATTCTAAAGAATTGTGGGAGATAATTTTATCTGAGCCACAAAGAGCTTCCACCAGATGAGGACTGGTGAGAATTGCAACATTAAATCCAACTCGAAACGATCTCTTTGTAGGAAGAAACTAGTATGAAAATCGTGGGTATACTTAATGGTAGTAATTTTAATTTCCTTTTTCATCTACTCATTGATAATCTTGTCAGAAATGGGCACCAGTTACCATGTCTTCTGTGTAGCCATCTATGTCAGGTTCTAGGAGAAATCAAAGACAGTTGTCCCTGCCCTTTGGAAGTCTGCACACTCTTAGGTGTTTTGGAGTCATCAAAACAAAATTAGTGCATTACAGTCCTCTCTCCTGAGAGTGGCACTTCGGGAGGCGCCATCTAGTTCTGGATAAACATTGGCGGATAATTGCCTTGAGTTAGTCCTTGTGAAAAAGAGTATTATAACGAATCAGTGTTTAGCATGTGTGAGTGTAGCATGGATCTGAGTCTGCACTGTTCTAACTAAAGGGTCCCTTGTTCCTAACTTCTCTAGATAAGAATTTAAGCCATTATATCAAAGTTTACCTTAGATGAACTTTAGGAAAGGTGAGAGAGGTGATTTTTTTCTAGTGTATGACTGCAAGAGCTTTTCTGAAGAGTTTCTGTGTCAGAAATTAGCAGGGATGCTTGTTAAAAATGCAGAATCTTGGGGCGCCTGGGTGGCGCAGTCGGTTAAGCGTCCGACATCAGCCAGGTCACCATCTCGCGGTCCGTGAGTTCGAGCCCCGCGTCAGGCTCTGGGCTGATGGCTCGGAGCCTGGAGCCTGTTTCCGATTCTGTGTCTCCCTCTCTCTCTGCCCCTCGCCCGTTCATGCTCTGTCTCTCTCTGTCCCAAAAATAAATAAAAAAACGTTGAAAAAAATTAAAAAAAAAATGCAGAATCTGGGTGCCCCACCTCAAACCCACTAAGTCACATTCTCTGATGGCTTATGGCCCAACAACTCTGTAAAATGCACATCGGTACTTGCATTTTTACAAAGCATCTACTCCGTTATAGAAAGCATCCATACTCTGTATCTTGTTCTGTTAGCCTCTGGTTTATTCTTCCCTCTCAAACATTACCTTATTCCACTCGCCTCCATGTCTGCTAAGCTGCAGCCACACTAGTCCCTTTCAATTCTTTGACCCCCACCCCAGCTGCAGGACCCTGGCTCTTCCATGTAGAAGCCTCTATCTGGAAAGCCACTTTCCATTTTAAACAAGGTAATAAACAAGGTAAATAAATTTGAGACTCTAGTCTCAAATGCCATACCTTGGAAATCCTTCCCTAATCAACTGATCTGAAGCAAGCTTCTCTCTGCATTCTATTAGTTTCCTTGTTGGCACTTATCAGTATTTGTAATTAGTTACATGTTTGTTTATTTGTGCATTGCTTTTCTGCCTCATGTAAATCCATGAGGACAAAGGTGATGTGTGTTTTGTTCACTCTTTTATATCCAGTACTTGTCCTTGTAGGGGCCAAGGGCAAGTAGCCCCAAGATGGGCTACTTTGGCATGAATGTTATTTTGAGTTAAAAGTAATCAAAACTCAGCAGATTCAGGAAAAGTTCTTTACCTCCACCTTAACTGCCTGATTGTACCAGGAAAAGAGCTATTAATGGAGATTCCTCTTTGCTTAAGAAACTTATCTATATAACAGGGCAACCTTTGTTTTCCAGACATCTCCTTTCACCTTACTACTAGTGGTCTTTCTCTCCTTTGTGTCCTGAGACTCTTACCCTTCTCCTTGGCTCATGTAAGTATCACGTTGCCTGTCTTTGGAATTTACATGTCTGTGTGAATTCCTGATAGGTATGCTACCAAATTTGATTTTCTCCTGTTAATCTGTCTCATGTCAATTTGATTGTTAGTCCAGCTAGAGGGACCTTGAAGGTAAATGAAATTAATCTTCCCAGACATCCCATTGTAACCATGTAATAATATGTTAGTTGTGTTTATTGAATGAGTAAATGAGCAAACACCCAACTTGCTTAAAAGACCTCTGAGATTCCCTGTGATTTGCCTCGTAGTTAGCCATCCATCTTCCTTTTCCAACTTGAATCTTTCTGTCCACTTAGGTGGTTTTCTTAGAGGGCCTCATGACAAATTACTTAATGTTTCTGATGCCAGGAATGCCCTCATGAACCCTGTGCTTATCCATATTTTCCACATCCTTCTGATACAAGTTCAGTTTGTGCCTTCTGAAGCCTTTCCAACCACTTAAGTCCTCAATGATAATGTCATTCATAGGCCCACAGAGTTTGAATCCTAGGTTAGTACAAGAGTTTGATTATGTAATTATTTCATAGTTGGTCTTGGCTACTCATCAGACATGTATCTGAATATCCTTAGTTTCCCAGGTATACTGTTGAGCAGCCTTGAAATTACATTACAAAGACATCATCCCTGTTCTCATAAGTAGTAATTCTTAAACCTGTTCTTTAATTGCAGAGCACCATGAGTTGTTTTACCAGTTGATGGTAATAACTGGGCCTCAGTTGAAACTCATTTATTTATTCGTTCACACTTATCAGCTATGGTAACATCAGAGCTCAAAGCTCCGTGAAGTAAAGGTATTTAATTTCCATTTATCATGCATCTAATGAGGAATTTTTATGCAGATCACATCTCAAAAATGGCAGACATAACTTTCAAGAAACCACATATCCAAGTTTTTCTGTTAACATTATTTTGGGTTGCTGAAAGAGAGTGATAACAAGCACAAAGTTTCTATGAAAATATGTGGAAGAAAAAACTTGAGATTGAGAATTCCTGACACGAAGTTTCTCTTGATTTTTGCAGGCTGGTTTACAAAACCACTGTTACAGTAAACGTAGTTGTCTAAGAAAGAATAGTAGTCAAGGTTACAGGCTTGTTTGTGTGTGTGTGTGTGTGTGTGTTAATTTTAATCTTTTTAGAGCTGGAAAAGTATTTGAAATAGCACATTATATATCACTCTTGCAGGTGAACCCAGCAGTTTAGATTGAAAAGATGAGATTTTAAATTTCTTTGAAAAGGTGAGAATTCATTTGCTTTATTAATAGTGGTGGTAGAACCCAGCAATTTACCAATAAAAAGAAAACTATTTGTGAATTATGGGGAAAATTAAATCATAAGGTTTGTAAGTCTTCACATATGTATAGATTAGAATTTCAGGCCTAATCAGCATTGGCGTCCTATGAAAAGCTAACTTTGATGCACTTAGATTTGCTTCATTTTAGGATTTCAGGATTGGTGATTTCAATGTTAAATGTGGCTTTTAAGAAGTTTTAGTAAACTGTTCAAGAAGACAGATGGGCAGATGTGGTATCTGTACTCAACCAAACTTAAAGAAGATTGGGCATTAGCATTGTTTTCAGCAGATAAGTAGTTTGATTTAAACTTGATACATTATGGTGTTCATCCCCATCCCCATCCCTAATCTCCAGGAATGTCAAGGTGTCTAGGGAGGGTTTTTACTGGCTGACATGAATTCTGAGAGAACCACTAGACACCAATGTGTTGCTTCAATCAGCTGGAACAGTGAGGAAGTGGGCAGGCAGAAAGGCTGCAAGGTACTGATCAGTATTAGAATGGCTTTTTTGTCAATTGGTGTTGTAGACTCTATAAGTCTAAAGTTCTCTTTTGGCCAGCAAAAGAGCAGACACAGGATTGAAAGCGAGAGATGGCTAATGTCCGGGAAAAGACAAGACCCCAGAATAAGGGTCCTTGCCCCATTTTTATTAGGATCAGAAGGCTTACAAACATGGCAATGGGCGTACAGAAAGGGACAATGAATCTGTGAACATTAACTTGTAGACGTGAGGGAAAGGGGTTCTTGAAGATATTCGTGGTTAGAGGTTTGGATTCATACAAAACAAAATCCAGGCACCGGGCAGTTGGGAGGAAGGTTGTTTACAGAGGACATGAGGCAGCACCTCTGTATAACTTAGCTAGCCTAGGGGATGAGACAGATAGGGGGAATAACCTCAGGGTTGACAAGGCACCTTTTCTTTTGTTAACCATCTCTTCTCTGAGCTGCTTTGCCTGCAGTGCAGCAGTCCATGGTCCAATTCACCAATTTACCTAACCCGGCCCTATTCTCCTATGAAAGCAACTTTCTGCTATATACTAAATTTGGGGTGCTTTCACCCTGAATATCTAATCTTGTTATTCCTATGTATTGGGCAACTTTGCGTCATTTCTACTTCAGGCCTTTGCCTCACTCTATTTTGGGGGGCTCTACATCCCTCCTATTTTGGGGTGCCTTTGCACCTCCCTATTCCTGGCACCTTTGTGCCTGCCTATTCTCGGGGTTTCTTTGCACCCCCTATTCTTGGGGTGCCAATCTGATTTAGCCAAACTTGGGTGTCAGTATTTTATGACTTTGTATTTCTTTATGACTTCTCAACCCATTGGTGTAAGCCCAGGGGATTACTAAATTTATCCCCCACAAACAGGTGTTGGATAGATAAGCCAAGCAAGTGTCAAGTTTGATGGGCTTTTCATGTCTGCACTATTAAAAAGACTTGTTTTTATATTGATCTATTCAGGTGTATGTTACAATTTTAAGCCTTCAGTAGGATGAGCAGCTCTACAGAGAATTCCACCAGTTAGATTTTTGAGTGATAACCAAATTGTGAAGAGTTTCATCTCTTCTAACAAAGTCTACTGTTCTCACAGTTGTTAAGGTGGGATTTGATGTAGCAGAAGAAGAACGTCTGTGCTATCACTTAATAGCAGAAAATCAGACATTTTTATTTGATTTTTAGTAAAAAGAAGAACATCTTGAACAGGGGGCAGGATCAGCACTTTGCATCTATAATAGGCACTTACTGTTTGTAAGACTTCATGTATAACGGAAACTAATAGAGTGATAGTGTATCCAGATTCATCTGCATGTTGTTAGAAGACAGGGGAAATTGCTAACCAGTCTTCTTTCTAAATTTATTTTTACATTTATATAAAGGTAGTGTGGAAAGGGGAACAATAATAAAGGATTAAAAGGCCATAAGCTCGCAAACACTTTGTAATAATTACTGTTTTGGTATTGAGTAGATTATTCCTGTGACCTAAACCCTCTCAGAATCTTTCTATGTTAACTCTAACTAAGTGGGGAGTCAATTCCAAGGCAGAAAAAGTACTGTTCACCTTTTCATAATAATAACTTTAGGGGTACCTGGATGGCTCAGCTGGCTAAGCATCAACTCTTGATTTCAGCTCAAGTGGTGCTCTCACAGTCATGGGATCAATCCCCACATCTGGCTATGTGCTGACAGCATAGAGCCTGCTTGAGAGTCCCTCTCTTCCTCTCTCTCTGCCCCTCCCCTGGTCACATGCATGCTCTCCCTCTCCCTCTCAAAATAAATAAACAAACATTAATATATATATAAACAAACATTAAAAAATATATATAATAACTTTATTCCAAAATAATTCACATGCCCTGAAGTTAAACCTTTTAAAATGGACAATTCACTGTTTTTTTCAGTGTATTGATTTATTTCTTTAGTAGAGTATATTCACCAAGTTGTGCATTGATCTCCACTCTATAGGGCTAGAACATTTTGTCACCCCAAAAGAAACACCATACACATTAGCAGTTATTCCCCATTCCTTTCCCCTCCTAGTCCCTGGCAACCACTAATTACTTTATGTCTCTATGAAGTTTTGTCTGCTTTCTTTAAATTAGCATGTTTTCAGGATTCATCCTGATCCCTGTATCAGAACTCCACTCCTTTATATGACCAAATAATATTTCATTGTATGGATATACTTTGTTTTGTTCATGCTTTCATCAGTTGATTAACATTTGGGTTGTTTCCACTTTTTGGCCATTATGAATAATGCTATGAACATTCATGTACAAGTTTTTGTGTAGACCTATGTTTTCAGTATGTACACACGCTCACACACACACACACACACACACACACACACACACGTAGGGGTACAATTGCTGGTATCTCTATGTTTAACTTTTTGAGGTACTGCCAGACTTTTTCCAAAAAGTCTTTACCATTTTCATTTCCCCTCAGCCATCCTTGCTAACACTTTTTATTGTCCACCTTTTTTTTTTTTTTCAACGTTTATTTATTTTTGGGACAGAGAGAGACAGAGCATGAACGGGGGAGGGGCAGAGAGAGAGGGAGACACAGAAGTGGAAACAGGCTCCAGGCTCTGAGCCATCAGCCCAGAGCCCGACGCGGGGCTCGAACTCACGGACCGCGAGATCGTGACCTGGCTGAAGTCGGACGCTTAACCGACTGCGCCACCCAGGCGCCCCTGTCCACCTTTTTTTTTTTAAGTTTTTATTTTAATCACTGGGTGCTCATAATAGAAGTGCACTCTTTCGTCTTCATACCTATTTCACCCATTGCCCCACCCACCTCACCTCTGGTAATCATCAGTTTATTCTCTATAGTTAGAAATCTGTTTCTTGGTTTGTTTCTCTCTTTTTTTCCCCCATTGCTTGTTTGTTTTGTTTTTTAAATTCCACATATGTGTGAAAACATATGGTATTTGTCTTTCCCTGACTTATTTTGCTTAGCATTATACTGTCTAGCTTCATCCATGTTGTTGCAAATGGCAAGATTTCATTCTTTTTATGGCTGAATAATATTCCTGTTGTATGTATATACCACATCTTCTTCATCCATTTATCCATCGATGGACATGTAGGCTTCTTCCATATCTTGGCTATTGTAAAGTAATGATACAATAAACATAGGGGTGAATGTATCCCTTTGAATTAGTGTTTTTATATTCTTGGATAAATACCCAGTAGTGCGATTGATGGATCATATGGTAGTTCATTTTTAACTTGGTGAGGAATCTCCATACTATTTTCCAGAGTAGCTGCACCAGTTTGCACTCCCACTAACTGTGCATGAGGGTTCCTTTTTCTCCACATCCTCACCAACACCTCATTTATTGTGTTGTTGATTTTAGCCATTCTAACAGGTGTGATATCTCTTGTAGTTTTGACTTGTATTTCCCTGGTGATGAGTGATGTTGAACATCTTTTGAAGTGTCTGTTGGCCATCTGGATATGGTCCCTAGAAAAGTGTCAATTCATGTTTTCTCCCCATTTTTAGATTATTTTGGGGGGGGGATGTTGAGTTGTATCATTTCTTTATATATTTTGAATACTAACCCTTTATCGGATATGTCATTTGCAAATATCATCTCCTATTCCATACGTTGTCTTTTAGTTTTGCTGATTGTTTCATTAGCTATGCAGAATCTTTTTATTTTGGTGAAGCCCCAATAATTTATTTTTGCTATAATGTTGCTATAGCCGATGTCAGAGAAATTACTGCCTGTGTATTCCTCCAGGATTTTTATGGTTTTAGGTCTCACATTTAAGTCTTAATTTTGTGTGTGATATAAAAACGGGGTCCAGTGTCATTCTTGTCATGTTTCTATACAGTTTTCCCAACACAATTTCTTAGAGACTGTCCTTCTCCGATTGAATATTCTTTCCACCTGTATAGAAGATCAATTGACCATCTAATTGTGGGTTTATTTCTGGGTTTTCTATTCTGTTCTATTCATCTGTCTATTTTTTTAATATTTATTTATGTATTTTTGAGAGAGAGAGAGACAGAGACAGAGAGAGAGAGAGAGAGAGAGAAATAAAGAAAGGCAGAAAGAAAGAAAGAATGAATTCCAAGCAGGCTCCACACTGTTAGTGCAGAGGAGCTCAAACTCACAAGCCATGAGATTATGACCTGAGCTGAAATCGAAGAGTCGGACACTTAACCAACCTGAGCCACCCAAGCACCCCCTATGTGTCTGTTTTTGTGCCAGTACCAGTCTTCTTTGATTAATTCAGCTTTGTAATATAACTTGAAGTCTGGAATTGTGATGCCTCCACTTTGCTCTTCTTTTTCAAGATTGCTTTGGCTATTTGGGGTCTTTTGTGATACCATACAATTTTTAGGATTGTTCTGCAAAAAATGCTGTTGGTATTTCGATAGGGATTGCATTAAATGTTAAATTGCTTTGGGTATTATAGATTTTTTAACAATATTTATTCTTTCAATCCGTGAGCATAGAATATCTTTCCATTTCTTTGTGTCTTCTTCAGTTTCTTTCAACAGTGTGTTATCATTTTCATACTACAGGGCTTTCACCTCTTTGGTTAGGTTCATTCCTAGGTTTATTGTTTATTTACAGTTCCTTTGGTGCAGTTGTAAATGGGGTTGTTTTTGTAATTTCTCTTTCTGCTGCTTCATTATTGGTGTATAGAAATGCAACAGATTTCTGTATATCTATTTTGTATCCTATGACTTTACTGAATTCGTTTATTAGTTCTAGTAGGGTTTTTTTGGTGGAGTCATTCAGATTCTCTAAATATAGAATCATGTAATCTGCAAATAGTGTAAGTTTTACTTCTTCCTTGCCAATTTGGATGCTTTTTATTTCTTTTTGTTGTCTGATTGCTTCAGCTAGCACTTCCAGTAATATGCTGAATAAAAATGGTGAGAGTGGACATCCTGTCTTGTTCCTGACCCTAGGAAAGGCATTTAGGTTTTCCCTTAAAGGACAATATTAGCTGTGGGTTTTCCATATATGGCCTTTGTTATATGGAGGTATTATGTTCCCTGTAAACCTACTTTGTTGATGGCTTTTATCATGACTGGATGTTTTACTTTGTCAAATGCTTTTGCTGCATGTATTGAAATGATCATATGGTTCTTATCTTTTCTCTTATTAATGTTGTTGGTGTATCACAATGATTGATTTGCAAATATTGAACTACCCTTGCAACCCAGGAATAAATCCCACTTGATCATAATGAATGACTTTTTTGTTTTGGTTTGGTTTGGTTTGGTTTGGTTTGGTTGTTTGTTTGTTTTTAATTTAAATTCAAGTTAGATATAGAGTAGTCTTGGCTTCAGGAGTAGAACCCAGTGATTCATCTCTTACATATGACACCCAGTGCTCATCCCAAAAAGTGCCCTCCTTAATGCCCATCACCCATTTAATCCATTCTTCCACCTACCTCCCCTACAGCAACCCTCAGTTTGTTCCATGTATTTAGGGGTCTCCTATGAATTGCTTCCCTCTCTGCTTTTGTCTTATTTTTCCTTCCTTTCCCCTATGTTCATCTGTTATGTTTCTCAAATTCCACATATGAGTGAAATCATATATTTACCTTTTTTTGACGGATTTATTTCACTTAGCATAATACATTCTAGTTCCATCCCCATTGTTGCAAATGGAAAGATTTCATTCTTTTTCATTGCCGAGTAGTATTCCATTGTATAAATATACCACAGCTGCTTTATCCATTCATAAGTTGACGCACATTTGGGCTCTTTCCATAATTTGGCTGTTGTTGATAGTGCTGCTGTAAACAATGGGGTGCATGTTCTCCTTTGAAGCAGCATTTTTGTATCCTTTGGATAAATAGTAGTGCAATTGCTGGGTCATAGGGTACTTCTATTTTTAATTTTTTGAGAGCCTCCATACTGTTTTCCAGAGTAGCTGCACTAGTTTGCTCCTTTGTCCCCAGAGGGCCATCTCCATGAACACTACCTCTCAGGAACACCTTCCAAGAAGAGTAAATAATCTTCCCCTTGTGTACCCCAAGTGTTCTTCAAATCACTTTCCATGCTGCCGTCTGTCCCGCTGGTTGTTTGTCTGCCTTCTCTCCAGGAGCATGGCAGTGCCCTCAGGGCTCTATCTAAGCAAGGCTCTATCCAAGCAGCCAAGACTGCTGATCTTTAAAACTCTAGGCTTTAAGCTTCATGATTTACAAGAACTCAGGAAATTCAGCCCCTCTCATGTTCCAAGCCAATGGCTTTGGAGAAATGTTCTCCTTGTGTGTTCCTCTGTATGCTCCTCTGTCTCTCACCCTTCTCTGAAACCATGCCTCCCTCCCCCACTATAGCACCCACAATCTGTTTTTCCCCTAAACCCCATCTGTGCACTTCCTACCTTCTTTGGTGTGGCCTCTTCTCTCCCTTTACTTGTGGAGTTTGTTTTGTCAGTCTGCAGATCTATTTCTGAGGTATTTAGGATGATTTGATCATTATCTAGTTGTGGAATAAGGCCAGCCTAGGGTCTTCCTTTTCTGCCACCATCTTCCTCTCCTATATTGCAATCTATTATTTTAAATTCAACCTTGGCATTGTAACTTGTACAACTCTATAAGGAGCCTTAAATAAAATGTGTTTAATCATTTATTAGTTGTATTCCTTACCCTCTTTGACAGAAGGAGAAATTAAGACATAAAATCCATCAAGAGTTAGGAATCATCTTGGTTCCACTAGTTAACTACTGGCTAACAATTACCTCTTAGTGCCTTAATTTTTTCTTATCTCCAAAATGGGGGTGTTAATGGTACCCGCCTGTTAAGGTTGTGAAGATTAAATGAGCTTGTATATGATTCTTTGTACCTGGCCCATACGAAATGCTATATTCATGTGAGTTATTCTTAATATTAGTTTAGCAACACCCAGACCAAATATCTTTTTGTTGGCTCTCTTAGTGACCATGTCAAGTGAGAGAGAATTTGGCAGAGCTTACTGTGATGATGGCTATAACTCATTTCTCTCCTTTTCCAGCCTGGGTCAAGGCATAGGAAGTTGAAGGAGAGTATGTAGTAGAGGAAAAACTTTTCCTTTTACCTTTCAAGGTCTTCTGGCTGGTTTAAGAATTAAATTAACATGAGACCAGTTAATAGGAGAAAAACTAAAGTTTTATTATGTGTTCACAAAGACCCAATAATGAAATTGAGACCTAAAGAAATGACCAAGACAGAAAGCTTTTATACTGTTTAGACAAAGAGATGATAAATCTGTGAGGAATTGACAGGATAAAGAAAATTTATGTCCAGGAACTTTAATTAGGAATTCTAAACAGATTTGGGCTGGCGTAGTAAATTAGGAAAAAGTAACACGGGTTGTTTAAAATTTTTTTTTCAATGTTTTTATTTATTTTTGGGACAGAGAGAGACAAAGCATGAACGGGGGAGGTGCAGAGAGAGAGGGAGACACAGAATCGGAAACAGGCTCCAGGCTCTGAGCCATCAGTCCCGAGCCTGACGCGGGGCTCGAACCCACGGACCGCGAGATCGTGACCTGGCTGAAGTCGGACGCTTAACCGACTGCGCCACCCAGGCGCCCCAACACGGGTTGTTTAGACAGCCTTCTCAGCCTTAAAATCCCTGTCTCTGGTGATAAGGTTGTCTTTTTACATCCTGGTATAGCAATGGTCCCTTTTAGGGGGATCAGAGTATTCGTTTGGCATTGGCTGTTTCTTAAGTAACTTTGGGTTTTCTTAAGTGATTTATTTAAAATAGTAAGCCAAAGTGGCACATTTGGGGGCAGCCTACCATTGCACACATTCAGAGTTAGCTGGTAGGTGGTTTTATCTCACTGAACCAGCCTCTTAGTCCTGACAATAGGTCAGTTTAGTAAAATTCATTTCAAGAGGTGGTTATTTCAGGGATGTTCTCAAAGTTAGGTCTATGATTCAAATAATCAGGTAGTCAGTAAGAGGCATTTCTATGGGAACAAAAGAAAAACAGTGATTAATGATTGGATCAAATTATAAGCCAGTTTTTTTTAAGTTTATTTATTTTGAGAGAGAGAGAGAGAGAGCACGCACGTCAGAAGGGGAGGGGCAGAGAAAGGGAGTGAGAATCCTAAGCAGACTCCACTCTGACAGTGCAGAACCCAACACACAGATGGAAATCACGAAACGTGAGATCATGACCTGGTCCAAAATCTAACTCTTGTTAGACGCTTACCTGACTGAGTAACCCAGGTGCTCCATAAGCCAGAACTTCTCAGTTCTGAAGTTATCCAGTCCAAAAGGCATCTAGATGTCAGGCTCGAAATGTCTTCAGAGGTGCCTGGGTGTTTCTGTCGGTTAAGCATCCAACTTTCGATGTTGGCTCAGGTATCAACACCTGTGTCGGGCTCTGTGCTAGGCATGGAGCCTGCTTGGGATTCTCTCTCTCTCCCACTCTTTTCTGTCTCTCTAAAATAAAAAAATAAGTAAAAGAAATAATTTTTTTTAAAGAAGGGAAATTTACATTGGATGTAGACATTTCTTTTTGTTTTATATCCAATTTCTGTGATTTCATCTTGTCAAGGGAGTCCCTAACGCTAGTCATTATACTAATAAAACAATTGACAGTTCTTTATAATATAATATTATATATTATATATATAATATATATTTTTTATTTTTATTTTTTTTCAATATATGAAGTTTATTGTCAAATTTGTTTCCATACAACACCCAGTGCTCATCCCAAAAGGTGCCCTCCTCAATACCCATCACCCACCCTCCCCTCCCTCCCACCCCCCATCAACCCTCAGTTTGTTCTCAGTTTTTAAGAGTCTCTTATGCTTTGGCTCTCTTCCAGTCTAACCTCTTTTTTTTTTTTCCTTCCCCTCCCCCATGAGTTTCTGTTAAGTTTCTCAGGCTCCACGTAAGAGTGAAACCATATGGTATCTGTCTTTCTCTGTATGGCTTATTTCACTTAGCATAACACTCTCCAGTTCCATCCACATTGCTACAAAGGGCCATATTTCATTCTTTCTCATTGCCACGTAGTACTCCATTGTGTATATAAACCACAACCTCTTTATCTATTCATCAGTTGATGGACATTTAGGTTCTTTCTTTGGCTATTGTTGAGAGTGCTGCTATAAACATTGGGATACAAGTGCCCCTATGCATCAGTACTCCTGTATCAGTACTCCTGTATCCCTTGGGTCATAGGGTAGGTCTATTTTTAATTTTCTGAGGAACCTCCACACTGCTTTCCAGAGTGGCTGCACCAATCTGCATTCCCACCAACAGTGCAAGAGGGTTCCCGTTTCTCCACATCCTCTCCAGCATCTATAGTCTCCTGATTTGTTCATTTTGACCACTCTGACTGGTGTGAGGTGATATCTGAGTGTGGTTTTGATTTGTATTTCCCTGATGAGGAGCGACGTTGAGCATCTTTTCATGTGCCTGTTGGCCATCTGGATGTCTTCTTTTTTTTTAAATTTTTTTTTTTCAACGTTTATTTATTTTTGGGACAGAGAGAGACAGAGCATGAACGGGGGAGGGGCAGAGAGAGAGGGAGACACAGCATCGGAAACAGGCTCCAGGCTCTGAGCCATCAGCCCAGAGCCCGACGCGGGGCTCGAACTCACAGACCGCGAGATCGTGACCTGGCTGAAGTCGGACGCTTAACCGACTGCGCCACCCAGGCGCCCCTGGATGTCTTCTTTAGAGAAGTGTCTATTCATGTTTTCTGCCCATTTCTTGGATTATTTGTTTTTCAGGTGTGGAATTTGGTGAACTCTTTATAGATTTTGGATACTAACCCTTTGTCCGATATGTCGTTTGCAAATATCTTTTCCCATTCCATTGGTTGCCTTTTAGTTTTGTTGGTTGTTTCCTTTGCTGTGCAGAAGCTTTTTATCTTCATAAGGTCCCAGTAGTTCATTTTTGCTTGTAATTCCCTTGCCTTTGGGGATGTGTCAAGTAAGAAATTGCTACGGCTGAGGTCAGAGAGGTCTTTTCCTGCTTTCTCCTCTAGGGTTTTGATGGTTTCCTGTCTCACATTCAGGTCCTCTATCCATTTTGAGTTTATTTTTGTGAATGGTGTGAGAAAGTGGTCTAGTTTCAATCTTCTGCATGTTGCTGTCCAGTTCTCCCAGCACCATTTGTTAAAGAGACTGTTTTTTTCCCATTGGATGTTCTTTCCTGCTTTGTCAAAGGTTAGTTGACCATACATTTGTGGGTCTAGTTCTGGGGTTTCTATTCTATTCCATTGGTCTATGTGTCTGTTTTTGTGCCATATATATATATATATATATATATATATTTTTTTTTTTTTTTTAATATAGTCAAAGGACCTATTGTCTGGCCTTTCATTGACAAGTAGAATCTATTAATAGTGACTCAAACCAATAAGCCTTTTAATGACTTAACCAAAGGTACAGGAGACATCCAGAGAGGATATGGATGATGCAGCCCCTACAATCTGAAGATTTATTCTGAAATTAGTCTAAGAAAGCAAAGGCCTTTGTTGCATAAGCAATAAGGATGGCATAGTGAAAATAATGTCTCTGGAATCCCATGAAAACATGAGATGCTGCCAGTCACAGACACACTAATCTGTTATACCAGGCAGGTGCTTCTGGAATGGAACTTTTCAGCAGTAATCCAGCAATGAAGGTTGAGATGCCAAAGGTTAGAAAAACACCCCTGAAACCTGGCACAGCCAAACAGAGAGACTTAGAACCCCAGTCTGTTTAACTGGCCACCAATGGTCACCCTGGTAAGCACACCCTCCAGATAGTGTAGACAAAGAGAATATTCTCATTGGTCACAAAGCCAAGATCTCAGGACATAGAGAAAAAAAAAAGGAAAATTCTAACAGTTTTATCTAAACCTTGGGTCTTTTGGAGCCACTGTAATACCTAAGAGGGTTTGCTGAGAGGTTAGATTCTCTGTGTTGTTTTACAGCATACTTCATTGCAAGGAAGTTTTCTTGAGCTTGTCAGGTGACCTAGTGTCAATCTGATCTGTTCCATGACCAACTTATCCTATCACAGGAGTCTCCTTGAGGAGGCAAGTGCTCTAATAGCTTTTAAGTGATCGACCTCTACCCACCCATTTTGTGGCTTTGACTTCCAAGATGTCCCTTAGCAACAGATGATAACATAAAAGACACAGAGGAAAACAAAGACCATCTCGGGGAGGAAATGGATCAGTGACCAAACAGTACTCTACCAAATTTAACCAAAGAATCCCTAAGTCTTGGGGCTCCTGGGTGGCTCAGTCAGTTGAGCATCCCTCCAGCAATGCTCAGGGCATGATCTCGTGGTTCATGAGTTGAAGCCTCACATCAGGCTCTGTGCTGACAGCTTAGAGCCTGGAGCCTGTTTCAGATTCTCTGTTCCCCTCTCTCTTGGCCCCTCCCCTGCTCATACTCTGTCTCTCTCTCAAAATTAAATAAACATTCAAAAAAAATTTTTTTAATTACAAAAAAGAGTCCCTAAGCCAAAGGAACTAGTTCCATAAATATTTTCTCCTAATCTAAATTTAGATGAAAGGACTCACCACACCTGCTCCATCAGATTTAGCAGATAGAGATTCCAAGAAGCTGGCATGGTGAGAAATCTCACTTATGGCTGGCTAAATGTCAGAGGTCCCAGGGTCTCTCAGCTGCAGCAGTGTCCAGCGAGTCGTGTCCAGCAAGTTAAAGTATCCTACTGACTCTGCCAAGTGTTGAGAAGCAAGAATTCCTATTCCCTTCAAAGTCCTTCTAGCTGGACTAAGAATCAAATTGACATGAGACAGATTAACAGGAGAAAATCAAATTTAATAGCATATGGGAATCCACACAGACATGGAAATTCCAAAGACAGGCAAAATGAGACATATAGGTCATTCCGAACTAGGGGGAAGGAGGTAGGGGTCTGGAACTTCAAAGGGAAGAGATGCAATTCACAAAAAAATGAAAAGAGTAAATATTTGGTAAACAAAGGTTTGCCCTGCCATATAGGTGGGTTACTCGGTTAAACTTATCTTTGGTAATAACCCTTATTCAAAAAGACCCTTCAATTTAGATTCTTCTATGTAGTTAAGGAGGGCAGCAAATTTTCTCTTGAGCCTTCAGGGTTGCCTTCAGCTCAATAATCCACATACCAAAATGGCCCATCTTGGGGAAATCTGCCCTGGGTCCCTGAAATAGAAAACAAAACCTCAAAGACCATTAGCAGAACTGAATTCTAATATTTACAAAGATGTTGAAGTGGCCAGAATGTGCCACTTTGGCATATGGATCATTTTGAGCTGAAGGCATTTGAGACCCTACAGACTCAAGAGAAACTTTTGTCCTCCCTTAACCACACAGAATAATCTAAATTGGGGGTCTTTGCCAGAAGAAGGGTTATTAACAGATAAATTTAATCTGAGTGACCCATCTGTATGGTGTGGCAAACATCTAATTACCACACATCTGCTCTTCTTATTGCCCTATGAAGTACTTTCCTTCCCTCTGAAGTCCCAGACCCCAACACCTTTATCCTTAGTTCAGGATGACATATATGCCTCATTTTGCCTGACTGTCTTTGGATTTCCATGTCTATGGGGAGTCCTATATATATAGGATTAAATTCTATTTTCTCCTGTTAATCTGTCGTAAGTCAATTTGAGTCTTAGTCTAGCTAAGGGAAGAGCAGGAATTCTTGTTCTCTGACAATGTCTTACTGAAACATAATTTTTCTCTTTATAACCATCCTCATTTTTACTAAAGGTATCCAAATTAAGACTAACTTATTTAAAAAGCAAGTCCTGTTTGTTTATATAAGTGCAGCAAGAATAGCAAATGGTCACATAGACTCTTTTGAATCTGCTTTGCTGAAACTTTTCATAAGGAATCTCCAGATTGAACTTTTAATTGCCTCTCAAGGCCAGAAGCCAACCCAAATATTTACCATTATATTTTGCCTGCAATACCTATAGATTTGGGTTAATTCCTTTCTTCTCCAGGTCTCCAAATTTTCCTGAAGTTCTGTCCCTGCCAGGAAGTGATCTTTACTTACCTGGTAAGGCTGCTAGGAATCCTGTAAGTAAACTCATCAGGTTGTTTTTCCAACAGTCTTGATTGGCTCCATAACTCTACTTTAGTTCCTTAAGGCAATCTAGTCATATCTGGAGTCTATGCATGTCTCCCTCAAATAAAACATTCCAGTCAAAATCTTACTAATACAACCAATGATTCCAATTGTGTCCTCTTACAAGGAGAACAAATTCTTATTGAATTAGTGCAAATAAATATATATCTTTAAAAATACAAGAATATTCACTGAGTTTTTTAATTCTGGAGGGTTCAGGTAGGGAGAAAAGATAAATGTTTCAATTCTGCTTATAATGGTGTAATTTATCAAATTACTATAGGCCAGTTAGGCTTTTTTTAATTTTTCTTTTAACATTTTATTTATTTTTGAGACAGAGAGAGACAGAGCATGAACGGGGGAGGGGCAGAGAGAGAGGGAGACACAGAATCGGAAGCAGGCACCAGGCTCTGAGCCATCAGCCCAGAGCCCGACGCGGGGCTCGAACTCACGGACCGCGAGATCGTGACCTGAGCTGAAGTCGGACGCTTCGTCGACTAAGCCACCCAGGCGCCCCTAGGCCAGTTAGTTTAAGAGAAAAGATTTCCATAGATCTGGAGAAACAAACTTTTTTTTTTTTTTTTTAAGAGAGAGAGGGCACAAGTGAGTGAGGGCAGAGAGAGAGAGAGACAGAGAAAAGTGGGGCTCACCCGAAGGGGGGGCTCATGTTCACTTGACGCGAGGCTTGTGCTCACCTGAAGAAATGCACAAGCTCACCCACTGCAGAACTTGAACTCATGAACCATGAGATCATGACCTGAACCGTAGTCAGATGCTTGACCGACTGAGCCACCCAGGTGCCCCAAACCATTTTTCAAAGTCAGCAGTGTTTTAACAAAGTTATAAGAACTATAATTATCTTCCTCAGTTCATTCAGTCCCATGTTATTAGTTTTTGTTTTCTTTGAATCCAATTTTTACACTCATTTTGGAAATTCTTACCTAATTCAGTTTTATGATCTTAAGGTTACCAGAAACCTGTACTCAAAAGTTTTTCCATCAATCTCACTGAAGAGGAAACATATTTTCAATAGCATCAGTGTAAAACAGTTAACTGTAAATGACGAGACTTAAAAGTGACCATGGTTAAAGATTTGATGAGAGTTTATGATGATGCAGTTGGCTATAACATCTGTTTATTTCCAAGACACACAACACCTCAAGATAATAACATACCAGGACATCAGATTTCTAGGGGTTTTATACAATTTTAGAAAATTTCTTTTAATTACAGTCGACACAACTATAATTTAACAGTGTTTATTATCACTTATTTGGCAGTGCTTCCCATGTAATTTAACATACCAAATAATTCTAATTAGTTTAATTTTTCACAGAATCTTTAAAATGTTCCAGGAGTTCCCTGGAACATCTCAGATTGTTGTCAAAAGATTTCATTTTAGGGGCACCAGGGTGGTTCAGTCAGTTAAGTGTCTTGACTCTGGGTTTCAGCTCAGGCCATGATCTCATATTTTGTGAGATTGAGCCCCACATCAGTTTCCATGCTGACAGTGGGGAGCCTGCTTGGCCTCCCCCTCTCTTTGTCCCTTCCCTGCTGACATGTGCACACACTTTCTCCCTCTCTCAAAATAAATAAATAAACATTAAAAAAAATTGGGGTACCTGGGTGGATACATTGGTTAAGTGTCCAACTCTCAATTTTGGCTCAGGCCATGATCTCATCGTTCCATGAGATCGAGCCCTGAGTCAGGCTCTGCCCTGACAGTGCAGAGTCTGCTTGGGATTCTCTCTCTCTCCCCCCCTTGTCTCTCTGCTCCTCTCCCCCCTCTCAAAATAAATAAACTTTAAAAAAGAATAAAAATAATTTTAAAAAAAGAGACTGCTAGAGTTTGGGCACAAGAGCCATTTTAGCAGTTTGTATTTTAAAAAGGCCTCTTTCTCTTTTTTTGTTCTTTAATGTCAGATGATTTGGGGGTTTACATTTCAAAGATTTGATAGGATTTATAACCTCAAGAAATAGAAAAAGAAAGCATTTTTTTCTTAAGAGTGTTCAGGTAATTGCTATTTATCCTCTTTTTCTTTCTTTCTTTTTTTTTTTTTAATGTTCATTTATTTTGAGAGAGAGAGAGAGAGCACAAGCAGGGGAAGGGTGGAGAGAGACAGAGGGACAGATGATCTGAAGCAGGCTGTGAGCCAACAGCAGAGAACCCCACACGGGGCTTGAACTCATGAACCATGAGATCATGACCTGAGCCAAAGTTGGACACTTGACCAGCTGAGCCACCCAGGAACCTCCCCTTTTTTCCCCTTAAGTACAAGGCAATTTTGTTCTAATACCCTCATCTTACAATATTGCTAAATATTTTGAGAAGTTAAGGTGAGGTTTGGATATTGGTAAAAATAAATGGGCTTGAATTGTTTCTAGGGTTCCATTTCTGGTTTTGTAGACATTTGCCAGACAAAGTTATCTCCAATTCCCTAAGGAACTGGATTACAGCCTAAATAACAAGGATTGACTACCCTTTTAATTAAACTTTTTTTTAATCAGGTAGGTTTTTTTGTTTTAATTTATTTACTTATTTTGAGAGAGAGTGTGTGAACCAGGCAGAGAGAGAATCCCAAGCTGGCTCTGCACTGTCAGCTTGGAGCCTGATGTAGGGCTCAAACCCACGAATCGTGAGATCATGACCTGAGCCAATGTCAAGTCTGACGATTAACTGACTGAGCCACCCGGACGCCCCTAAATCAGGGAGATTTTTAACTAAGATGAGAATCAAGGATTTATGAGTGATGTTTACTCCTCTCCTGATACCCTGTAACTTAGATAAAAAATAAAATTTTAAAAATAAAATAAAATAAAGTAATTAATAATACTTAAATACTAATATAAAATCAATACATCTTTTGTTATATAATAAGGGAATAAAAGAGGAAAGAAAACAAAGACATTAGCTAAATATGTGTGTGTATATGGTACCATATTCATTAAAAAAATGAGGAAATACTCCAGACGTTTACAGTCTTCCTTTCTGTAACCAGTCAAGTGGTAATAGGTGGTATTTATAACTATCTCCTTATACTTTCCATTCTGCATTACTTTTGCCTTCAGTAAGTATCTCAGCTGGTTATGTTTTTTCACCTTGTAGGGTCTTGCTCCAAAATCCGAAAGCCTGCCCAATGATTCACCTATAGGGGCCTGCCAGAGGCACCAAAATGCATACCTATTTCTTACTGCCATAGCAAGCACCAGTTGCTCTCCTAGATCATATGGTCAAAGTGACAGAACAGAATGCTCAGCAGTCAGGATCTGTTGCAGAATCTTCTCTTGTTCTGGGTCCTACTCAAAACTAGCATCTTTTGGGGTACTGAATATGTGGGCTGTAGTAACAAACCCAAATGAGGAATGTCTTGCCTTCAAAATCCAAAGAAGTCAACTAGGCTTGTGCTCTTGGTTGTAGAAGAGGCCAGATCCAACAACTCACCCTTTGCCTTAGAAAGAATGTCTTTTTTTTTTAATGTTTTATTAATTAATTAATTTATTTATTTATTTATGAGAGAGCAAGCTGGGGAGGGGCAGAGAGAGAGGAAGAGAGAGAATCACAAGCAGGCTCCACACTTGATGTGGAGCCAGATATGGGGTTCAGTCCCATGTACCATGGAATCATGACCTAATCCAAAATCAAGAATCCAGTGCTTAACCGACTGAACCACGCAGGCACCCAGAAAGGATATCTAAACATGTCCCACACCATTAGGCCCCTAGAAATTTTCCTAAGATAGAAGTCCCTGAATTTTAGTCAGATTTATTTCTCACCTCCTGACATGTCAATGTCTTATCGATAAGTCTAGAGTAGTTGCTACTTCCTGCTCACTAGGTCCAGTCAGCATAATGTCATCACCATAAAAGACACATGTGATATCTTGTGGAGGAAAAAAAGTTGATCAAGATTCCTGAAAAAAAAAAAAAGGGGGGGGCCTGGCTGGTTCAGTATGTGGAGGGTGGGACTCTTAATCTCAGTGTTGTGGGTTCAAGCCCCACATTGGGTATAGAGATTACTTAAGAAAATAAATTTAAAAAAAGAAAAAGAGAAGAAAGAAAGAAAGAAAGAAAGAAAGAAAGAAAGAAAGAAGAAAGAAAGAGAGAGAAAGAAAGAAAGAGAAAAAGAAAGAAAGAAAGAAAGAAAGAAAGAAAGAAAGAAAGAAAGAAAGAAAAGTAAAAACTAACTTATGAGATAGTCTGGAGAGCTGATACCACCCTGAGGCAGGACAGTTAAGATATATTCCTAACCTTGCAGTTTAAACCAGCCTGCTCCTGGTGGGCCTGCCTGATGGACAGATAGGGAGAAAAAGGCATTTGCCACATTAACATCTACATACCAAGTAACAGGAGATACATTAATTTGCTCAAGTAATAAGCAAATGTACTGGATGCTATACATCTAGTACAGCAACTGTGATTGGAGTCACTGCTTGAGTAAGTTTATGATAATTCACTGTTACTCTCCAAGATCCATGTGTTTTCTGCACAGATCAGATAGGAGAATTGGATGAGGATGTGGTGGGAATCACCATCCTTGCATCCTTAATGGTCGCACTAAGCTGTGCAGTCCTTGCCCAGATGTAGTATTGCTTTTGATTTACTATTTTGCTAATTTGAGGCAGTTCTAATGGTTTCCATTGACCTTTCCTGCCATCATAGCCCTAACTCCACAAGTTTGGAAGTACAGATATTCTGCCATCTGCTAAGTATGTCTCTTACAATTATGCATTCTAGAACTAGGGAAATAAACCACAAAATGGGTTCAAGGACCTATTTTGACTCTGTGACTTCCCTTTGGCAGTTGTGCCACTACGTGTAGCCACCCTGCTACTCTGGGATCTAATTATGCCTATTGCATTCAGGTTTTGCGAATGGTTGCAGTTCCCACTGTAAGGTCTGGCCTACAGAGACAAGCAATCATGGAGTTCGTCGAGGATGGTAAGTCTCCCCTCACAAATTTATTTCTCAAAGTGTTGGTAAGAGATATGTCTTCTAGACCCTCCCAGTGTGGGTGAGTAGGCCTTATTAACAAATCCACCCTAACATACCAATTTCCATAAGCCGCCAAATCCTTTCCTTTGCACTAAACAGGTCAGGCATTTCCAGTTTGATAATTGTAGGCCATCTTTTGGCCCATATTTCAGCCAGCCAACCAAACAGAGCCCTTTCTAACTCTTTGAGCTGCAGGAAGCCTAGATGGCTCAGTCAGTTAAGCATCTGATTCTTGATTTCAGCTCAGGTCATGATGTCACAGTTCATGAGTTTGAGCCCCACATCTGTGCTGTCAGCACAGAGCCTGCTTGGGATTCTCTGTCTCCCCGTCTGTTTGCACCTCCCCATTAGAACTCTCTCTCCCTCCCTCTCTCTCCCTCTCTCTCAAAAATAAATAAACATTAAAAAAATGATATCTAACTCTTTGAGCTGTGACATTAAAAGCAAAATTTTTGCTTAGTAAGCCCATATCAATAAATTCAACCTGATCCAACTTTGTGTTTCTTCCTCCATTATCCCCCACTCTTACTGTCCATTTCCACATGTTCCCCAGATTTCTGCTTGTACAAATTAGAAAGCTCAAGTAGTTCTTTTGGAATGTAACATACTTTCTCATGGGTTACACTTTGTACTTCAGTATTACTGGTCTCCTGGAACTTGAGTCTAGTTATAGGTCTAGAAGCAAAGAGGGGTAATAGGGGTGGGTCCTATGGAGAATCAGCATTGTTTTACGGGGGAACTGCCTCAGAGGAGGCCAATACCATTTTCTCAGGCAATGCAGTATTAATCCTCTCAGATGGAAGCCACTGTGGATACCGCTGTTTGTGGAGAAGCCACTATCACTGAAGGTGGGGATACCACTTCCACTGGGGCTTGGGAGGCTATTTTTGCTGGAGGTGAGTGTAGAGTTCCAGATCTGCAAGATGAAATGCTTTAGAGGTTAGTTTTACAAGAGTGTGAATGTGCTTGAAGGTGCTGAGCTATACACTAAGAGATGGTTAAGGGTACATTTTGTGTATTTTCTGCCACACAAGAAAAATTTTTTAAGTTGCGAATTCCCTCTTACACTCAAGTTCGTCTTATAAAACCAGTTTAAAACAAAGCATTTTATTTTCTTCCATTCCTACCATCTCCTTTAAAACCAATGGAAAAGAATAAACATCATAAACTATACATGAAAATGATAGTTGCTAAAACTATATAAAACTGTTGTGTTACATCAGGTTGAGATCCTGGAATTGAAATGGATAGAGGATAGGAGGATAAGGAAACCAGATAATGTCACAGCACCTCCTGAGATGGATTGCTAATGTGGCTTCTCAAACTTTTTCTCTCTAGAAAGTCAACATTTTAGGGGCGCCTGGGTGGCTCAGTCGGTTAAGCGTCTGACTTTGGCTCAGGTCATGATCTCATGGTTTGTGAGTTTGAGCCCCGCGTCAGGCTCTGTGCTGACGGCTCAGAGCCTGGAGCTTGCTTCAGATTCTGTGTCTCCCTCTCTCTGCCCCTCACCCATTCATGCTCTGTGTCTCTCTCTCTCCAAAATAAATATTAAAAAAAAATTTTAGAAAGCCAATATTTTGGCTCTATTATATTTATTAAATCTATCATACTTATTAAATCATTAAATATATTAATAAGTATACTTATTAAATCAAATCTGTAGGCAAAAATATATATGTGACCTGGATATTTCTACCTTTATACTCTCAATATCTTCATTTTCCCATCAAATAGAAGTAAGTGCCGAGAAAGTAGGTCATCCCTGCTCTCATGACAAATTAGTAAATATTAAATATCTATTATGGTTTGTGTTCTTATATTGTTTTACAAAGGTAGAGCTAACAAATATTTTTTATGTATATAACTGACATCTTTTATAACTTTACTATTTTTATTAGATATCATTTTTTATTTTACTGAGGTATAATTAACATACAGTGTTACAGTAGTTTCAGGTGTGTGACTGTACTATTAGTATAGAAAATTTAACATATATTTTAATTAAGAAATTGAATGCTTTGGGTTATTTTATTGGATTCCTTCCACACTGGCCTGAAATTATCCTTTTTTAAAATTTTGTTTAAAATGTTTATTTATTTTTAAGATAAAGAGATAGAGAGCAAGCAGGAGAGGGGCAGAGAGAGGAAGACAGAGAATCCCAAGCAGGCCACTCACTGTCAGTGCAGAGCCCGAGGTGGGCTCTAACCCACGAACCTCAAGATCACTAGCTGAAATCAAGAGTTGGTTGCTTAACCAACTGAACTATTCAGGGGCTCCTGAAATTATCCTTCTTAACTAAAGTATAAGATAGTTTTAGAAAAGAAATGGCAAATGATTTCTATCTAGAGTATGATCAAGTTGAAATATTACCATTTTATAGTTAAATTCACTTACAAAGAGAAAGCACTC
This sequence comes from Lynx rufus, assembly GCF_022079265.1. Lineage (NCBI taxonomy): Eukaryota > Metazoa > Chordata > Mammalia > Carnivora > Felidae > Lynx > Lynx rufus. The sequence continues at coordinate 30,705,880 of NW_025814824.1, read as the reverse complement.
TTTCATTCAGTTATTATTTCCAGAACATTTGACTATTTTAATTTCAATTTGTACCTTACCACTTGAGGACAAAAATAAAATGACAGTTAAAATAACATTAAGTGTAAAATCAGAATAAAATCATACCCTTTCACAATATTCTATCAAGACAAAATTTTAGACTGTGGTTCTTTAAGAATAGCTCAAATGGGAAATTCCTAAAATGGAAACCCTTCTCAAAACTACAGACCCTACCACCTTCACCAGCTCCCAAATACACACACATAGACATTTTCCTCATACTCCACCAAAATAAATTTACTTGTGAGTTTATCAATTATGAGGCAGGAGGTTAATTTATCTTACTGTTACAAAAAAAATTTTACATTTTTCTAAATACTAGATTTAGAAACTTTATGCAAAGTACCAGATTTAGAATTTAATCTGTAATGCTAGCAAAATGAAGATTATTCCTGATAATATATAGAAAAATGTTCCAAAGTAAAATAGTTTTCTCCTACATTGTTTTTCCTTATTGTCAAGAATAAAATATCAAAGGAGGTATGGTTTCATGTAACTAATTTTATGATATCTCATCTATATAATTAAATTACAATGCTTTACAAAGATGATTTTTAGGCCTTAGGAAGGTTAATTATCTTTCATGCCTCCTCTGTTATTTTGAAAATATAAATACCAAGGGGCATCTAGGTGGCTCAGTTGGTTAAGCGTCAGACTCGGGTCATTATCTCGCAGTTCACGAGTTTGAGCCCTGCATCTGGCTCTGTGCTGACAGCTCAGAGCCTGGAGCCTGCTTCAGATTCTGTGTTTCCCTCTCTCTCTGCCCCTACCGTGCTCATGCTCTTTCTCTCTCTCTTTCTCAAAAAATGAATAAACATTTAAAAAAAGAAAATATAAATACCAGGTTCCATCATTTAAACAAATGGAAGTCACTGTTTATGATTTGGATTTAAACAGATTATAATATATATATTTTTTAATATATTTTCATAAAACACCCCTACTTTCAGCAAATCTTCATGTTTTTTGGCATATTTACTTCAGATTTGATTTTTTTTTAATGTTTATTTATTTTTGAAGGAGAGAGAGTGTGAGAGGGGGAGGGGCAGAGAGAAAGGGAGACACAGAATCTGAAGCAGGCTCCAGGCTCTGAGCTGTTAGCACAGAGCCCAACATGGGGCTTGAACTCATGAACTGTGAGATCCTAACCTGAGCCAAGTCAGTCGCTTAACTGAGTGAGCCACCCAGACACCCCTAAAAAATATTTTTAATGACTTTTTAGCTTTTCTAACTACTTGGGAGCTGATAGCAGTGCCATCACCTGTATCAAAGAGTGACCCTCATAACCTTCTTTTGTTTTCTGCATCTTTTATCCCCTTAAGACCTACCTTAAGAAGTCCTTAAGAAATAAACTGTCTTCTGTTTTACAGCTATCCAAACACACCAACTTTTAACACTCACTGATCTTGTTCTGCCTTGGAGAAATTAAAGGCTTTAAATTATGTAATTAAAGACTTTAAAGTCTTTTTTTTTTTTTTAATTTTTTTCAACGTTTTTATTTATTTTTAGGACAGAGAGAGACAGAGCATGAACGGGGGAGGGGCAGAGAGAGAGGGAGACACAGAATCGGAAACAGGCTCCAGGCTCCGAGCCATCAGCCCAGAGCCCGACGCGGGGCTCGAACTCACGGACCGCGAGATCGTGACCTGGCTGAAGTCGGACGCTTAACCGACTGCGCCACCCAGGCGCCCCAAGACTTTAAAGTCTTAATTAACTTATTTAATTTTGAATTTGTCTTTTTTTTTTGCAAAAATGCATTAATTTAGTGTCTTATGTATTAAGAAATGTATCTACCATCTCTAAGCAATTCCAGAATAAGAAATCAGAAGTTACAGATTTTTAACCACAGACTAAAGAATCTATATCATTTAACATGTAAGTTTCTTTGTGTGTGGTTCAAAGCAATAGAGGCTCTTATGGCTATTTTGATGGTCGTCAGATACTCTACCCTCCACCTTTATCCAGTGAAGTCTTTATTCCTGTATAAGTTTTCCTTTGTCTTTACTCTTATGGACATTTAAGAATAAGAAGAAGAATGGAAAAGCCAGAAAGAAGAAAAGACCCATGAAGAAACATGTCAATAAAACTGCTTCCTCAAGTGATTTAGACAGTTCCCCTGAAGGAGAACTGAGCAGCCCCTACCTGGTGGTAAGCTCCCAATATTGTGTCTTTGAGGATGGAGAAAAATGGAAAAGATAAAAACATGAAGTCTTTTGTTAGAGCGCTCATTAACCCAATAGGATTTGATTTTTACTTCTAGCACTTCAGACACCAAATGTGTGAGTTTTTTTCCAACTGGCCAGACACTAGCTGGGTATCCTACAGTTCAGTTAAATTCTTTCACTAACAGACCCTACAGGTTAAGTAATTGAATGCTCTGGATTATTTTATTAGATTCTTTCAAACTGGCCTGAATTTCTCTTTCTTAAGTATCAAATGTTTGTAGAATAGTGGTATTGGGTGATTTTAGGGTTAAGGGCTCAGTACCGCAGGTCTGTCTCCCCACTTGAGAAGTCAGTCACAAGCCTGAGTCTTTTGTATTTCTGACCAACTGGCTATTGATCAGGGATTCCCACAATCCCCTTCTCAGTTCAATAATTTGCTAGAATGGCTCATAGAACTCAGGAAAACAGTTTACTATTGCAGATTAGCATAAAGGATAAAACTTAGAAAAGGGCAAATAAAAGAAATGCACAGAGCAAGGTGTGGTGGGGTAGGGGTCAATAGAATTTCCATGCCCTCTCCAAGGATCCCACTCCTACCTAGCACCTCAGTGTTCACCATCCTGGAAGCTCTCCAAACCCTATCATTTAGAGGTCTTATGGAGGTTCCATTACATGGTTATGATCAACTAAATCATTGGCCATTGGGGACTAGCTATTGGGGATTATCACAACCTCCAACCTCTCTCCCCTCCCTCTACGGAAGGCTTGGGGCTGAAACTTCCAACCTTCTAATCACTTGGTTGGTTGCTCTGGCAACCTATCCTGAAGCTGTCTAGAGCCCACCAAGAGTCACCTCATTATCATAAACAGATATGGTTGAAAGAGGGTTATTATGAGTAACAAAATATATTCCTCTTCACCCCATCACTCAGGAAATTCCGAGCATTTAATAAGCTCTATGACAGGAACTAGGGACAATGTCAAATATATATTTTTTATTATGTCACCATATCACAATCCTTTTTTATGATTGTGAACCTTTTGAGAACTTAGAGCTAGAAAAAATTCCTGGGGTCTAATAAACCTTTCTGGACCTTCATGAGGGTCTTCTGTATTCTTGTCTCAGCTTATCTTATCTTATTCTCACCAGTCAGTTGAGCTTATGATCTTCCCTACTTTTCTCCCATCTTAGGACCTGACTGAGGAGGGAGGTCCTTGAGCCATATACAGAACTGAATAATCAGTATTACTCTCCAAAATCAACTCAAGGAATGTTTTGTTAACACTAATTTGAAAAATTTCACCCAAATAAAATTTAAATTTCCTTTAACATTTGAATGCAAACTGTCTGGGTCTAGTATAGCTTTTATTTAGTTAGTGTGTTCGCTTTGGCAGCACATATATTTATTTATGTAGTTAGTTTTAATTTTTTTTTATGTTTATTTTTGAGAGAGAGAGACAGAGTGCGAGCAGGGGAGGGGCAGAGAGTGAGGGAGACATAGAATCTGAAGCAGGCTTCAGGCACAGAGCTGTCAGCACGGAGCCTAATGGAGGGCTCAAATTCACTGACCTGAGCTGAAGTCAGACACTTAACCAACTGAGCCACCCAGGCTTTTAAGTGTAGCTTCTAAGTACATACTTTTTAATAATATATATTCATTAATTTTTGAGCTGGTTTTTACCATGATATTTTTCTAATGTTTATTTATTTTGAGAGGGAAGGAGGCAAAGGCAGAATGAGAGAGGGAATGGAAGGGGAGAGAGAGAGGAAGAGAGAGAATTCCAAGCAGGCTCCACACTGTCAGTGCAGAGCGGATGTGGGGCTCAAACTCCTGAACCATGAGATCATGCCCTGAGATGAGATCAAAAGTTGGACACTTGACCAACGTGCCATGCAGGTGCCCCTGCCATGATACTTTTTTATTCCTATCAAGGTTCAGTGCTATTAGGGATTCACTTATTAAAATAATGGTTTTTCAACAGATGTTGGTGAGGATGTGGAGAAAGGAGAACCCTCTTGCATTGTTGGTGGGAATGCAAATGGGTGCAGCCATTCTGGAAAACAGTGTGGAGGTTCCTCAAAAAAATTAAAAATAGAATTACCCTACAACCCAGCAATAGCAGTACTAGGAATTTATCCAAAGGATACAGGAGTGCTGATTTATAGGAGTACATGTACCCCAAAGTTTATAGCAGCACTATCAACAATAGCAAAATTATGGAAAAAGCCCAAATGTCCATCAGCTTATGAATGGATAAAGAAGATCTGGTATATATATATATATATATATATATATATAGATATATATAGATATATATAGATTATATATATGGTTTGTGTATGTATATATATATATATATATATATATACACACACACTATACACACACACACACACACACACACACACACAATGGAATACTACTCAGCACTCAAAAAGAATGAAATCTTGCCATTTGCAGCAATGTGGTTGGAACTGGAAGGTATTATGCTAAATGAAATAAGAAAGTCAGAGAAGGACAGATATATGTTTTCACTCATATGTGGAAGTTGAGAAACTTAACAGAAGACCATGGGGGAAGGGAAAGGAAAAAAAAATAGTCACAAACAGAGAGGGAGGCAAACCATAAGACAGAGAACAAGCTGAGGGTTGATGGTGGGGGGTTGGGGGAAGTGGGGAAAATGGGTGATGGGCATTGAGGATTGCAGTTGATGGGATGAGCACTGGGGGTTGTGTGTAAGTGATGAATCATGGGAATCTATTCCTGAAGCCAAGAGCACACCATGTACACTGTATGTTAGCTAACTTGACAATAAATTAAAAAAAAAAAAATAGTGGTTTTTGTCTCGTTCCAAACTTCACAGTTGTGTGTTTGCATTTGACAACAGCAGAAATAGAACAAAGGAGATCATTTTACCTGGATTTCATTCATTCTTAGCCTCTCTTCTGAAATATAAACTAGTCATATTTGGGTTTTTATTGCAAGTGAAATAATAGACTTGTAACAGTTACAGCTCTTCCTCCAGCTCAGAACCAGATTCTTCCTCAGCGTACAAAGAGTTCTATAATGGCCATGGAGAAGAGAGGAGGTTAGGATCCATTTGGTACCAATGACAGAGAAGGAGAGAGAATCAGAATCATGCAGCCAAACAGAGAAGAGAAAAATACAACAGAGGGTATAAATTAAGGTTACCTGCATCTTCTGTTTTTATTTCTCTTCTCCCTCTTTCATTCTTTCTTTCACTCTGACTTATAAGTGGAGACTTAATGTACTAAATGATGTGATTGTTACCATAATAAATAAATGGTGTGGTGAAATTTCATATGTTTATTCTGTACCATGTGCTTCGCTAAGCACTTTACACTTTGCATGCTTTATCTTAACCTTCAAAATAAACTCTAAGAAATTGGTTATATCTACTTCACAGAAAAAGAAACTTAAATATGAAGTCATTATATGACTGGACTATAAGCTCTGTGAGAACAGGAACTTAGTCTGTTTTGTTCACTACTAAATCCCCAGGTCCTGGAGTAGTGTCTTGGACATAGATGCTCACTAAATACTTATTGAATTATTGACAGATGAACAACATTGTCCATGGTCGTGTGCCAGGTAAGTTGTGGAGTTGGGATTCAAACCTTGAATTATCCAGCACTAACCTAACTACCCTGTACAGTTCGGTTTCTATGTTGGTTGTATTTTCAGTGGTTAACATTTCGAGATCCATGTGGTTTACCTATCAACATCTTAGCCAGAAAGGACACACCTCCCATCATTCTCAGTACTCCTAATTCTTTCTTGTTTTTTGTTTAAAGTTTATTTATTTATATTGAGAGGGAGAGAGAGCAGGGTAGGGGCAGAGAGAAAGAGAGAGAGAGAGAGAATCCCAAGCAGGCTCCACACTGTCAGTGCAGAGCCCAGTGTGTCGCTGGATCCCACCAACCATGAGATATGAGCAGAGCTGAAATCAAAAGTCAGATGCTCACCCAACAGAGCCACACTCTTTCTTGTTGATCTGAATTTCTATTCTGAAATTATTTTCCTTCAGTCTGAAGAATGCCCTTTTAGCATTTCTTGTCATGCAGGTATGCTCGTGACAAATTCTCTCCTTTTTTAGTTATGAGAAATGTTTTTCCACCCATTTCTTTAATGTTTATTTATTTTTGAGAGAGAGAGAGAGAGAGAGAGAGAGAGCAAGTGGGGGAGGGGCAGAGAAAGAAGGAGACACAATCTGAAGTAGGCTCCAGGCTCTGAGCTGTCAGCACAGAGCCTAACATGGGGCTCAAACTCAAAAACCATGAGATCATGACCTGAGCTGAAGTCAGATGCTTAACCAACTGAGCCATCCAGTGCCCCAATTTCACCCATTTTTAATGGACATATTTACTGATGGGGAATTCTAGGTCCTTGTTATTCTTTTTTTTTTTTTTCTTCTAGCATTCTAAAGATAGTCCAGTATTCTCTGGTGTCCATTGCTCCTAATGAGAAGCCATCCTTTGTTTGTAATGTCTTTTTTCCCCCTCTGTTGGCCTTTAAGATTTTTCTCCTTATATTTAGTTTTATATATTTATGTATTATATATTTAGCAGTTTGACTATGTTAAACAAAAACAAATCTGTACTTAGACAAGGAGACTTTATTCATAAAAACCATTGCATTAGGTAGGATGCCCCAACCTCAGGATCTGCAAATGTCTCAAAACCAAACAGAAAAAGACTTTTATAGAGAGGGGTAAGCAGGACCAGCATGATCTGGGGCAGGTAATGGGTGAACAGTTGGCAAAATCAGGGCATTTCAACAGCAATGTTTCTGTGGTTGGCTGATACTCAGAATGAGCTTTTAAAGGTGGATGTTTTACACATTAGTAATTGCTAAACCTTAGTGAACCAGCCAAAGTTCAGGAGCCTGTGGGGAGGAGAGAACCTGACTAAAATTTTTCAAGTCAGGTCAGTGGGTAAATTACAAAACTGAGAGCACTTGGTCAACTGTGATGTAGGTGTTTTCTTTATATTTATGCTCTTGGAGTTCTCTGAGCTTGTTGGCTCCATGGTTTGATGTTGCCAAAACTGAGAAATTTTCACTCCTTATTTTTTCGGATATCCCCTGCTCCCCCCCCCCCAATTTTCTCTCTCCCTCCTTTCCTTCTGGAGAATATATATTTGAGCACTTCATGTTGTCTCACAGGTCACAGAGACTCAACTATTTTTGTTCATTGTATTTCTCTCAAGTCAAGTCTTCAGATTCAGTCATTTCTACTGATCTCTCGAGTTCACTGACCCTTTCTTCTGCAATTTCCCATAATCTGTTAAAACTATCCAGTGATGTTTTCATTTAAGATACTGTTCTTTTTCATTTCTTGGATTTCCATCTTTTTTTTTTTAATTCTTTCCACTTCTCTGCTTAGAGTTTGCACCTTTTATCCTTACTTTTCCTTATGTCCTTGAACATATTTATAGTTTTAAAGCCCCTTGTCTGTTAATTCCAGATCTAAGTTACCTTGACTGCTTTTTCCCCTTAATTATGGATTGTACTGTTCCTCTGTTACATGTCTCATAATTTTTTATCCTGGACATTTTGTGTGGTATGTCACAAGGGGTCTGCATTGTGTTGTCATCCTTTAAAAGATGTTCTGGCCTGCTGTTAAATGACTGATAAATCCTTTTGATCTCTTCAGGTTTGTTTTTATTCTTGATTAAGACAGGGTTATTTCTCTTTTGTGTTTCATCCCAGGATGGCATGGCCTTTTCTCAGTTTGGTCCATATTGCTCAAGTGTGGCTTTTCTGGACCTCAACTAAATTCCTCTGGTACTCACAGAGGTCTCTTCTCGTTATCTGGACTGGACCTTAGCTTCCCCAGCGTGAGATTAGCCTTTAGCACTACAGCAATCACTCCCTACTCATACCATGTTTTGAAAGAAAAGTTGAAACATTTTCTTTGGCAGCATTTGTTTCTATAATATCTAGAGAATATTTCTCCTTTATGGAGCCCATATTAAGTACAGTGAATTTTCCTAGATAAGAATGCTTGCTTTTTAGTTAGTTGCAAGCAGTATACATTCATTTTGAATGTGAATGATTCTAACAAAACTGGAAGGTACGAAATGAGGCTTTTCTGTAAGGCTTGTAAGATACCACAGAAAGTTACTGAATATTTTGGAGTAGCAGAGGAGCTTGGCTCAAACTCAACCTAGTTTAGGTTTGTGGGTTTTTTCTTTTCTTTTTTTCTTTTTTTTTTTATCTTGCATGAGGTAGTTGAATTGTGACTTGGTGATTTTTTTTTTTTTTTTTTTTTTTTTTGAGTTACAAGAAAACTGTTTAAAGCAGTGATAATGGGAGGCACCTGCATGGTGCAGCCGGTAAAGTGTCCAACTCTTGATCTCTTTATCTCTGCTCAGGGCATGATCTCAGTTGGTGAGTTGGGGCTGGCTAGGGGCTCTGTGCTGATGGTGCAGAGCCTGCTTGGGATTCTGTCTCTCCTTCTGTCTGCCCCTCTCCCACTCGTGCAGGCTCTCTTCAAAACTTAGATAGATAGATAGATAGATAGATAGATAGATATGTTGCATCCACACGACTCCTGAAACAATGCTACGGGCACCAGTGACAGTTACAACAAAGTTTATTGCAATGAGAGACAAGGCCGACCAATTGGGACCAACACTCTTTATCAAAGTGCGGCCTTGAACAGCCGGGGTACAGAGTTTTTAAAGCCGATCACGATCACATCGTTTTATCATTACCTGGGAACAGAACAGAGAAACAGTTCCCAGATGAGTTAGAAACAGTTGCCGGATGAGGTGATTATTTTAGACTTTCTGCCGCTCATTTGCAACCAGTGGATCTCCTTGACCTTGCCCTCTGATGCTCTTTTCTTTGAGCTTTTGTTTCCTTCGTTGTTGAAGCCTGATTTACAAGAGTAGGAAGCGTAATTTACAAGAGTAAAGCAAGGCTGTTATCTCTTGACCTTCAATGTCAGAACAAAGCTGTTACTTTTCAAGCTACATTAGCCCGACACTACAATTTAACCCTTACAGATAAAGCAGTGATAATTGATAGTTAAGACTGAGGTTGAGCCCGACACTACAATTTAACCCTTACAGATAAAGCAGTGATAATTGAGAGTTAAGACTGAGGTTGGGGCACCTGGCTGGTTCAGTCCATACAGTCTGAGAATCTTGATCTCCAGGTTGTGAGTTCCAGGCCCACCTTGGGTGTAGAGATTACTTTAAAATAAACAAGCAAACAAAAAGACTGAGGTTAAGAGTCTTATACAGACGCCTTAGCTTTATATGGCTCATTTGTTTAGCTCAATACAGGAAAGATGATAGTATTGATTAGATAAATATGTAGATTAATACAATTCTATTTAAAATATTAGAATAAGATTTGCTAAAACACGATAGAATAACAGCACACAGAAAGAATTATTTTGAGCGAAGCTTTCTGGGCAGGAGGAGCTACCACGGCCAGGCAGCCCTGCTTCCAGAAATCTCTGGGCAGCCCACAGGCGGCAGCCAACCCCGTGCCAGCCCCCCCCCCCCCCCGCCCACATGAATGCATCTAGGCCCCTCCCTTGCACGCACACACGCACGCAGGCGCCCACTCGCTTGTACGCGTTTAGCACCGCACCCGCCCGCAGGCACACTGGGCCTGCCCGCCGGCTGGCGTCTGGCTCCACACCTGCCCATCTGCGCGCACCGCACCGCCCGCACGCAGTTGGCCCTGCACCGGAGGGCAGCCACCCCGCCACCAACCCAAAGAGGAAAGAGCCGCCCCGAGAGGAGTTTGGAGCAGTTGTCTGCCAAACCTCCTCTGCAAAAGTGGAAACGATGTAGGGAGGGATAGATCTTCAGACAAGAAAGAGTGGCTATGGAAGAAACGAAAGACTTAACCTGCAGAAAACGGAGAAACTAAAAACCAGGAGAGTCCAGCCTCTAATGAAGAGGAGAGAGAAGCCCAGGCTGATTAATGTCATTACCATGTCTTTCAGGTCCCTGTCTCCCTTCTTGTACAATCCAGAGGAATATTTTTATCAACTATTTTGCAAATGCAAGGTTTTTAGTAGTAGCTCTAGAAACGTTGTAGAGAAGGAGAGAATCCCACCTCATCCCACTTTTTAAAGTGTAAATGCTCTGTCCTTAAAGAAGTGAAATCATTTTTTTGGTACAACCAGAAAATAGTGGAATATTGACTATGGGAGGCTTTCATGGTCCTGGGTGCCAGTTTAACATTCCATACATGGGGTAGTTTTTATAGCGTATAATACAAAGGATGGTAAATAGCAATTTGGAGTCCGTTGTATTTTTAATATGTCTTGAACATTATAAATTACCCTTATTCCTGGGTTGTTTTGGTAGAATGGTTTCCTAAAGAAAACCACTCCTTGATTTTGGCTCTCCCTGTCAGAATTTTATGCACTCTGTAACATCTTGGTCCCAGTAATCCAGTTTTCCTAGTACCTTTTAATGTGCTGTGCGAGATTGAAAATTTGACTATGTAGTGTATATAATATCAAATTGTAAATTAATGGGACTTAATGTGATAGCATATGAACATTTGAAGATATTGGTACTTGATATACTGTTAAGGAAAATTTGCCTCCAAATTGTAATCTGTAAGGTCACTGGAATAACTTTTACAAAAGAATCATAACATGATTTTTTAGGTTTTCAGTACGTACATTAATAACTGTGCATAGGAGCACCTGGGTGGCTCAGTCAGTTGAGCATCTCTCTCTTTTTTTAAGTTTATTTATTTAATTGGGGGGGGGCGGTGCAGAGAGAAGGGGAGAGAATCCCAAAAAGTCTCCTGTTAGCGCAGAGCCTGACAAGGGGCTTGAACTCACAAAACTGTGAGATTATGATCTCAGCCAAAACCAAGAGTCAGTCACTTAACCAACTGATCCATCCAGGCACCCCAAGCATCTGACTCTTGGTTTCAGCTCAGGACATGATCTCAGGGTTGTGAAATCAATCCTCAAGTTGGGCTCTGCACTAAGCGTGAAGCCTGCCTGGGATTCTCTCTCTCCCTCTCTCTTTGCCCCTTCCCCACTCATATGCACATACACACTCTCTCGTCTCTCTCAAAATAAATAAACATTTAAATAAATAAGTAAATAAAATTTATAAAAAGAATTGTGTACAAATTGAAATGTCTGTACCGATCCTAACAATCAATCAAAACTCAATTATGAAAAAAAAATTACTTTGAGGGGTTCCTGGCTGGCTCAAATCAGTAGAGCATACAACTCTTGATCTGGGGGTTGTAAGGTTGAGCCACAAGTTGGGCCAAGCATTTACTTAAAAACATTTTTTTAAGAATTATTTTGAGGGGCACCTGGGTGGCGCAGTCGGTTAGGCGTCCGACTTCAGCCAGGTCACAATCTCGCGGTCCGTGAGTTCGAGCCCCGCATCAGGCTCTGGGCTGATGGCTCGGAGCCTGGAGCCTGTTTCCGATTCTGTGTCTCCCTCTCTCTCTGCCCCTCCCCCGTTCATGCTCTGTCTCTCTCTGTCCCAAAAATAAATAAACGTTGAAAAAAAAAAATTTAAAAAAAAAAAAAAAAAAAAAAAAAGAATTATTTTGAGTAGGGGCACCTGGGTGGCTCAGCTGGTTAAGCGTTCGACTTCGGCTCAGGTCATGATCTCACAGTTCGTGAGTTCAAGTGCTGCGTCAGGCTCTGTGCCGACAGCTCAGAGCCTGGAGTCTGCTTCAGATTCTGTGTCTCCCTCTCTCTGCCCCTCTCCTGGTCGCACTCTCTCTCTCAAAATTAAGTAAACTTTAAAAAAAAGAATTCACTGAAAATTTAAACAAACAGGCATTTACTTGGGCAATTTGAAATGTGATTTATGAGATCCAAATTCAGGTGGAAACCTAAAAAAAGAATTATTTTGAGTAAAATAAGAGATTTTTTAAAAATTCCCCCTGCCAGAAACACACAAAAATAAGCCATAGTAACTTCTTAACTGATCTACTGTTATCAAATGTGGACCATCCCTCCTTCAACCCCATGAATCTATATTTTAGATTACAGCAAAAAAGAGTTTTGTGAGCTATTTCACTGACTTCCCATTGCTATTAAGATAAAGCAGAGCTCTTCATCAGGAATTATAAGACCCTACACTGACACCTACCTACCTACCTACCCACCCCTCCAGATTCATCTCCCATGAGATTACACCTCACTCTCTCAGCTCTAACCAAAAGCTTTTTAAAATCCCCTTTTCCTGTCTTGCTCCCTTCTGCCACAGAGCCTTTGTCCTTCTGTTCTCTCTTTCTGGAAAGCTCTTCCCTCCTCATCTTCACCTAGATAACTTTAACCCTGTAGATATCAAGTATTATTTTCTTGGGGAAGCCCTCTCTGACCTCCTGGTCTGGGCCACATCCTACTCTTTTAGGTATTCATAGTATCTGAATACCATCAAAGTATATATCCCAGTTGTAGTTCCTAAGTTGGCACTGGGCACTTTAAGTTTGTGAATTAAGAGTATATTAGTCTCTTCCAAATAAACTGTCTCTTTTGGATAACTGTCTTAGGAAGAAAATTATTTTTTGGGCTTCCTTCCTTTCTCTAAGGTGACATCTAGGTATTTAGAGTAGCTTAACACATCTTCCCCATTGGCCTTGAAGGAGCAGGAGGCAAATGGGGGGCAGCTGGGAGACAGTGGGTCAAAGAGGTCAAAGCAAGAGGTGGGAACCTCTAATCCGGAAAAGGGGGAGAGTCTGACATCTAGAGAAACTGAGCTAGGAGTGGCCCTAAAGGAACCTAAAGGAATAAGCCCAGTGTTTCTCCAGCCGCTTAGGGACCACATTTGGTTTTTTTCATCACTGATCACCAGTCTCACTCGTCTTGCTTCCTCATTTTCTAGATCAACCTTAGATGGTGCCAGAGATAACAGTATCTCCCAGGAGTCTAGGTTCCTATCTCCACTGGGACCTCCTGTCTCCCCTGGATGCACACAAGGGCTCTCAGCGGTTCAGGAATAAAGTATCTCCCTAAGATTCCCACCTAGTGGTGAAACTACATGCCACTGTTTTATAGTAATGAACTCCTATGTCTCCAGCCCCTCACACATAGGGTGGTAAGGTGTTATGCAGTTTTCACTGGCTTTGTATGCTTTTATATGTATTTTTTAATGTTTATTTATTTATTTATTTACTTATTTTTGAGAGAAGAGAGAGAGCAGGGGGCGGGGCAGAGAGCAAGGAGGAGACAGAATTTGAAGCAGTCTCCAGGCTTCATGCTATCAGCACAGAGCCCCACATGGGCTCAAACCCATGAACTGTGAGATCATGACCTGAGCCAAAGTCAGATGCTTAACCAACTGAGCTATTCAGGAGCCCCTGCCTTTATATTTAAATATTCTTTTCTATAAGAGAAAATTATGGTCAAAATATGTATATTTTTGGTTTCATGTTTGAAATTTTATTAAAGTGGGAAGACATGGTGTCTGAGATTCAGGGGAGGGGAGTGACATGGACACAGGTGGGATTGTTGCTGGAGGGAGCTGGTTATATTGGGGTAGGAGTGGGTGTGAATGTGTTGAAGGAGAAGGAGAACAGAGCTGTCAGATGGGAGCTTGTGTGTGAGGAATCAAAGTAAAAGGTGCCAGGATTTTCCTAGGCTCACAAACTGCCTTTTCAGGGAGGAGGAGGTTGATAAGGCAGAAAAAAGAGCATCACAATTTTGGTGGGGAAGAGGCAGATCTCCCACTAATCATCTCCAGTTACTATAACCTCTGGTTATACCCACAGGAGTTCAGGGTAGAACACAGCACAGAGAATATATCTGTACACTCTTACCATGGAGAAAGGGGGGGTCATCCTGTTTCTAGGGTGAGGCCCTCTAAATTACCTACCCAAGATGTGGAATCAATCAGTTAGTGAATGAACAAATAAATGCCATTGAGTAATTCAAGGAGTGATACAAATATAGTTGGAGCAAGAAAGGCAAAAAAGGCAGGTATATTCCTCTGTTGGGACAAAAAGTCCTACCAGAGCTCTCTGAAGTCAGGGAGGGCCAAGACTTTGTTTTTGTTGCCATTCATTTATTCAACACAAACAGTGATTGTCCATTATGTACCAGATTCTATTCGAGGAACGGGTGTAAAACAATGACTAAAATAGATTCAAAAAATAATAAACATGGATCTTAGATTCTAGCAGAGAAGGCAGAAGTAAATTAGTAAAACGCCTAGTATATGAGATAGTGACAGGTGCTAAGGGGACAAGTGAAAGCAGAGGTTGCAATTGTGACAGTGATGTGTGAGCTATCTACTGCTGCTGGACAAAGTACCCCAGCACTCAGGAGGCTTAAAACAACAGTACGTTTTATTACCGTTCACGGCTCCTGTGGAAGTAGATGAGCCAGGCTGTTTTGACTTAGTCTCTCACAAGGCTATAGTCAAGATGTCAGCCAAGGCCACAATCATCTGAGAGACCCAGGCAGAAGCTAGTTCTTCTCCTCCTCCTCCTCCTCCTCCCCCTCCCCCTCCCTCTCCCCTCCCCCTCCTTCTTCTCCTCCTCCCTCTCCCCCTCTCCCTCCTCCCCATCCTCCTCCTCCTCCCCTCCTCCTCCCTCTCCCCCTCCCCCATGTCCCCCTCCTCCCCCTTCTCTTCCTCCTCCCCCTCCTCCTCCCCTCCTCCCCCCTCCTTCTCACCCTTCTTCTTCTTCTTCTTCTTCTTCTTCTTCTTCTTTTTTAAGTTTATTTATTTACTTTGTGTGAGAGAGAGCACAGAACCTGACACTGGGCTCTATCTCATAAACTGTGAGATCACAACCTGCACCAAAATCAAGAGTCGGCCACTTAACCAACTGAGCCACCCGGGTGCCCATGAAGCTAGTTCTTATGACTTATTCTCAGAAGTTACATAGCACCACTTATGTATTATTTACCTCTTACTGCTTAACAGGTCACCCCATAACTTAGTGGCTTAAAACAAAAACATTTAGTAGATTGGTCTCTGAGTCAAAACTTGAGACAGGGCACACTGGGAATGGTTTGTCTCTTCTCCACCATGTCCTCAGCTGGGACATTTAAAGCCTGGGCATCTGAGATCATCTGAGCTCGATGGAGGCTAAAAGATCCACTTCCAGGGAGTTTACTCAAATGTCTGGCTAGGTTGCTTCCTCTCAGCCTGAGCTGCTGGCACATGGGCCTTTCCCCAGGGCTGCTTGAATGTTTTTAGCATGGTAGTTGAATTCTCCAGAGCAAGCAATCCAAGAAAAACAAATAAAAACCAACCCTTTTAACCATTTATGACCTGGCCTCAAAAGTGACATAGTCTCATGGGATGCCTGGGTGGCTCTGTTGGTTAAGCGTCCAACTTCAGCTCAGGTCATGATCTCACAGCTCCTGAGTTCAAGCCCTGCGTTGGGTTCTGTGGTGACAGCTCAGAGCCTGGAGCCTGCTTCAGATTCCATGCTCCCTCTCTCTGCCCCTCCTCCACCCACAGTTTCTCTCTCTCAAAATAAATAAATAAATAAATAAATAAATAAATAAATAAAATAAAAAGTCACAAAAAGTAGTCTCACTTTTTGACTGGACAATGGGAGAGGGAAAGAAGCAACATTTGTGTTTGTTGTACCTTTTATTCAGCACAAATTGATAAATTGCCCATTATGTGCCAGATTATATTTTAGGGGTATTTGGGAGTAGAGTGGTGAGTGAATAAATAAATAAATAAATAAATAAATAAATAAATAAAATAAAAAGTCACAAAAAGTAGTCTCACTTTTTGACTGGACAATGGGAGAGGGAAAGAAGCAACATTTGTGTTTGTTGTACCTTTTATTCAGCACAAATTGATAAATTGCCCATTATGTGCCAGATTATATTTTAGGGGTATTTGGGAGTAGAGTGGTGAGTGAAACAGATCCCAAAGGTATCATTTTTTAGAGAAGAAGATGGAAAACAAATTAGTTAAAATATATACATATATATTTATTTAAACATGAAAATGACCTGGCTTAGTCAATAGAGCATGTGACTCTTAATCTTGGAGTTGTGAATTCGAGCCCTAGGTTGGATGTAGAGATTACTTAAAAATTAATGTATTTAAAAAAAAAACATGAGGTGCCTGGGTGGCTCAGTCAGTTAAGCATCCGACTTTGGCTCAGGTCATAATCTCATGGTCTGTGGGTTTGAGCCCTGCATTGGGCTCTGTGCTGACAGCTCAGAGCCTGGAGTCTGCTTTGGATTCTGTGTCTCCCTCTCTCTCTGCCCCTTCCGTGCTGCTCATTCTCTGTCTCTGTCTCTCAAAAATAAATAAACATTAAAAAATTAAAAAATACATATATATATACATATATATATACGTGTGTGTGTGTGTATATATATATATATATATATATATATGTTTTATGTTGATGTGTGCTTAGAAGACACCTAAGGAGGTTGCAATATTTGGTAGGGTGATATCCAGTCCCAGGGCTCTTTTGCCTCATTTCAGAACACTTTCTACAAGTGAAACTCTTGCCCTCTGTTCCCTCTCAAAGGTCCTCACTTGTCTGTTGTTTACCTGATTTTTTTTCTTCTTCCTTAAGTTCTATCACAGCAACAAATAAAGTAATATTAGCTATGACTATTGTACTGCAGCACCTCTTAAATTGGTCCTGATTTTACACTGGCCTGAGTCCCAAAATCTTCTCACTTGGCCCCCAAATTCTCTCCATTCCTTATCAGAGGCCACAGGGAACCCTTTCACCTTTAGTTTCCCATGTGACAGGGAGTTTTGACTCCTGTAGGGAATCCATGTAGCTATCCAGGTCTGCTGAGTGGGATGACTAGCCTCAGTCTTTTAGCTGCCCTGGCCCTGGGGAGCCAGAGTTCAAATTGGAGCACATCTAATTTTTCTCACCCACATGTACAGAGTGGGCCCTGACACTGAGGGTGACTAGAATTCAAGTGGATTCCCTGATGGGCCCCAACACCTCCACTGATATTCTAGCACACCAGGATGGATTCCTCAGCCCTGTGTACAAGCTTCTGCTCCTGCACAGCTCAACAGGGCAATGACACCTTCTTTAATTAAAATAATAATAATAAAAATGTTAATGCTGTTACTTTTGTGCTGACCACAAGAAGGTGCTGTTCCCCAACTCATGCACACTCAGTACACTTTGAATAAAGCAGTCTACTAAAAAGGTTTCTGGTTTCCTATCAAACCCAGGGACAGTTGAAAGTGACCTGAGACCTTCAAACTGGGATGTACTAAAATCTTTGGGGAAAAGAAAGAAAAATAAATGTCTGAAGTGTTGCAACCAGTTAATATGATTTATATGTTAATTTTCTCATCTTCAGCTCACACTTTACAAGAGGGAGACCTCTGGTCCTAATTGTGGGGCTGTCCTCACAAAAGGGATCATATTTAGCCCCCATAACTAGAAACTGCTTGCTGGACACCTTTACCCCTAATGTCCAGCCCCCAAAAAAGGGACAGAGAGAGGTTGATGGTGTCCCTTCTCTGACCTACTGCTAGGAAGAAGGTCTTTCCAATACTCTAAGGCCCTGATTCACTCTAGGGAACAATTAATACCAGCAGACACTCTTCCTGAAGGCTCTTGCCATACCTGGCAAGACTTTGCTCTTCTGAATGTGGTCTCCAAAGTCCCAGAGTATTCCAGGAAGCACCTCCCCAGTCACAGCGTAATAAGTAGACAGAAGCCAACTCTCATATACTGTCCGTGGGGCCCAGCACTTCCTATTTCTATCTTCATACCTTCCCCTGCTAGGAAGGTTTCCAGTCAGGATCATACCCCTCCTGGAGGGTCAGCCCTGAGCATGCCTCTAGCAGCTTCTCCTATAGTGTATGAGAAGGACCATTGGCGGTTCAACATGGTGAGCCACACTGTTCTGAGTAAATATGGTTTCCGAGGGGTAAGTATATCAGTAAGGCTTATAACTAGACTCTGGCCTGCAGTGACTGAGGCACACATGATAGTGTCAGAATCATGATGTCTAGGAATGATGACAGAGTGTTAGGCACTATCAAATATGGGGGGGGGAACGTGACAGATTGGCTGGCTCAGTCAGTAGAGCACGCAACTCTTGATTTGAGTTTGAGCCCCACGTTGGGTGTAGAGATTACTAAAAAAAAAAAAAAAAAAAAAAAAAAAAAAAGAATCAAGTAACAAATGGTTTTGCTATCAGCTCTAGTGAAGATTTAGATACTATTCTATGTTTTCCAAGATGGGAATAATTAACAGAACTAAGGAAGTAGATCTCCACAAGAGTCCACTTTTCAGTTTCCTTCTAGAAAAAACAAAATGGGGCGCCTGGGTGGCGCAGTCGGTTAAGCGTCCGACTTCAGCCAGGTCACAATCTCGCGGTCCGTGAGTTCGAGCCCCGCGTCAGGCTCTGGGCTGATGGCTCAGAGCCTGGAGCCTGTTTCCGATTCTGTGTCTCCCTCTCTCTCTGCCCCTCCCCCGTTCATGCTCTGTCTCTCTCTGTCCCAAAAAGAAAAAAAAAAAGAAAAAAAAAAAAGAAAAAACAAAATGTAGGGACGCCTGGGTGGCTCAGATAGTTAAGTGCCTCACTTAGGCTCAGGTCATGATCTCGCAGCTCGTGAGTTTGAGCCCTGCATAGGGCTCTGTGCTGACAGCTCAGGGCCTGGAGCCTGCTTCAGATTCTGTGTGTGTGTGTGTGTGTGTGTGCGCGCCCCTCCCCTGCTCTCACTCTCTCTTTCTCTCTCAAAAATAAGGAAACATTAAAAAAATTTTAAAAATGAATTCTGAATTCTGTTTATAATGTATAAAAGCAAACAGCGCCACCTAGGCATAATCCTCTTGTGACTTCTTTCAACAAAATTCTTTGCAAAGTATTTATTTCCCCGTTCTGGTAGATTAAAGTTGGTTCTTTGCTACATTTGCTTTTTAAAAAAATGTTTATTTATTTTAAGAGAGAGAGAGCACACATGAGTGAGGGAGACGGCATGAGTAGGGGAGAAGTCCAGAGGGAGAGAGGGAATTCCAAGCAAGCTTAAGGCTCAGCCCCAAGCCCCACACAGGTATCGATCTGACAACTGTGAGATCATGACCTGAGCCAAAATCAAGAGTCGGGCACTTAACTGATTGAGCTACTCAGGTGCCCCTTTACCACATTTGCTTTTTATCTTCCTGTTTAATGAATAAATCTGATATGTGAAACATAAGAATTTTAATTCATTTTTTCTAATCTGACAGAATAATTCAAATAAATTCAGTTTCAGATAAATTCATCAAAACTTAGGTTTTTTACTTTTGAGCTATTTCCATTCTATGTTTTCAACAATAAGCAAAAGAGATGGTGAGTTGTAACTTCATTTTGTCCTAACATATGTCAGGTATCTGCCAAAAGAAAAATTCAGTTCTAGGTGCTGGGGTTACAGAGAACAAAACAGCAGAGAATCTGCTTAAGTCACAGAGATATTTATTATCAGGATTCAAAGGACTCACAGAACCTAGGGGCTGAGATGCAGCCCAAGTTCAGTAATGAACTGAAACCAAAGATTCAGCTGTGCTAGGAAATCTTTTTATTTATTTTTATTAAAAAATTTTTTTAACATTTATTTATTTTTGAGGGAGAGAGAGAGACAGAGCATGAGCAGGGGAGGGGCAGAGCAAGAGAGGGACACAGAATCTGAGGCAGGCTGCAGGCTCTGAGCACAGAGCCCAATGCAGGGCTCATGACTCACGAGCCATGAGATCATGACCTAAGCTGAAGTCAGACACTTAATGGAATGAGCCACCCAGGTGCCCCTGTGCTAAGAAATCTTTATCCTTCATGGACTCTGTCTGCACGTGTGCTTTGCCCTCTTTCTCAGGGGGGCTGGGCTTCTATACAACCCAGGCAACAGAGCAGAATGTGTCTTCTCAGAGATCACACTTTCACATCTGCCCTGCTTTAGGAGACTGTCCAGACTGAGATTGGAAAGAGGGAGTGGGAAGACTGGGGGACCAGCCCAATAGTTCAGGTTTCCTACAATTGGGATTTTAGAGAACATGTAGTCTAGTAGCCTCTCTCTCTCTGTCTCTCTCAGTTTAAAAGTATTACATGGACATACCTTTGTGATCATTCATAATCATACATAGGAAAACATTAAAATCTCCTAACTCCAATTCTCCTCTCTGCATCAAGGATAATCACCATTAATAGTTATATATATTTCCAGTTTACTACTTTCTTTGCACCCATATCTGCATCTATATCTATCATCTATCTACCTAGCCATCTCAGTACACTTTGAATAAAGCAGATTACCCTCCATAATGTGAAATGCCTCATCAAATTAGTTGAGGGTCTTAAGAACAATGCCAGGTTTCTTGAGAAGGAAGCAGTTCTGCCTTAAGATTGCAACATAGGGGTGCCTGAAGCATCTGACTTCAGCTCAGGTCATGGTCTCACAGTTTGTGGGCTTGAGTCCCACATCGGGTGACCTTGGGGTCTCTCTCTCCCTCTCTCTCTCTGACCCTCACTCAGTTGTGCCCTCTCTAAAAAAAAAAAAAAAAAAAAAAAAAAATTGCAACATAGAAACCCTGCCTGAGTTTCTAGCCTGCATATCTGAGACTCAAGACTATAATACCAACTCATCCCTGAATTTCTAGCCTGCTGGCATGCTCTATAAATTTCAAACTTGCCAACCACCATATCCTATTGGTTTTATTTCTCTAGAGAACCCTGACTAATACAAATTTTGGTACTGAGTGTGGTTCAGAGGAATACAATCTTTTTTTATATATAAAATTATTTAATGTTTTTATTTATTTTTTGAGAGAGAGAGAAAGAGTGCAAGCTGGAGAGGGGCAGAGAGAGGGAGACACAGAATCCAAAGCAGGCTCCAGAATCTGAGCTGTCAGCAAAGAGCCTGATGTGGGGCTTAAACTCATAAAATGTGACATCATGACCTGAGTCAAAGTCAGGTGCTTAACTGACTGAGACACCCAGGTGCCCCTACAGGAACACAAACTTTTTTTTTTTTTTAATGTTTATTTATTTTTGAGACAGAGAGACAGAGCATGAGCGGAGGAGGGGTAATTAGAACCAGGCTCCAGGCTCTGAGCTGTCAGCACAGAGTCCAACTCAGGGCTCAAACTCACTGAGCTGTGAGATCATGACCTGAGCCGCTTAACTGACTGAGCCACCCAGGCGCCCCAGGAACACAATCTTAAAGTTGAATTTCTTGAATTGGTTCTGGGGTTTCTGGAATTGGTTCTTTAATTTGGTAGCATTTAAAGGCACTAATAACTCTATTTTCAGTAGCAAAGAGAACATTTATAATCCATAGCACGATGTGGCAATAGAGATAAACATTACCTCTGAATATTCCTAATCACTATTAATATGGAGCAAGGTCCTGGGTGACCATGTATTTGATACCTTCAGAACATTTTGTCTGGGTGCCTGGGTGGCTCAGTCGGTTGAGCATCCAACTCTTGATTTTGGCTCAGGTCAGGATCTCACAGTTTGTGAGTTTGAGCCCCAAATCAGGCCCTGTGCTGACAGTATAGAGCCTGCCTGGGATTCTCTGTCTCCCACTCTCTCTGCCTTTCTCTCTCTCTCTCTCTCTCTCTCTCTCTCTCTCTCAATAATAAATAAATAAACATTAAAAAAACATTTTGTCAAACTAACAAGTATGATGAGATTGGCTGGTTACTCCTAATTGTACTGGACAGAGTGAGGAAAGAAAAGGAGGAGCCCAGGGATTTGAAATCCCAGCTTGAGTGCTGAATAAATTACTTGAAGCTTTCTATGTCCTGAAAAAACCTTATGTCCTGTAGCTGCAGAGCTGAGATTGCTGAAAAACAAACCTAGAGTTTCATCCTGAAATGGCTGACTTATAGCACAAATGGAATTCCCAGGGGCGCCTGGGTGGCGCAGTCGGTTAAGCGTCCGACTTCAGCCAGGTCACGATCTCGCGGTCCGTGAGTTCGAGCCCCGTGTCGGGCTCTGGGCTGATGGCTCAGAGCCTGGAGCCTGTTTCCGATTCTGTGTCTCCCTCTCTCTCTGCCCCTCCCCCGTTCATGCTCTGTCTCTCTCTGTCCCAAAAATAAATAAATGTTGAAAAAAAAAAACAAATGGAATTCCCAGTCTCACAGGTGTCTCCTGTTAAAATAAAACATTGATTGGAAAGGAATGGGATCCTGAAAACTGGAATCAGGAAGATCCTGATAAAATGGAACACAGCCCCTAAATTTTGATGAGTCTTCTTTGTCAAAAGCAGCCACTCCACCGACACGTGACATTAATCCTACTTTGCCTGAAGAACTCGTAATGGCTTCCTTTGAGGTATTGTAGTAGCTTTGCAAGACAATGCTGATTCTCCTCAAGACCAACCCTTACTTACCACCTGTCTTTGCTTCTAGACCTATAACTGGATTCAAGTTCCATCAAGCCCCTAAAGGTGACCTATGAAGTGTGACTCATGGAGTGTAACTCCAAAAGAATTACATTATTTTTCCAATGTATAGAGGCAGAAATCCAGAGTATCTTAAGAGTATATTAAGAGATATTAAGAGTGTGGGATAATGGTGGAAGTTTAGATCAGTTAAATTTATTGATAGGGGCCCACGAAGCAAAGATTCCAAAGTTAATGTTGCAGCTCAAGGGGTTAAAAACATCTCTAATAGTATGTTTGGTTGTTTAGACCAAAAATGTAGCCTATATTAAATGAGATTGAAATTCCAGAACTTCCTTGGTATTCTTAGAGAAAGGTATCCAAAGGCCTAGGGAGATTGGGGTTTTAGAGAACATTTATTATTTAAGTCCTGCTCACCCACCTGAGGAACATACAGACAACACACCTTTCACTACAGGGAAATAAATTCGTGCAAGGGAACTCCAGCATCCTTGAAGATCTCTGTGCTCACTCTTCTCTGTAGGTTAGAAATTACAATGGAACTGCTGCCAGTAAGTTGGGAAACCTAAAAACAATGAGTATTAGATCCCCAAGGGGCCAAGGGTCAAGTGGTGGCACTTAATCACCTAAGGCAAGGTACCCATGGTTGCTGTAATGGACAGCAGAGTCAAAGCAGTAAATAAAATAGTCTGATTTGCAGAGACGTATGGCATTAACTAGTTGATCATGGTGTCATTACACGTGAAATAGATGGGCAATGTATTAAACTCTTACTTGATCTGTATAAGTGGAAGTGTTCTAGATTAAATGAACAAAAGCCTAACTTGAATTTTTAAAAAATAGAGTCAAGGGGTGCCTGGGTGGCTCAGTTGGTTGAGCGTCTGACTTCAGCTCAGGTCATGATCTCACGGGTTCGTGAGTTCAGGCCCCACATCAGGCTCTGTGCTGACATCTTAGAGCCTGGAGCCTGCTTCGGATTCTGTGTCTCCCTCTCTCTCTGCCTCTCCTCCACTTGCACTCTCTCTGCCTCTCAAAAATAAAGAAAAATAATAATAAAAAATTTTAAAAAAAAGATCCCTCAACCAATTCCCTAGACTTGAGACAGTTTACAGACTCAGAACCTGTTGAATGAAGGAAAAGCCAGGTCCCCTTGAGGAAGGACCCTAGTCAAACTCAGGATGCTGTTCAAACTTTATACTGTTAAGCTTTCTGCCAGTCTTTCCCAGAGAGACCAACGGCCTATCACTAGGGTGACTCTGCACTGGGGAAAAGGAACTAATCAGACTATTTGGATTGCTGGACACTGGCTCTACACTTAAAATGATTTCAAGGGACCCCAAATGTCACTGTGGTCTACTAGCCACAGAAGGGGCTAATGGAGGTCAGGTGATTTTGGGGGGATTATTTATTTGTTTATTTTTAAATAATTTATTGTCAAGTTAGCTAACATAGAGTATACAGTGTGCTCTTGGCTTTGGGAGTATATTCCCATGATTTCATCACTTACATACAACACCCAGTGCTCATTCCAACAAGTGCAGGTGACTTGTTTTTATTTTAATTCTGGTTAGTTAACATACAGCATTGTATTAGTTTCAGGTGTATGATATAATGATTCAACACTTCCATACATCACCTGGTGCTCATCATGACAAGTGCACTCCATAATCCCCATCACATCTTTAACCCATCCTCCCACCCACCTCCCCTCTGGTAATCATCAGTTTGTTTTCAGTTTGTTTTCTAGAGTTAAGAGTCTATTTCTTGGTTTGTCTCTCTCTCTTTTCTTCCTTTTTTGTTTCTCAAATTACACATATGAGTGAAATCATATGGTATTTGTCTTTCTTTGATGGGCTTATTTTGCTTAGCATTATTCTCTCTAGCTCCATTCTCTCTAGCTCCACGAAAATGGCAAGATTTCATTCTTTTTATGGCTGAATAATATTCCATTGTATACATATACCACATTTTACTTATCCATTCATCAGTCAGTGGACACTTTGGCTGCTTCCATATCTTGGCTATTGTAAATAATGCTGCTATAAACATAACTGTGCAAATATCCCTTTGAATTAGTGCTTTATATTCTTCAGGTAAATACACAGTAGTGCAATTACTGGATCTTAGGGTAGTTCTAATTTTAACTTTTTGAGGAAACTCCATACTGTTTTCCACAGTGGCTGCCCCAGTTTGTATTCCCAGCAACAGTTGCAAGAGGAGTCTTTTTTCTCCACATCCTTGTCAACACCTGTTGTTTCTTGTGGGCAGTCAGACAATTAATGGGGTTTTAGCTCAGGTTCATCTAACACTGTGGGTCACCAAACCCATGTTGTGGTTATTTTCCCATTTCTAGAATTCCTAATTGGAACAGACATACTCAGCAACTGGCAGATTCCTACATTAGTTCCCGGACCTATGGAGTGAGGGCCATTATGGTAGGAAAGGCAAGTGGAAGCCTCAAGAACTGTCTCTACCTAGCAAATGAAAACCAAAAGCAATGCTGCATTCCTGAAGGTATTGCAGAGATTAATTCCACCATCAAGGACCTGGAGCATGCAAGGATGATGATTCTCACCATATCCCCATTCAACTCACCTATTTGGCCTATGCAGAAAATATATGGATCTTGAATAATGATAATGGATTATCACAAACTTAATTAAAAGTTGACTCAAGTTGTAGGGGCGCCTGGGTGGCGCAGTCGGTTAAGTGTCCGACTTCAGCCAGGTCACGATCTCGCGGTCCGTGAGTTCGAGCCCCGCGTCAGGCTCTGGGCTGATGGCTCAGAGCCTGGAGCCTGTTTCCGATTCTGTGTCTCCCTCTCTCTCTGCCCCTCCCCCGTTCATGCTCTGTCTCTCTCTGTCCCAAAAATAAATAAACATTAAAAAAAAAATTAAAAAAAAAAAGTTGACTCAAGTTGCAACTGCTATACCAGATATGATTTCATTGGTTCAACAAATTAATAAATACATCCTTGTTACCTGGTATGCAGCTATTGATCTGGTAAATGTTTTTTTTTTCTCCCTCAATATCTATTAGAAAAGACTCTTAGAAGCAGTTTGCTTTCATCTGGCAAAGCCAACAATATAACTTGACTGTCTTATCTCAGGGGCATGATAAGTCTCCCGCCTATGTCATAATAGTCCAAATGGACCATGATTGCCTTTCCCTTCCACAAGACATCATGGTGTTCCAAAACACTGACATTAGGCTGATTGGAACTAGGGATTGAGAAGTAGCAACTACTCTAGACTCATTTGCAAAACATTTGCATGTCAGAGCGTAGGAAAAAATCCAGCAAAAAATCCAGCAAAAATTCAGGGGCTTTCTACCTCAGTTAAATTTCTAGGCATTCAGTGATGTGGGGCATGTCATGATATCTCTTCCAAAGTGGAGAATAAGTTGTTGCATCTTGCCCCTCCTACATCTTAAAAAAGAGGCACAACACCTGCAGGACTCTTTGGATTTCAGACACGTGTTCCTCATTTGGGTGTGCTACTTTGGACGCATTTACCAAGTAACCTAAAAGCTACTGTTCTTGAGTGGGGCCTGGACAAGAGGAGGCTTTGCAATAGATCCAGGCTGCTGTGAAAGCTGCTCTGCCACTTAGGTCAGATGATCTTGGAGACCCAGTGGTGTTAAAGTGTCAGTGGCTGATAGAGATGCTGTTGGGAGCCTTTGGAAGGCCATTATAGGTGAACTGCAGCACAGAACCTTAGGATTTTGGAGCAAAGCCATACCTTCCACTGTGGATAACTTCTCATTTTGGGAAACAGCTTTTGGCCTGCTACTAGGCCTTAGTAGAGACTGAACACTTAATCATAGGCCACCAAGTTACCATGCACCTGAACTGCCCATCATGAACTGGATATTATCTGACCCCAAGCCATAAAGTTATACACTCCATCAGCAAATGGAAGCAGCATATATGAGATTGGGCTTGCACAGCTCTGAAGGCACTATAAAGTTACAAAAGGAAGTAACCCAAATGCCCACAGTCCCCATTCCTGCTACATTACCTTCTATTTCCCAACCTGCACCCATGAACTCATGCAGAGTTCCCTACAATCAGTTGACTGAGGAAGAGAATACTCAGGCCTGGTTTGTAGATGGTTTTGCACAATGTGTTGGTACCACCCCAAAAGTGGACAGCTGCAGCACTATAGCCCCTTTCTGGGATATCCTTGAAGGACAATGCTGAAGGGAAATCCTCCAGAGGGCAGAACTTTAAGCAGTGCATCTGGTTGTTCATTTGCTTAGAAAGAGAAATGACCAGATGTGCAATTATATACCAGTTCATGAACTGTGGCCAATGGTTTGACTAGGTGGTCAAGGATTTGGAGGGAACATGATTAGAAAGTAGGCATCAAGAAGGTGTAAGGGAAGGGGCACCTGGGTGGCTCAGATGGTTAAGTGTCCAATTTTGGCTTAGGTCATGATCTCACAGCTCATGAGTTTGAGCCCCACATCAGGCCCTCTGCTGTAAGTGCAGAGTTGCTTCAGATCCTCTGTTTCTCTCTCTGCCCCTCCCCCACTCACACTCTTCTCTCAAAAATAAATGAACAATAAAAAAGAAGGTCTAAGGAAGAAGTAAGTGGACTCACCTCTCTGAATGAGTGAAAAACTGATATGTGTTTGCCATGTGAATGCTCACCAAAGGGTAACCTCAGCAGAGGAGAATTTTAACAATCAAGTGGATATGGTGATTCTTTCTGTGAACCAGTCAGCCTCTTCCCCATCTGCTCATTATTGCCCAATGGGCTCATTAAATAAATGGCTATGGTGACAGAGATGAAGGTCATGCATGGGCTTGGCAACATTCACCAAGGCTGACCTGGTTATAGCCACCACTGCAGTGCCCAATTTGCCAGCAACAGAGACCAACACTGAGCCCGCATTATGGCACCATTTTTTAGTGGCAGGTTGATTGCATTGCACCACTTCTATTGTGGAAACAACAGTATTTTGTTCTTACTGGAATAAACCCCTATTCTGGATATAGATTTGCTTTCCCTGCATTCAATGCTTCTGGGAAACTATGATCCATGTGTTTATAGAACACGTTATCTACCATCATGGTATTTCACATAGTATTGCTTCTGATCAGGGAACTTACTTAACAGCAAATGAAGTGTGCTAATGGGCTGAAACTCAAGGACTTGTAATGTTCAACCCCAACCTTAAAGCAGCTGTTTTCAATGTTTGGTGGAATGGCCTTTTGAAAACTCAATTACAATGCCAGCTAGATGGCAATACCTTGCAGGGCTGGGGCAACGTTTTCCAGGAAGAGGCATATGTTCTACATCAGCATCCATATGTGGTGTTGTTTCTTCCATAGCCAGGAGTCAGGGGGTGGAAATGGGAATGGTACTACTCAGTATTACCCCTAGTGACTCATCAGCAGAATTAAAAAAATTTTTTTTAATGTTTATTTATTTTTGAGAGAGAGACAGAGCACGAGGAGGGGAGGGGCAGAGACAGAGGGAGAGACAGAATCCAAAGCAGGCTCCAGGCTCCAGGCTCCAAGCTGTCAGCATAGAGCCCGACACAGGGCTTGAACCCATGAACCATGAGATCATGACCTGAGCTGAAGTCAGATGCTTAACTGACTCAGCAACCCAGGCACCCCTCACCAGCAGAATTTTCACCCCATCCCCATGACCTTATGCTTTGCTCTGCTAGAGGACTTAGTTCTAAAAGGAAGAACGCTTCTGCCAGGAGACACAACAATAATTCCTTAAACTAGAACTTAAGATTGCCAGCTGGCCATTTTGGGCTCCTCATGCCTCTGAATCAACAGGTAAACAAGGAAGTTATTGTGCTGGCTGGGGTGATTACCAAGGAGAAATTGTGCTGCTACTCTACAATGGAAGTAAGGAAAAGGGTGTGTGGAATATAAGAGATTTCTTAGGGCATCTGAAAGGAAAATTATTATTATTTTTTTTACTCACACTTCTGACACCAAATGTGTGGATTTTCCACACAAAGCAATTCTGACACTACCCAGAGTTAGGGCAGACCCCACAGGTTAAAGCTCAATCACACAAGACTCCCTCTCCCCCACCTTCAGATGCCAGTTTCAAGTCCCAAGTTGTCACCTGTACTTTTGATTAACTGGATATAAATCAAGGATTCCCAAAACACCCTCCTCAGTTTTGATAATTTGCTAGAACAGCTCACAGAACTTGAGAAAACAGGTTACTTACTATTGCTGGTTTATTATAAGGAAACAACACAGGAACAAAGATAGGTTTCTTGAAAAAGAAGCATTTCTCCTCGATACCACAATATAAATACTCTGTTTCCAGCCTCCTGTCCTGAAAAATTCAAATTCAAGACTGCAACATCAACTCTTACATGAATTTGCAGCCTGCCAGCCAGTCCTACAGATTTTATACTTGCCAGCCCCCACAATCATGTGTCGACTTAGTAAAATAAATTTCTCTCATTCTTAATATATGTAATATACCAGTACAACATTTAAAAAGTTAATGAGTGGTACACTCATGTTCATACCAGCATTATTCACAATAGCCAAAAGGTGGAAACCTAATGTTTATCAACAGATGAATGAATAAAATGTGATATATACATATAATGGGATATCATTTAGCCTTAGAAAAGAAGGAAATCAGGGGCTCCTGGGTGGCTCAGTCGGTTAAGTGTCCGACTTCGGCTCCAGTCAGGATTTTGCGAATTATGAGTTCAAGCCCTGCATCGAGCTCTGTGCTGACAACTCAGAGCCTGGAGCCTGCTTCAGATTCTGTCTCTCCCTCTCTCTCTCTGCTCTCTCTCTGCTCATGCTCTGCCTCTCCCTGCTCATGCTCTCTCTCTCTCTCTCAAAAATAAACAAAAAAAAAAAAGAAGGAAACCTAGGCATATGCTACAACATGGATGAACCTTGAGGACAATATGCTAAATGAAATAAGCTAGTCACAAAAGGAAAATTACTGTATGATTCCACTTATGAGATATATAGAGCAGTCGAACTCATAGAGGTAAGTAGAATGGTGGTTGTCAAGGGGTTTGGGTGAGGGGAGTTATTGGCTCATGGGTACAGAGTTTCAGTTTGGGAAGATGAAAAAATCCTGGGTGGTATGATGGCTGCACAACAATGCAAATATTCTTAATGCCATTTAAGTGTACACTTAGACATGTTTAAAATGGTCAGCTTTATGTTAATTGTATTTACCACGATCTTTAGTAAGGGTAAAAATTAAGGAATTAAAAAATAATTTACACATCCTTTGTGTCATCACCCTTGGATCTTTATTCTTGGCAATTGAATCTGCTCTTGGATTTGTCAGAGGATATTTTGGGGCAGGAGGTTTTTTTTCTAGAGCAACAAAATAGTTCATACTGGCAACCCTATCCACATGCAGCACTGTCTCCATGTGTATGTGTTTTCCAATTCATGTTTTTTGGTTCTATTTAAAACCATGGACACATGAAGAGCATTTTTCTTAGTTATACCACAAAATACAGGCCATTTTTAAATAACAAGATAGAAGTGACAATGGTTCATGTATTTATACTTCCTTGATCATAGTCTCTAAGGCACTGTGTTAGTCTGGGCCCAATAAGGAGATTGAAATAACAACGTAGGTTAGAAAGTTTAATACAAAACATTATTCAACTCTGATTGACATGTGACTGGAAAACATAAACTATGGCTGAAAGATAGTACCCAAGGAAGATAAACTTGGAATGGGCCCCTTCCCCAAATCCAGGGTTCATACCTCATTGGAGAAGATGCAGTCCAGCCTAGGCTGGGTACCAGAGATTCAGAAATATCAGAGATATCAGAGATATCCAGTAGACTGGATAGCAGAGAAAGAAGTTTGCTAGTTCCCCCAGGCCAATCAGTGTCAAAGGTCTACAGTTAGTGGGCAAGCTGGAAGCAGCTCTCCAGAGGGCAGGTGAGGCACAGGTATAATCCCAGAAGAGATATGAGTGTGCAGGAGTGTCCAGAAGTGCAGGTGGACCATGTGCAGGCTTGCAGAGAAAGTGGTGGCTAGACAGGAACCACCTGTGGTGCAGGTGAGGAACTGGGCCACTGGTGGAGGCAGGAGGGCTTCTGGGCAGTTTCTGCGTCAAGCAAGATTATTACTAGATGAGGCCATGACTGCAAGGTTGCTGAGGAGATGCACACACTGGGCATGTGACTGGGCAGAGATCCACCCGGTGTTCTCATTGACCCAACATGCAGCAGCCAGAAACAGTATGAGAGCCCCTTCCTCCTGCAAAAGCAAAAGCACCCCCCACCAGACCCCATGCCCTCTACTGAAAATGCTTAACATTGTGCTTACTATAAATGAGAGATGCTTGAAGGAAATCTGTCCAGTATCACAGAACATATATTGAAGGATTAATTTGGAGCTGGGAGACAATAAACTGGTAACTGTCACAGGTGCTTTATCCCTCAGAGTTTTTAACTCATTCAGTCATGTTCTGATGCTCCGTCCATAATCCTTCCTAATTTCTGCATTTGGCATGGCTACTCTCCCTCCTACAGAATTACTTTTTAATGATGCCTGGGTTCATTGCTCTGCTAAAATAACAATGACTAAATCACATGTCTCTTTATATTTGAAAATTAAACTGCCTAATCTGTAATTCTTATTTTACGTGAAATATAACCCCAAAAGCAGTAATGTAAAAGAATACTTTAAATCTACTGATATCAGTAATTAATTAGAGCTGTCAAAATAGGAGCAACTGTTTTCTTATTTGCACATCTATGTCTACTTACCAGAACAATGCTAGTAATAAGTGCAGTCAAGTCTTTCTCTGGCAACCTGCATGTTGTCAGTGCTATCCATCAGCCTTTTACTCTCCTCTACTCATTTATTCCCAGAAATTCAAGAAGCTTCCTCTCTAGAGGCCAGAGGCTTTTGGTACTGAATTCCCTCTGGCAAAAGGTCTTCAATGTAAATACACCATTCTCTTTCCTTGAGAATTGATGACTCCCAAACAAGAAAGAGGATGGAGACATCAATTTAATTATTTTTTTCAAAGAGAGAGAGAGAGAGAGAGAATTTTAAGCAGACTCCACGTTCAGCATGGAGCCCAATGTGGGGCTCGATCTCATGACCCTGAGATCATGACCTGAGCTGAAACAAAGAGTTGGCTCAAATAGCTGAGCTACCCATGTGCCCTGACATCAATTTTAAATCCCACATAAGCCCCATAGCAAATTAGAAGTTTAGAAATAACCTCACTATTTGTGAGCATTTTAAATTATCCTAATTTGCTAATACTCAGTGCTGGCAAGAGGATGGGGACACAGGAACTTCCAAGACCACCTCTGCTATGATAAATTTGGCAATAACCCTCATGTAAAATGAGCACATCCTCTTGCTCAGAAATTCCACTTCTAGCAATTTATCCCGGGGAATATACTCTCCCAATTCAAAATTGGTGTTTGCAAAAGGATGTGACCCAAATGTTATTTCTAATAGTCGAAGGAAGGAAGGAAGGAAGGAAGGAAGGAAGGAAGGAAGGAAGGAAGGAAGGAAGGAAAGGAAAGGAAAGGAGAAAGGAAGGAAGGAAGGAATTGTTTACATCACTAGGAAACCATTTAACTATGTTTCTTAGAAGCCCGAGGACAGGGGCGCCTGGGTGGCGCAGTTGGTTAAACGTCCGACTTCAGCCAGGTCACGATCTTGCGGTCTGTGAGTTCGAACCCCGTGTAGGGCTCTGGGCTGATGGCTCAGAGGCTGGAGCCTGTTTCCGATTCTGTGTCTCCCTCTCTCTCTGCCCCTCCCCCGTTCATGCTCTGTCTCTCTCTGTCCCAAAAATAAATAAACGTTGAAAGAAAAAAAAAAAATTTTATAAAAAAAAAAAAAAAAAAAAGAAGCCCGAGGACAAACTATACAAACTAAACTTTTAATATGAAAAATCCCAACTATACAAAATGGAAGAATAGTATAATGAATTCATGTTTAACCATCATGCACCTTCAAAAATTATCATTTGGCTATGTAACCAAACCAATGTGAGTACCCACCTTGGTGAATTGGAAACTCGCTGAGTTGTCACACAAAGAAAAGTTTATTTGCAGCAAATAAGATCATGGGGAATAATTTCGAAAGCCATGACCCCCTTTGAGCAAGGGTGGATGGGTTCCTTTTATGGGTTAGGATGAATATTTAGATATAGAAGCTTTGTCATCGTATGTAGAGGTGGGCATAAGGTCATTCATGCACCTTAAGGAAACATTCCTATACACACATTGTATGTTATATAAATGAGGCTCATGCCCCTCCTTGGAGATATTAGTATTACAACGGAGTAAAGGTAGTTGTTGGTCATCCTGGAGGTCACTCCATTATCCATCTGCACAAGTGTGAGTCAGGGGTTACACTCAAACTGGTCTGGGTGGTCTGGGCCGGCTGGAGGTCTTGACAGGGCAGTCACTATCACTCCAGGGGAGGTTTCGCTTTCCACCTGCCTGAGTTAGGAGGTAATCTGGAAAGAAGAGCTTAAGGAAAACTGGGACAAGGGTAGGGGAGTACAAGCAGGTGAGCAGTGTAAGAAATAAGTCCACTGACCCAATCAAAGGAGGGTCGTGAGACTCACAGCATGGTGAAGCGAGGCTTTAATCAACGTTCTTGCAGGAGTGGGAGTCTGATGGACAGTCACCCCTGGGGCAGTTACAGCAATTTATCTTTTAGCATGTAAGTCCCTCCCCTGGTTCCTCATTGGCTGAGTATTACAGAGGTTACAGCATTACCTGGACATTGCCTTTGCCCATGTAAGGCCAAAAAGTAGTCTGATTGGAACAAATGTATATTTCCTGAGGTGACAGACTTTAAGTCCCTTCTTTTTTGGTGCATGCTCATTGCAAAGCCTGCAAAAATACGCCTGCAAAAGGGAGAGAGGAAGAAGACCCAGGAAGTCAAGTGTCCAAGGGTTTGGGATTCCATGGGGGGGGGGGCATTTATACATATTTCCAATAGGTTGTAAACCTACTGTTAACTAGACAGCACACTTTTATTTGGTGTTTCTGAAAACGAATCATCTCCCCTACTTCTCATGGCAGTAAAGGTGGGTCTTGGGGTCTAGCTGGTGACAGCTAATCTTGTTTCATCTATTCTTCTCTCACCTTTTCTTTCTTCTTTTGAGTAATTTGAAACAAACAGCAAATTACACCATTATATTGTTTTACTTATGAATAGTATGTATCTCTAACAGTAAGGACCTTTAAAAACACATAACATTGACATTATCACACCTAACAAAAATTACAAGAATTCCTTAGTATAAACCCAATTTATGGCTTCCAGTTGTCTAAAAAATGTGGGTTTTTAAAATCGAAATATATTTGACATATAACGTTGTGTAAATTGAAGGTGTACGTGTTGATTTGATACATTTATTATTGCATTGTGATTGCCAGTGCCGTGTTGGCTAGCACGTCTATCACCTCACATAATTATCATTTCTTTTTTTATGGTGATTGGAATAATTAAGATCTAGTCTCTTAGCAAGTTTGATGTTTATAATACAATATTGTTATCTATAATCACTATACTGTGCATTAGATCTCTAAGACTTATTTATCAGGTTTACACCCTTCAACATCTCTCCTATTCTCTACCCTCCAGGCCTTGGTAACTGATAGAGTAGGCAATTAGCTAGATAAAAGCAGGGAACAAATGCTTTCCAACAAAAAAAAAAAAAAAAAAAAAAAAAAAAAAAAAAAAAAAAAAGGCAGAAACCAGATTCCAAATAGCCAGGAAAGACCCTGGAGGATATACATGCATTCTTCCCTATAACAGGCTGCCCTACAGTAACCTATAGCTTCATTATAATACATTTACATTGCAGTTTTGACTCCGCACCTCTGGGGCGGGGTTGGGGGGGGTGGTAGACAGCCGCCATGGCAGTTCCAACAAGGACCATACGGGGCCAAAAACTCCCCCTTAAGAGTCTGGCTCTCTATATTCTTTCTTGGCTGAACTCAACAACTGTGGTTGGTGCAGAAGCAGGGAAGGGCTCCACAAGATGACAGTAACCACCATTTTACTGTTCCTACAAGTTAAGCATTTTTTTAGATTCCATAGTATAAGTGATATCGTACAGAATTTGTCTTTCTCTGAGTTACCTCACAGAGTATAATATCCTCAAGGGCCAACCATGTTGTCACAATGCAGGATTTCCTTCTTTCTCATGGATGAATAATATTTCACTGCATATATACCATATCTTCTTTACCCATTCATCCACTGATGAACATTTAGGTTGTTTCCATGTCTCGGCAATTATGAATAATGCTACAATCTTCATGGAAGTGCATATATATTGCTTCAATATCCTGTTTTCATTTTCTGGTTATATACCAAAAGTAGAATTGCTGGATCATATGGTAGTTCTATTTTTAATTTTTTGAGGAACCTCCATAATACTTTTTATAGGGGCTATGCTAATTTACATTCCCACCAACAGTGATTAGTGACTCCTTTTTCTCCATATCCTCACCAACAATTATTTCTTGTCTCCCTGATGATAGGTGTAAGGTGATAGCTACTTGTGGCTTTGATTTACATTACCCTGATGATTAGTGATGTTGATCACCTTTTCCTGTACCTGGTGGCCATTTGGATGTTTTCTTAGGAAAACTGTCTATTTAGTTCCTCTGCCCACTTTTCCCCCTATTTTTTTAAATTGTATTATTTGTTGTTAATGAGTTCTGAGTTCTTTATATATTTCAGATATTTACCACTTTTCCAATATATGGTTTGCAAATATTTTCTTCCATTCTATAGATTGCCTTTAAATATTTTCTCCCATTCTATAGATTGCCTTTTCATTGTGTTGTTTCTATTGCTTTGCAGAAGCTTTTAAGTTTGATGGAGTCCCACTAAATGATTTTTGCTTTTGTTGATAGAATCCAGGTTTTCTATTACTTGAAAACAAAAGCACTGTAACTGATAAGTTCTCACTATACTTATTCATTCTTCTGCTATATTATTTATTGCTCTTCATCACAACTATTGATTCTGAGCTTATCTTCCCAAATGGACTATTAGCTCATTGCCTTAAGCGTGTCTTATTTATCTTAATCTTTCTAGTTTCTACCAATACCTGACACAGGGAAGTTGCTAAGTAAATATTTGTTGACTGTGTGACTAGTTCTACCTGTTATATCCTGAGTACAGGGATTAAGGAGTTTACATGAAAAACAATTTGTATCCTTAAAATGTAAAGGAAACCATAATACATTGCAGTTAAATAAAATTTTTAAAAAATACACCTGAAAGTAACCAAATGAAACACCAAACCAGAATAAAACATTTTCTGTGGTAATCATTTTTGGCTTGTATGCATACTTCTTTCTGGGTCACTTGGACACTAGAACATTTTTTTAAAACCAGTTATTTTGATCTAATTTTAGATGTACAGATAAATTGCAAAACAGTACAGAGTTCCTATTTACCCTTTACTCACTTACCTCTGTTAACATCTTTTTTTTTTTTTTTTCCAACGTTTATTTATTTTTGGGACAGAGAGAGACAGAGCATGAACGGGGGAGGCGCAGAGAGAGAGGGAGACACAGAATCGGAAGCAGGCTCCAGGCTCTGAGCCATCAGCCCAGAGCCCGACGCGGGGCTCGAACTCATGGACCGCGAGATCGTGACCTGGCTGAAGTCGGACACTTAACCGACTGCGCCACCCAGGCGCCCCATCCTCTGTTAATATCTTACACAACTATGATACATTTGTCAAAACTAAACTCATTGAAGTACAGACTTTATTTGGAAATCCCCAATTTCTCTACTAATACCCTCTATCTGCTCCAGGATCCAATACAAAATACCATGTTGTCTTTAGTTGTCATGACTCCTTATCTCTCATCTGTGATGGTTTCTTAGTCTTTGACTTTTATGACACTTTTGAAGAGTATTGGCCAGGCATTTACAGAATTTCTCTTAATTTTTGTTTATCTAGAGACTTATTGTCTAAAGCTTTCTGGAAATTCTTTTTTTTTTTTTTTAAAGTAAACTTTACCTCCAATGTGGGGCTTAGACTCACAACCCCAAGATCAAGAGTTGCGTGCTCTACTGACTGAGCAAGCCAGGCGCCCCTCTAGAATTCTTTTGTAGTAATAATAATGCCTTATAAATGCAAGACATTTTATGGCTTACAAACGAACATCAGTATATTCCTGTGGTGATTCCCACCTTCATCTGGAGAAGTGACTCAGAAAGAATGTTTGTCCCCATGCACAGGAAGGCCTTCACAGAGAACTACTGGAAGGAGCAGGCTGAAAACACCATTAGCACCTGCTGGAATGAAGGCTAGACAGGAGGTCACTGAACCGGACCAGGCCTGAAGGGAACCGAGCTTGATTCCTGACCTCCACAGGTCTACATGGTTTCTAAAATCCTCTATTATCTATGTATTTCATTCACCCTGCTAATACTGCACTCTATTCACACTAAAAATTAACAGCTAATGATAAAACCCAAAAGTTGCCTTTCACAGATAGCTTTTTACTGTACAACAAAGTCCTTTACTTTTATTTCTCTGAGAAAGGCCCTCTTCAAAAGGCTGATGGGGCATATTGGTACCTGATGGGTCAGCCTAAGTTACTTCTTTTCTCCTTCCTTCCTTCCTTCCTTCCTTCCTTCCTTCCTTCCTTCCTTCCTTCCTTCCATTTCTTTCTTTCCTTTTCCTTTTTAGTAATCTCCACACCCAAGTCAAACACACAACCCCGAGATCAAGAGTCACATGCGCCTCCAACTGAGCCAGACAGATACCCCTGAGTTACTTCTTGAGGAATTAACCTCTTGGGAACTACATTCCTTGTTTCAGAAAAACCAAGGTGCATTAGTGACAGCAGCAGAGATGAATAAACCAATAATGCACTACTTTCAGACCAAGGTACAGTCACAGCACTCAGCCAGGTGTGCTTGGGGAGAAGGAAAAGAGAAACTGGGGATAGGGGAGGATAGGTGGAGGAAGAAGTGCGTGCAAAAGGAAGACTTAAAGACAAGCAAAAGGAAGTTCATGCATTCATGAATATTTCTTGGGTACTTTCTCTGTGATAGATTTTAGAGATAGAACAAAGTAGGCATGGACTTTTTTTCAGGGAGTTTATAGTCTACTTAAGAAATGGAAAAGAAACAAATACTTATTTAATCCTAATTGTAACAAATGCTTAAAAATACTGAAGTGTGCAGTGCACCAAATAACCAGAAGGTAGCAGTTTAGGGTTCTCTAGCTGGGCTAAAATAGTTGATAAATTATTAACATACTTGAGTCCAACCAGGCAGTTTTGGGGACTTTTGATAGCTATTGGGATGATCAGTGTGAAAATTCTTGTTAGAGTCAGTGGTTAGCAACTAAGCCAAGGAAATCTGAACATCTACAGTCAGGTGAGGCCCATCTCTGGAATAATCTAAGCGGAAATAGAACTGGCTGGGTGTTAGGTGGACAGGTTTCTGTGGACTGGCCAGACTGAGTTGGATGTGTTCTCTGAGCTCTGCCCTGCCTGTTTCAACCAGTGGGAAACACACGACCTGTGAAGCACTCTGATTGCCCTGCTCCCACTCATAGCTCACTGCACACTGGCTGGCTGAGCTTTCCCGGCACCACCATTTCTCACCTATTCCATGCATTCCCCAAACAATACTCACCGAGGCCTACTATGTGCCACGCCTCATGTCAGTCTGTGAAGAAAGTACAGTGCTGCAGAAGGCAAGGAGCTTACTGTCTCATTTAGAGGTTCCCAAACACTCGGCTCACAGCACCTTTAGGGCAACAGAAATTCCTGTCAGTTCCCTTCGTTTAGAAGTTAGGTCCAGAGGGGCGCCTGGGTGGCCCAGTCGGTTAAGCGGCTGACTTCGGCTCAGGTCATGATCTCGTGGTCTGTGAGTTCAAGCCCCGCGTCAGGCTCTGTGCTAACAGCTCAGAGCCTGGAGCCTGTTTCAGATTCTGTGTCTCCCTCTCTCTGACCCTCCCCTGTTCATGCTCTCTCTCTCTGTCTCAGAAATAAATAAACGTTAAAAGAAAAAAAAAAAAAAGAAGTTAGGTCCAGAGCACCTAGGTGGCTCAGTCAGCTAAGCAACCAACTTTTGATTTCGGCTTAGGTCATGATCTCACGGTTTAGGGGTTTGAGCCCCACATCAGGCTCTGAGCTGACAGCAAAGAGCCTGCTTGGGATTCCCTGTCTCTCCTTTCCCTCTAAAAATAAATAAATATTTAAAAGTTATTAAAAAAAAAGTAGGGTCCAAACAACTTAATAAGTATTTATATTTTAACAACCTAATCGCTGTTTGAAGATAAAGCTACAAATGAAAAGAAAATGTCACATTTTTATTTCATTCCAGGTTGTGTGCCTGTTGGGCACTATACAACTCCTCAATCCTCGAAATCAGATTGGACACCGCCACCCTGGTTTCCTGTTCCACAGTAATTTTTGTGTGGTTCCAGATTTTTATCACAGCTGTTGAAAACCCAGCTTTGCAAAGATATGATGTCATTCAAAGAAATGCAGTAGAAAAGAAACGTCAAATCATGAACTATCTTTACTCTCTACTTACAGGCAAGATGTCAGACAGATGACCCGTTTCCTCAAATATTTAAAATATCCTGCTGTACATACTGTGTAAGTACACTGTGACACCCCAACACCTATTTCTTGATTTAGCAACAGATCTATGCTTTAAAATGTCTAAACCCACTGCAGGTTTCTCAAACAAAGCACTTAAATATTTGTCCAATAATGTATACATCACACAGCTGCAAGCCAGAGGATACAGGATCAGTTTCTCCCACATTTTGTGGCAGACACTAGTCACATATACCTCACTAGCACTCTGTCCAGGATATGGGTGACTCTAAAGGGCTTCAACTAGACAAATATAATAGAGGATCACATTTTCTGAATTGCAAATCCAGATACAAAGGTGGGTGAACTTATAAAGACGAAGTCTGTTATCTGGCCCCGTCCCAGGAGTTCTGGACACATGGTCACCAACTATGAGAAACCCCAGTACAAGATTAACCCCCAAGTCTGGGGCCAACGGGGTCTCCTAGAGGCTGCAGAAATTCCTAAATTCCCCTATGCCTGCCTACATACAGCCTGCCTTAGGAGAAATTAGGGTGGAACTAGAAGCAGGCCTAAAAGACTACCTGGTATCGACCTTAAAAATAAAACAGCCAGTTATTTTATCAGCAAAATGAATTTATTTGGCAATAGCAAAGGGACTGCAATTTGGGACAAACAAACTATGACAAACCACAGGCAAGTATGAAGAAACAAAGGGAAGTTCAGCTTTTATTAGGCCTTTAGGAAAATTTGGGAGATTTCTTTTGAACAAAAGTTCACTGGAGAAGAATAAGAGTCTGCAGCTGTGGTGGTTTCTCACTGGCCACAAGCAGTAGTTAGCATGTTGCTGGGAAGAGAGGGATCTTCCTTTATCTTTTTTTCTTTTTTAACGTTTGTTTATTTTTGAGGCAGAAAGAGACAGAGCATGAATGGGGGAGGGTCAGAGAGGGAGACACAGAATCTGAAACAGGCTCCAGGCTCTGAGCTGTCAGCACAGAGCCCGAAGCGGGGCTCGAACTCACGGACCGCGAGATCATGACCTGAGCTGAAGTCAGCCGCTTAACCAACTGAGTCACCCAGGCGCCCCATGGGATCTTCCTTTATCTTAAAAGCAGGAGATAAACTCATAAGTGAAACATGCCCTCTCTTGCCAAGATAATTCTTATCTTCCTTCTTCCTGCTGGTTGTACAGGCTGCAAGGAGTGGCATCTGCATGAAAATTTCCCCTTCATGGCTTCTGAACTCCATTTTATTATTATTTTTTCCATACTTCATTTTAAATGAGGTGTCCTTTACTCATTTTCACACTGGTAGAGACTTCTACAAAACTGATGCCAAGTCATCTAACTCCATCGTCCTCATCCCTCCCAGCCCTTTTACACACTCAGGTGGGTTGTCTCACTTGAGGAGTCTTTTACTTAAAAAACATCTTGGGGGGGGGAGTACTCTTGAAACATTTAGAACATGTCTTTTTATTTTTTTTAATGTTTTACTTATTTCTGAGAGAGAGAGAGAGAGAGAGAGAGAGAGAGAGAGAGAGACCGTGTGAGCAGGGGAGGGGCAGAGAGAGAGGGAGACACAGAATCCAAAGCAGGCTCCAGGCTCTGAGCTGTCAGCACAGAGCCCAACACGGGCTCGAACTCACAAACTGTGAGACTATGGCCTGAGCTGAAGTCAGACACTTAACCGATTGAGCCACCCAGGTGCCCCTATTCTATCCAGTACATTTCTAAAATAGGTTTGTTTATCTATCTATCTATCTATCTATCTATCTATCTATCTATCTATTTAAAGTAGGCTCTACACCCAATGTGGGGCTTGAACTCAAAGGCCCGGAGATCAAGAGTGGCATGCTATACTGACTACTGACTGTGCCTTCCAGGTGCCCCCTAAGATAGGTTTATCATACCAACTCTTGAAAAGTAAAACACACACATACAGAGAAGTATTATGAAATCATAAAAAGAACAAGATCATACCATTTGTGACAACATGGATGAACCTAAACAGCACAGTAAAACCCTGGATTGTGAATAACTTGTTCTGCGAGTGTTCCTCAAGATAAGCAAACATTTCTAATACATTTTAACTTGATAAAGGAGTGATGTCTTGCAATAGCAGTACATGGCTCCGAATGTCACGTGATCACTACTGA
The DNA here is from genome assembly GCF_022079265.1 of Lynx rufus. Classification (NCBI taxonomy): domain Eukaryota; kingdom Metazoa; phylum Chordata; class Mammalia; order Carnivora; family Felidae; genus Lynx; species Lynx rufus. Next base: position 30,664,613 of record NW_025814824.1, on the reverse strand, counting down.
GTCTATGGTTCTCTCTCTCTCTGTCTTGCTGTGGGATTGTGGATGATTGTCTCCCATGCTCAGATTCTCTGTCTCAGGCCTCAGTGTTGGGCAGAAATCAGTGATTTTTCAGAACACTGGGAGGTGCCCACAACTGACACTAACTAGTGTATTTTTGTCACTTCAAAGCACCAATGGACAGTCCTTTGCTTTTCCATACAAGAGTAAGCTTAGGAATGCTTTGCTTCATTCTAGGTCAGGCTGCCTGCAGAAATAGACCCTTTCCTCTGCTGCCTTATTGCCAGTTACATTAAATATGGTATATGACAAGAATTTCTTAATACTGTACTGTAGTCAACATCCGTGTGAGCATATACAATGACCCCCATGCAGAAAAAGGTGGAAAAGAAAGGCGGTAAGAAGAACAGGATGAGGGGCACCTGGGTGGCTCAGTCGGTTGAGTGTCTGACTTCGGCTCGGGTCATGATCTCAGTTTGTGAGTTCAAGCCCCACATCAGGCTCTGTGCTGACAGCTCAGAGCCTGGAGCCTGCTTCGAATTCTGTATCTCCCTCTCTCTCTGCCCCTCCCACATTCGCACTCTATCTCTCTCAAAAATAAATAAACATTAATAAAAAAAATTTTTTTAAAAAGAAGGGGATGATTACAGTGGAAGAAAGACATCATCACAAAGTACAAATGAGGTATGCAAGTAGCTGGAACTGCAAGATTTCATAAGAAGTCTAGGTCTGTGTCTTGTCTGCAGAGGAGGAGGAGAAAAAGGTGGAGGAATCTCTCACTTCAAATGAAATTAGGGAGATGTGTAAAATGTGGGAAACAATGCAAAATTTTGTAGAAAAGCACTACCCAAATAAGGCTGTAGCAGCGTGCAAGCAATGAATCTGTTTAACAACAATGCAAGGTCACGTTTCTGTGAAATCCTCAAAAGGAGGCAAAAGCAAGTGTCATTGGATAGGTTCCTTGTTAAAGGTGCATGAAAAGAAAAAGATACCATTGAGCCAAAAGACAGCAAAGATTCCATTAGTGAGAGTGAAAGTCTTCCTACACAACAATGCTCCTCTCTCGTCTCCCTCACATGAACCAGGAAAGTTTTCAAAGGTAAGTGAAGGTTATTTTTTCTTCATATTTTGTATTATATTACAGTATTCTGATCATTTTTATCTTTATTTATTTTTAAGTTTTTTAACATTTATTCATTTTTGAGAGACAGAGTGTGAGGGGGAGGGGCAGAGAAAGAGAGAGAGAGACAGAATCTGAAGTAGGCTCCAGGCTCTGAGCTGTCAGCACAGAGCCCGATGAGGGGCTCGAACCCACGAATTGTGGGACCATGACCTGAGCTAAAGTCGGACGCTTAACCAACTGAGCCACCCAGGCACCCCTTGTGATCATTTTTATATAAATATTTTTGGGTTGTGGAACGAATCATCTGAGTTTCCATTATTTCTTATGGGGGAATTTTCTTTGATATACAAGTGCTTTGCATTACAAGCGTGTTTCCAGAATGAATTATGTTCACAAATCAAGGTTTTACTGTATTATGCTAAGTGAAATAGTCAGACTGAGAAAAACAAATACCATGCGATTTCACTCACTGTGGAATCTAAAAAAAAAACAACAAAACAAACAAATAAGCAGAATCAGACCTGTAAACACAGAAAACAAACTCATGGTTGCCAGAGGGGATGGGGAGTAGATGGGCAAAACAGGTGAAAGGGAGAGAGAGATACAAGTTTCCAGCTACGAAATAAAGAAGTCACAGGAATAAAAGGCACAGCATAAGGAATACAGCCAATATTATAATAGTGTTATATGGTGCCAGATGGTAGCTACACTTGTGGTAAGCATAGCATAATGTTTAAACTTGTTGAAGCACCATGTTTACACCTGCAGCTAATGGTAACATTGTGTGTCAACACAACACTCAAATACAAAAATTAATAATAAAAAAATTGGTGGTCTTACCAAAAGAAGTTGAACCTATGCATCTTAGCTTCTTCTTGTCTGTGGCACTTGCACAAATTGCTGCAACCTTACTTTGTTCTATGACTTAAAATATTTAAATCACTACCTTGCACACACACGCACACACACAAAGTAGAATTAAAGGAGTTTGTTCCAGTGATGAAAATTTTCCATATTTTCATAGGGATGTGAATAACAGGGGTGGACAATCAGCCAAAACTCATTCGACTGTGCAGAGATGCACAGAAAAGTGCCAGAAGCCAAGCTATCCAACCAGCCTGATGGCAGGGCCCAGGCGGTGGACGGATCGGGACTGCATGGCGGCCCACCGAAAGTGAAGCTTCTTGTACTCCTGCTTTTCCTGTAATTTGGCCTTAGCGATGGTCAGGGCAGCCTCCCTACCAATGAAAGTACATGGGGATTTGTTGATTGGGGAATTGCCCGTGACAGGCCCCTCGGGGAAAAAAACCATTGGGGAAAGAAAGAAGATTCCGCAGGGAAATTAGTGGCCCTACATCCAGCCTTTGCCACCCCCTATAAAGACTCCTCTACCTAAAGGAAGGATAGCCCCATATATTTCCCAGCCAAGGAGGGGGACAAATGGGTTTGAAATCCCCAATTCCAGTAACAAAGGAATGTATCTATGGATACAAGTTACTCCAACCCCCAGGCCCACTTGGCCCCCAGGAGGCATTCCAGAGCATATCTGGACCTGGTGGGTTAAGGTACAGAATGGTTCATTAGTTCCTAGGTATACATTGTCTCTCTGGGAGCACATAAGACATGGGTTCCCAGGGCCCTCTTGCCTCCCTCCGGGCACCCCAGACCAAAGCGAATACTTTTGTTCCTTGTATCCCAGATGGTTCAAAGGAACAATTAAGAAGTCATGTCCCGGGGCGCCTGGGTGGCGCAGCCGGTTAAGCGTCCGACTTCAGCCAGGTCACGATCTCGCGGTCCGTGAGTTCGAGCCCCGCGTCAGGCTCTGGGCTGATGGCTCAGAACCTGGAGCCTGTTTCCGATTCTGTGTCTCCCTCTCTCTCTGCCCCTCCCCCGTTCATGCTCTGTCTCTCTCTGTCCCAAAAATAAATAAACGTTGAAAAAAAAAAAAAAAAGAAGTCATGTCCCTGTAAAGGTTCCACTTGAGGTGTTGAGAGCTAGATGACCTTGAAAGGGCAAGAGGAAATGTTACAAGAAAATAACTATGTTGTTCCTTAACGGGTGATTACAAAAAAGAACATTTTTAGAATTAGGTAATGCCAGAAAGCATAGATGACACATGCTATAAGGAATTTGCTAACAAATATAATGCCACGCTTGCCACAATAAAGCGGCCTATCTAACACACTGCTATTGTCTGTGTCCATTTGTTATTTTCGCCGACGCCATTCATCCTTCAGGAACCCCTGGACCTGCTGGGGCTGGACTCTGGCAGAAAAGTGACAGAGTAAAACATTATCGATAGAAACTAGATGGTGGACCCAGGAGTGTTCACTGCACAATTCTTTCAATTTTTTGAGCGTGTTGTAAAGTATCCAAGATACGTACACCTGAAACTGAAATTAAAAACTTAATAAAAAATTAAATAAATTAAAACTCCTTGTTTAATCACGGTCAGAAAAAATAAAGAAGAAATGCACATCCAATGACCCAATCATTATTCTCCTGGGTATATACTCAGCAAAAATGCATAAACATAAATCAAGAGATGTGTATTTTAAATCTTACGGTGGCATCGTTTATGCTGAGCAGAATTCTATTAGCAAAATGAGTAATGTTTATTCACAGATACAAGAATCGGGGGGAAAGCCCATTCATGTCCTTAAGAAATAAATGTCAAAAATAATTTTGCATTTTATATTTAATAATTGCATGTCAAATTATGTAATGACTTATGTCATTTGACCATGTGTATACAAATAATAGTTGTAATAAAAACCCAATTCAGTACAAAAACATTTTTTAATAAAAAAATAAAATATCCATGATAAAATGTTGGCAATCTTTAAATTAAAAATTAAAGATTTGGGGCACCTGGATAGCTCAGTCGGTTGAGCCTTTGACTCCGGATTTTGGCTCAGGTCATGATCCCAGGGTTCTGAGATCAGGTCCCACACTGAGTGTGGAGCTTGTTTGGGATTCTCTCTTTTTCCCTCTGCCCCTCTCCCACGCCCGCGCGTGCTCTCTCTAAAATTTAAAAAAAAAAAATTAAATTAAGTTAAAATTAAATATTTATTTTAAAAATAAAAATTAACTCTACAGCTAAGATGTGTTCATTACACTGTGTATTAATGATACCTCAGAACAAAACACCAGAACTAAGGAGGGGCTCGGTTAAAAACGGAATAGAAGGAAAATACAATAAGTCTGTTAAATCATAAATGTGGTTGTTCTGAGAAGAAAATTCTTTAAATTGGTAACTGGTTCTCTAAATAAGAAGTAACTTCGGCCGAAGCAGGGGGCTGCGTCCTTCCTAAACAACTTTTTCTCCCCTGGACCCCTCTCCCTCTTCCTACCTATAGTGGCTGAGTCAGAAAACACCCGTGCAGCTTAAGCTTGCCTGCGCATCGCGGCCAGCGGAGCCTCATCTCGCAGCTACGGTGTGCGCCCCATCCAGTCCCCGTACGCTCCACTCTACCAGCACCCAGCGGGCCGCGACCCAGCGTCCACGCCCGACGAAAGCTCACGCAGCTCCGCCCCTTGTGCTCCGCCCTACGGCCCGCCGGGAGCTCCGTCCCGCCCCTCCCCGCTTGCGCCCCGCCCCTCATTCAGCTCCGCCCCACCCAGGTTGCGCCCCGCCCCGCCGCGACGAGGGTCGCCCCCGCGGGCCGGGACCCCACGCAGCTCCGCCCCGTGCGTCCTGCCCCGCTCCGCCCTGAGTCCCGCCCAGCCTAGCGTCCCGTCCCCAGTCCCGAATTGCTCCGCCGGGTGCACTCTGATCGGCCTCGACCTGTCTGGCACAGCCTATGCGATCAGCCTGAGCCCCGTGGGCGCGATCCCTGGCCGGCCGGGCAGATGCTGGGCGCGATGGCCGACCTTGCCCTCGCCCCGGTAACGCGGCAGGTCAGCGGCCGCGCCGACCCGGCCGCAGTCCCTAGCGGCCCCGAGCGCGGGCAGCCCCTGGCCGCAACAGTGGCCGAGCTGTCTGTGCTGGACGCCTCCGGGAGGCAGGTGCCGTTCGGCGCGCTGTTTCGGGAGCGCCGGGTTATCGTGGTCTTCGTGAGGGTGAGCGCAGGCAGAGGGGCGGCCCAGAGCAGGGACCTTGCGGCAGGCTGGGATGGAGGTTGCTTCTGTAGCCTCGGCTGGGGGACATCGGGTCCCTGAGAAGGTTCAAGGCCCAAGAGTGAGGTCTCCCTGGGCGTGGCCATCCCCATTGCTGGTCAGTAGAGGCTTCCGGAATACGAACTGCCCTTCTGGCTTCCTTTAATAGGAATGGAAAAATAGCCCGCCAAGCCAAGTACATTCTCCCAGCAAACGAGGCCTAAGAGCGGGTGCGGCCCAATTTTAAAGCACCTCGAGCGCCCTTCACACCTTTTTCTGTCCACCTCGAGTGGCGTCATGAGTAACAAAGTACCTGGTCTTTTATAGTTGCTAACTTGCCCTTTTTGCCGTGTTGGGATTTCAGCATTTCCTGTGTTACATCTGCAAGGAATACGTAGAAGATCTGGCCAAAATCCCCAAGAGTTTCTTACAAGTAAGTTTCCTGAGAGTGAGCAGCAGTGTGCCTTGCCTCAGGGCGACCTTGTGAAAGTCACCTGTCATTTATTAAGAAGCGAGGTGTGGTGAGTATGACACATCTCCCGAACAGGCTCTTACAAACCCGTATTATCACCTTCCCGCACATCTCTCCCAACACTTTCAAAAAGGAGACAGAGTTTAGAGATCTATTTTTGTCCTGCTTTACTTTTCTATGTACTGCCTGCTAATATGTACTAATCATAATAATTTAGATGTTAGTAACTTATTTGCAAATGTTGAATGATAATGACCAAAAGCACAAATGCTAGAAATTATTGCTATTTTATTCCCTTTATTTTTGTAATAAGAGCACTGCAAATAGTTGTTGACTATGCGAAAATACTAATATATCTTAAAGGCGAACATTTGTATTTGTTAGGATGCGCTTTCCACATTCCTGGGACATCCACATACACGCTTTTTTTCAGATACATATATGTTTGTCCCCAGGTGAATTTTTGAGTGAAGGAATTGGGCAACCTTTATAAAACTAAGATCTGTTTCCCTCAGGCATTAGTAATTGGGATGTGAAAAAGTAAAATTGTCTGATTTTTAAAAACCCTCCAATAATTTTTATTCTTTTTTAATGTATGTCTTTGGGGAGAGAAAATAATTATTGGCTATATTATTTTGAAGTTCTTTCTTGGCAAAAGACCAACTGAATTAACTGAACATTTTAGCATACATTTCTTTATTTTGATTCACACAATTTTGTTGTTTATTCCATTCTTCTAGAAGCCTATAGGTGGCATTAGAATGGAACAAAAGAGTTGAATAAGGGGGAGTTTTATAAAACATATATAATTTCTGGTAATATGTACCTGTCCTTTTTTTCTCCTAAAGGAAGCAAATGTCACCCTTATAGTGATTGGACAGTCATCCTACCATCATATTGAGGTAAAGGTATCATCAGAAATTGCGAAACCAACAGATTAAATCAGTTTCAGACATAAAAATAATTTTATTTGAACAACTAAGTATAGATTAAATTTACAAAAATAAAGATAGGTTATCATTACTTTCCTCTCTCATTTTTACTAATACAAATTCCAAATATTATCTTTTTTTAGCCTTTCTGCAAACTGACTGGGTATTCTCATGAAATCTATGTTGATCCTGAGAGAGAAATTTATAAAAAATTAGGAATGAAAAGAGGTGAAGAAATTGCCCCTTCAGGTAAGACATGACACGTCCCATCAGAAAATGCCGGTGGTGTATTTTACATTTGTGTATGTATGCATAGAGAAACGAATGGTAAACTCATAAATCAGGCTGGTTTTTAGGATTCTAGTAAGTGGGCCAGATACACCAGATTCTCAAGGATTCATTTCATAGGTGTAATGACATAGAAAGCTGTGAAGTACTAAAGGAGTGAAGAAAGCAAGTTGCAGAACACTGTTTTTGGTTTGATTCTGTTTTTGTGGAAATAAAAACCATTTTCATAAAGATCAAGAGTATGTATATGTGTGTGTAATGAAAAAGGTTTTAAAAGATACTGCCCATGCTTACCCCAAGGTATAGAAGTTAGAAAAGTGGCTTTTGTGCTTTTAACAGTGGGAGTACATTTTTTTTTAATGTTTATTTATTTTGAGAGAGAGATAGCGCATGTGTGAGTAGAGGAGGGGTAGGGAGAGAGGGAGAGAGAGAATCTCAAGCAGGCTCCACGCCATCAGGGCAGAGCCTGAAGTGGGCTTCGATGTCTTGAACCAACTGTGAGATCATGACCTGATCTGAAGTCAAGAGTTGGATGCTTAACTGACTGAGCCACCCAGGCACCCCTAACAGTAAGTACATTTTACTTTTGTAATTCAATGAAAAAATAATATTGCTTGAGTTCATATATTTTGCTACTTCAACACCATAGCTTTGAATAGTCTGTGTTCTTTAATTGATGAAATCTGTTTTCATTGAAGCCCAACTCAAAGGGGCCCTTCAAGCAGAAGTTATTGCTTCCCTCATTGTACTTTAAAAGCACCTTGTACTTTATTATATACTCTATTAGTGATTAAGGTGTGCAGATACTATGGTTATTTGAAGAATTTGAAATTTTATTCATTGTTATGTGGTCCATATTCCCTGCCCTTAGCACAATTCTTTATAATTAACAGAGCTTCATCAGCTTTAGGTGAACCATTGCTGTGTTTTAGGTGGAAAGAATGTGGCTTCTAAAATGCCAAATGAGAAGGGGTGCCTGGGTGGCTCAGTCAGTTAAGTGTCCAACTTTGGCTCAGGTCATGATCTCGTGGTCGTGAGTTCAAGCCCCCCGTTGGGCTCTGTGCTGACAGCTCAGAACCTGGAGCCTGCTTCAGATTCTATGTCTCCCCTCTCTTTCTGCCCTTCCCCTGTTCTCTCTTTCTTTCTCTCAAAAATCAATAAAAAATTTTTTTTTAATTAAAAAAAATGCCAAATGAGAGAACTCAAACTCAAATCATTCACTCTCAAAAAATATTGTTGCGGGGGCGCCTGGGTGGCGCAGTCGGTTAAGCGTCCGACTTCAGCCAGGTCACGATCTCGCGGTCCGGGAGTTCGAGCCCCGCGTCGGGCTCTGGGCTGACGGCTCAGAGCCTGGAGCCTGTTTCCGACTCTGTGTCTCCCTCTCTCTCTGCCCCTCCCCCGTTCATGCTCTGTCTCTCTCTGTCTCAAAAATAAATAAACGTTGAAAAAAAAAAAAATATTGTTGCGCTGTTGTCAGTAATCCCCACTTTGGTGGATGCTCCCAGAAGAACAGTGATAAACAGCCCCTGCCATCCTGAAACTCATACTCTTCTCTAGGAAACAGAAGCGAACAGCTGATTACAATTTAAGGGCTTGTACTAGAGAACATGTAAGGAGAATATCATTACCAGAAATATGAGGGCAGAGAAGAATCTGGGAAGGCTTCTCCAGAGGAGGTGTCACCTAAGCCCACTCTTTTTTCTTTTTCAATTTTTTTTTATGCTTATTTTTTTTGAGAGAGAGACAGACAGACAGAGCACGAGCAGGGGAGGGGCAGAGAGAGAGGGAGACACAAAATCCAAAGCAGGCTTCGGGCTCCAAGCTATCAGCACAGAGCCAGATGCAGGGCTCAAATTTGTGATCTGCAAGATCGTGACCTGAGCTCAAGTTGGACTCTTAACCAACCGAGCCACCCAGGCGCCCCGCCCCGTAAGCCTACTCTTAAAGGAGTTAGCTGGGTGAGATGAATCTGGAGAAGGGTGCTGCTGACAGAAAGCACATGCAAAAGCACATGGGCATGAAAAACTGTGGCCCTTGGAGAAGTGCAGATCCCTGCATCACGCCAGAGTCTAGGAGCCAGTTGAGGAATTGGTGTGAGCCAGGGGACAGGTGTTGGCCATTTCAGACTGGGTCTGGGGTGACCAGCCAAGGAGTTTGGATTTGCTCTGGAGTCAGTAGGGATGTCACACAAGCATTTTAGGTAGAGAAGTGATAGCCATGTGTCCATTGTGGTGGAGTATTTAGAACTTGCCAAGCCAGAGCCACTGATACAGTTACACTAGGGTGTAGCAATAGACTAGAAAGAAGTGCTCGGGCAGAAAATGGAGATGAAGAGGAGGGGATGGGTCAGGAGCTATTTATGACATAGAGTTGATACGATTGCTTTACTGATGTTTTTTCAAAAAAGCAACCTAAATTTTATTAAAACTAATAATGAGCTATCATAAACAGAGTTTACTATTTCCTTTTTTCTCCTTGGTATAGGAAATTGTAATGTATAGATTGTGAGCCTTACTTATTGGTAGACTGTTTTCTGTGTCATAATAGTCCCAGTGTGTGTAAGTTCTGTTTATCATTTAGCACTTTAGATCTAAACTGTGAGCTTCATCTTAATAACACCTCACCATTCGCAGGCACAATAAAAATACAGAATTGCAAAGAAAACAGATGAATTTGAAACAAAACTTATGCTTGTAGTTATTAGATAAGGTATATTTAAATTTTTTAAACTCTTCTGACCTGTGTTAAAGTACTGTATTTCCAACCAGAAAACATTATTTTCTCATAAGATCATCTTTTACAAGTTCATCTCTGAAAAAGCATAAGTCTCAGAATAGTCCTACTTGGAAATTAAGACACTAAAAAATAAGATTATAATTTTAAATTAATGGACATTTTATAAAGACAAAATAAGAAAATAAAGCCCTTACATGCCAGGAAATAATGGGTTTGTAAAAGACTGAAAAACAGGAGTTTTATACATATGAACTAAATTCAAATGGGCACAATTAGATCGTGTTTGAAGCAAAGACTGTCGAATTCTAGGTCATGGAATCTCCTTCAATTGAATTTCTAAAGTTTCAGAAATATTAAATGACCCCATCTTTGGACCTGAAGAAATAGTTTGGATTTCTGAATATTTATTTTAGATAGAGAATCCTATAAACCAGTAAACCAGTCTTTTACTCATGTCTCTAAGCTAATGAGCCTGTATTTGTTTTTTGGTAACATCAGTGTCCATCATAATGGAAACATGGAACAAATAAAAGAGTCGTAGAGATGAAGGGAAATAATAGGTATTTGGAAATACTAGGAATTCAAGCAGGTCAAAGGCAGTGTAAATAATAAGCCAAAAGCAAAACGTAAAAGGCAAAGATAGGAGAAAGATAAGTTACAAGAAGGGTAAAGAGACTGAGTCCCTTTACTCAGTGGGAGTGGAAGGGAAGTATTAGTCACAGTGGGAAAGGAGATTGAAAAACTGACAGCCAAGGAGAGATGGAAAGGTGGCTGGAGTAGCTGTTGTTACAGAGAACTCCCAAAGTCTCAGTAGCATAACACAGTAGAAGATTAGTTCTTTTTCTGTTAATTTCAAGATGGGTGTATCTATTCAGATGTCTCTCCTCCAAGCAGCAATACCAACAGGAACACAGTAGGAAGGACCGAGGCCTCTTCCATCTTGTGGTTTTGTCATTTTCAACCCAAGGCTTCCAAGAATGTAGAGGGAATATGGAGAATCACTTGTGGGAGGTTTTAAGGAGTTGGCCTGGAAATGGCCCAAATCATTTTATTCAGGGGTTAGAACATAGTCACGTGGCCATACGAAACTGCCAGGAAATTTAGCTGTGGGCCCAGAAAGAGGAAATGGGTTTTGCCAGCATATAATAGTCTGTGCCACAGTGTCTCTTGAAAAGGAGTGTAGTTACTTATAGTAGGTGAGAGACTCAAAAAAGGATAAATGGGGTATTAAAAGGGAAAGCACTGGGGCGGCTGGCCAGCTCAGTCAGTAGAGCATGTGACTCTTGATCTCGGGGTTATGAGTTCGAGCTCCATGTTGAGTGTGGAGATTACTTAAAAATAAAACCTTTAAAGAGAAAAGGGAAAGCACTACCAATTTGAGAAGTCTGTAGCTGACATTCTTCTGTGGCATTGGGATATATCATGACTTCTTCCTTTAAAGTAGTAGTTCTCGATCAGGGGACATTTGGTATTGTGTGAAGACATTTTTGGTTGTCACAGCTTGGTGAATGGTGCTATGGCATCTAGTGGGTGCACAGGGCAGTGATGCTGCTGAACATCGTACGTTGCACAGGACAAAGACTTGTGTGCTCCAAAATGTCAATAGTGAAAGGCTGAGAAACCTTTCCTTGAAGGAAGAAAAAAAGACAACTTGAAAGTAAGATAACACACAAGAAAGAGAATGTTTTAGAGGGGGATAGGCAAAAGTGGGTGAAGGGGACTGGGACTTAAAGGCTACCAGTTATAGAATTAATAAGTCATAGCAATGAAAGGTACAACATAGGGAATATTGTCAATGGTATTTCAATAGCTTTGGATGATGACAGATGGCAGCTACACTGTAGTGAGCACAGCCCAACTACAGAGCTGTGGAATTGCTGTTATATACCCCAAACTAATGTACATTCTGTGTCAACTATACCTCAGAAAGAGAGAGTGAATGTTTAACAGAAGTACTAACATTATCTTCTGATATCTAATTGAATATAAAATGATAATATCTAAAGACAATTACCAATATTTCAGGAAAGAGTCCCCATATAAAATCAAATGTACTCTTGGGAAGCATTCAGAGCCTGTGGAGGGCAGTGACTGGCCCTCTTTTTGATTTTCAAGGAGATCCTGCTCAGCAAGGTGGAACCCTCATTTTAGGTCCAGGTAAGCATCAAAGTGCAATTCCAGCAGTATGCTTTTTGTGCCTTTTAGAAGTTAAGAGGCCACCCAGTTTCTTCATAAAATAGATACCATGTAAAAATGGCAATTTGACTTGTAATAGTCACCATTCTGTGCTTGTAGGGGTCAGGGGGCATCTTTTGTTTTTAAAGGCTTCTGTGTATTTTGTGTCTGTTTATTGGATGTAATGTGCCCATCATTCTGTGCCTCAGTGATTTCAGTATTTGAGATAGGAAAGTCAGTGGTGGTTTGGTGAATTGTATATGGCTATAAAACTGTTTAAAAAGTTCATGGAGGGGCACTTGGGTGGTCCAGACAGTTGAATGTCTGACTCTTGACTTCGGCTCAGGTTGTAGTCCCAAGATTGTGGGACTGAGCCCCGCATTGGGCTCTGCACTGAGCGTGGAACCTGCTTAAGATTCTCTCTCTCCCTCTCTCTCTCTCTCTCTCTCCCTCTCCCCCCCCCAGCCCCTCTCCCAGCTTGTGCATATTCTCTCTCTCTTAAAAAATAAATAAAAATATGGGGCGCCTGGGTGGCTCAGTCGGTTAAGCGTCCAACTTCAGCTCAGGTCACGATCTCACGGTCCGTGAGTTCGAGCCCCGCATCGGGCTCTGGGCTGATGATGGCCCAGAGCCTGGAGCCTGCTTCCGATTCTGTGTCTCCCTCTCTCTCTGACCCTCCCCCGTTCATGCTCTGCCTCTCTCTGTCTCAAAAATAAATAAACGTTTAAAAAAAAAATTTTTTTTTTAAATAAATAAAAATAAATAGGGGCGCCTGGGTGGCGCAGTCGGTTAAGCGTCCGACTTCAGCCAGGTCACGATCTCGCGGTCCGTGAGTTCGAGCCCCGCGTCAGGCTCTGGGCTGATGGCTCAGAGCCTGGAGCCTGTTTCCGATTCTGTGTCTCCCTCTCTCTCTGCCCCTCCCCCGTTCATGCTCTGTCTCTCTCTGTCCCAAAAATAAATAAACGTTGAAAAAAAAATTAAAAAAAATAAATAAATAAAATAAGAAGTTCATGGAAGTGAACATTTCCACATAGGAGAAAATCCTCAAGCTTCCCCCCCACCCTGCCTTTTTTTTGGGGGGGGGGAGGGGGCGTCAATAGAAGAATCAATCCAGTTACTTATATCTAATAAGGCTAGAAGACTTGCTTAGTGTCAGAAGGCAAGTCAGCTCATTCAGTAACAATTACTATAAGCCACATAGTTTTAGTAGCTTTATTGATTGGAATACCTGAAATTTCTTTGGCTCCACATTGCTAACTGGTTGACCATTGGATCTCTACCATGTTCAAGTATTGTAGTCAGGGACAGGCACTAAGTAGATTTTTCTTAGTTCTTCTTCCTCTTTGAAACTGTCCACAATAGTGAGCATAGCTTCTAAAAGTTATAAAATTTTACTTTAATAAACTCCAGATGTCTAAAAGTCTTTAGAAGGAGGCTTTTGACTGAACATTATGGCTTTTTGGCTTTCTGCAGTTAGAGTACTTTAGCTAGCTAAAACCTGTCATTCAATCTCTTTCCCTCTCTTGTGAATTTACACCAGTTAGACCAGACAGAAGAGAAGCCCTGTTTTATGAGACTGAGTCCTATAGATTATCCTCAATGACATTGAGCCATAGTTTTGGATGGCTTGTTTCCATTGTCCAACCTGTTGTGAGCCCCTCATCTCCATTGTCTCAGCATCATGTGACCACATGTTCAGGTGTGTAGGAGTGATGAGCACACGGAGTTCATCACTGGAACATACTCAAGAAAGAGAATATTTTGATACTCTCTGCTGGAAGGAGTGTAGCTCCTCTAAGGAAAGAGTTGGGTGTACTTATTTACACAAATCTACTATCACAGTTAACCCAGTATTTTGTCTTACTTGATAATAAGCCAATTCATGATATTAAATCTACAGTAATACTATAGACAACAGTTAAGTATAATGCAGAGAACATGCCTCTTATAATTAATCATGAGGGTTGATGGAGGAATGTGGGGGGGGGCGGATGGACTAGATGGGTGATGGGTATTAAGGAAGGCACTTGTGATGAGCACTGGGTGTTGTATGTAAGTGATGAATCACTGAATTCTACTCCTGAAACCAATATTGTACTATATGTTAACTAACTAAAATTTAAATAAAAAGTTGAAAAGAAAAAACACACATGCAAAGAATTACAGAATTTCAGCTGTAGGTTGAAATAAAAAAAGCTAATCTAATGTTTTAAGTTCAACATCTGGCTTTGAGTCTAAGAATCAAAGTAAAAAGACCTAGACCTATAAATTATGGGGCTTTTTTTATTTGAGCAGATAAAAGGTTTGTTGTGGAGGTCTTAACAGTCTCAATGCCCTGCTTTTCAGCCTCTTTTGGTCTCTAGTTATAATGCAGATAGCCTATTAAATCAGTGTTTGAGAATGAATTTTTTTTAAGCAAGTGATTTATTCCATTATTACATTTAAGAAACAGATGTGATTTTCCATTTGATATCTATGTTCTGTATTGTTCCTGTCTGTTTGACAGGACATTTTATTTAATTACATCTAATAAACCCTAACAGAGGTTATAATTTAAGAATATTTCCCCTTAGATCTCATAAAACATTAAGTATCACTCTTATTTAACCATAATCCTTTTCATCCTTTATTACCTTAATTAAAAATTATTACAGCATTATATAGAGAATATTATGAACTCCAGGCAATTAATTTTTCCCTTAGGATTAATTAAAAGTTGCTTTTGCTTCCTTTATTCTAATAAGCAATAAATCTAATGAATAATACTATATGCCAACTTCTGCCTTTTATTCTTACTCTCTTCTAGGTAACAACATCCATTTTATACACCGTGATAGAAATAGGTTGGATCACAAACCCATCAACTCTGTTTTACAGCTTGTAGGAGTTCAGCATGTGGACTTTACAAGCAGATCTTCAGTTATCCATGTGTGATGGTATAGACTCTTTATCACTTTCGAATGGACCCTTGGGATATGACCTGAAATGTTCAGAGTGTGGTATCCTTGTGCAGTGTCTCACTTGTTGGCTTTTCCCAGTCTTTGAGGAGTTATGAAAACATAAAGAGACCATGTACTAGTTGAACTACATACTGGGAGGCATCAGTTGTCAAAAATGTTATATATATTTATAATTCTATAGCTTTTAAAGTTTTATGTAAAATAAAATTTTATTTATATAAAATAAAACTTTAAAAGCTATAAAATTAGAAATACCATTTTTTATTTTACATTATGGTATATCCATTCAATGAAAGTTTTTATTGGCCCTAATTCTTATGAAGAACATATAAAGGGAAAGGTAAGCAACTCAGGACCATTTTATCCAGTGAAAAAGCAGGATGTCAAATCCTGTAAATAATGTAATCATATTTTTATGTATATGTTTATATTTTTGCATACTTAGGAAAAAAGACAGGATATAAACACACCAGGTTATTGCCAGTAGGTACCTCTATATGGTAGGATTACAGTATCTTTATTTTCTTTTCCATATTTTCCTTTATCTCCTAACTTTCTATAATGAGCATGATTCATTTTTTTAGCCAGGAAAAGTTATTTAAAAATTATATGAAGAATATATTCCTATATAGGAAGCTTCACAAAGTTGTATATAAATGCAACTGTCTACATGTTTCCATCCACATTGCTTTACTTAGAGTAAATATTGCAAACCAAACCTGCATAGCCTGTGTTCAAAGCACCTTGTACCACACACACAGTATCCATTTCACTAGGATTTGGCGGGGGGTGGGGAGGTGGAAAGAGTAAAAGGAGAAAAAAATGTTTTATATATTTAATACATGTATTTAAAATATGGTTCAATATGCTTTTTGAAAGAATTTTAAGAATTGTTTAAACTAAAAAAAAACTTTGTAACTTAAATGTACACTGGTTTGCTTGCCAAATTGCTTTTATTTAGTGTACTGTTATCTTTTATTTTTCTAGAATGTTAATAGGTTTACTTGGGAAGTGTCCCAGAAATTCTGATGAAAAAAGTACAGCAAGATCAAAATCTTGGTAATTAGTAGCAAATATACACTGCTTTGAACTTATAAACTTTTATATCAAGCATATGAGGTCACACACACAAAATATATTTTAAGTATCCAAATATTTTAATGTACATTCATGTATATATACATTAAACAATCATGTTTTTAACCAATAAAAACAAAATTTCTCATGACATTTAAAATTAAGCAATTTTGTGCTATTTTTTATAGTAAGGGTCTTCCCTTTACCAGTCTTCTGGTGACCCAGATCCCTTTGCTGATTTTACACTTAAAACTGCTGAATCAGAGCTTACACAAAAATTTATATATTTATAAACTTACACCACGTTTTTCTAAGATACACAAATGTTCTTTATGTGGTTTCAGGAGGCTCAGTTACATAAATACAGTGCAGTGGTAAATTGCTGACCCAAACATTTAAAACAAAAAATATTTCTGGTAGTTACTGTGATATATATAAACATGCTGCATACCCAGTAATATACTAGACTCCAAATTTTGAAAACCTTCCTATAATAAATACATAGAAATTACTGTTAAAAGAATACCATCTAGCCCTGTTATGGTGCTAATTATTTGCCAAGTAGTGTTCCAAGTGCTTTACATAGTGCTCTATAGAATTGACATCCCCATCATGCCCATTTCACAGAGAAGAAACATCTTTTTTTTTTTTTTTTAATTAACTTTTAATAAGAAAGTGAGGAAACCATCAGGGCCAGAAGCAGAAACATGCCTTGAAGCCATGGGCTGCCCTGAAGTTTGTGCTCATCCAGGAATGTTCTTTGGCCAACTCAAAGGCTTTGTGTAGTAGAGAGTTAAGACCAAGACCACTGCCTAAACTAGTGCCTGAGACCTAAGCCTGAGACCTGGGACTTCCTGGGACTTCTAAAAGCTACAGCTGCATTGCAGTCAGATCCATCCATAGACCAAAGATCCCAGTGAGGAAGTGTGTTGTAAGCCTCCTGCAGTGAACTACTGGGGCAACAAGAATTTTAATAACATGAACGTACATGTTTAAAAAAAATTTTTTGACATTTATTTTTGAGAGACAGCACGAGCAAGGGGAGGGGCAGAGAAAGAGGGAGACAGAATTTGAAGCAGGCTCCAGGCTCTGAGCTGTCAACGCAGAGCCCAATGTGGGGCTCGAACCCACAAACAGATCATGACCTGAGCCAAAGTCACACGCTTAACCGACTGAGCCACCTAAGCACCTTTTAAAAAATTTTTTTTACTGGGGCGCCTGGGTGGCTTGGTCGGTTAAGCGTCCGACTTCGGCTCAGGTCATGATCTCACAGTCCGTGGGTTTGAGCCCCGCGTCGGGCTGTGTGCTGACAGCTCAGAGCCTGGAGCCTGTTTCAGATTCTGTGTCTCCCTCTCTCTCTGCCCCTCCCCTGTTCATGCTCTGTCTCTCTCTGTCTCAAAAATAAAAAAACGTTAAAAAAATTTTTTTTAAATTTTTTTACTAAAAAATTTTTTCTTAACGGACTGCATGTTTAAAAACCAAATACTTTTGTTTCTCAAGAAGATTGATGATAAGCTAGTAACCAGCATAACATGCTTATTTATGTTACCATCTACCAGTGGGGCCAGAGTGATAACATGGACCATGTGAAACTGGGAGACAAACTTTCTAAAGAAGAAACATCATCTACTCCAAAGTTACCAGTTATTTTAAGAGGAGTGTTCCAGAAAATAATTAAAGATGTACAGTTACAGAAGGTACATTTACACATCATTCTGTGAACATTTATTTTTCTTTTTTTTTTTTTTGAGTAGACTCCATGCCCAACATGGGGCTTGAACTCACAACCCTGAGAGATCAAGGGTTGCATGCTCTACCAACAGACATTCATGCGCACCTAGTTTTAATTTAGAACAGAGTCCTTTTAAATTAATTTTGCTCATTTTCACTTCCAAGTTTTCTTGTACCCATATAAAAAGTGGAATGGCAGCTATTCATATATTAGCTCTGTTAGCAGAAAACTTTGAAGACAGTTCCCAGATGCCAGTTTTATATCAGTATTATATAAATCTAAATGATTATATACTGTGATAAAAACAATGTTCATACTAAATTATGAAATCTATGGAGCACAGTGTACTTGGAACTTGGTTGTGATATATATATATATATATAATTGTGTCCAAGCTGTCAGTCAAAATAAATATTATAGTTGTTAAAATTTATTAAATTTTTTAAAACTTTTTTATTGTGATAAAATATACACAAAAACCATCTTAACCATTTTTAAAATCTACAGTTCATAACATTAAGTATACTCATAGTGTTATGTAATCATCACCACTACCCATCTCCAGAATTTTGTCATCATCTCATACTGAAACTCTGTACCCATTAAATAACTCTCTTGGGGCGCCTGGGTGGCGCAGTCGGTTAAGCGTCCGACTTCAGCCAGGTCACGATCTCGCGGTCCGTGAGTTCGAGCCCCGCGTCGGGCTCTGGGCTGATGGCTCAGAGCCTGGAGCCTGTTTCCGATTCTGTGTCTCCCTCTCTCTCTGCCCCTCCCCCGTTCATGCTCTGTCTCTCTCTGTCCCAAAAATAAATAAACGTTGAAAAAAAATTAAAAAAAAAAAAAAAAAAAAAAAAAAACTCTCATTGCTCCCTGCTTATAGCCCCTGGTAATCACTGTTCTGCTTTCTGCCTCTGTAAATTTATGGAGTCATACAATATTTATCATTTTATGTCTATCTGATTTCACTTAGCATAAAGTCCTCAAGGTTCATCCATGTTGTAGCATGCACCAGAATTTCATTCCTTTTTAAGGCTAAATTATATTCTATTGTATGTATATACATTTTATTTATCCATTCATCCTTCAGTGGACATTTAGGTTATTTCTACTTTTGGGCTATTGTGAATAATGTTGCTGTCAACCTTGGTATACAAATATGTTTGATTCCTTGCTTTCAATTCTTTTGTGTATATATCCAGAAGTGGAATTGCTGGATAATAGGGGCATTCTGTGTTTAAGGAACTGCCATACTGTTTTCCACAGAAGCTGCACCATTTTACGTTCCCACCAGCAATGTACAAGGGTTCCAATTTCTTTATATCCTCACCAGCATTTGTTTCTAGTTTTTAAATTTTTTTAAATGTTTATTTATTTTTGAGAGAGAGACAGCACGCGCAGGGGAGGAGCAGAGAGAGAGGGAGACACAGAATCTGAAGCAGACTCCAGGCTCTGAGCTGTCAGCACACCCCATGCAGGGCTCGAACTCACAAGCCATGGGATCATGACCTGAGCAGAAGTCAGCTGCTCAACCGAACCACCCAGGCACCTCTCTCGTTTTTTTTATAATAGCCATTCTTATGGGTATAAAGTGGTACCTCATTGTAGTTTTGACAAAATTTACCAATTTTTAAACATGTATACACATAATAACCAAAAGAAAAAATATCTATGAGCAGCTGATGTTAAATAATTAAAAAAAAAAAAAAAAGCATGGCAGCCTGGACTTTCAACAACAAAGTCCACTATTGAGCAGACATTAGAAACATTTGGAGTGTTAAAGAACAGCTTTGTAAATCAACTGTGTTGTCCTGATTGTGGATATTTTTTTCTTTTTTTGTGAATGGGTCCTTACATTTTTTGATTTCTGTTGTTTAAGTTGGAAATCTTTAGTGAGTTTATTTAATGAATGGTGTGCCAAAAAACTTTCATTTTGAACTTTTAGCAAATCATATGATTGAAAACAAACATTACAAATAGGAGGACATTGAAATCTGGCTTTTAAATGAGAAGGAAACTAAACAGAATAAATAATTGAAAACTCAAATAAAATAAGATTTAATTTTGAAAGAATGAAATGGAGGGGCACCTGGTTGGCTCAGTTGGTAGAGCATGCCACTCTTGATCTCAGGGTCATGAGTTCAAGCTCCACATTGGGTATAGAGCTAACTTTAAAAAAAATAATAATAATGAAATGGAAAAAAAAAAGGAACAAAATGGCCTCTGATTATTTACCATAAAAATATGGTAAAACATTCAAAAGAATTTTAAGTGGAGAATTTATTTGATGAGTTTTATCTTGTAAAAATTATGTGTTGAAGAAAGGTACTGAGTGGAAGCAAAAGACAGTACATATTTGAAAATGTTAGGGCTGTAATATTTTTTGGTATCAAAAAAAATGGACTTTAGGGGCGCCTGGGTGGCTCAGTCAGTTAGGCATCCAACTTTGGCTCAAGTCATGATCTCACAGTTCATGAGTTCAAGCCCCTCATCAGGCTTTGTGCTCACAGCTCAGAGCCTGGAGCTTGTTTCAGATTCTGTGTCTCCCTCTCTCTCTGTCTCCCTGCCCCTCCCTGTCTCTCTCTAAAAAATAAATAAACATTTTAAAAAATGGCCTTTAAATACCCTCCATTTAACAATATTTTTCCGGAGTTTACCAGGTACTTCAGTACCTAAAGAGACAGTATATTCTCCATTTGAAATGTGGACTACAGAGAAAAATCAAATGAAGAGGTCTACAATTCCAAGTCAATTAACTATAAAATCCAACATTAGAGAAGGTTGCAGAGAATTTTATTTAAATGAAATTAAAAATAATTTAAATTAAAAATAAAACAATATTTAAAAAATAGTTTTCAAAATACCAATGACTTGGCATTAGAGACAGACTCAGCTTAGAAATGGACTGAAGTATATAAATATGTATAATTTAGAATTTTTAGAAAGTATTTTTAAAATATTTTGGGGGGGCATCTGGGTGGCTCAGTAGGTTGAACATCGGACTCTTGATTTCAGCTCAGGTCATGATCCCAGGCTCATGGGATCAGGCCCTACATTAGGCTTAGGCTCTGTGCTGAGCATGGAGCCTGCTTAAGATGATCTCTCTCTCTACCCCTCTCCCCTGCTCATGTTCTTTCTCTCCCTCTAAAAAAAAAGAAAAGGCTGCCTGGGTGGCTTAGTAAGTTAAGCATCCAACTTTGGCTTGTGTCATGATCTCACAGTTTGTGAGTTTGAGCCCCACATCAGGCTCCCTACTGTCAGCACAGAGCCTGCTTCAGATCCTCTGTTCCCTGCCCCCATCCTTTCCCTGCTTTCTCTCTCTGTCTCTCTCTCAAAATAAAATAAACTTAAAAAAAAAAAGAATACACTAAAATAAAATAGTTTTTGAATAGAACAATTTTAGATGTCCCTTAACATTGAAACAATTGTCAGTCAATAAGTGTTTCAATAAATTATTTTATTTTTATGTATATTTAATTTTTATTAATAAACAATTATTTTCACATCTTTTTTCACTCTCAAATGTTGTTTGGACCATAAATTATATGGCCACCTTATTGATGATCTTCATTGATGGGTGAAGCAAATAAAATAATAGTAAGAATAAAGAATAGTTGAATAATGCAAATAATAAAATTGATTTAATGAACAAATGTAAAACAATAGGTTAAAAATAAAAATCTTATCTTTCTCAAGAATACATGAAACATTAACCATATATTATCCTTAAAGTATAGCTCAATAAATTTAAAAATTCAAGTTTATACAAACCATGTTCTATAGGTATCACAATACAACTGTATTTGGGGTGCCTTGTGACTCTTGATTTCGGCTCAGGTTATGATCTCACAGTTTGTGAGATCAAGCCCTGCGTGGGGCTCCAGTCTGATAGTTCAAAACCTGCTTGGGATTCTTCCTCTTTCTCTCCTCTCTGCTGTTTCCCTCCCTCTCCCTCCCCACGTGTACCCAGGCTCACACACACAAAAAAAAACCCACAATGTAACTATATTAGAAATCAATACCAAAATCAAACCAAACCCTCTGTAGACATTTTTTAAAAATTTTTTTGAGGGGCGCCTGGGTGGCGCAGTCGGTTAAGCGTCCGACTTCAGCCAGGTCACGATCTTGCGGTCTGTGAGTTCGAGCCCCGCGTCGGGCTCTGGGCTGATGGCTCAGAGCCTGGAGCCTGCTTCCGATTCTGTGTCTCCCTCTCTCTCTGCCCCTCGCCCGTTCATGCTCTGTCTCTCTCTGTCCCAAAAATAAATAAACGTTGAAAAAAAAATTAAAAAAAAAATTTTTTTTTGAATGTTTATTTTTGAGAGAGAGAGACACAGAACATGAGCGGGGGAGGGGCAGAGAGAGACAGAGGCACAGAATCCAAGGCAGGCTCCAGGCTCTGAGGTGTTAGCGCAGAGCCTGACATGAGGCTCAAACTCATGAACTATGAGATCATGACCTGAGCCACAGATACTTAACGGACTGAGCCACCCAGGCACCCTTGTAGACATTTTTTTTAAGTAGTCTCCAAGCCCAGCATGAAGCCTAACATGGGGCCTTAGCTCACAACGCTGAGATCAAGTCCTGAGCTGAGATCAAGAGTCAGACCCTTAACCTACTGAGCCACCCAGGCACCCCTAGTCATTTTTAATTAAAAGAAAAAACAACACTAAAACTTCATGGGACAAAGAAAATGTGATAGATGTGAAGAATTAGAATTGAATAGTGACAATAACTTGTGGAATTCTTAAAAAATGGTATTTTAATGTAAATTTATACCCCTAAACTCTCATATTAGAAAAGAAAAAAAAGGGCTAGAAATTAATAGACTAAGTGTTCAACGTTAAGAAGTTAAGAAAGCAACAAACTAAACCCATATGAAAAACAATGAAAGGAGCTAAGTAAGGAGTGGCAATTGATTAAATATCAGACAGAGATACAATAGGGCAACTCCATAGGCTAAATTTGCTAATAAAGTAGACAAACCTGTGGCAAAGCTGTTGAAGGAAAAAGAAGGTACAAATATTAGAAATAAAAAAAGGGGGGCGCCTGGGTGGCGCAGTCGGTTAAGCGTCTGACTTCAGCCAGGTCACGATCTCGCGGTCCGTGAGTTCGAGCCCCGCATCGGGCTCTGGGCTGATGGCTCAGAGCCTGGAGCCTGTTTCCGATTCTGTGTTTCCCTCTCTCTCTGCCCCTCCCCTGTTCATGCTCTGTCTCTCTCTGTCTCAAAATAAATAAACGTTGAAAAAAAAATTTAAAAAAAAGAAATAAAAAAGGGACAACTACAAAGATAGCAGAGATTAAAAACACTCTGAACTTTATGCTAATAAATTTGAAAATTTAGAGAAAAAGAATGCTTTATTTAAATAACTTTAACTTTTAAAAGTCTTTAAAAATAGAATACCTATATAGCCTTAAAACTCTTTTTTAAAGGAAGTGATTTTTTTAGGTTTATTTTTATAGAGAGAGAGCGCAAGTGCATGGGGGAGGGGAAGGAGAAAGGGAGAAAGAATTCCAAACAGGCCCTGTGCTGTCAGCGAGGAGCACCACGCAGGGCTCAATCCTACGAACCATGAGACCATGAATGACCTGAGCCAAAACCAAGAGTCTGATGCTTGACCAATGGGCCACCCATGTGCCCCTAGACTTATAATCATTTATTTATTTATTTATTTATTAACATTTGTTTCTGAGAGAGAGACAGAGCATGAGCAGGGGAGGGACAGAGAGAGAGAGGGAAACACAGAATCTGAAGCAGGCTCCACTCTCTGAGTTGTCAGCACAGAGCCTGACTGGAGGCTCTAACCCACAAACTATAGGATCATGACCTGAGCCAAAGTCGGACACTTAACTGACTGAGCCACCCAGGCGCCCCTATAACCATTTAAAATTGATTCAGTAGTTGAAGATCAGCAGTTCCTTCCCACAAAGAAAACACCCAGATGAAGAAGGTTTAGTAAGAATTTGAATTCTACCATTTTTTTAAATCAAATTTTTAAGGAAGTAAAGACACTTGCAATCTTTTTTTTTTTTTTAAGTTTATTTATTTTGAGAGAGAGTGAACGAGTGGGAGAGGAGCAGAGAGAGAGGGAGAGAAAGAGATAATCTCAAGCAGGCTCTGTACTATCAGTTCAAGAGCCTGACGCAGGGCTTGAACTCACCAACTGTGAGAACATGACCTGAGCCAGTCAAATGTCAGCCACTCAACTAACTGAGCCATCCAGGAGCCCCAATACTTCCAATCTTATACAAACTTTCTGAGAAGAGAAAATGAGGCTAATTTTACCTTGTTTTACTTCAATCAGAGTAGGATAATATAAGAATGGAAAATTATAGGTTGGACTCTCCCATAAATAAATGAAAAATTCCTAAGTTGTATATTGGCAAACAGAATCAAACAATATGCAAAATATTTAATTTACCACAGTAAAGTAGGGTTTATCCCAGAAATGCAAATTTTATTTTACAGTAAAAATTAAAATAATTCACCATATTAATACATTCAAGGAAGAAAAAAATGCGTAGTTATTTCAAAGAAGCAGAAAAAACATATGATAAAATTTAGCATCTGTTTATACTTAAAAAAAAAAAAAACAATTTTAAGCAACCTAGGAATTAAAGACAATTTCCTCAATCTGATAAAAACTGTATGCCAAAAACCTTCAACATTTATTATATTTAATGGAAAAATACTATAACTCTTCCTTTGAAAAAAAGGAATATGATGAGGGTGCCCACTATTACTGCTAGTTTTTGACATACCAGAGTTCTAGCCAGTGCAAAACCACAACAAAACAAAGGTATAAGATTTAGAAAAGAAGAACTAAAACTCTCTCACTTATTATATATGCCATGACTGTCTATGTAGAAAACAAAACTAAAGACAAATTCTTGGGGCACCTGGGTGGCTCATTCAGTTAAGCATCCGACTTCGGCTCAGGTCATGATCTCGCGTCCATGAGTTCGAGCTGCACATCGGGCTTTGTGCTGACAGCTCAGAGCCTGGAGCCTGTTTCAGATTCTGTGTCTCCCTCTCTCTCTAACCCTCCCCTGTTCATGCTCTCTCTGTCTCAAAAATAAAAAAAAATAAACGTTAAAAAAAATAAATTGGGTTATTTCTCTCTAAAAAAAAAAAAAAGACAAATTCTTATTTAATAAGTTGCTGGATGTGATATCCATATTCGATTTAGTTTGAGTTGCTACAAGCCCTTAATTATGAACAGGAAAACTGATTTTAGAATCATTTATAGGGGCGCCTCAGTGGCTCAGTTGGTAAAACCTGCAACTCGGCTCAGGTCACGTGATCTCACGGTTTGTGGGTTGGAGCTCTGCATCCAGCTCTGTGTTGACAGCTCAGAGCCTGGACCCTGCTTCAGATTCTGTGTCTCCCTCTCTCTCTGCCCCTCCCCTGCTCACACTTGGTCTCTCTCTCTCAAAAATAAATATTAAAGGGGCGCCTGGGTGGCGCAGTCGGTTAAGCGTCCGACTTCAGCCAGGTCACGATCTCGCGGTCCGTGAGTTCGAGCCCCGCGTTGGGCTCTGGGCTGATGGCTCAGAGCCTGGAGCCTGTTTCCGATTCTGTGTCTCCCTCTCTCTCTGCCCCTCCCCAATTCATGCTCTGTCTCTCTCTGTCCCAAAAATAAATAAAAACGTTGAAAAAAAAAAAAGAGATACATATTTAAAAAAAAAAAAATAAAATAAATATTAAAATGTTTTTTAAAACATTTATAAGAGCAATAAAACGTATAAGGGACCCAGGAATAAATCCAACATGTTAAACCTTTACAAGAAAATTATACAGTGAAACCTAGGTTTGCTAGCATAATTTGTTCTAGAAACATGCTTGTAATCCAAAGCACTTGAATATTAAAGCAAATTTCAAGAACCATTGGCTCAGTTGTGTTCATGTGGCGACATGTACTACTTGTATTGCAAGACATCACTGGTTTATCAAGTTGAAATTTATCAGAAACATTTGCTCGTCCTGCAAAACACTCACAGAACAAGTTACTCCCAATCCAAGGTTTTACTGTATCTTTATTAAAGAATTTTTTAAAGATTTGATAAATCCAGAGATAATATATTCATGGAGAAGAATTCTCATTATTCTAAAAATGTTAGCTGTTTCCAAAGTGGTCTACAGATTCCTAACAGAATCCTTACCAAGTTTTTCATGGAACTTGAAATGCTCATTCTAAAATTTATGTAGAGGAACAAAAGCTAAGACATTCCTGAAAAACAAGAGTCAAGAAGTGGCTGCTTCTATGAGAAATCAAAATGCAGAATTAAGTCATAGCAATTAAAAGATGGTGTGAAACTGGAAGGGCATATATAGAGAGAGGAAAGTAATAGAATGGAAAGCTCAGAGACAAACATATATAGACACTTGACACACGCTACAGATAACTGGAGAAAGAATAAATAAGTGGTCCTGGGATATCTAATTATCCACAGGAAAAGAGAAATACAGTAGTGCAGTATTTGTAAGCCACTGTTTTTCAAATCACAATATCATCAGATTGTGTGGTATGACCTCAGGCAAAGACATTCCTGTCAGGAGTGACATTCCAAGGGTTTGGAGATTAAGAAGCTAAGGGCAAAGGCCAGACCTCTTTTGTGGGAAGATCACATTCTTTAGTACACAACTACAAATTCATAGGGAAAAATCTCATAAATGGTGAATAAATATATGAAAAAATTTTCCAACTTCACTAATAAATTAAATCCACAATAATATACCATTTTATACTCAGGAATTTGGCAAAAATAAAAAGTATGACATACCAAGTGTTGAGGATATGGGTACACTGATAAAACATAAACTGGAAAAACAATTTGTGGAGCAATTTGGCAATACCTAGGAAAATGGAAAACATGTATAGCTCTAGAGCCAGTCTTCTATAAAACAGATAAAATGCACAAATATATCTACAACAACATTGCTTGGCATAGCTATAAATTGGTAACATCCTAAATGTCTATTACCAGGATGATGAATTAATTGTGGCATAATGTTTTAAGAAATATATATTAAGGATACTTACATATGTCTTACAGTCTTAAAAAATGCAAGGCAATCATAAATAGTAAATTAAGGAGAATAAATATCTTTGGGGAGATAAAGGTGGAAGTGATTATTAGAGTGGCACAGAAAGGGGGTTTGGCTGAGCTAGCAAAATTTTATTTTTTTAAAAAACCATATTAATTTTTTGTAAAGATTTTATTTGTAAGTCATCTCTACACCTAACATGGGACTCAACTTACAACCCCGAGGTCAAGAGTTGCATGTTCCTTGGAACACCTGGGTGGCTATGTCAGTTAAGCATCCGACTTCAACTCAGGTCATGATCTTGTGGTTCAGTTTGTGAGTCCAAACCCTGCATTGGGCTCTGTGCTGACAGCTCAGAGCCTGGAGCTCGCTTCGGATTCTGTGTCTCCTTCTCTCTCTGCCCCTCCCCTGCTCATCCTCTATCTCCCAAAAATAAAAATTTTAAAAAAAAGGGGGCACCTGGGTGGCTCAGTCAGTTGAGCATCCGACTTCAGCTCAGGTCATGATCTCCTCATTCAGGAGTTCAAGCCCCACGTCAGGCTCTGTGCTGACAGCTCAGAGCCTGGAGCCTGCTTCAGAGTTTGTGTCTCCTCTCTCTCTGTCTCTCCCCCACTCATGCTCTGTCTCTCTCTCTCTCTCAAAAATAAATAAACATTAAAAATTAAAAAAAAAAAAAAGAGTTGCATGTTCCACCAACTGAGCTAGCCAGGTGCCCTCAAAATTTCATTTCTTAGGTGGTATAGTGGGTACATGGGTATCTGTTGTGTCATTCTTTATACCTTTTGTATTCTTAAATGGTGTATAGTACTTTGAAAAGTGAACATATATGTGTCTGTGTTTACACACACACACACACACACACACACACACAAATGTATTTAGCCTACTTTATAGATGTATTAATTGGGTTGGCCTTACATTATTCCCTGATAATTACCTATATAGCCTAAATGTTGAAAGAGAGGGCAATCGACAGTTTTACATTTATGCAAAGAAAGTAGAAAAGCATTGTCTACATCTTTAAAACATGTAGGTTTACTAAGCTACATTCAGTTCCTGCCTAGAATAGCAACACAGGGGTGTCTTTCTTGTTTGGGATCTGTGCTGCAGTACTCTCTTACAGGTGATGTGGTCTGATCATCAGGGAAAAGATGTTTTCCAGGGCCTATTATATGTTAGGTATTGTGGAAGATTTAAAGGAAAGAAACAGCAGAATCTTTGCCTTTAATCATTCAGAATATATTTAGGGAGGGCAGGAAGAACATCAGGGCAAGTAACAAAATAGGGTAGTAAATGATAAACAGGCCTCTGCAGGGTGCAGAAAACCTCACAGTGATTTGAAGGTCTTGGAGGGGAAGGCAGGAGACTGGAGTGCTGGGAGGTTTGCACATGAATTTTTAAAAGCAGCTCACAAGGACCACAAGTGTAATTAGCCTTATTCATCATGATGAGGTATTTGATCAAAGCTCTTATGGAAGTAAAACTTGTTTCTAGAAAATTATTTTTAATATCACGCCAATCTTCTTACAATGCCATTTTTAAAAATAGGTAAGCACTCAGAATACTTTTAAGGTTTCTTTAGAAATCATTCCAGCTCTGTTATTTAACTTTAATCTGAGAGCAGCCTGTAATCACTGACATTTCCAGACTTTGACTCCTAAGGACTTAAAATGCCATATATGAATGTATTTACTAACTTGATGTAAATAAATAGCCTCATAATTCCAAGCAACATGCATACATGTCTCATATGCAGTTCATCATTTCTTCTGCTTAAACCCATACTTTCCTCTCCCTTTTTGTAGACTGAAAGCTCAGATTTTGAGATTTTGATGCTCATGTCTATATAGGCAAGTATGAGGCCCTCCTGTGAATTAATACTGTGTGCCACACAAGGGGAAAACAAAGCAAAAGAAAATGCTTTCAAAAATGTATTGAAGGGGCACCTAGCTGGTTCAGTTGGTAGAGCATGTGACTCTTGATCTCAGGATCATAAGTTTAAGTGGCACACGGGATATAGAGATAACTTAAAAATAAAAATTTTTAAATAAATAACTAATAAATAATGTACTGGAGACATTTTTCCAAAGATGACAAACAGACAATGGGTACATGAAGAGACGATCAAATAACTAATCATCAGGGAAATGCAAATCAAAACCACAATGAGGTATCACCTCACACCTGTCAGAATGGCTAAAATCAAAAAGACGATAAATAGCAAGTGTTGACAAGGATGTGGAGAAAAGGGAACTCTGCGGTACTGTTGGTGGGAATGTAAATTGGTGCAGCCACTATGGAAAACAATATGGAGGTTCTTCAAAATACTGTAAGTAGAGCTACCAAAAGATCCACCAATTGCACTTCTGAATATTTATCCAAAAAAAAAGTGAAAACAGTAATTAAAAAAGATATCTGCACCTTCATGCTCACTGAAGCATTATTTACAATAGTCAAGACATGGGAGCAGTCTAAGTGTCCATCGATGGATGGATAAAGAAAATGTATACATATGTGTGTGTGTGTGTGTATGTGTGTGTGTGTTGTGTGAATATATATGTGTGTATACATATATATGTATACACAACACACACACACACACATACACACACACACACACACACACACACAAAGGAATATTACTTAGCCGTGAAAAGAATTAAATCTTGCCATTTCCTGTTGACATGGATGGATCTTAAGGACATTAAAGTAAGTAAAATAGGTTAGATAGGAAAAGATAAATATGTCTGATTTCACTTATATGTAGAATATGAAAACAAAATAAAACCAAGCTCATGAATATAGAGAGTAGACTACTGGTTGCCTGTGGCATGGATAGGCAAAATGGGTGAAGGGAGTCAAAAAATACAATTTCCGTTTATAAAATAAATAAGTCATGGGAATATAATGTACAGCATGATGACTCCAGTTAATAATACCTTTTTTTTTTAAGTTTATTTATTTTTGAGAGGGAGAGAGACAGAGCGTGAGAGGTAGAGAGAGAGAATCCCAAGCAGGATCTGCAGTAACAGTGCCCACTTTGGGGCTCATACTCACCAACCATGAGATCATGACCTGAGCCGAAACCAAGAGTGGGATGCTTAACCAACTGAGCCACCCAGGCACCCCTCTAATTAATAATACCTTACTGCATATTTGAAAGTAGCTAGGAGAGTAGATCTTGAAAGTTCTCATCACAAGAAAAACACATTTTGTAACTATTTATGGTGACAGGTGTTAACTGGACTTATTGTGATGATTTTGC
This sequence comes from Lynx rufus, assembly GCF_022079265.1. Lineage (NCBI taxonomy): Eukaryota > Metazoa > Chordata > Mammalia > Carnivora > Felidae > Lynx > Lynx rufus. The sequence goes on along the minus strand of NW_025814824.1, from coordinate 30,634,715 downwards.
AATATATACAAATATTGAATCATTACATTTACATCTGAAACTAATATAATGTTCTGTGGATTATGCCTCAATGAAAAAAACATATTAGAGGGGCACCTGGGTGGCGCAGTCGGTTAAGCGTCCGACTTCAGCCAGGTCACGATCTCGCGGTCCGGGAGTTCGAGCCCCGCGTCGGGCTCTGGGCTGATGGCTCAGAGCCTGGAGCCTGTTTCCGATTCTGTGTCTCCCTCTCTCTCTGCCCCTCCCCCCGTTCATGCTCTGTCTCTCTCTGTCCCCAAAATAAATAAACGTTGAAAAAAAATTAAAAAAAAAAAGAAAAAACATATTAGAAACAATGATCCATGTATGTTGCGTAGTTAGGAAAATTAAAATATAGTACCAGAACCATTCTGGCAGAGAGACCTGTGACCAAAGATAAATAAAGTATCTTTCTGCCACTTCTTTAAGGAAAGAAAATGTATTCATTTATTAACGTTGAGAAATTATTCTAATATTGAGTTAGTATCTATGGGCTGCAGTGTAATCACACATATCTCCATTAAAAACTATAAAATTCATTCTGTAAGTTTTCTTATGTCATTTTGTTTTAAGATATAAAAGTGAACCACTCACAGAGTATTTAATAACAGATATGTGCTTGAATATGCATAGACTATATCTGGATACATAAAATATTGAATTTTGAGGTGGATATATTATCTATTTAATGAAGTTATTTGTATAAGTAATAATCAAATTGTCTTGCATTATAACCTTCTCTAGACTAGTTAATACTAATTGGTTACAGAAGACTCAACTAAAAACAGTGCAACAAAGAATAGAAACCTCATTGCCTTATAATGCCAGTTCTGTTGTTTTCTTGAACAGTATTATTTTCTACTTCCCACACAGAAATCAAATATACTTACAGTGATAATCAGGCAAATATAAATTAAAACAATGAGATGGGGCACCTGGCTGGCCTAGCTGGTACTGTATGCAACACTTGATCTCAGGGTTGTGAGTTTGAGCCCCCACATTGGGTGTAGATATTACTTAAAAAAATAAATGCTATTTATTTTACTATATTTTATTTTTTTGAGGGAGAGAGTGCACAAGCAGGGGAGGGGCAAAGGGATGAGAGAGAGAATCTTAAGCAGGCTCCATGCCCAGCACAGAGCCCAATGGGGTGCTCCATCTCACGACTATGAGATCATGACCTAAGCCGAAATCAAGAGTTGGATGCTTAACTAACTGAGCCACCCAGGCACCCTGAAATGCTACTTCAAAACCAAACCAAACCAAACCAAACAAAACAAAACAAATGAGATGCCATTTTCCTACCATGTGACAGAGAATGCTACCAGGAGCACAGGTCAGGCTGGGATTCAAAGGCAGTCAGAGAAGACCACACATCAGTTAACACTTAAATAGTTGTGAAAAAGCGTTTAGGAATTAGCCACACAGAAAAGTGGTGGTAAGGGCCTCCAGGAAGACGCTACAGCATGGGCAAATGCAAGAGTATGGGGGAGTATGGCACTTTGGGGACTCTGAAAGGGTAGGTGGCAGAGCATACAAGGCAGTGAAGAAATCGCAGGAGATTTTGTAGACAAGACTAGAATCACTTCTCAGAGGCCTTGAATGTTTTTTAAATACTGTGACCAGGGGCACCTGGGTGGCTCAGTGGGTTAAGTGTCCGACTTCGGCTCAGGTCATGATCTCAAAGTTCATGAGTTCGAGCCCCGTGTTGGGCTCTGTGCTGACAGTTCAGAGCCTGGAGCCTGCTTCCAATTCTGTGTCTCCCTCTCTCTCTGCCCCTCCCCTGCTCATGCTGTCTCTCTCTCAAAAGTAAATAAACATTAAAACAATTTTAAAAATAATGAATACTATGACCCAGTAAAAACAGCTAGACCTTCTTGGAGGAATAACTGACTCCAGGGCAGGGAAAGGACAAGTTAAACCCTGAAAATCTTGTGCCAGAAAGTAAGAAAGCACTAAAAAATTGATGGGGACATGTCAAAAGGACACAGAAGCTAATATGAAGTGCTACCCACTAGTCAAATCTAAGACAATTTGAGCATCAAAATACATAGTGACACTAAGGGATTATAATCCATTATAGAAAACTAGAAGTAAATCCATAATCTATCCACCTACCTACATGCATGCATACATACACACACACATAGATACACATGCATGCATACATGCATGCACACATACATATATGCATACATACATACAAAGGAGTAAAAATAAAGCTCCTCTTTCTTTTTTTTTTTTTTTTAATTTTTTTTTTCAACGTTTATTTATTTTTGGGACAGAGAGAGAGACAGAGCATGAACGGGGGAGGGGCAGAGAGAGAGGGAGACACAGAATCGGAAACAGGCTCCAGGCTCCGAGCCATCAGCCCAGAGCCTGACGCGGGGCTCGAACTCCCGGACCGCGGGATCGTGACCTGGCTGAAGTCGGACGCTTAACCGACTGCGCCACCCAGGCGCCCCAAAGCTCCTCTTTCTATAGAAAGCCAATAAATAAATGTAGAACGTAATTAGAAAGTCACTATCTGTACTATTATAGTAACAACTGATTCAGAATCCTCAGTGTGTACTAAATCACTGGGTGGAAGTTTGTGGTCTTAAACTATCTCCCCACAAATTATTAATTACAAAGGGAAAAGTTATACCTTTATAGTGGGAAAAATTGGCAGGCAACACCTTAATGAACCCAGTGATCAAAGTTCATTAATTACCCAGACTAAAGCAAACTGTCATCCTGGGCCTCCTTACCTGACACAGCAAGGATGCACCATCACAGTAGAAAACTCCTGCAAAAGTACACATCCTGAGCCTAATTGTTAGAAAAAGGATTGCTTCCTGGGTCAGGGAAAACCAATGCTATAAAGGACATTATTAGGACAATTGGTGAATTGTGAAGACGAACTAAACATTTGATAATTGTATTGTCAAGGAATGTTAAGTTTCCTGAATTTGACAATGACATTATGGTTATGTAGGAAAATGTTCCTGTTTTTAGGAGATAGAGGTCATGATGTCTGCAACATTTTCTCAGATGGTTCCCCCCTAGATTAACTTGTAGGTTTGACATTTTCAAACTAAAATAAAATAATAATAAAGATGACTCTTATATAAATGTGTAGGATGGTCCAGAAGATGAATTCAAGACTCTCTAAATGGGGCAAGGGGCTGTGAGAACATTTTAGTTGATAAAATATGATCAGATTTACTATCTTGAAAGTTTACTATGCAGCAGGGTGGAGCACGGTCCAGAAAATGAACATGAACATGGTGGCCAAAAGACAAGTTTGATCTGCAAACTCTTCACTTGGAGTTTCTTTTCTTTTCTTTTCTTTTTTTTTTTTACACATTTATTTTTGAGAGACAGAGAGAGACAGAGAGAGACAGAGCATGAGCATGGGAGGGGCAGACACAGAATCTGAAGCAGGCTCCAGGCTCTGAGCTGTTAGCACAGAGCCTGATGCAGGGCTCGAACTCGCAAACTGCAAGATCATGACCTGAGCCGAAGTCGGATGCTTAACCAACTGAGCCACCCAGGCGCCCATCTTCACTTGGATTTTCCAAATACATTTTAACGTTATTTTGGCAGCTAGATTTAAGTCAGAAACATGTTCTTTTTAATATATTTGATAATGCATAAGCTAAAAAAAATTAAGCTAATACATTAAATGTGAAAACATAATTTTTCTTTCCAGAAATATTATTAAATGACAACTCACTTTTATGGACAATTTCTAGAAGCTGATTGCCTATGTTATGGGTCATTTCAGCTGTTTTTGTCTTTGCAAAGCCCCTAACTTTGGATAAAGCAATTCACTACTCACTTGAATCTGCATTTAACAATGAAGTTAATGGAGAATCCAACTTAATCTGTTGATTTGTGCTCTAGTATCACTGAAGAGGGAAAAAATGATAGTGAAAACCTCCTACCATATAAGAATTAAAAACTATAGATCTGTGAGGGTTGCCTGGGTGGCTCAGTCAGTTGAGCATCTGACTCTTGATTTCAGCTCAGGTCATGATCTCACAGTTCGAGCCCTGTGTCAGGAGCTGCACTGACAGTGCAAACAAAGTCTGCTTGGGATTCTCCCTCTGTCCCTCCACTGCTTGTGTGTGCTCGCTCTCTCTCTCAAAACAGGGGTGCCTGGGTGGCTCAGTCGGTTAAGCATCCGACTTCGGCTCAGGTCATGATCTCGCGGTCCGTGAGTTCGAGCCCCGCGTCGGGCTCTGTGCTGACAGCTCAGAGCCTGGAGCCTGTTTCAGATTCTGTGTCTCCCTCTTTCTCTGACCCTCCCCTGTTCATGCTCTCTCTCTCTCTCTCTCTGTCTCAAAAATAAATAAACGTTAAAAAATATTTAAAAAATCAAAATAAACTTAAACAAACAAAATCCAAACCTATAGATCTATGTGTTTACTCTTTTCTGCCCTCCCTACTCCTATGGAAAACAGTGTGTGAGAGGGAGAACCAAGACTAGGCTAGGACCTCCTCATAGACGGGAAAATTTGTAGCAAAAAGACAGAAAAACCACCCAATATATTGGAATTGGTAGCCAGTTCTCTTCCAAACTCTTTGCAGGGAATATTCTCCCAGTCACAACAGGAGATAGAGAATAAATTGCTTTTACACTTTTACAGCTACAGAAGTGACTTGAAATTGATGCCTTTAATTTACTTCTAACTGTGTGGATAAGGGCAGAGTCAGACAAAGGATGTCTTTCTTGTCCTGCAACAATTGGAAAGACAAATGTGTGTAGTGAAGGTGAAGGAGGCTATTAGCTGCTTCACATTACCTGATTATCTCTGCTGATTCCTACCTGAAGCACGCTCTGTCCTACCGCTACCAAGCCCCCCTGGAAGGAGGCCTGGTGGGGTGCAGCCAGGAGAAAGGGCCAAACTCAGGGACAGCTTGGGTCTGCGAATTCTGTATCCCAGTTATGTCTGAGGAAGAGGACCAAGACCCGAGCCAGCAGAGCCGATCCCATTCAGTCATGTTGGGTGGGAGGGCAGGTTCAGAAACTTGAGGTATAGTGCCAAAGGGATGTCAGAGGTGGAGAGCAGCAAGCAGGGGCAAGGGAAGGGTGGCAGATGGATTGGAATGGCATGGGGGATTGTCTGGACACGGGCTTGACACAGGGAATCATGCTTATGATTGCATGGATGGTATTTCTATAAGGATCATTGATTCTGTATCTTGTTTTGAGTGGTGGTTATACAGGGGTATATAATTTTAAAACTCACTGAACTAACATCCAGATCTTTGCTTCTATAACATGTTTATTATATTTCAAATTTTTAAAAGCCCATTGGAAATAAATACAGCAGGAAATTACTATAGCTGAAATCATAATCTTATGGTGCCCCCAGAGCTTACTGTGAACATAAGGTTAATAAATCTTCATAAGAGCTTCCTTTACACTTACAAAAATGAGGTGATGAGAGACTGCACTGCCCAAAACTCAAGACTAAAATAAAGAAAAGAGTTTAATTTCAAAGTTCTGTTGGGCCTTGGTGGAAATGAAAGTGTCCCAGATGTAGTGGCTTCTGCTTTGGTCAGACAGTAATAGGTATAATTTCTTTTGCCCCAGTAGGCCTCTGGGCCTTGTAAGAAGCCAGGAGGAGGAACTGAAATTAGCCTGGACAGTAATTTAAAATACTATCTCCCTTGTGAACAAAAGAAGCTGGAAGTGTATGTTTAACGAAAAAAAGTTTGCATTCCTATGGATTAGGCTGTACCTTCTCCTAGTAACAGTGGTAAAATACAGGAACAATACACAAAATCATGCTCATAATAAATGTATCATGGTTTATTCACTGAAGGACTTAAATAAATTCAAAGACATATACATATATATATACACACACATATATACACACATATATATACATGTATACATACATGTATATACGTACATGTATATACATATATATACACACACATATATACATACATATATGTATATATACATGTATATATATATATATATATATATTTAAGTTTTAATTTATTTAAGTAATCTCTATACCCCATGTGGGACTTGAACTCATGACCCTAAGATGAAGAGTCGCACACTCTTCCCACTGGGCCAGCCAGGTATTCTTATACCTTTTCCTTTAATTACAGAAAATCAGTATTTTAAGAAATTCCTATTTAAAAATTCAATATTTAAATATATCAATTTTCTTCAAATTAATCTAGAAATTGAATACTATCCCAGACAAAATCACAGAAAGAATTTTAAAATATGTAAGAATATAGGGGTACATGGCTGGCTCAGTCAGTAGAGCATGGTAAAGATTACTTAAAAATAAAATCTTGAAAATATAGAGAATATAGAGAAAAAATTGGCTTTGATTATGAAAAATTTTAAACATAAGAAAATAGAAAGACAATGAAAAAAGAAATAACCATTACCTGGATTCAATAATTCTTAATATTCTGCCATAGTTGTTTTATAGGTAAATACATAGGTAAATGGATAGATAGAATGAGATAAAGAGTATATACTTACTGAACCATTTTACTTTTATTTACTTTTAAAAATTGTTTATTTTGAGTGAGAGAGAGAGAGAGAGGGAGGGCATGCACAAGTGGGAGGTTGGGAGGGAGAGAGAATCCCAAGGAGGTGCTGTGCAGCAAGCACACAGTCTGATGTGGGGCTTGACCAAATGAACCATGAGATCACGACCTGAGCTGAAATCAAGAGTGGGATGCTCAGCTGACTGAGCTACCCAGGTGCCTCCTTACTAGACCATTTTAAAGCTTTATACTCAAATACTTTATCCATAAATTCTTCAGTTATCAGTTGACTTGAGCTGCTATAACAAAGTATTATAGATTGGGTGTTTTTTTGAGTTTTTTTTTTTTAAAGATTTTATTTTTAAGTAATCTCTACATCCAATGTGGGGCTCAAACTTACAACCCTGAGATCAAGAGTCACATGCTCTACTGACTGAGACTGCCAGGCACCCCGAGACTGGGTGGTTTAAACAACAGACATTTATTTCTCACAGTTCTGGAGCCTGGAAAGTCTAAGATCAAGGCGCTGGCTGATTTGGTTCCTTGTGAGGACTCTGTTTCCTGGCTTGCAGATGGCCACCTTCTAACTGTGTCCTCATATGGTGCACAGAGAGCCATCTCTTTTCTACTTCTTATATGAGTGATAATCAAAATATGAAGGCCACACCCTCTTGACCTCATCTAAACCTAATTATCTCCCAAAGGCCCCATCCCCAAAGACCATCACATTAGAGGTTAGGGCTTCAACATATAAATTGGGCTGGGAAGGGGTGGGGCACGATTCAGTCCACAGTACTAGAATAAGTCCATTCTTCTACATCATTGCATTATTATCATACCCCAAATATTTAACAATATTTCCTTAATATCACCTAATGCCCAGTCCATATCCAAATATCACCAGTTATCCAAAACATGTCATTTATAGCTGGTTTGTTCAGACCAGACACTATGCATTGCATTTGGTTTTATGGCTCTTAAGGTTCTTTTCATTTACCACACATCTTCTCATCCACTTGACCTCAGTTTTTTTCCCATGACATTTACCTGTTTAAGAGACAGACTTTGTAGAAAGTCTCACATGTTACACTGTTTTCTTAGAAGTCATTTAATTTGTTCCCTCCTCCCATTTATATGTCCCGTAAGCCGAACTCAGATCTCAAGACTTGATTGGATTCAGGGTAACTATTTTTCTCCTATTTTATTGGTGATGCTGTGTTCATCAAGAAGCACACAGTCTCAGGGCGCCTGGGTGGCTCGGTTGGTCAAGCATCTATCTGACTCTAGGTTTTGGCTCGGGTCATGATCTCAGTACTGACAGCACAGAGCCTGCTTGGGATTTTCTCTCTCCTTCTCTCTCTGCCCTTCCCCACTCTCTCTGTGTGCCTATGCATGTGTGTGCGTGCTCTCTCTCTCAAATAAAAAAAGAAAGGAGACTAGAATCAGGCCATAGTATATATGAGAACTGTAAATATTTGTGGGTAGCATTTCAAATTAATGGGAAAAAGATGTGCTATGTGATAAAAAAGTGTTGGGAAAGAATAGATCCCTACTTTATCCTATATCCTCCAAATAAATTCCAGGTGGATTAAAGAGCTAAATATAGTAACATCTCTAAAAGAAATAGAAAATAAAGAATACTTTTAAAATATTGGGACACAAAAAATAAGGTACAATACTTAGAAACCTTAAAAAAAGGACTAAGGGGCACCTGGCTGGTTCAGCGGAGCATGCAACTCTTGATCTTGGGGTCATGAGATCGAATACCATGTTGGTGGAGAGATTACTTAAATAATAAAATCTTAAAAAAAAAAGGACTGGTAAAATTGATCAGACATTAAAACACATACAACTTGTGCAGCAACATGAACAGAGCAATATGACAAAGATTAAGTAATATCAACAAGACTGAAGAGCTGATATCTATAATATATAATCAACTCTTACCAATCTAAAAGAAAATGAAAACAAATGGAGACATGAGCAAACAACATGAATAAGAAATTCTTAGAAAATATACTGAGCACTTTATAATATGTTCAGCTTTACTAGTGATGAGAGAAATGCAGTGAAAATTACAGTAAGCTGTTACTTTTTATTCTCAAACTTAAAAATATTGATTATATCTAGTGATCTCAAGGATGTGCAGAAACAAGTACTCTAAAATATTATTGGTGTCTATCAAAATTTAAAAAGTGGTCACTCTTCGATTTAGCAATTCCACCTCCTCTGGATATACATATGTTAGGATATTCAATGCAGAGCTGTTTGTAATAATACCCCCCACTACAACCTAAGTGTCCATCCATAGGAAAATAAATTATGGAAAACATACAAGGGAAATCTATGCAGCCATTAGAGTCAATGGAGTTGGCTATAAAGACAAGGAAAATGTTCAGGTTGCAGTATTAAGTAAAAAAAAAAAAACAGTTCATAGAACAATATGCACACTATGAAACAATTTATTAAAAATTCTTTCAAATCTAAATACAGACTATTAAAGGTGTAGGGTAGGATTGGGGTATAAGGGTGAAGAAGAATTTTATATATACAACTATGTATGTATTTCTGCTTTTTATTTACGTTTTTTAAAAATACAATAACATGTACATGCATTATTTGGTCATTTGGGATAAAAACAAATAAAAAGAAAAATACCTCAAGAATCTTTGAGGTAAAAAGACCCTATCACAAAGTAAGACCCAGATTTTAGAAGCCACTGGTGAGGATGAGCATGTATATTCATTTCATCCTGGGAGAAACATTTAGCCAAGGAGAGCATGGATGTGCTGATCTTCATGCATTCTTTTCCATTTCTCTCAAGATTACTAAATTCTACTCTACTGATACATTAAACATCTGACAGTCTGTCAAATGCATGCTAGCATTTTTCAAAAGGTAAAGTGAGAGAGAGAATGAGCTGGGTACTGCTCAGTCAGCGCCCTAGGCACAGGCCTAGTCTTTGGGGTAAAAGCATCCTTAGTTGTTCTCTGATCTCAAGACTCAATATAACCAGAATTCTCACCATTCTCTAGCCTCTTCCACGCCAGCATGACATTATTATTATTGTTGTCGCTGTTGTTATTGTGTGGGAGGAAGTGTACATAATAAAAAAACAAATTAATATCAGGAATATTGTTTTAAAAATCTGTAATGGTAGCATGTGGTCTGAGGTCCCCAAATTTAATAAAAATGTATGACATTTATACAACTTTACAGGTTATTTCAAAACCTACCTGCAAGGAAAGATCCCTCCAAACTCTGTCCTCAACCTGTGAAGAATGGTGTTGGCCCTAAGAAAGAGCCCTGGGTTTTCAAACCAAACTCACTGCAGGACCTGGGATAACTGCTTTGCCCTGTCAAATGAGGGATTCCTCACCCACAAAATAAAAACAATAATATCTAACAGGGCATCTAAACCCCTAGCACTGTGTCCAGCATGTGGTAGTAGCTTTCTAAATTTTTTTTTTCAACATTTATTTATTTTTGGGACAGAGAGAGACAGAGCATGAACGGGGGAGGGGCAGAGAGAGAGGGAGACACAGAATTGGAAACAGGTTCCAGGCTCTGAGCCATCAGCCCAGAGCCCGACGCGGGGCTCGAACTCCCGGACCGCGAGATCGTGACCTGGCTGAAGTCGGATGCCTAACCGACTGCGCCACCCAGGCGCCCCGTTAGTAGCTTTCTAAATATTCATTTTCTCCCCTTTTTACAATTCTAAGAGATTTTCAGTCTCAGGGTCAGGAATATGGAGGATTTCAGATTAATGCTGAGATTACCAGAATATCCAATGAAATAAAATAAACTTTTTTTTTTTTAAGATTTTATTTTAGGGGCACCTGAGTGGTTCATTCGGTTAAATGTCTGATTCTTGGTTTCAGCTCAGGTCATGATCTCACAGTTGGTAGGATCAAGCCCCCACACTGTGCTCTATGCTGACAGCATGAAGCCTGCTTGGGATTCTCTCTCTCTCCCTTTCTCTCTCTGCCCCTCCCCTGCTCATGCTCTCTGTCTCTCAAAAATAAATAAATTAAAAAAAACATTTTATTTTTAAATTTTATTTATTTATTTTTAAATGATTTTATTTTTAAGTGATCTCTACACCCAACATGCAGATTGAATTTACAACCCCAAGATCAAGAATCGCATGCTCTATGGACTCAGTCAGGTGCCCCTAAACCAGTCTTTTTAAATATGCTAGTGAAGACTTCAGTGTCTATTTTCCCATATACCTGCCACCTAAACCCTTTAGCTTTATGGAAATTTGACCTTAAAGAAAATTACTTATCTTCACATAATTAAAGCTGTAATTCACTTATTATTTGAAATTGAAACTTACTGTCATTTGAAAAAAAGTTTTTTTTTTTTTTTTAGGATTTTACTTTTAGTGGTACCTAGGTGGCTCAGTCATTGAGGGACTCACTCTTGGTTTTGGCTTGGGTCGTGATTCACAGTTTGTGGGATTGAGCCCTGCGCTGGGCTCTATGCTGACAGCACCAAGCCTGCTTCTGATTCTCTCTCTCTCCCTCTCTGCACCTCCCTGGCTCTCTCTCAAAATAAATAAACATTTTAAAAAAATATTTATTTTTAAGTGCTCTCTACATCCAACATGGAACTCCAATTTACAACCCTGAAATCAAAGGTCACATCATGCTCTAGGGACTGAGACAGCCAGGTCTTCTATCCTTTGAAATTGTAATGTAATGTATCTATGGACCAGTTTCTACTAATTTTAGGGTAAGATTTCAAATTTTCAGAGTATGACTTAACTAAAATATACATCTAAAAAAATCTTCTATAATTGTATTCTTTTCAGGGTGAATCTACCTAGGAGAAAGGAATATTTTGGAGAACTTCTTCCCTAGTTCTTTTGCTTTTCACTGTGCTGCCCATAATGCTGAAGATTATAACCAGATGCATCTGTTTTCTAAGCTCAGACAAGTCAAGGAAAGACAACTGGAATCTTGAAGAATGTTTCAGTATCCACTCCAGCCCTGCACTGTCACTTCTGTGGGTTCCCATGTCCTCACTGTGAAATGGCAGCCTTGGACCAAATATTGTCTAAAGTGCTTTCAAGCTCTAAAATTTTATGATCAATGGTCAAACAGTGAACAATAAACTAACCAATCAACCAAGCAAACTGAACTACATTTCTTATGGCCAATTTCTCAGAGCTTAGAGATTAGCTTATTAAATGTCAGTAAGAGTCAAATTACTCAAGAGAAGTGCCACACATGAAAACAAATATCATAGAAAGACCACTTTTCTGTCACTACCTAAACATGACCTAAAAAGAAAATATAAACAGGGTTTACAATTTCGATGTGTGAGAGCAAGGTTAAGTGTCAGACTTTGCCTCAGGTCATGATCTGGAGGTTGGTGAGTTTGAGCCCTGCATGGGGCTCTGTGCTAATAGCTCAGAACCTGCAGCCTACTTTGGATTTTGTATCCTCCCCTCTCTCTGGCCCTACCCCGCTTGTGCTCTCTCTCTCAAAAATAAATAAACGTTAAAAAAATAAAATAAAATTTCAGTGTGTGTACTTAGTGTATGGATTTCCTATTCCCAAGAATGTGAGACATTTCTGCAAATTTACAAACTGTAATTATATACTTTCTCTCTTAACAATGTTATACTAACAAAAGCATAAAATTCTGTTTGTAAAATGTGAAAATGCTTAAACAGTGTAATTATCTGTACTTATTATATTTCTCCCTCATTTATTGGAATCATATGCATTTTGTTAGAATTTCCAGTTTAAACACTAAATTTGTAGTTGAAAGAAAATGAACTGATGTAAGTGAACTTCCTGGCACTTCAGTCTTAGTTTGACATTTAGATAAGCCACCCTCAAATAAATAGAATGTCATAGGGTACTTGAATTTCTTTAATTCTAGGGAGCCAAGAAAACAACTCCCATGTAGTATCTATCTGTTCAAAACAAGACCTACTTGGATGTTAACTAGACTTGCTGTGGTGATTATTTTGCACTATATACAAATATCAAATCCTTATGTTGTACACCTGAAACTAATGTAACGTTATATGTCAATTATACCTCAATAAACAAAAGAAAAGACTCTAGCAAAATCTCAGATGATCTGGGAAAAGGTGGCCTTTCCACTACTTTCCTAAGGCCAGTAAGGCCTCCTTGTTCTAGTCAAAGTAGAGGACCAGGGAGGATAGGTCTCTGCTTAACGTGGACTCATTTGCATAGCATTCTAGAAGCTTCCAAGTCTTTTGCTTTATTGCTGCCCCTGCAGACAAACAGGTGGACCATTTTTAATTTAAGGCCTTCACTGAGTTCCTTAGGGGAAACAGGGAGGAAAGAACATGATTACTAAGCTTCTGGTCTAAGTGGCTGATCTGTAGTTCCAGACTGTTCAGCTGAGTCAGTGATGCAGAACCATCTTTTTCCCCAGCCCCCTTTCCTCCTTAATTAGCAGTGCTAAAGGGTAAAGGCCTTCCACAATAGAAGTCAAATAGCCCCTCTGGGAGGTACTCCATCAAAATTTGCATTTCTAAGACGCTTCTAGGGGGATTGACTAAAATTCATCTTCCTCTTCTAGAGGCTGGCAGTAATTGCAGAACTGCAGGATAAAACGTTAAAACGTTGGTGAAAAATTAAGAATCGCTTTCAAGATGTAAAACTCGGGGCTATGAAAATTTAAGACTGCCCTCCAATCTATTCACCTTCTTAGATGTTACCATGGAAATTTGTTTAAAGTCCCACCAAAACGAGTTTTGGTTAAGTTTCAGAAATACCAGGCATTATTTTAACCCAGAAGAAAAACAGAGAGACAACCCCACAGTTTGCAAGATGAAAGCTCAAGGATTAAATTCGCCACTTGCTTCATTCAATACTTCAATCATTTTATCTGTCAACACCTTAGGTAAGAAAAACTCAGCAACTGTGTGTAAAATTACTGAGTTAAATGGGGGTACTGGACTCCGAGAAGACTAACTAGGAGGCAAACCCTACCGTAGATCGTGTTTCCACGGTGGGTTTATCGACTCCTTCAGAAGCCTGGCTTAGTCTTTTTGAATGCTGGGCACAACATATGTCGATAGAGTATGGGTGATTTAAATAGTTCTTAAGTTGTGAAACCAACTTTATCTTAGAGCGGCGGACAATTTTATCAGTCCATACTGTTTTTCCAAGCCAGCAGCCAGGGCAAGAGTCCTTTTCACTTGGCGCAATTACAGGGAAAACACAGAAATACTTAAAAAAAATATACATGCCAAAGAACTGGAGTTAAGTTACTAGGGTGGGGCTGTGTAAAGCTTTGGTGACTCATTAAAGGAAGTTGGCCACCTCGGGTCTTGGCACTGGAAGAACACAGAAGAAACAAAAGTTGGGGGTAGGCGGAGGGTCGCGAGCACACTTCTATGTTTGATTGGCGGAACCACTCAGACTTTTCTTTATGGCGTCACCGGGTACCTGCCTGTAGAAAGGCCCCGTCCGCGTGACGTCACGTCTCACTGACCAATGAAAAGCCCCAGTCTGCGGGCCCCGAGGAGGGTTGTGGGCCCTTTTTTGTGAATGAAGCTCCACGGAACAGCCCTCCTGGGGTCCCCGGGAACCGCGGCCCGCTGTGCTCCCGCGCCTCAGCAGCAGCGTCCCCGGCCGCGGTGGGCGCGCGCGGTTACCCCGGGCAGCCCCAGCCGCCGGCGGCAGCACCGTCGCCTCAGCCGCGCCAGCGGGCTGCGGGCACCTGGGGGCGGGCTGGGGGGCGCCGGCGGCGGCAGGAGGCGCTGTAGCCAGGGCTGCGGCGCGGGTCCCGCGGCGGCCGCAGGAGGGAGCGGGGCAGGCGCGGTGGGCCCGGCCCCTCCTCCGCCTCCTGCGCGGCCGCCTCCCGCCGGGCTCGACCGGCGCCCGCCGTCCCTGCAGCGCCGCTCCGCGCCCGCCGCCCCGAGCGTCCGCGCGCGGGGCTGGCGGGGGCCTCGGCGGGCGAGCGGACGCTCGGGGCCATGGTCGTGGCCCCCTGACGGGCCGCGGCCGCCTCCATGAAGCGGAAGAGCGAGCGGCGGCCGAGCTGGGCCGCCGCGCCCCCCTGCTCGCGGCGTTGCTCGGCGTCCTCGCATGGAGTGAAGAAGAGCCGCAGCTCCACGTCGCAGGAACTGCACCGCTTGGACCAGCAGGACGACCTGTACCTGGACATCACCGGTGAGCCGGCGAGCGAGCGCGTGGCGGGGCGCCCCAGACACGCGGCACCCCGCGCGGGGGTCTTAGCCCACCCACCCAGTCTGTGGAGGCGCCTGCCGGGGCCCGACTGACGTGCCTCCACCCCCACTCCCATAAAAGCCCTGCCGACCACACCCCCTTCAGCAGCCGGGCTCCTTGGGAGCGCCCCCCTACCCCGACTTTCCATCTGCGTGTGTTGCGAGCTGTAACTTTATCCGTTTTGCACTCCTACCCCAGCGAGATGGGCCGAGGGTCACCTTTCTAAATTGCTGGCGTCAGCTCGGCGCCTCGGGCTTTTTCTAAGTTCGGGTTGATAGCACCTCCCGGGGCTGCAAGCTCGGTTGGCCCTCCCAGGAGTCTGAACCTCTGAATCACCCCAGAGGATTCCCCGAGCGCGCGGAACGCGCCGGCACGGGAGCAGCTGCCCTGTTTGCTTGGCGTTCGCCCAACCTCGGCTGCTCTGGAGGAAATGGAGTCCCGCCTCGTGCGGCGTTCCCACGTCCGCGCTCTGGTCCGCACGGCCCGCGCCCCCTCCCTGGCACGCGAGCACTCCCGGCCTCCTGGGGCTAGCTCCCCTCTGGTGCCTCTACTAGCATTGTGTCACGTTGAAGGCTTGGGAGCCGCTGTGCGTGCCGAATGCCCAGAGTTGTCACTTGAGAAATCACAGCCAGCCAGAGGAGGTAGAAAAGCAGACCTTTCGTGGCTGTTTTATTATTCGTGCTGATGCTACAATTTTTGAAGACTAATACATCCAATTTGGTAGCTGTTGGGTTTGCCGGGATTGACACTAAAGCGTGTGAAGGCATCACATGTGATGATGTATGTGCAAAACGCTTTGTAAACAGCATAGCGGTCCACAATTTTGAGGCAGTTTGCAGTCTGTTTTCTGTGGCGCGGAATGTGTAAGGCTTGGCATGTGGAATTTTTAAAAAACTGTTTCCCGCCCTGAGTCTTTGATAAACCAGGTGAGCTGGACAGGGCAGAATATTAATTTAGAAAGTGTTCAGACAAACATAAATTTAGTAGACATTGATTTCTAGATTGATGGACAGTTGTAAACTGAAGGTCCGTTTTAAACAAAGCTTCGAGTACAGGGGAAGGTTTCTCGGCGCTGGATGGGTGGCCTTTGGAAACCATGGCGGGAGGAGCAAGGGGTCGCCTTAAGCTCTGTCCCCGGCTGACACCTGCCCGGGTCCACCGTAGCATGTGGCGCTGTTGGAGGTGAAGCCAGTTTGCTGAGGCTGAGACCAGGTCCCACCTGGCTGTACACTCCCCGGGAGATAGCCCCGCCGAGGAGGGCGAGGGGTGGGGGACGACACCACATATTCCTTGTGCCTTTGTTATTTATTTATACCTCTTCAAAGGAACTTTGCTTAATAGCATTTAATTTTAGGGCAAGTAACGCACTCTTCATTTTGAAGGTGCTCAGGAGTTTCTAGTGAAAAGCTGGTTGCAGCCACCGGCTCTTGTTCCCCAGAGGCAACGGCAGTTCCTAGTTTCCTGCGAATCCTTCCAGAAATAGACTATGCGTGCATACACCTATATATTCTTAATCAGACACAAGCGTGATAGCATACATATTGTTTTGCAGTTTTTTCTTTACAGTATTTCTTAGCAGAACAATTATTCTGTACATACAAACCTGCTGCATTTGATTTTAATTACTGCTTAGGCCAAAGTAGACCAAGTTTTAAAAAATAAAGCCATAAAGTATATGTAGATTTAAAAATATATCTCTTCAAAGATTTTCTTATTTTTTAAAAGTAATCTCTACACCCAAAATGGAGCCGGAACTCACATCCCCCAGTTCAAGAGTCTTGTGCTGTATCCTCTGAGCCAGCCAGGCGCCCCTAAGTGTGTGCGTGTGTGTGTGTACACACACACACACACACACACACACACACACACACACACACACAGATATTTGTATGTTTTAGTTGTTTAGACAGCTCCTTATTTTATTTATTGTATTTTTTTAAATGTTTATTCTTGAGGGAGAGAGACAGAGTGTAAGCGGGGGAGGGGCAGAGAGAGAGAGAGAGAGACAGAGACAGAATCTGAAGCAGGTTCCAGGCCCTGAACTGTCAGCACAGAGCTGGACACAGGGCTTGAACCCAGGAACTGCGAGATCATGACCTGAGCTGAAGTCTGACGCTCAGCTGACTGAGCCACCCAGGCACCCTTAGACAGCTCCTTACTGATAAATATTTAAGGTTGTCTCCATCAAAAAGAAGTTTTTGACAGTAAAGTCGTTGGAGTAAATCTTATTCCTCCTTCGTGGCTGGCTTTCCTGAGCACAGTGATTGAACTTCAGAAAATATTGCCAAGCTGAATATTGAGGAAAGAGTTGGTGCATTGTATAATATCAAAATGCTGTTATTTAGATTGCAAGCCCAGATAATGAAAGGATCCTGCTTAAGTGTAAGGGCAGCAAGGGAGTCAAGTTTGCCTGGAATTTTTCCAGGTGTCCCTTAGTGACAGTCTTGGCTTCCTGGAAGAATGATACTGAATCAGTCTGCTTCAGGGTGATGGACAAGACAAATTAAAGTAACTTTGGATGCATGGTGCAGATTACTTTACACTGGGTTTGGAGGGAAGGCTTGAGCCTAAGTGGCAAACTGGTCCCATCCTCCCCAAGTTGTTTTTTCCTCATTCTTTCCTTAACATTTTTCAAGTTGAATGTTACCAAAAGAGATATATAAATATAGTTGGTCTCCCCAGTAATATTTTCTTTTTCTATGCACATTTAAGTTTCTACAAACTGTGCCATATCAAAAAGAACAGCC
Source organism: Lynx rufus (assembly GCF_022079265.1). NCBI lineage: Eukaryota > Metazoa > Chordata > Mammalia > Carnivora > Felidae > Lynx > Lynx rufus. The sequence goes on along the minus strand of NW_025814824.1, from coordinate 30,617,212 downwards.
TTTTTTTAATGGCTGTATGGTATTGCATTGTATGGCTGAATTGTGATTTATATAGTGGTTACAATTGTTTTTTTGGGAGGTTTTCAGTTTCTGCAAATGGCAGCAGTAAAATCAGTGTATATGTCTACCTACGTGTGTGACTGTATCTGCAAAATAAAGGAGAAGTGAAGAGACCAAGCCAAAATATATATAGTTTTATCTATTCATTGGTGGACTTTTTTGTGATTATGAATAATGCTGCTATGAACATTAATGTACAAGTTTTTGCATGGACGTTTTCAGTTCCTTTGCCTATATACAGGTAGGAGTGGAGGTGCTGGGTTACATGGTGACGCCATGTTTAACCTTTTGAGGAACTGCCAGACTTTTTCCCAGTGCTACTGTACCACTAGCATTTCCCACCAGCATTGTACCAGTTCTTCCACATCCTAGCCAACACTTGTTATAGGATTATGAAGATTCTTTCCCAGTGGGATTGGTTTGTAAAAAATTAATGCACATTATCACTTCTGCCCACTCTGCCCTTCAATACATTATTTTTTTTACTTTAATGCCTTGTTATTTTTATTGTGACTTATTATCTGTTAAGTCAAATTCCCATAGATTAATGCCTATTATTGTTCTGTAGTCCTTTGTTATATGGTCACTATTAATTAATTAATTAATTAATTTATTTATGTCTAGCCAGCCACTTGGCTACACTGGGCATTTCCTAGGAGTAGACTGATGGTTTTATTCCCACATGGACCCCATCCACCTCTCACCATTCACTCAGTTTTTGCCATTTGCAGTGATGTGGATTTTTACATGAGCTGTAATCCTGGTGCGGTTCCATGCATCATATTAAAAAAAAAGATCAGGGGCACCTGGGTGGCTCGGTCGGTTAAGCGTCCGACTTTGGCTCAGGTCATGATCTCATGGTCCGTGAGTTCGAGCCCCGCGTCGGGCTCTGTGCTGACAGCTCAGAGCCTGGAGCCTGTTTCAGATTCTGTGTCTCCCTCTCTGACCCTCCCCTGTTCATGCTCTCTCTCGGTCTCAAAAATAAATAAACATTAAAAAAAAAATTAAAAAAAAGATCATAAAAACTGTAAATTGTATACATTAACACAAAAGAGATACTGAGTAAAGATCTAATCAGAATGAATTGTTATCAGTTAAGGAAGCTGGGGAAGAAGGGAAGAGAGAGTTTTTGGTTGGGTTTGGAATTAGAATCTCTCAAGATGGGAAAAATACCAAATGAAAAATGTTGGACATGGGTTTTTGATTTTCCGATGAACCTCCTAACAGAAGTCTGAATCTTTTTGATCTCTATATTCCTATCTCTTAAATAGGACCATAAATGACAGTGCACATTCTCCTTTCCTCTTTGTTAATATAGGAAAAAATATTAAAGACTATGAAACTACTGTATTATCTCTATGTTTGATAATTTATAGGATTTAATAGTATAGAATTTCGATTTACTTTATTTTTTTATTTTTTAAACTTCTGACTAGTAAAAATAATTGGTAATAACTATTAGCTAAAAATGATTCTTGGTGGTTTGTCTTAAAATAAATTTTGTTTTTAATGTCTGCCGTGATAGTCTACCTTTTTAAGAGTCTATAACAGTAAATAATTTTATTGGAGAAGCTCTAGTCGAGGTGAGGATTGTCATTTAAAAGCACCGATTATCGTGTATCAGATACTCATCAAATTACAGATGCAGCACTGCCTTTACCCTGCTTCTTTTCTTTTTAGGATTTAAAAAATTCACACTAGACATTATTGGGCAGGGAAAATTTATTCATTAATTCAAGAAGTGTTGAATGCTTACTATGTAAAATAGTCTTGCATATTCATTGTTTGCAATGATAGAAGTATATTTTTCTTGATTAAAAAAATAATGCTGTTACCTGGGGCACTGATTCAAGGAGGAAATAAATTCATTTTTCTTCAAGACTGATGTAGTAGATTATTGAGTTTCAGTAATTGAAGCTCATCAGAGTATGTAGTGTTCATTTTTCTTCTTATGCCTTATTTCTATACTTTGAAATTTGTGCATGAGCTAATTTTTTTTTCTTGATTTATGTGCTTGTTTAAATCTTCAGCATCTTTACTTCTGATGGTGTCATGTTAGTTATCTGCTTTAAATTTAATTCCTTAGGCAGTGGGGCACTACACACAAAAACTTAACCCAGTTTCATTGTTACCGCTTCAATGGACATAATGGTTGGGCATAGAGATGAAGGGAAAGCGGAATAACTAGGTGACAGAGGCGGTACTGATGCCAGGAGTTGCCAGTCAGTGCAAACTATAACTTCTTTAAATGGGAATGGATTTCCCCAATTCCTGTTACGGAGAGCTGGAATGAAACTGCATTGTGGATTTTTAGAATGGAAGGAAGGCACTGGGTACATAGCAATGACATATCTTGAAGTTTCTGAGATAGTCTTTGGGGATCTCTGAATTGATAGGTGTTTTGTTATTTGGAAGAATTTCAAGAGATCATCTTGAAATACCACAACTGTCCACTTTTCCCTCAGAAGCTAAGACCGGAGATAAGTAATTTTGGCCAAATTGATGCAGTTTCTTTTTGGGAAAGTCATACTACCTGCCTTTTATTTTTTCTAGCAGATAAAGCTATTTCAGCAGTTATGTACATAAATTTGTTCAACATGTACTATTTAGTCCTGTGCTGCATGGGTTAGTAGGTGATGTCATAGTAGATGCTCCATGAGGAGTATCTGTGAAGTTGAATTTAGATAATTACGTAGTGAATTTGGAAATAGGAGTAAACTACGTACACAATTCAGGTCCTCCTGTTTTTCAGATCGGCTGTCATCACAGCTCAGATTTTCTAGGTATGTCATTCATTCAACCAAATGTATAGTGAGTACCTACTCTGCCAGGCTTTGTTTTTTTGGTTTCCTTTTGCTTCTCAAGAGCTAAAAATAGGTCATTGCGGAAGATAATCCCTGCTCTCATGGAGTTTGTTTTCTGTGTTGAGAAAATAAAACTTGGAGGGTCTGAGGAATAACTAGTATAGAGAGGAACCGTATCATGGTTGAAATTTGGGGAGAAGGAAAACTTTGTTCATAGAGTTTTTGAAGAGCTAATTGTAGTGGTTAGGCATGAGGACACCAGAGAAAGCTAGTTAGTGTCTGCCCTCACCGAGACTGAACACAGCTGGATTATTAATACGTTTCAGAGCCTCTATTCTCTTCTGTTTGAAAATAAAAAGTGCAGTGTTGTTGGGAGGGTGAACTGAAGCAGATGCATGTGAAGTGCCTGACTTGGTGCCTCCTTGACAGCCAGGGATCCCTAAATGGTCTCTGGTATTACAAGTGTGCCAGCAGTGGGCCAGGGATACTAAGGGCAGACAGACAGTCATCGCGGTTCGAAGGGTTTCAAGCTCAGAAGCAAACATTTCCTCCATACGTGTACATGTACAAAAGGTTCAGTGAATCAGCACAGTGAAAATGCAGTGTGTTCCTTTCTCTGCTTCTGAGAATGATCTTTCAGGGCAGAAGCGCTCCAGATGAGGCTGGCTCAGAATTTGTCAGAGCAGTGGAGATTTGGCGCTGTGATGACAAGCTTTTCTGTCTTAGGAAAAACGTTATGGTTTCTCTTTAAATATTCCTTGTAAGAGGAAGAATAAACTAAAGCTGTTTCTTCCTTTTTGAGGCTATTGTTATGTATTTTTATTACACTGAAGAGTTTGTATATTGCATTATATTAAATTGCAGCTAAGCTCATTGGGGAATGTCTTTGTAAAGATGAAAAGGCCTCATGGGAGAGCCTCAGGTAGGTTATAGAAAATCAAATATATTAAATTCTTTACTGATAGAATATGAACTTTTCACAGTGGTTAATTTAAAGCATGACTGTGGCCTAGAACATCGTTCTAAAAGAGTATTTCACAGATCCAAAAGATTTGATCCTGGTGGTGCATATTACAGGCAGACAGGACTTTGTTGTTGTTATTTTGAGTAAAACAAAATTGTTTTCAGTGGGCCTTTCCATGCTCAATTTGTGACATGGAGACCCGATTTATTTGGAAGGGGTGGGAGGTAGAATAAATAAAAAATTCTATCTGTACGTCTTTTAACCACACTGGGAACAAAATAATTTTAGTAGCCAGTATTTTATTTTCCTTTCTGTCCTAGCTGCAGAGTATTTTTAATCTGAGTAAGCCCTTTACTAAGGTCCTTCACATTAAAAGTACTTTTACATAATTATCTGTAAGTTGAATGAAAAGCATGTATAGACTGGTTTATCTGAACATTTCAAAAACTGTTCCTCAGGACAGGCACCTTTATGAGTGAGGTAAGTAGGTGCAGGGGTTGTGGGCAAAAAGTGGAGAGATTAATATAGAGACACAAACTGGTTCAGCAGGAGCTAACCAATCTTCAAATATTGTTTCTTTACATTATTTGTTTTTTAGCTTCTGAGGTTAGTCATTTAATTTCTAGAAGTGCTGATCTACCATAATAGACAGGGATTACCTTAGAAAACATTTTCCAAAACAAAACTGATTTTAATTTCCTAAATACAAGGATATTTAACTGGAATGTGTGCGTCTCATCTGGATTCTCTAGTTTATATGAAAGTTTTACGCCCTTCTCTCTCTTTCTCTTTTTTTCTTTAGCTTTTCATGGATACTGCTCCAACAAAGGTATTCAGATCATTGACTCTACTTTGCAGTGCTTTCTGATGATTTTAAAACTGTAGATTTAACCTGTTGGTTGTCATTCTTGGTTCCGTCCCTTCCTTGTTTGCTTGTCTTAAATTTAGTCTTAGGTAGCAGATTCAAGTTTTCTGTAATTGTAGAGTATCCTACGTATGTTTATGACTTAAGTCGAAATTTGTCTTTATATGAAAAGTTTTGTTGTTTCTGTGTATAGGTAATGCTGACATTAGTTTCTCTGCTATTGTATTAGATTAATTATGAATGCTATGTTTTAGATAGTGGATATTTTTGGTACTACTAAACTTTTTCTGTTTTAATTGAATCTCACATTCGTAGACTTGCTGAAAGGATGTTTAGAATGAGCTCTATAACAGCTATTCTTGATTTTTTTTCTTTTGCTAGGTTACTTAGTTCTTTCTAGGCCTTTCTTTGCTTAATGGACAGGCTTATATCTTATTTACTGTTTTTGGCAAGAGGGAAATCTCATGAAAATGCCAACTTAAACTTTGGGAACAGGGAAGCTAAAGTATTCTGATTCCATTTCATTTTCAAGTTCCTCACATAAGGCCAGTTATCAAAAGAACAAATCCGAATGGCCCCATATGCATGTATTTCCAATTAAAAAAATTTCTTACTTTATTTTCTTGGTCTTTTATTCAGCTCCTTTAATTCTTAGTATCATTTACATTCTAGAGAGCAGTTCTCTTAGAGTGCTTTATTCACCAGTCAGTTCAAAGATTTGATCCTATTGTCTTTTGAGTCTGAAAAGCTGAGGAAGCCAGGCTGGGCAAATTCATTCTAAGTGTGCAATATCACATACTGACTTCATTTCTCAGGTAGTTCACTTTTATACTATTAACATTTGGTCAGCAGTGTACTGTTTTCACAGAAGAAAAACATCTTGTTCCCACTGTCGATGGTGTTTATTGTTCCTTCAAGTTCTAATTTGAAAGTAAAATTACTTTCTTGGCACTGCAGTTTATGACATTGATCTTTTTATACCCAATCCATAATGCTATAATATCATTACAGACTCTGGATTCTGCAAAACCCTCCATTTTAGGACCATCTCAGCTGAATCATTCTCTGCATTTTGCTCATTTATACTCATTTGTATGAATCGTGCTGTGGAATTAATTAGTGTATCCATTTAACAAGTATTTATTGAGCAACTACCTTGAACAAGGGATTGAGCCAAGTACTATTGGGGAAGGGAGGAGGAGATGTGAAGATTTATAGCAACATCCCTGAAAGACTGAGAAGGCATAGACTATTAAGTCATCATCGCAGTGAAGAAAGGTAATGAGGGAATCCGTCATTATGTGGTTTCGTTCTCTTCATTTACACAGTGTCAGTTTAAGAGAATTTTGTGATGGAAATGTCACTCCATAATTCCTACACAAAGTAAATTATTTTTTCCAGTGTGGTGAAAACGATCTGTCTTACAGTATCTTTCTCGTGGGGGTGTAGGGGCATGGGTGTGGGTGTAGGTGTGTGTTTCAAACTTTAACAGTGACAAGTGGAAAAAGCTTAATTTTGGTACATAGTCATATACATATATGAATGCACTATATACATGAATACTGACATATAAATGGATATAGTTAATAACATACTGAAAACCCTATTTCTACTAAAACACAGTCAAAGCAAAAGTTCTACATTCCAGTTAATTCTGTATCTCTAATTTGAATCTCAAGAGCACCCCAGATGATATAGTTTAGAATGAGATGTCTTGTTTATTTTTAAGAATACCTTATTTATTGGTAAGAAGTAATTACAGAACATCTTTTTTTTTTAAATTATTTTAATGTTTATTTATTTTTGAGAGGAGAGACAGAGCACAAGCAGGGGAGGGGCAGAGAGGGAGGGACACACAGAATCTGAAGCAGGCTCCAGGCTCTGAGCTGTCAGCACAGAGCCTGATGTGGGGCACAAACCCACAAACTGTGAGATCATGACCTGAGCTGAAGTCAGCTGCTTAACCAACTGACCCACCCAGGTGCCCCATTACAGAACATCTTTTAAGGGGAGTATTGCTTCTTGAATTGAAGACACTAAAGACGAAGATTGCCAAATATTTTAGAAACTAGATTTGGTGTGTGTGACTTGTACTGAAAAGCATTCTGATTTTCACAGTCTTTTATAGGTGCTGAGGAAGAATTGCTTTGACATGAATGTATAACAGAATTAACATTATGGCTTTACATTTTGGGGAGCTGTTCTCAGTCTGCTCTTGGAATTTTTTATTGTAGTCCTGTCATCAGATAGCTTGTTGGAAGCACCTTGTGCATGAAACTGAATCCTCTTAACATTCATTTATTTCCTTTTTGACAATAAACTGTCAAAAAAGCTTAGAATTTAGCTAGCAAGCACAATTGAGGTTGGGATTTTAACTTCACTGTTAATATATTCTAATTTTAAACTATTGTGACTGAAAGGGCTTGAAGCACAGATTCACATAGGGTATGTTTGAGTGCATTTTATGGTTTCATCCTTGCACTGGCTGCTGCAAGAACTGCAGCAGAGATTTCACACTTGACCCAGATCTCTGCGAAGTGACAGGAGCCCACAGAACTGGGTGATATATCTCTATCTCTATATCTCTGTCTCTATGTCTATCTTTATTCAGTAATAGAGGGGCTTATCAGTGAATGTCATGAACACTCAAAGATGGATGCCTCTGAATGAATGAGAAGAGGCTTGACCTGTGTTTTACAGCTTTTTTAAAAAAGTTTATTTATTTGTTTTGAGAGAGAAAGCATGAGTGGGGGAGGAGCAGAGAGAGAGAGTGAGAGAGAGAAACCCAATCAGGCTCTGCACCGTCAGTGCGGAACCCCATGTTGGGCTCGAATTCACAAACTGTGATATCATGACCTGAGCTGAAGTTGGATATTTAACCAACTGAGCCACCAGGTGCCCCTTGAGCTGTGTTTTAAAAGATTCTCTTCTTTTCCCCTTAGAGCCAGCAGGAACTGTTCTTTTTTTTTTTTTTTTTTTTTAAAGAACGGTTCTTGATTGCAGTAACACAAGTCTGCTTTCTCCTTCCTGCTGATAGCACCATTGGCCCTACTGTGGTGGCAGTTGTCGGGGTGGTTTGGGGAGGGTGTGATTGCTGGGACTGGGGATAGACTCTACCCTAGTGTGGAGGAACTATCCTTTCTATCCCCTAGACCTGTCTGTCAGTGCTCTTATATTTTTCCAGTAACAAACATCAAGACATGGTAGTTAACCTAAATTAAATAACAACTGTGCTCCAAAAGGAAAAAAATACTTTTAATACTTTAATCGGTCTTACTCAGGAGAGCAGGAAAAGGAACATAACCTTAAAGCATCCTTTATCTATTAGGACCTATTCAGATTATTTTGATCAAATAAATTTTTAGAGGTTAAATGTGTGGATTCAGAAGACAACCATTTCTAGGCACAATGGTAAAGGAATTTTTTTTTAATTTTTCTTTTATTTTTGTAGGCTCCATGTCCATTGTGGGGCTTGAACTCATAATCTTGAGATCGAGAGTCGCATGCTCTACCAACTGAGCCAGCCAGGCACCCCTTCTTTCTTTTTTAAATTGAAGTATAGTTGACTCACAATGTTATATTTGTTTCATGTGTACAACGTAGTGATTCAATAATTTTATACCTTATGCTATGCTCACTACAAGTGTAGCTACCATCTGTCATACAATGCTATTACAATACCATTGACTTTATTCCCTGTGTTGTGCCTTTCATCCCTGTGACTTATATGTTCTGTTACTAGAAGCCTGTGTCTCCCTCTCCCTTTCACCCATTTTGCCCATTCCCCCACCACCTCGCCTCTGGCAATTGTCAGTTTATCTGTACTTACAGGTCTGATTTTGCTTTTTGTTTCTTTATTCATTTGTTTTGTTTTTTAGATTCCACATATGAGTGAAATCATCTTTCTTTGTCTGATTGATTTCACTTAGCATAGTGTCCTCTAGGTGGTGCATTCATGTCACAAATGGCAGGGTCTCATTTCTTTTTTTATGGCTGAATAATATTCCATTGTATGTATAAGTATATATCCTTACGCAAACACATAACCCCACCTCTTCCTCAACTATTTGTCTGTGGATGATGGATACTTAGGTTGCTTCTGTATCTTGGCTATTGTAAATAATACTGCAGTAAACAGAAGGATATATCTATCTTTTCAAATTAGTGTTTTCATTTTCTTTGGGTAAATATCCAGTAGTGAAATTGCTGGGTTATGTGGTAGTTCTATTTTTAATTTTTTGAGGAACCTGCATACTATTTTCCACAGTGACTACACCAATTTACATTCCTACCAACAGTGCAGGAGGAGGGAGGAGTCTTTTTTTGTAATGTGATACTTTTGGGAATTTCCAAAATAACAGTGTGGAATATTTTGAAAGGTGAGCAATGACTCCCCCCCCCCCCCCCCCCCCCCCGCCAAATCAAAGCTTTGGATTAAGGGCTTTATTTTAAAAACATCAGAAAACAAATGTGATTCTGATTATAGAGATTTCTGAGCAGAATTACTGAGTTTTGTTGTTTTATGCCACAAAAGCAATTTTTTTAATAATGTCAATTTCTTGTGTACCTATTACACACCCCATTTAACATAACCTTGTTCAGTGCTATTTTGTTGTAATTGTCTTCAAAATAATTTTACTAAGTATAAATAGGCATATATAAAACTGTAGTCATTGTCTTGTTTTGGCTTTCCCAGAACAGATTGAGTCAAGGATTCCAATGCAGTACTTTCTTTGGGATATGATCCCAGAAAACTCCCCAAGGGGGGTGGGGTGGTGAGAGGGTTGGAAATGCTCATTATTGGGCAGGTTACTTCTGTGTGAACTAGAGTTTGATCCCATTGGGGAAATCTGACAGTAGTACAGAACAAAGAAGGGTCGAAGGGGCTGGGATATTTTTTAACCAGTAACTTAGAGTGGGGGTGAGTGATAATTTTGAAGTGCTGTGAGGATGGGTCAAAATGGGCTCTGGAGGCTAGAGAAAGCCCTGTAAAGAGATGTTGGTATAGTTAGAAAGCGCTGATGGGGGCAGGGTATATAGGCTGAGCTGTTCCAGTGTGCTTCCAGAGTCAGTCAGGGTATTGTTAAGTTTTTTCTGTGTGCTCTTACTGCTATTATTCTAAGTTCTTAGCTAGTTAGTGCTAAACTGTTATCCTGAGTTGTATGCATTACTACTGTCACTGCTGTGTCCTGGTGGGGTGTGGGGTATTTTCGATAGCAAATGTTGAGAAAATGTATGCACAGCACAGGGTGGGTTTGTTAGAAAGAAGCAGTGGGTGAGCTGGATGTTTAAAATGTAAGCTTAGGGGCACATGGGTAGCTGTCAGTTAAGCAGTTTAAGCATCAGACTTTAGCTCGGGTCATGATCTCGTGGTTTGTGAGTTCGAGCCCAGTCAGTGCAGAGCCTGCTTGGGATTTTCTCTCTCCCCCCATCTCTCCCTGCCCCTCCACCACTTGCACACTCTATCTCAAAATAAATAAGTAAACTTTTTTAAAAAATGTAAGCTTAAAGACAAGGAACTGTTTAAGGAAACTAGGTAAAGATCAATGTGCAGTTAAGGATGGTTGGAAGTTCTTGGATTTTTATGAAAGGCTTTATAAACATCCCTGTAGCTTGGACGTTTGACTAACAACTCTGTGATTAGCACTTAGAAGAATTATGGCCAGAGACAATCTTGACTTCAGTGAATGTGAAATAGCTAGAAGAGCTGAGCCATTGCCAATGTAGAATGCCAGGACTGGATCTCCATGGAGACTTTGCGGTTTCTGTGCAGTTCTGTTTCCAGGAACTCCTCATCCCCAGCTAAATGAAGTTTGTGCATGCATGTGAAGTCAACCACCTTATGTCATTTATTTATTTACTATTTCTTAAAAAAACTTTTCATTCATTTATTTAAGTAATACCTACACCTAACATCGGGCTCAAACTTATGACCCTGAGGTCAAGAGTTGCATACTTTCCCAACTGAGCCAGCCAGGCACCCCTGTGTCATTTTTTTCTAATAAGGCCAGATAACAAATGTTAGGTACTCTTGCAAATATTTTCAGATAAATATGCTAATTTAACTGCTCAAGAGTTGATAACTTGTGTGTCATATGTGTGTACAAAATGTTACACAGATACAAAATAGGGAAATCACAGTTTACCATATATGGTGTAAGTAAATGCTGTTTTCCTACCTTTCTGGATGCTTTCCCCACATTATTAAAGCCTTACACAGTCCTTTTCTGTCTTTCTTCCTTTCTTTCTTTCTTTCTTTCTTTCTTTTCTTTTCTTTTCTTCTTTTTTTTGTAAATAATAATTCAGTCTGTTCTTAGTGGAGGAGAAAAAATAAGTCATATTGTTAATCTTGTAAGAGGTGGAATATGACAATGCTGAAGCTGTCACATGGAGTCAAGATTCAGTAATAAAAGCCTTCACCTTGGAAGCATTAGAAATAATTTTTATTCATTTTCTTTTCTTTTTTAAAACATTTTTAAAAAGTTTTTTTAATGTTTATTAATTTTTGAGAGAGCGAGCATGGCAAGGAGCAGATAGAGAGGGAGACAGACAATCCAAAGGAGGCTCTGCACTGACAGCAGAGAACCCGATGTGGGGCTCGAACTCATGAATTGTGAGATAATGACCTGAGCCGAAGTCAGTCGCTTAACCGCCTGAGCCACCCAGGCACCCCTTCATTTTCTTGAATGTCAGTGGATAGCTCATAGAACTTGTTTGAAAAAGTAGTACTGGTGATCTTTTCTGCCCTTTAATCATGTTCCATGTTATTGAGATGAATTCATTATTCTGGGTTCATGACACATTCATAATTGGTCCATGCAAGCCCTTTAATTAGGCTTTCTATGTTTTTGAAATATGACCCCCTAAATGACATGTAGTATATCCCTTCACTTGGAGTTGTTTGTATTTTTTAAAAAGTTTTTCATTTTATCTGTTTTTTTTTTTTTTAATAGATAATGCATGTACATAGTTCAGAATTTTAAAGATACACAAGAGGAGTGCCTGGCTGGCTCGGTTGGTGGAGCATGCGACTGTTGATCTGAGGGTTGTGAGGTCAAGCCTTACGTGGAGTGTAGAGATTACTTAAAAAGAATCTTAAAATTTTTATATTTATTTATTTTTTTGAGAGAGAGCGTGAGCGAGCACGAGCAGGGATGGCGCAGAGAGAGAGGGAGAGAGAGGGAGAATCCTAAACAGGTTCCACACTGTCAGTGCAGAACCTGATGTGGGGCTTAATCCTACTAACTTTGAGACCAGTCACTCCAAAATCACTGAATGAATACAAAACAGTAAATGGCAGAGTAAGATTCCTCTTTTCCCTTGTCACCTAGCTACTTTCTTTTCCATTTCCGAATCAATTGACATAACCTCTTCTATGTCTTTTTCCAGAGATTTTCTATGTACTTGCAAACATTTATATTATGTGTGTACAGATGTATGTATGTTTGTATCCTCTCATTCAAAAGACAGCACATTATTCTCACAGTTCTGTTCTTTGCTTTTTAAACTGCTGTTGGGTTGCTCAGTGAGCATGGAATGAAACAAAGGGAGCTGAATAACCCTAATGGAGGATGAGATGTGATGGTAATAATCCCTGAGTAGTCAATGTCTGCTGGGTGCTAAGGCCCATGCTAACACCTGTGTCTCTCCTCCACCTCCAAATAAAGTTTCTAAGATATAGGTGCTCTTTATTTTTAAAAAAAGGCACAGAAAGAAAATGGTCAGAGATCCTACTAACAAGGATGTTTTCTTTATCAGTTTAGACTTGGTTATACTGTAATAACAACCCCCTCCCACCACCCCCACTCTCAGCAGTTTAAACAAAAATTAAAGCTTTTTCTGTTTCACAGCCACTGTGGGTCAGCAGGGGGTTCTGCTTATTGTAATTGCTTGGGGACCTAGGTGCATAAGCAACAATCCTCTCTAATCTTGTTGGTTCCTGTGCCAGAGGAAAAAGAGGCCTGTGGAGGGTCTTGAATCAATAATTCAATGCTCGTTTCCACTCATAACTTTGTGGTCAGAATTAATCACAAGGCTCCACCCAACCACAGAGGGGCAGGAATGTGTATGTTAGGCTGGGAGCCAGAAATATTTGGTGAACAGCATTAATGATTACCACATTTAGCCTTTTAGATTATTTAGTGCATATTTATATATATAGACATCTCTAGAGAGAGAGAGATGTTTTTGCATTAACAAGATAAACACTATAAATACGATCATTACTTTTTCCACTTTATATATTATAGCGGAATCTTCCATTGTCATAAATATGTGTCCAAATATATATCTTTTAGTGGATGCATATTATTTTAGTGTAAGGATACATGAGGTATTTATTTCCTTGTAGTTCCTCTACTGAAGAAAATGTCCGTGAATTCATTTGAAAAACTGGGTAGAGAATTTTAGGTTATAGGTCTTCTCTAGCCAAGCCATGGATTCTTGTCATGGTCCCTAGATTGTAAATATAAGCTCTATTTAGAATAACCTCTCTTTAGCCCCCTTGTCCCCCTCATAAAGTATCTTTTTATAATTTTTATTTTTATTTTTTCCTGTCACTGTTACTTTATTAATATCAGGTAAATACATACATATTAAAAAAATTTTAATTCTAGTATAGTTAACATACAGTGTTATATTCGTGTCAGGTATACAATACAGTGATTTAATAGTTCCATATATTACTCAGTGCTGTACTTTTGGAATGTCTGACTGGCTCAGTGGGGAGAGCATGAAACTTCTGATCCTGGGGTTGTGAGTTCTAGTCCCATGTTGGGTGTGGAGCCTACTTAAAAAAAATGTTGAAAAGAAAAAAGGAAAAGGATAAGTGTGCTCTTAATCCTCTTTACCTATTTTGCCCATTACCCCCCACTCACCTTCCCTCTGGTAACATCTATTCTCTATAGTTAGAGTCTGTGTTTTGGTTTGTCTCTTTTTTTCCTTTGGTTTCCTAAATTCCACATATGAGTGAAATATGGTATTTGTCTTTCTGACTGACTTATTTTGCTTAGCATTATACACTTTAGATCCATCCATGTTGTTCCACTGGCAAAATTTCATTCTTTTTTGTGACTGAATAATATTCCATTGTATGTATATATACCACATCTTATCTGTTCATCAGTCGGTGGATACTTGGGCTGCGTCCATCATTTGGCTATTGCAGTAAACATAGATGTGCATGTATCCCTTTGAATTCGTGTTTTCGTATTCTTTGGGTAAATACCCAGTAGTGCAATTCTGGATCATGTGGTAGTTCCATTCTTAACTTTTAGAGGAATCTCCATACTGTTTTCCCCAGTGGCTACACTAGTTTGCATTCCCACCAGCAGTGTATGAGGGTTCTTTTTTTCCACATCCTCACCAACACCTATTGTTTCTTGTGTTATAATTTTTATTATTTTGTTCATTTATTTACTTTTTAGAGAGAGACTGTGTGCATGAGCAGGGGAGGGGAACAGAGGGGGAGAGAGAGAGAATTTTTTTTTTTTAAGCTTATTTACTTTGAGACAGAGAGAGAGAGAGAGAGAGCACGAGCGCACACATGGGCAGGGGAGGGGCAGAGAGGGGGAGCGAGAATCCCAAGCAGGCTCTATGCTGTCAGCACAGAACCCGATGCGGGGTTTGAACTCACAAAGTGCAAGATCATGATCTGAGCTGAAATCAAGAGTCAGGAGCCTAACCGATTGAGCCACCCAAGTACCCTGAGAGAGAGAGAGACAGAGAAAGGGAAAATCTTAAGCAGGCTCCATGATCAGCATGGAGCCTGATGCAGGGCTTGATCCCACTACCCTGGGACTATGACCTGAGCCAAAGTCAAGAGTCAGACGCTCAACTGACTCTTTTTATTTTTATTTTTTCCTGTCACTGTTACTTTATTAATATCAGGTAAATACATACATATTAAAAAAATTTTAATTCTAGTATAGTTAACATACAGTGTTATATTCGTGTCAGGTATACAATACAGTGATTTAATAGTTTTTTTTTAATTTAATACAATACAAGGTGCCCCTCTTGTATTGTAATTTTTAAATTTGATATCTGAATAGGTAAATATTCATATGGTTCTGAGACAAATGTAAGCTGAGCAGTCTCCTGCCAGCCCTCTCTGTCCATATTTGTCTATTTCTACCCACTCTGCCATCCCCCAGAAGTTTTAGTTTGTTAACGTTTGACTTCAGTTTTTAAAAATGCATAAAATGTAGATACTTTTAAAAATTACTATTTCAACAAACTTTTTTTTATTGGGGAATAATTTCAGATTTACAGAAAAGTTGCAAAAATAGTACAGAGAGGTCCTGTATATACCTTTCCTATTTCCCCAGTGTTATCTTACTTTACTATAGTACATTTGTCAAGACTAAGAAGCCACCACTGATGTGAATGAACTATTAACTAAACTCCAGACTTGATTTGGATTTCCCCACATAAATATCTTTTTTTTCTGTTTCAGGATATAATCCTGAGTACTTCAATGTATTTAGTAGATTCTTTTTGAACTAAAAGCATATTCTACACATGGTTCTGCACCTTGCTGTTTTCAGTTGACACCATATTTCACTGATTCTAAAACACAACAGGGGTGCCTGGGTGGCTCAGTGGGTTAAGCATCTGACTCTTATTTCAGTGGTGGTGGAATCAAGCCCCATGTTGGGCTCCTGGCTGAGAGCATGCATCCTGTTTGGGATTCTCTTTTTCCCTCTCTGTCTGCCTCTCCCCAGCTCATGAGGTCATGATCTCTCTCTTTCTCAAAATAAACAAACAACAACAACAACAAAATAAAACACAACAGGGGGCGCCTGGGTGGCGCAGTCGGTTAAGCGTCCGACTTCAGCCAGGTCACGATCTCGCGGTCCGTGAGTTCGAGCCCCGCGTCGGGCTCTGGGCTGATGGCTCAGAGCCTGGAGCCTGTTTCCGATTCTGTGTCTCCCTCTCTCTCTGTCCCTCCCCCGTTCATGCTCTGTCTCTCTCTGTCCCAAAAATAAAAAAAAAAAAAACAAAAAACAAAAACACAACAGTATATATTAAGTACTTCAGAAATGGGGCACCTGGGTGGCTCAGTGGGTTAAGCATTGCTCTTGATTTTGGCTCAGGTCATGGTCTCAGAGTTCATGAGTTCAAGCCCCGCATGGGGCTCTGCGCTGGCAGCACAGAGACTGCTTAGGATTCTCTCTCTCCCCTCTCTCTCTGCCTCTACCCCACTTAAGCGCACTCTCTCTCCAAACAGATCATTAATTAAAAAAAAAAGAAAAAGAAAGGAGACATGCTGCTGATTATAACTAAGTCACAGATCTTAAGCTGTTGCATAATTTCAGAGATATTCAAATGTGAAAAAACATACATCTTAGAATTGATGGAATGTGAAATATCTTGGAGATCTTTCAACTTGATTTCGTAGAGACTTCCTCATTCATATTTATATAGCTGCATAGAATTTAACTTTATAATGCTCATAAAATCTTTAAGTAAGCCCTTATCCCATACTTCTTAGGATTGCTTTCAGGCTTCAGCTATAAAAAATAATGCTGTTTTGAATAACCTGTTACATACGTCCTATGTGCAGAAGTATATAGGAATAACTTTTCAAAAGTGAATTGCTGAATTAGAGGTGTATATATACTTGTAATTTTGGTAGAAGTCATACCCATTTACACTCCCACCTGCAGTGGATGAGACGACTTGTTAAAAGTTCACCAACAGAGTAGGTTACCAGACTTTTGGATTTTTGCCAGTCTGACAGGTGGAAAATTATAGTCTCAGTGTAGTTTTCCTGTATGAGCACAGGTTGAGTTTCCAAAAACTGGCTATAAATTATCTTCACCCGCTTTTTTATTGGGCTATTTGCTCTTTCAAATATGCATTGCTATTTCAATTTTATTGCATTAGGCTCTTTAAACATTAGGGAAGTTATTATGTGTTATGATTTACAAATGTGTTTTCTTTTTGTCATTTCCTTTTTAATTTTCTTACAGTTGTGGTGGTGATGTAGGTGAACCTGATAATATTTTCTCTTAAGGCTTCTGGACTTCTGGATTTTAAGTCCTAGTTGGCCTCAACAAAGTTATTAAGAAATTCATACATGTTTCCTTCCATTTCTCCTGTCTTGGCCTTTATGCTGTTGATCTCATGCATTTTACTTAATATGTATATTATACATTTAAGCCCCAACATGAGACTTGATTCCCCAAACCATGAGATCATGACATGACCTGAGGTGAAATCAAGAGTCCACTGAGCCACCCAAGTGCCCCTTATGCATGCATTATATCATAGAAACTCCATAGTATACTATTACTTTTGTTAAAACAATCATCTTTTAAGAACTCCTGGGTGGCTCACTCAGTTGGTTAAACACCTGATTCTTGATTTTGGCTCAGGTCATGATTTCAACGTTTATTTATTTTTCAGACAGAGAGAGACAGAGCATGAATGGGGGAGGGTCAGAGAGAGGGAGACACAGAATCTGAAACAGGCTCCAGGCTCTGAGCTGTCAGCACAGAGCCTGACGCGGGGCTCGAACTCACAGACCGCGAGATCATGACCTGAGCCGAAGTCGGCCGCCCAACCAACTGAGCCACCCAGGCGCCCCATCAGGTCATGATTTCATGGTTGGGGGTGGGGTGGGGTGGGGGCCAAGCCCCAGGTAGGGCTCTGCACTGAGAGTGGGGAACCTGCTTGGGATTCTCTCTGTGCCTTCTCTATGTATGCTCTGTTAAAATAAACATTAAAAAAAATCATCTTTTAAAGAGATTTAAGTAAGAAAAATATCACATATTTACCTATGTAGTTATTTGTAGCACCCTTCATTCTTTGTGCAGATATGGACAACTGGTGTCATTTTCATTCTGCCTGAAGGATGTTTTTTAACATTTTTTTATAGTGCAGGTCTGTTAGTGATGAACTCTTTCATCTTTGAATATCTAAAAATGTTTCTGTTATGTCTTTTTTTTTTTAACGTTTATTCATTTTTGACAGAGACAGAGCACAAGTGGGATGCAGCAGAGAGGGAGACACATAATCTGAAGCAAGCTGCAGGCTCTGAGTTGTCAGCACAGAGCCCAATATGGGGCTTGAACCCATGAACTGTGAGATCATGACCTGAGCCTAAGTCCGGACGCTCAACTGACTGAGCCACCCAGGAGCCCCATGTCTTTCTTTTTGAAAGATATTTGCTTAGTGTAGTGTTCAAGGTTGGCATTTTCTTTTTAAGTACTTTAAAAATGTTGCTCTCCTGTATTCTTACGTTGGTTCCAACAGGAAATCTGATATCCTTGTCTTTGTTTCTCTATATATTAAGTACTTTTTCCTCTGGCTGCTTTCAAGATTTTCTCTTTATCACTGGTTTTGGGCCATTTGCTTACAGCATAGTTTTCTTTATGTTTCTTGTGCTTAGGATTCATTGAACTTCTTGGATCTGTGCGTTTATAGAGTTCATCAATTTAGAAAGTTTTCAGCCATTATTTTTTAAAATATTTTTTTTCTGCCTGCTCATCTTCCTTAATATATAATTAACTGTGTCTTAGACCATTCAAACTGTCCCACAGCTCACACTCTTTTCATTTGTGGGGGTTTTTTTCCTCTCACTCTGTTTCTTTTGGAGAGGTTCACTAATGTGCCTTCAATTTCACTAATGTTTTCTTTTCCTATTATCTTCCATTAATCCCATCCAGTGTGTTCCTCATTTTATAGATTACAATTTTCATCTTTAGGAAAGCTTGAATTGGGTACTTTTCCCATTTCTTTTTTTTTTTTTAATGTTTTATTTATTTTTGAGAGAGAGAGAGAGAGAGAGAGAGAGAGAGAGACAGTGCGAGCAGGGGAAGGGCAGAGAGACAGGGAGACACAGAATCTGAAGCAGGCTCCAGGCTCTGAGCTGACAGCACAGAGCCCCATGTGGGGCTCGAACTCACGAACTGTGAGATCATGACCTGAGCCAAAGTCCATGCTTAACCGACTGAGCCACCCAGGCACCCCTCCCCCTTTTCTTCTTAAAGTAGGCTCCACACTGGGCATGGAGCCCAACACGGGCTTGAATGCATAACCCCGAGATCAAGACCTGAGTTGAGATCAAGAGTCAGGCACTTGACCAACTGAGCCACCAAGGCATTCCAAATTGGGCCCTTATAATATCTTATGTGTCTCTCCTTTTTTTTTTTCCCCTCTCTATTGAGATGTAATTCAACTACCATACAGTCCACCAATTTAAAGGGTACATTTCAGGGGTGCCTGGGTGGCTCAGTCGGTTAAGCATCCGACTTCGGCTCAGGTTACGATCTCACAGTTCGTAAGTTCGAGCCCCACATTGGGCTCTGTGTTGACAGCTCAGAGCCTGGAGCCTGCTTCAGATTCTGTGTCTCCCTGTCTCTCTGCCCTTCCCCGCCTTGCACTCCGTCTCTGTTGCTCAAAAATAAATAAACGTTAAAAAAAAATTAAAAAAATAAAGTGTACATTTCAATGGTTTATTTTTAATATTTTAAATAGCATTTAAATATTAAATATTTAAAAAATAGTATTTCGGAGGTAAATAGTGTACTCATAGAGTTGTGCAACTATCACCGTAATCCAGTTTTACAACATTTTGATTATCCCTAAAAGGAACCTTGTACCAAATAGAAGTTACTCTCCATTCCCTTCCCCTTCCCCTTAGGCAATCACCAACCAACTTTTTTTGTCACTATAGATTTCCTATTTTAGATATCTCATATAAATGGGATCATACTATTAGTGATCTTTTGTGACTGGTTTCTTAGCATAATGATTATGGGTTCATTTATGTTGTGGCATGTATCCGTGCTTCATTCCTTTTTAAGGCTGAATAATACCACGTTTTGTTTATCTTTTCATCATGGACATGTGGGTTATTTGCACTTTTAGGTTATTATGAGTAATGCTGCTATGAACATATATACATAAGTTTTTATGTGGACATGCATTTTCATCTACTTAGGGAACATATGAATACAGTTATAATAACTTTTAATGTCTTTCTCTGCTTGTTCTAATTTATGCATCTGCTCTGGGACTATTTTGACTGACTGCTTATTCTCTTCATAAGGGTAGTGCTTTTCTGCTTCCTTGCATGCCTGGCAATTGTTGGATGCTGAATTTTATCTTAGTGTGTGCTGGATATTTCTGTATTTGTTAAGCAGGCCTGGATCAGTGCTAAGTCAAGGGCTAATTATTCATTATTGAGGCAAGACCTTTCTGAGTACTCTTATCCACTGTGTCTTAGGAGTTTTTACATAATGGCCTGTGAAAACAAGTGCCTTCCCCAGCTTTTTGTGAGTGCCAGACACTGTTTGCTCTAATCTTTTGGGATGATTCTTTTCTGGGCCTCCAGCAGTTTCCTAACATGAACATTCTATACTTAATTCTGTTAAATACTTAGGACTGTGCAAATCTCTGGAGTTCTCTCTTTGTGCTGCTTCCTTCTCTTTGGTATTCTGTCCTATGAACTCTTGCTGCCTTGGTTTTCCTGCACTCAGCTCCATCTCCTCAACTTGAGTCACCTGGGTTCTGCCTCAGTTTACCCTCTCTGCAGGGGCAGTTACAGGGCTCACTTTTTTTGTTTCCTGTGTTTCAGACATTGTTGTCGTCCATTGCCTAATAGCCAGAATCTTGAAAACCATTATTTAGTGTAATTTGTCTGGCTTAAAAAAAAACAAAACAAAACTTGTTTTTTTCCCCCCAGCAGGAATAAGTCTGGTTCCTGTTATATTAACTCTGTCTGGATTAGTAGTGGAAATCCTCTGTTTTCTTATATAAATTATGTTTTCAATTTCTTACATTTAAATAGTTTTTCCATTTGAAATTCTGTGAGGACATGGAGCCACTTTTATTTGTTTTTTCAGATGGCTACTTGACTGGTTTGATTTATCATTTTTATCATGTATTACATTCTTGTATGTGTCTGAGCCTATTTTAGAACTTCTGTTCTATGTGTATATGTCTATAAGGTGCTAGGAATGGTCTGTGTTAGTAATGGAGGCCTTTTAATATATTTTAATATCTGGTAGTACTAGCTCCTTTTTATTTATTTTTTAATGTTTGTTTATTTTTGAGAGAGAGACAGAGCACAAGTGGGGGAGGGGCAGAGAGAGAGGGAAACAGAATCTATCTGAAGCAGGCTCCAGGCTCTGAGCTGTCAGCACAGAGCCTGACGCAGGGCTCGAGCCCACGAACTGCAAGATCATGACCTGAGCTGAAGTTGGACCTTTAATCGACTGAGCCACCCAGGCGCCCCAGTGCTAGCTCCTTTTTAGAGCTCTTTAAAAAAAAAACAATCTTTTTGTGGCTACCTTGAGACACTGGTTATACTTCCCATCACAGTTAAGTTTACTGCAGTAGTGACCATGAGACCTGTAGCATTTTTCACCAGGCTCATGGGTAAAAAGTGGATGTAACAAGACTTTTCAATATTAGAAATGATTAAGGAATATTATATTATATTATATTATATTTTATTTTATTTATTTTATTTATTTTATTTTATTTTTTTATTTTGTGTGTGTGTTTTATCTTTTTTTTTAATTTTTTTTTTTCAACGTTTATTTATTTTTGGGACAGAGAGAGACAGAGCATGAATGGGGGAGGGGCAGAGAGAGAGGGAGACACAGAATCGGAAACAGGCTCCAGGCTCTGAGCCATCAGCCCAGAGCCTGATGCGGGGCTCGAACTCACGCACCGCAAGATCGTGACCTGGCTGAAGTCGGACACTTAACCGACTGCGCCACCCAGGCGCCCCTGTGTGTGTGTTTTAAAGTCAGCTCTACACTCAGTGTGGGGCTTGAACTCATGACTGTGAGATCACTAGTCACATGCTCCACCAACTGAGCCAGCCAGGCAATTGAAGGAGTAATACATTTTAGACGATTTGCCAAAATAGTAATCAGTGTGCTTCCTACAATTTAACTTACATGGACTTAAAGTAAATTGCTTGAAACTGGATCCCAAAGATTATATAAGTGACAAAATTTTTTTTTACGATTTTATTTTTAAGTAATCTCTACACCCAATGTGGACTTGAACTCACAACCCTGAGATCAAGAGTCACACACTACTGAGTGAGCCAGCCAGGTACCCCACAAGTGGGGAATTTTTGAAGTGTTGATATTCAAGTGATGATCAGAGAAGCTCAACTAAAAGAATTGTAGACTTACTGACAATGACAACTGTGGATTGAGCAAAAATTCTTTTTGAAGGGCTGTCTTGAAGATTATGACCCGGGCTTTGCAGGGAACTAAGGTGATTGACTGGCAGTGGAAGGAATCACATGTGAAATCCTTAAATAAAAATCCATTGACTTAAAAAAGAAACCTTCCAGCTATGATTGTTTCTTTTTCCATATGAATTTAAGGATCAGTTTACCTATTCCATAAACAAAAAATCTTGCTAGTTACTTAAAACTAACTGGGAGAAAACATCTTTAGGATGATGACTCTTCTGTCCACAAACATAATATGTCTTGTTTGCTCAAGTCGTCTTTTGAGTAGCTCATTAATGTGTTAAAATGTCATACCACACAATGTCTTACACTTGTTAAACTTTTTTTTAGGTATTTAATCTTTGTTGTTAACTATTATAAATGGGATTTTTTTCTTTTTTATTTCACATGATACCAATTCCTTGAACAGTTAACTGAACTCATTATGGAAGACATTTTAATTTTATTTAACTTTGATTCCATAGTGCCTACCATAGAATTTGGAAGATAGAAGTGGCTGTGCTGAATGTTTAGATGTTAGAAGAAAGATTGAGGGGTTACTATAACTTCATTAATACTACATTTTACATTGTAGATGATTATCATGGCTTTGTTTTTAACTATTAAAATTTAGGGATTGATCATTCTGATCATGTTGGTATGTTATATATAGCTCTTGTAAATAAGTCTCTATTAATATCCTTATTAACAACCTGTTTTTGTTTTTCTAAAGTTTATTTATTCAGAGAGAGAGAGAGAGAGCACTCATGAGGGGCAGGGATAAAGGGAGGGGGAGAGAGAGAGAGCGAGAGAGAGAATCCCAAGCAGGCATTGCACTGTCATTACAGAGCCCAGTGCAAGGCTCGAGCTCATGAACTGTGAGATCATGACCTGAGCCAATACCAAGAGTCAGACACTTAACCCGCTGAGCCACCCAGGTGCCCCTTAACTACCTGTTTTTGAATTCTGTTGAGGAAGCTGGTATAGCTAATGGTAATCATAGATTTCTTTTTTTGATGAATAGAAATTTGCTTGAGAAGCAAAATGGCCTTTTAAAAACTTATGGTTTTACGTTGCTGTAAGAAAGTAAAGACACAGATAAATGGAAAGACATTCCGTCCTTGTGGATTGGAAGACTTAATATTGTTAAAATGCCCATACTACCCAGAGTGAGCCAAAGATTTTATACAATCTCTATCAAAATCCCAATGGTATATTTTGCAGAAATAGAAAAAAATTCTAGGATTCATATGGAATCTTAGAGGACCTCAAATAGACAATCTTGAAAAAGAAAAACAAGGCTAGGGGTGCCTGGGTGGCTCAGATGTGTAAGTGTCAGACTTCAGCTCAGGTCATGATCTCATGGTTTGTGAGTTTGAGCCCAGTGTCGGGCTCTGTGCTGACAGTTCAGAGCCTGGAACCTGCTTCGGATTCTGAGTCTCCCCTTCTTTCCCTGCCCCTCTTCCCCCCCCCGCCCCCCCCGTCTCTCAAAAATAAATAAAAAGACTTGAAAATATTAAAACAAAAACCAAGGCTGGAGACTTCACACTTCTCATTTCAAAACATATTATAAAGCTACAAAACAGTGTGGCGGTGGCATAAAGAAAGACATACACCAATGGAACAGAATAGAGCCTAGAAATAAACCCTCATGTGTATGGTCAAGGGCTATACCACGGGGAAAAGATAGTCTCTTCCATTAATGGTGTTGGGAAAACTGTATATCCACATGCAAAAGAATAAAGTTGGATTCTTATATTACATCATATACAAAAATTAATGCAAAATGCATTAAGGAATAAATGTAAAGCCAGAAACTAAAACTCCCAGAGGAAAACACAGGGAAAGCTTCAAGACACTGGATTTGGCAGTGTTTTCATGGATATGGCACCAAAAGCATAGCAAGAAAAGCAAAAGCAGACAAATGGGACTACATCAGATGTAAAAAGTTTTGCACATCAAAGGACAAAAGAGAGTGAAACCTATGGAATGAGAAAAATAAATGCAAACCATGTATCTGATAAATGAGTTAATGTAAAGGTGGTCATTATCCAGAATATGTAGAGAACTCCTATAACGGACTCCTACAACTCAACAGCAACAAAGAACACCAAAATCAATCAACCAATCAATCAATCCAACTAAACAATAGGCAAAAGACTTGCATAGACATTTTCCCAAAGAAGACAGATAAAGGGTCAATAAGCTATATTAGAAAAAGACCTCTCAGGTTTCCCTCCTGTGTGTCTCCTTTACTCTTACACAGAATATGTCATTTCTGATATTTCTGGTTACCAAATGTGGGTGGATTTTCCCACACCAAGCAATTCTGTGACACTAGCTGGATATCCTATAATGTAATTTAATTCTGACACTATCAACCTAGAAATAGCATCAGATCTCACAGGTGAAGGGCTCAGTCCCACAAGACTGCCTCTCCCCCATTTCAGATGCCAATCACAAATACAAGTTGTTACCTGTGCTTCTGACTTGGCTATGGGCTATAAATCAGAGGTTCCCATGACTCCTCTTCAGGTTTGATTAATTGCTAGAGAGGCTTACAGAATTTAGGAAAACAGTACTTACTGTTTACCAGTTAATTATAAAAGGATATAATATAGGATACAGATGAACATCCAGATGGAAGAGATACATAGAGTATGTGGGGTAGGATGGAGCTTCCATGCCCTTCCTGGGCCCACTGTTCTCCCAGTACCTGTATGTGTTCACCAACCCAGAAACTCCCCAAACCCCATACTATTGGCATTTTTAGGGAGGCTTCCTCATCTAGGCATGATCAATTTATCAATTCCATTTCTAGCCCCTCTCTGGAGAATTCAGGGCAGGACTGAATATTGCAAGCTTGTAATAATGGCTTGCTCTTTCTGGTGACCAGCCCTCATCTAGGGCCCTACCAGAGTCCCCTCATTAGAACAAAAGACACTCATATCACCCTGGGGAGTTTCTAGAGGTTTAGGATCCTGTGTCAGGAACCAGGATCAGAGACCAAATATCAGAACAAAAGATACTCCTAGTGTTCTTCTTACAAGGGTTTTAGGAGCTCTGTGCCAGGAACTGGGGGGCCGAGACCAATATACAGTAAAACCTTGGCTTGTGAGCAATTTGTTCTGTGAGTGTTCAAGACGAGCAAACGTTTCTAGTAAATTTTAACTTGATAAACGAGTGATGTCTTGCAGTACTAGTACGTGATGCCAAATGTCACATCACAACCGAGCCAATGGTTCTTCTCTCTCTCTCTCTCTCTCTCTCTCTCTCTCACTCTCTCACTGTGGGGTTGTGTGTGATCCTTTCCCATGCTCGGATGCTTGGTCTCAGGCTGCAGTGTTTGGCAGAAATCTGATTTTTCAGAAGGTTGGAAGGTGCCCAAAACTGGTGTATTTTTTGTCACTTCAAAGCACCTGTGGACAGTCCTTTGCTTTTCCATACAAAGTAAGCTTAGGAATGCTTTGTTTCATTCTAGGTCAGGCTGCCTGCAGAAATAGACCGTTTCCTCTGTTGCCTTATTGCCAGTTACATTAAATACAGTATATGACAAGGGTTTATTAATACTGTAGTCAACATCCATGTGAGCGTATACAATGGTCCCCATGCAGGAAAATATTCCATTGAGCCAATAGATAGCAGTGATTCTGTTAGTGATATTGAAAGTCGTCCTACACAATAACCTCCTCTCTCTTATCTCCCTCAAACCAGCCACAAAGGTTTCAAAAGTAAGTGCAGGTTAATTTGTTTATTTTTCTTTATATTTTGTATTTCCTTTATTATTTTATATTACATTACAGTATTGTAATCATTTTTATATGAATATTTTTGGGTTGTGGAATGAATCATCTGAGTTTCCACTATTTCTTACGGGGAAATTCACTTTGATATACAAGTGCTTTGGATTACAAGCATGCTCACAAACCAAGGTTTTACTGTATATGTTTTCTGTTACACAAGCATATGAAAAAATGCTCAACATCACTGATTATTAGGAAAACTCAGATCAAAACCACAGTAAGTTATTACTTCATACCTGTTTGGATGGGCACTATAAAAAGAAAGCCAAAGTAACAAGTGTTTTAAGAATGTGGAGAAATTAGAATGTTTGTGCACTGTTGGTGGGAATGTAAAATGGTGCAGCTGCTATGGAAAACAGTATAAAGGCCTTTAAAAGTTAAAATTAGAACTATTGTGTGATCCAGCAATCCCACTTCTTGGTGTCTATCTAAAAGAACTGAAAACAGGATCTCAAAGAGCTAACATATCTATGTTCACTGCATTTTCCACAATAGCCAAGAGGTGAAAGCAACCTAAATGCCCATAACAGGTGAATGGATAAAGAAAATACGGATATACATAAAGTGAGATATTATTCAGTCTTAAAAAAAGGCAATCTTGTCATATACAAAAGCATTGATGAACTTTGAGGACCTTAATGCTAAGTGAAATAAGCCAGTCACAAAAAGACACATACTGTATGATTCTACATATGAGGTACCTCAAGCAGTCAAACTCTTAGAGTAAATTGTGGTTGTCCTTCTGGGAGGAGGTGGAAAAGGGCAGTTGCCTGTTCTAGGTGGGTATAGAGTTTCAGTTTTTCAAGATGAAAAAGTTCTGGAGATCTGTTTCACAACCATGTGCATAAGTTAAAATTACTGTACGATACATTTAAAAATGGTTAAGATGGTAGATTTTGTTAATGCTATTTTTTTTAAGTTTATTTGAGAGAGAGAGAGACAGTGACAGTGTAAGTGGGGGAGGGGCAGAGAGAGAATCCCAAACAGGCAGCGCAGAGCCCAAATGGGGCTTGAACCCATGAAGCCATGAGATCATGACCTGAGCCAAAACCAAGAGCTGGGCACTTAACCAACAGAGGCACCCAGGTGCCCCTATGCTGTTTTGTTTTTTGTTTTTTTAATATATGTCTGATGGATTACAATTTAATAAGGTTTTTTTAAAAAAAATTGTTTGGGGCACTTGGGTGGCTCAGTCATTAAGCATCTGACTTCACTTCAGGTCATGGTCTCATGGTTGGTGATTTCGAGTCCCACATTGGGTGAGCTCAAGTCTGCTTCAGGTAAACAGGAGCCCTGCTTCGGGTGAGCCCTGCTTCTCTCTCTATCTCTGTCTGTCTCTTCCCCTCTCCCTTCCTTCCTTTCTTTCTCTCCCTTCCCACCCCGCCCCCCACTCTGCCCCTCCTGGGATTTGCTCTCCCTCTCTCTGCCCCTCGCTCTCTTGCACCCACTTTCTAAAAAAAAATTGTTTGTAATCTCTGTACCCAATGTGGGGCTCAGAACTCAACCTTGAGATCAAGAGTCCCATACTCTTCCCATTCCCACTGAGCCAGCTAGGCACCCCTATGTTACACTGTTTTTGATCACACACACAAAAAGAGCAGTTTTAAAAAATGAAGTTTCGAGGTGCCTGGGTAGCTCAGTTGGTTAAGTGGCAACTCTTGATTTTGATCTGATGGTTGGTGAGATTGAGCCCTGCTTTGGGCTCTGCAATGACAGCATGGGGTCTGCTTGGGATTCTCTCTCCCTCTCTCTCTGCCCCTCCCCCGCTCATTCTCTTTCTATATATAAATAAGTAAATACACTTTTAAAAAGTTTCACATTTATTTCTATTTGTTGACTGATCTTAATACTGTTATTTGTGTAGGTATTCCTCTGGAAAACATTAGGCTGTTGGAGATCAAGAATCCAGATTTCAGAGAATGTTTTTCGTATTTTAAGCAAATAACTGCATCTGATAAATATAAGGATTACTTTTAAGAGTGGAGCAGAATATTTGAAATTAGAATTGGTCAGGAAAGTTGAGAGTGTATGATTAAGCATTAACAATGCTTATACATAGCCATTCAGTTTAAACAAAAATAAAATATATGAGTTATAAATTTTATTAGCATCTTTAGTACTTTATGGTTTTTTATTTTTTAAAAAAAATTTTTAATGTTGGGGCACCTGGGTGGCTCAGTTGGTTGAGCGTCTGACTTCAGCTCAGGTCATGATCTCACACTCTGTGAGTTCAAGTCCCTCGTCGGACTCTGTGCTGACAGCTCAGAGCCTGGAGCCCAATTCAGATTCTGTGTCTCCCCCTCTCTCTGCCCCTCCCCTGCTCATGCTCTGTCTCAAAAATAAATAAAAACATTAAAAAAAATTTAAAAAAAATTTAATGTTTATTTTTGAGAGAGTGTGCAAGTGAGCCAGAGCACAAGCTGGGGAGGAGCAGAGAGAGAGGGAAACACAGAATCAGAAGCAGGCTCCAGGCTCTGAGCTGTCAGCACTGAGCCCGATGCAGGGCTTGAACCCGTGAACTGTGAGATCATGACCTGAGCTGAAGTTGGAAGCTTAACCGATTGAGCCACCCAGGCGCCCCTACTTTCTGTTTTTTTGTTTTTTTTTTTAAACAGGAGAATTTCACTTCTGCTTTCAGGCAGTGTTTTTCAATTACAAGTATTTAAGTAATACTGTAAAATATAAAGCTGTGCTTCATAGTTACAATCTGAATACCATGTTGTTTTAAAGTAGATAATAAATATCTGGGCGCCTGGGTAGCTCAGTCCGTTAAAGCACTGACTTCAGCTCAGGTCATGATCTCATGGTCTGTGAGTTCAAGCCCGGCGTTGGGCTCTGTGCTGACAGCTCAGAGCCTGGAGCCTGCTTCAGATTCTTTGTCTCCCTCTCCCTCTGCCCCTCCCCTGCTCATGCTGTGTGTGTGTGTGTGTGTGTGTGTGTGTGTGTCTCAAAAAATGAATAAACATTAAAAAAATTTTTTTAAGTAGATAATAAATATAATTGGCATTAAATTCGTGTATATTTAATGACTTCTCTGAAAACTTTTCTTTAAAAAAATTTTTTAAGAACAAGAAATCTCCCTCAAAATTATGTTAAACTTAGCAAGAGCTATTTTCCTCTTCAAATTCAAAGCATACACAAATTTCTCTTAAAATCCTTAGGTTTACTGTTTCATGTAGAGCTGCTGCAGAGAGGTAAATGTTACTGCTGTGAACATTAGTTGTGTCAAAAAATGACCTGTAAGCAAGATAGAATGCTCCTTTGCTGAATGATGCCGTGTGGCTGGGTTAATAGAGGGCTTTTAGTGAACAGCCCACTCTCTTTCTTAGGTTTCCACAAAGTTGTGCTGCTTTCAGTGTTCCTTCTGGACCCCCCAGAGTGTTTGTTCTGGTGTCCCAGCTCCCCCCAAGGAAGCAAGCTTTGAGCCTGGAAAAGCTCAAATAAAGCATCTCTTTATATGATGCAGATTTCAGTGTTTTTGGCCCCTCTTTTCCTTTGAAAAACATGTTATGATATGGCTTTCAAGTTTTAAAAGCTTATGAAATAAGCAGTTTTGGAAGTCACCTACCTTGAGCCACTTATTTTTCCATAGGCTTTCCTTGAAGCCAAACTGCAGTATAATTGTGAGAAATAGGGGGCTTTAAAAAAATGCTATATGGCAATTACTGGTATATATGCAACTATATATGAGTGAATTCTGGCTACATTGATTATACTTGTTCAAAGTCGTATTTTACCCCACTGTCACAAGCTGTGCAAGTTACTTATTCTTCCTTGCACTGCCTCTCCCATTTCTAAAATGGAGGTGATAATCTCTATTCTAGGCCGTGGTGAAAAATAAAATGAGATAAGTTGTGTATAGTGCCTAGCCCAGAATGTACTCAATAAAGGACTCCTTTTCCTCTGGCCTTGTCTACCCTCCTTCCATTTATTAAACTGGTTTCTTTTTTTGTTTGTTTGTTTTTTTTTGTTTTTTAACGTTTATTTATTTTTGAGGCAGAGAGACAGAGCATGAATGGGGGAGGGGCAGAGAGAGAGGGAGACACAGAATCGGAAGCAGGCTCCAGGCTCCGAGCCATCAGCCCAGAGCCGACGCGGGGCTCGAACCCACGGACCGCGAGACCGTGACCTGAGCCGAAGTCGGACGCTTAACCGACTGAGCCACCCAGGTGCCCCTAAACTGGTTTCTTAAACAGGCATTTACTGTGGGTACCTGTTTTGTCTTAGGCACTATGCTGGGTAGGCCGTGTTTCTGACCGCAGGTGCTTCTCATTCTCTTAAACCCCAGAGAAAAGCAGAGTTGTGTCCTGAGGCTTGGTGTTAAGATCAGGACTCTTGGAACCAAAGATCCTGAAAGCAGAAGGAAAGCCATAGCTCCCTTGATTTTGTTTTGCCCACAGTGGAGGACTTTTGTTTCTTAATTATCCACTTGCCAGACTGTATAGATCAGAAGCTGATGAACCTATTCCCCTAAGTCTATGTTGTTCATTTTGGTAACCACTAACCATGTTTGCAGATGCCGCATATTTCCATCACTACTGAAAGTTCTACTGGAGCAGTGTTGTAGGCAGTGCGAGAGAGTTGGATCAGTAGTTTTAAGAGAAGAAATAAGAACTCTAGATTATTCTGCTATATTTATGTTACTTAGGAAGTCTTAGAGCCATATGAGATGGTATTTAACAGAGTTCCTGTTCTCCTTATTTGCAACCCAGAGTACTTTATTAAATAATATGTTTGATGGAATGTAAGGAATGGCAGAGAATCCATGAATAAAGATAGGCCCTGGATCTGTGATTTTTCCTTTGTGAAAATTTTAGTACCAGAGGGACTGCTTAAAAAATTTTTTTTTGTTTTATTTTTATAAACAATCTTTTACAGCCTTAGGAAGAATAAAAATATTTACTTTTCACCAAATAGTCAACAGTCTTTCTACTAGCCACATGACCTTTTCTGCCTTTTTCCTTTTTTTTGCAGTGTAATTTATTATTCATGGTCTATGCTATCCAGTTAATTAGGTCAAGATAATTCTTAATTATCTATACAAAATATTAACTCTGTAGTTTTCTCATGAATGTGTACCACTTAAGATTCTTTTTGCCCCCCACTTTTAAAAAGTACAGTATAACTTATATACAGTAAATTGCATAGATTTATGTGTACAATTTTAATTTTAACAAGTATATACCCCTGTGAACTACTGTTCCCTCTGGGCTCCTTTCCAGTCAACTCATTCTTACCCCCAACAACCACTGTTCTGATTTCTGTCCATATAGATTAGTTTTACCAGTTCTTGAAATTTATGTCTGGAATCATATAGCATGAACTATTGTGTCTGTCTTCTTTTGCTAAGCATAATGCTTCAGAGATGCATCCGTTTTATTTTGTGTATTGACACTTCATTCTTTTGTTTTTGCTGGGTAGTGTTCCATTGCATAAATATACAACAATCTTTTTATCTATTCTCCTGTTGGTGGGCATTCTCCTTTCCAGTTTGGGGGTCTTTCTAAAGCTGCTACAAATAACTCCCATACAAGTCTTTCTGTAGACACATTTTACTGCTCTGAGTATGTACTTAGGAGTAGGATGGTTGGGTCATAGGGAAAGTATATATAACTATTAAACTTTTCCAATGTCTTAATACTATTTTATTTTATTTTATTTTATTTTGTCACTACCATTTTAAATTCCCTGTAGCAGTGTTTGAGAGTTGTAATTGCTCTACATTTTCCCCCAACAATTGGTGTTATCATTCTTTTTTTTCTTCTTTTTTTAGATTTTAAGTAATCTCTACACACAGTGTGGGGCTCAACTCAAAACCCCCAAGATCAAGTCACATGCTCCCCAACTGAGCCAGCCAGACGCCCCTCCGTGTCATTCTAATTGTAACCATTCTAGTGGGTGTAGATATTTCATTATGGTTTTAATTTGCATATGTGTGATTTAAATACCTTTTTCATGAGCTTATAGGCCATTTCTATGACTTCTTTCATAAAGTGCCTTCAAATCTTTTGTCTTTCCCATTAAAATTTTTGTGATATATAGTCAAAATCCTCTTCCTCATTTTCTTAAAAACCACAACCAAATTGGCATAATTTTGAAAACTCTCCCTTATATATTTTTCTATAGAAAAAAAAATTGGTTATTGATAGGACTAGTGGCCTAGAATTGTGATTTGTCCTAAATATCGTTAGCAGGGCATTAAAATACCATCAGAGATAGTGAGTCTTGTATATAAGAATTTGCTTCTGATAAGGCAGTTATATTAAAAATACTCATTAAAGTAAGTCTTTTTTAAATTCACTGCCAAGAAATTTGAGATGAGACAGACCATTTACTTACACCACTGTCCCCCACGTGCCCTGCCTTTTGAAACATTTATTTAGGTAGATAAATTAGAATTTATCTATCAAAGTTCTTGGTTTAGGATCCTAGAAAGAAAATGTCTGCTGAACGTGGCTGCTTTATTTCAGTGTACTTCCTCTCTCTGGCTCCTGTCTTATTTCCATGACTATGATCCAAATGTTTTAGGGCATGTTAGTGATGCCAGATCTAATCTGACTTTTGTATTGTACTGATGGAAACTGACCTGAACCAGTTTGGTCATGCATAGCTCTTAGGACTTTTTGATAGATAACAGTAACTGCAGGAAAACTTGAGGTAGATAGGGTTTAGCTAACTCTACTATGGCCTTGATCTACCAGGTTATAATGAAAGCTAGTCTCAGATAAAAACAATTCTTCTATACAACAGTGATTCATTCAGTATTCTTAGCAAGCAGGCATAAACTACGATACACCCTTTCCTGTGGACTTAGCTCCTGAAATTTTAGGTAATCTGACCCCTGCTTTTGTGACAGGTTCACTTGAGGCAGACATGACAGTATTCCAGGTACAGGATTCTGTTAACCTTATAGTTGGCACCAAACAGAAATCCTCACAGCTAGCAGCTGGACAGGAGCCAGTTTAGACATCTAGACTTCAGGCTCTAACACTATCCCTAAATAAGAGTCACATTAGATTCATATAAACTTTATAATCTGTAAAGTATTTTAGACCATCTACATATATGGACAGCTATTAATGTTACCAATGAGAGCCCTTTCTAACAATTATTCTGATTAGCAATATACTCAGTTTACCAGTAAAAACCACTTGGCATTCACTGTTTTAATTGTAAATTCTCCAGATATATGGATAATAGAAAAGCTATTGTATCATCTCTGGTATGTGAGTTTCCTACTTTAATAGCTGCCCATCTCTGTAGCTTCTGATTAGAGCAGCTGCCCCCAGATCAACTGATTTGTCCCACAGTGTAGCTTAAACCAAATTGTGTACCTTTCACCCTTGTATATGCAATTTGAAAGCAAATTTACCAATAGCCCAATGTCATTATATAAAACAAGAATTCGTCTGTATAATGCACCCACCTTCTGATAAACTTAGTAAATATATTACAAGTTTCAGATACGGGTAATTATACAACACTCAAAGACAAAGGAAATTAGAGGCTAGAACTTTTTTTTTTAATGTTTTTTAATTTATTTTTCAGAGAGACAGAGCGTGAGCAGGGGAGGGGCAGAGAGAGAGGGAGACATAGAATCCGAAGCAGGCTCCAGGCTCTGAGCTGTCAGCACAGAGTCTGATTCGAGGCTCAAATGTAGGGACTCAAACTCATGAACTGTGAGATCCTGACCTGAACTGAAGTCGGACGTTCAGCCGGCTGAGCCACCCAGGCGCCCCGAGTCTAGAACTCTTAATTTTGCTTTTTGTCACATAGCCAGAGAACATGTGAGACAGAGGGCTGGGGAGATTCCCCCTCCACCCTGGGGACCCCCAGTGATTCAAGTTTTAGAGCCCCTGTTTTTGTTTTTGTTTTTTTATATATATATGAAATTTATTGACAAATTGGTTTCCATACAACACCCAGTGCTCATCCCAAAAGGTGCCCTCCTCAATACCCATCACCCACCCTCCCCTCCCTCCCCTCCCCCCATCAACCCTCAGTTTGTTCTCAGTTTTTAAGAGTCTCTTATGCTTTGGCTCTCTCCCACTCTAACCTCTTTTTTTTTTTTCCTTCCCCCTCCCCCATGGGTTCCTGTTAAGTTTCTCAGGATCCACATAAGAGTGAAACCATATGGTATCTGTCTTTCTCTGTATGGCTTATTTCACTTAGCATCACACTCTCCAGTTCCATCCACGTTGCTACAAAAGGCCATATTTCATTTTTTCTCATTGCCACGTAGTATTCCATTGTGTATATAAACCACAATTTCTTTATCCATTCATCAGTTGATGGACATTTAGGTAGAGCCCCTGTTTTAAAGAGAAGGACCAGAGAGCTTCATAGAGCTGTCTTATCTTTGCCACCCTTTTGTAGTTCCCTGTAAAGTGCATTGAGAGTCAAACAAATTTGAATCTCCAGCTCAGGGATGAAGGATAGACTAGATAAGGAAGGATGGTGAAAGGCAGCTGGCAGGAGTCGCTATCTTATTCTTCCAGTTAAGAGTGCTAGCTACTAATGCTTTAATTTAAACTGATGTCGTCCCTGGGATGGTAGATCTTGTCCTGACCGAAAATAGCTGTTTCACTGCATTTATTAACAGGGAATTAGGCCACCCAGGTTGAGAGGGGAAAGATGATGGTTTCCTCCCCCATCCCTTCCTTGCTCCCCAGAGGAACAGATTTTGAATTACATATGAACTAAGTAAAAAAGACCAACTTTTAAGATGTGCTTAAAAACCCAAGTAATACTGATAAAATATCAGCCCCCCCCCCCAATCCCAGTTCCTTTTGTTTACATTAACTGTTTGGTGTTGAGTTTTCTTCCATTTGCTTTGCTGTTTATTTTCATATGCATATATTTACCTGTAGGGATATGGCTGTTTTTCACTGTTTCTTTTTTTTTTTTTTTTGAATAGATGTTGTTCATCTATTTTTTTTTTAAAAAGTCTTTGTAGTAGTATGAAGAGATTTCACAGTGCTCTACCTCATTAATTTTAAAAAAATTTTAAATAAGTTTTTAATAATTTTTTAATGTTTTCATTTATTTTTGAGGGAGAGAGAGACAGTGCTTAAGCAGGGGAGGGGCAGAGAGAGAGGGAGACACAGAATCCAAAGCAGGTTCCAGGCTCTGAGCTGTCAGCACAGAACCTGATGCTGGGCTCGAACCCATGGACCATGAGATCATGACCTGAGCCAAAGTCGAATGCTTAACTGACTGAGCCACTCAGGTGCCCCCTCATTAATTTTAAGTCACAGCAGGACTTCAACAGTTTATGTAATTGTTCTGCTATTGATAACAATTGTTATTTCTGTTTAGTTTTATTGCAGACAGTGCTATATAGTAAACCTCTTCACAAATGCTTCTTAGTGCTCCTACGCTAGCATTTCTCTGAGGTAGATACTAAGAATGGGAACCAGCTGGGTCAAGGGTTACAGGCATAATAGACACTGCCAGACTGCTCTCCAGGATGCCTGTATTCAATTTATAGTCCCACCTTCTTTGTATAAAAGTAGCAATTTCCCCACAACCTTTCCCTAATTAATATCAGTATCTAAAATATTTTCCAATTCGATGGTGTGAAACAGAATTATAGTTTTATAATTTTTATTTTTTGAATTACTAATTAGGTTAAACATCTCATTTTTTTTGTCATTTGTGTTTACTTTTCTGACTTGGTTTTTTATATTTTACTCAATTTTCTTTTGGGCTGTTTGCAATTTTAAGATATTTTAAAGGAATTTTTTATATTTATTATATATGTCTATATATCTTTTAATTATATAAGTTATAAATATTTTCTTCCAGTCAGTTCCTTTTTTTAAAAATAACTTTTTAGATTTACAGAAACATTGCAAAGATCGTACAGAGAGTTCCTGTATACTCTTCAGTTTCATCCAATGTTAGTATCTGCATTAATCACCTCAGGCTGCCAAAATAAAATTGCAGGGTGGGTGATTTAAACAATGAGAATTTATTTTCTTTTGGTTCTGGATGTGGGAAGTCCCAAGATCAGGGTGCCACCACGGTTGGTTTTGGTGAAGCCTCTCTTCCCAGCATGCTATGACTTCACATGGCTTTTACTCTGTGTGTGCACAGAGAGGGAGAAAGATCTCTGGTGTCTCCTCCACTTATAAGGACATCAGTTCTGTTGCACTAGGGCCCCACCATTTTGACCTCATTTAATGAGATCTTTAAAGGCCGTGTCTCCAATATAGTCCTGTTGGGGTTTAGGGCTTCAGGGTAACGTATCTTAGGGGACATAATTCAGTCTCTACATCATCTTGAATTACTCTGGTACCTTAAGATACCTTAACATACATTGGTATGTTGCTATTAAGTATATTCGACTTTATTCAGATATCTGCAGTTTTTCCATTAATGTCTTTTCTATTTCAGGATTCAGTCTAGGATACTACATTGATTTTGGTGCTACCTTCTTAGTCATCTAAGGTCTTTGACAGTTTCCTTGACAGTTTTGAGGAGTGCTGGTCAGGTATTTTGTAGAATGTTCCTTAGTTGCACTTGATATTTTCTAATGACTAGACTGGGTTTTTGGAGTGAATACCACAGAGAAGTGCCCTTCTTACACATCATATTGAGAGTACATGAAATCCACATGACATCACTGGTTAATCATGACCATGTGCATTAAAGTAGCATTGGCCAGGTTTCTCCTCTGTAAAGTTGCCATTTTTCCCTTTTCATACTGTATTCTTTAGAAGCAAGTCACTAAGTTTAGCACACACTCAAAAGAGGGGAGGGGTTATGCTCCACCTCTTGGAGGGAAGTATCTACCTATTTTATTTGGAATTCTTCTGTAAGAAAGTTTTGTCTCTCTTCCATTTACTTATTTAAGCACTTATTTGTATCAGCATTTGTCCATATTTATTGTATACTTTGGATTATAACCCAATATTATATACTTATTTTTATGGGAATTCAGGTTGGCTACAGTATTATTCTCTCCTCCCACCCCATCTCTAAAAAGTATTGTTATGGTGTCTTTTGTAAATTTATCAAATCCTTTCTCTTTATAGCTTTTGCATTTTGTGTTTTAGTTTAAGACTTTTCTTAAACATCTAAAGATAAGTTCAGGATAGGCTAGGTTATATTGTGATTACAACTCCAAAATCTTAGTGGGATGTAACAAGCAAAGGTTTATTTTTTGTTCGTGACATATACCCATCATTGGTGAGGTAAGACCTATTCTAAATCTCCCCTCTGGTGACCCAGGCTGTTGGAG
This sequence comes from Lynx rufus, assembly GCF_022079265.1. Lineage (NCBI taxonomy): Eukaryota > Metazoa > Chordata > Mammalia > Carnivora > Felidae > Lynx > Lynx rufus. The sequence continues at coordinate 30,580,265 of NW_025814824.1, read as the reverse complement.
CACAGCTACTACATATATAATTTTATTGAGTATAACATAACTGAACTCTTTATTTATTTTAATAATATATACATATTTATAATATGTAATAGTAGTGTACAGAAATGTACACAAGGAGTAACTTGGTAGATGGCTTGTGTACATCAGGGTATATAAGTAGCACATGGACTGATAAACAGAACATCACCATACCCCAGAGACCACCCCTTTAACCCTTAACTAATCACTAACCTTCACAAGGATAAACACCATCCTAATTTTTTTTAAGTTTGTTTATTTTGAGAGAGACTGAGAGAGAGAGAGAGAGAGAGTGCTTGTGCACGCATGGGGGAAGGGCAGAGAGAGAATCCCAAGCAGGATCCACGTTGTCCATGCAGAGCCCAATGTGGGGCTTGATCCCATGAACCACGAGATCATGACCTGAGCCGAAATCAAGAGTCAGATGCTCAACCAACTGAGCCACTTAGGCACCCCACTGTCCTGATTTTTGTTGCCAAGATTTGTCTGATTTTGAAATATAAATGAAACCATACTGTATGTACTGTTTTGTGTGGCTTCTTTCACTAAATAGTATGTTTGTGAGAGTCATCCATGATATTGTGCATGGTCATAGTTAATTCATTCTTAGTGTTATTTAATATTACATTGTAAGAAGTATCACAGTGTTTCAGTCTACTGTTTCTGAACATTAGTTTGTTTTCAGTCATTATTTTCAAATGATTCTATGAACCTTTCTTTGTATCTTTCTTGGTAAATATGTATTTTTTTTTTATGGACTCTGCTGGTTTTCTAACATGGTTTGTGTTATGATTATAATCTTGAATGCTGCTGTCAGAAGGAAAGAGAATTCGGCAGAGTTTTGTACCATCAATTAAATGGGCTGGCCTGGAAGCGATGTGCTGTCAGCGTGGAGCCTGACATGGGGCTCAATCTCACGAACCAGGAGATCATGACCTGAGCCGAAATTAAGAGTTGGACGCTTAACACCCTAAGCCACGCAGGCTTCCTGGTAGATTATATCTTTAATCATGAAACATCATCTTTTTATTGCTTTTTACTATGAATTCTACAGGCATACCTTGGAGGTATTTGTGGGTTTGGTTCCAGAACACTGCAATAAAGAGAATATCATAGTAAAGCAAACCAAGTGAACTTTTTGGTTTCCCACTGCACATAAACGTTATGTTTACATTATAATCTTTTAAGTGTGCAATAGCACGATGTCGAAAAAAACAATGTGTATATACCTTAATTAAAAAATACTTTATAATGGAGCACCTGGGTGGTTCAGTAGGTTAAGCTCCCGACATCGATCTAGGTCGATGATCTTGCTGTTTCTGAGTTGAAGCCCTGCATTAGGCTCTGTGCTGACAGCTCAGAGCCTGGAGCCTGCTTCAGATTCTGTGTCTCTCTTTTTCTCTGCCCCTCCCCTGCTCACACTCTGTCTCTCTCTCTCAAAAATAAATACACATTAAAAAAATTAAAAATAAATAAAAAAGTACTTTATTGCTAAAAAATGCCGTCACCTGAGCTTTAAGTGAGCCAAAATCTTTTTGCTGGTGGAGAGTGCCTGCTGACTGACCAGGGAGGTAGTTGTGAAGGTTGGGTGGCTGTAGCAGTTTCTTAAAATAGGACAACAGTGAAGTCTGTCACATTGATTGATTTTCACAGAACGATTTCTCTGAGGCATGCAGTGCTGTTTGATAGCATTTTACCAACAGAACTTCTTTCAAAATTGGAGTCAATCCTCCAAAATCCTGCTGCTGCTTTATCAATTAGTATGTAATACTTGAAATCCTTTGCTGTCATTTCAACAGTCTGCACATTATCTTCACTAGGAGTAGATTCCATCCCAAGAAACCACTTTCTTTGATCATCATAAGGAACAACTCATCCATTCAAGTTTTATCATGAGATTGCATCAATGTCGTTACACCTTCAGACTTCACTTTTAATTTTAGTTCTCTTGCTGTTCCCACCACATCTGCAGTGACTTCCTCCACTAAAATCTTGAACCCCTTGAAGTCATTCACAAGGGTAGGAATCACCTTCTTCCAGAATCCTGTTAATGTTGATATTTGACCTCTTCCCATGAGTCACGAATGTTCTTAATGGATCTAGAATGGTGAATCCTTTCCAGAAAATTTTTGATTTACCTTGCCTAGATCCATCAGAGGAACCACTGTATTATGGCAGGTATAGCCTTACAAAACATATTTCTTAAATAGTAAGATTTAAAGTCAAAGTGACTCCTTGAACCGTGGGCTGGCTGCGGAACGAGTGTTCTTTTAGTAGGTATGAACATGTTTGTCTCATTGTGTATCTCCATCAGAGTTCTTGAGTGACCAGGAACATTGCCAATGAGCAGTAATATTTTGAGAAGACTTTTTTCTCTGAGCAGTAGGTCTCAACAGTAGGCTTAAAGTATTCAGTAAGCCATACTATAAACAGATGTGCTGCCATTCAGGCTTTGTTGTTCCATTTGTAGAGCACAGTTAGAGTAGATTTAGCATAATTCTTAAGGGCCCTAGGATTTTCAGAATGGTAAAGGACCACTGGCTTCAACTGAAAGTTATTCGCTATGTTACGCCCTAACAAGAGAGTCAGCCTGTCTTTTGAAGCTTTGAAGCCAGGCATGGACTTTTTTTCACTAGGTGTAAAAGGTCCTAAATGACATTTTCCAATGGAAGGCTGTTCCATCTACATTGAAAGTCTGTTGTTGAGTATAGCCATCTTTATTAATTACCTTAGCTAGTTCTTCTGGATAACTTGCTGCTTCACCTTGCACTTGTATGTCATGGAGATGGCTTAAACCTTATGAAACAACCTCTACCAGCATCAGACTTTTCTGCTGAGGCTTCCTCCTTTCTCAGCTTTTGTAGAATTGGTGGCTTGGGTGTTGGCCTAAGGGAATGTTATGACTGGTGTGATCTTCTGTCCATACCACTAAAACTTTCCCCAAATCTGCAATAAGGCTGTCTCACTTTATTATCATTGATGTGTTCACTGGAGTAGTACTTTCAATTTTTAAGAACTTTTTCCTTGCACTCACAAATGTGCTCTTTGGTGCAAGAGGCCAAGCTTTCAGCCTATCAATAGGCTTTTGACATGCCTTATTCACTAAGAGTATTAATTTCTACCTTTTGATTTAAAGTGACGGATGTGTAATTCATCCTTTTACTTGAACACTTAGAGGCCATTGTAGGATTATTAATTGGGGTGATTTCAATATTGTGTCTCAGTCAATGGGGAAGCCTGAAGAGGGGGAGACAGGGGAATAGCTGGTTAGTGGAGTAGTCAGAATGCACACATTTATCGATTAAGTTCACCATCTTATATATGGACGTGGTTTGTGGCAACCCCAAACAATTACAGTAGTTAACAAAGCACAGATCACCACAACAAATATAATAATAATGAAATTTTTGAAATAATTATGAGAATTACCAAAATGTGACACACAGACACAAAGTGAGCAAATGCTGTTGGAAAAAATGGTGCCAATAGATTGCTTGGTGCAGTGTCGCCACAAACCTTCAGTTTGTAAAAATCCTATCTGTGAAGTGCAATAAAAGCAAAATGTCTAAGATGAGGCACCGTTTTCCTATCTTTTCATTTAAATTTTCCTTATAGGGCTTTGTTTTAGTAGCCTTTATTAAGCAGTATGTACTTTTAAAGTCAATTTGAAATTCTTGTAGATGAATTTAAGTATTTTGCATTTTATTATTGTTAATATGTTTGGACTTATCCCTACCATCTCATTCTGTTTTATATTTGCCATGTTTTTCCTAGCTGTTTGGTGCCTTGATCACATTTTCTTTTTCTTTTTTTTTTTTTAACATTTATTTATTTTTGAGAGAGAGAGAGCATGAGCAGGGGAGGGGCAGAGACAGAGGAGACACAGAATCTGAAGCAGGCTCCAGGCTCTGAGCTGTCAGCACAGAACCTGATGCGGGGCTCGAACTCACGGACTGTGAGATCATGACCTGAGCTGAAGTCTGACACCAACTGAGCCACCCTGGTGCCCCATTTCTTTCTCTTTTTTAAAGTTTACTTATTTTTGAGAGCGAGAGGGTGTGAGCATGGATGAGTGGGGGAGGGGCAAAGAGAGAGGGAGAGAGGGGGGGGGGAGAGGGAGAGAGAGAAAGAGGATCCCAAGCAGGCTCCAAGCTGTCAGTGCAGAACCTGATGTGGGGCTTGATCTCACGAACCAAAGTGTGAGATCATGCCCTGAGCCAAAATCAAGAGTCGGACACTTAACTGACTGAGCCTCCCTGGCACCCCATGACATTTTCTTAGTTTCTCTTGCTCTAATGATCTGAAAGGTGTGAAAACCATTGCAGTTCTTATAGTGGCTTCCTTTTTTTAAAAAAAAATCATTAAATATTTCAGGAATATAGATGAGTATGGAGACTAATGTAACATTGGGTGAAGATTTTTGGGTCTCTTTAGATACGATTACTCTTTTTTTCCCCACCTTAGTTTTAGAGCAACTGATAGAGGAACACAGGAGTTAAACAGGTAAAGATTAAAATGTAGGCATTATTACTGATAAAATTAAGGGACTTGATTTATATCTGTGTGCATTTAGATCTGCAGGCCACTGGAATTACTTATAGAAGCAGTCACTGGCACATCGGTCAACCAGCCACAAGGATAAATTCCAGATGGTGCACCTGCAACTGATGGAGCCTCTATTCTGTATTCTTGGATGACTGCATAGAATAGAGCCTCCTCCACCCCCCACCTGTGATACATGTAGCACCAACAAGCAATAAACCTGTTGTAGAGAACTAAATCACTACGATTTCAGGGTTAGTTGTTGCCATAGTTTATTCTGACGAGTAAACTCAGTTCATCACAAGGCATAGCACAGACTAAAACCATACTCATCTTATAGGTCCTTTTTTTTTTTTTTTTAATTTTTTTTTTTCAACGTTTATTTATTTTTGGGACAGAGAGAGACAGAGCATGAACGGGGGAGGGGCAGAGAGAGAGGGAGACACAGAATCGGAAACAGGCTCCAGGCTCTGAGCCATGAGCCCAGAGCCTGACGCGGGGCTCGAACTCACGGACCGCGAGATCGTGACCTGGCTGAAGTCGGACGCTTAACCGACTGCGCCACCCAGGCGCCCCTTATAGGTCCTTTTTAAAAAAAGAGGAGCAAGAACAATTAGGTTTCTTCTTTTGTGAATTTCTTACTCCCATCTTCTGCCCATTTATTTATTGGGATGTTAGCTTTTTTCTTTGTGATTTATAGTTGTTTATAAGTTCTGATACTAATCCTCTTTTGCTTGTATGCATTGTAACTATCTTCTAGTGTGTGAATTATCTTCTAAAATTTTGCTTATGGAGTCTCATATTGAACAGAAGCATTAAATCTTCATGTGACCAAATTTCTCAATCTTTTGCTTCATAGTTAGTACCTTTTATGTTTTGTTTAAAAAAAAACCCATCCCTTCACTGTTATGAGTTATTTTTCTATATTCTAAAACTTTTAAAGCTTTCTTCTTATATCTAGACTTTTTTTTTTTGAACATTTATTTATTACTGAGAGACAGAGAGTGACAGAGCATGAACATGGGAGGGGCAGAGAGAGGGGGAGACACAGAATCTGAAGCAGGCTCCAGGCTCTGAGCTGTCAGCACAGAGCCCGACGCGGAGCTCGAACTCATGAACCGCGAGATCATGACCTGAGCCAAAGTCAGTCACCCAACCAACTGAGCCACCGAGGCACCCTAGACTTTTTTTTTTTTAAGTGTTTATTTATTTTGAGAGAGAGAATTCCAACCAGGCTCTGAGCTTTCAGTGCAGAGCCCGATGTGGGGCTCCAGCTTACAAACTGTGAGATCATGACCTGAGCCAAAATCAGGAGTCAGACACTTAGGGACTGAGCCACCCAGGTGCCCTTCATATCTAGACTTTCAATCCACCTGGGATTTTTTTCTTCTTTGGGGAGTGATGGCTGATGGTGTAAGATAAGGATCCAACTTCCTCCTACCACCCCTGACAAAGTGGACAACCAGTTATCCCTATACTTTGTACTGAGTAATTTTCCTACTGATCTGTAATGCCACCTCTGCCATATGGGAGGTTTCCATGTAAATGTGGTTTCTCTCGGGGTGCCTGGGTGGCCAAGTCGGTTAAATGTACAACTTCTCTCAGTTTGTGAGTTCAAGCCCCGCGTCAGGCTCTGTGATGGCAGCTCAGAGCCTGGAGCCTCCTTCAGATTCTGTGCCTCTCCATCTCTCAGCCCCTCCCCTGCTCAAGCTCTGTGTCTCTCTGTCTCTCAATAATAAATAAATGTTAAAAAAAAATTTTTTTTTAAATGTGGTTTCTCTCTGGGCTCTCATCTTTACCTTTTGTCTATTATATCTGTGCCAATACTACACAGATATAATATTTTACTATTTTAAATTTTAAAATTTTACTATTTTAAATTTTTTTAAATTTAAATTTTACTATTTAGTAGGGCAAGGGCCCCCTTCCTGTTCAGCTCTTCGTGGTTCCTGCTGTCTTCTAGATTAATTTTAGAATCAGCTTGTCAGGCTGTATTGAGATTTTAGTAAGAATTGCCTTTAGTTTGAGGGTAATCACCATCTTTGTGATAGTGAGTCTTCCCAGTTATAAACCTGCTTTATCTTGCCATATATTCATAAAGGATATGCACATGCTATTATATTCATAGTTGGTTATTACAAGTATATAGAAAAACTCTTGGTTTTTGTGTGTTAATCATCTATATCCAGGAACTTTGCAAAAGTTTTAATAGGTTGTTTACAGATTTCTCTTGTATTTTTTAGGTAGATAATTATTGTCTGTAAATAAGGACAACTGGTTCCTTTCCAATTCTTCTCTCTCATGTCTTTTTCTTATCTTGGCATCAGCCAGAACTTCCGGTTATTGTAATGATAGGAATTTTTGTCTTTTTTTAAAATATTTTTGAGGGGGGGGGGAGTTTGGGGGAGGGGCAGAGAGAGAGCGAGACATAGAATCTGAAGCAGGCTCCAGGCTCTGAGCTGTCAGCACAGAGTCCGACATGGGGCTCGAACCCAACAAATGGTGAGATCATGACCTGAGCCAAAGTTGGATGCTTAACCGACTGAGCCACCCAGGCATCCCTTGTCTTGTTTTTTATTTGAGGGAGATGCTGACAAAATAAAGCATGAAGTATGATACTTGCTAGAGGTATTTGGAAAATACTCTTTATCAGGTCAAAGAAGTTCTCCTTTAGGCTCATTATACAAAGACTTAATTGGAACTGACTTGATTTTAATGATTCCTTTTTCTGTATTTAATGAGATAATCATGTGACTTTTTTCTGTAATTTGTTTCATGATGATGAATTTTTTTTTTTTTAATGATGAGCCACTGGGAAGATTTTTTCATATACTACTGACCATTTGTATAGCTTTTTTGAATTGGCTGTTTCATTTTCTATTGGGTTGTTACATTGCTTTGTAGGTACTTTTTTTCTGTCATGATGATTACCCCTTTATTATATGATTAACCCTTTATTATATATTTTCCTCTAAGTTTGTTTTTTACTTCTATGACTTGAGTTTTGTGTCATGCTTAAAAATTCCCCATTTAAATTGTAGAACTATTCATTATAATTTTTATAGTTACCTGACAGCTTTAAAAAATTATTTAATCTGGTATTTGTTCTATGTGATAGGTGAGATGGAAATCTCAGTTTCTTTTCATACATGGAGATAACTGCTCCTTATTGAGTAAGGCCTTCTTTGTTACTGGTTTGAAATACATTTTCATTACATACTAAGTTTTCATATATGCCCAGGTCCATATTTGTATATTGCTATGGTAACATCATATTGTTTTAATTATTGTTGCTTTACATCAGCTGAAGTCTCTGAGGCAAGGATTTAAAAAAGCCTCAGGCTTCAATCTAATAGCCTGTCCTAATTCTACTTTATAACAGGCTTTGTGACCTTGCTTTTAGGTCACTTAGCCTCTTCAGGGTTAGATTTCCTTTCCTGCAAACTACTGATAGTAGTAGTAGTATCTACCTCATAGGTTATGAGCTTTAATACAGTACCTAGCACTGAACTGTCGATAATTGCTCAGTCATTGTTTTCTTTATTAAAATCAGTACTTTTGTGAACATTTCTTCCTCTGCTCCCCTTGGTCCCCCTTCCTCTGCTCCTTCCCTTCAAAACTGAGTGACTAATACAGCTGAGAGGCTGATGTCTGTTGGCCCTCTCTCTAAGGGACAGTCACTATTCAGGTAGAGCCTGGTTTTTTACCTGTTCTCTTTTGTTCCATAGGGATGTGAATCTTCCTTTCTGCTTGTCTTGTGGTGAGCTCTCTTACCCTATAGGGAAGCTGTTCACTTCTCTAGCTACTCTGCCAGGTTCTGTGAAGTCAGTCCAGTTCCAGGGGGGAAGAGAAATAGTGGGAAGTTGATTGTGTCTGTAGGTCCAAGTAGAGTTCTTTCTGTTAAAAAGTGTATGCTGTATTATCATTGCCACCTGACTCCTACATGTATTTCTCACTTGGTTTAGAACATTACCCCTCTGTTTGATTAATTATCCCCAAATTTCTACATTTGTTATGTAGGAAAATACTTTTTACTTATTTAATGTATTTATTAAAGGAAGAAGTAGCAAACTGGAGACCCAAAAGCCAAATCAAAACAGACAACTCAAAACAAATCAAAACAGACAACTTGGGCATGAGGATGTTGAACGTTTTTGTTAACATTTTTAAATGGTGAGATTTCATTTCCTTTTACTGTGCCCTTTTCAAAGAAGCAAGAGAGGCAACATTATGTGACAGGCATATATAGGCAAGAACGTTTATTACTTTAAATCTTCAGTGTTCTGTTTTTGACAACAGAAACATTAAGTGGAAGATACATGGGTTTACAGGATTATAAATTGAATCATGAACTTTGTAAGATTCCGGCTTCTAGCTCGAGGCTTCTGATAAATAGCTCTCATCCCCGCACTCATCTCCACAGCAGTTTATTGCAATATTAGTCTAACAATAGAATATTGAGAATACATTATGGAAAGGTAATTGGACATCAAAAATCAGTGATTTTTTAAAAATAATATTTGTTTTTATTTAAGTAATTTCTACACCCAATGTGGGGCTCCAACAACCCCGAGATCAAGAGTTGCATGCTCTTCCAACTGAGCCAGCTGTATACCCCAGTGATTCCCCGCCGCCCCTTGTAGTGTGTAAAAACCTCTTCCCACTTCCTTCTAGGTATTCCCAGTTTTGTTTGGGTTTGTTAAAAGAAATTGGATTGCAAGATATATAGGTAGAAATCAAATAAGTTACCAGTTCTCTCTTTTATTTTTTAATTTTTTTAATGTTTATTTATTTTTGAGAGAGAGAGAGAGAGAGACAGAGTGCAAGCGGGGTAGGGGCAGAAGAGAGGGAGATACAGAATCTGAAGCAGGCTCCAGGCTGCAGGCTTCAGGCTCCAAGCTCTAAGCTCTCAGCACACAGCCCAACGCATCACTTGAGCCAAAGTCAGAGGCTTAACCTTAACCGTTTGAGCCACCCAGGTGCCCCCTACCAGTTCTTTTTTTTAAATGTGCACGAAGGACTTTTCCAGGTTGCCTTATACTATGCTTGCAGTATGCTTCATATCTTGATGAAGAGTCAGCTTTGGAGAAACACTGTTAGCCTGCAAGTTCACTTTTCAAAACCTTCTTCATTTTGAATAGGTAAATGTATGGTACAAAATTTGAAAGTTATGAAAAGGCACAAATCTCACTTATCTTTCTGTATTTCTGGACACTCAGTGTCCTCTTGTAAAACGCATTCACTACTACCAGTTTTTTGTATATCCTTCCAGAGATTAGCTATGCAATGTGCCATATACAGTCATACAAATGCGTACATATACTTTATACACATTCAAATAAATGGTATAAATGGTAATATTTAGCAGCCTGTCTTGGCAGTCTTGCCAGCTTTCAGTCTTGGAAATTTCTGCCAAATTGCCCTTTCTTGCCCTTCAAGGAGGTTATCCCAGTTTATATTCCTACTCACAGGCAACCTGAGAGGGTGGATGTTTCTCCACAGCCTCACAAACAATGCTTTATCAGACTCCTCTGATTTTTGCCAAGGAAAAATAGTACCTTGTGGTTTCAGTTTGCATTTTTTGTATTTTGAAGTTCAACATCAGCCTGAGATGAATTTAAAAATATTTTCCAGCTTATGTCTTGACTTTATGTGTTTATTTTCCATGAAGACCTTTTTATTTTACTATTATCATTTTAATACTTATTTTTGGGGGGGAGAGTGCAAGCAGGGGAGGGGCAGAGAGAGAGAGGGATAGAGGATCTGAAGCAGGCTCTGCACTGACAGGCTGACAGCAGCTAGCCCAAACTCACAAACCTTGAGATTATGACCTGAGCTGAAGTCAGACACTCAACAGACTGAGCCACCCAGGTGCCCTATGAACACCATTTTAAAAATGTGTATCAATTTAATACATTCTCTTATGGCTTTTAGTTTTTGTTTCATTTAAAAAGGCCCAATTGGAGAGTACAGAAATAACTCATTATTTTGTTTTTACATTTAAAGTCTTTGATCCTTTTGGAAATTTTAGGATAAGGTTAGGAGGTATGCAGGCTTACTTTTGATGCAAAGATGTATATATTGTGATATAATGTGTATATTGTATCAGGACTTTAAGTGACTTGGGGGAAAGAGTACAGTAGTTCCTGTATTGCCTTTCTCTTTACGGGAGTCATTGCAAAATTTTTCACAGATAAAATAATACTTGTCTGTAGGAAACTTGGGAAAATAACAGGAGGAAATGAAAATCATCAAAATCACCCATGGTCCTAGTGTGTATGTGCATATACATATGCACATACTCATACTGTATCGTAAATTTTTTATCACTTGAGACTAACACAGGAACATAGATTTAGAAAATACTTTAAATGGATGCTTAAGTATTGTGTCTGAATTTTTGTTTTTCAACCATCCTAATGCTTTTTGGAGGAGAAATCTAGGACCTTTAAAGGAACACATGGCCTCAGTTTTAGGCTTACCTTTAAATCCTGAGCAGTTTTGGAGAGCCCAAATAGATGAGACGTCAGCATTCCTGCGAGCCTGGCACCCAGCGGGTCTCGACCCGAAGTGGCCAAGGAGCTGAGTGGACTGAGAAGTCGAACGCCTCCACCCGCCCCCGCCTGGCCGCCGCCCGGCCTTGGACCCCGCCTCCCGGCTTGGCCCTGTCTGGTAACAGTGCCCCCTAGCGGCAGCGGCGAGGAGGGCTGAGTGCGCGGCTGTGGCTGCTGTGGGAATGCCCCGCATAGCTGGGCAGGTCAGCCAACGAGTCCTTCTCTTCTGACAAGTCCTTTTAATGGCTTTTGGAGCCGCTTGCTTTTATGAGGCCTGTGTCCGCTTCTGCGGTGTTTTGCTGCACTCCCCGACTTCAAGTGCATTAGTGTGGCCCGGCCAGGCCTGGCGCTGCGGAAGACCGCCAGGCGGCCCCAAGGCGGGCCGAGGCTCAGCCCCGGCGGCTGGGGCTCGTTTCTCCACCCCACTCTTTCGCCACTCTGTTTGGGGCCTTTTGAGAAGTTTTGAACTTCCGGGGTTGGCTCGCCCGCGTTTGTGGTGTGGTGGGTGGCCGAGGGGCGTTGCTGTGCTCTGCGCTTGGGCGCGGCCCTTTAAACTTTGTTTTTTTAAACTTTGGGGGTGTGGTCGCTGCGCCTCCTCTCTCCCGGGCTGGTTGTTCTCTGGCCACCCGGTCCTTCCCTCCGCCCCGCCTTCCAGATGCTTTGGAGTCATGAGCCGGGAGGGCGCAGGGACCCCTCTGGTGGCCGAGGTGATCAAAGGTGAGTGCGGGGCTTGTCTGTCGCCGCTGGGACACCCGGTACTCAGAGAGCATCAGGCGGTGCCGCGGGGCGGGGGCGTCTAGGGGAGGCGAGGAGGCGTCAATTGCCGGCAAAGGGCTGCCCTTCCACTTCGGGCCGGGCCGTTGCTGTCTCACGGGCGTGGGTGGCCTCCCCGGACTCCTTGTCCCCAGGCATGGTCTTGCTTTGGGGCGAATCCACACGGACACGTGCAGTTGGGAACCCGGTGTCCTTACACCCCTGGCTGGTAGAGTAGTTGCGTCTCTTCACCCAAGGGAGCAAAATCCCAGGTCATTCTGTGCACGGGGATCAAGGTTCATTTGTGGTTGGAAAGGAATAAACTCCGGCATCCGTTTGAGTGTTTGTGGTTGCAAGACATTTCAGTTGAGTTTGCAAGGAAGTAAATACAGCGATTGTGTGAGTTGAATTGTAGACAGAAATTGTTTAAATTCCCATTTGGGGAAAGGATGCCAGCTGGCGTTCTTTATATTTTACTATTTTGAAGGCTGTGCTTGATTTTGCCACAATCTGAATGTGAGTATTCTCCTAGCACTACTTATTACTGCTAAGAGGTATTGCAGGTGACTGCTTCACTGATGATTTTTAGACAACTTTTTTTGGGGGTGAGGCATGGAGAAAGGGTGGAGCCTCTGAGCATTACTACTCCTTACCATTCTTGCTAAACTTCACAGCAGCCTAACTGCATTTATGCAACACAAGTTCATCTCACACTCCTCTTGGAGAAACCTCTCATTGCTTCTGTTGTAATGGTAATTTGTCTAATTGTAAAAATCACTATGACAGTAGTGATTCCGAATCAAAAAAGAAGCGATCCCTAAGAACAGTTGGATAAACATATGGTTTGTTTTGTTGTGTTCTATAGCCGTAAACATTAATTTAGCAGCATTTTTTGATGGCGTTCTTTAGTTTCTGTTTTAAAAAATGCAGTTTCCTATTGAAATAACTTTTTAGGATGATTTGAAAACCTAGTGAAACAAAGCACAAGTAATCTAGGTTGGTGCCTAATTATCAAATGCATGCCTCCAGTTGCTGAAATTTCTTAGCCCATGGGTACTAAAGTTTTGTAATGAGAGGTTCCTCTAAAAATCTAGCCATGTTGCTATGTGAAAAATTACTTAATGCTATTGAAATTTATGGTTAAAAGCAATTTCTCCTTTAAAAATGTGGCTTATTTATTATCACCTGCCAGAATAGCAAAACATTTTGAAATTGCCCATTACCCTTACCATGCATGGGAAAAATAAAAATTTGACTTCATCTGAAAAGAGTTGCATCATGATATGTGAAACGTTTTTTAATAACCTGAAGGAAGGAACATTGCAATTTTTCCATTTCAGATCGCCTTTGTTTTGCCATTCTCTACAGCAGACCAAAGAGTTCATCAAATGTACATTATTTCAGCATAGATAATGAACTTGAATATGAGAAGTAAGTATTGCTTTTTAAAAGATTGTTAGTAACATTTTTTTTTTTTATTTTGAAGAATCTAAAGGTATGTTTATAAGTAGAATAGCCTTGGAAAATTACTAATCTGTTGATAATTGGAGAATGCTTTTTTTTAAAACTCTTGGTAATAAAATAGATCTTTAGGAAAAAATCAAAATGAAAGAACCTTCCTAAATTTAATAATTTACATTTGAAATTCTAATAGTTTAAGGTATATTGAGATTAAGCTAATATGCTACTAAGTAAGATGCTGTGTTTTTGCCAGTAGAAACATGTGGAAAAACAGCTTTTTTATTCAACAGGTATTTTCAGATGTTATCGAGGCTAGATTTAACCATTGTCACACTTGCCGTGTTTTTTTAATAAACATTATTTACCAGAATACCACTAGTATTAAGTTGTATGATCAGTAAAAATTTGGTATACTCTTTCTTGTCTTAATTGGATCTTGTAGTTCCAAAAATGAATTTATATTAGAGCATCTAGAATGTATATATATGTTTTTGTTTTTCATTTTTAAAGCTTCTACGCAGATTTTGGACCACTCAATCTGGCAATGGTTTACAGATACTGTTGCAAGATAAATAAGAAATTAAAGGTAAAATCTTTTTTACTTAAGATTTGACTTAGGTAATCATTGTTAGTCTGATCCTGGGGAGGGAAAAGTAAGGAAAACATACCTCTGTTTTTTATCTAAAAAAAAAAATAAATAAATAAAGTCTTGTTTCTCACTGCAGGGTGCTTAAGACATACATGTGGCTTATTGTTTTATATAGTCATAGTGTATATGTTTATTTTCCAGAGTTTTGACTGAATGGTTTAAGACTGATTGAGTCGTTTGGTTCTGGTTTGAATTGGTAATGATTAAATACTTGAAAAGCCAAAGTGGAAATTGGTTATTAAAGTGAAACCTCTTACTGTCTGTTCTAATGGAACTGAAACCCAGCAAGAGAAACTTAAACTTCCCTTGCTTTGGTCAAACAATGACCTTTCTGCCTTCACTTTGACAGAGAATGCTAGCAAACTAGTGAAGAAAATTGCATCATCTTCCATTCTATCTTTAATGTCCCGTGATATTGTACTACTACTTGTGACTTTTCACTCTCACCCTTTGTACATACTATTAAGGAGCAGGGAAGGCAGGGGCAAACAGCATCTCTTTAAGGCTGTATGTGAGAGTTGCAAAGAATATTTCTATTAATTTGAATTCAGACCCCATTCCTTTATTTAAAAAACTTTGACTTATGGTTACATATAATAAAAAGTGTCTGTGTACTGCTAGCAATTCCAAATTAGTCACTGTAAATTCTCACGTAGAAAGTGCTGCATTTAGGGGCCATTACTTTTTTAAAAACAATGTTATCCAGGTGATTACTTACCATACTATTACACAGAAGAAATAAAATTTATTTTCAACTAAAAATTAAATTGTATTAAAAATTTATGAGTGATTAAGGCAGATTTTTTTTTCCCTTGAGCCTCAAACCTAAAATTCCCCATCATAACTGTTGGAAATACCTGCCAGAGGAGTTACTAATCTGCAAAATAGCAACGTGCCTTTTCTTTTTGTATTATATAGTATGCCCTACAGATTTATGTAAGATGGAAACTCTTTTTTTCTGGGCTTTATTTTTCTCTTGAATAGGAATATAAACATTTATGGCCTTGTATATTTATGTCCACACCCTCCTCCTTTTTTCCACTTGCCAGTGGCAGGTCTTTTGTTCATACAGGGCTAGGAAGCTAAAAATAATTCCCTCTCCCCCTGCTTGAGTTTCTTTGCTCTAATTTTGAAAGACTTTTTTTCCCCCGTGTATTCCTCTATCTACAGCCTTTTATCCTTCAGTCAACCAAGAATATATTGGTATATTAGTCCTTTTTTTTTTTTTAAACTTTTTATTATTTACTAGAACCAACTTTCAGGGTATTGACCATCCAACCTGGTAGAAACATTACTGCCTACTCAATTAGTGATAAAAACATGTATAGAGTTTGAATTTCAGTGTCTTGTGCTTATGTTGCTCTATGGCTGGTTGGGTTTTGTTTTTGTTTTTAAAATCAACTTGGATCTCTTACTCTATGTAAACAAAATATGTATACATTCATCATTGACTCACAGAAGCCAAGAAATATGTGCTTTTTGAACTCAATATATCCTTTTCCTTATGCTTACCTGAATCTGTTTCTGCTCACGTTAGTGAAATACAGGTGAGGAGGTCCTAACTAATCATATGCTTTTTTTGGTTTTTAAATTCCATATCCTTTTAAATAAAAAGTATAATGTATTTACAGAATTGAAGTATAATGTATGTACAGAAATAGGTACAGATCTTGAGGTTCAGATCAATGAATTTTCACAAACAGTATATGTAGGTAATCATCTAAGTCATCAAATCAAGAACAGAATGTTAGCAACGCCACACAAGAGCCCACTTATGCTCTGTTATCTCTGTTCCACCCCTTCTCTGCCCTGTTACCTCATTCACTATCCTGATTTGTAACAGAATTATTTTTGCCTGTTTTTATTTACCCTTTTATTAAAAAAAAATTTTTTTAACGTTTATTCATTTTTGAGAGACAGAGCACGAGTGGGGAAGGGGCAGAGAGGGGGAGACACAGAATCTGAAGCAGGCTCCAGACTCCGAGCTGTCAGCACAGAGCCCAACACGCGGCTTGAACTCCCGAACTGCAAGATCTTGACCTGAGCTGAGCCCGAAGTCGGACGCTCAACTGACTAAACCACCCAGGCGCCCCACCCTTTTATTTTAATGCAAAGGTTTTGGGAATAGATGTTAAAAACAAAAACGGGGAAAGGAAAGAAAAGTCCCCTCCCCCCCACTGCCTTTTCTAGCATCGTATGTATTCTTTCAGAGCATGTACTCTAAGCATATACCTGTTCATGTCTCTTCCTCACTCCTTAATTGTACATTCATTTTAATCCAAGAATATGTCTATTATGGGAAGGTACATGGTATTTTTGAGTATTAGAGTTAACTATTTTAAAGTTCTTGCTAATACAAATGCTTATATGTTGTTAAGATTTGGAATTTATATCTTCATCACAAAGTAAAGTTTTAGAAAACTTGAAATTAAAGAGAAATACTAACAGCTGTTTATCTTCATGCAGTCCATCACAATGATGAGGAAGAAAATTATTCATTTTACTGGCTCTGATCAGAGAAAACAAGCAAATGCTGCTTTCCTTATTGGATGTTATATGGTAAGTATTAAACTGATTTCTTAACATATTAGTGAAAATGCATACGGCAGTGGTACTTTAAATTGCAGTTGGAATTTTGAAATTACGTTTTCTATGATAATGTCTTGATTTCTTTCCAGAAAGAACATGTTTTGTTTTTAAAGATTTGACCAGCTGGAAAGGCTGTGCATGTTTGGGAGGATGGGGTATATGGGAGGTTTCTGTACCTTTTACTCAGTTTTGCTGTTTTGAACCTAAAACTACTCTTTAAAAAGTCTATTTTTTAAAAGAATTGATTAACTACTGTGAAACCCCTTTTCTGTGTTGTGCACTTAATAATGCCCCCAAAGCTGTGTGGTTTTTTTAAGATTTTTTAAAAAAAAAATTTTTTTTAACGTTTATTTATTTTTGAGACAGAGAGAGACAGAGCATGAACGGGGGAGGGTCAGAGAGAGAGGGAGACACAGAATCTGAAACAGGCTCCAGGCTCTGAGCAGTCAGCACAGAGCCCGACACGGGGCTCGAACCCACGGACAGTGAGATCGTGACCTGAGCCGAAGTCAGCCGCCCAACCGACTGAGCCACCCAGGCGCCCCCCCAAAGCTGTGTTTTTATAAACCCATGGTCCGTTTAGTGAAGTTGTAAAAGTGGAGTCAGGATTAATAATTGTTTTTTTTTTCTAGAAAAACAGCAAAGTGCATCATATGAAGTAAGAGTGCTTTATAATTTGAATATAGGCAATTTTTTCCTAACTGAGGTATGATTCTTAGATCTATTCTTAGGATTCTCTCTATTCTTATCAAAACATCTTGCATGAGGAAAATGGGTGCATACTGCATAGGTTACACAGGACATTGAGAGGTCTGTTTGAATCATTGCAAAGTGTGTTTGGAATAGCCAGTATTTACACAAGAGTTATAAATTTCATTTATTTATAAGCATCAAGGAAGAGCTTTTTTAGTCCCATTTTATCACTGCCTGGTGCATTTATCTGCAGGAGTATCTTAGCAGCAAGTTTTCCAGAATATGCCGAGAGCTCCTCCAGAGTGGTGTGTCCCTTATCTTTTTGTTTGTTGGTATGGAAGCTAGCTGTTCTGTTCACTGGAGAAGAGCAAGTTGAATGTGTTTTCTACTCCCATCCACCATAAAGGGATTGTCTTTGAAGTTCTTTAGATAAGTTCTTTCTTCCCTCAGCTTGCTACTTGATTCTGTCATGCTTTCCTCCCTTTGAAAGTTATTTTCTGGTATATAGTTTAATAATTTAGAATGTACAGTGATTAGACCAGAAGTTGGTGGTACTAGCTAACATTGCACCTAAAAATTTAGTGATTTCCTTTTCTGTTAAAGGTAAATCATTAACAACAGTGATTAAGGCCTTTTTTGCTTTTGTTTTTCCTCTTGTGCTCACAGAAATAGTTGATAGAAATGTTTCTGGGATAGTTTTATCATCTCTGAATATATGAAACACAGGTTGTAGATGATGTCTATTAAAATTTGACTTCTTAAGCTTACCGAAATATGGTGCTTTTGTTTAGTTGTTTGTTTTTCCATCTTTCCTGGTGTTTATTGTGCTTCACAGCAAAAATTCTTAGGGGTAAAAAAAAGCCTATGCAAGTTCTCAAGAAAAAGAGAATAGGGAGCTGGCTGTTTTAACAGGGGCATTTGGTCCCATTACTTAGCCAATCACTGGGGATAGGAACCCCATGGATTACAGGATAAATCATGACAGCTTTACAGAAAGAGGGATGTAGCCAGAATTCTTGGGGTTTGTACAGTGTTAGAGGAGATGCTGGAGAAATGGCCCTTGGTGTGACAGTAAAAGTCTTTGCACTGCCCAGGAGAAAATCTGGGTGGCTGAAGCCATTCCATTTCAGAGAATGTGCGCTTGCCTAGAACATACCGAGTTCTGCCTGGACTGTTCTTGGTGCATTCGTTTGTTTCTGGTCAGGTGAGATGTCCCCAAGTTGGGGGTGGGTCTTGGGGAGCCAGACATGATGTCTTCAGTGTGAAGACCCTCCAGAGAAGGTGGCTGTGATCATGGTGGAAACCAAGGGTTTTGTTAAAAACAAAACACTTGATAATTTTATAAATAAGAAATCTCTTTTTAATAATCTTATTGCTGTTGTGTGTTACTGCTAGTGAAAAAAAAATGACCTCTTGGCAAATTTACCAAAAATTTGTTGTCATATTTGTTTTAAGTTTGGTGTTGGCCTTTTGACTTTGTTTATGGTTTATTTTGGCATGTAGAAGTGTATTTTTCTATTTTTAACATATTTGGAGTTAGAAATCCTTCCAGGATTTTATGCTCTCAGATTAACACTGATTTGATTGGTTAGGAAAGTGCCAGGTAAGCAATTTGGACATGGACTTGAGTTCATTCCTTTGCTCAGTGAGAAGCCAGCTTGGCAGGAGGATCACAGCTCTTGGCTGTAGTGAAAGTCCTTGCAGCCATGACTGGATGGCTAAAGTGGGAGCTTGGAGTTCAAGTGATGCTAGGTAGAGAAATAGGAGAAAACCTAAGAAAAGGAAATTTATTAATAGTAGCAAAAGAGGATCGAGGTATAACATGGATACCTTAAAAGATGAAACATCAAAGGTAAGTAAATAGAGATTTGATCTGGTTGAAGTCTGTTAAATCCTCTGATGAAAGATTTGTAGAAAGAATGAGAATTCCCTAAAAAATCGATCTGCAGCCTTGATAACCTTTTTTTGGAGTTATTGAGGAATTTTGGAGATTGTAAGGCTTTACAATGGTTGACCTGGAAGGTGGTGTGGTAATGTTAAAACAGAAAGTCTAGAGGAAGAAGTTTCAGGAAGGAAATGTTCCAAATGGACTGACTCTTGATCCATCCTTTTACACTCCGGGATTCTGAAGGGGATGTCCCCTTCTTCTTTACACATTCAGAAGGACCTAATACAGAGTGTGGAGGAGGCTTGAGAATAAAGTGGCAGTACTTCTATTATCTTTTGTCTTAAAAACAGAGGAGGTTAGTTTTATAAGTACTCAAAATAACTCAGATACTTAAAACAGGATTGATATGCTCATGCTCCCTTTTGTCAGATGGTCAAGTGTCACATGTGGCAGAAGAAGTGAGATTATTGGCTTAACTATTCATTTGTCTTCAATGTGCATATTTCCAAGTAATGCACTTTGTGTGGCCTGGTAAATGGATTCACAATCATCTGAAATGGTAGGAGCTTTGGTAACAAATTATGGTGAAAGTAACAATCTTAGGGTGCTTGGTTAAGCATCCAACTCTTGGTTTCAGCTCAGGTCAGGATCTCACAGTTGTGTGTGTGGGTTTGAGCCCTGCATGGGGCTCTGTGCTATCGATGCAGAGCCTATTTGGGATTCTCTCTCTCTACCTCTCTCTCTCTCTCTCTGCCCCTTCCCCACTTGTGCTGTCTCTCTCTCAAAATGAATAAACTTTAAAATTTTAATTAAAGCAAATTAAAAAAAAAAGAAAAATCTTGTATACCACTCACCATAGAAGACTTGAGGAATGTGAAAGATAAGTGCATTACATCATTTTATGAAGTGGTAAGTTTACCCTGTTGTGATAAGTCTGTGATTCCTTATTACCTAGCCAGATTTGGAGAGGGGTGGTATATATAGCCTGTCATTTCAAGTAAAGGTGAAGTTTTAAGTGAAAATGCCTTTCAAAACAAATAAATTCATAATTAAGAGAGTATTTTGAAAATAAAAGTTTGAAACTTTTGTCATTTTGTGAAAAATGTCATGTACAAAACCTGTGTACCCTTGAGAAATTTAGAAAATCTTCCTTAAAAATAAAAAATAAAAACCCTTTTATATTTATAAAAACAGGACATGTGCAGGGGCGCCTGGGTGGCTCAGTCGGTTGAGCGGCCGACTTCAGCTCAGGTCATGATCTCGCGGTCTGTGGGTTTGAGTCCCGTGTTGGGCTCTGTGCTGACAGCTCAGAGCCTAGAGCCTGTTTCGGGTTCTGTGTCTCCCAATCTCTGACCCTCCCCCATTCATGCTCTGTCTCTCCCTGTCTCAAAAATAAATAAACGTTAAAAAAAATTTAAAAAAAACAACAACAGGACATGTGCATATGTGTGTGTAATATACTATATGTTTTATGTTCACTAGTACAGTTTTATCACCTATTTTTTTCAGTCAGTGGCTCATTGTTCCATTTTAGTACATACTACATCATCTCTATACCTGGATTATATTCATATTTCCTCCATCGATCCAAAATGTCCAAAGCAATATGTAATCCAGGACCACACATTGTGTATGATTGTTGTGCCCTTAACCTCACTGACACATTCATGGTACCTTTTTGCTAACACTGATTTATGGAAGAGACCAGACCTCTTATGGAATGTTCTACCTTTCGAATTTCTCTGGTTTCTTCCTTGTGGTATGTTTTAACTGGTTTTCTCCATTCTCTGTATGTCTTCTGAACTGGAAGTTAAATCTGTAGGCTCGTGCATTAGTAGAATATGTTGCATCATATCAGAAAACATATGATATAATACCTAAATTACCATTCAGGATGCTAAAAATGTCCTTTGGATTAGGGGCTAATCATCAAATTCCTTCAATGTATGATTTTTCTCCTTTATGACTTAATGGATTCAGATGGTGTTATTTTGAAACTATTTGTATGTTCAGTTCCCCATCAACCATGCAGCTAGTGTTTTAAACAACAATTATAGTACTTGCCTCAATCAATTTTATTATGATTTCAGTATAACCATAATTCCTAATTATTTCATTCATCCTTCATTTATTAGTTGGCTTTCTTTCATGGAAATTGAACTTCCTTTCTTCCAGTTAAGATTGTTGGTTATCCTGAAACCAGTTTCCTACTGAAAGGCAGAATGAATGGTGTTTTTCCATTTAAGTACACAGTTTTCAAAGTCAAGTGTTCTAGTGATAGCCACAAAACAAAATTTTATAACCTGCTTTAAAATCATCTAAGTAAAGTTTCAGTGGATTTTGGGCTTATTTGCTAAGCATGTTTTCAAATGTGCAGCACTCCTCCATTAGTTTTTAATAATATCTGATTAGCATTTGGTAAGTTGGGAATTTACTAACCAAATGTCCATCATTGGCTGGATGGGTTGAAAGAATGAGTGTGATCGTTTCTGCATTTACATATACTTACCACAGTAAAGTATCTGTTTTAGTTAAAGCACCCATTAAAATCAAGAATTGAAACAGCTGTGCATGATTTTATGTATATGAAGCTCTCGGAAGGCTAGCTATTCTATTCCATAGAGACAGAAAGCATATCAGTGGTTGTCTCAGACTTATGGGGAGGGGGAAACATTTGGGATTAACTGGGAAGATGCACAAGAGAACCTTTGAGGGTGATGGGAATTTCCTGTCTGGATGGTTATATAGGTGTAGACAGTTGTTAAAATCCATTGACTTGTACATTTAAAATTATGTTTTTATTAATTGTAAAATATACTTCTGTAAATATTTTTTAACTAAAAAAAGTAATAAATAAATAGAAGAAAAGAAGTAGCCGAACTCACAACTCACAACTAGGCATTTAAAAACACTTAAAAAATGAAGCATTAGCTGTTAAATTTATTAATATTTTAGTGAAGAAGTTCTTTATTTTATTATTTTTTTTGTGAAGAAGTTCTTTAAAGCACAATTACTGTATATAATCATTTAAGAAATAACTGTCACTTTATCTTTGTCTATTTAATTTTTTATGTGTATACTTTGTAATGGAAGTGATAGTGTGTAATACTAGTAGGTATAAACATTAATTTCTAGTTGCAAAATAGTTTTTTGAAGAGGCCACTGAGCTGGCTTTTAATTTCAGTTTAGGTAGAATATCTGGCACAAATTAAACATTGAATAAAATGTCTTCTTCTTTTTCTTTTTTCCCCCTGCTCCTGTCCACCATTATCATATCTTAAATCTGCGTTTTATATTAAAAAACAAGAAAGTTACCATTTTATCTTATTGCCCCAGCAGCAGTTCTGTTTTCCTGCAGATATATAGTATTTAGTTCTTCCATAGGTTAAATGTACTTTTGAGGGCTAGCGTGGGAAATTAACCATTGTTTCTAATAGTTTTTGTGGTTAAAGCGTTCTGAGTATAAGATAAATGACAGAAGCAAACTCTTGGTACATAGCTTGCAAATTTGCTTTCCTTTAATGTTTAATAGATTACTTTGGTAGAGCTAATTGTGCTAACATATAGATTTCCTGTTCAAAATTTATCACTCTGTATTATTATTTTTTATTTCTAAGCAATTTTTATAACCTTTATAATGACTTACCTTGTAAATTGTTAACATTTACATTGAAAATTATACTAATTAAATTCTGGGAATTGATTAATTCAGCAATCTTTGAGTAGAATCCTAAATTGTATTGAATTTGAGATTACTTCAACAATTAGAATAAGAGCTCAGGGACTTAATTTGTTATTTAATGATGATCTTTTGAACTTGTAGTCTCCTTTTCCTGAAGGATTTAATTATTTTGGACCCGGAGTAGTCAGTACCAGGTTAAGGTGGCTGCAGGGTGAAGGGATCAGATGAGAAGTTAAGACAAAGGGAGCACAGAGGAGAGGATCTGGGAGCTGTAGGTAAGAATCCAGTTCAGCAAATAGCCATCTAAATGGGGCAGCAAAGACTGGAGGATAAAATCAGGTGGGATGGCCAGGGTCTTGGCCCTGGGCAATACTCAGCCCTGGGCAAACACCCTTCCTGGGTGTCAGTGAAAAGTAGGGCCAACAGCAACAGGCAGCTGTAAATAGCAACCAGGAACCAGGTTAGTGTGAGGTGTGCCCAAAAGGAGATAGGATGGACCGGAGGAATAGGCCAGGTGGTAGAGGTGGCTGTAGGCATCACAGTTCACAGCCTTACTACTTCCTTTTTCACCCTAGTGAGCCTGACTGCTGGTATTTCAGCTGCCCGTGATACTTGGTAGGTGGTATTAGTTTGGGGAAAAGGTAAAGAGAAATTACTCTGACTGTTACAAGCTTTGATTGTAGATCTTTCAAGCTGTCTGGAATTTTGGATCCTGTCCTTGTTTTAATACTTATTTTTTTATTAAAAAAATTTTTGTTTAACATTTATTTATTTTTGAAAGGCAGAGAGAGACAGAGCGTGAATGGGGGAGGGGCAGAGAGAGGGGGAGACACCGAAACAGAAGCAGGCTCCAGGCTCTGAGCTGTCAGCACAGAGCCCCACGTGGGGCTCAAACTCACAGACTGCGAGATCATGACCTGAGCCGAAATCGGCTGCTTAACCGACTGAGCCACCCAGGCACCCCTAATACTTGTTTTAGATAGTATGGTTTCTCATCCATAAATAAGGGCTGAGCAGTAGGCCCTCTTCCATCCATAGCAAGCCGTGTGATTTTGGGTGACCAGTTGGAGAAGTGGGAGAGTAGTGGCCTGCTGGCTTTGTGTAACTAACAGTATTTATTTTTAAATAATAGTAGTTTGTTTGTTTTTGCCATGTTTAAAAATTAGGAGGTTTCATGTAAAAAAAAAAAAATCAAGATTTTTGCTTTGTTTAAAAAAAAAAAATCCCTACTACTCACATAGTATAACCATGTACACTTAATACCCAGAACTAATTCCCTCACATTAAAAAAAATAAAAGTTTATTTATTTATTTTGAGAGAGAAAGAGAGTGAATCCCAAGCAGGCTCTGCCCACACAGGGCTGGATCTCACAAATCCTGAGATCGTGACTAGAACTGAAATCTAGAGTCAGACCCTTAACTGACTGAGCCACCCAGGCGCCCCTCCCTCACGTTTATTAGCTGTATGGCTTTGGTAGATATGATTGCTACTCCAAACCTCCAGTTTCCCTTTATCTAAACTGAGAATCATTATACTAGCCTACTGTTATATAAATAAAAATAATTAAAAAGTGAAAACTGTTGAAATATAAGGCCATCTGATTTTTTCTAAAAATGATTTAGGGTTTTTTTTTCATATTTCTGTATTTGTGCAGGAGCTGTGAAATTGATTTATTTATCTTATCATGTAAAACTGTATTGTATATAGTCTTTCCCTGCTCAATAAGCTATTTCCGTAAGCTTATTTCCAACTTTCATGAACATTTCAGTATTAATCTGGAGAGAGTGATTTCTTTAAAAAAGATCATTCAAGTCTTGGCATAGGAAAGACCATGTCATCTGGTTGATGCGCATGTAAGTTAATACTGGAAACATTGTGACATTTCTCCATGAAAAATACTTGAAAATGGGGGTACCTGGGTGGCTCAGTTGGTTAAGTGGCTGACTCAGGTCGTGATCTCAGTTTGTGAGTTCGAGCCCCGCGTCGGGCTCTGTGCTGACAGCTCAGAGCCTGGAACCTGCTTCAGATTCTGTGTCTCCCTCTCTCTCTGTGCCTCCCCTGCTCACGCTCTGTTTCTCTCTGTCTCCCAATAATAGATAAACATTAAAAAAAAAGAAAAATACTTGAAAATGGTTTACTGGTTTATTGGGCTGCCACATTTCTTGTGGAGTTTAAGTACTCTTTGTTATTCTTCATTCTTAGGATGATTTGTGTAATGTTTTGGTTTTTAGAACTGTACCAAAGACCAGTAAGTACATAGCTTAAGCTTCAAAATGCTCTGTGTAAGAATAGAAATAAGAAGCATGTGTCTAAGTGATTGGGTGTTATTATTTGAGGCCTGAGTGGTCAGGATTGAAACTGATCAGTCTGTGATTCTTTTCTTTCAGTCCACTAATTAATTCAACACCGATTGAGCCCAGCCCCTCCCAGGTTTTGCAACACAGATCAGTAGTCCAAGGTTAGAAGTTCTCACAGGGACTGAGGCAGCCAGATGGTAATTTAAAAAATGGGGGTGGTGGAAGTCCTAGAAATGGCTTTGATTTTATTCAGCAAAAAAGATCATGACTTTGAAAAGCACTATTGACTTCTCAAGTATTTCTGCCGCAATATTTTATTCATCCTGTGAGATTGCTGTTTGCTTCTTCAGAGAGAGAGAGAGAGAGGTGGCAACAAGCTCTCCTTCCTAATGCTTTCTAAGCCACAAGACTTGCTTATCTTTACATCTCTGCACTTGTCACCTATTTTTTTTATTTATACACTTTTAACAAACTGAACTGATCATTTCTTTTTTTTTTTTTTTTTTTTTTTTTTTTTACATTTTTTATTTATTTTTGGGACAGAGAGAGACAGAGCATGAACGGGTGAGGGGCAGAGAGAGAGGGAGACACAGAATCGGAAACAGGCTCCAGGCTCCGAGCCATCAGCCCAGAGCCCGACGCGGGGCTCGAACTCACAGACCGCGAGATCTTGACCTGGCTGAAGTCGGACGCTTAACCGACTGCGCCACCCAGGCGCCCCATGAACTGATCATTTCTTACTGTTGATTGTGTTACCATATTATTGCTGCTTGACAAATTACCCCCCTGGACTACAGTCATCTAAAGGCTAGCTGGGGCTGGAGGGTGCACTGCTAACGGGTTCTCTTCACACTCCTGCCAATTAGCGCTGGTTATTGGCACATGGCCTTAGTTCCTTGCCACACAGCTGCCCAAGTACCGTCACTGAATGACACCTTGAGGTACCTGGAGTGGGGAATCCAATGCTGGAGCCACAGCATCATTTATGCCTCAGAAGTCACACTCTGCCTTTTATGCATTGTTTATACATAGGTGCCCAATCAATGTGGGAGGGGGCCATGCAAGGGTAGAAGTACCAGGAGGTGAGCATCACTGGGACTGTTTTGGAAGCTGGCTACCACAGCTGTTTAATATCTCTCTTGTTCCTCATTTGTTGCTTCCTATTTTGGGATGGCAGTGTGGATTTAGAGTGAGCATTCTATATTTGTACAAAGCTTCTCATGAAAATATACCAAAGGAATTCGAGAAGGACCTACCTTCCAAATTGCCAGGAACACAGTGATAGATCATAAAATTGCATTGAGTTAGAGTTTACTAATTTGAGGATCTGTGTTAATAGAGGAGCCATTTATAGGGTTTTTCTTAAAAAACAAATTTAGAATAATTTCATTTGGCAAGGCCTTTTGATGCGGGAAGATACGTGAGTGTACCGTTAAAAATGATAGATTGCTAGCAGATATTTCCTTAATAGTTCTGTGTCTTAGTCCTTCTGAGTAGCCATAACAAAGTACCAGAGACTGGGAGGCTTATACACAGAAATGTATTTCTCACAGTTCTGGAGGCTGGAACTTCCGGGATCAGAATGTCAGCATGGACTGGTGAGGCCTCTCACGTGGTGGAAGGGGCTGAGGATCTCTCTGGAGCTTCTTTTAGAAGGCACTAATCCCATTCATGATGGCTCCACCTTTATGGCTAACCATCTCCCAAAGGCCCCATCTACTAATACCATCACATCACCTTTTGGGGGTTAGGATTTCAACATAAGAATTTGCAAGGTGGGGCACACAAACATTCAGACTATAGCATTATATAAATAGACTTATTCTGAGTCTATAAATTTCTTTCAGCTTATCTCATTATACCCAGTATTACCTGTTTAAGTACATTATGTACAAGCATCCCCCAACTAGATTTCAAAAATAACATTTTTTTTTTAAAGTTCATGGCTAGGGATTTAGGTTTTATTCCCCCATAGGAGGAAATGTTATATTGCTCTTGTGTTCTTTGAATTGAACTTATGTTCCAAGGCTAACCCAGAATTATTTAATGTATTAGCGACAGTGTTTTGAAAGTAAGGAAATAATACTATTGCAATTTTAGTAATTAAAGAAACCAAAGAACTGCAATCTTGAGTAAGAGAATTTTCTTTAATGTGGTGCTTAAGGAAAAATTACTATAATTTGAGAGAAGGTTTTATTAGAAATTTATGGAAAATCTGAAAGAGGTCTCTGGATTTCATTTACTTAAATTATGTATATATACACATATATACTCAAACACAATTGAATCAAACCTGTTTTCACTCTCATTTGCCTCAAAGTGGTTTTTATTTGGTTTTGTTCTTTTGGTTTCAGGGGTGGTGTTTGGAGGGGAGTTGTCTGCTAGTAAGTCCTAAAATAGAATGGAGAAAAGAAAATACTGATGTTATGTAGTAAGCCTTAGATAAAAAAGGAAGCATGTTGGAGACTAGAAGAGAATGAGGAGATTTGGAAAGAGGAATTTGTTTTTTAAAAAGTTTTAAATTTTTCCTGAAAGAATTGTTATGCTGTCTTTACAAATGAATAGTAATAAAATAAAAAGTCAGTTGATAGGTTGATGCTTAAAAGATAATGTATAGACAAGTATGATGAGTGAGATTAAAAATGATTATCTTGTGGCTAATTCATGATAAACTGCAATCGTATATGAGTCAGAAATACTTGTACTTGAAAATTTGTTTGATACTGGGTAACAAAGTATTTCCTTATTCTTGGAATTGATTGTTCTTTGTGGTACTTTTTTTTGTGGATTTGTATCCTATAGATAAAGAAATGTTAAGAGATAAATATTGGAGGATTCTGTATAGTTAATTAAAGTTGAGCATTTTTTTTAGAGTAAATGGGATGAAACCATATTGAGAAACAGCCTAGACATTGGGAAAATTTTCCATTTGTGATTCTTAAAACAGAATATTGGTAAAATGCCCTCTGGAAGCTGAGTTAACTGTTATGACTAGTTTTGGAATATACCCTTCTCTAAGTTTCAAAGATCCTTGCTGGATCTGTGATTTTGTAATTTGTTTTAATCCAATGATTTTTTTTAATTTAAGATTTAAACATTTTCTAACCATTAACAAGTAGATTTAGGTTCAGTGAATTAAACATTGAACCACAGTATATATAATATATAATCTATGAACCAGGAGTCAAATGAAACCAATGATGTGGGTCCTCACTTGAGACAGCTCACATTACATTGAAGAAACAGCTCATATGTATATGTAGTAGAGATTAAAAGTTTATAATTAACTTTTTTAATGATTTATTTTTACCAGTCAACATTTAAAGTATGTTATCCCAAAGTAAGCTTTAGCACTGACTCTAATTTGTATCATAATATATGTGCCAAATCTAATGCTTGTGGCTACCTCCCCTCCCCTATATATGAGCTGAAAATGCCCTGCCCTGCAGGAAGATTCTGAGTTGGAAAAAGACTTGTGCCTTCAGATAGCATGTGGGTCAGATAATCCCAGGCAAACTTAATTGGAGATTGAAGATGACTTATTTAGAGGGAGGCCAGTAGTTTTTTTAGAACCAGTGGCTTGTAAGGAACAGAAGGAGAGTATGAGGCTAGTAAAATACTTCTGCAACACTACAACTAAGAAGACAGTGGAACAACATGTATAAATCATTGAGAGAAAAGAACTACTCACGAAAAATCATATACATAGTCCATAAATTCAGGGCAGAAAACAAGAAATTATCAGAAATGTGAGGAATACCTACCAGTAATGGACCTGAAATGCTAAAGCATCTACTTGAAGTAATTCTACCAGATAAAAATGGAAGCATAATGTAGTTCTGAGGATAAAAGAAGCCAATGAGAATAGGAAGCAAATGCAGTTTTATAGGAAACTTGTACAGTATTGTAAGTAGTTAAATCTAAATGGATGGAGTTAATAAACTTTCTCTGCCTTTATGTCCTTTTCCACCTTTTCCCCAGTCTCAATCCATCTCCCAACCCTGACCCCCACACACTTCTTTATGATCATTTCAGTGGCTTTTCATAAAAGAGATGAGGTACAAGCATGTGCTCAGTCTAACATCTTGGTTTAGAAAATCTGTTTTAAAAATTCTATACTTGTTACTACAAAAGGTTGTTGTGAATTTGTTGCTGAGTGTTCTTCCTGCAAGCAACAGAAACTAGCTATGGCAGATTGAAACAAAAAAGGGATTCACTGACGGGTGCTGGGGGACTCTCAGGATCCTTGGGAAAGCTAGAGACCCAGGCTCAGGTAATTGGAGAGGTCACTTTGCAGTGACAGCACTATATCTTCATTTAGAAATAAATTGCCTTTTTCTTTTCTTTTCGTTGTAGGTTATATATTTGGGGAGGACTCCAGAAGAAGCATATAGAATATTAATGTGTGGAAATACATCCTATATTCCTTTCAGGTAAATATAAGAGTGATATGATAAATTCATTCAGTCATGCCCTTGCCAGAAATATCTTGGTATAATTGTTTCTGAAAAAAAGAAGACCTGGTAAATAGTCATTTTAGAGTGGGTGCAAATAATCCGGTAGATCTGGGTTGCTCAACAGTGACACTTTTCGACATTTTGTTGTGGGGGCTGTCCTGTGTATTGTAGGACACTCAGCAGCATCCCTGGCTTCTGCCTACTAGTTGCCAGTAATACCTCCACCTCCATGAAATTAATTGTGGAAACCAAAATGTCTCAGACATTGTCTCTAGGCAGTGAATCACTTCTATGTGAGAACCTCTGCCACTCATGGAAAATAGGCTTTATAATCAGATGACAGTCCTGGAGTTAGAACTCAGAGCTACCGCTGAGGAGTTTGAGTCCTGAGGAGTTAAGAGAGAAGTTTTCCTGATAATCAGGAGTTGGTTGCCACAGCAAAAAGGAACTTCTTTGTCCTAGGGATTTGCCAGCAGAGATAGTGGGCAAGGTTGCTAATGCAGCAACACTACTAGAGAAACCAAGTGGCTGTGTCCTAGAGGCACTATGTAAATACTGTCTGTACATGAATGGATGATGTCCTCATCTTCATCTCAAACTTACCAGGTGATTGTGTTGAAGATCTTTTGAAAAAAACTTGTGTTCTTTTTTTTTCTTTAAGTTCTAAAAGTTTCTCTGTGTTTCTCAAAATCCTTGACTTAGTTACATTATCTAAATATTGTGTGGCGCTTGACATGTAATAAAGATGTGAAATAATTTTGCTGATCGCATGCTGTGTTGTTAATTTCAAGTGCTGTATTATTCTTCCACTTGTAAGTTAGGTAGTGATTTTAGTATTGTTGCATATACCTTGAATGCCTGATTTTGAAGGTATGGCTTCACTTTTTAAACGTAAGCTTGTGAATTTGACTTCATTGTGGACAAGCTTTAGGAGGGTCTCCCATTGGGCAGAATCTTCAATAACTGTAGGACTGTCCATAGACTTACTCCATGAAATAGATACTTGTTTCAATTACATATTGCACTAAAGATTGTATATTAAGTGATTTAGCAAATTGGAAGAATTACTTTGAACCCAGTACTATCACCTTTCTTTCTAGTGCAAGGATTATGTTAGGTATTCTGTTATTTGAGGTGGGTAGGGAGAGATGGAGATAATTTTCTAACATGGAGAGTGTGCTACTTTTCTTCTCAACCTGTAATCTAATAGCAACCATATACTTCCTTTAGAAGAAAGGCTTGTATCTGTGGTCTGTGAGTCACAGGAACATTGATATACAGTGATAATTTAGTTGTACAGAGCTCTTTATATTGATATTCCTCTATAATAGTGCCATTCTTAAAGTTTATAGCATAAGGTCTTGAAATAGAATAAGTGCACACATTTCATATAATGCAAGTAAGGATCCATGGAACACTGTTGATGTAAAAGAGAGTTTGCATTGATCTAAATGCAAAGGCCAAAAATAGAATAAATGTTGCTTTTTTTTTTTTTTTTTTTGCCATACCTGAGTTTAAAATTACTGAAGTTTGGCACTGAGAAATGAAGTTAGTTACTTCTAGTCCCGGGAGCAAATGTTTGTAATTCTTTAAAAAATAGGACTTAGCTAGAAACAGCTCAAGATGGTAAAATTTGAATCTTTGCAGTCACAGATACCAGATATTTGATATATCTAAAGTATTGTGTCTCCAAGTGTGGCCTATGAATTAGTGTCAATCTGTGAAGTTTTTGTTCCAGTTAAGTATAGCAATTGAGAGCAAGATTTTAGAGACTTTGGTAATAATGTAATAGGATATTTTTATGTGTGTGGAATCGAATATTAGAAGAATTTGGGCTTGTATTTAATGTTTTTTGCCTTCTGTTTTTCTAGTAATTCATTTTTGTTTATAAAAAATGCATTTTTATGAATAAAATACTTTTTTATTTACAGAAATAAAATTGTGTTATTTGGGGTATGTAATAGTACAATACTGTTGTATTTTATACTTAACTGCATTCTACAAGAGTATCAGCATATGGCAGATATAAAAATCTGGTGCTTTATCACATTTTACTATTCTGTTGAACTTACTAGTTAGAAAGTAGGCCAGTCAGAATTAATAAAGCTTGATAATGTTTTTTAAGTTTGATAATATTTTGGAAGAGATTGCATTATAGTCTTTTATTCTTGCCACTTGAAGTGCATAGTATAAATATAGCTGTTAAGAAGAATAGCATTGATTTACAGTTAAAAAACTTTTGGTTCTCCACAGCAATATTTAATTAGATTTAATTCAACCTAGATATAATTCTTCAACCACTGAGTTGACTTGATTTCTTAATGGATATATTGAGTATTTCTCTCTGCATGTCTAAATGAAAAAATAGTATAAAATGTAGTTCGATATTTTCTTGATACCTTAGGATTATGGTTATGAAGAGCATATATTTCTATTTTTTTGGTTATTACCTATAATACCTTTTTGCTTCTTAGTTGATTTTTTTATGGTGGAGGGGGTCTCTACTTACTATTTTCAGCCCACTAACCTCATGTGTATATGTAGCTACCATCCAGTTCAGTGTACAGAACACTGCCAGCACCCCTGAAGACTCCTTTCAGCCCTTTTCTAGTGAGTAACCACCCCCTAAGTAACCACTGCTGACTTCTGCCACATCAGTTAGTTTTTCTTGACTTTGAACTTCTTATAAATGGAGTCAGAGAGTAGGCATTTCGCAGAACTGGGACTAGCTTTTAAAATACATTATGCCTGTGAGATGTATCTGTGTTGTGGCAGGCATCAGTAGTTCATCTTTTTTTTTTTTTTTTTTTTTTTTTTTACTGCTTTTGTAGCATTCCATTCTATGAATACATCACAATTTATTTGCTTTTTGTCCTTTTGATGGATTCCTGGGTTGTTTGCAGTTTGGGGCTATTATGCATACAAGCCGCCGCAAAATCTGTTATTTTTTAAACTAGTATTTGACACTGTTTTGCAGTTTCTCAGCAATACTCCTTCATTGATTCTCATCTGCTTTTCTAAGTTTGTTAAATGATCTTACCCGCCCCAACCTTACATCTAGATTCACAGCTGCTATTCTGCTGTTTTGAAGAAGCCTGATTGCTTGGGTAGAAGGAAGGAAGTGTGGGTGTGTTTAAAGTTGGAGGTGTTAATGAAGTAAACGGGAATGAATAAAGATTCTTGTCATCTATTCAGGTAGTATGATGCATGAGGCAGAACTTTAGCTGAGCCCAGATCAAAGCTTGTTGAATCATCATCGACTAGAGCAGGGGTTGGCCCATAGTAGGTTCTCAGAAAATATTCAATGAGTAAATGCATCAAATTATCACAAAGACTGAATCAACATGTCTTTAATTTCACTGGGGAAGAATTAGCAGTACGTTAAGAAGATAATAAAAGTGGTAAAAACACTGGGATGCGATTTGAGACTTCACCATATTTCCTCTGATAATTTTGATTCGGTTTAGGCTACATTACTTAATTTCCTTACCCATAGGTTCTTTATCTAAAAATGTTCTTTATTAAATGAAAAAATTATTTCTACAAATCAACAAATATTTGTGTTGATTATATAGGTCAGTGGTTCTTAAACTTGAACATGCATCACAGTCACCTGGAGGACCTGTTAGAACAAAAATTACCTGGCCCACCCATATAGAACCTCTGAGTCAGTGGGTCTGGGGTAGAGCTGGGAATTAGCAGGTGATGCTGATCGTTTGATCAGTGACCACACTGATAACTGCTATGGGTCGTTTTGTTTTTCTCCTCCCGAATATTACCAATAAACTACTGGTAAAATCATTTTCTAGGTTGCATAGAGACCTGGTCTAGCTTTTGGATGAGCAGCTTTTTAAATTCAGAAGCTTACTGGACAAAAATGGCACATTGTAAGACTTTGTGTGCAATCCTATGAAGGCTAACCTATAACTTAACTCGGTAATTCTAACCAATCCAGACAGTAATGTCTAAAACTAAAATAGTCCCTTTCCTCCTAAAACTAAAATAGTTGCTATGAAAGTCTGTATTCTTAAGGTTTATGTAAGTTGAAATCTTAAATAATTTTTTTCAGGTTAAGTAATACTACAATTGAAAACTCAACCAAGACAGGCAATTAATGATGGCTTCGCTAGCAGCTGTTTCCACCAGGGGACCAAATAAGGACCATTCAGAGAGTCACAGTTGTTTGGCATGTCTAGAATGATCACAATTAAATTAATTTTTATCTTGTCTAATTCCAAACATTTTTACTTCGTAATGGCTCACAGTAGCTAGAAGGGGGAAGTAGATGGGATTGGAGTTCAAAACCTTAACTGACATTAAGAGATTTGTGCTAAGATTACAGATAGATGTTGATGAGGTGTTGGGCTGTTGGGCGGAGTTGTCTGTAAACTAATTTAAGCACTTCCCCGAGAGCGCTAAAGCTCTACTAAAGGTGGTTGGCCCCTTAGTTCTTGTGGTTTTCTTGGTATTCTAATCTTGTAAGAATCAGAAAGAAGTTACTCAGTTAACTTGTTAAAAATTGTGAAAGCATAATGAGAAGAGCAGACTGCCTTCTTTTTAGCTTGCAACTAGTATTTCAGTTAGCAATAATTGCGCCTCGGATAAACCTCATTGGCTACAATACTGCCACTGTGCAAAGCTTGCACCTAGTATTTCAAATATTACTTTGATTTCCCAATATTGTTTTCCTTCATGGATAGACCTATACCTGCAGCACATACTTACAACATGCACACACATATATGTGTATACAGAATCAAAAAGAAGTCTTACCTGGTAACAGTTTAATATGGTATTTTCCAGTAAAAAAGAAAAGATTCAATGCCTTGCTCTTTTGTGGGGAAGGGTACATATTACTGATTAGAACTTAAGGAACTTTTGAAGCCCAGCCATCAAGGCCAAAAATGATCTAGGGAGATCATTTGAAATTTAAAAAGTGGTCATTATTGATTCATGCCTATAAAATAATATCTACTGGAATAGGTAGAAACTGCAGTGAAATTTATAACAATGACTTATCCTTGACTTAAAAATCGAAAGGCAAGATTTTGTTTTTTTGAGTCTGATCCTGAGTATGTGGTTTGCTTTTAAATACTAGTCTGCTTTGTCTTGAGGTAAGTGTACTACAGAAAACTAAATTTAACTGAGCTATGTATTTCAATACTTTTGGGATTTCAGAGATGCTGCCTATGGAAGTTGCAATTTCTACATTACACTTCTTGACTGTTTTCATGCCGTAAAGAAGGTAAGTGAATTGTAAGATGTACCCAGTGTTGAGTTGGAAGACTAGGCCTTTTGTGCAAGGATCTTCCAAGATGTGTATGATGTCAGAGATGTCCCATTTCCCACTAACTTTGGAATAATGCCAAACCAGTAAATGATTTTTCTGAATCTGAGTGTTTCTTGAATGAGTTGGGAAAAAAGCCACTTGAACAACAGAGCTAGTTATGTAATTAGGTTCTAAATCCAGACATGTTTTGGGTACGTTGTGATTTCAAAGAAAAACAAAAAGTAAATAGATTACTGGTTTCCGAGTTGTCTTTGATTTATGTGTTTTATGGGTCTGATAGCCACCAATCCTATTTACCACAGACATTTCTGTAATGCAGTAATTGATACAAACACTTCGTTTTGTGTCTTCAAGCATTCAATTTCTAGTTCAGCAGAAGAATTTGTGTAGTCCATTAGTTTGTTACTAGGTTTTATGTAAGACTAAGTAGGTCACCACTGCTTTGTCAAAGTTATTTAAAAATAACTGCTGTGTTTTATAACCAGTACTGCCTGCCGTCTTTGACTCCCAGGGACACCTTTAATATCACATTCTAAATGAATGGGGTCCCCTGGAGTTATGTGACGCAGGCACACTCCCTCCCTCAGGTATGTGTCTTGAATGTCAGGGCAGCACAAGAAACTAGAATTTAAATCAGTAGCCCATGGATCAAATAAACTTTCAACAACATCTCAAGTTTTATGTGACTTACATTCTCACAGTCAAAAGGAGCCCTGGTTTGCTTTCTTGTATAATGAAACATGGTGGCTTTCTGAGAAATTTGAGGACTAGTTAGTATACTAATTCAGATATTAATTAGTATATCTTTTTTTTCCTGTATTAGGCAACAAGGTATAGAACTTAATGTTGTTTTGGGTTTGAGTCCAGTGACTATTAATAAAGGTGATCAAGTTCATTGCCACAGGCTCTGAGGCAGCTCGATCAGGCCTCACTTTAGGCGGGTAATGTGCAGAGGAGGTGATCAAGAGATGGAGGGTATAAATGACCCCTGGGAACTGCTAATGCAGGCAGGTATACCTCTCCTTATGCTAGGGTTCCCTTCTCTCTACTTCCACTTCCTTTAAAAAGAGAGGTGAAAAACTTAGAGGGCCTTGGAAATGGTCCACTCTAACATTCTATTGTTATTTGTCAGCTTAGTTTTTTTCCTTTTTATCAGATATTATATCCAAAGCCTAATTAATTAGCAGGAACTATAAGTCAAAGACTCCTTTTCTTGCTCTATATTTAATTTTTTTCGAGAGTCAACAGCTTCTGATTTTCAAGTTAAACATTTTTAATTTGTAGCTGATTTTGAATATTATTGCATATAAAAAAGGTTTATAAAAGTAATTGTGACTTCATTTTAATGCAGCTTCTAATAGGTTCTCCTGATGAGTAGAAATTGCCTTTAAACTACTTTTATTGTATCACTCTGTTAAGAGCATGTAGTTCAAATAGCATGACATATATTGAGTATTTTGAATTCAAAGAAATATAACTAATCATAGTCTTGGAATTAGAATTTAAATAGCTATATTTTTTTAAATGAGGGTTTTTTGTTTGATACGGTAGCCTTCTCATTTTCCATTCATATTTCAGTGGTTTAAATTTTGAAAGCTGAGTTTATAGAGTCATCCCTTTTGAACCAAGAATACCTTGCTGATCAAGAATTTTTACACACAGAGATGGAAAGTACAGCATAGAGAATATAATCAGTAGTAGAACAATAACATTGTATGGTGACAGATTGGGACTACACTTAGTGTGGTGAGCACTGAGTAATGTGTAACATTGTCAACTTCGTTATGTTGGACACCTGAAACTAATAAAACATTGTCAACTACAACAACAACAAAAAATCCTTGGTTGCATGCTGTCTGGCTCAGTGAGCAGGGATAACACCTCTCAGAGGCCACCAGCTTGTTTTTGTCTCAGAAATTAGATACTCTGTTTATTTTGCTTAGCATGACCTGCCCGCTGCAACTGAGGGTGAGGCTACAGAATAGAACAGAAATTTTATGGGTTTTCTTTTTATTGAAAGAAGAATTTTTTCCTCAAAATTTTGAATTTTGTTGTATCAGGAACATTCATCTTTTAATCCAAATTCAGAAGAATTTGAAAGTGAAGATATTTATGAAGTGGTGGGATTTGTTTGGGATAAGCTAACCTATGATTTACTTCTTTTTTATTATTTATTTAAGGACCATTGCTTGGTGGTGTTGATCATTAGATCAGCTGACTAACTTATTAAAGTTAGTATGATTACTTTGAAGTCTTCATTATTTAGCTGTGCGTGGATAGGATGATTGATGAACACATAGCCCACCTTCTTTGAAAACTATTAAGTGGAACAGAATCTAAATATAATAATGCTCTTTTGGGTTACCTCCTGATATTTTTAATTAGGAAATTGGATCGGAAATTGTTCTCTTATTTGCATCTTTATTCTTAAAAGCTTTCCTTTGGATTTTAGGCAATGCAGTATGACTTCCTTAATTTCAACACATTTAACCTTGATGAATATGAACACTATGAAGTAAGTTTTCAAGGATACTGCTTTTAACTCCTTTATTCATGTTTTACTTACAGAGGTAATATTCTTGTTTTTTGAAGAGGTGAACAATTTAGATATGTATAGAGAAAAAAAAAGGCAAGTCCTTATCCTCTTACCCCCATTCTGAAGTTCCAGTTCTTAGTGGTGATTTGTATATTTGATGCATCTTTCCCAGAGTGCATGAATGTGCTCCTGGGCATTTTTCTTTCATGTTTAATTTTTTTAGTACTGATAATTTTCATAGAGTGATTAAATGAGGAGATTTAAAAACCCTTAGCATAGGATCTGGTGAGGTGAATAAAAGTCCTTATACATCTAATTCCCTCTGGAAAATGTTTTTATCATAACCTTTTGTTTGTATGAAGTCAAGACACTTCTGGGTGCAAATTACAGAAAGTAAATACAAATGGCTTAAATAAAAAAGGGGACATTTATTGATTTACATAAATAAAAAGTCTAGGAGCAGGTGTGACTTCATGTATGACCAGATGAATGTACTCAGATACTCGCCAGAAAAAACTAGTTTTGTTACCAGGCCAGCCCTCCCCAGTAGTGATGGCGACCAGCATCTTTGATTGACTCACTGGGCAAACTCATCAGAAGAAACCCACAAGTTCCTCATTGGCCTGCCTTACTAGATCATGTGCCTTGCTCTGAGCTAGACTGTGTTCCTGTTGAGGGTAGTTGTTGGGTGGATCATCTCAGTAGTTGGAGGGGTATGCTGGGATCAGCCCTGTCAAACCACACAGACAATAAAAGAGAGAAAGAGAAAGAAGAAAGTCCAGGAAGGCAAAACAATAGATGTCCTCTACATTTGTAAATATAGTATATTTTAAAGAGTAAGTAATTTGATTCTGCCATTCCACCCTTTAAATAGTAAGATGCTATCATGCTAAAGGTCTTTTTTGCCAAGAGTACTTGTGGAATCTTGTCTTTTTATCCTACTGTAGTTATCTGGAGCAGGCATTCTCACCAATAATGGAGTGATTCCAACAGACAGCACTTTTATGCAACAGTGTCTGGAATCCTCAGATAACTGTCCTTTCACAATTTCTAGAGTATTATTTTTTTTAATTTTTCAAAAAAATTTAGAGAGAGTGGGTGAGGGGCAGAGAGAGGAGAGAGAGAATCCCAAGCAGGTTCCACACTGTCAGCACAGAGTCTGACGTGGGCTCGATCTCAAGAACCTTGAGATCATGACCTGAGCCAAAATTCAAGAGCTGGACACCCAACTGACTGAGTCAGCGAGGTGCCCCTAGAGCACCTATTATTTTAAACTTTTAGGTATAACTGAACTGTTCTAATAGTTACGGTTAGTCATTACTGTGATGTACCAAAGATCTAAAACATACCATGATTGATTCATTTGCGCCAACCGTATCTTTACTTCTCTGTAATACCAGTATGTTTCTGAAGTACAATATATATTTAATGCACATCCTAAACTGATAAATATAACTTATTTATTAATACCATTATTTTTGTGCTTGTCCTCATAAAATTAAACATTTAAAATAAAATATACTTTCTCTTTCTAGGCAAATAAAACTACTAAGAACACCAGTTGGTGTTCCTTGAGTGGAGCAGAGTGATGCTTTTATGTGTTACTGAGGAGTAATATAGGTGCTAATTAGCTTCCCTCTCACTAATGCAGAAATTGCAGTGTTGGGGGTAGTAGCAAGGTTGCCCCCATATGCTGTTTACTTTAGTGAAACTGCACTGAAACTCAAGGAGCTGTTTAAGTAGCTACAAGCCATGGATAGTTTTGTTTCTCTACAGATATTTAGAAATTTTGGAGTAGTGTCTTTCATTGATTCCCCGATGCCCATTTTTTCCTATTACATTACTTTTCTGAATTCAAGATGCATCTTATAATATGTGATGTCTGAAATTCAGTAAAATCTAATCACATGTTTCTCATAATAAAATCTCTAGATTTCTGATTCCATTTCAAAGTTGGAATACCTGGACATGTTTTCATTCTTGCTTAGGCCTTTTAGTATGGAACAAGGGTTCGTTAATTCCCCTCACTGATAATTAAGTCAAATAAATTGGATTTGGGTTACCTGACTGGCAACTCCAGTTGTAGATATTCAGGCAACTCCCAGTTTATTGCTTACTTGTTCTTAGGTGCGCATAAGTATACCCCAATTGCTTGTTTTTATTGCTAGTTCTCCCCTCCACTATCAAGTCTTCTGCTTCCTGCTTCAGTTTTTGTGTATCCATTTCTATTATTGTTAAAGTTGAGCTGTATTTATCCTACAATAATTATTATGGTAACTCAGTTGAAAGGACTTAGTAACAGGAAGTAAGGTGTTTTAAATATCAGTTTATGTTCATGCTTTTTTCTAAAGCTGTACTGTGAAATTAGTGTACTTGTAATTTTGTGGTGGGTTTAGTGCAAATTCTTCATTGACCCTTTTACTAAATAGCTAACAAAATGATGGAAGTATGTGTCTCTAGAAATAAAGTGTAAATATCAAGAAATCAGAAGTCCCCCCCCGCTTTGTTCAAGGAGTCAAGATTGCTCATGTTGGAAGCCAGGTAGTCATTCAGGGAAATAGGAAAGTTTCTAAGATCCCTCATAATAAAAAGTTTGCTTTCTTATTAATTAGCAGCAATTATATGAGAATTTACCTGGATAAAATAATTAAAACACTTAGGTATATTTTGAATAGCAGCAGTTAGTTCTGTTTTCCAAAGGCTGACTATCCAAGCAAAGGAACACTGTTTTTAAAAACATGATTAGAAAAATAAATAAATAAAAATAAAAATAAAAACATGATTAGGATCAGAAGAAGTTAACTACTCCCAGGGAGCACTCATAGCAGGCTAAATTTTAGTTTCCTATCTCATGGTCATTTATAAACTGATTCTGTGCTAAAATAAATGGATTTGAAGTCCTTCAGACACTCAGTATTGGGAAGGAGTGTGGATGGGAGATTAAGTCTAAAAATGAATTGTACTGGTCTTCCCTTTGCAGAAAGCAGAAAATGGAGATTTAAATTGGATAATACCAGACCGATTTATTGCCTTCTGTGGACCTCATTCAAGAACCAGACTTGAAAGTGGTATGCAAAAATAATGGGACCTAGTATCGTTTTGTTATTAAAAGTATCTATCCTGTATTTTCTTTTGAAAGAGGCCAAAGGTCTGTCTTAATTATTTAAATATACTTGGTTGTTTTTATTCTGCCAGGCTTTTAACTTTTTGAATTAATGCTTTTATAGTTATAATCAAATTGGTATTCCACCCCCAGGTCAGATACTCTTTCCACCCAATTACAGGTGAAATTGTTAGGCATTGTTTTCTTTCTGCATTTGACAGTATCTGGTGAATTTTTTTATGTAGGTTACCACCAACATTCTCCTGAGGCTTATATTCCATATTTTAAGAATCACAACGTTACTACTATTATTCGTCTGAATAAAAGGATGTATGATGCCAAACGCTTTACGAATGCTGGTTTCGATCACTATGACCTTTTCTTTGCGGATGGCAGCACCCCTACTGATGCCATCGTCAAAGAATTTTTGGATATTTGTGAAAATGCGGAGGGTGCCATTGCAGTACATTGTAAAGGTATGTTCCTAGGATTGGTTAAAGATGCTGGACACATATGTATGTACGTTTAGAAACACACCATGCCCCTTTAGGTTATATGCCAGGATACATGAAGCTGCCTTTGTTGTTGTTGTTTGTAAGTTGCTGTTTTCTTAAAACCACTTTATTGAGGTATGATTGACATTAAAAAGCTGTGCATATATCGAATGCCTTTAAAACCCTAATTTTGGGGTGCTTGGGTGGCTCAGTTGGTTAAGCATCCAACTCTTGGTTTCAGCTCAGCCCATGATCTCCTGGTCTTGGGAATGAGCCCCATGTCAGGCTCTGCACTGAGTGCGGAGCCTTCTTAGGGTTCTCCCTTTCCCTCTCCCTCTGCCC
The DNA here is from genome assembly GCF_022079265.1 of Lynx rufus. Lineage (NCBI taxonomy): Eukaryota > Metazoa > Chordata > Mammalia > Carnivora > Felidae > Lynx > Lynx rufus. Next base: position 30,538,916 of record NW_025814824.1, on the reverse strand, counting down.
CTCCCCTGCTCTTTTGCTTTCACTTTCGCTTTCTCTTTCTCTTCCTCTCTTTCACACTCTCAAAAAAGAAATCCTAATTTCATATGAAAAGTGTCATAAATTAACTTGTATTCATTGGTAACCCTGCAAAGGCTTATCTATCACATTGAAATGCATTCATTTATTCCTCGAATATTTACTCAGTGCTCTCTGTTTGGTATGTTCTAGAATATGTCAATGAGCAGAGCAGACTCTAAGAGCTTGTCTTTGTGGTGCTTATATTCTAACAAGTTTCTGTGTTTTTAGCAGTTAAAGCAGTGCTTTAGCCCTTAGTAAGTATTTATTGAATGAATGACTGTGTAATAATATACTGTATGATGTACTAGGATTTCAGTACTTTCCATTTCAGTAATGGAAAGAACAGAGAGAAGATTAGTAAGGAAATAGAGGATTTGAACAACACAGTAAAACCAACTTAGAAATAACAGACACACCCGGAACACTGACCCCCAAAAAGGGAGCACACATTTGTCTTAAGGATACCCACGACATGGTAGTAATGGTCGCACAGCAATGAGTTGGTTAATGCCACTGAAATGGACACTTAACAATGGTGACCATGATCTCCAGACACCAGCCCTAAAGAAACGTAGATCTCTGAATTATCTGACAAGGAATTTAAAACAGCTGACTTTATTTATTTATTTTTTTAATATATGAAGTTTATTGACAAATTGGTTTCCATACAACACCCAGTGCTCATCCCAAAAGGTGCCCTCCTCAATACCCATCACCCACCCGCCCCTCCCTCCCACCCCCCATCAACCCTCAGTTTGTTCTCAGTCTTTAACAGTCTCTTATGCTTTGGCTCTCTCCCACTCTAACGTCCTTTTTTTTTTTTTTTTTTTCCTTCCCCTCCCCCATGGGTTCCTGTTAAGTTTCTCAGGATCCACATAAGAGTGAAACCATATGGTATCTGTCTTTCTCTGTATGGCTTATTTCACTTAGCATCACACTCTCCAGTTCCATCCACGTTGCTACAAAAGGCCATATTTCATTTTTTCTCATTGCCACGTAGTATTCCATTGTGTATATAAACCACAATTTCTTTATCCATTCATCAGTTGATGGACATTTAGGCTCTTTCCATAATTTGGCTATTGTTGAGAGTGCTGCTATGAACATTGGGGTACAAGTGCCCCTATGCATCAGTACTCCTGTATCCCTTGGGTAAATTCCTAGCAGTGCTATTGCTGGGTCATAGGGTAGGTCTATTTTTAATTTTCTGAGGAACCTCCACACTGCTTTCCAGAGTGGCTGCACCAATTTGCATTCCCACCAACAGTGCAAGAGGGTTCCCGTTTCTCCACATCCTCTCCAGCATCTATAGTCTCCTGATTTGTTCATTTTGGCCACTCTGACTGGCGTGAGGTGATATCTGAGTGTGGTGTTGATTTGTATTTCCCTGATAAGGAGCGACGTTGAACATCTTTTCATGTATCTGTTGGCCATCCGGATGTCTTCTTTAGAGAAGTGTCTATTCATGTTTTAAAACAGCTGACTTTAAAAATTAGGGACTTCTGGCTGGCTCACCCAGAGTGTGCAACTCTTGATCTCAGGGTTCTGAGTTCAAGCCCCACCTTGGGTGTGAAGCCTACTTTAAGTAAACTGTGAAAAAAAATGCTCAGTGAGCTAAAAGGAAACCTAAGGAAGTAAGTGAAACCAGAAAAATGATGCATGAACAAAAATGGTAAATTTTATGTCAGGTCTATTTTACTACAATTTAAAAAAAAAAAATAATTATGGGGTGCCTGGGTGGCTCAGTCGGTTGAGCTTCCGACTTCGGCTCAGGTCACGATCTCACCATCTGTGAGTTCAAGCCCCGCGTCCGGCTCTGTGCTGACAGCTCAGAGCCTGGAGCCTGCTTCGGATTCTGTGTCTCCCTTTCTCTCTAACCCTCCCCCGCTCATGCTCTGTCTCTGTCTCAAAAATAAAATAAACCATTAAAAAAAATTTTTTTTTAAATAAAAAAATAAATAATTAAAACAAAATCCAACATTGGTTATTTCATTTTTTTTTAAATTACAATAAGCAATTGAGGTTATGCTCAGCTGAGCTCCTCATTCAGGGTGGTTTTGCCCCCCAGAGAACATTTGGCAATGTCTGAAGACATTTTTTTTGTTTTGTTTTGTTTTCACAACTTGGTGGGAAGATGCTACTGGCATCTGGTGGGTATAGGCCAGTGATGCTCTTAAACAGCCTACAGTGCACAGGAGAGCCCCCATACCAGGCCCCAAATTCAGTAGTGCTGAGGTTGAGAAACCCGGAAGTTGACTGGGGACCAGTTAAAAACCTGAAGAGGATTTGATAGGATTGGATCTTTGTTTCGGGAAGAAAACTGATGATACTATAAAGCGTGGATTATCATATGCAAAGTGAGATTATCTAGGGAGTGTATTAATTTGCTTGGGGTACCACGTCAGAATCCCACAGACTGTGTAGTTTGAACAGAAGTTATTTTTTCACAGTTTGAGAAGCTAGAAATTCAAGATCAGGGTGTTGGCAAAGGTTGGATTCTGATGAGGCCTCTTCCTGGGTTTCAGACAGCTGCCTTCTTTTTCCTATGTGTACACTCACTCCTGGTGTCTCTTCCTCTTCTTTAACAAAATTTTTTTTAATGTTTATTTAATTTTAAGAGAGAGAGACAAAGCGTGAGCAAGGTGAGGTGGGGTGGGGGGGGGGCAGAGAGAGAGGGAGACACAGAATCTGAAGCAGGCTCCAGGCTCTGAGCTGTCAGCACAGAGCCTTACATGGGGCTCAACCCATGAACCATGAAATCATGACCTGATCCGAAGTTAGATGCTTAACTGACTGAGCCACCCAGGTGCCCCGTGTCTCTTCCTCTTCTAAGGACACCAGTCCTACTGGATTAGGGGCCTTCCCCACATGACCTTGTATAACCTTAATTGACTCCATAAAAGTCCTTTCCCCAGAGATAGTCACATTGGGAAATATGACTTTAATATGGATTTTGAGGGGCACAGGGAGTGGGGGACCCAATTCAGTCCATAACATTGTGTTTGCTGGGTCCCCAGCATTCATGTTTTCGCATGTAAAATCCCAGCAGCCTCCAAAGACTTAACTCATTCCAACATCAGTTCCAGATCCAAAGTCTCATCTAAATGTCCTCTAAGTCATGTAATGGGTGACACTCCAGATACAATTCATCCTGAGGCAGAATTCCTCCCGGTCTGTGAACTTGTGGAACCTGGCAAGTTAAGTGCATCTAAAATGCAGTAGTGGGACGTGCATAGGGTAGGTGTTCCCATTCCAAATGACAGAAATCAGAAAAAAGAAAGGGCTTGACAGGTCCCAAGCAAGTCCAAAACCTGGCAAGGCAAATGCTGTTAGATGTTAAGGCTCAGAAATAATGCTCTGGCTCCATTCTCTGCCATGCAGGCCCACTGGGGTAGCAGCCCTGTCCCTGAGCTCGGGCAGAAACAGCCTGGCCACTGACCACAGAGGTGACCCCCACCCTCTGAAACTCAGGAGTAGACAGCCTTGCCCCTGGGCTTATGGTGGCAGTGACAGCCCTGTTGGCCCCTTGGGGGTATGTTTCTCTTTTCTTGAAGAGAAACATGAGATATGTTTTTAGTGAGATGTTTCTGTTAGTCCTGTTTAGAACCCCAGGAATTTGAAAGCCTTTATTTCATCCTGTATGTATCCCCTTTGTTTCATCCTGGCAGTGTGTCTGCTGGTATAATCAATCCCATCACTATTTTTGGCTTCTGCTGAAATGGCTGATTAAATCCATAGGTAATCACTTTATGGAATAGATCGTTGACTATACCCTTGGTGTTCTCTCTAGAACACACCTTCTCACTCTGCAATATGGATAGGCCTAGAATTTTCTAAATGTTTAGTTTCTGTTTAACAATTCCTTCTTCAGTTGATTTGTCTTCTCTCACATTTTACTATAATCAGTAAGGAGAAACCAGGCTGTACTTTCAATACTTGGCTTATAAATCTCTTTTGCTAAATATCCAGGGTTGTCACTCACAACTTCTACCTTCCATAAAGCAATAAAACAATTTAGCCAGGTTTTTTTTTTCTTTTTCTTTCTCTTTCTCTTTCTTTCTCTTTTTCTTCTCTTTTCTCTCCTTCTTTCCTTCCTTCTTTCTTTCTTCCTTTTTTTTTTTTTTTTTTTTTTTGCCATTTTCTAACAAGGATTGCCTTTCTTCTGGTTTCCAATAACATGTTCCTCATTCCCATCTGAGTCAGAGCCAGAGCCAGAGCCAGAGTCACTGTTAATGCCCATATTCCTACCAACAGTCCCTTCAAGGCAATCTAGGGTTTTGCTAACATTGTGCTTTAAAACTTCCAGAGCTTTTACAATTACAACTCCAAAGCCACTTACACATTTTTATATATTGTCACTGTAACACACCACTTCACAGTACCAGAATCTGTATAAGCAAGGGTTTTCTAGAGAAACAAGCAATGGCATGTGTATATATAGAAAGAGATTAATTGTAAAGAATTGGCTTGGGTGAATTGAAGGCTAGCAAGTACAAAATCTGCCATATGAGGTGACAGACTGGACACTTGGGAGAGCTTATGGTGCAGCTGAGGTCTGAAAGCATACTGCTAGGGAATTCTCTCTAGCTTGGGGAAGATGGCCTTTGTTCTCTTCAGACCATCAACTGATTGGGTGAGGCCCACCCACATCATGGAGGGTAATCTACTTACTCATAGTCCAGCAATCTAAATGGCAGTGTCATCCAAATACACCTGCCAGACTGACCTACAAAATTAACCATCACAGCAGGTAATGATAGTAGTCTGGATGGGAGTAAAGAAAGGATAGCAGGAATAGAGTTAAAAAAGAAATCTATATGAGGGTGCCTGGGTGGTTTAGTTGGTTAAGCATCCAACTTCGGCTCGGGTCATGAGCTCACGGTTTGTGAGTTCAAGCCCTGCATCAGGCTCTGTGCTGACCACTCAGAGCCTGGAGCCTGCTTCGGATTCTGTGTCTCTCTCTCTCTCTCTCTCTCTCTCTCTCTCTCTCTCTCTCTCTCTCTCTGCTCCTCTCCTACTTGTGTGCTCTGTCTCTCTCTCAAAAACAAACATTTTTAAAAAATTTTTTTAAAAATCCATGTGAAAATAGGAATAGAAATAGCGTAGAAAAAAACTGTTAGGGGAGAAAGTATAAGATTCTAAGCCCGTGTGTTTGGAAAGATGATGCTACCATGAACAGAAAACTCGGAGTAGAAAGCAGTACTAACAGTCTCGCTTAGAAAGTGATTTTCAGTGTTGACTATGTAGAATCATCTGGGGGGATTTTAGGAATCTCCATGTCCAGGCTGTCTCACATACCAATTAAATCAGAATTCTCCAGTATTTTTTAACACTCTTCAGGTGATTGCCATGTGCATCCAAACTTGAGAACCACTGTTGAGCGGGGAAGCAGAAACCTTTTAAGAAAAATTCTACCTCCCCTACAAAATTCTGGAGTACATGAGACCAGGTCCGTTTGGTTTGTTTCTGTTTCTAGCTGGCCTTGGACGAACGGGCACTCTAATAGCCTGCTACATCATGAAGCATTACAGGATGACAGCAGCCGAGACCATTGCTTGGGTCAGAATCTGCAGACCTGGCTCAGTGATTGGGCCTCAGCAACAGTTTTTGGTGATGTAAGTAGACAGAGAGCTTTTGTAATTCCTGAGGGAACACATGGGCCTGGCAAATGATAGGAAGTAGAGTTTTTCTTAGTCACTAACAACAGGTAGTCTAGTAGGAGAAAGTTGTTTGCATGTGTCCTTCTGGAAAGCTATGTTTTGATGTTATTTAAATGCTCTAGGAAACAGGCAAGCCTCTGGTTGGAAGGTGACTATTTTCGTCAAAAGTTAAGGGGTCAGGAGAATGGAAAACACAGAGCAGCTGTCTCAAAACTCCTCTTGGCTGTTGATGACATTTCAATCAATGGGGTCGAGAATCAAGACAAGCAAGAACCTGAACTGGTAATCGAACCATCCCTATCATGCTGTTGTCATTGTTTTCAGTGCTGTTGAGGACCATATAGGGCATGGGGGAAATTGTAGATAAAAATAATAAAGCACGTTTTTGAGGGATCATCGTCACACATTTTTTTAATACTTACAGCTCCCTCTAGGAAACTTTTACTCAAAATAATTAAAATAAGGTCATATGGCCATAAAATGGAAGGTTTTTTTTATTTTTTGTCTTTTTGTTTATTTACTCACTAGGCACTGGTGGTAAAAAGAGGTATGTGAAGGAAGCCCTTTAGATGGACCTAATGACATTTCCCCGTGCACCTGCACCCCCAACCCGGCGTTTTTTCCATTTCATGACTGTTGATTTAGGGAACTAGTTGTTCTCAAATGGAAAAGTTTATAAAGAACCAAGCAAGAGTTCAGGGGTAGTGGTACTATATTGAGTGGTGGTGAGTGGATTGTGAAATTTTACAAAGAATGTTTTCATTATTGGAAACCCATCATGCCTCTTCACTGTCAGTATGTTTTATAACAAGAGTGCTGTTGGGCTCTGTGTCTGTGAATGTCAACTTTTGGTTGTCTTGAAATGTGACCCGTGTTTATTTTTGAAAGCAGCAAAACAGTGTAGAGTTCAGCGGTTCATTTCTATGTGTCTGTCTGGGTAAACATAGCTGCTATGCTTTTTTGCCTTAATAAGTACAACTGAAGTCACTAGCTTAGTGTCTCTTTACTTATACAGTACAGTGATGATGACGAAATCCATGGAGTGACACAAGGTGATAGACTTCGTGCCCTGAAAAGCAGAAGACAGTCAAAAACAAACGCTATTCCCCTCACGTGAGTCTGGTTTCCTTTGTGTGGTTGATGTTATTTAATATGTACATGAGCACTTTATCTTGTATGTTTTTCTCAATAGTTGCATGCCCATTATGCCACTTTGAAATGCTTATTTACATTATTTAAAATCCAGGGATGTTGCCCAAGAAGCTCTTGGCCATACTTTATCTCCATCTTCTATTGTAACCTCACTAGCCTGTATAGAAAGGAAAGCGTTTTCCCTATGGATAGTCACCACGTGACATCCTCAGGAGAGTGGCAGCAGATGTAAAACCACAGAATGACGGATTTGTCCATAGTTATTAAAATTGTGAATTTCCTTAAATTCACTACCATATTATAGGCAGTTTATTTATTTGGATATGGTAGAATTTAATCTGTGATGACATTGTGGCTTAATGTCATATTTTAGGGTAACAATGAACTAGATTAAATGATTATTTTTGTATTAATTTTTGTTGAACTATTTTCAAGTTATAGAAGAAGGTTTAGTATGGAGGTAGGAAGTTTTATAGTTTGTGTATGTCCACATGTACTTGGTTGTGTAAGTTGTTAGTTGGGATTCAATCTTATGGAATATCCCAGATTGTTAGAGAAATATGTAGAGTTAAAAAACTTGGTCATTACACTTTTTTTCTAGGATATTCTTTCGTAGATGCTGTAATCTAGGCTGTTGGATTTCTTCCTTTTCATTGTGGGCTATCACATTTCCATTTATGTTTTTTGGTGATGGAGAATGGAGATAAGTCATTTTGTTTATTAGTCAGCATCTTACAATATGGTAAGGACCTGATGGCATCATAAATGTTCATGGTAGAGAAGAACAGGCCTTCTTTTTAATTAACAATGCGTCTTCACTGGCATCTCCTTGTTATATAAACTAGAATTACACAGAACGCATGTGTCCTCATAGGCTACTCACGGCCTTGGGAGGTTCTTAAAAGACCCAAAGAAAAGAATGGGGTTTTTCAAAAAAGGGCCATGTGAATGAGAGGCGTCAAGTATTGATTGTAGGTATTTACTAAGCATTCTTTGCAGCTTAGTGGTGTATCACAAAACTGAAGAAGCTTTAAGAATAGTGCACTTTATATAATTTATTTAACTTCAAATGCCATTTTGTTTTTAATTTTGTTGTCTTCATCTAAGGCCTGGATGTTTCTTTTTATTTAGAAATATTGTAGTCCCTCCAGATAATCATCCTGAAGCGGTAAGAGACATGGTAGAGGAAATAGGTAGTGCCCTGGAGCATTGCTCAGACTTCACTGTGCATTTGAGTCTCCTGGGAGCTTGTGAAAATGCAGATTATGGTTATTGGGCCTGGTCTGTGATTCTGCATTTCTAGCAAGCTTCCAGGTTTTGAGGCACTGCTTCTCCAGGGACCACACTTTGAGTCACAAACCCTAGAAAATGGGTGATTTGTAGGTTGCTTTTAGTCATGCCTAGGTGTTTTGTTTTTACAAATCTGCAACATCAGTTTATTTCTCAGTAACTTCTGATCAGAAGGCAAGTTGGGAGTTGGGATGGGAATTCTGCTTTGTCTAAAGTTCTGGTTAAATAGGGCTTATAGGAAATTTCCTTTAGTTACTCTGAGTCCGCTCCCTTGTGAATATGTGTTCCAGAAGGTTCACGTCACTTGTTTTCTTTTCTACAGATGAGACGATAAGGCTCTTTCATAGCTGATATGTTTGTGGTAATATAAAAGAAAACCATGAACAAGACTAAAAATCTAAATACTATTGGAAACCAGCAGGTGACGCTAGGTGTGATTACATTCACTTTGGTGTGTGAGGTTCTCCAGGGTGAAAGCTGAGCAAAGTCAGTGATGGTTGAAGGAAAGACCAGCCTCTGCTATCACATGCTAGTTACAGAGTTACCCCCCACCTTACCCACAAAAGAAATAAAGGACATGGCTGGCCCTTTTCCCTGAAGCACTTAGCCTAATTTATAAACCAAGGAAAATGGTAAAAGTTAAAATAAATAAAGCGCTAGTTCAAGTTCCTGTAATTGTAACCCTTAAAATAGTAGAATAGCCCCCAAACTGTCCCCCTCCCATACACATAATCAACAGGCTTTTAGGCCACAGTTTATTTTATTTTATTTTACTTTTTTAAATGTTTTTTTATTTATTTTGAGAGAGAGTGCAAGCAGGGGAGGGACAAAGAAAGAGAGGGAGACAGAGAATCTGAGGCAGGTTCCATGTTCTGAGCAGTCAGCATAGAGCCCTACACATGGCCTGAACGCAGGAACCTTGAGATCCGGACCTGAGCTGAAGTTGGATGCTTATCCAGTTAACTGATCCACCCAGGCGCTCCTAGTCCACACTTTTAAAGGAAAAGGCAAAATGTTAAAATCCTTTTAAGCTCTTAAGTGTAAAAACCTTGGGGGGTTTTAGATTTCCCTTCCTTCTTTACAACATTTTACTTACCCTTTCTCTGCTTTTTCAGACCCTCCTTGCTATTAGAATCTTCTTTTATTGTTGTATTTGTAGTTCTTTTGGTCCTAGAAGAAGAGGTCACTTAGGGATTTCCTTTCCCTCCCAAGTGTTTGTTGTTACTTTAGAAATAAAAGTTTCCTAAGGTAGAGTTTTTGAACAGCAGCTTGGGTTGAGAAATCTAAATTCAGTCCTTGCCTCCTGATTTTGACTCCTTTATCACTTGTGGGTAACCTATTTTGCTTCACTGTTGGTACTTAGATGAATGAAAATACTTAGGTGAATGAATATAAGATTTTTAAAGTTTTTTTTTTTAATGTGTATTTATTTTTGAGAGAGAAAGACAGAGCCTGAGCGGGGGAGGGAGAGAGAGAGAGGGAGACACAGAATCCAAAGCAGGCTCCAGGCTCTAAGCTGTCTGCACAGAGCCCAACACGTGGGGCTGGAACTCAGGAACCTTGAGATCATGACCTGAGCTGAAGTCAGATGCCACACCCAGGAGCCCCAGTGCTGGTGATTCTTTTTTTTTTTTTTTTTACATTTATTTATTTTTGAGAAACAGTGAGACAAAGCGTGAGCAGGGGAGGGGCAGAGAGAGAAGGAGACACAGAATCTGAAGCAGGCTTCAGGTTCTGAGCTGTCAGCACAGAGCCCGACGCGGGGCTCGAACTCATGGAGCCATGAGATCATGACCTGAGCCAAAGTCGGATGTTCAACCAACTGAGCCACCCAGGTGCCTCTCCAGTGCTGGTGATTCTTAAGAGCAAGTTTATAGTACACAAAATAGCATTCCAATTACTGTTTTCTATTTTACAAACAGTATTTGGGGGAGGGTTAAAATTGTTAGATATTGTAAAATAGTCCTTTTCTCAGGGAGTCTGTCTGATCCCAACTGCCACGAAGACAGTAAATCATGTAGCGCCATGACCTTGAAGTGATCTGCAGGACATGATGGCACGTATATTATTGTCTGTGCTAAAATAGATTTGGTAGATTTTATAATTTCATCCATGCTGCCTGTCTTTTCTGCATAGTGATGATTTCTGCTAGGTTTGTTGGGGTTAAATGAAATGGTACATAAAGAATGAAGTGTACTCTACCTGGGAATAAGGTGAAAATATGGATCTAATTTGCCTCAAATCCTCTTTAATAGCACAGTGTGGATGAGTGTGTGTTTCATCATTGGGAAATAATTCTTATGCCAGGAGCTTTATTAGAGGAACGGTGAAAAATCTGTAATGTGGACACTTGGATATTTTGGCCATTCTGCCGTTAAGATAACTGTTAAATCAGTAACTGCAAATGAAAGTTGGGGTGGATGGAGAGTTCTCTAGTATTCCTGGGCCATTTATTCTGTTCTGTCTAAATACTAAGCCCCTTCAATCTTAACATTTATTAGTAGGTTTGTGTTTTTGTGGGAGGAGTACATGAGCTGGTACTAGGTGTAACTTGCAGGGTGAGATTAGATTTGATTTCAGGTTCATCCTTAGTGTAATCCCTTGTTGCTAGATACCATACTAGGGTGCCTGACACATAGTGTTCAATGATTCAGATGACAAGGACACCAGTAAAAATGGCCTAGTAAGCCAGACCAATCATTTATGACTTGATTCATGCAGTACTTTGCACAAAGTGAATGCTCAATAATAGAGCCTTTTATATTTGGTCACAGATGTGTCCAGGTGACCAGTTGGAACTATAGTAGCTGGAATACCACTCTTCCAGCTGTGAGGTTTCCTTTTTCACTGCCAAAAACCAGACCGCTTGGGTTAAGAAATCCTGAGCTGAAAGCTCAGTTTGGCCACAGGAGGAAAACGAATGAAGAAAACAATGAAGGAGGGGTGCCTGGGTGGCTCAGTTGTTGAGTGTCCCACTTCAGCTTAGGTCATGATCTCACGGTTTATGGGTTCAAACCCTACACATTGGGCTCCGTGCTGAGAGCTCAGACCGTGGAGCCTGCTTCGGGTTCTGTCTCCCTCTGCCCCTCCCTGGCGCTCTCGCGCACTCGCTCTCTCTCTCGCGCGCTCTCTCTCTCTCTCTCTCTCTCTCTCTCTCTCCCCCCCTCCCTCTCCCTCTCCCTTTCTCTCTCAAAAATAAATAAACATTTAAAAAAATTAAAAAAAAAACAACTAAGAAAATAGATATGGTGTTAATACATGGGGAAAATTGCCCTCATTTTGTGTTGCCCAGGGTTGGACGTGCTTCTTTATGCCTTATATGCAGAATACGCAGTTTGCCTTAGCTCCCAGATGATCCAGCGTATGACTCCATGGAAGTTAGATCACATCTGCTATGCCGTGTTCATTTATAATTGTGCCTTCTCTGAATCATTGTTAATTATCAGGCCATAGCTTCTTGTTATTGTTGGTTGGTTAGGTTTCCCTCCTTTTTCTCTGGTTTCGTTTCGTTTTCTGTGTGTGCATATCATGTGCTTTTTGAAGAATTTCAGTCATGTAACTACAACTCTGATTTCCGTATCACACAGTTAAGTTAACATGGGGCAGTTATCCCCCATGAGATTAGAGGTTAGAGATCGGGTCTAACCTTTTGTTACCAAATACCCAATCAGCTGAAAACTGAAGGTAGCATTTTCTCCCCCAGCACAAAATAGCAAGACTCCATCCTTGTTTCCCACCCCTTTGTATCTATCATAGGGTGTCTAAAATTCACACGTGGCTTTATTTATTTATTATTTATTTATTTTGGCTTCCCAATTTGAACATCTGTTCTTTCCCCTTCACCCCTTTCCAGATGTTCCCTAGCTGTGCTGACCTCTGCACTGTGTAGTGTTGTCATCTGGTGGATTGTTTGTGACTACATTCTTCCCATCCTGCTATTCTGTCTCGATGGTTTCAGAACACAGTAGCCGTCGGGACCCTTTGACAAATAGCTGCTGTGTAAGTGTCCCATTCCATTTCTCTACGTGGTCCCCTCTGGTGGCCAGTGTGTTTCTCATGATGCATGTTTTTCTCACTGTCAGCTCTCCTAGCTTTATTGGTTTGCCTCTTTTCAAAGGTTCTTTTTCTGAAACTTCTCAATTAATGGGATGGTGGCGGGAGGAGGTCTTCCCTGATCCTTTCATGTAGGGATGTTAAAAATAACAAACTTTGTTTTTAGGTTGTGCTTATTACTCTTAACAGATTTTTTGCATTGGCAATTTATGAAGTCACTGGAATAGTTTCTTTTCCCTATCAAAAATATTTAGTGAGTTTGGGATAATTGGGGTGGTTTTCTTTCAGTCAGTTTTCCCTTGTTTTCTAGAGTAAATGTCTTTAGCATATCCTTTTCAATGTAGCGAAAAGAATTTGCCTGCTGAATTTCTGCTGTTGATAGAGATTTGCTTTTGTAGCTGTGAGGTCTAGTGAGCATTGCATCGTGTTTCACCTCTGACTCTGCCATTGCCCTCAGCCAGCAACTGCTTCTCTGCGAAGTCTTCTGTCTTGAGGAAGCAGAATCTTCTCCTCTGCTTCGTTTCATGTCCTCCCCTCTAGAGTTAGTACAGTTTTCAGGAATGATGTTAAATGGAAATGGGACAGCAGAGAAGACGGGATTCCCTTGTTCAGCCTTGTATTTCTGCATGACAATCTCTATGCTTACTTCCTCCCACTTTCCTTCTTTCCCAAAAGTAATCAAAATGCCCTTATTAGGTTAATACTGCAGAATTTGTATTCTCTTAATATCTTTTATCCTTCATGAATACCATAACAGCGAAGAGACTGTGGCAGGAAGCTTTCCTGGGGAACACCTTACAGTTGACACCAAACATAGGAAGGAGGGTGTGTTCTTTTTTCTCTGAAATTCTTCCTTTAGCTCATATTTCAAGAATTTATTCTCTTGTTCCAACTTGGACTTGGGAGTTGTAAAAGAATATGAAAGTTCCTTCTAGGATCTCCTCCAAAGTGGAATTCCATTTCAACCAACTCTCATAATTTGTGGCTTCATGGAGTATCTTCAGATGGCTTAGGAAAGACTTAAAAATCCAGCAGACTCTATTCTTTTCAAAAGTAAGGAAAGGCTGCTTAACATGTTCCTATGTATGACATTTTCTTGACTATCTTATCAATACAAGCTTATTATTACATAGATAAGCTATATTTCTGACATAGATGATCTTTTTGTTTTTTTTTTCCTTTATTCCTCTTAGTAAGCTTAGATTTTTGCATATTCTGACTCGATCATCATGCACTGCACAGATTTATTCCTCTCAAACTATTCCGAGTGGGAAAGGTATTTCAAATAGGTGGAGTTCTAAATGGGTGGAGTCATTGCTAATACTCAGGCACTTCATGACTGTATTACTTTTCCCAGGGTGAGTAAATGATTTCTATCAGGCAAGCACCTTTCTTTTTAATATTCTACGTAAGATACAGTCTTTATTGTTACTACTGGTATCTGCCAATGCATTTGTAGACCCAAAGCTGAATATTCAGTTTATCCTGCTTGATTAATTTGGAATTTACAGAAACAAAAGCTTTCGGCAGTAACAATGATGTGAACAGATATAATCCTTGTAGTTTTCTTTTGAGGTGGCCACTTGTACAGGTGGCATTCATCTCTGTTGGCTGATGACGTAGCATGGCCTGATAGATCATCACCTGTCATGCCTGGAAGACCAGACTGTACCAGTGCCTCAGATGGCTGCGCCAAACTCTGGGACAATGGGAAAGGAGTCTGTGAAGGTTGCAGGGCCACAGGCCTATCATTTGGAAAGCTTGTTGTGTGTCAGTGGTAGACAACCAAGTGTCAATAGTGCGTAGTTGTACTGATGGATTCTTTTCTTGGAGTTGAACATTTATGTTCAAAGCATTTTGTGGTTTGGGAGATAAGAGGCCTGGCTTGTCAATTATTTGCATTGGGAATACTGGGACTCAAGAGGAGTCGCAAAAAACGTGAACTGCTGTATGGGCAAGAATAAGTATGAATTTGTAGAACATTGCTCTGCAAAGCCATGTGATTGGCCTGGTTTGCAAGGTGAGAGGTAGCTGGTTCCCACTTACCCTGTAGCAGAGTGAAAACGTCACATGTGTTTGTCAGCTTATTCCACTTTACGTTGTTGTGTGTAGTTTATCACAGGTAATACCTAAGTGTAGTTGCTGGGGGGTTTTCCAGTTGATTGATGCATAACCTACAGATAGAGTAACTATACAAATATCTGGTGATGTGACTCCCTACTGCGATTAATGCTTTCCAAATTTCTGTTATGCTCTTATTTTTTTTAAATATCAACAAAAATTATTTACACTAATTTTACAGAGAAATAGATACTTTTTATTTTATTTTTTTTAAAGTTTATTTTGACAGTGAGTGAGAGCGAGCGAGCACAAGTGGGGAAGGGGCAGAGAGAGAGGGAGAGAGAGAATCCCAAGCAGGCTTCACACTGTCAGTGCAGAGCCTGATGCGGGGCTCAAACCCATGAACCATGAGATCATGACTCGGGCTGAAATCAAGAGTCGATGCTTTAACCCACTGAGCCACCCAGGTGCCCTGAGAAACAGATACTTTTTAAAAGATGTTTCCTGTCAGCCTAAAATTGGATTTAGCAGTGATTTCTGTTTTCAAATGGTAAACCTTCATAGTAGTTGTCTTAAATTTCCTAAGCAAGTAATATATTGGCTCTTGTTTCTATTCTCATATTAATGATTTCACAGTGTGGTGACTATCTATACTTTCGGCCGTAAGTGGCCTCAAATTATTTGAAAAGTAGATGTGATATTTCCAAAAAGCTAAGGGGAGTCTCATTTTCTCTGTATAAATGGAGGTAAAAACCAGGAGCCTTGCTGAGCAGGTGCAAGGCTTCAGGACCACCGTGGCAGTGGCACCACACATTGGGCTTGGGCTTCAGAAATAGCAGAAGTTTTGTCGTTGTGCTTTATTTTATGAAAAATTCTATATGCAGATCCTGTTAATGATACAGAGACTATTAAATAGTCTCCTGTCCTCCCCTCTCCACTTGATATAATCAGATTTTTAAATAAATCCTTGGTTTCAGAGGTAGAATTCATATGCCTCTGCGGTTGGTTGCCTTCTTTGATCAAACAACTATGTCTGCATGTACCTTTTCTATTTTATTAGAGTGATAAAACTTTATGAGAAATCTGAGTTGAGCATTGGCTCATTTACCCAGAATCAGTTTCCCTCTGAGATGGAAGGTCCTTTCACAGGCTCTGGGAAATACTCTGGGGATACAGCAAAACCGCTGAGAGTAGCCCCACCCCTCCCCCACCCTTCCCTAAACAGCTTGAAAACCACTGGCCGCCAGGCTTCTGCTCTGGGACAATGCCACCATTGTGTTTTTAGTGATGAGAAGTTTAGCATTTTACTAAATGCTGATGCTGAATATGCTGTGGTTTGCATAATATTAAAAATTTGCTAATCTTTGCTACATTATAAGGACCTGGCCTTGGTTAGTAACTTATATGGTGGTAACACAGGCATAGGAGATAGGACTACTAGTTAGCTGTAATGGTTTCTTTTTACTCTTGTGAGTTGGACATGAAAAGAGGAAGCTTATTATTAAGGCAGTGTTTTCTCTTACAGATAAATAAAAGTTGAGTACATATAAATGTATGTGTGCCCACGCAGTTCATTGTTTTCGCTATTATCTTTTGAAGGAAAGAATTGCATATAAAATCTTTTGATGTTTTCTGTTTTCCCTGTGGCCATTCAGTGAGGAATTACGAAACACCCTCTACTTTTGAGCAAGGTCCTCTATGTGGGCTTTTATCGGAGGGTGTTCTTCTGACTCATGAATTTGCCTCCTGGGCAACCTACACCCATAGGCATCAGTTCCTTGAGATTATTTTAGAGTTTAATTAAATCAGGTTTTTCACAGAATTTAAACAGTTTTGTATTCATGTTAATGGTGCTTAATGATTTAATTAAGTAGGTTATAATCCAGACAAATTGAAATTTTGCTTGAACATATTTTTAAAATTTGAAATATTATGTAAAATTAGTATTGATTTGGCATTTATTGCCCTTACTTTCACCTCTGAAGAGTGACTATTGTAGATTTTTATATTCATATTCTTTAGAATTTGGGGTTTTTAAATGAAATCTTGTTTTCAAGAGTAGAATTCTGAGAACCTACTTTTACTTTGGGACACAAAGATTTGTTTTATTGATTGATTTCTTTGGTGTGGGAATTGCTTAAAATGCCAGGTCATTTGTTTTCCAAAAGCAAAGTATATTCTGGTTATCTTTGTATAACCTTTATGGGGAAATGAGATGCTTCATTCAAAAGTCTTTGATGTGAAAATGTGTTTCAGATTTTTATTGGCAAGTGTGTTTACGGAAAATCCTATGAATTCTCAATAAAATAATTTGCACTAAAGTACAACAATGCCTTCCTCTGTCAGGTATTTGAAAATTGTTTCAGTGAATATAATCTTATTTTTTTCCAACTGTTTTCAGAGTAATTCTTCAGTCCAGTGTTCAGAGCTGTAAAACATCTGAACCTAACATTTCTGGCAGTGCAGGCATTACTAAAAGAACCACCAGATCTGCTTCAAGAAAAAGCAGTTTTAAAAGGTGAGAAAAGAATCCTACTCTTCTGAAAAGTTCCAGGCATTGGTTTTCCAGTTTAATCTTCTGGATATAGAAATGAAAAGAGGAAGAGAGGAGAAAGCACAGTCCCTAAGATGGACAATTAATCAAATGTGTTTGACTTGTTCATCATCTAAGAAAATCTGGGCCATTTTTAATGTAGGGTTTGTTTTGTTTTTCAGAGGTGGTTCTGAACACTGGAGATGTGTCTCAGGGTCAGAATATGGGGAAGTTGAGAGTGTTGTACTTATAAGTTCTTGTATTTCCAAAGCTCTCTCTGTCAGGACTCAAAGGAAATTTTTCTGTATAGCAGATACAGCATAATTGTTGGAGAATTAGCTGCAAATAAGTGTGATGGTGGAATATGAGAACTCCAGTGAGTTTGGGATCCTTTTTTACCTAGGGCCTGGTCTCTTAGCCACAGTCCACACCACACCCATGGGGGCTCATGCTTTCACCAGGAGTCCAGCACCTTCCCTTCCTTCATTATTACAGGCTGTGACAAGAAAATACACATGTTCCATGACCAAATCCATTACTCACTGTTGCGTTTGGATGTTTATCATGAACTAAAGGCAGACATTTCATTTCTAACATATTCCAGAAGCAGTTCCCTTTTGAGGGAAGAGCAGATAACCTACTTAACTGTCATCTTATGAATAGAAGAAGGCAGGTACCCTTTTTGTGTTTATGTATCATTGCCTGGTGTTAACATGCGTGGTCCTGTGCTCATGGCCCAGCGCCTGTCTTATAATAGACCACAACCGGCCTGAAGATAGTCTAAACCAGACTTTAAAACATCCTTCCCTATTTTCCTTGTTTCTTTTTAACTTCTTGCCTTCTTGTCTTTGAGGCTGTGGGACAGCCGAGTTAGTCTCCGGGGTGCAGGGCCCAGCAGCCTGTTTCCTGAGGGATTCACTACAAACCAGAGAACTCTGTGGTCTGTGTATGTGTTTGTGTTTAAGGAATTATTCAATTTTGCCATTTTCCTCTCTTTGCTAATTCTTTCTACAGTTTCACTACAGACTTTTACTTACATCAGAATGTGATAGTGCCTTAGTACAAGTATTTGAGAGCACCAACTCATGACTTGGGGATTTTGAGTTTTTCATAGAAAGATATCAAATATTCATAGTTCTTTTTACTCTCTTAATTCCACTTGAGAAGAATAATAGAGAAATACTGACAAAAGGTCTTAGGTACATTATAATATCAGAACATTATTTATAACCATGAGGAAGAGGAAATGGGCTAAAGATTGTTGAATTATCCCAAATGAATCAAGAATCATGCTTTTACAGAAAATTCAATGGCTTGGATAAATGCTCATGAAGCAGTAAGTGAAAAGAGCCACACATATAAAAATTAGGAAGTATTACTCTAATTTTATAAATGTACAATATACTTTATAGAAATGTATACCTCTACAAATATATGTATATGTTCATACATATGTATTTATATGTAGTATATAAGCTTATAAATTATACATATATTTAAGTATATATGCATATGTTTCTATGCATGTATGGAAATAAGATAACAAATGCTGAAATATTAACAATTCTTCTGGTTGGTAGGGTAGTTAGGGATTTTTATTATTTTAAAAAAATTTTTTTAATGTTTATTTAGTTTTGAAAAAATGCGAGAGACAGAGTGCAAGCAGGGGAGAGGCATACAGAGGGAGACACAGAACCTGAGGCAGGCTTCAGGCTCTGAGCTGTCAGCACAGAGTCCAACGTGCGGGGCTCGAACTCATGAACTGTGAGATCATGACCTGAGCCAAATTCAGACACTTAACCGACTGAGCCACTCAGGCTCCCCAGGGATTTTTATTATTTTATCATTTGATTTTCCTCCCAACTTTTTTACAGTAAGTAGGGAGAAATGGGAGCATTTTAACTTCGACACTTTCAGGTGAATTACCCTTTAAAAATTCCGATTAAAATCCTGTTGTGGGGAATAGTTAGACATGTTTTGAATGAACATACTCTTTTTAGGTATACTTACTCAGGCTTCTATTACAGTTTTGAGTGTGTCTTGCACATTTAATTCTGCTTTCTGCTTTTCTGGATTGTGCTCTTCAGGCTACAGAGGAATAGAGTCCAGGAGCCGGGACTACGCGTGCCCAGTCACACCACGTTCCTCTGAGGGGCGTGGCCACGCGGCACTTTTTCCATCTAGGTCTTGTCTAGTGATCTAAACGTGTGCTTCTCAGCAGAGGTGGTTCCTGATTGCAGTGAGCATCTGCCTGAGGTCCCTGGGCCAGATGCTTTGAGGGGTTGAAAGTAGAGTTCAGACTGAATACACTTAACTGAATTTTGAAATGGCCCAAAGCAGTTTCCAGGCATGTGGCATAGTGCTGAAAACCAAAAGTCTTCTTTTAAATCCTCAAAATGGGACTTTCAGAGATTGGGAGGGGAGAAGAAATAAACTAATGAGAGAAAGCTGGGTTTCGAGTGTGTTTACACACGCCCCCTTCATGCAGGGTCTTCTTGGCCTCTTATGGAGCTTTGACCTGTGTTCACATTACCTTAACTGTGACCCACCTACAGCTCACAAAAGAAAGGCAAATACATTACATACAGGTCCCACTTCCTCCTTCTAGGAAATAGTGGAAGCTGAGGGAGCCAAGCAGTTAGCCTGAAGCTTTTATCCTACTGAATAGTAGTCATTTTTGGTTGGAGAGTAATGAAGGAATTAACACATTTGTGCATAATCTGAGGACAAAATAATACAAGATTGTTGAGTAATTATAAAGTATTGAATAGAAAACTTTGCTTTAGACAGCAATACAAGGAAATGATACAGTATACTTCTCAGTATAAAATAAATACCTAGGAGGCACAAGGATTGCCAGTCTACTGTTACCCCCACCTGTGAGGCCTTCTCTTTGCAGGTTGGTGTTCTCACATCATCTGTTCTGCTGTAGGAACCTGACCTTTCATTCCCATGTTCTATTTTCTTCTTAGAGGCTTCCAGGATGAGACCTCACCTAAACTCACTTTCCACTGATTTGGCTTTCTGATTTTTGACAGTTTACTGAGAGGCTCTACAACTTGGGAGGCCTTTTCCACAAACACATTGAAAGAGCAATTATTTGGAGGCTGAAAAAATACGTGTTGTCATAAATCTTTGTTGCTGGGAAGAAATGCCACCAGGTTTCTTTCTTGGTAGATGATCATTCCCTCCTATATCCCTTGAACGTGAGCCACACATAAACCTACCCAGCGGGTGTCAAGCTCTGCTCTGACAGAGTTGTGCGGTTCAGGCCCAGAGCACTGGAGTATCTGGTGGTGGATGGAGTACACTGACCCTTGGGGCTGAGAGGCATCTCTGTGGCACCTTCCTCATCCCTTTTCTCAAGTCTGAAGAAGTAAATCTTCTCCCTCTCCCACTTCCTGTTAGATCTGTAAATGCATTCTCATGTTTCTCTTTTAAGAATTATTAAATCCAGTAAAGAATTGGACTGTTTTCCAGTCTCTGATGAGCTCTCTTAGAGTCTTGAAAATTTCATCACTCTGCATCTGATTGAGGACCTCCAGCCATCTCATTTGATAACATTCAATTCGGTTTGTGTCTTCACACAACTTACCATCCAGTACATGTTTCTGTAAGCTTATGGTATTTCTTTGGAGGAATCTTTTCTTTCTTTTTTTAATTTATAACTTCATCCATTTTCTGAGAAACTCGTCATGGACAAATTATTTATTTTGTTTAATTCTAAATTGCATCATTTGGAACCATCACCTTCTGCTCCATCTGTCAAACCAACCTAATATTTATGACTTTTGGGGTATTTTGCACCTGATTATTCACATGGGGGGAGATAAATGCTCAGGCCTCTGAAAAACATGTCTTCACGAGCCCTTCAGTTGGAAATAGCTACATTTAGGACTTCTTGGCTTTTCAAGTTTTCTCAATTGTGACTTTTGTCATTATCCCACCTGTCACTGCTTCTTGTCCGTTTACAGTCTCAGAGCTGAGTACCCATTCCACCACCTCTGGGCTTTAATTTTCAGTTATTGCCATTATCTCTGAAAATCCATTCATCTAGAAGCCCCAGGATGTTGTCTCTAAATATCCTGAAATATCTTTTTAAAAAAGAATGCTGGTTACCTCTGCTCATCTAAAATACTAATTTCCCTTTGAAATTCCAGACATTTTCCCACTTGGCTGTACCAGTTAACCTGGACCTTTATACTCAGTACTCTGTTGGGGTCTCCAAAAACTAAGTCATCGATTCAGATGAGCTACTTTGATAAAGTGGCCTCATCATCCAGTGAGGGGCACCTCCAGATTGGAATTGGCTTCTCTGACTCTTTCCTTTTGCTCAAGTTCTTCTCTAAAAGCTGCTAGTTAGTTGAAAGTTTACATAATAAACCGGGGTAGGAGAGAAGGGAAGTAAGAGGAGAATCCATCAAGATGTGCCCCACCTGCAGCGTGGTCTGAGGCTGGCTGGGAGCGGGTGCCCTCCGTGCTGCTGAACTGGAAACTGCTTGAGGTGCCAGAGCTTTTTCTGTGACCGAATTCTGGCTTTGGAAATAATCAAGTAACACTTCTTTATCTTTTCGTTCTTTCCGCTTTTCCCACAGCCTGGTTCCTCAGAGGGAAAGAAGGAAAAGGAATGCTTTGCAACAAATGCCCTTAATGGCATTATGGTACTCTCATTGCTCTGCTGCTTCTGTCCGCCCTTCTTTTTTTCTTTGTTTTTATTGTTTTTTTATTTTTTGCAGAACTGAACCTTTTTCTGCTCTGCCTTTCTCTCCCATTTGTCTTTACTTTATGGTTGATATTGTACTGTCTTTTCCAAAATACTTGTCATTAAAGAATTATACAAAGTGTATACTTCTTAGCATGTCACTACTTTTATTATGTTGCCTTCCTTGTCTTTGGTAACTACATATGGGACACTTGGAAACCTTCATGGTAAAATCCTTTTTTTTCTCCCCCTGTAGTCCCTCCATTTCAAGGACTAAAACAGTCTTGCGTTAAGTAAAAACCTGTGACCAGAACTGAAGGAAGACTCTAGGAACAGAAACCTACAGCAGAACTTAGCACAATTTATTTGGAAACAAAACAAAATTGCAAAAGCCTTAGCCGCTTTCCACCTAAGAAGTTTATTCAATGAAGACAATGTCCACTGGAGTTTAAAATAACTACATGAGTTTGGGCACAAGCAGTGACTTGAAGGAGGCCCAGCTCTCCTTTTGTAGAAACATCTCAAGTTTAACGACAAAAAAAGCTATTGTAAATTTAGTCTCAGGTGTAAATATCAAAGCCCTCTGTTGTCAGGAGAGCTGACTAGTCTGTGTGGTGCACGTGTGTCCCTGTGATGGCAATCATTTTAGCTGCTGGCCTTCAGAAGAAGCGAGGATCTGATGGAGGTTTTTTATGTATTTATTTTCTGTTCACCCTGTGTCAAAATTTATAAAAAGAAAACAGGCATTACTGAAATGGTACTTTCTGTAATTTGATACTATTTGGTTTAAACATCTTCACTTTAATACTTGTAATATTGTTGTAATGGTAACTCTGTTAAGTACCCAAGCTGCTTGTCTTCCACCAAAGAGTGCTTTATTAACAAGAATCTGTGAAAACCGTGTTTGAGGACTGTTGGATGTTGTGATACAAAGTGGTACTTTGGCAGCCGAATTTGCAAGAGAACATGAGTGGTAGCTTTAGAAGACTCAGGAGGGGACGCTGCCTTCAGAGTCGGAAGATTGTTGTAAGTCATTCCTTTTTATGTCATTGAGGGACTGGAGCATGCCAGGGCTGCCCACGATTTGGTTGCCCAGTCATACAAATTAAAATCCTGTTTCCTTCCACGCATGATTAAAAAAAAACACTGTTGGTGTTTTCCCTTGGAAACAGCCATCCCAAATAACGATGGCTAAAAAAAAAAAGTACTGCTTTATTCAGGTTTTTCTCTGTAACATTGTGGGTTTCTTTTTTTATGTGATCAGCCTAAGGCCATTCACACACCCTTTGATTTCAGTGACAGTTACTAGCATCTGGATTTCAGTTGTTTGTAAATAAGAGACTCACTGTTGCCTTTGGTTGGGGAATACAACTAACTCTTTTCAGTGTGCCTTCGCCCCTCCACCCTCCAGAAACACAGCAGAGTCTGTGATATAAAGCAATCACAAAAACTATTTATTTGCTGCTAAAACAAAAAACGGGGGCCCAAAATAAAAGAATATTTTGCAGTCACCTTGGTTACCTCCATAATAAGAAGTGAATGGTTTTAGTTATTGTTAACCAATTTTTGCCTATCCTAGAATGGAGAGCAGGAGATACAATATGGAAAGGCAACAGAAGGCAAATGCCTTCACCTTACAAGATGAATGAATCAGGCGAGTAAGCAATTCCTTTTGTTAAAAAGCTACCTTTTTAACAAAACTATGAGGAGTAAGAAGCGATTGAAATAAACAGATTTTACTCTGTTAATGCAAAAAGTTACTGGAAGGCCGTTGCTCCATTTCGATATTTACTCTCTTGGAGTAAATTGTAAGATTGACTGGCTTCGAGGGGAGATGGTGCCATCATCTTGGTCAAACAGGCGGCTCTTCCCTGTCAGGTGGTATGGGGGTGTGTCATGCCAACTTTTAAACGCTGGGGACTAGATCTCAGAAAAAAAAAGTGGTTTTCTATCCCTGGAAGTGAATAGACACAAAGACCCACTTACCTGATGGGAAGACCTCTCTTCACTAAGCTCTGGGTGGGAGGAGAAACATTCCATTAGCTGTCTCGTGCTAGGAGACAATAATATTCAGACTATGCCCTTGCATAAAACATTGAATTCTCAGGGCAATTCTTCTTCCCTTGACATCTTTGAAGGCCATTTCCTGCATAAATAATCCAGGTAGTTATGAAAATCAAACTTCCATCAGAACTTTTCCTGGTTTGGCTGTTTATTACATCAGAACAAGTTAAATGTGCCGTCTCCCTCCCATGGAATAAGCCATTTGATGTCTTGGCCAAGAGTGTAAAAATCTGGGCTTCAGTGTTAACCACAGTACTTTTTATTTTACAAATTGCCTTTTTGTGTCAGCTGCTCAAGTTTCCAGCTAGAATTGCTATCACTGTGGCTCTTTCTAAAAAATCTTGTTATTTAACAGGCTCACTAAAGTGAGTCCCAGGAAACTGATTTGATAAAGGAGCAGTCCTTGGAACACAGCAAGGACTTGGGGTAGTGCTTCCGGTGGATTTCATAGCACACTATTATTAAATGTACTGGAGGGCATTTCTAGAATCCAGGAAGTCTCTGGGTCTGATGGAAAGTTCTTTCTGCTATGAATAAGAGTGGACTTTTTTTTTCCCCCAATGGAAACTTCAACACACCCAGAATCTCCTGAGATTCTAACTTCAAGTCCTTGTCATAGAAAGACCCTGTTGCTATGGAATATGAAATAGGGAGAGATTCCTTTAAACTTAAGAGCCTTAAATAGCTTTGAAAGTACACCAAGACCGTTTCTTTGAAATTAGCATTAGAAATGCATATTTTTAGGTGTCCTTGAAGCTTTTTGGGGACTCATGTCCAAAGTCCAAGACAGTCCAAAGGAAGGGTGTCTGCAAAACTGGGTACCTAGAAGTATAGACAGACTTCTCTTTTGTAATGCTAAAGAAAAACTAGAAATCTCTCTGAGCTGTCTGTGAAGAGGGGTTAGTCCTGAGCAGTGCCTCACTGAAACACGTAGCCTGCCTTGTCCACATAGCCGCGTCTGGGCGGCATGCTGCTCTGCTAGTCTCCAGCATCTTTCTGCTCTCGGCCTGGCCCTGTTTGCCTGTCACCCACCTGCTTTCTTCTCTGCCCTCCTGCCCTCTCACAGGGGTCATTCATTCCTACCTCTTTTCTTGGGCCCAGACAATTTTTAGAGGAGTTCCCAAGAGTGCTTGTGAGGCGAATATGTTTGCCCTTGGAGCCCAATGGCCAGTTCTGTGTGCCCTGCGGACCGTCAGGCCTTCTGGGTGGTGTTGTGCCAAGAGCTTCTGGAAGCTTCCCTTTGCTTGAATCACCACCATTCATGACAAATGAGCAATGCGCTCTTTTGATGTTTGTTCTAAAAGTAGCTTAACTGTTCCTCTTCATACATTTTTTAAAGTAATTGCATCTTGGAAAGCAGTGCTCATGAAAAACAACTTTAAAAGCATATTTTGATTCTTTAATAGCTATCTCCCGCTAAAACTGTCCTGGTAAGGCTAGCTGCTGCTCTTCCATTTCTCCTAAATCTGAGTATTCCTCATGTTCCTAAGTGGAAATACTACAGATCTATTTAAAAGACTGGACAATTCATCTATACTGTGTAAGAAATTACCTCCTTAACTGCCCAGTAGAATAACTGTCAGCAGGTATGTTCATCTGATTATAGTACTGCAGTTTTATATTAATAATTTGCAGACTTTTATCTAACCTGCACTCATGTACAGATTATTAAAAAGTTTTAAAATGTAACTGATTAATCAGTATTTGGTCAGTCATTGTCTTGATTTTTTATTAAAATGTATATTTCTAATCATATTTTATAAAGCCAAGAGAACTGGTTGAATGAATGTTTATTTTCCTGAAGGTATTTTTAAGATAAAGCTTCATAATGGCGTGTAAACTTTGCATATCTATGTAGTTTGATACGTATTGTCGAGTTTGAAAATCTTGTGTATTGTAACTGGTTTTATACGAAATACTGAATAGTGAAAATTGTATAATTATAATCATATAATTAAAAGTGTTAACCAAACAGCCTTCCAGTTTACTGTATTCACTTACCATTCTGAATCGTAGTAGGCAATGGTCAGAATATGAAGTGGATGTAACCACTGTATTAGTTTACTACCCTGGGGGCTGAAACAACAGAAATTTATTTCCTCCCAGTGCTGAGGCTGGAGACCGAAGATCAAAGTGTTGGCAGAGTTTATTTCTTCTGATGCCGCTGGCCTTGGGCTTTTCTCTGTGCACTATAATCCCTGGTGTCTTTTCCTTATGATGCCAGTCAGATTGGAGTAGGGTCCATCCTCATGGTCTCATTTTAATTACTTCTTAAAAGGCCCTGTCTCCAAATATAGTCACATTCTGAGGTATTAGGCATTAGGGCTTCAGCTTAAAAATTTGGGGGTGGGGGTATACAGTTCAGTCCATAACACCTTCCCCAAGATAAGATGGTGCGTGAGGGCTCCTGTTATGAAGTCATTCTGTACACACCCAACACCAGCTCAAATTATGCCAAGGTTTGACTTTGTGGAAATTACTGAGGATAAGACACATAAATCAGGCCCTTACATTACCTGCCAAGGTCAGGAGTAAAGAGCTCAGCGAGGGGCAGGACCATTGCTCAGGCACCTACATTCTGATGTCCAACTCTGGATGCCATCATGGTGCCATCTGCCTGCCTCCCCTCTGACTGTCTCGTGCTGGCCTGGATTCTGAAGACCTAATGCCCACACGACCACTCAGAGGATGTGTCTGGGATGTAGGAGCTTGCTCTGTTAGGAATGCTGGCCCATTCCCAAAGGAACTCAGCTCACTCGTGCTCGGATACAGGTTTTCAAAGTACAAACCACAGGGACCCCCACACCCACGCCCCATCCAGACTTCTAGCAGGCACTGCTACCCCCAGAGTGTGATTCGCAAGCTCCGTCCCCTGTTGTTGAAAGCTGCAGCAGCTACCTGCCCCTCCAGGTCGTGCACCCTCCTGCCGAGCAGTGAAGTTCAGTTGATTGGCATCTGCGAAGCTGCCCAAAGTATGTAAGTGCTGTGAAGGGGGCAGGCGTGGCAAGGGCCTAACACTTGGAAGACTCAGAATGAAACCCCAAGTTCCGTCTTGCAGGGCTGCGCAGTGTGGGTGATGAGCCATGGAGACCCTGGCCCTGTAGATGCTCCCTCTCTGTTGTCGACAATGCCATTTGGTGCCACCTACCACACACACAATTTGCTAAACCCCTCTGCTTCTGTTTCTTAAGTAAAATGGGAAGGAAAGGGATTCCTATCTTAACAGTTAGTGGGATAATTAAATGAGATAATCCATGCAAAGCATTTAAAACATGCTGGTACATAGCTTTCAATAAATTAATTTTTTCCTACATTTAAGGTAATTTTCTGTACATAATTAGGTAAATGACCTAGGGTGGGGGTAGAGTTAAGTAGAAAGGCCCCTTCATGAGGCCCCAGAGTATATGGAGTTAGCAAGTCAATGTGGAAAGAGCAGCCAGTGTGTGCTCTGAAATGAGCTCTGCCGCTCATGCTGTGGTCTCAGGCATCCTTTTCCTGCCTCCTGCCCCTTACTTTGTTCATCTGTAAAATCGGACTGATAAATGCGTAGCCTTGGAATTAAAAGATCAAGGGAGGTGAGTGTGCCTTAGCCTGGGCCCTAGGCCAGCGGAGGCGTCCCATCCATCCACTGCTCCCATTTCCTCCCATGTGTCTGAGCACACTTGTGCTTGGGAAGGCAGGATGGTGGCAAGAATTCTCCATGAACGTAATACCTTCTCTAGGGTGCCAAGACTTCGGCATGGTCTCTCCTCATGCTTGCCCCCGTGGGTAGTTTCTGGCCTTTCACTAGTACAGATTGCATAAACGTTCTCCTGTGTGGATTCTTCCTGGTTGGTGCTGGTTATCTCCTTAGGAGAAATTCTTACAAAAGGCATGTCTCCTGGGTCAAGGATGTGCAAAAATTTAAAGCTTTTGTTGATATATGCTGTGTCAAAAAGCAGCTTATTATAATTGTTCAGAGCATGGATTCTGGACCTAGGCTGCGTGCAAACCTTTGCTGCTTGTTAGCCAGGGTGACAGATGAGGATTAATTATTAACTTGGTTAATATTTGTTCATTAGAACAAGTGCTTGACACATACGAAGAGTCATACATATGTTGTGTTTAATAAAAAAAAAATACTGCCTTAATGCTCTGAAAAGGTCTGTGACAGTGGACAGTCCCCTTAGCATCAGCTGTCGGGCATGGCTGAGATGGCTAATTAATAGTAGGACACTGGCCTTAGTGCTATTAGGTCATGGGTCACCATTACCCGCTGCCGTATCTGGTCTTCTTAGCTGCCCCATTATTTAGATTTGGGGCCTTTTGTCTTCTAAGTAGTTGGCATAGTATGTACCTATCACAGTCTGTTTTTCTCAGTTTTTTGGGAGAACAAAATGGACTCTGGGCAAAACCCATCCAAGTGCATCTCCAGACATTCTGGCTTCTTCACTGGGGGTGCTGGCCCAGCCCGTATAGGAACGGAGATCCTCCCACACTGCCTGGCCTTGCCTCTGTGTCTCGTCTCTTTGCTAGCAAGTCTGCATGGCTTTGACATGTTTCTGGATGACAGGTGCTCCATCCACACTGAAATTCCCAGGTAAGGAGGCTTCTCACCCAGCATGACCAGAGGCCACGGGGGCTGGCCACCCCCAGGGACTGGCCTTGGTCCCTCGAATTCTTATACTACCAAATGTCACGTTTCTAAACAGGGAGAGGCTTTGGGTGGGAAAAGAAAGAGTAGAGGAGGTGGTATGGTTTGTGCATTGTTTTACTTGGAGAAAGACAATGGGTGTGTTTCTCATCATGGGTGTGTTTCTTCATGTAAAACAAGATGACTTTTCAGGCGGGACAGTTCTTCCTTGCGTGGGACTCTCCAGACAATGTAGCCAGTCTGGCATCCCCACCCACTAAATACCAGTCATATTCTCAGCCATTGGATAATCCAGACACCCCCGCACATTGTCAGCCCCCTTCAGGAGGCAGTGCTGCCCCCCCGTTGGGAACTGCTGATCAGCTTCAAATACAGCTTCATTGGGCAATGTCATGGAAACAGAAACAGTTGCTCTTAGGACCTTGCTGAAGTGAATATTGTCCCCCTGCCCTGTTTTGCTCTGGCGCAAACCCCAGAGGGCAAAAGAAGGGGCTGGAGGAAAGGTTTCATTCATGAAGGGGGCAGCAGAGGGGGCTTGGCCCTCAGGAATGGGGTTCATGAGTATTTGTGAGACTGGGGCCGGGGGCTCTGAGACAGTGAGCGAACTGCCTTCCTGCCTGAGCCTAGCATATCTCCTGCCATGTGGCAGCCACGGAGAGGTCTCCATCCTTGAGAGTGAGGGGTCTGTTGTGACAGAGCTAGATGACACATGGGAGCTCTTTAGCAGGCCAGTGGCTGACAGGTTCTTAAACAGGAGTGGACAGAGCAGGGGCCTGATTCCAGCACCCTGGACCACTCATGTTCAGGGTGATTCTGCTGTGGCCAACCCCAGATTTGCCTTGCAGTTAACTAAGGAGTTTACAGTGTGCATCGTGGAGTCTTTTCTCTAGCTGCCATATTAAACTAGTCCTTGTCACACCCAGTGACTCCCTAAGACAGGTTCTGGTGTCATAAATACAACTCGTTCTGTCTTCTCCCTTTTGCAGTGATAGTTGGCCGTCTCGAGCTGTAACCTTTCTAGACCGGCTTTTAATCTGGCTTGGGATCCGCAAAGACTAGGCCTCCCAAGAAGATCTCTCCTGGACAGCACAATGCTCACCAACAGAAAGTCTCTCCAGGTGAAATTTAAGCCTGTTTCCTCAAGCGTGTGCCTCAGCCTCAGCAAGTGTGTCTTCTATCCACTGGGTATTGAGGGTTCAGCCTGAGGCTAGAGCTGGGCCTACCAGTAGGTGGCCAGGAGGAGTGACTGGGATGGCTCCTCTCTGGTGGCAGATTCCCAGTAAGTAGCGTTCCTTGCTTTCTTACATTAGGGGCCCCTGTGACTGACTTGGTGGAAGCTGGTCTGTGTCCCCAGAAAAGTTAATGCAAAACTCTTGAAGAGTTCATGGGCAGGCCCCCTGTGGCCTTCCTGGCTGTGCAGCATTCAACTCCAGGGGCGCTGCTCATACAGATGCAGTGCGAAGGGCGCCCCCTCAGGTGTCCCGCTTCAGAGCCCGTTCACCATTCATTCCAAGGCCCTGCTCTGGGCATCTACAGATCCTTGGTTAAAATCCCTGAGGGCTGTCTTTCTGCTCTGGTCACAGGTAGGAACCTGTGGGATGCAGTCAGGGTAGGGATCCCCACTTCTCGTGTTAGGCTATGCAGCCTCCACATTTCTCTTGCTTCCTTTCTACCCACCTTGCTTTTTCCCTCGTACTGAAAACTCTTCCAGCCACCGTGCTTGCTCTCCCCTCACTTTCCCTCACCGCCAAACACGCAGGTGGTGGTCATTTTGCATGGCTGAGAATGTAGGACTTACTTTGATAGTTGAGTAGTTTTCCTCCCTGTTGCTCGGATGCTCCCAGTATGTAGACAGGTGGAATGCAAGCCAGGGCCACTAACATGGCCGTGCGGGTGTATCCATGTGGGTGAGCTCCCCTGGGTTGAGCAGTGCACCCATGAGGTGGAGGTGTTCTCAGTGCCCCTGGTGGGGTGGCTGTTCTCAAGGAAAGTTCTAACCTCATTGAGCCCTGGAGACTGATGTGCGCCTTGACACCACTCCATTCTCACCTGACAGGCATTCCCACTTACAGATGACTCTGTGCTCTGAAATCAGGCCACATTTCTGCAAAGTAACAATGCTTAGAAGGCATTGTGGTTTGGTTGGGGAAATTCCATCACCTTGAGTCACAAGCAGCGTTGTGGCTGAGGAAAAGGCTTTCCAGAGCATTCGGGAGATGGGCAGGGAGCAGCTTGGGCCTAGGAGAGGCACAAGCAGCCGCTGGACCCTGTAGGCTCCATGAAGCTCCCGGGAGAGCCAAACTTCTGTTCATTTCCACGAGTGCCTCACTGGTGACCTTGAACCTAATCTCGTGGCCTCTCAAGTCATGCCATCTCCACCTGTGCAGGAGATCTAATAAAGCTAAGAACATTTTTTATGTTTATTTTGAGAGAGTGAGCGGGGGAGGGGCAGAGAGAGAAAGAGAATCCGAAGCAGGCTTCAGGCTCAGAGCGGTCAGCACAGAGTCCGACGCGGGGCTCGAACCCACAAACTGTGAGATCATGACCTAAGCCGAAGTCCAAGGCTTAACCGACTGAGCCACCTAGGTGCCCCTCTAAGAACACTTCTAATCCCATCATGTTTTCAGGAGACTGTTCAAGAGGGACTCATGCCACTGCTGTGTGTGGTCACCATGTTACTTGCCCCTGAGCACACAGCAGGTACTTGTGGCTTCGTTCATCCCCTGCAGAGGAACCTGTCCTCTGGCCTTTGCCCCTCTCCTAGCAGCTTTACCCTGGGGACTAGTAATTGAAGTGGTAATTTTGGGAGTGTGGAAGGAACACTGGGCTAGAGGGCTGGATCTTGTTTCTGCCTTATCTCATCAGGCGCTAGCTAGGGACTAAGAGGACCAAGAAGACTGTCCTTCCCATTCCCTGACTGGAAAGCAGGAGACAGTTGCAAGACCGCACACAGCAGCCACTCCACCACTGCTCGTCTCCTCACGCTGCTAGTTTCTGCACCAAGGGTGGGAGGGCGAGCCTGCAGATGTAGAAGACATCCAAATGAAGGGCAAAGCCTTAATGTTAGGGATGACCCTTGGGACTAAGGACAGTGGTTCCTTTCAGGGGAGGGGGAGGCTATGGTTGGCATGGGCACTGGACAGGCTTCTGGGAAAATCAGTTTCTTAGGTGGTGTTACAAGGAAATTTGCATTTGTATCCATATTGTTTTACGATATATATTTTTTCTAAGACTTTATTTTCAAGTAATCCTACACTGAACATGGTCATCGAATTCACAACCCCGAGATCAATATTCGCATACTTTACCGACTGAGCCAGTTGGGTGCCCCTACAATAAAGATGTTTTTAAAATACCTTTTTCCCTTCCTCATTTTCTTCACCACATAAATACAGACCTCTTTGGGACAAAGCTAGGCAAAGCCTCAGACGCATGGGGCATGTCGAGGGCACTGACCTCAGGCCAGTGTCGGAGGATCTGGAGAGGAGGGCAGATCCCGAGTGGCTGCACGAACCGTGACCCTTGTGGAGGCTGAGACACAGCAGCAGTGAAAGGAAATGGGCAGGTCTTCTCTCACAGTGAAACTATGCTCATCTGGCTGCATGATGCCATGCGGAGGGGAGGAAAACCCCACCTGCTGTCAGCAGCGTGGCTCCTGAATAGCTCAGAAGAATAGCTGACCTTTCCCAGCTTGAGACCCAGGTCCAGTAGCTCCATAGGACTTAACCAGCACCACATGGTACTGTCTCAAAAGAAAATAGTGCCTGCACTGGGGTGGCCCGGAGGACCTAGCCAACCGAGAGGAAAAGCCATGAACTAGTGACCAGCACTAGAAGTGCGGGTCCCCCTTGCGGCCTCTTGGGCTCTGAGGGCCTTGCCTTGCATGGGAATGAAGACATCAAATGCTTATCAGCAACATTAGGCTAAAGATGTACAGCTTCTCAAGTAGCCTGGCCAGATGTTAAAAACAACCAATGCATGATTTTAACCTTCCTGAGGCGCTTCCCTGGGGGTAGCCTCTGTAGGGAGTCTGCCTCTTCCCAGACCTTGTCAGATAAGCAGCTTAGGTTTTCATCCAGTCAAGACTGGTGCCAACCCCTGCTTCCTTCAGGGGCGACACCTCTCTGTGAGGCTCCCCCAACCTCCAGGCCCTGGGACTACTCCCTCCCCCGCCCGCCATCTTCAGCTGCTGTCCCCCCCAGAGTGGGGCCGGCACATTGACCTTGGCATTCAAACATGTTTGACGTCTGCTTTCCAAGAGTCTTGGGGACTGACACACTAGTTTTCTTTTGTGGGATCAATTTGTTCACTGTTACTTGTTAGAAACAGGACTACACCCACCTCAAAAGAGGAACTTGGATCAGGAAGGCCTTGCCTTGTGTATAAATCCGAACATAAGCCTCCTGCCTGCTTTGATTTTCCCTATGGCATGTTAGGGATTTCCCCTGCTCTTTGCTTCTGCTTGGTCTTCTCTGGGGCACTGTGGACAACCACAGGACCAAACCCAATTATCTATCTACCCCACCAACTGGCAAGACATAGTCCTGGTGAGCAAACAAAGCCTTCTACAGGCTCAGAAACTGTACCCCATTCCCCAGAACGGTTTCCAACCACAGGACCCAAGACTGTTCCATGGCACAGGAATCTTCAGTACATCTAAGAAGGATGCGGTATTTGCAAATACAGTATTAATTCCAGTGCTATGGGCTTTTCAGCCACTATTTACAACATCAGGGAATTTTCTTGAAAGGGATCTCTGTTTTGCCGATCTTCAGAGCCAAGGTGGGCAGAGTAACTTCATGTCACAGCATCAAGCCTGCTGAGGAAAGACACACCCTCATGCTGTACCAGTTGATCATTATGGCTGAATGTGACATTCACTCTCCTGAGACTTGACTTACATCAGGTCACTCCCACTCACTGTGTCCTTTCCAGGGAGAGGAAATAAAACAGTTAATATATCTTAGTATTCAGATATTAATTTAGTAATAAGAGACCAAGGGTGGACAGTCACCCACAGCAAATGTCCTTAACTGTCATATGGCAGGGAGGTCAGCCGATTCCTTCTACTGGGCTTTTTTCCACATTCTTTTCTCTTGACCTGGGAGTGACCAAAAGGATTCATCTTTCTGTACACAGTTAGGAGGGAATACCAACCTTTATTTACACTTGGGTTCAAGTTCAGAGCCATCTTAAACAGTATAGCAAAGCGGGGGAAAGCACAGATCCTGGGACCAAGTTCAGATTCCAACAGAAGCATATTAACTGTGACAACAGGCAAAGGTTATTTTCAGTTTCTGCAGTCAATTGGAGAGAGCATCACCCCCAGCTGCCCGCAGCTTACAGCTGCCTCCGCCCCAGTCCCTGCCCCGGGTGCTCGGCCAAATTCAGGCTCTGGCAGGACTCACTCTGCTGGGCATGGCAGGACTCGGTGAGTTACTGAAACTCTGAGGTAGCCCCCAACCCCAAACGTTCAAAGGCAAGAAATAGGAACTCGAACTGGTGTATGGGCTGGGTGAGAAAAACTGCACACGGTGTTCAATAAATACTATTTACAAGTCTTGCCAGGCAAGGACAGAGGGCATCTGTACATGGGCACTGATTTCAGATATTAGTTTCTAGGGGAGAAAAGGATATGATGGTAAGGTGTAACACTATTTTGCCTGGACCCCCTTTCTCTTGATCAATGGGTTAAATAACGATTTTAAAAATCATATGCTTAATACTCATCCTGAAAACCACCCAAACACTAAATATGCACATTTATACTAAGCGTGCGTGTATGCGTGTGTACATACACACAGAAACCACGAGGTAGTTTAAATCACCATTAAAAAAAAAAACCAAAAACAATACTTTTCCTAATTCTCTGTCACAGAGTGGTAGCCAATGGCTGCCCACCAGCTATTTAAAATTATCGGTTAAATGAAAACCAAAACTCAAAAACTTCCAGGAGACTGTAACACAAGTAAACAGTAAGTACAGGTGTATTTTACTTTGTCAGTCTCTGGAAACTAGGCTGTGACTGCTTTCAATTAATGGTCGGTGTTACATGTATTTGCTCTAATGCTAAAGCACACAGCCTTCCCAATCTATACACCTTATGAAGTAGTCTCTGTAGATTCTATTTTACATCTTTACTCTCCAGGTTTTTGTGGAGGATTCAATACAATCTCTATGTACACATTTTAAACATTATTTCTGAACTTCATTTGGAATTATTTAAATAAAAAAATAATCACCATTCTCCACCTTCTTGGGAAAGTGCCAGACTAACCCCCACCCCCCCACCCCACAACTGGAACTGCTGCCTTGTGTCTAGAGAAATCCCTACCCCACAGCCCCCAGGCCAAAAAAGTGCAATGAATTCACACTAAACGGGAAAAAGCAACATCTATTGTTCTTAGAGTCTGACTCTCTTCCCCACACCAAGAAAAGTCTCTTCATAGGTATGCCAATGCTGTTGTAGCTTGCTAGGGAAATAGGGCTCTCTCAGGCCAGAGCAGGAAAGTCCTCAGGGTCATCCGGGTTGGGAGCAACGTCTTGTGTCTAAAGAAGAAAAGAAAAGTTTTTAAACCAACATTCACTTTACCCATTGCCACTTGGGCAGAGCCCTCTGAGAGACACATGCCTGCTCTCAACCAGGCAGGTGCTGACAGTGGGTGTGGCCTAAACACTGTAGGGAGAGGCAGGCTCCCAGTGGGAAGAGACACAGAGAGGGGGGGTGCGGAAGGGT
Source organism: Lynx rufus (assembly GCF_022079265.1). Taxonomy (NCBI): domain Eukaryota; kingdom Metazoa; phylum Chordata; class Mammalia; order Carnivora; family Felidae; genus Lynx; species Lynx rufus. The sequence continues at coordinate 30,503,975 of NW_025814824.1, read as the reverse complement.
CCCTTCTCAGACTCGCTCTTGTCCCCTCTGCAAAATGGCCACCAGTTCCTGCCTCCCTCCCTTCCTCCCACAAACCCTTACCGAGTGACCCTTTTTGTATCTGGCACCTCCACCATCCAATAAACATGATTTAGAATATTTACTACATGGAGATACAAGGTTGATTAGAAGCAGTTCCTGCCTGACCTGGGGTTCCCTGGGGTCAGGGGAGATGCCCCGAGGAAGTCACAGCCTGGTAACTTCAGCAACAGATGGCCTATGAATGGCCCACAGGAGGGGCACTCACTGCTATTTGGAGGTGGAGCGCACATCACCATTAGGTAAGGTTTTCTAGAAGAAAAGGTTCTTCCAGAGATAAGCCTCAGTGAATGAGCAAAGGGAATATGGATCCTCAAACAGTGTAACCTGACGGTGAAGAGGTGGGGGCCTGAGGGCAGGTCTGAGCTAGAAGAGAACAGTATGCATATATTTGTCTATAAAACATTTACAAAGTGCCTACTATACACTTAAATTGTGCTGGGCACTGGGGAAACCAATAATGAGCAAAAGCAGACATGGTTTGTGTCCATCCACTGTACAGACAACAGACACTGATCAACAATCACACCAGTGAGAATACAGTTACAAATGAAGACAATGCTTCAAAGAAAAAATTCTTTGCTCAAGGACTCTGACCTGGTCTGGAAGGAAATGTGACCAAAGAAGACTTCTCTGAGGAAGCAAGGTCAGAAGATCTATTCTAGGTGAGCAGGCAAATGGGCAGAAGGACCACCAGGTGCAAATGCTCCGTGGGGTCAGGAACATGCTTGTGTGAAGAACTAGAGGTAGAGCAGTGTTGGCTGAGGAGCAGGGAAGAATGGTTTGAGGTGACAAGGTGAGCTTGGGGAGGTCACAAGGAGGCCCTGAAGGGAAGGGTTCTGTCTACCCTGAAAGTACATAAGGGCACAGGGCATATGATTGGATCACAGTTAGGAACTGTCAGGTGATCTGATAGGATCCCAAGCCTGGGGACTTGTCTGATGCAGATGAGTGAGTTTTCTCTGGTTCTGAGAGTGCATTTACAGCAGTGGATGTGCCCGGTGACCATGGAGGCCACAGCCACTGAATGGTCTGTATCCAACTGTGTCCATGCTGCTGACCTCACTGTTCTGAACACCTGGATGCCAGACCCACACTAGATACAGGAATGGACAGCAGACCCTGACAGGCCTCCCAGTGGCACAGCCTGGGGCCCCCTCATCCTCTCACCTCCTTTAGAAAACCGTCCAGGTCACAGAGTACACACACTCACCACCACTTCTGCTCTGGGTCCGTAGTTCTCCACCCTTCTGATCCTTCCCCGGCCTCCCCGTGTGCCACCTCTGGCTCCACGCCCAGGACGAGGGAGGTTACCGAAATTAATCTCCAGCTGGGATGTGATGTCATTGGCTGCTTTCCGGAAAACGTGGGCATCATCTTCATAGTCATCCTTTACCATCTGAAACACAGTTACAGCATATCACACACACACACACACACACACACACACACACACACACACGCAACACACCCGTCTCCATGGACACTTGCTCAGCGTCGAAGCGCTATGCCGCCAGGGAGCCAATATGGCATCACAGCGGACAGTGGCCCTCCCTGATGTGCTGTCGGCACTGGGCTGCAGGGCAAGGCAAAGGTGGTGACCCCGCTGCTCTGGTTCCAGCACAGGGGTTCTGCACATTTCCCAGCCACATGTTCTCATACTCACCATCTTAATCCAAACATCTCTCAAATTACTATCAACTCAAGTGACACCCGAGTTTTTAGCAGTTTGGCAGGTTAAGATGTAAGATTTGACATGCCTACCAGCAATCAACATATATCTTTTATATCTAAATGTATTTTGCTGAGATTAAAAAAATTTAATTTCTGCCTTTTATTTGTTCACAAATGCTACTTTGATAAATAAGGAAATATCACCTCCTTAGAATAGAACTTGATGGAAAAACTCCTTTCATTGTGGGTGCTGGCTGTACAAATACCATATGTTAAAAACTGCATGATTTACAATAAACAATTCTGACTCAAAATCTAGGAAAATAGTAAAACAACAGAGTATGGTTATCTGATGATTGCTGCAGAAAGAATTCAAGCTGCTTTTTAAGAACTATTTTTGGCCAAAATACTTTGAGAAATTACATTTTATTATATATGAGGTCAAATAAGTTCTGTTTCTTGTTAAAAGAAAACTATATTAAATAAACTTTGTTCCAAATTTGATTTGGCTTCAATTCCTAATAATGGATAAAAAAAAAAACCCTCACTTTTGAGTAAAACATAAATCTATACAAAATATGCCAATGATCTGGGATGAGAATCTCCAAACTCTATAATGCTAAACATTCCTACTACAACTTGTCCAGAAAATGGAATCAAGTCTCCCTGAACTTATCAACCCCTTTAGGCCATCTGTTCATTACAGGTTCTGTGTTTAACATTTATGTTCCCTTCAAAGCTGCATTAAAATAAAGCAGAGGCCTTAGCTGGATGTACTGTTGAAACTAAAAAGGTGAAGGAAAGAACAATTCAGGAGCATTGACACTCTGGTAAAAAGACAGACACAAAAAACCAGTAAGAGGCGAAGTAATAGCCTACCACCTGCTTCAGAAAACAGCGGGCTCTGTGTGCTGGAGTGGGGGAGGACGTGACGGAGTAGGGGGAGGCTGCACAGGAGTAGGGGGAGGCTGTGCCAGAACAAGGGCGGCTGTGCAGGAGTGGGGATGGTCGTGGAGCAGGGGGAGGCTGTGCTGGAGTGGGGGTGGCCATGCAGGAGTCAGGGGAGGCCATGCAGAAGTAGGGGGAGGCCCTGCAGGAGTAGGGGGAGGCCGTGCCAGAGGAAGGGCAGCGGTGCCTGGGACAATACTGAGTGTGCTTTCTTGAAAGGGATCAGCTCATTTCACAGGCTGCTGGTGGTCTGAACTTTGCAAACACAAGGCATTTTACTCTATTGCTTTGTCTCTTAGGGTGCCCAGAACAAAGTAAATCAGTGACCCTAAGATTTGGCTTTTGTTGCTCTCAGAACAATTTCTGGCTATAATCTTCAATGCCGTAACATTAACAAGAGACCAAAGACATGTGCTTCGTGGAGACCAAGCTGGATGACTCAGCTAACCCAGTTGCTTCAGATATTCCAGGAGACCTCTCTCTGGAGCCAGGGAGGATGAATCTGGTGTGGATGCAGGAAAAACAGCTGCTATTTTTACCTAACATGTCAGCTGCACATTTCACATCCTGACAGCACATTTGTTTTAGGAAAAGCTTTATTTACAATGGCCCAGAACAGAAAAGAACAAAAGTGAATAGGAAAAGAGCCAACCCAGTTAGCTGATGGACGTGAAGAAATACCTCACAGAGACTTCCAAGAGAAGGCTCTCCCCTCCATGCTGCCTGTGTATAACAGCTAGTGGAGTGGCTCCAAACTTCTTAGTAAGGCCTGGAAGAGACTGGAGGTGGTAAGGCATCCTGTATTATAAATGACCCTCTGATGAAAGTATTCGTTCAAAGAACACAACTAACCGAAGTGTCAATGGAAACACACACAAAGCTACACAGTTTCAAACGGAAAATCAGTGTATAATATCTAGTGGGAATATCTGTCCACCACCATCATCAACACAGAAATGTGTATTAAGATAAGCAGCTGTGACTGAATGATGTGAATTCTAAAGTTTAAAACGAGAATATTCAAGGCACCCTTAAGTTCAGTAACTTAAACAGAACGCGATTACATGACTCACTGACCATCTGCATCAATATATGCTGGGAGTCCTTTTCAAAGCCGAGGCCTCCAAAAAAGGGCTGAACACAAAGCATGAAGAGCAAGGCCCTCACGGGAGGGAGGAACAATGTGAGCAATCCTGGCTGCGGCAGCAGGGTGTGGCCAGGCAGCCGCACTGTCCCAGGGGCTCCTCCCGGGTGGCACAGTAACACGGCGGGGACAGAACTGCTGCAGTAACACAGCACAGAACTCTGACAGGTTGCAAATGATCAACTCCTCCCAATAAAATGCTCTTATTAAGAACGTGAGCTGAAAATCTAACCTAATCATGAAATGCGGAGTAGTTATCCTTTGAAATGGCACTATTCATGAGACACTGTACCTCTCTTGAGACAAAAACGAGATGCAATTAACATACAGTATTTGCACAGTCAAAGCACAGCTGTGGGTTGAGCGGAAAATGCACTGTCACTGAAACTGCTTTGTATGAAGTGTCGACAGGCCAAGTTTCAACTCTTTTTATGAACAATACAGGTACAGATAAAATTAGGCACACATCATATCTGATTAGTCTTAGGTAGAAACTAGAATGCCACTACCAATGTCCCATTTTCACACTAGAAGTGGAAAGGGTCCATCTGGTTTCCAGTAAGGTAAGAATGAAGATTACCTCTAGACAAGAAAATGTCATACTTACATCATCTCTATATTTGGACTTGTGTATCACCACTGCTTTGGAAGGGACAGTGGACTCAGGTTTCCGGATGTTAAACTCAGGCTTTGGTCTTGTCTGTTCTTGAAGATTTTTCCACTCATCAAGGGTCATCTCTTGAACTTGAGTTTCCTCTTCTAACTCCAACTCAGGAACTCTATGAAAAATCAGAAGTTTTTGATGGATCTAAAATGTCTACTTTCTCAAAGAAAAAGTTATTACTATTAATTAGCATACTTTCATGGTTCTGCATCTCATATTTACATAAGGTAAGAAAATCTCGGAACTATAAGCTTCCATATTTTAATCATCTTATGCTGTCACTACCAACTGAAGATACTTCCTGTTTTCTTTTTTATTTTTTTTAAGTAATCTCTATGCCCAATGTGGGGCTTGAACTCACAAGCCCCAAATCAGGAGTCACACAGTCCACCAACTGAGTCAGCCAGCTGCCCCACTTGTTTTCAAAGCAGTTTTTGAAAAATAGGAACTGCACCATCCCATTAGCATTACACTTGACCACCAGGCATTCCCTTCCCAGATGGCATTACATACAAAATGAGATAAAATTGCAGAAGAAAAGGGAGAAACTATTGGAACAAAACAACCATAGGCAACCATGAACAGAGTTATAAAACAATGGGTTACAAATACATACTTTTGTAAATATCCTCTTTAAATTCATGAGACTTCAAGAATAGATCAATAGAATAAATTTCAGAGCCCAGAAAAAAATCCTCACATTTAAAATCAATTGATTTTTTTTCAAGCAGGTGCCAAAGACAATTCAAAGGAGAAACGAATGGTCTTTTCAGCAAATGGTGCTGGGAAAACAGGGTATCCACGTGCAAAAAAAGGAAGTTGGACCCCCACCTCACACCATGAATATAAGAGTTAGAAATATAAACCGCTTAGAAGACGACACAGGCATAAACTTTCATGACCTTAGATTAGGCAGTGGTTTCTTACATGTGACACTAAACGTGTAAGCAACAAAGAAAAAGGGGTGCTTAGGTGGCACAGTCGGTTAAGCATCTGACTCTTAATCTTGGCTCAGGTCATGATCTCACAGTTCATGAATTTGAGCCCTGCATGGGGCTCTGCATGGATGTTGTGGAGTCTGCTTAAGATTCTGCCTCTCCTCTCTGCCTCTCCCCACTGTGCGTGCGCGCTCTCCCTCAAAATAAATAAACTTAAAAGAAAAAGCAGATAAACTGGACATCACCCCCAAACTTCTGACAACTTTTGTGCTTCAAAAGACACCATCAAGATAGTGAAAAGCCAATCCACAGAATGGGAGAAAACATTTGCAAATCATATATCTGATAAGGGACTTACCTTGGATACAAAAAGGATTACAACTTACAACTTAATGAAAAGAAATAACCCAACTGAAAAACAGGCAATGCTCTGAATAGACATTTTTCCAAACAAGATATACAAATAGCCAATAAGACGTTCAATATCATTAACCATCAGGGAAATGGAAATGAAAACCACAATGACCTATACCCACTCCACACTCAGTAGGATGATTAGAATAAAAAAGACATTTAACAAGTGCTGGCGAGGATGTGGAGAAATTGGAACTTCATACATTGCTGGGGCGGGGTTGGGGGGGGAGGTGGGATGTGAAATGGTGTGGCCACTCTGGAAAAACAGTCTGGCAAATTCTCAAAAATGTAAACACACAGTTGCCATTTGACTTGACAATACCACTCTAAGTTACACATCCAGGAGAAACAACAGCATACGTCCGTGTGAAAACACCATGGCACTGCCATAAATAACACTGTTCATTTATTTTTTAAGTTTATTTATTTTGAGAGAGAGAGAACCAATGGGGGAGGGGCAGAGAGAGAGGGGGACAGAGGATCTGAAGCAGGCTCTGTGCTGACAGCAGTGAGCCCAATGTGGGTCTCGAACTCATAAACTATGAGATCATGATCTGAGCCAAAGTTGGATGCCTAACCGACTGAGCTACCCAGGTGCCCCTAATAATGCTGTGTATAGCAGCATTATTCACAATAGCCAAAGAGTGGAAACAGCTTGACTGGCCATCAACTGATGAGTAGATAAAATATGCTATCTTTAATACTGTGGAATACTATTTGGCTATAAGACGAAATGAAGTATTGATACATGTTACAATATGAATAAACCTTGAAAACATTATGCTAAGTGAAATAAACCAGGCACAAAAAGTTTACGTACGATTCCATTTATATGAAATACCCAGAAAAGGCAAATTCATGGAGACAAAGAGCAGATTAGTGGTGGCCAGAGACTGGGGGCAGGGAGGCCAGGGAATGACTGCTTAATGGGAATGGGGTGATGGAAATGTTCTGGAACTAGATAATGGCAATGGTTACATAACACTGTAAATGCACTGTCACTTAATTGTCATTGTACACTTAAAATGATTAAAATTGTAAGTTTTATGTTGTATGTATTTAACACCAAAAAAAGAGATAATACACAAAAAAGAAAGAAATGAAAAGATAATATACAAAAAGAAAGAAATAAGCCAGACACAAAAGGACAAATATTATATTCCATTTATATGAGGTATCTAGAATAGGCAAATTCATAGAGATAAAAATAGAGGTTACCAGGGGTTAAGGGGAGGGAGAAGTTGGGATTTACTATTTCATGGATATGGAGTTTCTGTTTGTGATGATGAAATGTTCTGGACATGGATGGTGGTAATGGTTGCACACAATGTGAATGTAATTAATGCCACTAAACCGCACACTTGAAAATGCTTAAAATGGTGATTTTTGTGTTATATGTGTTATGTAACATACCCCAAACCACTGAATTGTACAGTTTAAATGGCTGAATTTTGCAGTATGGGAATTATAGCTCAATAAAGTTTACAAGAAAAAATAATTAGGTGGTGAGTGGGAAGGGAATCAAATCTAATACCTTCACAGAAGGGCTAATGTAACTTGTCCTACATTATAGGTTAATGATATGAAAACTATTAGTGAAATCAGGAGAGAAACTGAATCACAGACCATTCAAAACAGGCATATTTGTAAAGGGACTTTAAAATATCAAGCTAGTGGGGTGCCTGGGTGGCTTAGTCCGTTAAGCATCCAACTCTTTTTTTAAGTTGTTTTTTCTTTATTTTTAAATTTATTTTGAGAGATAAAGTGAGTAAGTGTGAGCAGGGGAGGGGCAGAGGGAGATGGGGAGAGAGAAACCCAAGCAGGCTATGTAATGTCAGTGTAGAGCCCAATGTGGGGCTCAATCCCACAAACCGTGAGATCATGACCTGAGCCAAAATCAAGAGTTGGACGCTTAACCAACTGAGCCACCCAGGTGCCCCAAACAGGGGACAGAGAACATGTTCAGCTACTCTACAAAAGTGTTGCATTGGAATTAACTTGCACCGGTTCGAACTGGCTCACGGCCAGTTATTATTATTATTAAATCAAATTATTACTTAATTATTATTATTAAATTATTATTAGATTATTATTAAAATTAAATTATATAAATTATAATTAGCTATACTAAAGGTAATAATCACAATTCATTATTCCCTAATTATTCCACTATATTGTACCTTTATCCATGCTCTTGGGGTTTATTATACCTAATGTATGTGCATAGTGAAAATGTTACATAATAGTGTACTATCATTTATCTCTTCCCAACTCTGTGTTCAGTATGACACAGTGGTAGTTTTAAATCAGCCATGGTGGAAATATTTACACCACGAAAGCCAGCAAGTGCCAACAGATCCAGGCTTTTTCATTCTAGAAAGCCAGATGTTGAGTATTTACCAGCATACCATTGCCTGCAGGGAGGCACTGAGTAAAATTCTGACTCTGGGAAACATTTTGTGGACATATGACCCAGTTTCTTAGACAAATAAATTATAAGGGAAAGAGAGAACATATAGATTAACAGTGACTTAAGAATAATCAAGATAGTGTAATATTAGTGTAATATAAACAGACCAATGGAACAAAATATAAAGTACAGAAATAGGCCTGCACATTTTAACAATGGTATTTCATGCGCTGGAATAACTGGATATACATATACCAAAATGAAAAAAAAGGGAACTTTGATCCACACCTCACACTGTATACAAAAATCAACTCAAATGGATCACAGACCTAAATACAAAAGCCCAAATCATTAAACTTATAGGAGAAAACCTTTGTGGTACTAAACGGAGCAAAGATTTCTTACATTTGAGACCAAAAGCAAGATCAATAAAAGAAAACAAATTAATAAAATGGATTTAATCAAAATTAAAAACTTCTGCTTTTCAAAAGACACTGTCAAGAGAAAGAAAACAAGGCTACAGATTGGAAGAAAATACTGGAAAATCATATATCTGATAAAGGGCTTGAATCCAGAATATATAAAGAACTCTCAAAACACAGTAATAAGAAATAGTTAGAAAATGGGAATTTCAACACTCTTTATTTTAATAAAGATATACAGATGGCAAATAACCTGTGAAAAAGTGCTTAATATCATTAGTCAATAGGGAAATGTAAATTAAAACCACAATGAGATATAAACCTATCATACTAGCTAAACATTGTAAAAGCTGGAAAAACCACTCCAGAAAAGAGCCTGGCAGTTTCTTTAAAAAGTTATATATACACCTGCCATATAGTCCAACCATTCCACCCCTAGGCATTTACACAGGAGACATAAAAATGTATACTCCACCAAGACTACACAAAAATGTCCACAGCAATTTTATTTGTAATAGCAAGAACTGGAAACAACCCAAATGACCATCAGGTAGACAGATGAAGAAACTGCAGTCTATCTGTACAGTGGAATACTGCTTGACAATAAAAAGGAACAAAGTATTGATACATGCAGCAACATGGATGCATCTCAAAAGAAGTACGCTCAGTGAAAGAACACAAGACAAAAAAAGAATATATGATGTGTGATTCCGTTTATATAAAACTGTAGCAATTGCAAACTAATCTTTAGTGACAAAAAGTAGATCACTGGCTGCCTGGGGGAAAGGGGCAGGAGGGAGGGATTACAAAAGGATAAAAGGAAACTTTTTGGGTTGATGGATATGCTCATTATTTTGATTGTGGTAATGGTTTTACAAGTATATATGGATGTCAAAGCTTGTAAAACTGTGCATACTAAATATATGTCACTCGTTGAATGTGAACTGTCTCTCAGTACTGTTTAAAAAAAATGAGATATGCCAATTGAGATGTATATTTCACTATTAATTCAAACAAGTAAGTTGTTTTAAAAAGACATTTTGAGATAATCAGGGAAACTGACAAACTGCCCAGATATTTAAGGAATTGTTAAAAACTTTAGATGGGATAACACTACTCCAGTTAAAAAGAGCAGACCTTTAGATATAACTTCGTGAAACATTTATGAATGAATATGATATCCTGACAGAAGAGGAAGTGGGTAGAGACATACATGAAACAAGAATGGCCATGATTTGATAAAATTTTAAGTTGAATAACTTAAAGGTTCATTATACTATTATTTTATATACATCTTTCAGTGATATAATCTTCTAATACAGAGCTCAAAATAAATATTAAGGATTCATAAAGGTTCTTTAGGCTACTTGTGACAGAATTAGGAAATAATCAGAGCTGATTTCTAGGAGGCTATTCTGATTATAGACTATAATCTAGTTCTGATTTCTAGAACTGATGCTGTAAATTTGAGGATTCTTTCATAACTAGGATGAACTAAAGAAGTTAATAAATTCCAAAAAGTTCAGTAAGAACACATCTTTTGTTAAGACCACAAAAGAAGTACTTTTTCTGTTTGCTTATCTTAAAGAACATCATATATAAACATGAAAGAGCTAGAACAAAAAAGGATAAGGCATATAAGAAATGTAGTCTTGGGGTGCCTGGGTGGCTCAGTTGGTTAAGCATCTGACTTTGGCTCAGGTCATGATCTCATGGTTGGTGGGTTTGAGCCCTGTTTCTGGCTATGCTAACACCTCAGAGCCTGGAGCCTGCTTTGGATTCTGTGTCTCCCTCTCTCTCTTCCCCTCCCCCAATTGTGTTCATTCTATCTCTCTCTCAAAAATAAACATTTTGGGGGTGCCTGAGTGGCTCAGTAGGTTGAGCATTCGACTTCAGCTCAGGTCATGATCTCGCGGTTCATGAATTTGAGCCCCGCGTCAGGCTCTGTGTTGACAGCTCAGAGCCTAGAGCCTTCTTGGGATTCTGTGTCTCCCTCTCTCTCTCCGCCCCTCCCCTGCTTGTACTCTGCCTCTCTCTCTCTCTCTCAAAAATAAATAAAACATTAAAAAAAAACATTTTAAAAAATTATAAAAAAAAAAAAAAAGAAATATAGTCTTTAAGTTGATACATAGACACACCCAAAGTGAAGCAAACAGTGGAGAGCTCAGAAGAGAGCATTTGCTGCAAGTGATTCCCTCCTTGAAAATGATCACCTGACCCTGTTCACTCTGGGGCACTCCATTCACAAGTATACATACAGATGCCCCCTGTACATTCTCCTCTGCCATTTGTCATTGCAACAAGCTGTGTTGGGAGCAGTACAAAATCACCAAGGACAGACTCCTTAACCTTATTCTCTATTCACTACAGATTATTACAAAAAACACATTCTATGAAAGTTCTGTGAGGCAGATCCCATTTCCATCCTATTTGAATTGGCACTAAATGCAGTTTTTACTGGCAGTTTTACCAAAGACTGGATTTTCAACAGGAAGAGATGTATAATTAATCCCTCAGTTCCAGGAGGGACGAAAGCAGTTATATTTCTAACAGTTATAAAAGCATTGTAATTGCTATTTACATCCTCCAAATTTAACAGCATCCCCCCCCCGCCTCCATTTTGACTAATTCAAAGTCCTTCACGGTTCTTGGTCTATTACCAAAAATCTTGGGAGATGATTTTCCATCAAAGCTGCTTATAGATATAAAATGGTCTAATCTATGACTTGTAATGTGAATAATGCTATATGCAAATTTGATAGTTATACATTCGTTTCTATATGGGTGAAATTATAGGAGAAATAGAACTGTTTTAACAACTGTTACTTTATTTAAAACATAAATGGGGCAATAATGCTAACATTTACTGAATGAGTCCTAGGTGCCAAACGCTATTCAAAGGACTTTACGTTAATTTGGTCGTGAAAATTAATCCCACAAGTTAGCTCCAATTAATAGCTCCATTTTATAGGTAAGGAAACTGAGGCAGAGTCATATAGCTCACAAACAAAAGAGCCATGTTTCATACCTATACATTCCATCTCCAAAGCCCAGACTCCACCACCTTGAGGGAATAAGAGGACAGAGAAATGCATGGAGACGGAAGAGAGTCAAGATGTGGGCACAGAAAACATACGTAACACCAAACGTCCAAATATCCATTCAGGCAATATCTTTCACCTCAATATATGAAAGGGTGCAGGGAACCAAAAAAAGTGGGTCCTAGAAATAACATTTTATGAACTAAATACTTAACCAGGGCAAGTGGATTTAACCTGACATGTAAGTAACACCTCTTCCTTCCTTCCCAAGTACTGAAATTGAAGTGAATTTCATGCTAAACTTTGAGCTCCTCAGAAATTTGCCATATAAATTTTAAAGAGGTGTTTTCCAGCTTTAAGAAAATTCAACACAGGACAATCTTCATTAAGCAAAAATACTTGGGGCGCCTGGGTGGCGCAGTCGGTTAAGCGTCCGACTTCAGCCAGGTCACGATCTCGCGGTCCGTGAGTTCGAGCCCCGCATCAGGCTCTGGGCTGATGGCTCGGAGCCTGGAGCCTGTTTCTGATTCTGTGTCTCCCTCTCTCTCTGCCCCTCCCCCGTTCATGCTCTGTCTCTCTCTGTCCCAAAAATCAATAAACGTTGAAAAAAAAATTAAAAAAAAAATACTTAGAAATGAATTACAATGAGAAATATTTCATTGCAGATATTTTTGTAATGATGCTTCTTTAACACTCTTTTCATAATGGCTTTTTTATTTTTAAGGAAGAAAGGGAATGTCATTCCATGTTACTGAATAGGAAAGTCCTCAGCAACCCCAGCAGCCCCTCCTCTGCTCACAGAACCAGCAGCTTCTCCCCTGTTCAGTTCTTTGAAGCAAACTTCAAAGCGTTCGTGGCACTTTCAACCGTTCCTACCATTCACTACAGGAAAGAGCATGAATGTCGGTCCCACAACATCTGGTTGCCACTTCTTAGCAAGCCCTTTAACCTCCGTATCTCCATATGAGGATAGTAACAGTATCTCCTCCTTCACTAAAGGGCAGCAAAGGATTGAGGAGTTAAGACATGGAAGCATTTCGAGTTCCTGGCACACAACAAATGCTCTATAAATGTTAGATTTATTCTTATAGTCTTGTAACAAAATACTCCCGAGAAGTTGTCACAAGCATCTTCAGACATGAGGACACCATGTGATTAAGGAACATGCAATACTTCTATGATGAAAGGGGGAAGGAGGGAAGGAAGGAAGGGCACAGCACATATAATTGTCAACAAAACGTGTCCAATCTGAAGAAAATATATCTTCTTCGGGGCGTATGTTTGAATGTAAGTGAGGGTATATTAAATTGATCTATCAGGAAGTTCTAAACTGAGTGGTGCACTGAATATACATTTTGGCTCGGGGTCCAAAGTCTGAGCGTTAGATCAACGTGAGAAAAAGCTGAGATCAGACAGCATCACTATCATATCATCGAATGTACTTCTCAAATACAAACCTAATTCTGAAATTATCACAAACCTGTAACTGCATTACTAGGAATTTTAGTGATAACTTTAAAGTGTGACGGGGCAGTGCGGAGACAAGAATGTCGCAGCGCGGTCGGCCACTGGTCTGCTAGTGTGGCTGCTCGGCCGCGCAGCTCCTGCAGACCTAACTAGATGCTCACTGCCCACTGCAGGCAGTGGAGGGGAGAAAGCGGGCTGGGCTCTCGTGCAGACACGAGACCGCTATCAAACCATCTAGAATTCTGTCTTTCAGAGTAACTGACCGAGAGAACTATTTTGTCTATTTAATATTAGGAAAGCAAGGGTATCTCAATCAATTCCACAGAGTTATGCTATAATTTATTATTCTGCCTTACATAACCTGAATTTGTATAAATGGTTTATTGGCTCAAAAAAGGTACCATTTTTCCTGAAGGGATCTAGTTAACTCACTTTTTCAACATTTATGTAAACTGTTAATCTACTTCCTTAGTTAAATCACTGTCTAAATATTCATATTGTTAATTTCTCTCTTTACTTAAATACACTTCTTGGTTGTTTTGGACAGTAAATTAACAGCTTTCATAATTATCAATCATTGCAGCATTTTACTTTTGCAATAATAATAGCAGATATTTATATAGCATTAACTACATGCCAGGCCCCACTCTGTGACTGACAGACACACACACACACACACACAATCCTTATAACAACCTTATGATGTAGGTACTATTATTATTCCTATTTTACATGTGAAGAAAACTGGAACAGACAGAATAAACAACTTGCCCAAACTAATGAGTGACAGAGCTGAGATTTGAATCCACACTCTGGCTTGGGGTCTGTGCTCTTAACCACTAGACACCTTGCTTCTTGGCAGCTGAAGGATGAGAAGAGTTAAATCAGTGAAGGGGGAAGGGAATTTGGAGAGGTATGGGGTGGGGGGAAAGGCAACAGCACTTGCTGAAGCGCTTTGGCATGTATAGGATGGGGGTAGGGGAAAGGTCCTTGAGAACATGACATAAGGGCAACGTGATGAACCCAGAGAAGGTACACGAGTGGCTGCATTTGAGAGCTCTGCAGGGTATAGACCACGCAGGACCCTGCAGGTCAGGCCAAGGGATAGGAAGAGAACAGCAAGCCATGGGGGGTCTCGCATGAGGGGTGGGTGCATGACAATCAGAATGTCAGTGTGAAAGCCACTGTGGTGCAGAAATGGGCTGGTCCCAGATGAGAAAGCAGGGAGCCCATAAGGAGTTGTGGTGACAGGTTGGATGAGATGATGGTGATGAGCAGAGAGAAGAGAAGGTACAATCACCGGGGCAGGGTGACAGACTGGATTTGGGGAAGGGAGGGGATCAAGAGGAAGGAAGTCTTAAGGATGACTCCTAGGTTTCTGGTTTGTGCAGCTGGATGGATGGTGATGGGCTGCTCCACAAGATGGAAATACCTAATGAAGACAGACTTCTCCTGGACACACGGAGCAGGAGATCTGAAATATCCATGGGGAGATATCCAGAGCAAGCAGCTAGAAACACACACCTGGAGCCCAGGTGGAAGGTGAGAGCCAGAGGTATACATTCTGGAGTTGATACATGAATGATGACCCGAGCTGCAAGGGTACGGGAGATCCTATAAAAGACACTAAAGAGAAGAGGGCCTAAGGCAGAGCCATAAAGAACTTGACATTTTAATTTTTTTTTTTCAATGTTTATTTATTTTTGGGACAGAGAGAGACAGAGCATGAACGGGGGAGGGGCAGAGAGAGAGGGAGACACAGAATCGGAAACAGGTTCCAGGCTCCGAGCCATCAGCCCAGAGCCTGACGTGGGGCTCGAACTCCCGGACCGCGAGATCGTGACCCGGCCGAAGTCGGACGCTTAACCGACTGCGCCACCCAGGTGCCCCAAGAACTTGACATTTTAAATTTCTTTTTTTTTTTTTTTCAACGTTTTATTTATTTTTGAGACAGAGAGAGACAGAGCTTGAACAGGGGAGGGGCAGAGAGAGAGGGAGACACAGAATCGGAAACAGGCTCCAGGCTCCGAGCCATCAGCCCAGAGCTTGACGTGGGGCTCGAACTCCCGGACCGCGAGATCGTGACCCGGCCGAAGTCGGACGCTTAACCGACTGCGCCACCCAGGCGCCCCAGAACTTGACATTTTAAAAGACCAGAAAAATAAGGATGAGTCTGTAGAGGAGAAGCTGAGAGGCAGTGGGAAAACCAGAAGAGTGCAGACATCACAGAAATCAGGGAAAGAAAGCTTAAGAAGAAATCAATAAAGTCAAATGCTTTGACAGGTCAACAAAGATGCAGACGGAAACATCTATTAGGTGTGGAGACATGTGGTGACTGTTTCCAAAGGGCAATGGGGACAGAGCCAGATCTGCAGTGAAGTGAGGCATAAGTGAGAGGGAGGAAGTGAAGGAAGAGTACACACAACCCTGAAAAAAGGCAGCTAAATGAGAATGTGGGGCAAGAGTAGAAGACTTAAAATAGGAGACACCGAGCACGTTTAAACTGTTGATGAAGACCAGAGTTGGGAGGAAGGTAAGCAGACTCATGAGGAAGGAGCTGACTGACGGTGTGAGATTTCCACGCAGTCAGCAGGAGACAGGATTCAAAGCCTGAAGAAGTGGCAGGAGAGATGGTGCCTCTTTCTTATCATGAGGGAAGGAGGCTAGGAGGTATGCAGGCACAGGTGGGTTTGTACCTTTAAGAGCGGGAAGATGATAAACTTCCCAGCTGGTGGCTCTCAATTTCTGTGTGACATAGGAGACAAAGTTACGTCGAGAAAGTAAAAGAGGAGGTGCAGGTACGGGAAGGGTGGGGGAAGAGTAAAGTGGGGACAGTGTCAGGGCTTAGAGGATACAAAGGATGGAATTGGTCATTGTAGAGAGTGGGAGAAAGAATGAGCCCCAGAAAAGGGGACTGATGGGCAGTGTTAAGGGCTCATTTCAGAATGCAGGTGATCAACAATTTACAGGGGTTCCTGTCGGCTCTGCTGTTGTCAGTGCTCAGCTGGCCAGTGCAGGCAGAGAGGGCAGCCAGCCAGTGGTCATCCAGGAGGCAGGTTTTGCTAGCAAGGCACAACAGAAGATCCAGAGGCAAAGGAGGTTAAGGACTGGGCAAGGACGCTAGAGGTGGACCAGGGACCTAAGCTCCATGAAGAAAAGAGGGAGGATGGACACAGAGAGACTAAAGGAACGAGGGTCCTGATAAGAGGGAGAATAATTGCAGTACAGGATGCCGATGGAAAAGAGGTTGTGGGCACTGGATGGGATACTTAAATTTAACTCATTAATTATCATTAATAATCATTCATTAGATTATTTGAATTATTAATTAGTTTGATTATTCATCGATACATTAAGGTCAACCTTCTGTGATATAACAAAAGGCTGAGCTCCTTGTTCGGTGAAGCGCTCTTAGAAATCATTAAGAACAAGGCCAACAACAATTCATGGGAAAAATGAGTAAAACACCCACTTGGCTGGAGATTCCTCCTCCAGGGGGCCTGGGGACTCTTCCACCGCTGTGGTCTCTTCCATTGGTGCAGTCTGCTCCACGTCACTGAAAAGCAGTGAGAATTGCTCTAGTCACACAAATATGTTCACATCAATGCTTTTATATATTCAAGATAGAAAAAAAAAACCAAAACATTCCAATGTCCTTTTTCTTAAGTAAATCTCATTCAAAAAATTACATACACATATAGGTAACCCACATCAAAATAAAAATGACAAAATGTTATCCATTGAAATTATTTTAAAAAATGTTAAAAGTACTTTTAGAAATAGAACTTTCTATGAATGGCCTAAAGTTAAAACAGATTATAAAAGACCAGAACAATTATTTAAGATGCTTACTGTCCTAGGAAATTCCAAATATTAAAAGGGGCCATAAAATTTCTCAACCTGTGCTTTTAAAATGTGTTCAAACTTCAGTGACCATCAATTTAACACAGACTGCTAAATACACAGGATGTTATATATGAACCTCACAGTACCCACAAACCAAAAGCCTACAATAGACACAAAAAATAAAGAGAACAGAATCTAAACATAACATTAAGAAAGTCATCAAATCACAAGGGAAGAAAGAAAAGAAGAAAGGAACAGAAATTAAAAACAACCAGAAAATGATTAACAAAATGATAGTAATACATGCCTATCAATAATTACTTTAAAAAAAAATTTTTTTTTTCAACGTTTATTTATTTTGAGACAGAGAGAGACAGAGCATGAACAGGGGAGGGGCAGAGAGAGAGGGAAACACAGAATCGGAAACAGGCTCCAGGCTCTGAGCCATCAGCCCAGAGCCCGACGCGGGGCTCGAACTCACGGACCGCGAGATCGTGACCTGGCTGAAGTCAGACGCTTAACCGACTGCGCCACCCAGGCGCCCCTATCAATAATTACTTTAAATGTAAATGGATTAAATGCTCCAATAAAAGACACAGGGTGACTGAATGGATAAAGCAAGACCCATCTCTATGCTGCCTACAGGAGACTCACTCACACCTAAAGACACACACGGACAAAGTGAAGAGATGGAAAAAACATTTACCATGCAAATAGAAGCAAAAAAAAAAAAAAAAAGCTGGGGTGGCAATATTTATATCAGACAAAATAGACTTTAAACAAAAACCATAACAAGAGACAAAGGGGATTACATAATGATAAAAAGATCGATCCAAGAAGAGAATGTAACAATTGTAAATATCTCTGCACTTGCCACAGGAGCACCTGAACAAAAAGCAACATTAAACAGACATAAAGGGAGAAATCAACAGTGATATAATAATAGTACAACACTTTAACATCCCACTTACATTAATGGACAAATCATCCAGACAGAAAATCAGTAGCTTTGAAAGACACATTAGACCAGATGGACTTAACAGATATAAAACAAACCATCTCCAAACAGCAGAATACATATTCTTTTCAAGTATGCATGGAACATTCTCGAGGATAAATCACATGGTAGGCCACAAAACACATCCTAATAAATTTAAAAGACTGAAATCGTATCAGGAATCTTTTCTGATCACAACACTATAAAGCCAGAAGTCAATTACAAGAATAAAACTGGAAAAAACACAAACATGTGGATGCTAAGCGACATGCTACTAAAAAACCAATGGGTCAATGAAGAAATCAAAGAGGATATCAAAAATACCTTGACACAAATGAAATGAAAACACCATGGTCCAAAATCTTTGGGACACAGCAAAAGCAGCTCTCAAGGGGAAGTTTATAGTAATCCAGGCCTACCTCAAAAAATAAGAAAAATCTCAAACAATCTAACCCTACACCTAAAGGAACTAGAAAAAGAGGAACAAAGCCCAACATGAGTAGAAGAAAAGAAATAAGATCAGAGAAGAAATAAATGAAATAGAGCCTAAAAACATAATGAAAAGATCCATGAAACTAAGAGCTAATTCTCTGAAAAGACAAATTAAATAAACTTTTAGCCAGATTCATTAAGGAAAAAAAAAAAAAGAGGACTCAAACAAATAAAATCACAAATGAAAGAGAATTTACAACTGACATCACAGAAATACAAAGAATCATTAGACACTATTACAAAAAATTATACACCAAAAAATTGGACAACTAGAAGAAATGGGTAAATTCCTAGAAACATACAATCTTCTAAGACTGAATCAGGAAAAAAAAATCTGTAACTGGCCAATTTCTAATATCAAAATTGAGTTAGTAATCAAAAAAACTCCAGGAGTAGATGGTTTCACAGGTAAATTCTATTACATATTTAAAGAAGAGTTAATACATACTCTTCTCATATCCCAAAAATTAGAAGAGGAAGAAGTATTTCCAAATTAATCCTATGAGGCCAGCATTACCCTCACACCAAACTCAAAACAAAAACAATACAGAAAGAATTACAGACCAATATCCCTGATGAACATTCATGTAAAACTCCTTAACAAAATATTATTAGCAAACAGCATTCAACAACACATTAAAAGGATCATTCACCATAATCTCATTGGACTTATTCCAGGGATGCAAGGATGATTCAATACCTGCAAATCAATCAATGTGATATACTATATTAACAAAATGAAGGATGAAAATGATATGATCATCTCAATAGATGCTGAAAAAGCATTTGACAAAATTCAACATCCATTCATGATAAAAACTCTCAACAAAGTGGGTATAGAGGGAACACACCTCAATATAATAAAGGTCATATATGAAAACTCACAGCTAACATACTCAATGGTGAAAAGTTCAAAGTGTTTCCTCTAAGATCAGGAACAAAACAAGGATGTCCATTCTATCACTTTTATTCAACATAGTACTGAAAGTCCTAGCCACACCAATCAGACCAAAAAAAAAAAAAAGAAGAAGTAAAGGGATCTAAATAGGTAAGAAGTAAAACTGTCACTATTTGCAGATGACATGATACTATACATAGAAAACAGTAAATAACTCACCAGAAAACTATTAGAACTAATAAATGATTTCAGCAAAATTGCAGGATACAAAATTAATCTACAGAAATCTGTTGCATTTCTATACATTAATAACGAACCAGCAGAGACATTACAAAAACAACCCCATTTACAATTACATTAAAGAGAATAGCATGCCTATGAATAAACTGAACCAAGGAGTTAAAAGACCTCTACTCTGAAAACTATAGGACATTGGTAAAAGAAATTGAAGACAACACAAATAAATGAGAAGATATTCTATATTCATGGGTTGGAAGAATTAATATTGTTAAAATGTCCACACTACTCAAAGTAATCTTAGATTCAATGCAATCCCCATCAAAATGCCAATGGTATTTTTCACAGAACTAGAAACAAGCAATCCTAAAATTTGTATGGAACCACAAAAGACCCCAAATAGCCAAAGCTCTCTTGAGAAAGAACAATAAAGCTGAATATATTACAATCCCAGATTTAAAACTATACTACAAAGCTCTATTAACAAAACAGTAGTGGACTGGCATAAAAATAAAGACCATAGATCAATGTAACAGAAGAGAGCACAGAGCTAATCCCATGCTTATATGGTCAATTAATCTATGACAAAGGAGACAATAATACACAGTGGTGAAAAGACAACTTCTTCAATAAGTGGTGTTGGGGAAACCTAAACAGCTACATGCAAAAGAATGAAACTGGACCACTTTCTTACACCATACACAAAAATAAACTCAAAATGGATTAAAGACCTAAATGTAAAAACTGAAACCATAAAATACCCCCACCCCAACAAGAAACCCCCAATCATAGGCAGTATACTCTTAGACATCTGTTTAGCAATATTTTTCTGTATCTGTCTCCTCAGCCAAGGGAAACAAAAGCAAAAAATAGGCTACTGGGACTACATCAAACTAAATAAAAAGCTTTTGCACAGTGGAAGAAACCATTAAAACAATGAAAAGGCAACCTGTTGAATGGGAGAAGATTTTTGAAAATGATATATCGAAAAAGGGGTAAATATCCAAAATATATAAATAATTCATAGAACTCAACACCAAAAAAACTAAGAGTCCGATTAAAATACAGGCAGAGGACTTGACTAGACATATGGTCAACATACATATGAAAAGATGCTCAACACCACTCCTCATCAGGGAAATGCAAAAATCAAAACCACAATGATATATATACCTTTACACCAATCAGAATAGCTAATATCAAAAAGACAAGAAGTAACAAGTGTTGGTGATGATGTGGAGAAAAGGGAATCCTTGTGTACTGCCATTGGGTATGTAAATTGGTACAACCACTATGGAAAATAGCATGGAGGTTCCTCAAACAAAACAGAATTACCATAAGATCCAGTAATGACACCTCCGGGTATTTATTCCCCCTGCCCCAAATGAAAAGACGAATTTTAAAAGATATATGCACCCCTTTTATAATGAAGCATTATTTATAATAGCCAAAGTATGGAAGAAACCTAATTGCCCATTGACAGATGAATGGATAAAATTGTATTATATACATACAATGGAATATTACTCAGCCATAAAAAAGAATAAAGTCTTGCCATTCGCAACAACACGGATGGACCCAAAGGTATTTATGTTAAGTGAAATAAGTCAGACAGAGAAAGATAAATATCCTATGATTTCACTCAAATGTGGAATCTAAATAACAAAACAAATGAAGAAAAAAAAAGACTCAAATACAAAGAACAAATTGGCAGTTCCCAGAGGAGCATGGGGGTGGAGGAGAATGGGCAAAATAGGTAAAGGGGATTAAGAGGTATAAACTTCCCAAAGCAATCTACACATTCAATGCAATCTCAATCAAAATTGCACCAGCATTCTTCTCAAAGTTAGAACAAACAATCCTAAAATTTGTATGGAACCACAAAAGACCTCGAATAGCCAAAGTTATGTTGGAAAAAAAAAAAACAAACCAAGGCGTCACAATCCTGGCGTTTAGCCTCTACTACAAAGTTGTAATCATCAAGACAGTATGGTACTGGCACAAGAACAGACACATAGACCAATGGAATAGAATAGAGAACCCTGAATTGGACCTACAAATGTATGGCCAACTAATCTTTGACAAAACAGAAAAGAGTACCTACCCACTGGAAAAAAGACAGTCTCTTTAGTAAATGGTACTGGGAGAACTGGACAGCAACATGCAGAAGAATGAACTTGGGCCACTTACTTACACCATACACAAAAATAAACTCAAAATGGATGAAAGACCTAAATGTGAGACAGGAAACCATTAAAACCCTAGAGGAGAAAATAGGCAACAACCTCTTTGACCTCAGCTGCAGCAATTTCTTGCTTGACATGTCTCCAAAGGAAGGGAATTAAAAGCAAAAATGAACTATTGGGACCTTATCAAGATAAAAAGCTTCTGCACTGCAAAGGAAACAATCAACAAAACTAAAAGGCAACTGACAGAATGGGAAAAGATATTGGCCAATGACATATCAAATAAAGGGCTAGTATATAAAATCTATAAAGAACTAACCAAACTCCACACCCGAAAAACAAATAATCCAGTGAAGAAATGGGCAGAAGACATGAATAGACATTTTTTCCAAAGAAGATGGCCAACAGACACATGAAAAGATGTTCAATATCACTCAAGGATATACAAATCAGGGAAATACAAATCAAAACCACACTGAGATCAAAACCACATTGAGATACCACCTCACACCAGTCAGAATGGCTAAAATTAACAATTCAGGAAACAACAGATGTTGGTGAGGATGTGGAGAAACGGGAACCCTCTTACACTGTTGGAGGGAATGCAAACTGGTACAGCCGCCCTGGAAAACAGTGTGGAGGTTCCTCAAAAAATTAAAAATCAAACTACCCTACAACCCAATAATAGTGCTACTAGGAATTCATCCAAAGTATACAGGAGTGCTGATTCATAGGGGCACATGTATCCCAATCTTTACAGCAGCACCTTCAACAATAGCCACATTACAGAAAGAGCCCAAATGTCCATCACCTGATGAATGGACAAAGATGTGGTTTGTATATACAATGGGATACTACTTGGCAATGAGAAAGAATGAAATCCTGCCATTTGTAACAACGTTAAAGAAAGACAAATATCATATGTTTTCACTCACATGTGGAACTTGAGAAACTTAAAGGAGGACCATGGGAAAAGGGAAGGGGAAAAATAGTTTCAAAAAAATAGAGTGTCAACGGGGGAGGAGCAGAGAGAGAGGGAGACACAGAATCCAAAGCAGGCTCCAGGCTGTCAGCACAGAGCCTGATGCGGGGCTCGAACCCATAAACTGTTAGATCATGACCTGAGTTGAAGCTGGACACTTAATTTACTGAGCCACCCAGGCACCCCAACATAAGCTATTTTTTAAAAAGCAAAGATAAATTGACCTGTAATAACAGAATTGACTTTCTGCATTTTTTAAAAATGTTTACTTACTTTTGAGGGAGAGAGAGACAGAGTGCGAGAGGGGTAGGGGGAGAGAGAGAGACACACACACACCACAGAATCCGAAGCAGGCTCCAGGCTCTGAGCTGTCAGCACTGAGTCCGACGCGGGTCTCAAACCTACAGACCATAAGATCATGACCTGAGCCGAAGTTGGATGCTTAACTGACTGAGTCACCCAGGTACCCCTACATTTTTTTATTCTCAATGCAAAGCTATTGTAATGAGCTTAAAAGTGAGTTTTTCTATACAAAATTTGAATAATTTTTTTAAGTTAATTTTTTCTATAATCTCTACACCCAATGTGGGAGTCGAACTCACAATCCTGAGATCAACAGTCGTCTGCTCTACTGACTGAGCCAGCCAGGCACCCCAAATAATTATTAATCTTTATTTTTGAAAAAGGTCCTAAATCAAATGCACCCTATGTGTGGAAAGACGTGGCTGGCACTGTGCTTGGCGGAGGCCCTGTCACAAAGGCTGCTTCTGCTCATCAGCCTGACTCCAGCAGGGTCACAGGAGTTTCTGGCATCCAGGAGCCTCAAAATCCAGCAGCAGCAGCACAAATTATTCCAACTTTCTCTTTACTCCCTTGGCAACATAATAAACCAAGGGAATAAAAACCATAGGTTTATTGATAGTTTATAGCTTTCAACAATTAAAAATCATAAAAGGGACTATGTACAAACACCAGCATTCTTAAACTTGAGCAGCTGATTAAAAAAAAGAGAAATCACACATCTCCCTGTGTTGACCTACATTATTTAATGAATAAACATAAAACTAATGTGCTTACGGCTCTTATAGAACCATGTGACCAAAACTACAGAGCAATGAGGTTTCAAAATTAGCAATAATTTATGTTAGCAGATTTTGTTATTTTGTTGAAAGTAAATCACCAATGTTAGATTTACAGAAGAAGATACAGCCCCAGGGCAGATGTATATATTTTGACTTTAGTTAAATGAATGCAGAAAATGCCTGTTTGCACAAGCACATTCCACAAAGTGAATTGAACACCTGAAGGCTTTGTTATCTAGTTCAAATTCAATGAGACTTGAATTACCCAAATCTATGACAGCAGAGAGATTTTAATCGAATGTTAATAAAACCATCTTGCTCTTTGAAATAAAAGTTGGAAGGCACCATTACTGAAAACTGCTTTCGTGTGTGTGTTTCAATTGGTAACAAAGAAATAATATCAGATATTATATGTTTGTAATTACCACAGATGGAGAAAACTCTACTTTTAGGCACTCACTGTCAAACTGCTGAAGAGAAGCATTAACATTGGAAATGGCTCATTGCACCATTTTGAAAACATTCATAAATTTAGTTAGCACTGCCAATGCCTTCAAACAGGAATACTAACTATAGCAAAACCCTCCAGCTTTTAACACACCGTGCAGTGTTTGGCTTCACCAGCCATTAACATCCTTGTTACAGTAGGCTCACCTCTACTCTTTTGTCATTAATCAAAAGCAGCCCATAACTCCACTGTACTGAACTGTTTTCATGATCAAAATCAAAATCTCCACTTATTAAATAAGAAATTTAAGTCTTATTCTATGAGAATCTTTAAATTACAAATTATTACCATCAGAGCTTTGACTTAGTCACTCACAAACCAATCCAAAATGACACGGACATGTGTCATTTTAGCACAAGGACATAAATGCCAGATCACCTGCAGCATACCCAGCTCCTGGTTACTTCATGTTAAAAGGCCAATGCTGACCCCTTAGGGTACATAATTACTTGACGCCAAAATTATTTTAAGTTCCAATGCCAACTGAAATGGAGTGGAGCATTAGATAAGGTGGTAAATCAGATGACTCAGAGGTATTTACTTTTTAAAATATATATCAAAGTAAAATAAAACAAAATTAAAAGATTCATGATTAACAGCCTATGAAACCCCATACTGAGAAACATTCAACAAGTTTCTTTTCCTTTCAAGGACAACACAGATGTGCAAGGGTAGCACATGTAATATTATATTTAGTATTGTTTTGTATGTTTGTCTTTAAGGACAACAATTTCAGAAAAATGAGTTTATGGGGGCGCCAGGGTGGCTCAGTCAGTTAAGCATCTGACTCTTGATTCCAGCTCAAGTCATAATCTCACAGTTTGTGAGTTCAAGCCCTGCGTTGGGCTCTGTGTTGACAGTGCGAAGCCTGCTTGGATTCTCTCTCTCCCCATCTCTCTCTGCCCCTTCCCTGCTCATGCTCTCTCTCTCAAAATAAATAAAGTTTAAAAAAAAGAAGGAAGGAAGGAAGGAAGGAAGGAAGGAAGGAAGGAAGAAGGAAGGAAGGAAGGAAAGAAAAGTAAGTTTATGTAAAAAGCTTATATTCTGGATTCCCTCAAGGCTTCAAAATCGTGGAAAGTCTTTCCTACAACGTGCGCTGGGAGGGATCCATTCCTTGCCTTGTACTGCCCTCAAGTCTTCTTGCTTATTCTTTGCAGACACCAGGAAGGCACTGCCCCTACAGCCATGAAATGACTGAAACAGCAGAACCAAGTACTTCTTCTAAGCAGCAAAACTGGTACAGATCTGAGACACCATGAAACCTCAGAGAAATGTCAGATTTGAACCTTCGGTGAAATCTGTCATTGAGCTTCAACCTGCAAATGATTTCATAAAATCAAGATGCAATGCATATAAGAACTTGGGAAGGTCACAGAAAAATAAAAGTATAGAATATCCAGAAATTTAAAAAGCATTCTGAGGCCTATGCAAATGTAGAGTATCATGTGCTGGGGCATCAGCAAATACACAAATTTGTTTGGCTAAAACAAAAGAACTTTAAAACCACTTTAAAAGTCATTTTCAAATCTAATTGCAACATAACAAACCCACTTTAAAAAGTCACCTCACTAAACAAAAGCCTAAAATCAATCTATACCTAACAGCACACAAGTATAAAGACAATGCAAGCATAGCAGAGAAGACATAACTTTCACAAAAGGAAAATAAAGATCTGGATATTTCCACTTAATTGCAGGTTCACAAAAGGCACACATTTGCACCATACCTGGTATCTTTGCCTGATCCCCAAGTTCGAATTCCACAGCCACCCATGTTGTCTTCAGTTCTGATTGCTCTAGAGAAAGAAAGAATATTCCCTTCAGCTGAGAGCAGGCCTGCAGTCAATTTCCAAATCATAAAAGTTGATCAGAAAAGCCGTCCCAGGATCAGCTCCCTCAGGAATAAGCACACACTAATATCAAGTCAATTCATATTAACACACAACAAACAGATTCATACCGTGTATTACCAAGATCATAAGGCAAAAAAGCAGTTACAGAGGAACTTACATTTTCTCATTCCCACCGTACCTCTCAAAATCTCGTTTCCCTCTCTGGTCAAAACCCTCAAAAGCTCTGTTCCCGGGGCCGCCTCTGCCTCGGCTTCGCATGGCCCCCCTTGGGCCTCCACGGCCTCTCAGTGGTCTGTCTCGATCAAACCTGTCAATGGGTCTAGGAAGAGATGGGTATAATAATAAAAAGCAGTGAACTGGACTGAAGGGCTAAGGCTTTTTTGAGAAAAAAAATTCTAGGAGGACATCATGGCTATAATATATTGGAAAGAATGGTAGCTTGAATAATAAAGTAATAATTAACTTTTACTGAATAATACTACTGAGGCATTGTTCTGAGCACTTCATCATATATAATTCTCATAAACAGATGTATAATATACAGCTATTATCCACAGACAATGAAACTGAGGCACAAAGGAGGTAGGTAACTTGCCCAAGGTCATACAGCTGCTAGGTGAGGAAGCCAGACCAGAGAAGCAGGTCCTGGGCAGGTCTTGCTAATCTGTGGAGGGGTACCCCTTTCTCTGGAGGTTTATTCCAGCTCTAATATTCAATATTTAAATTAAATTTGGAATGTTTTGTATAAGAGAAATAGGAAACTTCAAATTATGCCCCTCCCAAACCTCCCTCTCCCAAACACACAGTCAGTGACATTTGGGGCTAAAAGTACTAACCTGCAACAACCTCAATTCTCTTCCTCTTGCCCCACACACACCTCCAAGGACAGCTGAAGCTTTTTGTTGTTAAAGCCAATAGCAACTTTTGTCTTTATGTCATTTGACCCCTATTCATCATTTGACACCGCTGACCACTAATTTTCCTCAACCTTTCCTTGCCTTGTCCTTAAACACTTATTTTTGTAATAGGTCATACTCAAACATGGTACAAAATTCACAAGATACTCACTCCCCTTGCTTCTTAGGCCCCCAGTTCCATTTTTCAGAGGAAGGCACCTCCAGAGTCACATCAAGGGACACGTTCTGTATCTTGCCTCTTTCACTTAACTAGTCTTGATGCTCTCCACACAGCTGCCTCCCTCGTTCTTCTGGATACTCGTTTTTCCTCACAGGTGCTCACATTCCTGACTTCCCATCCCAGGCACACACTGTCCTCATCTCTATGCTATTGCTACGTGACCCTCATTCATGTGACCCTGCATCTCTCACTGGGGTCTCTGATTCCAGGCCACAAAGCCAGTTACTTCCTGGACATGCCCTCTGTCCACACCCTGGCACTGCAGATACATGACCAACACTGACCCCTTGGCTCCCGTTATGGTCCCTAACTCACAGCATCAAACTACCTGAGCCAAGAACCAGATGTCTTCTATACTCCCTTCCTCTGCCACATCCACTGGGACCAAGGCCTAACCACCCACGCACTCCTCTTCACACCCATTCTCAGCCATGTCTCTGGTCACCATCACTTTTTATGAGGACTTGCCTTTCTTCCATTAGACTCAAAGCTACTGCAGCAAGGACCACATCTTTTCACCATTACAACCTTAGTTTAATAAGACAGATTATATATTTTTAATTTGTCAAGACTTTAAAAATATTTAAAATTGTAACAAATTACTTACTGAACTCTAGTGGCATTAGTGACTCAAACACCAAAACTAGAGGTATGTTCTAGTCTATGGTCATGGCTGAAATTGTTACATTAAAAAGCTACCGTCTGGGGCGCCTGGGTGGCTCAGTCGGTTGAGCACCTGACTTCGACTCAGGTCATGATCTCACACTCATGGGTTTGAGCCCCGTGTCGGGCTCTGTGCTGACAGCTCAGAGCCTAGAGTCTTGCTTTGGATTCTGTGTCTCACTCTCTTTTTGCCCCTCCCCCACTCTCACTCTGTCTCTCTCTCTTCTCAAAATAAATAAACATAATAATAAAAAAATTATTTAAAAAAAGCTACTGTCTGATGGTGGGTAAAAATATATAAAACTCTCTATTATCCTTACTCAAAAAGATAAAAAAACACAGAAGCACCAATCATTAACTTTATGCCAGTCTCTTATAAGAAACATCATCCTAAATAAAGTCTCCAGGTTGGGTGTTCTACCTCCCACCTCTCCCATTCCCGACTAAAACAGAGATTATTATAAAATCTATTCCCATTACAATAAATACCTAGAGCAGAGTTCTAAAACAATAACAAAAATGTAACAATAAATTCTTAACAAGGAAGTTGGACAGGGTCATAAGAGAAAAAAAGTCTACCTAAATATTGAGAGGAAATGAAACACCAAAACATACATGGAAAATAATGTCAACAGTCAAAATTGGGTCTAAATTTACATGAAATCTAGATCAGATACCAACAAAACAACAAAGGCATTTAAAATATAATAGTGATTGAAACCGACCCTAAAAATAGCCCTGTGTGTTCTGGGGTTTATTTTAATCCCTTAAGCCTCTTTTTTTTTTTTAGTGGTTTTTTAAAAAAAATGTTTATTTTAGAGATAGAGCATGAGCAGGGGAGAGAGGCGGGGAGGGAAAGAGAGAGAGTGAGAGAGTGAGAGAGAGAGAGAGAGAGAGAGAGAGAGAGAGAGAGAGAGAATCTTAAGCAGGCTCCACGCTTAGCACAGAGCCCAATGCAGGGCTCAAACCCATGACCCAGGGATCATGATCTGAGCCATAACCAAAAGTCCAACACTCAACTGACTGAATCACCCAGGTGCCCCTAAAACATTTTTTTTTTCTTTACTCCACAGGTTACCCACATCCTTATCCCCATATTCTCAGGACACCTGGGTGGCTAAGTCAGTGAAGTGTCCGACTCTTGATTTCAGCTCAGGTCATGATCTCATAGTTCATGAGCTCGAGCCCCGTGTTGGACTCTGTGCTGACAGCCTGGAGCCTGCTTGGGATTCTCTCTCTCTGCCCACCGCCCCCCCCCCCCCGCTCATTTGTGCACTCTCTCTCTCTCACAAATACACTTTAAATATATATATTCTCAATTGCTTCTTGCTTATAAAATATACCCTCTTTGTGCTCATGTTGGCAGCACATATACTAAAAATTAGAACGATAAAACATATCCTCTTTTTATTCAGGCAAGGGAGCATTGAGAAATCCTGTATCCACTTAGGAATCTTTATTTGTTATGTACTCACAAGGAAAAGGATGGAAAATAACATTTCAGCCAAGCACCATGCTTTACATCCCTGTAATCCACTCTCCAACAACAATCCTAATTAAGTAGGCATGAGTACCTGTTTTACAGATAAAGGGAATGATGTTTGTGGAGGGGAGAATGGGGAATTAGTGTTTAATGGGTACAGAGTTTCAGGTGGGGAAGATAAAAATGTTCTGAAGATGGATGATGGGGATGGTTGCACAACAATATGAATGTACTTCATGCCACCGTACTATCACACATTTATAAGTGGTTAAAATGATACATTAAAAAAATTTTTTTAATGTTTATTCATTTTTGAGAGAGAGACAGGGTGAGAGTGGGGCAGGAGCAGAGAGAAAGAGAGAATCCAAAGCAGGCTCCAGGCTCTAAGCTGCCAGCACAGAACCCAATGTGGGGCTTGAACCCATGAACCATGAGATCGTGACCTGAGCTGAAGTCAGACACTTAACTGATTGAGCCACCCAGGTGCCCCTAAAATGGTACATTATGTTACCTATATTTTACCCCAATTTTTCTCAACTATTTCCATATGAGGAGGAAAAAAAAGTTAAACATCTGAGTAAGTGATTCTTTCAGAACTGGAACTGACTTTGAATGACCAGCACTAAACTTCAAGAAGAGCCAAAGAAAGAGTCAAAATATATCCAGACAGAGGTAGGCTAATTTCCTAATAGCCTATGTTCAAAGAATTCACTTAGGTTCATCATTTGGAGCCTAAAGAAAAATTCCTTATACATTAAAAACAGTGATCTGGAAGTGTCCTGGTTGATCTCTGCACCTGAGCCACATGGACAGTTACTCCCAGCACCACTTATGACACCGCTTTGATGTGAAAATATGTGTTCTGCTTTAGTGGAATAAAAATCACATGAGCTGGCTGTGACCACAATAGCCATCACTGAAACTCCGGGTTTTTGTTTCCTCATCCATAAATTGAGAGGACTGAATTAGACAGTCTGTTAAGATTATCAAGATTCAATAATTCTGCCCAATAAATATGTATAGGTATCACAGAAATGCAAGGTGACACCATTTTTCACTATCAAATAAGCCAAGATCAAAGTTTATTATATTCAACTCTGCAGAAAGAGCTAGGAGAAATGCTCTAGATTGTTAGTGACAGAGTAAATGGACAGGTTACTAAGACAGTGATTGGTCACTACATATCAAAAGATCCCCCTGACTCCAATTTGTTTTCACACTACATGCACCCATCCAAACTTGCATTGAAGCACAAACTGGGTCCCAGGTTTTAATATATGACACCCAGCTGAGAACCACTGCTTTATGGCCCTAACTGGGGTTCCCATTTCTAGAACTTCCATCTAGAGAAGGTCCAACACTAAGGAAATTATTACACTGTACTGCATCCACAACAGCTCATAATAGAGCCATTAAAAATGTTTACCAGGGCGCCTGGGTGGCTCAGTCAGTTAAGCGTCCAACTTCGGCTCAGGTCACGATCTTACAGTTCATGAGTTTGAGCCCTGCATTGGGCTCCATGATGACAGCTCAGAGCTTGGAGCCTGCTTCGGATTCTGTCTAGCCCTCTCTCTCTGGCCCTCTCCCACTTGTGCTCTGTCTCTCTCTCTCTCTCTCAGTCTCAAAAATAAGTAAAAACATTAAAAAAAACGTTTACCAAAAATTCACAGGGCAGCTGGGTGGCTCAGTCAATTAAGCATCTGACTCTTGATTTTGGCTCAGGGCATCATCTCATGGTTGAGTGATCAAGCTCCATGACAGGTTCTGCACTGAGCGTAGAGTCTGCTTAGGATTCTCTCCCTCCTGATCCCTCTGCCCCTCCCCCACTTGCAAATGCTCTCTTTCAAAAAAATTTAAAAGAAAATGTTTACCAAACATTGTTAGTGACATGGAAATGACTTTGACCATGTCAAATGGAAAAAGAAAGAATATAAAGCACTCAGTATATATGTATTATCATCTTAATATTTAAGTATATCTATGTATTAAAAAAAAGGAAAAAATTAGTCCAAGTGTTAAAAGTAATTACCTTAAATGGTAAGATAAGTGGCTTTAATTTTCTTTATAATTGTATGCATTTTCTAAACTATCCAAATTGTCTTATGGATCTTTATTAATAGAAGAGTACTTTTTAAGAAACTAAGGAAAATATCTTTTCTGATAGCACATGATTTATCAAAAATAATTTCACATTTCCTTGAAAGTAAAACTTCCCTCCATATACCTAACATGATACACTGTGAAGGACACAAGACCTCACTTGTGTGGTATTCCTGCCAAAGTGCATGACATTGTTCCAGACAAACTCGGTTCTGAGCTGTTGTACAAAATAACTGGTCCTTCCTCTTCCGACATGTCAAAGTCAAAGATAAAGGAAGAGTAAAGAGCTGTTCCAAATGAAAGACGACTAAATGCAGTGCACACTCTGGACTGGATCCTGAACCAGGCATTTTTTTTCTTTTGCTAAAAGGACATTATAGGACAACTGGTGAAATTTGAGTACTCTGTAGATTACATGATATAGAGAATTAGATAATAGTAATGTATCAAGGTTAATATGTTTGATAATTGTACAATGTTTTTAGGAAATACATTTAAAGTATTTAGGGATAAAGAGGTATTTCTGCACTTTACTCTTTTTAAATTTTTTTTTAGTGTTTATTTTTGAGAGAGAGAGAGAGACAGAGCATGAGTGGGGGAGGGGCAGAGAGAGAAAGGGAGACAGAATCCGAAGCAGGCTCCATGCTCTGAGCTGTCAGCACAGAGCCGGATTCGGGGCTCAAACCCACGAGCTGTGAGATCATGACCTGAGCTGAGGTCAGACGCTCAACCGACTGAGCCACCCAGGCGCCCCATCTTCACTTTAAATGTCAAAGAAAAAAGGTGTGTGTGTGTGTGTGTGTGTGTGTGTGTGTGTGTGTGTGTGTAAGGGAAGGAGAGAGGCAGAGAGAGGGAGGGGGTATGATAAAGCAAATGTTAACAGTTAGGGAATCTGGATGAGGGTATATGGGAATTCTGTGTATAATTCTTGCAACTTTCTATAAATCTGAAGTTTTCATTTTTTTTTTTACATTTCTTTATTTTTGAGGGACAGAGTGAGACAGAGCGTGGGCAGGGGAAGGGCAAAGAGAGAATGAGACAGAATCTGAAGCAGCTTCCAGCTCTGAGCAAGCAGTCAGCACAGAGCCTGATGCGGGGCTTGAACCCATGAATCATGAGATCATGACCTGGGCCGAAGTCGGACTGAGCCACCCAGGCACCCCAATAAATCTGAAGTTATTTTTAAAGAAAAAAGAAAAATCCCTCCATAATCCCATATCCCACTCTACCCCTATCCTCATGTATGACTTCACTTAATAGGCATCATTTTGTGTTAACATATACTCATCCTTTTAAAAGACTCATAGTTTTGCTACTAAAAAAAGCTGGAAACATGAGTTTGTGCTTTTGAGCTATAATTTCCTTATTTCCACAGAATAAATCCCTGAAGTGAGAAAAAAAAAATACACATATGCTTCCCCAAATAAGCAGCTCTGATCCAGAAGTCTTTCTGTAAGCAAGCAGACTATGGCCATTACACAGCAAAATTGAAGTACTCTCCAAAAATAGCAGAATTAAGCCTTTCTCTAACCCTCACGCTCCAATATGGTGGCAGATACACTAGCCTGATGTTCTCAATATGTAATTTCTAGGGAATACATCTGTGGGAGTATGCCCACCAGCTGCTCAGCCTTCTCAGACTGAGCTACTCTTTGCTGGACTTCTGGAGGTCTTTTGGGGGAAGGGGTGGTGTTTTAATGAGGT
Source organism: Lynx rufus (assembly GCF_022079265.1). Taxonomy (NCBI): domain Eukaryota; kingdom Metazoa; phylum Chordata; class Mammalia; order Carnivora; family Felidae; genus Lynx; species Lynx rufus. The sequence goes on along the minus strand of NW_025814824.1, from coordinate 30,470,608 downwards.
GGTGTTTTAATGAACATAGTTTTTACATGTCCTTTGGTTAAAACTTGTAGCCAGGATCCTAAATGGAATCAATAGTCAAGAACTTGGAATACTTTGGGAATAACGGCTCCCTTGACATTAAACTGTTGACGGCTAATAGTGTCAACGTACACTATTCTAGTCTCCTTTAGCCTTTTTTTTTTAACCTATTTTCCTTTAAATGTGATTCACAAGTTGTTTCAGTTTAATCTAAACTCAATGCTATGAAGGTTGAATAATTTAACACAAACTTTAGGCAGTAAGCATCTGTCTTGTTAGGGCCAAGCATAAGACACAAAGAACCGCTACGTGTGTACAGGCAGGCACGGGTGGTCAGGAGCGGTGTCAGGCTGCACCAGCCCAAAACTACCTTCCAGATCAGAGCACTTTCTAGAAGAAGGTATGGCAGCCATAAATTGGTTTTATACACTGTATCAGTTTTTCTGAAAATCTCATCATGATAGCCAAGTGACCTAACCATGGGGCTAGGAACTTGTTTAAATTTGTTAGTAATCTAAATTAGTAATGTTAAATCAAAACCATAATTATGCTTAGCTTCAACTGCAAAAGAAAATTTAACCAGTTTAACAGACTCCTGTGTAGTTTTTTTCTTTACAAGAGTGCTTTGTGTAGTTACCAATAAATAACTCATTTTTCACCTTACATCATTTCCTGAACCAAGACTTAAGGTCACCCAAGAAATAAATGGAAGATCCTTCCTGTGTCACCTAAAGTGACTGCCAAGGTTGCAAAGGTTAACAGTTCTAGTAAAACCCTCCTGGTTCCCCCCACCCTCTTGACCAAGGTCTGCAGTACGTACTTTTCATCCGTGAACTTCTCAGATGTAAAGTCTGCCTGTCTCTCGCTCTCATAGGGTCGATATTCCCTGTAGGATCTCCGCTCTGCTCTGTCAAGTGTCACCTCCGTCCCCCGGCTGTCATTCCATCCCTGCTGCTCCCCTCTTCTAGGAGCTCGCTTCTGGCCTGCCAAATCAGAAGGGACAGCTGGGACACCAGGTCCATGAAAGCACACCTACAGGGAGTTTTATATTCCACTTTTCTAGAAGTCAACATCATAGGAAAATCCAGGAAGTTTGGAAACGTTCAGAGAAGAAAAAAGTTATGGATATCATCGTAGCCCACAGTCAACTACCATCGACCCTTGAACAACACAGGTTTGAAGTGCATGGGCCCACTTACAGAATTTTTCAGATGCAGTACAGAAGTGTAAATGTATTTTCTCTTCCTTATAATTTTAATAACGTTTTCTCTTCTCTAGCTTATCTGCCCTACGAATATATACTACATATACAAAATAAATGTTAATTGACTATTACTGGTAAGGCTTCCAGTCAATAGTAGGCTACTAGTAGTTAAGTTTTTGGGAAGTTCAAAGTTATATGTGGATTTTCAACTGCACGGCTTGAAACCTGGTTTCAACCTAACCCCCTGGTTGCTCAAGGGTCAACTGCACTTCCTCATAAAACTTTTAAGATACTTAGGTTTTCTTTCCCTTCTGTCCTAGAAAATATAAGATAAACTACACCAACCAACCTATAATTACAGGTAACTCACAATGACTGTGACAGCTATGGATACACACATTTGCTAAATTAACTACAGTTGTCAACAGCAGTTTTATTAAAACATGGTAGCTACACTCCATACAGAATATTAAAGGATAAATGCCCTGTATGTCAGATTGTACTTTCAGATAAACTATGGTTTATCATTGGCTACTAAGGTTTTCGTTTCTAAATACAGTTCTGTACTGCTGTTATCTTTTTTTGTTTGAAAACAGATTTTCCTGCTCTCTTGATCTTTGATGGAATTTATACATTTATGATCATACTTTTCAATATGAGGCCAAACTGCTATCTACCAACTGATCCAAGGGACAGCACTGGAAGGGGGCATCTCTCGTTCACAGAAAGGCCAGCACCCAGCCAGGGCCACTCCAGGCCTCTCTCTCACTTTACTCCTCTCTAGTTTTTTTTTTTAATTTTTTTTTTCCAACGTTTATTTATTTTGGGGACAGAGAGAGACAGAGCATGAACGGGGGAGGGGCAGAGAGAGAGGGAGACACAGAATCGGAAACAGGCTCCAGGCTCTGAGCCATCAGCCCAGAGCCCGACGCGGGGCTCGAACTCCCGGACCGCGAGATCGTGACCTGGCTGAAGTCGGACGCTTAACCGACTACGCCACCCAGGCACCCCTACTCCTCTCTAGTTTTGATGCTTTAAAAATTTTAAGCAGAGTCTATGTCTGAAAGCAGCTAACACTTGGTAAGTACGTTGTAAGGAATTTTGTCACTTCTTAAATCATCTTCTAAAAATGCATCTTATTTTTCTTAAAAAAAAAGATATTTAAAAGCTCTCCATCTCAAACATGATGTACCATTTTTATTACAGTAGCTTCGATTTTCCTTGGTATAATTTATACCCTTCACATTGGTTGTATGACTATCAAAAATTTTTTTTAATGTTTATTTTTGAGAGACAGAGAGAGCACGCATGAGCAAGGAAGGGGTGGGGGTGGGGTGGGAAACAGAGGATCTGAAGTGGGCTTTGCGCTGACTGCAGAGAGCCTAAATGCGATGTAGGGGCCCATGAGATCATGATCTGAGCCAAAGTTGGATGCTTAACCAACTGAGCCATCAAAATATTAAATGTATTTGAAGTAATGAATAATTTTTAAAGTCCTGGATTCCTCTCTTAGACAGATATATGTAACTCTTAAGGAATATATGTTTACACATATTTTTCTGTCTTCCTACTGAATAGCTTCTATCTGAACTTTGTACTGGGCACATGTACATAGTAACATAGTTCCAGTATCTTACTGATTCCATTTTAAAGCAGAAGTCAAGTCTGTGACACCACAAACATAAAATTGTGCAATTTATTACTTGTTAACATAAAGTATTTTTTCAATGTGAAAAGTTCCACAATAAATCTAAGTTCAGTCTTAAGTTAATGTCCCTTAAATCGGATTTGCATCCTGTACTGATGTTACAATCTGAGCTTGTGACGTGTTTGGGAAATGGGAAAGATGTTATCTTTCTGATAATAGATCATTGTTTCTCTTGCAGAAACAAAACAGAGTGACACTTGTCCCGGAAGTATGCAATGCCAAATGAGGGCAGGTAATAGAGATCAAATTTGGAATGTGAGGTAGAAAATGTTATTTTGGAAGTTTATTATCTAACAAGTTGAAAATTGTAATAGAGTATGACATAACAGCAATCAGCTGATATGTCAATAGTGACAATACTTTTCCTTCAATGCAAAAACATTATTTTAATACAGCTTCAAATTTCCTATTTATAACCTATCTTTAAATAAAACCTGGGGCACCTGGGTGGCTCAGTCAGTTAAGTGTCTGACTTCGGCTCAGGTCATGATCTCATGGTTTGTGGGTTCATGCTCCGCATCAGGTTCTGTGCTGACAGCTCAGAGCCTGGAGCCTGCTTTGGATTCTGTGTCTCCCTCTCCCCCTGCCCCTCCCCTGCTCACGCTCTCTCTCTCTCAAAAATAAATAAACGTTAAAAATTAAAAAAAAAAACCTTTAGTATCTCCACTCCGCTACAAAATTACTTAGGAGCTTATCCTACCTCTTTGCTTCCTCAAGGTTGTTGTTTTTTTTTTTTTTTTTTATATTGTATTAAATTTGGAGTTCACCATTCAAAACTTAAAATGACATTTACTGCATACTTTATATTAAAACTTCTTCCAAAGTTTTGGTGTACAAACTTAAAAAATAAAATTTTAAAAATTATATAGGGGCACCTGGGTGGCTCAGCTGGTTAAGTGTCCAACTCTTGATCTGGTCTCAGGTCATGCTATCATGGTTCATGAGATCGAGCCATACTTGGGGCTCTGCACTGACAGCAGGGAACCTGCTTAGGATTTTCTCTCCCTCTCTCTCTGCTCTTCTCCTGCTCATGTGCACACACATGTGTGCACTCTCTCTCTCAAAACAAACATTAAAAATACCATTAAATGTAACTGGATATTTATTAGAATAATTATGAATACACTGCAAACATCTGTCTCCCCAAAACCCAAAGATAAAAGGGGTCCAGTTTTCCCCCCACAATTTAGTGCTAAGCGATCAAGATTGCAACTGAACCTAGTTTGTTTTTCTGTGCTGGGTCAGCAGCTCCAAGTGGATAATGCAAACACTGAATTTCTCTAGCCCTTTCCAATAAAACGCTGGCACATGCTGTCTGATCACTGATCTAAACCCAAGCCCATATGAAGGGGCAGAATACAATAAAATTTACAGTAAGATTTCCTACAAAACAAAGTTGAGCTTTCACTCAAAGACAATAGTTCTGAAAGGCTAGGAAAAGCAAAGCTGAAAACAGTCTCTGTAGATTTCAGTAACGAGTTTATAAAACAAGGCTCACCCAAGGGTTAAATATTGAAGGGCATTAAAAACCTCTGTTTCCATGGGAAAATCTTGTGATTTCCACATTCACATCCAAAAATATTTCCATTATATGTCAAACATGTTTTGACTTTGATTCTTCTCTACACTGAGCATTCATTTATAATATTCTAACTAAATTGAAAATTTTGAATGTTAGAAAGGTACAGTCCATATTAATTAGGGCTACAAAACCTTGAGAGAGTAGCTCTCTATAAATTTAGTACTAACTACATAAATGGAAATTAATGAGCTGTTTGCTCCTGAAATAACATTTACCTGAAAAAGAACCAGGATGACAAAATTTCCATCCTACCTACAAAATTAACTAAGAATCTTTAATATAGATCTCAAAACCCAGGTCATCTGGACTATGAACAATTGACAGAAAAAAGTTATAAACCCACTAGATTACAATGCTAAGTGAAACAAGCAGGCTGCAACTCAGTTTACATATCATTTAAATTTAGAAAAAAAGAAATAGCTCTGTTTGTACATAAATACAAGGTGTTAACCAGTAATAAAAATAGATTTTTGCTTTACTTCATACATTTCAGAATTGTTCAAAATTTACAAAAATTTTATAAATTTTTGTTATAAGATAAAAATTCATGATTTTTAATATTAAAAAGGTTAAAAAGCAGTATATTAACAGCACTAACTGCAGTTTCACACTACTTTAAAGGATAAAATACATTATTTTCATCTGTTAAAAAGAAAAGGGAGAGGAAAAGCTTAGCCTTAGTCAATTCTTTCATTACTGTATCTAAATAGATTTATGAGAAAAATCAGAACACAAAACGTACAATATATCTCACGTCTCATTCACTGTTTAAATAGGCTCATAAATGTGCTGGCCTACTAGCATGGGGTCTTAAAATATCCAAAAGCATTGAAAATAATTTTCAATATCTTTATTATAGTGACTTGATTTTCTATTTCTCAGGGGATATTGCTGGACTGAAGTTTTCACAGACAAAAGTAGAGCAAACATTACCTAGCTGCACGAGTCAAAGACCCAACACTTAAATCAGAGTTGTAATCTCAGGGCTGGGATGCACAACTGTCATCAAGCAAGGAACAAGCCAGCAAAGCCCAGTTGAATACAATGCCAAACACTGGCTCAAGTGGTCGAATGACACATCTTAATCTTAACACTCTTTTTAAGCAAACCTTAGGACCACTGCTTTATTTTAGGAAAACAGAGGAAATACAGGTGGAGTCTTACAGACTATGAACTGATGCAGTTCAGGTGATTAACGACTCTTAGGTACCCTCCCTCGCTGGATGCGGACAGTGGTACCTGGCTAAATAGGTTGTGGGGAACTTTGAATATTCTTGTTTAAAAGGGTTAAAGGTTAAAAAACGCTTTTCTTAAAGCAGGCTGACTTAATGACAAGTTACACGTCCCAACGACACAACATGCTGTATTGAAAAATGATGCCGGCTGACTGCTGGAAGCTACAGTAAGGGGATGGGGTGTACGAGGATGGGGTGAAAGCACGGAGCCTGGCAGGAGCCGGGGACCCCGCGTCCGCCCCCGCCGCATTCGGCTCGCGGCCCTGACGTCACAGCCCGCCCCCGCGGTCACCCAGGCCTTCGCTCCATCACAGAGGCCCGAGCCCCTCATCCCCACGATTCCTCACACACCCTGGGCTCTCGCCACCACCCCCAGAGGCCGGGTGCGCCCTCCTTGCTCACCCTCCCTCCTTCCCCACCACGCTTCTCTTCTGACCTCCCGACCCGAATTTTGCAGAGGTTGGGCTGGAGGATGGAGACCGTCCCTGCTAGCTCTAGATTTGAGCGCCCGGGGTAGCGACCCTAGTTATCCCGACAAACACTACCCCAACATTATCCCTCAACTTTGCCCAACTTGTAATCGCTCAGTTCTGGGATTCTGAGACCCCTATTCCAAGCCAGCACGCCGTCCCCCGCCCAAGGGGCTGGAAAAGGCCAGAAGGGGCGTGACACCCCCTCCCGTTCTCTTTTCCTACCTTCCTCCGCCACAAGGACCCTCAACTTAACCCGTCTTCCCAGGAGCCCCTTCCCTTTCTGGATCAAGACCCTCTGACCCCGGTCTCACAGTGAGGGTCGAGGGACGGCAGAGGAGGGGTGACCTCCGTGACCCCATTCTCCTTCCCCTCCCGCCCACTGCGCCTACCCGGGGGTGCCCAGGTGCCCGGCGGGGCGCGCGTACCGGGTGGCAGCGGGCCGCCCCCGGGGCTGTCCGGCTGCTGCGCGCCAGGGGCCGGGAGGCTCTTGCGCTCCTTCTGGGACTCCCTCCGGCCGCCGCCCGCGCCAGGTCTGTGGCCCGAGGCCCCGGCCGGACTCCTGCCGCCGCGGTTGCCGGCCCCGGCTGCCGCCGCTGCTTCGTCGCGCCTCTTGCGCTGCAGCTGCTGCTGGCGCCGGTGCTCGGCCTCGCGCAGGATGTCGAACGGGTCCGACTCGTCGTCCAGCAGCTGGTGGAAGCGGTTGGCCACGACGCAGCCGAAACTCTCCTGCATCGCGGCGCCTGCGGCGGCCGCGGCCACGGGGCTCCCCAGAGCGCCCTTCATGCCGCCGCGGCCACTGCGGGCCCGCCGCTGGCAGCCCACGCGAGCGAGTCTCAGCAAAACCGGCGGCGAGGACCCATCCCGCCCGCTGCTACCGCCCTCCCAGCCCTGCCCGGTCCCGGCCCTCCCCGCGCCCGCCCCCGCCCCCGCGCCGCCGCCGCCGCTGCCCGCCCAGCCACCGCCCGACAGCCAATCAGCACACGCAGACACGCCCCCTTTCCTAGTCGGCGCGTCTGGAAGCCCAATCAGCGGCCGGAGGCTGTCACGTCACGCGACCTCTATGCCCCTCCCCCCGACTCAGCAGAGAGGGGCGGGGCACAGGGGCGGAGCTACTGGGAGGAGCAACGAGTCTTGTAGTCCGGGCGGCCCAGCTGTGCGGGTGGGTCACGGCCATTATTTGTATTCTCTCTGGCGCTGGATACACATTGGTTATAGGCCACTCATCTTTGAAGTTCATATGTTCATCTAGCCATTCAACTACATATTGAACACTTACTATGTGCCAGGCATTATGTTGTAAGAGATACTAGCTCCGTGTTTTTGCGGATCTTAGTCTAGAGACAGAAGAGTGCGGTAAAGGAAGGGACAGACTTTTCTACGCGCCAGTAGCAGAGACCTGACCTAATTAGGAGGCCTGGAAAGGCTTTCCCTGGGAAGTGACGGTTAAACTGACATACTACCAAGGATGACAGGGGCAGGAGCAACCACACGTGAAGATGTCTTGAGGTGGGATGGAGTACAACCCATTGAAACTCAGAGGATACCATTGTAACTGGATTGCAAAGAGCTGAGGGACAGCTTTTTTTTTTTTTTTTCTTCCCTAGGAGCAATAGGAAGCAAATTTTAAGCCTAAGCATGTATTTGAAAAGGCTACTCTAGTTGCACTGTGAAGGACTAGGTTGGAGGCAGGTCCAAATAGATGTAAGGAAACGAAGCAAAAGATTGTTGCAGAACTCCAGAAAAGAGTTGGTGATGACAGTGACTTGAATTAGAATGGTTGAGTGGAGGTGAAGAGACTCATTGATTCAAGAGCTGTTTGGGAGGTTGTATCAACAGGACCTGGTGATGCGTTAGATATGGGTGTTGAGGGAAATGAAGAGGGTATGATGACTCCTATTTCTGGCTTGTGCAGCTGGAATGGTGGTACATTCCAAAGAGATAGAACACTGGAGGAGACCATTTTGATGGGAATCATGAGTTAGTTTTGGACATATTGAGGGTTTTTAAAAAATTTTTTAATGTTTTTATTTATTTTTGAGACAGAGAGAGACAGAGCATGAGCAGGGGAGGGGCAGAGAGAGGGAGACACAGAATCCCAAGCAGGCTCCAGGCTCTGAGCTGTCAGCACAGAACCCAATGCGGGGCTCGAACTCAACCGACTGAGCCACCCCGGCACCCCCCCCCCCCACCTTTTTTTCTTTCAGTTGAGAACTGGAACTCAGAGGACTCTGAACTGGACAGTCCTCCAGGAAGTTTTGCCTGGCACCTGTCTGTCTATCCCACTCCTTCCTTTTCCTCTTACATTTTCCCAGAACCTGTATTTTGTTAGGACATCAGGTGGCTGTATGCCCCAGGGGAAGCTGGGTTTATCAGCCTCAAACTTGCTTAATCCTAATCATGCACTCTAATTCCATTCCCTTGCCAATGATTGGTGTAGGAATAAGCTCCTGGTGCAAATCTTCCCTGAGGGGAACTATTATGGAAGATTCCTGGGAACATTTTTCTTATATCTAAAAAGGGATTGAGAAGGGATCTGTTATTTCCCACCTCTGTTCTCTGCTCTTTGTTATGTGAGGAAGACATAATGCCTAGAGTTGCTGTTCCTTATTGCAGCTATGAGAATGGCAGAGCAGAAGGGTAGAGAAAACCTAATTCCTTGGTGCTGATTTATCCCACTGGGAAGACTCCCTACCTCAGATTTATTATATAAGAGGATAAATAACATTATTGTTTAATCTGCTCTTAGTTTTATTTGTCTTGATTCAAAAGCATCACCTTAGAGCTTCTTGCTCAGGTGAGTCATCACCAGCATGACTGCTGCCAGGTTTGTGTTTTACTCATTTAATTTTCTGTCATTCCTGAGGAGGATAGGGATGATGCCTGTCATTCATTGCTTTCTTATTCGTTGCAGTTTACATGCCCAGTGCTTCATATTCTGGGTAGTTGTGTGGTAGGTTCTCAGTAAATATTTGCTGAATGAATATTTTAAGATATTCAGTCATCTCCTTTTTGGAGTCAGCAGAGGTTTATGATCAAAAGCCTATTCTTTTTACCCAAAAGAATTGATAGCAGGTGTTCAAACAAAAACTTGTACATGAGTGTTCGTGGCAGTACTGCTTGCAATATTCAAAGGTGGAAACAGCCCAAATATACATCAGTGGATGAATGGATAAACAAAATGTGGTACAATGGATTAATATTTGTGTATAAAAGGGAATGAGGTACTTATACATGCTACAATATAAATGAATGTTGAAACATTATGGCCAGATACAAAAGGCCACACATTGTATGCCCCTTTATATAAAATGTCCAGTATAGGCAAATCCATAGAGACAGAAATCAGATTAGTGGTTGCCAGGGGTAGGGGGGAAAGGAGATGAGGAGCGACCATTTAAGGTGCATGAAGTTGCCTTTTGGGGTGAGGAAATTTTTCTGGAATTTATAGTGGTGTTAGTTGTACCAAATGTGAATGTAGTAAATACCACTGAATTGTACACTTTAAAATGGCTACAATAGCACACCTTTCCGAGTTTTTGGCTATGAGGATTGGGGCAGCCTGAGACAGGGGTCCTGCACTGAGATGCCTCAAATCCTTGTTAAAAATGTTTAGGTCCCCATGAGGCCCTAACTGTCCAAGCTAACCAGGAGATTTAGGTAGGAAGGGGATTGATGGGCTTCATTGTTTATAAAATCAGTTGTGCTGATAAAAGAAGTAAAGCTGGGAAAGCTTTGAGTCCGGCACCTGTTCATGTTCATCATTAACCAGCTTTACCTGGAGTACACATCAGATGGGACATCAGTCTGGCTGTAAATTTCAGCCAGCTGTTAGATGGGAACATGGAGTATCGCTGTGCACCTGCAGATGTGTTATTTCTTTTGTGGCATGAATAAATGTATCTCTGATGTACAAAAAAAAAAAAAGACTACAATAGTAAATTTTATGTGATTCTACCACAATATTTAAAGCATATATTTTGGAGTTCTATCATGATTTGAATCCTGGCTCTGCCACTAATTAATTTTGTGACCTTGGACCTGTTCCTTATTTCTGTGCCTCAGTTTTCTCACCTGTAAAATGGAAAAAATAATGATACCTATTTCTGAGGGTTATTGTGAAAACTGGGTCAGATAATGCATATGAAGTGTTGAGCACCATGCCTGGCACAAAGTAAGTCCTCAGTGAAAGTCATTATCAACATTATTATTATCATCATTTTGAATCACACTTAAGACTAGGTAGAGTCATAATGAGCCCTCATTATTATGAGAGGAATGAAATTTCCAAAGATTCTTTATGCACCAGAATTACCACATGTACCAGAGACCATATTTTGAGAAGCACTGCTTCAAACCAGATGTCTCCGGCAACTTTAAGCTGCCCATCACCAAGCAACAACAAGGGACCATTACCACTTGAGAGAGGACCTGTCATCCTCTAAATTTTTTTAATGTTTATTTATTTTTGAGAGAAAGAGAGAAACAGAGCACAAGCAGGGAAGGGGCAGAGAGAGACAGAGCACGAGCAGGGGAAGGGCAGAGAGGGTGGAGACACAGAATTGGAAGCAGGCTGCAGGCTCTGAGCTGTCAGCAGAGAGCCCGACATGGGGCTCGAACCCACAAGCTGTTTGATCCCACAAGCTGAAGTTGGATGCTCAACCAACTGAGCCACCCAGGCACCCCGGGCTTGTCATCTTACTAGACATTTGGAGACAGCTTACTCCCCCATTGCCCTCCTATTTCCTTTCCAACATCACCAATCACAACAGTTTCTTAAGGCATGCTCTGGGAGCACTGCATTCTAATTTCCAAAATCATAACTGCCTAAAACAGTTATAAGTCAACCAATCCTGATTACTTTAGGATTAAGAACACCTTTAAAACCAATGAAATAGAGATGAGTAGCTTCTAGCTGGTGTTAGCTGGCCGTGGGTTTCCTTTGGGGCTATTAATTACTGTAGAATTTACTGATGGAAACTTATTAAGTAGCATCACATTTTTTCCTGACAATTTTTCTGCTGGAAGATTGCATCCTTAAATGCGTTCCTAAAATAACAACTCTTATCACATGAGCATGAGTTATTTGCAACGTTGTGTTTAATGTGGTCAATTTAACAGACTTTATTTTTTATTTTTTTAAGTTTATTTATTTATTTGAGAGAGACAGAGACAGTGGGGAGGGGTAGAGAGAGGGGGAGACAGAGAATCCCAAGCAGGCTCTGCATTGCCAGTGCAGAGTCTGATGTGTGGCTCAAACCCACAAAACCGTGAGATCATGACCTGAGCTGAAACCAAGAGTTGGACGCTTATCCGACTGAGCCACCCAGGTACCCTTAGACTAATATTTCTAATAATCCAAGGTATAAAAACTATCTTTAGTAATTATAATATCAAACAGAACACACACACACACACACACACACACTCACTCACTCACTCACACACGGCCATATAACTTAGAAAATAAAGCATACCAAAAAAGCAGTGGGGTGTGGATGCTGAATAATATCATTAGCCCTTCCATAGCAGTTATTTATTGGCACCAGTGGAAATGCATGCAATTTAACTACATACAAATTGCTAATTACCTTGAGTTACTTAATATACAAATTCCATTAGGAATAGTAAAATAAAATTCACTAAAATCTTCCAGATTGACTTGAAATTCTCAGGAAGATCAGTCCAGAGTTTAAAAACATGTAGTTGTATTACTTAAAAAAATTTTTTTTATCATGTTTATTTATTTTTGAGACAGAGAGAGACAAAGCATGAGTGGGGGAGGGGCAGAGAGAGAGGGAGACTCAGAAGCAGGCTCCAGTCTCTGAGCTGTCAGCACAGAGCTCGACACGGGGCTCGAACTCCCGAGCTGTGAGATCATGACCTGAGCTGAAGTTGGATGCTTAACTGACTGAGCCACCTAGGTGTCCCTTTAGCTGTATTACTTTTAGTTATATGCAGGGAAAAATGCCTAAGAGAGGGCCAAGGCACAGGGGCCAGTCAGGATGCAAAGGGTTTGCGTTTTTGTGAATCACCAAAGAGCTGCAGTCTATATACTCTGTTTTGCCACTGGGTTGCTGCCATCCCTTTGCCTATCTTTTCTTCTCTATGAAATTAGGATGATTATAATCAGTCCTATGTTCCACGTATGGTTGATGGGAAAAGAAAATCAGAGAAGTAAATTGAAAAAGGTAAAACGGTATTATATTATTTTACAATTGTTTCTACTTCCTTGTATCATATATGTAAAAACAAACTATTTTTCCTAATTCTAAGAGGATCTCAAATGTTTTATGCCAGTTGAGTCAATTGTGATAAGATTAATAAAGTTATAGTTCCTGGTTTAGTTGTTACAAGATTGATAAGTGAATTTAAATTCAGTGTCCCACAGAAAATGAATAAAGCAAGTATGTAGTCTCAAAGTTAGGGGTTATAGAACCATAAACCATTGACATCAGGATGTGACAAGAGAAAATTTTGCCAAGCCAAAATACATTATGATGACCAGACACAGAATATTTTAAATCCAGAAAGGACCTGTACCCACCTTACAATATTTGTATTCTTAGTATCACTGAAGTTCTTTCCAGTTTTTTCCTTTTTTTACAAAAATGTTTATTTACTTTTGAGAGAGAGACAGACAGAGCATGAGTGGGGAAGGGACAGAGAGCAAGAGAGGGAGACACAGAATCTGAAGCAGGCTCCAGGTTCTGAGCTGTCAGCACAGAGCCTGGTGTGGGGCTTGAACCCACAAACCGCGAGATCATGACCTGAGCCGAAGTTGGACACTCAACCGACTGAGACACCCAGGCGCCACTTTTCCTTTTTTTTTCTTTAAGTTTATTTATTTTGAGAGAAACAGACAGCCCGAGTGGGGGAAGGAGAGAGAGAGAATCCCAAGTAGGCTCTGTACTGTCAGCACAGAGCTAGAGTTGGGGCTTGAGCTCACAAAGCCGTGAGATCCTGACCTGAGTTGAAATCAAGAGTCAGATGCTTAACCGACTGAGCTACTCAGGTGCCTCTCCAGCTTTTCCTCTTATGACAAGATGTTACTGCCTAACCCTGTTTGTATCCTCAGACCACAGTGCAAATAGAACAGAATTTTATTCTATGTTCCTACTATTAAAATCTTGATCTTGGTCATAGCTTTAATTAAAGCTAAATAAAATAATTTGGAATTTAGAACTTTTTAGTTCCACATTTATTCATGAGGAATCTTAGAATTAAATCACTGGCCTGTCTTTGGTCATTTGTACACCTTTGAACCAGTTGCTATAGTGAAGGGCATTTAATTCTCTGATCAGTCAGGCTAGGGTCGCAAGGCCAACCTGGAGTCTGATTACAGTCAGCCCCCTGAACCCTGGGACTGTGTGGACGGGGGTGGTTCCCCAAGGAAAATAAGGTTTCCAATACTTGCATATAGGAATAGGTGCTGGGCAGGAAACTCGGAATCCCCCATCAGTGATGATTAGCGTGAACATGTTATTGATATGCCTCTTGTAGCACTGGATTCTTGTGCCCCCATTATAATTCTTTCTTCTTATTTCTCCTCCTTAAGACCAGAAAGTGTACCTAACTCCTTTCTGAATCCCTTCTTTCCCTTCTTTCTGGCCCCTTCTCTCTGGTCGCATCTTCAGTGCCTGGAGAGGTGCCCTTCATTCAGGAAATATTTATTGTGTGAATGAATTAGTTTCTTGCTTGTATGCATGTGCTCCTGGTAAATAACTTTGCGTGTGTTAAAAATGCAACAAATTAATTAATGTGTGAAAATTAATTAATACATGTTACGTGATCAAATGGATGTTATACTGTTTCTGAAAGAATCATTATTCTATTCTATAGAATAAAATATTCTATAGCGAATATTCCATTTGCTAATAATCATAGCCAAATTTTATATAGTGCTTACTAGGTGCTAGCCATCATTCCAACTCTGTTCATTTAATCCTTACAACCACCTGAAGAGGTGGATGCTTCTACTGTCCCCATGATATAGTAAGAAGAGTGCCTCGGTAAGTAACAGAGTGCGCACAGGAACGCAGGCAGTCTGGCTCTCCTAACCATTATGCTTTCCTGCTAAGTAGTGAGCCAAAGCTGATGTGTGAGCAGGATATGGTTTCTCGCTCCTTTTTTAAAAATTTTTTATTTGTTTTTTGAGAGAGAGAGGAGAGAGAGAGAGAGAGAGAGAGAGAGAGAGAATGTGAGCGGGGGAGGGGCAGAGAGAGAGGCGGACAGAAGATCTGAAGCGGGCTCTCGTTGACAGCAATGAGTTCAATGAGCTGCTCAACCTCACGAACCTTGAGATCATCTGAGCCGAAGTCAGAAGTTCAGCGGACTGAGCCACCTAGCTGCCCCATGGTTTCTCTTTTTAAAAAGCTGAGGGGTGCCTTGGTGGCTCAGTCAGTTAAGCGTCTGACTTTGGTTCAGGTCATGATCTCACAGTTGGTACATTCGAGCTCTGCGTTGGGCTCTGGGCTGACAGCTTGGAGCCTGGAGCCTGCTTCAGATTCTGTCTCCCTCTCTCTTTGCCCTTCCCTGCTCACACTCTGTTTCTCTCTCTCTCTCAAAAATAAACATTAAAAAAATAAAAAAAATAATAAAAAGCTATATGAGCAGAGGGCAGATATTGTGTGTACATAAGTCCTAAAGAGGAGCTGAATGGAGACCCATAATTATATCACTAATAGAAATTATATGAGGGAGTGCCCAGAGAGGCACTAGTGGGGGAAACGGTTTATTTAGACGCCCCCCCCCCAAAATAATTTTGTGGGATGAAGGCTATATTGTGTCCATGCTAAGTTTGAGTGGACTAAGATGTTGAAATAGGACTGCCTTTCTGTTGAGATTATATTTCAGAAATGTATTTAAAAATGAGCTAACACTTCACTCTCTAAGAATGGTCTGTGGATAAGCACCTGCACAGCACTTGGGAGGTTGTTAGAAATGCACAACCTGGGGCACCTGAGTGGCACCCAACTTCGGCTCAGGTCATGATCTCACAGGTTGTGAGTTTGAGCCCCACATTGGGCTCTCTGTTGTCAGAGGGAAGCCTGCTTTGGATCTCTGTCCTCTTCTCTCTGCCCTTCCCCCCCGCCACTCCCTCTCTAAAATAAATATTAAAATAATAAGTGAACAATCTCAGGCCTATCTCAGAGCTACTGAATCAGAATCTGCACTTTACAAAATCCCTAAAAGATGTCTATGCACAATAAAATTTGAGAAGCACTGAGCTAAAGTAAAAATACAAAGCCAGCAATTGGATCTGTCAGTATCATCTGATGGAAACCTGGCTGTCCTTTGTCACTGACATAGTTTAGCCTTATCTAGCAGCTGGTATGTTTGAGGTGCTCAGCCTGGCATGGAAGCACCTAATAAGAAAGAGCCTACTCTCCCTCTCCCCCAAAGAGGACAGAGGCCCTGCACCAGGAGGGGCTCAGGCCACCTCTTCCACTGAAAAGTCCCTACCACATATCCTTTGATGAACTTAACACCTTACCACAAGGTTAAGGGGAATGAATTGGGAAAGGTTCCAAAGAGGAGGAAATTTTAGACCAGTTTTGATGAATGATTGAGCTTTAGATTAACTAGAATTTCTGTGTAGAATGTCAGACTATGGGCTATACCAATAAGGATGGGCCAAACCTTGAATTACTGCATAAGCCATAATAAGGATTTTGGACTTTACCTTTTAAACCCAGGAGTGTCACCCAGTGAATACTGTGCTTTATAAAAATATGTATTTGGTCATTCAGACCACCAAAATAT
Organism: Lynx rufus; assembly: GCF_022079265.1. NCBI lineage: Eukaryota > Metazoa > Chordata > Mammalia > Carnivora > Felidae > Lynx > Lynx rufus. Next base: position 30,454,626 of record NW_025814824.1, on the reverse strand, counting down.
ATTTTGCATATATATTTGGTCTTTGTTCACAATTCCTGGCTCACAGCTCCCTAAACCCTCAGAATTTGGTTTCATGGTTAGTTGCCAAAGGAGCCAACCATGTGATTAGAGGGTTGGACCTTGCACTGCCACTAGAAGTTGAATCTATCACCAATGGTCAATGATTTAATCAATCATGTGTATGTAATGAAGCCTCCATAAAAACTCAAAAGGATGGAATTCAGAGAGCCTCCAAGTTGATGAACATGTGGAGATTTGGGGAGAGTGGCATGCCTAGAGATTGCTTGGAAACTCTGTGCTCTTTACCCATACCTTGCCCTACACATCTCTAACCTGGCTGTTCCTGAGTTGTATCCTTTTATAATAAACCAGAAATCTAGTAAGTAACATGTTTCCCTGAGTTCTGTGAGCTGCTTCAGCAAATTAATTGAACCTGAGGAGGGAGCTCCTAGGGCACCTCTGATTTATAGCCAGTTAGTCAGAAGTATAGGTAACAACCAGCACTTGTGATTGGCATCTGAAGTAGATAACAGTCCTATAGGACTGAACCTGTGGAATCTGACACTGTCTCTGGATAGTGTCAGAATTGAGTTGAGGGGCACCTGAGTGGCTCAGTTGGTTGAGCATCCCACTTTGGCTCAGGTCATGATCCCACTGTTCATGAGTTTGAGCCTCATGTCAGGCTTGTAGCTGTCAGTGCAGAGCCTGCTTTGGATCCTCTGTCTCCTTCTTTCTCTGCCCCTCCTCCACTCACTCATGCATTCACGCTCTTTCCCTCCCTCTCTCTCTCAAAAATAAACATTTTTTAAAAACTGGAAAAAATATTTTATTTTATTTATTTATTTAAAAAAATTTTTTTAACATTTATTCATTTTTGAGAGGCAGAGAGAGACAGAGCGCAAATGGGGGTGCAGAGAGAGAGGGAGACACAGAAACAGAAGCAGGCTCCAGGCTCCGAGCTATCAACACAGAGCCCAACACGGGGCTCGAGCTCATGGACTGAGAGATCATGACCTGAGCTGAAGTTGGCCGCTTAACCGACAGAGCCACCCAGGCACCCCTGGAAAAAATATTTTAAAAAAGAGAATTGAGTTGAATTCTCAGACACCCTGTTGACATCTGGAGAATTACTAGGTGCTGTGTGGGACCCCCTCCCTGCAATGCACACATTGGATTTGGTGCCAGAACCGAAAGACCCAGGGAATATCACCAGGGTTTTTTGAGGGTTGGGAGGACTTATCTTTATTGCTTTGGGTGAAATTATACATACTCATGGAAAGAAAGTAAAACTAAGAACAGTAAAACTAGTAAACTAAGAAAATAAAACTAAGACAGTAAAACATAAAATCTCATCACCTACTGACATTTTCTAACGTTCTTCTAGTTTTCTTCATGTGTATATACACATATAATTTTACATATCTGATTTTTTCACTCAGCAATGTCATAGACACTGTTCTATGTCAATAAATAGATCTACATCATCATTTTAATGGACACAAAATATTCTGTTGTGTGATAATGCTTTATATATCAGTCTGGGTTCAAACAGAAGACAAGAACACACAGTAATTTCAATGGGAGAGTTAATATAGAGAATTATTAACAAGAGATAGGACAGTAACTACTAAGAAAGTACAAAAGAATGATATCTTGCCATTTGCAAAACATGGATGGACCTACAAGGTATTATGCTAGGTGAAATAAGTCAAAGAAAGACAAATACCATATGATTTGACTTATATGTGGAATCTAAAAACAAAACAAATGAATAAACAAAAAGCAGAAAGAGACCCATAATACAGAGAACAAGCTGATGGTTGCTAGAGGGGAGGTGGGTGGGGGAATGGGGAAATTGGGTGAAGGGGAGGAGGAGATAAAGGTTTCCAGTTATGGAATGAATAAGTCATAGGGGTAAAAGGCACAGCATAGGGAATATAGTCAATGGTATTTTAATAGTGTTGTATGGTGATAGCTGGTACAGCTGGTGGCAGCTGTGATGAGCACAGCACGATGTCTAGACTTGTTGAATCACTATGTTATACACCAGAAACCACTGTAACATTGTCATCTATAATTTAAAAAAAGAAGAAGAATGAAAAGGAATTCTAAAGGGTACTTTAGGGCTAATGGAGGGTACCCAAGAAAGGACAAAGTTGGAAAGGAGTTCAGACTTCATTAAGGAAGGTGTGTTTTGAGTCCACTGGATGGTGGAGAAGTTTGCTGCTTTGTCAGGCCAGGATGGTGCATAATCACTGGGAAAGCAGAAATAGCACTCCAGAGCTCAGAAGAGTGAAGGCTTATGGGGGAGGAAGTGCACAGAGGGAGACAGGTGCCACTGTTGGCAATGCTGGGACCAGAAGCTGGGGAGGTCCTGCTTTGCAGGAATGGAGCATACTTCTACGTGTAGCTTGGGGTGGGGAGTCTCCAGGACACTGCATGGAAGAAAATTCAGGTGGCTGGCTCATTATATGGAAGTCCCACAGGCCCTGGTATGTGCACACAAGGGACAGAGGAGAGGGTACCATGAGCAGCTACCGGTGTTGAGCTACAGGCACATGCACTCTGGGCTTCTGGCTATCCAGCCTGTTGAGAGCTGTTAAAAACAGAAGCCTAGCAGACAGTAGAGAAAATACCACTTGGAGTTAGGCAGTAGAGAAAAAGCATATTCTGCCTGAGCCTGGTGACAATCTACTGGAGAACTAGGAAGAAAAAAGCTCTTTTTCTTTTAGTGGCCTTCCATCACCCTCTGTTGACTGAGTGTAACATCTTGTGTTGGCAAAGAAAAACTATTTAATGGGCCCAGATCCATTTTTTCAGAGCAGGCAATAAATATGAATCTGGAATTGTGTGGCAATAAGTAACTGGCACGTTACAGCATACTTAACCAGTTCTCTAATAATGGATATTTTTGTATTCCCAATGTTTTACCATTCTGAACAATGCTGGTATGCCTGACTCTAACACTTGAGTGATTACTAGAAGAAAGTTTTAAATTGTGGAGGTGGACATGAGATTTACATCCATTCTTGGATTAATCAATCAAAGCTACATTTGGCTTGGGGAAATGCTATGAAAATCAGCACCTGCCTGGGTCATTCAGAGGTGGCCAAAAGTTACTTCTATTGTTGGCCAGAGATGCTTTTCTAAGAGTCACTATAGCTATCAGGGAGAACTTCTATTCAAGAAGTTGAATACACCTAGGCCTCATCTCCCACATCCAAATGGTCATAAAAACCCAAGCTTTTAGCCATTCAGGCCTGTCCCAGTGTAACAGATCTCTACCCTGCCACCTCCAGGACCACTAGGACTCTTCCAGATCTTCCTTTACTTGGCACCTCAGGAATCTATTTTATCCCCCTTGGGAAATTCATTTATTCTCCTTGGGAATACTTGAAAATTTGTATTGTTAGATTAGATTCCACATTTGTAGATATTAGAAAACAGAACTAAGGGCTCCAGAGGGCATGGAAGCCTTGCCCTGCCTTTCTTCTGCTTCCTACACCCTTACTCCCTACCTAGAAATCCCTCAAGTTCACCCTAGTGCTGTTCACTTCTTGCAGACATACCTTAATCCATTAATCAGCTGAGTACTGACATTATGCCAGGGACTCCTTAGGAAATTATAGTGAAAAAGCCTCTACAGTTTCTCAAGGGCACAGAGGCAATAAGCAGTAAAACTGGAATTAGAAACCAGACCCCAAGTCCAAGTATAGCTTCTATCATGTTTTACAAAAAATATAGCTAGCGAGAGGGAAAAAGGCCCAATAGGTTTGCTGTTTACTATATTGGCTCAAAAAGTCTCATCATGCCCAATGGTCTCTAAATGCCCCTACAGAAGTCCCTGCCCTGCCAGTTCTGGATCTGATGGCTTGGCCCTCCTCTGGGGACCATTTCTGTGGATATCTGAACACCTCTTCACATACCCATAGTGGTCTTTGCTCCTCCCAAGTCCCTGTTCTGTCCTTTGGAGTAATCAGTCCCAGCCAGGAGTCACTGGCAAAAGGGCAATGGTTGCTTCTGAGAAGATGGGGCCTTCTCCCTAGAGAATCTCTTAGAGGTGGTATGCTGGCTGAGACTATTAATGAGCAGTTGAAGATTTTGCCAAATTCTATTGAGCAACAGCTGTGTACTAGGCCTCGTGAGACAGAAATGTGGGGTGTGGATTCTGCCATCTTTGTTTTTTATTATTCATCCTAGAGGAGTTGGCCATCCTTTTACTTTTGCTTTCTTATATATTTGTTTCTGATTGTAAACTTATAGACACAAAAAATTTAAGGAACTCAATCACCAAAATGTGTGACAGAAAAATCCTCATAATTTGTCTTTTTTTAAGTTTATTTATTTATTTTGAGAGAGAGATAGAAAGAGAGAAAGAATGTGTGGGAGGGGCATAGAGAGAGAGAGAGAGAGAGAGAGAGGCAGAGACAGAGAGAGAGACAGAGACAGAGACAGAGAGAGAGAGAGAGAGACTCCCAAGCAGGTGCACTGCCAGTGCAGAGCCCCACACAGGGTTTGAACCCACAAACTGTGAGATCATGACCTGAGCCGAAATCAAGAGTCAGACTCTCAACTGATTGAGCCACCCAGGTACCCCCATAATTTGTCCTTTAACCCCACCCCCACCCTCACCTCATCATCATTAACAATTCAGCTTTTTTTTGTATTAAAAATTTTTAACAAACTTTATTTTTAGTAGCAATTTTAGATTCATAGCAAAATTGAGCAGAAAGTACAGAGATTTCCCATAGGTCCCCCTGCTCCCCAACAAGCAAAACCCCTCCCACTGTCAATAGCTTCCACCAGAGTGATACACTTGTTACACTGCAAATATAGTGTACAAAATATAGTCTAAAAATCAGTGAATCCACATTGATGCATCATTATCAACAAGTCCTTGTTTACATTAAGGTTCTTGGTGTTGTACATTTTATGGATTTCAACAAATGTATGATGACATGTATCCACCATTATAACATCATACAGAATAGTTTTACTGCTCTAAAATCCTAGAAATCCTTTGTACTCCATCTATTCATCCCTCCCCTTCCCACAATGTCTGACAAAGACTGATCTTTTTAATGTCTGCATAGTTTTGCCTTTTCCAGAGTGTCATATAATTGAAACCATACAGTATATAGCCTTTTTAGATTGGCATATGTTTTAGATTAAGTTTTCTTTAAGAGCACAATATCATTTGTTTGTTTACTTATTAACTAATTAAATAAATAGGGATAATATCAAACGTGTTCTTTCTTCATGTAACACTGTATCTTGAATACATTTTCTTATCCGTGTATTTAAAAGATAATGATAGCATATAATAGTTGAATCTATTGAGCATTCACCATGTAGCACATACTGTTCTACTATAAAGGTTTGTCATGTCTGTTATGGGCTAAGTTGTATCCTGTCCCCCCAATTCATATGTTGAAGTCCTCTCTTCTGTACCTCAGAATGTAACTGTATTTGGAGATAGGGTCTTTAAAGAGATAAATAAGTTAAAATGAGGTCATTAGCATGGACCCTAATCCAATCTGACTGATGTCCTAAGAAGAAAAGGACACAGAAATTCACAAAGGGAAGACCACATGAAGACACAGGGAGAAGACAGCCATGTACAAAAGCCAAGGACAAAGGCCTTAGAGGAAACTGATCCTGCTGACACCTTGATTTTGGACTTCCAGCTCCTGGAACTGTGGGGAAACAAATTTCTGCTGTGTAAACTACTTGGTCTGTGGTTCTTTGTTATGGCAGCCCTAGCAAAGTGGGGCTGTGTTTCCACAGTCCCTGAGGTGGGGGAGAGAACATGTGATGAATCTCTCAATGACTTCTTTTTAAAATAAAAAAAAATGATTTTAATTCCAATTAGTTAATATACAGTGTTATATTAGCTTCAGGTTTAAAATATAGTAATTCGACAATTGCATACATCACCCTGTGCTCATGACAAGCGTTCTCCTTAATCCTCATCACTTCTCTTTTTTTTAAAGTTTATTTAACTTAGTTATTGAGAGAGAGAGAGAAAGAGGGAGAGAGAGCAGGGGAGGGGAAGAGAAGGAGAGAGAGAGTACCCCAAGCAGGCTCCACACTGTCAGTGCAGAGCTCAGTTTGGGGCTCGAGCTCACAAACCATGAGATCATGACCTGAGCTGAAATCAAGAGTTGGATGCTTAACTCACCTGAGCCACCCAGGTGCCCCAATATCCGTTACCTCTTTAACCCACCTCTCCATGCCCTTCCCTCTGATTACCATCAGATTATTCTCTATAGTTTAGAGTTTATTTCTTGCTTTTGCTCTCATTTTTTCCCTTTTGCTTGTTTGTTTTTTGTTGTAAACTCCACATATGAAATAATATAGTATTTGTCTTTCTCTGACTGACTTATTTTGCTTAGCATTATATTCTCTAAATCCATTCGTGTTGTTGCAAATGACAAGATTTCATTCTTTTTTATGGCTGAATAGAACCTTTATATATATCCATTCTATATATATATCCATTCTATATATCTATATATCTATATCATTCTATATAATATATATCCATTCTGTATAATATATATATATATATCTCACATTTTTATCCATTCTAATATGTATATATATATCCATTCTATCTATCTGTTTATCTATCACATCTTTATCCGTTCATCAGTTGATGGACACTTTGGCTGCTTCTGTTCCTTAGCTATTGTAAATAATGCTGCTATAAACATAGGTGTGCATGTATCCCTTTGAATTACTGTTCCTGTATTTGGCAAATACACAGTAGTGTAATTGCTGGATTGTAAGGTAGTTCAATTTTTAATTTTTGGAGGAACCTCCATACTGTTTTCCACAGCAGCTGCACCACGTTGCATTCCCAGTTCCTAAGGTTTCCTTTTTCTCCACATCCTTGCCAACACCTGTTGTTTCTTTTGTTCTTGATTTTAGCCATTCTGACAGGTGTAAGGTGATATCTCATTGTAGTTTTGATTTGTGTTTCTCTGATGATGAGTGATGTTGAGCATCTTTTCTTTTGTCTGTTAGCCATCTGGATGTCTTCTTTGGAGATATGTCTGTTCATGTCCTCTATCCATTTTTTAATTGGATTATTTGGTTTTTAGGCATTGAGTTTTATAAGTTCTTAAAAATATGGAACACTTCAAAAATTTGTGTGTCATCCTTGTGCAGGAACCATGCTAATCTTCTCTGTATCGTTCAAATTTTAGTATATGTGCTCCCAAAGCAAGTACAATCCCTCATTTACTTCTAAAGCTTCTGTTTGCTCATCATTTCTACTTACACTTCTTCAACTAAGGCAAGTCATAAGGCCATACATATCTTCAAAGAGGTTAAGTGTGCACGATCCCACCATGTACCCAGAAAAGGAGAATGAGAATATTCATAAATTTGCATCATAGTGGGGTGCTTGGGTGGCTCATTCAGTTGGGCATCCAACTCTTGATTTTGGCTCAGGTCATGATCTCACAGTTCATGAGATAGAGCCCCACATCGGGCTCCACACTGACAGCATGGAGCCTGTTTGGGATTGTCCTTCTGTCTCTCTCTCAAAATGAATAAATAAACATTTTTAAAAAATTAGCATCTGGGAATGCAAGCTGGTGCAGCCACTGTGGAAAACAGTATGGAAGTTCCTCAAAAAACTAAAAATAGAACTACCTTACGACCCCGCAATTACACCACTAGGCATTTATCTATGGGATACAGGTGTGCTGTTTCGAAGGGACACATGCACCCCCATGTTTATAGCAGCACTATCAACAATAGCCAAAGTATGGAAAGAGCCCAAATGTCCACCGATGGATGAATGGATAAAGAAAATGTGGTATGTATATATATATATATATATATATATATATATATATACACACACACACACACACACACACACACACACACAATGGAGTATTACTTGGCAATCAAAAAGAATGAAATCTTGCCATTTTCAACTACGTGGATGGAACTGGAGGGTATTATGCCAAGTGAAATTAGTCAGAGAAAGACAAAAATCATATGACTCAAAAATCATATGACTCATATGAGGACTTTAAGAGACAAAACAGATGAACTTAAGGGAAGGGAAACAAAAATAATATAAAAACAGGGAGGGGGACAAAACAGAAGAGACTCAAATATGGAGAACAAACTGAAGGTTGATGGAGGGGTTGTGGGAGGGGGGATGGGCTAAATGGGTAAGGGGCATTAAAGAATATACTCCTGAAATCATTGTTTCACTATATGCTAACTAACTTGGATATAAATTTTTAAAAAGAAAAAAGAAAATTAAAAAAAAAAGAAAAAAGTTAACATCATTGCAACCACATGGGGCAGGCCAACCCAGGCAAACTAAAGCCTATACTCTCGATATGTACTCCAAAATACAGGTAGGATGGTGTATGATGAGGAATTAACTTTACCTAAAGGAGGATCTGGCTTTTCTCTCAGCTAGTGGAGGTGATCTCTAAGCCTCTGGATTGTCCTGCCTTGATAGAAGTGTCTTTGAAACCTATACTTTCCTGATCAAACCCCAGCTTTCTTCTTTAGGTTTTTCCACCATCTCCTCCACTCCCTCATATGCTCCCAAAGTCCTGTGTTCCCCAAATACCACTGGCTCCTTCATGCCTCAGCAACTTCACACATGCTATTTCCTCTGCCTAACCTGCACTACCTGAGCCACCCATGGAGACCTTTCATTATTCAAGATTTAGCTTGAAATCTCCTTTCCTTAAAGGTTGTTCTTTTCCCCACCAGAAAGTGTTGGTCATTTCTTTTTCTGTGTTTTCATAACACTTTTTACCAGAATGTGTCATAGACTTTCTATTTGGTTATGTAATAAAAGTAAACACACTTAACAATGATGCAGGATGAGAAGGTGCTGTGACTGATCTCCCAAGATGGATCTATTGAGATACATCCACTTCCATGCTACTCTTGAATCTGCACTGACTATGACCCTGTTAACTAAAAGAATTAAGTAGAAATGATGCTGTGTGAATTCTGGGCCTAGCCTTTAAAAGGAATAACAGCTTCTATTTTCCTTCTTGGAACTTAGCTGCCATGCTGTGAAGAAGCCCAAGTAGCCATGTGGAAAGCCCAGATAGAGAGGAGAAGCCCAACACTATTTGGGGGAAGGAGAAAGACTCAGTCATTCCTGCCTCACTGACAAGCTTCTAGATAACTATAACCTCCCCTACCATGTGATACAACTGCCCAAAAAACACTGAGCAGGACCAGCAGAACTGCTCAGTTGAGTTCAATCAACCCATAGAACCATAAGGTAATAAATAACATGGCTGCTGTTTTAAGTCACTGAGTTTTGGGCTTGAAGGGCATTAGACTGTGAGATCAGCAACACAAACACATTAAATATCCTGGATATTTCCTTAGCATAGAGAAAAATATATGAGGAAAGTAAATAAACCTTCTGAGAAAGAAGTGTGGTTTCTATAATACAAAGTACAGTTCAGCTCATCAAATGCCCAGCTAAAAGTGCAACTCCTCTGATTGTTTTCCCTGGTCAACTGAATCTTTCAAGGTCCCTATGCCATGTAGCTTTAGTCCTTTAGGTAAAAATTAAATTTATATATATATATATATATATATTATATATATATGTTATAACATATATACATATAAAGACTAAAGACAGTGTCTACATGGCAAAGATATGAAAGTAAAAATAAATGAAGAAATAAAATGTTCAGTATTTTCTTTAAAAAAAAATATTTGATATTGGGGGCTCCTGGCTGGCTCAGTTGATAGAACATGTGACTCTTGATCTTGGGGTTGGGAGTTCAAGCCCCATCTTGGGTATAGAGATCACTTAAAAATAATAAAAATATTTAAAATGATATTTGATATTGTTTAAGTGATAGAGGCAAAGTAGGTTTTACTACTTAATAGAAATGTTATCTTTTTATTTTAAACATTTTTTTCAATGTTTATTTTTGAGAAAGAGACAGAGAGACAGAATGTGAGTGGAGGAGGAACAGAGAGAGAGGGAGACACAGAATCTGAAACAGGCTCCAGGCTCTGAGCTGTCAGCACAGAGCCTGATGCAGGGCTCGAACTCACGAACTGTGAGATCATGACCTGAGCCTAAGTAGACACTTAACTGAGCCACCCAGAGGGCCTCAGAAATATGATTTTAAATAAAAGCAATCACATAAATATAAGACTAGTCACACTAATTCTGTAATCTTGGGGAAAAGTGTAGCTTTGGTGGCTCCTCTGGATGATTTGGAGATGAGTTACTTTCTCTTCTACACTTTTCAGAGTGACAATTTTCTCTCCTGCCCTGGGGTCTTTCTACCTGTTATTCCATCTGCTTAGGGCTGTTTCTCCAATATGGCTCACTTCCTAAATTGTTTTACGTTCCTGCTCAGATGTCTTCTTATCAGAAAGACCTTCTCTAACCAGCCCATTTAAAAGCTCCACTTCCTTCATAGCTTGCACAGGGTGTGTATTCATTTGTTTGTTGTCCGTCTCCCTCCACTAGAGTGTAAGCTCTGAGAACACAGACTTTCTTTTGTCCACTGCTGTATCCTCAGTGCTGAAAAAGTGATTGGCATGTACTTGGCACTCAATAAATATTTGTTGAATGAATGAGGGTAGAATCTCTAAAAACTCTACTTGCAGCTAAGTAGAAAGCTAAGCAAAACAGTGGACTTGATTCTTTTGCTTAGCATCACGGATAATTTTGCCATTATAGTAAGTTTTTTAAATGGCTGGATTTCCTAAGTCATTATGTAATTACCCTGTTCAGGCTGAGTGAGCATTTAAAAGTGCAATATCTAAATTGTTTTGCATACACAACATTTCTGCTATTGATAGTGTCATTTAGCAGACAGTGTGATGAGGCATATGATTAAAACATGTCCTAGGAGAAGTCGGGCTGCAGTAAGCACCATAGCATAAAAGGGAAGAAGAATGGACTTAGTGCCAGATCTCACCCCGTCCCACGTCAGCCAGATGGCCTTAGTAAAGCCACTTAATCTCTTTGAGATTTTTTTTTCTTCAATTGCAAAATGCAGATACCCTGCCAAGAGTACCTAACTTGGTATTGTGAGGGTCAAATAAGAAAAAACTTAGAAGTGCTTTGAACACTTGAAAAGCATCACGAAAACATAAGGTGTTATAATTATGCCAAAGTAATAATCAGTCATCGACTTTTAAGCACGTGGTATAGCCAAGGGACTGTGCTAGAGCTGCAGAGAGGCTTTCTGTTTAGTTGGAGGAATGGGGGACAGCATGCAGCTTAAAAATTTGCTCATCTAACTAATAATGCAATCATCTCCAAAATATGCCTCAGATACAAATGGAATTTTTAAAAGAATTGGCTGATTCAAATTGTACCTTGACATTTTATATTAATTTATATCAAAGGAGAATAATGGAACCATAGACCCCTTATTAGTTAGAGGCAACCCCTGTGTGTGTGTGTGTGTGTGTGTGTGTGTGTGTGTCCTTTTGGGCTTTATTCTTCAGTTCATGTTGCTTTTTAAAAAAAAATTTTTTAACGTTTTATTTATTTTTGAGACAGGGAGAGACAGAGCATGAACAGGGGAGGGTCAGAGAGAGGGAGACACAGAATCTGAAACAGGCTCCAGGCTGTCAGCACAGAGCCCTACGCGGGGCTCGAACTCACGGACCGCGAGATCATGACCTGAGCCGAAGTCGGACGCTTAACCGCCTGAGCCACCCAGGCGCCCCTCATATTGCTTTTTAAAAAATCATATGGATATTTTCACTGGAGAAGAAATGTAATATAGGAGTTCCCCAAGAAGAGGGGCGTCTGGGTGGCTCAGTGGGTTAAGCCTCCGACTCTTGATTTCAGCTCAGGTCATAATCTCACAGTTGGTGAATTGGAACCCCATGTAGGGCTCTCTGCTAAGCATGGAGCCTGCTTGAGATTCTCTCTCTCCATCTGTCCCTCTCCCTCCCTCTGCCCCTCTCCCTGAGGTGTGCCTGATCTTTCTCTCTCAAAATAAATAAATAAAACTTTAAAAAAAATTCACCAAGAAAAAAAGTATCCTTTCATTACTTCACTCATCATATTGGGTTTCTCTTAAAACACACTTTATTTTTTTTTAATTTTTTTTAACGTTTTTATTTGTTTTTGAGACAGAGAGAGACAGAGCATGAAGGGGGGAGGGGCAGAGAGAGAAGGAGACACAGAATCGGAAGCAGGCTCCAGGCTCTGAGCCATCAGCCCAGAGCCTGACGCGGGGCTCGAACTCACGGACCGCAAGATCGTGACCTGAGCTGAAGTCGGACGCCCAACCGACTGCCCCACCCAGGCACCCCTCTTAAAACACACTTCAAATGAATATCAATAAGGAGAAAATAACCACTGAGACAAGAAAAAACTGGAAATCATACATGACTTCTATACAAATAATAGAGACATTGATAATTTCCTGAGGAAATTCAGATTGGCAAAATTGAACCCATTAGAGTTAGAAAATTTAAAAAGGCCAATTTCCATAGAAGAGACAGGAAATTATTAAGTAACTATGATTTCACAGGAAAATTCTACCAAACCATTAATATTGGGCATTAAAAAGGAAGGAAAACGTCCTAATTCCTTTTTTAATTTTTTTAATGTTTATTTTTTTTTTTTGAGAGAGAGAGAGAGAGAGAGAGGGACAGAGTGTGAGTGGGGGAGGGGCAGAGAGAGAGGGAGACACAGAATCTGAAGCAGGCTCCAGGCTCCAAGCTGTCTGCCCAGAGCCCGATGTGGGGTTCCAATTCCCGAATAGTGAGATCATGACCCGAGCTGAAGTCAGATGCTTAACCGACTGAGCCACCCAGGTGCCCCCCACACAATTTCTTTTATGAAGTAAATATAACGCTGATATCTAAACTAGATAAAGTACAAAGAAAACTATTGGCAATATTATTCATGAATATTGATACAAAATTTTTAAATAAAATATTAGCAAAAAGAATTCAATGCCACATTAAGAAAATGAAACATCAGGACCAACTGGGATTTATTCTGGAAATGCAAATCTGGTTTAATATTTGGAAATCATTGAATATCATACCATAATATTAAATCTAAGAAAAAGATCATATCATGTCTATATAGAAGCTGAGAAATCTTTTGAATAAACCAATACCTATTCATCATAAAACACTCAGAAATATAGGAATTAAAGAATACTTCTTTAAAAAGTTTTTTTGTATGTTTTATTTATTTTGAGAGAGAGAGAGACAGACAGAACGTGACTGGGGGAGGGGTAGAGAGAAAGGGGGACAGCGGATCTGAATCAGGCTCTGTGCTGTGAGCCTGATGCAGGGCTTGAATTCACCAACCAGGAGATCATAACCTGAGCCGGTGTTGGTGCTCAACTAAATGAGCCACCCAGGTGCCCCTAAAAAAGTTTTTTATTTCTGGGTTATTCTAATTTTTAAAAATGTATTTATTTAAGTTCAAGCTAGTTAAAATACAGTGTAGTATTGGTTTCAAGAATAGAACCCAGTGATTCATCACTTACATATAACATCCTGTGCTCATCCCAACAAGTGCCCTCTTTTTTTTTTTTTTTTTTTAATTTTTTTTTTTCAACGTTTATTTATTTTTGGGACAGAGAGAGACAGAGCATGAACGGGGGAGGGGTAGAGAGAGAGGGAGACACAGAATCGGAAACAGGCTCCAGGCTCTGAGCCATCAGCCCAGAGCCCGACACGGGGCTTGAACTCACGGACCGCGAGATCGTGACCTGGCTGAAGTCGGACGCTTAACCGACTGCGCCACCCAGGCGCCCCTACAACAAGTGCCCTCTTTAATTCCCATCACCCATTTAGCCAATCCCCTCCACCTCCCCTCCAGCAATCCTAAATTTATTTTGTATTTAAGAGTCTCTTATGATTTCCCTCCTGCCTGCTCTACTGACCAAGCCAGGCAATTTCCACAAATCGGTGAAATTTGAATAAGAACTGTAGTTTAGTTAATGGTATTATACTAATGTTAATTTTCTGTTTTGAACATTGTGGTTATACATTAGAGGAAGCTGGGGTATATGAAAACTCTCTGTGCTGTTTTTGCAACTTTCCTATAAATTCCAAATCAGTTCTGAATAAAAAGCATTAAAAAAGAGAATATATGGGGCACCTAGGTGGCTCAGCAGTTAAGCATCTGACTTCAGCTCAGGTGATGATCTCACGGCTGGGTTCGTGAGTTCAAGCCCCACACCAGGCTCTGTGCTGACAGCTCAGAGCCGGGAGCCTGCTCCAGAATCTGTGTCTCCCTCTCTCTCTGCCCTTCCCCCACTCACACTCTGTCTCTCTCTAAATAAACATTAAAAAAAGAGAGAATATCAACAATAACTGTACTGACACCATTCTTCAAGATTAATCTCTGACACCAGAAGTAAGGAGGAAGAGAATTTAAACTAAAGATGTATTTGTGCTTATTTAACTTAATTTAATGACAATAATTAAGACGAAATGCCGCAATCTTAAGTTTCCGTAGATACCAAATGTACTATCTTTGGCAGAAGCTCACGACTGCGGCCCCCAATATACCTACAGATCTTAAGTGTGATAAAGAGGGAAGCCAACCCAAGAGTAAGCTCAATGACCTCTTATAAGATTTAAGTACTTGTGAAGGTATTATTAATCAGCTGCCTAATTAAACTGCTTTATTTTAGTCTGTTTTGGATTTTATTCTAACAAGTCAAATTATGTAAGTTTTTTAAAGATTTTATTTCTCTGCATAATCTCTACCCCAATGCAGAGCTCAAATTAATGACCCCAAGATCAGGAGTCACACGCTCTACAGACTGAGCCAGCCAGGCACCCCGCCAAATTATACTATTTACAGGGCATAGCCACATGCCATTTTAAACTTGATTTCAAATCAAGCTGATAATTAATCATTGTGTGTCTAAAATAATGAAACTTAGGTCTTTTGTGGAGCACAAGAGAGTTAATATGAGTACCTCACAGTAAGTCAGTCACTTTCAATACTATGCAGTGGGGTAAAAACTGCCCAGTCGCCTATGCTTGCTGATGGTGGGGGTCTTGAGTAGTGTTTAGAAGATGGTTTAGCTCCCCCAAGCCACCACCTGTATCAACAAAAACAATCCCAGGGGTAAGTAATAAGTAAAATCCATTTGTATGAATCATTGAAACTGCCTCGATTTTGTGCAAATTTTGTAAAAGTGTTTACTATTTGGTATTGATGTGTAACATACACTCTAAATAAAAACATCATGCTTGCTGTGAGCGATAGTGTCAAGGCAAGTCTTTGGCACTGCCTTCCAACAGGACTGCCCCTCTCAAACTCTGCTGTGTGAGAATTCTGGATCCCTCTTATTTCCATATTATTACAAATATGGCAATCACAGTTGACAAGGTTTATCGGGCTACCCCCAGTGTTATTAGGCTGTTAACAATGATTTATACCTGGTTACTCAAGTTACACAGTCAGTCAAGAAGAATTTTACTGTGCTCCCATGAGGGTATCTTTTCTTTTTCTTGTTTTAAAATTTTTTAATGTTTATTTATTTTTGAGAAAGAGAGAGACAGAGTGTGAGGGGGCAGGGGCAGAGAGAGAGACACACACAGAATCTGAAGCAGGCTCCAGGCTCTGAGCTGTCAGCACAGAACCTGACACGGGGCTCGAACTCAGGAGCAGTGAGATCATGACCTGAGCCGAAGTTGGACCAACTTCTTAACCAACTTCTTAACCAACTGAGCCACCCAGGTGCCCGTGAGGGTATCTTTTCTGTGTGGTTTACACAAGCCCCAAATTTATAGGACCATTGCATTTATACAAAATTGTAGTCCTTTTGTTACTAAAGTTCCTTTGTGGATTTAAGTCACATATTAGGGCCTGTGTAGGTACAAAGTTGCAACTATGCAGTTTTCAGTGTGGGGTACTGGAGCTGACCACCTGGGTACCACAGGAGGGCACTTACACACTCAGAGTATGATGACACTAATGGCCTGATTCTTCACCCTTCCCTGTATTGACACGTTAAGCCATGTAACTTTGCAGTACCCTCTCACACAGCGCCAGGGTGTAATTTCCTACTCTGCACTCAGCCATGCATCTTGCTTTGGCCAATGGGATGTTAGCAGATGTGAAGCAAGCTGCTGTGAATACGTCATTAGGCTTGCATACTGTTGTGCTTCCAGCATCTGCAGGAAGACATGCCAGTGCTAGCCATCTAGTCCCAAGAGGATGAGAAACTCGTAGAACTGAACTGCTCAGCCAAAGGCACAGCTCCCAATCAACCTGCAGATGCAGGATGAATTTTTTTTAATGCCCCTGATGTTTTGTAGTTATTTGTTTTGCAGCTGTAGCTAACTGGTACACATATCAATTTAGTTGCAAAGATATGGAAAGACTTTCTAGTATACATTAGCCAAGGGTATGACTTGCTTTTCGTGTCACTCATTGGCAACAGGGGGAGAAAAAGATTAAATGATATGCAAAATCAGTCTAGGAGATCAAAATTCTTATAACTGGCATTCATGGAAGTGAGAATGGCAATATCCAGAGTAAATTTAAAATTTTCTGGCACTAAGGCAAGGCAAGAGTCTGTAGATTTAAAATGTTCACAAGTGAAGAACAAAGTATATAATAAAAGATATATACTTGAATACATCATGGTGAAATGTCAGAATACGAAGGATAAAGAGAAAATCCAAAAAACCTTCTGGGGTGTGGGTGAGTGGGGAGGGGTAAGAATCAGTTTGCGTTGTACCTTTCATCAATAAAATTAAATGCCGGAAAATACTAAAGCAATATTTTCAAAGCTTGATCTTAAAAGGTATAGATACAGGGGCGCCTGGGTGGCGCAGTCGGTTAAGCGTCCGACTTCAGCCAGGTCACGATCTCGCGGTCCGTGAGTTCGAGCCCCGCGTCGGGCTCTGGGCTGATGGCTCGGAGCCTGGAGCCTGTTTCCGATTCTGTGTCTCCCTCTCTCTCTGCCCCTCCCCCGTTCATGCTCTGTCTCTCTCTGTCCCAAAAATAAATAAACTTTAAAAAAAAAATAAAAAAAAATAAAAAAAAAAGGTATAGATACAGACTTGTATCTAGTCCCAGCTAAATTAGCAGTTCAATGGAATGACAAAAATAAGGTTTGTTTAATGTAAGGATTTAGAAATTTTCCTCTCACAATTGCTTACTGAAAAAAAAAAAATCCAGAGAATAGAAACCAGCCAAGTGCTTCCTTAACCTTTGTAGAGGCTAGGCAGGAGTACAAATGAAGACTTCCAAATTGTGACACTTCCCTCTCTTTCTTCCTACCACTAGCTCCATCTCTTTCTGCAAGGGGAAACCACACCATGCATGTAGAATCCTAGCCTACAAGTCCAAGTTCCTTCCCACCTGCCTCAAGCAGACTCCTTCTCACCAGCCCTCAGGTATAGTTAGAAGTGTGATCTACCCATAGGATGTAGGTCCAGGAAAGAGGCCTGCCCAGGTCCTGGAAGTGGCCTTGGGGCCATGTGGGCAGGAAATTCTGAAACCTCAGGTACTTAGAACATGATCTTGAGGGTGTGGACATGGGCTCTGGGTAGTCCTTATGGGCTCTTCACATATTTCACACACTCTTCACCAGCCAAGAGCCATGACAGGGCCCTATAAGCCTGGGGTCCCATGGCAGAAGCCTAGCTTCCCAGGTCTACAACAAGCACTAAGTCCAGAAAAATGAAATGTTAATCCCAAGGAAAGACATAGGACACAATAAACAAACAGGGAATGGACAAATATATCATGGAATAGAATAGACACATATTTAGTGGGATTTAGCATATAACAATTATAATATCAAGAACAACTAACATTTATTGAGAGCTCATTATATACCATACTTTCTTTGACTTCAATTTACTTACGGGGAAACTTAGATTATGCACAAGGCCCATGTTCAGAAAACAAGGCCTTGGCTGTGCTCTTTTTTAAATTTTTACTCTTTTTTTTTAGAGAGAGAAAGAGTAAGTGGGGGAGAGAGGCAGAGGGAGAGAGAGAGAATCTTAAGCAGACTCCATGCTCAGTGTGGAGCCCAATGTGGGGCTTCATTCTACAACTCCGAGATCATGACCTGAGCTGAAATCAAGAGTCAGACCCTCAACCAACTGAACCACCCTGGCACACCACCATGGCTGTGCTTTTAACTGCAATACTATTCTATGATGAAGTAAAAGCATCTCAAGTCAGTAATGAAGGGACACATTTTTTCAGTAAATAATGCTTAAAAAAATGGCTCTTTGTTAAGGTAAAACTTGCTGCTGTAACTTCAGTGTTTAGCAACATAAAAGATTATTTCTCTCTCACTTAAATTCTACAATGGGTGTTCCTAATTGGAGGTGGTCTTCCTCCAAGCAGTGATTCAAGGATCAAGACTTTTCCCATCTTAGGAGATCTGTCCTTTCAAAACATAGTTTCCAAGTAAGCATGCTTGGCTGCCTCAGCCAGGATGGGAAAGAAAGTCAAGAATGAGTGTGGGAATTTTTCAAGGGCCAGGCCTAAATGGGGTCCATACCTCTGTCCACATTTGTTCCCAGGAGCTTAGTCACATGGCCACACCTAACTACAAAGGCTTAGAAAGGTAGATTGCTGTATGCCCAGGAGGAAGAAGAAATGGTATGCTAAACATCTAACATGTTCTGCCATAGCTATCCAAAGCAATCTACATATTGACTGCAATCCCCATCAAAACAACACCAGCATTCTTCACAGAGCTATAACAAACAATTCTAAAATTTGTATGGAACCAGAGAAGACTCCAAAGAGCCAAAGTAATGTTGAAAAAGAAAATCAAAGCCAGAGGCATCACAATTCCAGACTTCAAGCTGTATTACAAAGCTGTCATTATCAGGACAGTATGGTACTGGCACAAGAACAGACACATAGATCAATGGAACAGAATAGATAACCCTGAAATGGACCCACAAATGTATGGCCAACTAATCTTCAACAAAGCAAGAAAGAGTATTTGGAAAAAAAAAAACAGTCTCTTCAGCAAATGGTATTGGGAGAACTGGATTGTGACATGCAGAAGAATGAAACTGAACCACTTTATTACACCATGCGCAAAAATAAATTAAAAATGGATGAAAGATGTAAATGTGAGATAGGAAACCATAAAAATCCTAGAGGAGAAAATAAGCAAAAACCTCTTTGACTTCAGCTGCAATGACTTCTTACTAGACATGTCTTCAGAGGCGAGGGAAACAAAAGCAAAAATGAACTATTGGGACCTCATCAAGATAAAAAGCTCTGCACAGTAAACAATCAACAAAACTAAAAGGCAACTGATGGAATGGGAGAAGATATTTGCAAATGACATATCGAATAAAGGATTAGCATCCAAAATCTATAAAGAACTTATGAAACTCAACACCTAAAAAACAAATAATCCAGTGAAGAAATAGG
Source organism: Lynx rufus (assembly GCF_022079265.1). Classification (NCBI taxonomy): domain Eukaryota; kingdom Metazoa; phylum Chordata; class Mammalia; order Carnivora; family Felidae; genus Lynx; species Lynx rufus. The sequence goes on along the minus strand of NW_025814824.1, from coordinate 30,435,227 downwards.
CAAAATATATGAACAGACACTTTTCCAAAGAAGACATCCAGATGGCTAACAGACACATGAAAAGATGCTCAGTATCAGTCATCATCACTCAATATCATGAATCAAAACTCAACGAAACATTCCCTCACACCTGTCAGAATGGCTAAATGAACAACTCAGGAAACAACAGATATTGGTGGGGATGTGGAGAAAGGAGAATCCTTGTTCACTGTTGGTGGGAATGCAAACTGGTATCGCCACTCTGGAGAACAGTATAGAGGTTCCTCAAAAAATTAAAAATAGAGCTACCCTATGACTCAGCAATTGCACTACTAGGTATATATACAAAGGATACAAAAATGCTGATTCAAAGGGGCACATGCACCCCATGGTTTATAGCGGTACTATCAATAATAGCCCAATTACGGAAAGAGCCCAAATGTTCATCGACTGATGAATGGATTAAGAAGATGTGAGATCTATCTATCTATCATCTATCTATCTATCTATCTCCTTACTCATTGACTTCTGTAGCCCACCTGAGATAATTGTTTTGAGTGAAGTATTGTAAAATAAAAATATATATATTAGATATCTATATATCTATCTCTGTTCCTAGTTTCTGATGCACAGCTCTTAAATCCTTTGGGATTTCCTGGGTGATAGCAGTGTCTTTTGTTCTAATGAGGTGACTTGGTGGGCTCCTTGATGGGCGCTGGTCACCAGAAAGACTAAGCCATGATAAGGAGCTTGGAATTTTCAGCTCCACTCCTCATTCTCTAGAGAGAGAGGGGAAGGGCTGGAAATGGAGTTAACGATTGATCATGCCCATGTAATGCAGCCTCCATAAAAATTCCAGTGGGGTTTGGGACTTCCAGGTTGGTGAATATGTGGGTTTGGTAGGAGAGTAGTGTACAGGGAGAAGGCATGGAAGCTCTGGGCCCCTTCCCACACACCGTGCTCTACACATCTCTTCCATCTGGTTGTTTATCAGTATCCTTTATTGGTAAACAGTAAGCAAACTGTTTTCCTAAGTTCTGTGAGCTGCTCTAGCAAATTAATTAACCCCGAGGAAGGGCTCACAGGAACCTATGATTTATAGCTGATTAGTCAAAAGCGTGGGTGACAACTTGGACTTGATGTTGGTGTCTTTAGTGGGGCATAGGGTAGGGCAATCTTGTAGGCCCTTAACTTGTGGGATCTGATGCTACCTCTGTGTAGATAGTGTCAGAATTGCATTAAATTGTAGAACACTCAGCTGGTGTCATGGAATTGCTTGATGTAGGGAAAAAAACCACATCTAGTGTCAGAAGTGTTGTGAGTGTGTAGTAGTGTGACAGTAAAGGAGAAACACAGAAGTGAGTTTTTCCCGCTCAGGTATGAACAAATTAATGCGTGAACAACACATACACACACAAAGACACACACATATTATAAGTTGGTTTTCCAGTTGGCTTTCCTCTCAAGGGTAGCTGGCTTAATACATCCAACTTCCTGTTTATACTCTGGTTGCATATTGCATTGTCCTTAAAGGAGCTGATTCTATAAGGCTTCCACCAATCCTACTTCAGTTAGTCTAGTGCTGATGCCAGCTCCCTAAACCTGAACTATTTGTGTTCACTCTCTAACCCACAACAGGCTTTTGCTGAACTAATACATGATTTAATTGCAGGAAGCTTCAAGGGACTTCAATATAATAATTATTCCCTTTGTAATAGGTCTTTGTTTCTACCAACTAAAACGTGAATTGTACAGCCTTTTCTGACTTCCATCTCAGCAAAAAATGTGTTACTGGTTCTGAAGTTACTGTAAGGGTTATTTCAGCACTCAACACTTTACTACTTAATGTATGCCAAAGAAGAGACCTGATTTTACTGATTAAGAAATATGGTGTCCCTAGCTGACATAGAAGTGGCTGATAAGTACATGAAGAGATGCTCAATGTCATTAGTCATCAGAGAAATGCAAATTAAAACCACAGTGAGACATCATATCATACCTACTAGTATGGCTATAATTAAAAAAAGGAAAAAGTGTTGGTGAGGCTATGAAAAAATTGGGATGTTCATATACTGCTGGTGGAAATGTAAAATGGTGCAGCATCTGTGGAAAACAGTTTGGTAGTTCCTAAAACATTTAAGCATAGAATTACCATGTGACCCAGCAATTCCATGCCTAGTCATGTAACCAAGAGAATTGAAAACAGATATTTGCACAAAAACTTGTGCAAATGTTCCTAGCATTATTTCTAATAGTCAAAAAGTAGAAACAACTCGGGGCTTCTGGGTGGCTCAGTCGGTTAAGCGTCCCACTTCGGCTCAGGTCATGATCTCGTGTTTTGTGAGTTCGGGTCCCGCATCGGGCTCTGTGCTGACAGCCTGGAGTCTGCTTCGGATTCTGTGTCTCCCCCTCTCTATGCTCCTCCCCTGCTTGTGCTCTCTCTCTCTGTCTCTCAAAAAATGAATAAATGTTAAAAAAATTTTAAAAAAAGTAGAAACAACTCAAATGTCCAGTAACTGATGAATGATAAGCAAAAAATTCCTAAATAAGACCTGTGTGTTATCAAGCAGAATTGCAAAGAGATATACTACTCTTATCTCTCTGAAATACATCTTTTCTGTCCTTTTACAAGAAAACATAAAGAATAGAAATAAGCAAGAGGTGTCATTACTTGGTACACACACACACACACACACACACACACAGAGAGAAAGAGAGAGAGAGAGAGAGAATATTGTTAGTAGTAGAACTAGTCTCAGTAGAGTATCAAAATCTAAGCTTTGCATTTCTAAATTTGGGGACTGGACCTGCATAACTTCTGTTTCCTCCTTAAGAAACTAGAAAAAGAAGAACAAATGAAACCCAAAATAAGCAGAAAAAAGGGAATAATAAAGATTAAGGCAGAGATCAATGAAATAAAAAGTTAGTAGGTCAATAGATAATATCAATGAAATTTCTAGATAAAAGTGAAACAAAATATTTGTGCCCATAGTTTAGGTAAAGATGTTTTAGATATAACACCAAAAGCATAATTCATTAAAAAAATTGGTATATGACTGACTCAGTCAGTACAGCATGCAACTCTTGATCTCAGGGTTGTGAGTTTCAGCCTCATGTTGGGTATAGAGATTACTTAAAACTTTTTAAAAAGTCTTAAAAAAAAGCAAATTGATAAGTTGGACTTAATAAAAATTAAGAACTCTTGCAAAATATACTGTTAAGAGATGAGAACTGGAGGCATCACACTACCTGATTTCAAACTGTATTAGATGCTATAGTCATCAAAACAGGATGATATTGGTATGAAAACAGACACATACATCAAGAGAACAGAATAGACAGCTCAGAAGTAAACTCATGCATATATTGTCAGTTAATTTACAACAAAGGAGCCAAGACTATACAACAGGGAAAGACAGTCTTTCAATAAATAGTGTTGGGAAACGAGACAACCACATGCAGAAGAATGAAAAGAGTAAAATTTACATCATATACAAAAATTAACTGAAGGGAATTAAAGACTTGAACATAAGAGCTGAAACCATAAAACTCGTAGAAGAAAATGTTAGTGGTAACCTCCTTGACATTGGTGTTGGCAATGATGTTTTGGATTTGACACCAAAAGCAAAGGCAACAGAAGCAAGAATTTTAAAAATGGGATTACATTAAACTGAAACACTTCTACAAAGCAAAGGAAACCACCAGCAAAACAAAAAGGCAAACTACTGAATGGGAGAAAATATTTGTAAATTATATATCTGTTAAGGTGTTAATATACAAAATATATAAAGAACTAAAACTCAATAGCAAAAATAAAATAAAATAAAATAAACAATCTGATTTAAAAATGGGCAGAAGATCTGAATAGACATTTTTCCAAAGTAGACCCACAGATACCCAATAAGTACATGAATAGGTGCTCAGCATCATTCATCATTGGGGGAAAATATAATATAAACCAAAACCACAATAAGATATCATCTCATTGTGATGAGGTGTAATGAGAATGGCTATTATCAAAAAGACAAGAAATAACAAGTACTGGTAAGGATGTAAAGAAAACAGGAATCCTTGTGCACTGTTGGTAGGAATGTAAATTAGTGTAGCCACTGTGGAAAACAGTATGGATATCCTCAAAAAATTAAAAGAACTACCATATGATCCAACAATTCCAATTCTGGGTATTTATCTGAAAAAAAATGAGAACACTAACTTGAAAAGATATCTGCACCTTAATGTTCATTGCAGCATTATTTACAATAACCAGGATATGGAAACAACCTAATCATCCACTGATGGATCAATCGATAAAAGATATACTGTACATATACAATAGAGCATTATTCAGCAATAAAAAGAAGGAAATCTTGCCATTTGTGACAACATAGATGGAAGTTGAGGGCATTATGCTAAATGAAATAAATCAGACAGAGAAAAACAAATACCACATGATCTTACTTCCATTTAAAATCCAAAACAAAAACAAAAAATCCCCAAACACCCCCACAAAATGAAACAAAACAGAATCTGAGTTCATAGATATAGAGAACAGATTGGTAGTTACCAGAGAAGAAGGTAGAGGATAGGCAAAACGGGTGAAGGGGTAAAAATGTACAAATTTCCAGTTATAAAATAAATCAATCCCAGGGATGTAATGTATAGCATAGTGACTATAGTTAAAAATATTATTTCGCATATTTAAAATTTGCTAAGAAAAAAAATTTTAATTTGCTAATAGACTAGATCTTAAAATTTCTCATCACAAGAAACAATTTGTCACTATGCATGGTGACAGATAGTAGACTTACTGTGACAATTTTGCAATATATATAGAAATATGGAATTATTATATTATATACCTGAAACTAATATATGTCAATTATATCTCAATAAAAAAAGAGAGATGAGGGGCGCCTGGGTGGCGCAGTCGGTTAAGCGTCTGACTTCAGCCAGGTCACGATCTCGCGGTCCGTGAGTTCGAGCCCCGCGTCAGGCTCTGGGCTGATGGCTCGGAGCCTGGAGCCTGTTTCCGATTCTGTGTCTCCCTCTCTCTCTGCCCTTCCCCCATTCATGCTCTGTCTCTCTCTGTCCCAAAAATAAAAATAAACGCTGAAAAAAAAATTAAAAAAAAAAAAAGAGAGATGAGAAGAAAATATTACAAATCACACATCTGATAATGGATTTGTATACAGTATACATAAAGAACTCTCAAAACTAAATAATAAGAAAACTAAGACAAACTGGGCAAAAGATGTGAAGACACTTCACCAAAGATCTATGTGCTTAGATCAAATAAGCACATAGATGCTGAACATAATTAGTCATTAAGAAAATGCAAATTAAAATCACAATGGGATAACATTATACATGCAGTAAAATGACTGACAAAATGAAAAGGACTGACTACCAGGTTGGCAAGAACATGGAGAAATTACAACTCATAAACTTATGGTGGGAATGTAAAATTATATAATCACACTGGAAAACAACTTGGCAGGGGACAATTTTTTTAAGATGATAAGATGATAAGAATATATCATCCCACTGCCTTCTGATTTCCACGGTTTCTGATGAGAAATCAGCTATTGATGTTATTGAGGCTCATGTGTACATAATGATTTATATCTCTCTTGCTATTTTCAAGATTTTTTTTTCACTTTTAGGAAATTTTACTAAAAAATTTTAAATTTGAATGTAGTTGACACACAATATTACATTAGTTTCAGGTGTATGACATTGTGATTCAACTTCTTTATATGTTATACTATGCTCACCACAAGTGTAGCTACCATCTCTTACCATATAGTGCTATTAAAATATCACTGACCGTATTCCCTGTGATGTGCCCTTTATTCCTGTGACTTATTTATTCCATAACTGGAAGCTTGTATCTCACACTCCCCTTCATTCCATCCATTTTCCCTATCCCCCCAACCCCTTTCGCTCATCAACAAACAACCATTAGTTTGTTCTTTGTATTGATAGATCTAATTCTACTTTCTGTTTGTTTATTCATTTGTTTTGTTCTTCTTATATTCCACATATGAGTGAAATCATATGGTATTTGGCTTCTCAGTCTGATTTATTTCTCTACATCTATCCATGCTGTCCCAAATGGCCAGCTCTCATTCTTTTTTATGGCTGTGTAATATTCCATTATACCAATCTTTTTGATCCATTCACCTATCAATGAAGTTGCTTCCATGTCTTGACTATTGGAAATAATGCTGCAATAAACATAGGGGTGAATATATATTTTCAAATTAGTGTTTTCATTTTTTTGGATAAATACTGAATAATGAAATTTTCAGATCATATGGTATTTCTGTATTTAATTTTTTGAGGAAACTTCATACTGTTTTCCACAGTGGCTGTACCAATTTTCTCCACATCTTTGCCAACAATTGTTATTTCTTGTCTTTTTGATTTTAGCCATTCTGACAGGTGTGAGGTGATATCTCGTTCCGGTTTTGACTTCCATTTCTCTAATGACAAGTGATGTGTCTATTGGCCACCTACATGACTTCTTTGGAAAAAAGCCTAGTCAGATCTTCCACCTATTTTTTTTTAGTTGGATTATTTCTTTACATTGAGTTACATAAATTTTTTATATATTTTGGATATTAACCCCTTATCAAAGATATCATTTGCAAATATCTTCTATTCAGTAAGTTACCTTTTTGTTTTGTTGACAAAAGCTTTTTATTTTGATGTATCCCACTTATTTCATTTCTCTTTCCCTTGCCTGAGGAGACATACCTAGAAAAATATTTCTATGGCTGAAGCCAAAGAAATTACTGCCTGTGTTTCCTTCTACAATTTAATTAATTAATTTATTAATTAATTTATTTATTTTTAAAGTCTATTTATTTTGAGATAGAGAGTGCATGTGAGCAGGGAGGGGCAGAGAGAGAGGGAGAGAGAGAATCCCAAGCTGGCTCCACACTTAGGACAGAGCTTGATATGGGGCTTGATGCCACAACTGGGAGATCATGACCTGAGCTGAAATCCAGAATCAGATGCTTAACTGACTGAGCCACCCAAGTGCTCCCAATTTTTATTTAACTGAAGTATAATTAACAGACAGTGTTATATTAGTTTTGAGTGTAAAATACAGTGATTCAGTAGTTCTTCTATACATTATTCAGTGCTCATCAGGATAAGTATATTCTTAATCCCCTTCTCCTATTTCACCCATCCCCCCACCCACCTCTTCTCTGGAAGCCACTAGTTTGTTCTCTGTATTTGAGTCTGTTTTTTGTTTATCTCTTGTTATGTTTGTTTATTTTGTTTCTTAAATTCCACATATGAATGAAATCATATAGTATTTGTCTTTCTCTGACAGACTTATTTCACTAAGCATTATACCCTCTAGGTCTATCTATGATGTGCCAAATGGAAAGATTTCATTCTTATTATGGCTGGGTAATATTCCATTTTACATATATACTACATCTTTATTCAGTCATTTATCAATGGACATTCAGACAGCTTTTATATCTCAGCTATTGTAAATAATTTTGCAATAGACATAGGGGTATATATCTTTTCAAATGAGCATTTTTTTTTCTTTGTGTAAATAACTAGTAGAAAAGTTATTGGATTATTTGGTAGCTCTTCTTTTAATCTTTGGAGGAAACTCCAAACTGTTTTTCACAGTGACTGTACCAGTTTACATTCTCACCAACAGTGCATGAGTGTTCCTTTTTCTTCATATCAGTGCAAATACTTGTTATTTCTTGTCTTTTTTATTTTAGCCATTCTGATAGGGATAAAATGATATTGTGGTTTTAATTTGCATTTTCCTGATGATGAGTGATACTGAGCATATTTTCATGTGTCTACTGACCATCTGTATGTCTTATTTGGGAAAATATCTATTAATATTCTCTGCCTATTTTTAATTGGATTATTTGGAGTTTTGTTGTTGAGTTGTATAAGTTCTTTACATATTTTGGATATTAACCCCTTATCAGATATGTCATTTGCAAATATCTTGTCCCATTGAGTAGGCTGCCTTTTAGTTTTGTGATGATTTCCTTCATTGTATGAAAGATTTTTATTTTGAGGTAGTCCCAATAGTTTAATTTTGCTTTTGTTTTATTTGCTTTAGAAGACATATCTAGAAAAATGTCTCTACAGCTGATGTCAAAGAAATTACTGTCTGTATTTTCTTCTAGGAATTTTATGTTTTAAGGTCTCACAATTAGGTCTTTAATCCATTTTGAGGATTTTTTTTGTATTTTATATATTTTGGTATAAGAAAGTGGTCCTGTTTTATTTTATTGCATGTAGATATCCAGGTTTCCCAGCACCATTTATTGAAGAAGCTGCCTTTTCCCCCATTGTATATTCTTGCCTCCTTTGTCATAGATTAATTGACCATAAAATCATGGGTTTATTTCTGGGCTCTATTCTGTTCTGTTGATCTATGTGTCTATTTTTTTTTTTTTTTTTTTGCATGTGTCAAAACTGTTTTGGCTATTTCAGCTTTGTAGTATATCTTGATACATGGAATTGTGATACCTCCAGTTTGTTCTTCTTTCTCAAGACTGCTTTGACTATTCAGGGTCTTTTGTGGTCCCACTTAAATTTTAGTATTATTTGTTCTAGTTCTGTGAAAAATGCTGTTGGTATCTTGATAGTGATTGCATTGAACCTGTAGATTACTTTGGGTAGTATGGACATTTTAACAACACTAATTCTTAGAATCCATGAACATGGAATACCTTTCCATTTGTTTGTGTCATGTTTAATTCCTTTTATCAATATTTTATAGTTTTCAGATTACAGGTCTTTCACCTCCTTGGTTAAGTTTATTCCTAAGTATTTTATTCTTTTGGTGCAACTGAAATGGCATTGTTTTCTTAATTTCTCTTTCTGTTATTTCATTATTAGTGTATACAAATGCTACTGATTTTGTATCCTACAGCTTTACTTAATTCATTTATTACTTCTGTTTTTTGGTGGAGTCATTAGAGTTTTCTATGTATAGCATCTTATTTGCAAAATAGTAACATTTTAACTTCTTCCTTACCAATATGAATGGCTCTTATTTCTTTTTATTTTCTGGTTGCTGTGGCTAGAACTTCCAGTACTATGTTGAATAAAAGTGGTGAGAATAGATATATTTGTCTTGTTCCTGATCTTAGAGGGAAAGCTCTCAGTTTTTCACCATTAAGCATGATGTTAATTATGGAATTTTCATATACGGCCTCTATTATGTTGAGATATATTTCCTCTAAAGTTGCTTTGTTGAGAATTTTTATCATAAATGGATGCTGAATATTGTCAAATGCTTTTTCCGTATCTATTGAGATGGTCATTTGATTTTTATCTTTTGTTTTGTTGATGTGGTGTATCATGTTGATTGATTTGTAAAATTGAACTGTCCTTGCATCCCTGGTATAATTCCCAGTTGATTGTGGTGAACGATTCTTTTAATGTGTTGTTGAATTCAATTTGCTAATAGTTTGGTGAGGACTTCTGCTTCTTTGTTGGTCAGGGATATTGGTCTGTAGTTTTCTTTTTGTGTGTGTGGTGTCTTCATCTGGTTTTGGTATGAAGGTAATGCTGGACTTGTAGAATGTACATAGATGCTTTCTTTTCTCATCTATTTTTTGGAATAGTTTGAAGAGAATAGGTATTAATTCTTTTTGAAATGTTTGGTATGATTCACCTGTGAATCCATCTGGTCCTGGATTTCATTTTGTTGATAGTAACTTGATTATTGGTTCAATTTCATTACTAGTAATTTGTCTGTTTATAATTTCTATTTCTTCCTGATTCAGTTTTGGAAGATTGTATGTTTCTTGGAAACTATCCGCTTCTTCTAGGTTGTCTAATTTGTTGGCATATAATTTTTCATAGCAGTCTCATAATCTGTATTACTGTGGTGTCAGTTGTTACTTTTCCTTAGTCATTTCTGATTTTATTTGTGTCCTTTCTCTTTTTTTCTTCAGGAGTCTGGCTAAGTCTAAGGGTTTATCAATTTTGTTTATCTTTTCAAAGAAATAGCTCTTGGTTCCTTCTTTTTCTTTTTCTTTTCTTTTCCTTTTGTTTCTTTTCTCCTCCCCCTCCTTCTTTTTTTTTGTCCTTTTTTTTAAAAAATTTATTGTCAAGTTACCTAACATGTAGTGTAGTCTTGGCTTCAGCAATAGATTCACATGATTCATTACTTACGTACAACAGCCAGTGCTCATCCCAACAAGTGCCCTCCTCAATGCCCATCACCCTTTTTCCCTACCCCCTAACCCTCCATCCCTATCAACACTCAGTGATGGGATACCACCTCACACCTGTCAGAATGGCTAAAATTAACAACACAAGAAAGAACCAGTGTTGGCGAGGATGTGGAAAAAGGGGAACCCTCTTGCACTGCTGGTGCAAACTGGAATGCAAACTGGTGCAGCCACTCTGGAGAACAGTATGGAGTTTTCTCAAAGAACTGAAAATAGAACTACCCTGTGATCCAGCAATCACACTACTTGGTATTTACCCAAAGGATGCAAAAATACAGATTTGAAGGGGTACATGTATCCTGATGTTTATAGAAGCATTATACACAATAACCAAACTATGGAGAGAGCCCAAATGTCCATCCACTGATGAATGGATAAAGAAGAAGTGGTATATAGATACAATGGAATATTACTCAGCCATAACAAAGAATGAAACCTTGCCATTTGCAATGGCATGGATGGAGATAGAGTGTATTATGCTAAGCAAAATAATTCAATCAGAGAAAAACAAATGCCATATATTTCACTCATATGTGGAATTTAAGAAACAAAACAGATGAACACATGGGAAAGGGGGGAAGAGGAGAGAGGGAGGCAAACCATAAGAGACTCTTAAATACAGAGAACAAACTGAGGGTTGATGGAGAGAGGTGGAGGGGGATGGGCTAGAAGGGTGATGGGTATTAAGGAGGGCACTTGTTATGATGAGCACTGGCTGTTGTATGTAAGTGATGAATCATTCAATTCTACTCCTAAAACCAATATTGCACCGCATGCTAACTAACTAAAATTTAAATTGAAAACAATATGGTCAGAATTCCCCTGGGAAGCCATCTGGACCAGGACTTTTGTTTGTTGGGAGATTTTTGATTACCGATTCAATTTCTTTGCTGGTTATGGGTCTGTTCCAATTTTCTATTTCTTCCTGCTTCGGTTTTGGTAGGTTTTAAGTTTCTTGAAATTTGTCCATTTGTTCCAGATTCCTCAGTTTTTTTGGCATATAATTTTTTCACAGTATTCTCTTACAATTGTTGTATTTCTTTTTTTTTAAATGTTTTTATTTATTTTTGAGACAGAGAGAGACAGAGCATGAGCACGGGAGGGGCAGAGAGAGAGGGAGACACAGAATCTGAAGCTGGCTCCAGGTTCTGAGCTGTCAGCACAGAGCCTGACACGGGGCTCGAACTCACAGACTGTGAGATCATGACCTGAGCTGAAGTCTGACGCTTAACCGACTGAGCCACCCAGGCGCCCCAATTGTTTGTATTTCTGTGGTGTTGGTTGTGATCTCTCTCTTTAATTTCTGATTTTATCTACTTGGGTCTTTTCTCATATCTTTTTGAAAAGTCCCTGCTAGGAGTTTATCAATTTTATTAATTCTTTCAAAGAACCAGCTCTTAGTTTTGTTGAACTTCCAGTTTTCATTAGAAACACCAACTCTATAGGTAACACAATGGCACTAAATTCATATCCTTCAGTAATCACTGTGAATGTAAATGGATTAAATGCTGCAATAAAAAGACAAGGGTATCAGAATGGATTAAAAAAAACAAGACCTATCCATATGCTGCCTTTCTTGATAAAACCCTTTCTTGATAAAAACCCCCAAGAAAGTAGGGATATAAGGATCATACCTCAAGATCATAAAAGCCATATATGAAGGATCCACTGGTAGTATCATCCTCAATGGAGAAAAACTGAGAGCTTCCCCCTAAGGTCAGGAACATGACAAGGATGTCTACTCTCACCACTGTTACTCAACTTAAAGCTGGAAGTCCTAGCTTCAGCAATCAGGCAACACAAAGAAATAAAAGTCATCTAAATCAAGAAGAAGGAAGTCAAACTTTCACTCTTCACAGATGACATGATACTCTATGTGGAAAACCCAAAAGATTCCACCAAAAAACCCTGCTAAACTGACCCATGAATTCAGCAGGATATAAAATCATTGCACAGAAATTGGTTGCATTTCTATACACCAATAATGAAGCAACAGAAAGAGAAATAAAGGAACCAATCTCATTTACAATTACACCAAAAACCATAAAATACCTAGGAATAAACCTAACCAAAGAGGTGAAAAATCTAAACACTGAAGATTATAGAAAACCTATGAAAGAAATTGAAGAAGACACAAAAAAATGGAAAAACATTCCATGCTCCTGGATAGGAAGAACAAATATTGTTAAAATGTCAATACTACCCAAAGCAATCTACATATTCAATGCAATCCCTATCAAAATAACATCAACATTCTTCACAGAGCTAGAACATACAATCTTAAAATTTGTATGGAACCAGAAAAGATCCTGAATAGCCAAAGCAATCCTGAAAAAAGAAAACCAAGGTTGGAGGCATCATAATTCTGGACTTCAAGCCGTATTATAAAGCTATAATCATCCAGACAGTATGGTACTGGCACAAAAACAGACACACAGATCATTGGAACAAAATAGAGAACCCAGAAATGGACCCACAAATGTATGGCCAACTAATCTTTGACAAAGCAGGAAAGAATATCCAATGGAATAAAGACAGTCTCTTCAACAAATGGTATTGGGAGAACTGGACAACAACATGCAGAAGAATGAACCTGGACCACTTTCTTATACCATACACAAAAATAAACTCAAAATGGATGAAAGACATTGAGATGTAAGACAGGAAGCCATCAAAATCCTAGAGGAGAAAGCAGGCAAAAACCTCTTTGACCTTGGCCACAGAAACTTCTTACTCAACATTTCTCCAAAAATGAACTATTGGGACCTCATCAAGATATAAAGCTTCTGCATGGAGAAGGAAATAATCAACAAAACTAAAAGGCAACCAACAGAATGGGAGAAGATATTTGCAAATGACATATCAGATAAAGGGTTGGTATCTAAAACCTATAAAGAACTTATCAAACTCAACACCCAAAACACAAATAATCCAGTGAAGAAATAGGCAAAAGACATGAATAGATACTTTTCCAGAGAAGACGTCCAGATGGCTAACAAACAGATGAGAAAATGCTCAACATCACTCATCATCAGGGAAATATATTAGATATATTACAATATAATATATAATATTATAATATAGTGTACATTATATATACATTATATTATATACATTATTGTTAACTAAAGCTTATTCAGATTTCCTTAGTTTTTATCTAATGTCCTTTTCTATGCATGATTCTACCCAGGATACTACATTACATTTAATTGTTATGTCAAGGAAACTTGGCTTTTCTTGGCTGTGACAGTTTCTCAGATTTTGTGTGTGTGTGTGTGTGTGTGTTTTATGACTGTGACATTTTTGAGGCATTCTGGAGATATATTACAGGATGTCCTTCTAGTGGAATTTTTATGATATTTTCCCCATGGCTAGAGTAGGATATGGATTTGTAGGAGGAAGATCACAGAGGCAAAGTGCCATTTTCATTACATCATCAGGATACATACTATCAACATGATTTATTACTGTTGATACTGAACTTTGTCCCCTGCTGAAGTAGGCTTTGTTGTGTTTCTTGAGTTACTCTTTGATCTCCCATTTCCACACTGCACTCTTATTTGGAAGTATTCTGCATAGAAGATTTGTCTCTTCTCCCCCATTATTAATTTAATCAGTTTTTTTACATAATATGGACTCATAGATATTTATTTTATACTGTATGTATACTCTTATACTATATAATACTATACAACTTATTTTGTTGCTCAAATCACTCCAGTTTTGACAACTGAAAACTCTTCCACTTACTCTTCTGTCCCTTTGACATACACATATCAATGTAGGGATTTTTTTGGTTTTCATTTTTTTATTTATCTTTTTTTTAGCACTTTTCTAACTTTCTGGCACTACAAGATGCTTCAGGCTCATCTTAGTCTTGCACCAGTCTTATCAGTATCAACCATTTCTCCAAGGAAGCATGGTTCTTAATATTGAAGATTTATATTAGAAGCCAAGATCTAAGAACTAGGTGTGTAAAATACTTTTTAAAAATGATATAAAAAGCTATGGTTAGTGAGTAACTTCTTGACTACAACACCAAAGGAACAAGCCAATTGACTTCATCAAAATTACAAACTTTTGTGTATCAAAAGACACTATACAGAGACTGAAAGGATGCACAGAATGGGAGAAAATATTTTCCAATCATGTAGCTGAAGGACATTCAGAATTTATAAGGAACTGTTACAACTCACCAATAAAAAGATACAAAGCTCAATTAAAACTAGGCAAAGTATTTCAATAGGCATTTCCCTCAAGACAAGACACAAATGGGCAATACGCACATAAAAAGATAGTAATATCATTAATCATTAAAGAAGTATGAATGAAAGCCACAGTGAGATACCGTGGCTATAATGAGACACAATGGCTATAATTTTTAAAGGAAAATAACATTGGAGGATGTGAAGAAATTGGAACCCTCATACACTGTTAGTGGGAATGTAAAATGGTATAGCTACTGAGGGTAACCATTTGGCAGTTCCCAAAAAGTTAAATATAGAGTTACCATATGACCCAACAATTCCCTGTTAGGTATATGCCCAAGAGAACTGAAAACACATATAGACACAAAAACATACATGAATGTTCATAGCAGCATTATTAATAATAGCCCAAAGGTGGAAATAACCCAAATATTCATCAACTGATAAATGAGTGAGACTTGAAAACAAGATACTAAGTGAAAGAAGCCAGACACAATAAGTCACATGTAGTATTATTCCATTTATTTGAAAAGCCCAGAATAGGCAAATCCACAGAGAAAGTAGATTAGTGGTTCCCAAGAGACTGGAGAAGAGAAGAATTGGAAACTGTGGGGTTTCCTTTGAGGGGATGGAAATGTTCTGGACATTGATAGTAGCACTGGTTGCACAACATTATGAATTTATTATAAATTCCTGAATTGTATACTTTCAAATGGTAAAAATTATAAACTTAATATCATGTGTATTTTAGCTCAATAAAAAAAATAAATGATATGAATAATGTGATCACTAAAGGAAAATTAGTAAATAGAGATAAGCAAAAAGAAGAAAAGCAATATCCTAATTCCATCTCCCCAATGCCCAATATTTCATATTATCTTCTATGCATACATATACATCTGCATAAAGGACTTCATAGCTTGCCATCTTTGGTTTGCCAGAGTAGATCCTGAGACGGATCTGAGTACAAGTTTATTTGGGAAGAGAAGAAACCACTGGCTGGAGAGTGGGGAAGTGAAACAAGGAAGGGAAGGCAGTCAGTAAAGTCTGCCTTTTCAGGGAAGCAAATTAACACTGTGAGCAAATGAAACTGAATCTCACTGGGGAAATACTGGGAACCAGTGTAGATCATACTCCTGAGTCATCTCACCAGAGAGGAGCTGAATATGTATATACCAAATATCTTCATTGTTGGAGAGGTGCTAGGAGGAGACAGTAGTATTCAATTCTCCAGCACTTCTGACATACTAGCCTGGCATAAAAAGGGAATTCCAGGGAGGAGAGTAAATTCTCAGGCTAAGAGCTGCAGGTTGTAGCAGATGAAAGTTTAGTAAGGAGTGTGTGCTGAAATGATAAGTATGAGGGGAAATGGGTGGGGCACTGAGAACATATACTCCATGTACTGTGCATATGTAAGATACAGATTGATAGATCAATATAGATAGAGTTGTATTTAGATCTTCATCCGTATTTATCTGAAATATTTCCACTCAAAGGGTCAGTTTGGATGTATAGATTAGTCCTTTATCTATGGCTAAAAGCATTTTTACTTTATTAAAAGGCTGGTCACAATTGGACACTTCAAGAATGGCATTGGGTTTTCTATAATTCTAATCATGAAATTCCTTGGCTATCATGATAATGCTAAATTAGTTTAAATTCTCACTATACAAAATGAATATGAATATTACATTCATGAATTCATGAATATTACATGAAGTTACGGGCAACATTTTACATTACATTATTCTGATGGTATCGTTTCTCAGACATATATATCCTTGCTTAAAGAAAGCAAAAATCTCAATGTTAAGATGGTGATAATTGCAGAATTTGTGATGCTTCATTGGATTAGGTTTTAGAAGTATCTGGGTGTGTTATTAATAGCCAATTTGCGTTGTCCTTTCTAAACCATGTTTGTTTGTTTTTTTCTACTCTCTTCTTATCTCCCTCCCTCCTTCCTTCTCCCCTGAACTTTTTTTTTTTTTTTTTTTTTTTGCCATGGGAGTATGTTAGATCATTTTCCCACCTGTTGCTCCAGGCCAGCCATGTGGCACAAAGACAGCTGCTCAAACACTCTCCAAATCTTCCAGGCAGGATGTCCTC
This sequence comes from Lynx rufus, assembly GCF_022079265.1. Taxonomy (NCBI): domain Eukaryota; kingdom Metazoa; phylum Chordata; class Mammalia; order Carnivora; family Felidae; genus Lynx; species Lynx rufus. The sequence continues at coordinate 30,418,693 of NW_025814824.1, read as the reverse complement.
TGGAGATTGAAAACTTGGGAATTGCTGAAGATAAGGCAAAATCTATTGGTAAGAAATCTTTAGGACCTTTTCTCTTTAGCTAAAGAGTCTCTAAATTCAAAGTAGTATACCTTTTGCTCTTATACTACTTTCAATTTAGAAACTAGCTAAGGGGCACAAGAGAAGTTTCTGGGAGGATGGAAATGTGCTCTGTTCATTGGGAGGGTAGTTAGGCAGATGTTGTCAAAAATCACAAATCTGAATTTTTTAGTGGCAATTGTATCTCATTAAAGTTGATTTTAAAATAAAATAAAATAAAATAAAATATTACCTGTAATAATAAAGCAATAGCAACAGAGGGAACAAAATAACAAGTAAAATATCAATAAAAATATTTTAAAAATTCAAAGTAGTACATACAATGTGACCAAGTGAAGAAAATGTTATTACTCATATGGTAACAGATAGTGAACATGGAGTAACATATAGAACCATGTATTAAATACTGTGTTATATATCTGAAAGTAGTATAACATATGTGAACTGTACTTCAATAATACTTTTTTAAAGAAAAAATGTCATTACTTTACCATGTGGCTCTAGAATCTCCTCTGGGGAGACAGCTAGTACTGGGACATTGTACAACCCTCACCACTATCCGTCTGCTGAACTCTTCCATTATCTCACTGGATATCCCATTATCCCACTGGGAATCTCTGTACCCATTCAACAATAACCTCCCATTCTCTCTTCCCCCAGCTCCTAGTATCCATTGCTCAAAAACTCCATTTTTGAGTTGTGATAACTGAAAAAGAGGTAGAGGTGTACGTTAGCCCAGGCCAGGGTGTTGCACATGAGGAAGGCAGAATGTGGGAGACAGACAGCCAAGAGAAGGAGGAGTCCCAGCCCAGTCTCAGTCTCAGGAACTCAGGGAAAATTATGACCTCCTAAAACTTGTGAAATTGGAGAATCAAAGCAATTTAATTTACCTCTCAAGCATCAGAAAGGACTCCAACTGAAGATGAGATTACAAAAAGCACTTCCTAGTTTCTGCAGGGTTAGCAAAATTCATTTATTTATTCAATAAATATTGACTAAGCACTTACTATGTGCCAGGCGCTGGGATAACAACAGTGCCTAAGACATGTTCCTCATATTTATGGAGTTTACCATCTAGGAGGAAGACAGTAAACAAAAATCCCCACAGCTTTGTCAGTTAAAATTATAAGTGATTACATTTGTAATTGACAAAGATGAGTAAAATCCTCAAAGAGTTTGCAATCTACTGAGAGTGGAGTAGGGTGGGAATCACCCTAAATATACAACTGTGTTCTTTTTTTTTTTTAATGTTTATTTATTTTTGAGAGAGAAAGAGAGACAGAGCATGAGCAGGGAGGGGCAAAGAGAGAGAGGGAGACACAGAATCAGAAGCAAGCTACAGGCTCTGAGCTGTCAGCACACAGCCTGACGTAGTGCTTGAACCCACGAATGGAGAGATCATGACATGAGCTAAAGTCGGAGGCTTAACTGACTGAGCCACCCAGGCGCCCCTACAAGTGTGTTCTATAATATCCTTCTAGTACCAGCAAATATATCCTTTCTTCTTTGAGGCTTTCTGGATGTCCATCTTTATAAGTAGAATTAATCAATCCCTTATCTGTTCTAGCACAGTTTGCACCACACTTCAATTTTAGATAATCACATTGGATTTAAGTTATTTATGTTCTGGTCTTCCCATTAGACTGTCATCTCCTCAAGGGCAATTAGTTTACTCGACTTCATTTGATTTAATAAACATTGATTGAGAACCTACCATGTATTGGGCACAATGCCAAATGCTACAGACTCAAAGATACATATATCCTTAGCTCTTGGTTTCATACTTAAGGAAGCTTTCTTCTAGGAATTTAGAAAGGATTGAGGGAGGTAGGCTAAAGAAGGGGGGCCAGGGAAGAAGGGTTTTATAATAGCAAGAGAGGAAACAAGAAAGTTTTGAACTAGGGCAGTTGGCAGCAGGAATAGAAAGGCGGGAATAAATTCAGAAGACATGCTGGAGATTGGTTCTACAGGATTTGGAAATTCATTGGGTATCAAGGAAAGTGGAGTCAAAGTTGAAGATAGTGTTTCTGCCCCCCACCCCCACTCTGGTTATAAGCAAATAAAAGGTTGATTATGCTTATATGAGAATATATACGTAGAATAGGTAAACTCTTAAAGACAGGAAGGTTACCAGAGGCTGGGGGAGGAGGGAATGGAGTTCCCAGTTCCTGTCTGGTTTGATGAGAAAGTTATGGAAATGGAGTCAATCATGAGGGAGGTACTAGTTTCATTTATAAATGTTTCTTAACATTGGATTGTTTTTAAATAAATTAACATTTTCTGATTTGCCATTGTAAGTTGAAGTGCATAGCTGCTGAATCTTTTTCAAAACCAGTAATTGTCTACTGCATCTTTATGTAGCTAATCAGAGTTTTGAGAGTTTCTAGTTTGAAGACCATCATTCAAAGTTAAATTAGTGGTAGTGTCTACTCACATCTATAAATTCTCTTAGTAGAAGTAGAAGAATTAGTGTCATATAATAAGTCTGATCATTGACAGGTCCCTTTATGAAGTTCTTTGGTGTAGTTTTTATTTTATTTTTTATTAAAAATTTTTTTTAAGTTTTTAAAATTTATTTTTGAGAGACAGAGAGAGAGCACAAGCAGGGGAAGGGCAGAGAGAGAGGGAGGCACAGAATCCGAAGCAGACTCCAGGCTCTGAGCTGTCAGTACTGAGCCCCATGTGGGGCTCAAACTCTCCAATCGCAAGATCATGACCTGAGCCAAAGTTGGACACTCAGCCAACTGAGCTACCCAGGCACGCCTGTTTAATTTTTATTTTAAAGTTTTGGTTTGTTTTACTTCTTATAAATTTTGTCAAATACTTTTATTCTTTTATTTTGTCTCTTATTGTAAATTTTGTGAAATAGCTTTATTTTTACCATTGAAATTTATATATTGCCCTATATATTCCTTTCACTTAATCTACTACACCTGAGAAAATTCTTAGAATCTTCAAATAATAGTAAAAATGTTGTCATAGAGTTTTTAACTCCAGATACAGAAAAAAAGACAATACCATTAAGCCTATCAATCATCACACTTCCACTCCATGAAAGCCACATAAATATTGGTAGTAAGGACAAAGATCATTCAAAAAGTCAGGAGGGTGTCTGAGTGGCTCAGTTGGTTGAGCATCGGACTTCGGCTCAGGTCATGATCTCATGGTTCATGGGTTCAAGCTCCGCAGTTGCGCTCTGTGCCTGGATCCTGCTTCGGATTCTGTGTCTCCCTCTCTCTCTGCCCTTCCCCCATTTGCACTCTGTCTCGCTCAAAATTAAATAAATAAACATTTAAAAAAATACCAAAAAGAGTCAGGAACGTTATGTTTAGGAAATAATTTTTCTTATTTTGGTATGTATACATTTGAAAACATCAGTGGTTGAACTAACTTATCTGTAACATTCATTCACTTTATGCTTTTTAATTAGAGAAATTTGAAATTTATTGCCTAATACAAATGTAATGTTATAAGAGACCAGATATTTCCATAGCAGTACTTGTGAATGCTGGAGGCATTTCAGTGTGGGTTAGCAAGGGAGCCACAAATCTTCAGGGGATCTGCTATTGTTTTATGCATGTTAAACTTAAAAAAATGAATGTAACCTTCTAGAATGGGCAAATCTGTAGAGACAGAAGCTTTTGCCTGGGCCTGGGGAGAGAAAGGAGAATGAGGAGCAGCTGCTCCATGAGGACAAGGTTTCCTTCTGGAATGAGGAAAAAGTTCTGGAGCTAGATAGTGGTGATGGTTGCACCACATTGTGAATGTACAGTATGCCACTGAATTCTCACTGTCACATGATTACAGATAGTTTTGTGTTATATGTATTTTACTACAATAAAAAATAACCTTATTACAAAATGTTAATTTTATTTATTTGTTTGTTTTTTGAGAGACAGTGTGAACAGGGGAGGGGCAGAGAGAGAGAGAGGAAGAGAGGAGAAGCTCAAGCCGACTCCACACTGCCAGCACAGAGCCCAATGTAGGACTCGAACTCATGAACCATGAGATCATAACTTGAGCTGAAGACTTGAGTCGAAATCAAGAGTCAGACACGTTAACCACATAAGCCACCCAGGTGCCCCAGGGTGAATTATAGAACTTTTGAATTATAGAACATTCATACAAGCACAGGAAGGAGATGAACATCACCAGCAATCCCACCACCCAGTTGGAGCCGGTGTTGCCATTTTGGTGACTACCTTCCCAGGTGTGTTCCTATGCACGAAATTTCATTTCTGTCTTAGTTAAGACTTTTTTGTTGCAAGTAATGGAAAACAGAAAACCCGGTGTCTTCTGGAAACCATGTGGAGCAATGTAGCTGGACCTCAGAAAAGGGCCAAGGACTCTGGGAGCTGAGGGGTCATTGAGAGGTCAGGCAGTGTGCCCCGTTCTGACCTCTTCTCCATGGGCTCTGTAGGTCAGATTTCATCTCTTAGATTATCTTTCTTCACTTCTCTATCCACATGGCAGATTGCTGCCCCACAGTCCCTCAACGTGCCTGCTGACATGCCAGCTACCTGCAAACTGCCTGGCTCTCTCAGACCCAATTCTAAATTCTGCTCATGTTTTGGTCAGCTTTAGCCAGGGGATTCAGGTCACGCAATATAAACAAGAACTAATTCAGATCATTTGCTTTGAAAACTTTTGAGACAGCAAGATATCATCAGCTTTAGCTGTTTTCCAAGGCATGTAAAAATTATAATGATAATAGTAGTTTATTCTAGAGGAACTTTAACAACATATTGTACGTATATAGTTGAAAACAATGCTCTACATTAGTAGATGTTTCACAACCGATTGCAAAGGTAGGTGTGCTTTTATTTATTTATTTAAAAGTTGACATGTACTGTATTTTCAGTGAAGTCATCGATTTGGCACTTCAAATGGAACGCTCTGGAATTATTTTTTCTTAACTTCTTCTCTGATTGAAGGCCAGGCAGCACTTAGGATGCATGTTCATAGGAGACTTTCTTTGGTAATATGAGGATTTTGAATAAATATTCTTTTTAACTGAAAAGGGTAATTTGGGGTTTTGTAAAAACAGTTTCATTGAAAAATAATGTACATTCCACAAAATCCTCCTGTTGTAAGTGTACAATTCAGTTTAAAAAGTTTACAAAGTGGTGCATCCACTACTACAATCCCATTGCAGAGCTTCCGCTTCACCCCCAGGACACCCCTCTGCCTAACTGCCGTTAATCCCATTTCCACCTTTAGCCCAAGTCAAACACTAACTTCTTTTTGGTCTCCATGGACTTGTAAAAAGGACAATTGTATACAACAAAATTTTTATAGACTTTGTGGAGACCTCACAATATAATCATATACAATTAATGTCCAATGTAATGAGTGAGGGTTAAAAATTTCTTAATGATCTTCATCAAAATATGTAATTCATTCACTAGCCTGTTTTTTCTTTTATTTATTTATTAAAAAATTTTTTTAATGTTTTATTTTTGAGAGAGAGAGAGACACACACAGTGTGAGTGGGCAAGGGGTAGAGAGAGAGGGAGACATAGAATCTGAAGCAGGCTCCAGGCTCTGAGCTATCAGCACAGAGCCCGATGCGGGGCTCAAACTCACGAACTGTGAGATCATGACCTGAGCCAAAGTTGGACACTTAACCGACTGCGACACTAGGCACCCCAACTAGCCTGGTTTTTCAGCTATACATTCAAAGTTATATATGCAGGGGCGCCTGGGTGGTGCAGTTGGTTAAGTGTCCAGCTCAGCTCATCATTGTGAAATCTAACTGCCCCCACTTCTGGCATTGCACTGGGCATGGAGACTGCTTGAGATTCTCTCTCTCCCTCTCCCTCTGCCCCTCCCCTTCTTGTGTGCTCATGCTCTCTCTCTCTCTCTCTCTCTCTCAAAAAATAAATAACAGTTATACACGCAAATAGCTAATGTAGTATGTATTTATAGGGAGTGATCTTCTTTTTCTTAAGTTTATTTATTTATGTTGTGAGAGAGAGAGAGAGAGTGCAAGCAGGGAAGGGGCAGAGGAAGAGGCAGAGGAAGAGGGAGAGACAGAATCTTAAGCTGGCTCCACACTGTGAGCACAAAGCCTGATGCGGGGCTTGAACATGAACTGTGAGATCATGACCTAAATCCAGATCAAGAGTCAGACGCTTAACCACATGCTTAACCAAGTGAGCCACCCAGGTGCCCTGGGAATTCTCTCTTTTTTAAGTCCTCCTGAATTGTCCCCCATTAGCTGTCATTTCCTGCCCCTATCAGTTCTGTCATTTTTTCTGCCTGTCACACCTGGAGCTCATGAGCTCTGGCTGGGATGCTGCTTTGTCCACACAGGCAGGGAGCATTAAGTGAGGGGCCAGCCAGATGTTCCTTTCTGCCTTGTCCCTTATTGCTCATATGACTATTTGCCATGCCTTGAGAATGCACCAGGCTTACAAATGTTTGGGATTATCACACAGGAGAGGAAAAAACCCAAAAGTATACACTAAAAAGTATTCCTGAAGTCCTAGGTGTATATTTAACCGAAGAGATTAAACCCTCCATAGACTCCTTGTTCCTGTTTGAATCTCTTGCTTCTCTGTCATTAGACCACGTTTTTCCTATGAAAGTACCTCTCTCTAAACCTTGTCATACATAGATGTACCTCATCCCTGCCATTCTGAGAAACCCTAGACCCAGCACATAAGAATTGGTCTTACCCAAGATCTACACCTCTCTTTCAGCAGTATAATTGCTCAAGTATGAGTTACTTCTTCTAGATTGGAATTACACCCCAGGAAAGAGGGCCTGAGAACCAGTGTTGGTGGTGGTTCTCCAAATGTCAGAACAGGTGCACATGGGTGTCAGGGAAGACTTTGGTGTTTAGATCGCTGGAAGCATGTCAACGTTGCTGTGGGTAACTTAAAATTGAATTCTCTTAATGTCTCTCTTCCAGTGGAAGTTGAACTTATCTTTCATTCTCTGGACTGTCCAGGCTAACTACTGAGTAAGATACACAAATATATTATCATGTTTGTCATACCATCTCCCAAGGACAAATTTTTTTTTTTTAATTTTTTTTTTCAACGTTTATTTATTTTTGGGACAGAGAGATACAGAGCATGAACGGGGGAGGGGCAGAGAGAGAGGGAGACACAGAATCGGAAACAGGCTCCAGGCTCCGAGCCATCAGCCCAGAGCCTGACGCGGGGCTCGAACTCCCGGACCGCGAGATCGTGACCTGGCTGAAGTCGGACGCTTAACCGACTGCGCCACCCAGGCGCCCCTCCCAAGGACAAATTTTAATTCTCAGAAGTAGTGCAGTAAACCCATGAGGAGGAAGAGAAGTATTTTCCTGCTGACTCATAATTTACAAGCCACTTCTCAATCAATAAAATCTGTCCTGTACATTATTTACTGCACATTATAATATAAGCAGTATTGGTTCTATTCCCTTGTTCCCTCTTCTCCACTCTCTGCTCTCAAATTATGACCTCTTAGGTCTTCTAGGAAGACAAAGAAATCCTATTGTTAGCTCATAAACTATACCTTTTATTGGCTGCTCCCTTAACTATATTAGGCCTAGCTGAGGCTGTAAAATCAGTCCTTATAAGTTCTTGAGTAAATTCTTGGCCAAGATCATACTCTGTCTAAGGAGGATGAGAGGTCATGATTTCATTCTTCTAGTTATAAGCACATAATTATATGCTCTTAATCTACATGAATTCTACTTGCCCCATTTACTAAGCAACTCATGGATATAGCGGGACTTTGTTAGCCCTGTCTAGTGATGGTCCCCAAATATCACCAACACAATTTGTTAATAAGATAAAGCTAAGTTTATTGCTTGGATTAGTAAGAACCACACTTCCTCAGAGCTTTGGCAGTGTCTCAAAGAGGGCAATGTCAGGTCAGAATTTACTGAGAATTTGAAAGTTGTATTAAGGTAGGTCTTTCAATGCAGGAACTTGATTAGAATTAGATAAGGATCAGATAAAACAGTCAGGATTGGTGGAAACAACGAGGAATAGTTTTGAGGCTAGGGCTTTGAAGAATTGTAGGGCACAAACTGTTGATGTCTTCCATTGGAGATTTTCTTTTGGAAAGTTCCTGTGATGAACTCTCAAACCTTGCTACGGAAAGAAATTCCCAGAGAAGTAAGGAATAAAAAAAAAATTATTCCTGAAGACAGGAAAAAAAAATTTGTTAATGTAGGGAATAAGGTAAGTGAAGTAATTTCTGTTCCCAGTGTCCAGGATGAGTGAGGTGTAGATGATTTTGGTTCTTGGTCCCTTTCCAATCTCTCCAAGCAAATTAAAGTAATTCTAGCGGTTGAAACAGATAAATACCCAAATGTATGATGGCTCAAATATGGAAGAACTTTACTTTTCACTCAGGTAAAGTCCAAAATAAGTGTTCCTGATTAATGGATGGTTTTCCTTCTTGGGGACAGAAAGACACTGGCTTTTTAGAAACTGAGCTCCATTTTCTCGTAAGGCAATGACCCCCACATTAGAGCAGTCACCAGAATCACCTGGAGGTTTTGATAAGCCACAGATTTTTGGGTCTCATCCCTAAAGTTTCTTGTCACATGACCCCACCTAGATACACAGAGGTCTAGGAAATCTTATCCTTTTGATTGAAAAAGAATTTTTGTAGAACATTTTAGTGGACAGCTATCCACTTCTTAGCCTATCATGTATCCAACAAAACTTCAAGAGCACCCGTCTTTCCACACATAGTACATACTCAGTTCCTCTAGAGACCCATCCAATTGACTATATCTAAGAGGTACACGGTCCTCTTTACAAAACCCAGAAGTGGCTTGTCATGGTTTACACCCTATTAACCCAAAAGTTATCTGCTCTACAATATATAATGGTGGATCAGGGACATGATAAAATACCCATTCAGGCAAGAATAATGGAGAAACACAGCAGTCATAGAAATTTATCCATAGCAGTCCACTTCTGCAACCCTTAGAAGTGCTAAATGTTTGGATTTTCTCTATTACCTTTCATTTCTGCTTGCACACTGGCCGATTCTTTCCAGAAGTCCATCTCTTTCTTATAATAACTTGCTAAAAGCAGAAAGTAAATGTCAGCATACACTATCACACCAACTCTTACCAACCACTTCCGCTAAAGCTACTGACTCAGTAGACTCTGGTCTTCTTTCCAATAGTTAGACAATTTTGCCAAATGTCTTGTGGCTACATGACCTGAATATGTATTTATTCAGCTTTTGGTATTAGCTTCTTTACTGCTTTCCCTGATCACTAACCCAGCTTCACATATTTTAGATTTTTGTCACATTAATATCTTATTTTTGATACTAATTTCTGTATTAGCTAAGGTAAATCTGGTTGCCATAACAAATGAACCAAAAAATATAACAGCTTAGTTGTTATAGATGCTTATTTCTCACTAAGTTCTGCAAGGTTTATTTGTTTGTTTTTCAAGTTTATTTATTTATTTTGAGAGAGAGAGAGAGAGAGAGAGAGAGAGAGAGGGAGTGCACACATGCACACAAGTGGAGAGAGGCAGAGACAGAAAGGGAGAGAAAGAGGGAAAGAGAGAGAGAGAGAGAGAGAGAGAGGAGAGAGAGAGAGAGAAAGAGAGAGAGAGAGAGAGAGAGAGAGAGAATCCCAAGCAGGTTCCATACTGTCAGCATGCAGCCTGATGTAGGGCTCACACTCACAAACCATGAGATCATGACTTGAGCTGAAGTAAGATGCTTACCTTACTGAGCCACCCAGGTGTCCTTGTTTTGTTTTTTTGTTTTTGTTTCTGTTTTTTTTTTTTTAAAGTAGGCTTCATGCCCAAGTGTGGAGCCCAATATGGGCCACAAACTCAAGACTGTGAGATCAAGACCTGAACTCAGATCAAGAGTTGGACGCTTAACATATTGAGTTACCCAGACACCCCTCCACGAGGTTCTTAATGGCTAGCAGCTTCCATCTTTGTAGTGATAGAGCTGGATTGTAGCCTGTTATCTCCTAAGGCCTCAGTGTCCTTGGTTTGATTCTCTGCATCTAGCTTACAGACAGAAGAAGAGACCTGTGGGTTAGGTATATCCTCTCCTTAACATTGCTGGTCTGAAAACAACACATATCGCTTCTGCTCACATTTTATTATGCAAAACAAGTCACATGGCCATATCTAGATGTAAGGGATGAAAAAACAGTAGTCTTTACCTGAGTAATCCTTTTGTGGCAAAACTCCAGACTATAGAAGGGAAACACAAATTTTTGGTGAACATCTAGTGTGCCACACCAGCAAATCCTGTCATTAGAGACATCCAGTCAAAATCCAACTTGGATATAGTTATTCTACCAGTTAGGAATGGCTTTGGACTATTAGTAATATATTTAAGAAATAAGAGTGACTTAAACAAGACCAAAGTGTATTCCTTTCTCACATGAAACATATGCAGAACTGGGCAGTCTCGTCAGATACGGCTGTTCCATCAAGTCATCAAAAACTCAGATACCTTCTACCTTTCTGCTTTACCATCCTTAACTCTTAGCTTCTGTTTTTCAAAATGGCTGCTAGATCTCTGGATAATATATTCACATTTCAGGTTTGAAGAGAGAAGAAGGGTGAAAACACAAACAGGTCTGTGTTTTAAAGAAGCTTTCTGAAACTCCATTTAACAGCATTGGCTGATATCTCATTGACAGTGAACATCGTATCTAGTTTCAGGGAAGGATGGTAGATACAGAATTTAGGTAGAGTCAATGATGCACCTAGAACATAGGGATTTTAATATGAAGAAAGAAGGGAAGAATAGATATTTGGGTAGTTGGATAGTGCCATAGTGTCACTATAAATTAGAAAGGAGGAACATGTAGCTTCTTGCTACATATTAGGGTAATAATGGCTCATTATGGCATATTGGGTACTTTATTCCCTCTGGTTAATCAAATGAGTTGGGTAAGTGCCAAAACTACAAATATTTTTAGTGTCTGTCTTTTTTCTAAGAGTCAAATTCCAACTTATAATCAGTCTAAATTATTAACAATCATCATCCCTATTGGTGTGTTAAGCATATTTCATATATTTTAATCTAGTGTTTCCCCAACCACATCACACATATTTACTTGTGAAGCTAGTCAGTTAATTAACAAATGTTAATTTAATCCCTACAATATGCTCTCCAACTTGAAAACTGCTGGAGAAGATGGAAAGTAAGGCATAGGACACAAATACCTTGAATTCAGGGACTATCAAATTGAATACATAAGATCAAACAATACTCTTTTTTTAAATTTTTTTGATGTTTATTTATGTTTGAGAGACAGAGAGTGACAAAGAGTGTGAGTGGTGGAGGGGCAGAGAGAGAAGGAGACACAGAATCTGAAGCAGGCTCCAGGCTCTGAGCTGTCAGCACAGAGCCCAATGCAGGGCTTGAACTCATGGACCACAAGATCATGACCTGAGTTGTTGTATGCTCAACCAACTGAGCCACCCAGGTGCCCCTCAAATAACATCCTAATACATATCAAAAGACTTAAAGTTTTGCAAACTTTCAGATCTATCAATTCTACTCCGAAAAATACAATGAGGAAATTATGAACACATGCAAAGAATTAACTATATGAACGGTCATTAAAGCGTTGATTATGAAAACAGCAAACTAAAAAACTTCAATTTCAATAATAGGTCATTGCTCAAGACGTTAGAGTGCTCCCATGCAGCTACATACAATGACACCTAGATCTGTGAAAGAATACTTACAACATATAATACACACTCATGATTTATTGTTAGGTGGAAACCATACATCATACTGAAAAAGATTAACTTTTTGCATGGTAAGTACTGTCTATAAGCTATTTCCCTCTTCTCTGGGCACTGTCTCTTAGACCATAGAGACCCCAGTCCACCTTTTTACCAGTGACTTGTGTCTGCTGATTGGCTCACCTAACCCAAGCTGAGCAATCAAATTCTGCCTTTTAGTGATTTGAAATTGAAATTTGCAAATGCCAATCTCTTTCTGCTGGTGACCTGAATACAGCATAAATAACTCAGGTGCTGGTTTATAGTGATGGACATTTAGCCATACACATGCAGAAGCAAAGAAATGTGTCTACAGAGAGAAAAGAATGAAGCACATCTATAGTGAGAGGAACTGAGGCCAGAAACCATGTGTCCCCAGTAGGCTCTGATGGCCACTTCCAGGTCTTAACCCTGTCTTTGGAGTCCAATAGACACCCTTGTTTCCTTTTAATAACTCTGTCTTTGTTCTCTAAGCTGGTCTGACAGTCTTACCGTTACTTACAACCCAAGTCAGAGTTCCTATTAGAGAGTTATTGCTAAGAATATTAGCAATACTATCATTGCATATAAGGAAATATTTGGACATTTGGGATAGTATATATGGCAAATTGATGCTAAAAATTGTTCCCCTATTCTCTTGACTTGAGGAAACAGTCACGGGCAAGGTTCTTGAAAAATATTTTGGGGAAGGCTCTTTTGGATGAAAAATGTACTTGGTTTGTGCAGATACTTTCCTGTTGTTAGAGTTTAAAAATCCCTTTGAAATATTTTGGGAAGCCATTTCCCCCCTAGATTTGTCTTTGTAAGAGGACTTTTGGAACTCAAGTTTGAGTCTGTTGCCAAATAGAACATTGAGAAAATTATTTAGGAGAATTTTTATGATAAAATATCTTCCTATTATTCTCAAAACAAGTGATCAGGCACTTTCATCTTTTTTCATCTACATTTATTTGCAAAGCTATTTTATTTGCAATTTTATCTGTAAGGACATCATTTAAAAGGATTTATGTTATGCTCAGTCTCCCACAATAAGTAGAATAGAAGATTTTGTAATAATCAAGCAGCTTGAAATGCTCTTATTGGTATGTTTTCAAGGTGAAAAAAATCTTGCTTTGTTTCACTCAGGTTTTCATTTATTTTGAAACTTTAAAATGCATTTAAAAAAAATTTTTTTTAACGTTTATTTATTTTTGAGACAGAGAGAGACACAGCATGAACGGGGGAGGGGCAGAAAGAGAGGGAGACACAGAATCAGAAGCAGGCTCCAGGCTCTGAGCCATCAGCCCAGAGCCCGACGCGGGGCTCGAACTCACGGACCGCGAGATCGTGACCTGAGCTGAAGTCGGACGCTTAACTGACTGAGCCACCCAGGCGCCCCTAAAATGCATTTTTTAAAAAGTCAGGTTTGTGGTACACATCGTTAAAAAAAGAGACAATAAGCCCCAAATGGAGTCACTTGTGCTAATTCTCACATCACCAAACCAAGACTTAATAATTAACTTAATTATAGTTTCAACCTCTCCCAGGAGTGGAATCTTAAACCAGTCAATCTGGAATTACCTGGTCAGCACTAGTGTGGTAATCTTCCTGATAGAACCCTGCTATCTTCTAAAGGAAGGTGACCTTGTCAGAAACAATCCATTCATGTCTACTAACTTTCTTGTCCTTCCCTCCTTCTCCCTAAAAAGTCTTTCATTTGGTACAACTCCTTGGAGCTCCTTTGTGTCCCCTAGACATGATGCTTCTTGACTCATGAATCACTGAATAAAGCCAATAAAGTCTTTAAAACTTACTCAGATGAGTTTTGTTTGTTTATCTGTTTGTTTTTTTTTTTAAACAATATTGGTGGCAATGGTGGGATCTGAGGGAAACTTCTGATGGCTTCAGAGACAATGAGAAACACAAACCCTTTGAGCTCTCTTTCTCATCATTTCTGAGGGTGATGGGCAAGTTCCTATCCATTATAAGTTCCACTATTTTTGTGTTAGGCTCACAAATGGTTCTACCTGGCAGATGGTTCTACCTGGAACCCGAGTCTCTAGCCCTTGGTTACATCTGTGGTTCCCCATTTGATTGGGGAAGTGACCAAAGAGTTTTGCATGGCCTTGGTTCCAGTGGAGGTGGTGACAGGTCTCATTTCACAAGGAGACCAGAGAACACCACACCTAGTTAAAACTTGCCACATATGGGCCAGGGACTAAACACTGCCCACAGAAGGCAAGGAGAACCTCTACACATGACTAGCCTGAAGAATAGAAGAGCCAGAATACAACAGCAGAGTGCATGCAGCACACACTGGAGACACACCCTGTGCACCAGGCCCTGGGAACTACCTGACCTCTCTTTTATAAGGCCATTACTTTCAGGAGCAGGAGACATAACTGGCTTTTCTAACACAGAGAAGCAGGCAGAGACTTAGACAAAATGAGAAGAACGAAGAATATATTCCAAATCAAAGAACACGATAAGGCCACAGCCAGAGATCTAAGCAAAACAGATATAAATAACACATCTGGTGGAGAATTTAAAGCAACTATCATAAGGATACTCACTGGGTTCAAGAAAAGAATAGAAGATATCAGTGAGACCCCTACCACAGAGATAAAAGAGTTAAAAAAGAATCAGAGATAAAGAGTGCAATAAACTAGATTAGAAACAGACTTAATGCAATGAATGGCAGGCTGGAAGAAGCAGAGGAACAAATTAATGGCCTAGAAGACAAAGTAATGGAAAGCAATGAAACTGAAAAAAATAGAGAAAGAATTATGCAAAATGAGAATAGACTTAGGGATCTCAGTGACTCCATCAAACATAATAACATTCATATTATAGGAGTCCCAGAGGAAGAGAGAAAAGGGGGTAGAAAATTTATTTGAAGAAATAACAGCTGAAAACTTCCCTAATCTGGGAAAGGAAATAGATATCCAGACCCAAGAGGTACAGAGAATGATGAGCAAAATCAACAACAACAGATCCACATCAAGATATACTATAATTAAACTGACAAAATACACTAATAAGAAAAAATATCTTAAAAGCAGCAAGACAAAAGAAGACAGTTACTCATAAGGGAAAACCCATAAAGCTATCAGCAGATTTTTCAGCAAAAACTCTCCAAGCCAGAAGGGAATGACATGAACTATTCAAAGTACTGAATGGAAAAATCTGCAGCCAACAATACTCTATCCAGCAAGGCCGTCATTCAGAATAGAAAGAGAAATAAGGAATTTCACAGACAAACAAAAACTAAGGGGTTCATCACCCTGAAACCAGTCCTACAAGAAATATTAAAGGGTACTCTGTGAATGAAAAAAAAAAAGACCAGAAGTTACAATATGAAGGTAGGAAACACAAAAGCAGTAAAAATGAACATTTCTATAAGAAAACCAGTCAAGGAACTCACAAAATAAAAGGATATAAAATATGACACCATATAGCTAAACCAAGGGGAGGGAGGAGTAAAGAATGGGCTCAAACTTAAACAACCATTAACTGAATATAGACTGTTATTTGCAGATGTTATATACAAACCTAATGGTAACCACAAATCAAAAGCCACTAATATATATGCAAAGAATAAAGAGAAAGAAATACAAATGTATCTTTAAAGAAAATCAGCAAACCATGAAAGAGAGAAAGAATGGAACAGAGAAATCCTACAGGAAAAAAAAACCGCAAAAAAAGTAATGAAATGGCAATAATTACTTTGAATGGAAATGGACTAAATGCTCCAATCAAAAGACATAGGGTATCTGAAGGGATTTTAAAAAGACCCATCTGTATGCTGCCTACAAGAGACCTATTTTAGACCTAAAGACAGATTGAAAGCGAGGGGATGGAGAACCATTTATCATGCTAATGGATGTCAAAAGAAAGCTGAAGTAGCAATACTTATATCAGTCAAACTAGAATTTAAAACAAAGATGGTGGGGCGCCTGGTTTGCTCAGTTGGTTGAGCATCCAGCTTTGGGCTCAGGTCATGATCTTATGGTTTGTGGGTTCGAGCCCCACGTGGAGTTCTGTGCTGACAGAATCTGGAGCTTGCTTCGGATTGTATGTCTCCCACTGTCTCTGCTCCTTCCCCGTTCTCACTCTGTCTTTCTCTCAAAAATAAATAAACATTAAAAAAAATTAAAAATAAATAAATAAAACAAAGATGGTAACAAGAGACTACATAATAATAGAGGGGACTATCCAACAAAAAGATATAACAATTGTAAATATTTATGCACCCAATATGAAAGCACCCAAATACATAAAACAGTCAATAGCAAACATAAAGGAACCAATGGATTATAATATAAATTAGTGGGGGACTTTAACACCCCAGTTACATCAACGTACAGCTCATCTAAACAGAAAATCAACAGCGAAACAATGGCTTTTAATGACACACTAGACCAGATGGACCTAACAGATATATTTAGAATATTCCATCTAAAATCAGCAGAATACATATTCTTTTCAAGTGCACAGAAAACATTCTTCAGAATAGATCACATATTAGGTCACAGCACAGGCCTTAACAAATTCAAGAAAATCAAAGTCATACCATTCACCTTTTCCAACCATAACTCTATGAAACTAGAAGTCAACCACAAGAAAAAAATCTGCAAAGATCACAGATACATGGAGGCTAAAAAACATACTACTAAACAATGAATAGGTCAACCCAGAAATAAAAGAAGAAATTAAAAAGTACATAGAAACAAGTGAAAATGAAAACAAAATGGTCCAAAGCCTTTGGGAGGCAGCAAAATCAATTCTAAGAGGGAAGTATATAGCAGTATAGGTCTACCTCAAAAAGCAACAAAAATCTCAAATAAACAACCTAACCTTGCTCCTAAAGAAGCTAGAAAAAGAACAACAAAGCATAAAGCCAGCAGAAGGAAGTGACTAATGAAGATTAGAGCAGAAATAAACAATATAGAAACCAAAAACAAACAAACAAAGAACAGATCAATGAAAACAGGAGCTGGTTCTTTGAAAAAATTAATAAAATTGAAAAACCCCTGCCAGACTTATCAAAAAGAAAAGGGAAAGGACCCAAATAAATAAAATCACAAATGAAAGAGGAGAAATAACAATAAACACCATAAAAATACAAACAATTATAAGAGATTATTATGAAAAACTATATGCCAACATATTGGACAACCTAGAAGAAATGGATACATTCCTAGAAACATATAAATTACCAAAACTGAAACATGGATAAGTGGAAAATTTGAACAGGGTGATAACCAGCAAAGAAATTGGTTCAGTAATCAAAAAGCTCCCAATAAACAAAAGACCAGGACCAGATGGCTTCTCAGGTGAATTCTGCCAAACATTTAAACATTCTTCTCAAACTATTCCAAAAAATAGAAAAGGAAGGAAAATTTCCAAATTCATTCTATGAGGCCAGCATTACCCTGATAACAAAACCAGATAAAGACACCACAAAAAAAGAGATTGACGGGTCAATGTCTTTGATGAGCATAGATGCAAAAATCCTCAACAAAATACTTAGCAAACAGAATCCAAGAACACATTAAAAAAACATTCACCATGATCAAGTTCACTATGATTTATTCCTGGGTTGCAAGGGTGGTTCAATATTCACAAATCAATCAAAGTGATACATCACATTAATAGGAGAAAGGATAAGAATCACACAATCATTTCAATAGATGCAGAAAAAGCATTTGACAAAGTACAACATACTTTCATGATAAAAACTCTCAACAAAGTAGGTGTAGAGGTAACATACCTCAACATAATAAAGGCCATATATAAAAAACCCACAGTAAACATTATCCTAAATGGGAAAAACTCAAAGCTTTTCCTCCTGGTTGGGAACAAGACAGGGATATCTACTCTCACCACTTTTATTCAACATAGTACTAGAAGTACTACATAACCACAGCAATCAGAAAGAAAAAGAAATAAAAGATATTCAAATCATCAAGGAAGAAGTAAAACTTTCACTATTTGCTGTTGCCATGAAAGTATAAATAGAAAACCTGAAAAACTCCACTAAAAAACTGCTATAACTGATAAATGAATTCAGTAAAGTCACCAGATACAAAATCAATGTACTGAAATCAGTTACATTTCTTTTTTTTTTTTTTTAGATTAATTACTTTACTTATTTGAGACAAAAAGAGAAGGAGAGAGAGATTGTGATCAGGGAGGGGGGCAGAGAGAGAGAAAGAGAGAATCCCAAGCAGGCTCCATGCTCAGCACAGGGCCTGACATGGCACTTGATCCCACGACACTGGGATCATGACCTGAACTGAAATCAAGAGTTGGATGCTCAATTGACTGAGCCACCCAGGCACCCCTGAAATCTGTTACATTTCTATACACTAATAACAAAACAGCAGAAAGAGAAGTTAAGGAGTCAGTACCATTTATAATTGCGCCCAAAACAGTAAGATACTTAGGAATAAACCTAGCCAAAGAGGTGAAATTCCTGTAGTCTGAAAAGTAGAACACACTGATGAAGAAATTGAATATGACACACAAAAAAGGAAAGACATTCCATGCTCATGGATTGGAAGATGTATTGTTAAAATGTCTATACTATCCAAAGCAATCTACATATTCAATGCAATCCCTATCAAAATACCAATAGTATATTTCACAGAGCTAGAACGAATAATCCTAAAATTTGTATGGACCCACAAAAGATTCCAAACAGCCAGAGCAAGCTTGATAAAGAAAAGCAGGGCTGGAGGCATCAGAATTCCAGACGTCAAGTTATATTACAAAGGTATAGTAATCAAAACAGTATGGTAGTGGCACAAAAAAAGACACATATAACAATAGAACAGAGTACAAAACCCAGAAGTGAACCCACAATTATATGGTCAATTAATCTTCGACAAAGCAGGAAAGAATATCCAATGGAAAAAGAAAATATCTTCAACAAATGTTGTTGGGAAAATTGGACGACATTATGCAAAAGAAATCAGACCATTCTCTTTCACCAAACACAAAAATAAACTCTAAACGTGAGACCTGAAATCATAAAAATCCTAAAAGAAAGCACGGGCCATAATTTCTTTGACATCAGCCAGAGCAACATTTTTCTAGATATGTCTCCTGAAGCAAGGGAAACTAAAGCAAAAATAAACTATTGGGACTACATCAAAATAAAAAGCTTCTGCACAGTGAGGCAAACAATCAACAAAACTAAAAGGCAGCCTATGGAATGGGAGAAGATATTTGTAAATGGCATATCTGATAAAGGGTTAGTATCTAAAATCCATAAAGAACTTAGCAAACTCAACACACAAAAAAATGAATAATTCAATTGAAAAATGGGCAGAAGACATGAATAGACTCTTTTCTAAAGAAGATATCCAGATGGTACAAGAAACAGACACATGAAAAGATAACAGACACATGAAAAGATGCTCAACATCACTCATTATCAAGGAAATATAAATCAAAACTACAATGTCATATCACTTCACACCTGTCAGAATGTCTAAAATCAAGAACACAAGAAACAACAGATGTTGGAGAGGATGTGGAGAAAGGGGAAACTCTCTTGCACTGTTGGTGGGAATGCAAACTGGTGCAGTCATTCTGGAAAACAGTATGGAGTTTCTTCAAACAGTTAAAAATACAACTACCCTATGATCCAGCAATCATATTGCTAGGTATTTACTCAAAGAATACAAAGATACCAATTCAAAGGAATACAGGCACCCTGATGTTTATAGCAACATTATTTATAATAGCCAAATTATGGAAACAGCCCAGTGTCCATTGACTGATGAGTGGATAAAGATGTGATATATATATAGTAATATATATATATATATAGCAATATATGTATATATATATGCACAGTAATATATGCATAGTAATATTATTGCCAAAAAAAAAAAAGAAAAGAAAAGAAAAGAAAGAAAAGAAAAGAAAGAATGATCCCTTGCCATTTGCAATGCCATGGATGGAGCTAGAGAGTATTATGCTAAGTGAAATAAGTCAGTTAGAGATAGCCAAACATCATATGATTTCATTCATATGTGGAACTTAAGAAATAAAACAAATGAGTGAAGGGGAAAAAAAGATAGAGGCAAACCAAGAAAGAGGCTCTTAAGTATAGAGAACAAACTAATGGCTCCCAGGGAGAGGTGGGTGGAGGGATGGGTGAAATAGGTGATGGTAGTGCCCTTGTGATGTGCACTGGGTGATATACGGAGTTGTTGAATAATTACACTGTACACCTGAAACTAATATTACACTGTATAGTAACTAACTGTAATTTAAATAAAAACAAACAAAAAATTCTTAGCAGACTCAGCTCCTCTGAACCTCTGTGTGCACTGCCCAATCAAGAGAGGAAAACAGGGGCGCCTGGGTGGCGCAGTCGGTTAAGCGTCCAACTTCAGCCAGGTCACGATCTCGCGGTCTGTGAGTTCAAGCCCCGCGTCAGGCTCTGGGCTGATGGCTCAGAGCCTGGAGCCTGTTTCCGATTCTGTGTCTCCCTCTGTCTCTGACCCTCCCCCGTTCATGCTCTGTCTCTCTCTGTCCCAAAAATAAATAAACGTTGAAAAAAAAATTAAAAAAAAAAAAAACAAAGAGAGGAAAATAAATTTTTACATTGTCCCTTTCTTTACTGCTTGACCAAACTGAAAACTGACAAGATATTTGGAAGGATATTTTTTTTAAAAGTAGCTTTGTGGCCAGAAATTGGCTGAATTGGAAGCTGATATTCAGATCCCGACAGGAACTTATTTTTAGGTTTTCACTACACTAAATGTACACAGAGAAAAGAGGAGAAAACAAAAAACTTCTGAAGCTTTTCTGAAAGGATTTATTAAAACATTCCAAAGACACACAGCTCTAAATCTAGGAATCCTTTTGCTTTTTATCTTAGATAAAAATCTTCTCCCTGATATAAAGAAGTAAATTGAGGATAATGTAGTTGGATGGGTAGATTAACCTATGATATAATTTAAATTGCTACCCAATTTCTTGAGAAATTAAAAGCTAATATCTTTATCTTTAAAAATCTTGGCAAAACTAGAAATGCAGTTCTAGGAGCAGTTCAAAGTCTACCTATCCCTTTTAACCAATCCCAAAGCTTCCCTATTTATTTCAAAAACAAACAAACAAACAAACAAACTCCAAACAAAAAACTTGTAAGTATTGTAAAAATTCTGGCCTTAGGAAACAAAAGTTCTTCTTGGAGAAACTTGCTTTCTTTTCCCCTGTAGCTTTGAGATGTAAATGTTCTCCCTGGTCTTCTCCAGGCACCCTTTTAGGTCATCTCTTAGAAATAAAACTTTAAGGAGGTAATTCTTATCAGAAGAAAAACAAAAGGGAGAAACGTTATTGTAAACTTAGGCAAATAGAAAATCTTAGGTTTCTTCTCCACAAATATTAGTTAAAAACTTTAGCCATCTTAGCAGGTAATCTTAATTTATTCCACCTGCCCAAAACAATTTGGATCCAACTTTTTTTGTAAGTAGTGAGTTTTGTATCAGTGTAGCTGATTCACAGGTAAAATTTTACAACAGTAGCTATTTAGAAAAGTCTTAGTTTGTGTCTCTCTGTATGTTTATGTGTGTCTCTCTATACATGTGTTGTAGATGTGGGGTATTTTTCTACTTCCAGATAGTATAGCCAAAATTAATTTGTAAAAGAGCTCTATTTAATTGACTTACAGAAAATTGAAAAATTCCTTATATGAATGAAATATTCTCTGAACTCTCATAAATATAGAAATTAACCCAAATGTTTTTAACTTGATGTGCTCTAGGTTTAATTATTAGTAAGTAAAAGTGGTTTAAGTTTGTTGGTTTGATTAAAACAGGCATGTCTTTAGAGTTATCACATTAGATATAATTCTTTTATTCTGCCTAAGTTTAGTAAAGGTCAATTAAGTTCATGTTATCCCTTTAAAATTTTGTCAGCAAGAAAAATAGCTTGGGGTGATGGCTGACTTTGTGTAATGTCTCTCAATTTTCATATGTGACTTAAACATAAGTGTTAAGCACAAAGTATTCAATAGATGTAAGTGGGATAAGTGTTTCTAGGTCAACTTTTTATCAATAATTATGCTTTATGGTATGTCTACTTAAATAGTTTCCAAAATTGCTTTGGTTACTCGAAACCTTAAAGTTATCCTGAAATAAGTTAAATGATAGATGGATATTCATTAAATATCTAGGTCATTTTCAAATAAAATAAAATATTTTTTTTTTTTAATGTTTATTTATTTTGGGGACAGAGAGAGACACAGCATGAATGGGGGAGGGGCAGAGAGAGAGGGAGACACAGAATCCGAAGCAGGCTCCAGGCTCTGAGCCATCAGCCCAGAGCCTGACGCGGGGCTCGAACTCCCGGACCGCGAGATCGTGACCTGGCTGAAGTCGGACGCTTAACCGACTGCGCCACCCAGGCGCCCCAAATAAAATAAAATATTGAAACATTGATCACTGAACAGTCTTATCTATTTTTGGTTTCCTTTTACAAAAGAACTAAAGATATTTAGATCTATTAGTAAACATGTTTTGTGCCACATTGGAAACATTACTATGAGGAAGAATATACTTCTAGAAATTATGAAATGTATTTATAAATTTGCCAATCCACAGAATGCTAATGTAAGTGCAGTACACAGTTGCTTACTTTTTAGTGTTTACTGGGAATTAAGGATTTTAAGGGTTGAGAATTCTAATCAATATATACAACTAAAACCACTTAGAAATTACAAGGGTAAAAGAAAACAACTATGTATAAAAAGTAGGTAAGGAAAGTAAAATGATTAATTGTTCCATGATGAGAAAGAAGAAAAACATAGGACAAAATTTGAAGGGATATTTAAAAAGTTGTAGAAGGTTTGTGAAAAAGTAATCTTCAGAAAGGAATTTTACGTGTGGTCAAGTTGGCTAAGGTTGGAATGAAGGGAATGGATTTTAGTATCAAATATAAAATAGTACAAAATTAGAATTTGGTTTTCTCACTGTTTAAAGAACAAAGTTTTCTCAAACTACTGGTCTGTTCTTGATAAGATATTGTGAAAGGTTTTTCTTTACCTTAAAAGTAATATGCCTGGAAAGCAAAGGTTTTGTGTCTTCCCACAATAATTTACTGTGTTCATGTTTTCCTTATCATCAGGTCTTTGATTTACTTAAGTAGGCCTAATCTTCCTTTAACATCTTTTGTTGCCACTTAGGTTAAATGGGTAACTAAGTAATTCAGCCCCTGGGTGGCTCAGTCGGTTAAACCTCTGAACTCCAGCTCAGGTCATGATCTTGCAGCTCTGGAGTTTGAGTACCACATCGGGCTCAGCTCTGACAGCTCAGAGACTGGAGCCTGCTTCAGATTCTGTGTCTCCTGCTGTCTCTGCCCCTCCCCTACCCACGCTCTGTCTCTCTCTCTCAAAACTAAATAAATATTTAAAAAAAAATTTTTAAATGTATAACTAAGTATTGTTCCACAGTGACTTATAATCATATCTAATCAAGTGTTTTAAACCTTCTTGATATTTTTGACAAACTTCCCCAAATTAAGATTCTAAATTTTTTTTTTTTTACATTGAATGGAACTTTGGGATTTTCCAGAGTGTCCCTGGGATATCTCAAAAAATTTGTTCTCTTTCCTTATAAAAAGAGAGATGTTAAACTAATTAGGCTTATTTGATATGCTAAATTCCATGGAAAGCATTGTCAAATAAGAAGTAATACTAAGCCTTCTTTATCTTGTATTTGTATAGGTATTATTTGTATAGGTATATATCATAAGTGTTCCAGAAATTGTACAGAATTCCTAGAAATCTGATATGTCCTGGTATAATGCTATCAATCATAACAGTTATTATCTTAATATGCTGTATATGACAGAAATAATGAAATTTCCTTCTCAGTTCCATTATGATGAACTTTCATCAGACCCCTAATCATGGCCATTTTAAAGTCTTTTGTCATTTATGGACAGTTACTGTTTTACTGTGATGCTTTTGCAAAAGTGAGACTCATGGAAAGGACCCTACTAAGAACTCTTTATGTTTATTTATTTTTGACAGATAGAGCATGAGTGGGGGAGGGGCAGAGAGAGAGGGAGACACAGAATCTAAAGCAGGCTCCGGGCTCTGGGCTGTCAGCACAGAGCTGGACACAGGGCTCAAACCCACAAACTATGAGATCATGACCTGAGCCGAAGTCAGATGCTTACTGACTGAGCCACCCAGTCTCCCCAAGAACTCTTGATCATGGACATTGCTGCTAAATTACAAGGTATTAAACTTTGAGTGCATATTTCACAACTGAAGAAGGCTCCACCTGACTTTCTGGTCTCATGAAAATACTGGAGACCTCCAAATCAACTTGACAAAGAAGAGAAGTAGCTGAATTGAGGTAGACTACTTCTATCCAAGACCCTGGATCAAGACTTCATACTTTACCTAAAATGAAATCTTTTCTTATTCTCTTTTTTACCTTTACTCTGGCATTGGCATGGAAAGATAACACTATCATCTGTATTAGTCCATTGCCAATGGGAGCAACCTTTCCGACTATTGGATGTATCATCAAAAACTCCAATCTGTCCAGGATGCTAGAGACCCCTTGGTCCTCCCTGTGACCAATTTTTCTTCTATTCCCAATCTCACCATAAACTACAATCAATCCCTCTTAGAAATCACTTACAGAGTCTGACTTTTATGGCCAGAATATACAGTGCCTTGATTTTAAGTTTCTCTGATTATAACTATACTTGCACAATTAGACACAAATACCTTCGTAAATTGTAGTACATTTGCACCCCCATGTTCTTGTGATTATTTAAATCAGATCTGCCCCCAATTGTGAAAAGATCTTACCAGCAGCACCCATCTTGGACATTTAGAACAACTTTTTTTTTTTTTTTTTTTTTTTTTTTTTATTTCAGGCTAGGAGATTTACCTCCTGAATGCACTGAAAACCTAACTGACCTCCTGGGCAAACACAACAATCCCCATGACTGATTGTGTTAACAGTGCCACCTTAAGAGGAGTGGTTTGTGTCCTGACAGGGTTTGTCTTTGGTCTTTGTCTGTGGTGGTTATTGTTCTCCTGGGGCCTGTGAATGCCTCCATGGCAGGTGTACAACTAGGCAATGACTCTTAGGTTGTTTAACTCTTCCTCCAAATGTTCACAAACTGGGAAATCTCATTGGTCAATTCCCCTGAATTTACACTGTCAAATTAGAAAGGACCTGCCAGGAGATACTCAGGATTTGCTTACATTGGCAGGATTTCACTTACTTCTAGGGCTAGGAATGAGTACAAATGAGGTCATGATCAGGAACCTCTCTTTAAGTCTTAAAAATACTTTAGGACCTACCTTAAAGCAATAGCTGCCTGCCACCCCGCACCCCACCAACCTTATAGTCTCTGGCCAATGTTGTTGTTGATAATAAAATAGCTCTTGATTACCTTTTATCTACACCAGGAGGTATCTGTGTTCTGGTAACACCACTTGCTGCACTTGGATTGACATCTCTAGGGAAGTTGAAATTCAGCTGCATAAGATCACTAAATAGGTAGGCCACTTGGCTTAAGAAAGTGACTCCTTCAGGGGCGCCTGGGTGGCGCAGTCGGTTAAGCGTCCGACTTCAGCCAGGTCACGATCTCGCGGTCCGTGAGTTCGAGCCCCGCGTCGGGCTCTGGGCTGATGGCTCGGAGCCTGGAGCCTGTTTCCGATTCTGTGTCTCCCTCTCTCTCTACCCCTCCCCCGTTCATGCTCTGTCTCTCTCTGTCCCAAAAAATAAAAAAATAAACGTTGAAAAAAAAAATTTAAAAGAAAGTGACTCCTTCAATGGGGGTCCTTCTTTGACTTACTTTTACATTTATTTATTTTTGAGAGACACAGTGAGACAAAGTGAGAGTGGGGGAGGGGCAGAGAGAGAGGAGACACAGAATCCGAAACAGGCTCCAGGATCTGAGCTGTCAGCACAGAGCCCAACGCGGGACTCGAACCCACAGACCATGAGATCTGAAGTCGGATGCTCAACCGACTGAGCCACCCAGGCACCCCCCTTCTTTGACTTATTTGATTGATTGATTTGGGTCTTAGAGACCATGGCTTTGGAGTGCACTCCATATATTGGGAATTATTTTGTTTATAATGATCAGAATATTCTCCTTGTGTGCTATATTCTCTTAAAAACTTTAAATGAACGTTCATAGCTGCAAACCACCAAGCAAATAATCTTGAGACTGGAACTTCAGAAAAAGAATGGAATAAAGAGAATGACCAACTTAACCAATGTGAACTTGAGGTTGTAATGTGCGAATATCATAATGATTCAGCAAAAAGACATCATGACCTGTAAATACCACACAGAGGACTGGCAAAAACTGCAACAACTTCAGAGTGGTAGCTGGAAATGGCACTAATGCCTTAAATTTTGATCACATCTCTCAATTAAGTTGAGAGCCTGATCAAAAGGGGGCTATTGTTAAGAAAAGAGACAAAGGCTCCCAATGGAGTCAGTTGTGCTAAGCCTGTTTTACCAAACCAAGACTTAAATACACAGTTTCAACTGGTCCTAGGAAGTAAGTCTTAAACCAGTCAATCTAGAATTACTTGGTCAACTCTAGTGAGGTAACCCTCCTCATAGACTTCTACAGCCCCCTACAGAAGGTGACTTGACACAAACAATCCCCTCTTGGCTACTAACTTTCCCTTTTACCTATAAAAGTCTTTCATTTTCTACAGCTCTTCAGAATTCCTTTCTGCTAGATGGGATGCTGCCTGACTCATGAATCACTGAATAAAATCAATAAGATCTTTTAAAGTTTACCCAGATGAATTTTTAAAAACACTATCAGAAGAGGCCTACATTTTTAACAGTTGTAAAGATTACTGTGATAATACAGTATCCTGAGATCGGTTTTAGTATTCTTCAGAGTTAATATCCACTGTGGGATGTTGATGATGTCTGTGGTAGAACAAGACATCAGGAATGCAATCCACGCACTTCAGCTTCCTAGTTGCATGAAAAGGGAGCCAAACAAGCAGATCTTGCATGACCTCAGCTCTGTTCCTGGAATCACCCTCTGGTTCACTTCACACATTCCTGGCATGTCTTTCATTCTCTTGTGGCAGACAGCAAGTGGAGTTGCCCATTTACTGTTGATGAAGAGTAGTTTTTAGAAACAGAAAGTCAGTGTCCTGGTTCTGAATAATTTATCTTGCACCCTGGGGCATGTTAAACAGTAACTATTAGTTGGCGCTTAATCTTTTGGATCTTACTCAATCCATAATTTGAGTGTCCATGATGGACATTATCACTTTTTCTTTTTATTATCTTTCAAGTATAAAATGGTTGTGTTAGATTTCCCTTCCAGAAGTATATGGTGCAGTCATTTGGCATTAAATTGTGAAAACAAAATGTTTATTACGTGAAATGAGAAGTGAACTTCCAGCTTTCCACATCAACTATTTATTAAAATATCAAATTAGTTTTAACCCCTAAAACCTGAAGGTTTTAAATATGAGAAAGAGTTCTTAGAAATGTGGGAGCCCCATTTTTCAGTGCCTTCTTTTGGTTCAGCAGACTCAAGTATAATCCATATGCAGTTTTTTTTCTAATGTGTTATTTTTGAGATAGAAAGAGAGCATGAGTGGGGAAGGGGCAGAGAGAAAGGGAGACAACAGAATCCTTAGCAAGTTCCAGGCTCTGAGCTGTCAGGACAGAGCCCGCTTGGGGGCTCAAACCCACCCACCAACTACGAGATCATGACCTGAGCCAAAGTCGGATGCTTAACTGACTGAGCCACCCAGGCACCCCCATAGGCAGTTTTTAGGGCCAGAAAACCCGGCCTCTTTTAGTTATTGAGGTATGTGACCGTGGACATATTTCCTCATCTGTAAAATGGTTATAGTAATATCTACCTTACAGAATTGTTGACTGTAGTAGAATGTAAGTAAATCATCTATCCATATTGTTGTATATCAGTAGACATATGATATTATTGTAGTAGGCCTTCAGGAAATGGTAGCTATATACAATTTTATTTATTGAGAAGATACTGTTACTTGATTCAAAGTGCAAAAGATACAAAGAGTTACATCTTTTGAAAAATTTTCACTTCTTTTTCTCAGCCACATAATTCCCCTGGTTGGAGTCAAATATATCAATTTCTGGTGTATCTTGCTAGAGATTATTTTGTATATCTAAA
This sequence comes from Lynx rufus, assembly GCF_022079265.1. NCBI lineage: Eukaryota > Metazoa > Chordata > Mammalia > Carnivora > Felidae > Lynx > Lynx rufus. The sequence continues at coordinate 30,390,704 of NW_025814824.1, read as the reverse complement.
ATTTATAGCAAAATATATAGCAAAAATTTATACTTTCCTCACCTTTTTATTTTTTGCTAGAATGAAATAGAATTCATAGAATAGTTTTCTATGAATAGTTTTCTATTCATAGAATAGAATAGTTTTCTTATCACTTAAAATGTATCTTAGAAGTTGTTCATATAGGTTAAATTTCTTTTTAAACAGTTGTGGCTAAATTAATTTAGGCATAGCTGTGTGTATTTGCGTGTGTGTATGTGTGCATGTCTTATACACACATCTATTATATAGGCGTGTTCCAATTTAATTACCAACTCTAACCCTAACTACTGGATATTCATTCATTCATTCAACAAATAGTGAAGGCCTAGCACGAGTCACGCTGGGCCCCAGCAATGCATCAAAGAACAAAACAGACACACAGTCACTTCTTTCACATTCTAGTTAATAATATGAGGCTGGACATTCCATTTTTGCCCCATCCTTTGCTGCATGGTGCTTTTGAGCCCCCACTGGCGCTCATGGGTGTCAGATTAACCCGGTCGTCCTGCATCCCTCTGGTGCAGGGTGGGATCCCTGAGCAAGAGCGGGCAGACAGAGGAGTCAGGAATGACCGGAAAACTCCCGAGAGCCCGGAGCTCCACGCCCATCCAGACGCGGGAATGGAGGTAGGCCCCGGGAAGGGGGGGAAGCAGGGCAAGGGGGCGGGGGTCCTCGGGGCCGGGTGTGAGAACACAGGCCTACGTTCCTGTCCCCTCCGCACTGAGAGCACATAGGGACTTCAAAGACCACCGTCTTAACTACCCCAGTTATAGAGGGAAACGGAGGCCCGGGAAGGCGAAGGCCAGGGCTGATGCCCACCTCAGCCTGAGGGCGGGGAGTTAGGGGGTGCAGACAGGGTCAGCGAATCCAGCAACCGGACAGGCAGAGCCGGCTAAGAAACTAGGCACCTCTGGACGTCTACTAGAGACCTGCAGTAGGAAGGCCTGAGTCCCGCAGAGCGGGTGGCGGGAGCCGGGGGCGGGGCGGGCGGCCGGGGACCAAGCCCTTTAAACTCCCTGCGCGCGGGAACCGCGGCCCAACAGCCTTAGGCGGGTGGGGCTGACGGGCGGGGCCGGCTGGCGCGCGCCCCCGCTGGCCAACGACCGCCCCCCGTCCCGGCCTCATCCCCTCGCCGAAGCCTCTCCAATGCGTACCTCTCTGGCCTCCCGCCCCGCGCGCCTCCGACCCTGACAACCCGCGCAGAGGGATGACGGGGGCCGGGGCTCCTGGCGGGTGTGTCTGGGCGAGTGCCGTTGTCGCGCGCTCCCCCGGAGTTTCGAACGCAGTTGGCCCTCGAGGCAGAAAAAAATACGAGAACGGCGGCCAATGGCGTGGCAGAAAGGACCCGCGCGCAGGCCCGGCTCCGCCCTCCTCGGCTAGAAAGAAGTCCAGGCCCGGCCATTGGCTCGCGCGACCTGTCACTCGCTGCTGCGGCCAGCGGGCAGGGGCCTCGCAGTGATTGGTTCCGCCCAGGCGCGAAATGTAACGCGGGAAAAGCCGGAGCAGTGACCCAGGCGGCAGGTTGTTATTTTCGGGGGCTCGGCGCAGCACGTCCTGCTTTCCTGTCACCGAGAGGCAGGCCGCCCGCAGCTTCCCGCCGGTGCAGCCTGCGTTGGGGAGTACAAAGAGCGGAGGGCGGGCCTGACTCAGGGTTGGGGGTCTGGCGCTGGCTGCCCGGTGCCAGCCGAGCCGCTCCGCTGCTTCGCTGGCCGCCGCGCAAGAGGTTTCCGGGAAACGTCCGCCGGCCATGAGCCGGCGGGACTGAGCGCCGGCGACTGGGCAGCAGCGCGGGCGAGCGGAGCGAAGGGCCAGGCCGGGGCTTAGGGAGTGCGGCTGCCGGAGCTGCGGATCGGGGCCGGGCGATGATCCGGGGCATGGAGGCGCCGATGGCGGACAACCCGCCGCAGCCGCCGCCCGTCATCTTCTGCCACGACTCCCCAAAGCGGGTGCTGGTGTCGGTCATCAGGACGACCCCGATCAAGCCCACGTGCGGCGGCGGGGGGGAGCCGGAGCCGCCGCCGCCACTCATCCCCACCAGCCCCGGCTTCAGCGACTTCATGGTGTACCCGTGGCGCTGGGGCGAGAACGCGCACAACGTGACACTCAGCCCTGGGGCCGCGGGGGGCGCCGCCTCGGCCGCCTTGCCTGCCGCCGCCGCCGCCGCCGAGCACCCGGGGCTTCGAGGCCGGAGCGCGCCCCCGCCCGCCGCCTCCGCCGCCGCCGCCTCGGGAGGTGAGGACGAGGAGGAAGCGAGCAGCCCGGACAGCGGCCACCTCAAGGTGAGCGGCGCGGGCGGGTGGGAGGGGCGCGGGGCAGCCAAGGCCCGTTAACGGCGCGGCCAAGGGAGCCGGCCGTGCCCGCGGATGCGGCGGGCGGGGCGGGGCCGAGTTTAAAACGCGAGGTCGCCTCTGGCCGCGGCGGGGGCGGTGGCGGGTGACAGGACGCTGACGTCACTGCCGCGCGCCAAAAAACGGGTCCTCGCGGGGGGGGGGAGGCGGGGCGACGGTCACGTGAGGCTAGCGGAGGGGTGACGGGCAGACCCGAGGCCACCCAGCAGCAGGTGCAGTGAGCGCAGCCTGGGGTCGCGGAGGAGGCCCACTCGCGTTGCAGACGCTGGGCCGACCGCTGAGTCTTCTCTGGCCGGAGAGGGAGCGAAGGGATGCGGGCCTTCAGCTGTTCCTCTGGGTGCTGGACGGGAGGGATTTGCTCAGATTCCTCCATCAATGCAGATAACCCGGCCCTACTAAAGATGTCCAGCAGAGATAGCCGAAGAGCGAGAAGGGATTTTAGGGCAATCTTCCATAGCGGAAGTGGGCCCTCACTGCCCCTCATGCATCCAGCGTACCACCTTGCTAGTTGGCTGAGAGCACGCAGTGGAATGGGAAGCTGTTAACCTTGAAATGCTTACGCTCGGACTGTTGAGAGCTGGGAAAGATAGGACTACCTGGTTCAAGCTTACAATGGATCAGGCAGCTAAGCCTTAGAGGGATTGGTGAAGGGACCTCCTCAAGGTCCCACAGCTAGGTAGTGGGAACACTGGGACTATGGTGGTTTTTGTGGCTCGCAGTCCTGAAGCTTGTATTCACGGGTGCCTCTCTGCTGACATACTTATCTCTGTAGACTGTAAGCTGCTAGAGAGCCGGGATAATTTTTCTCTGGAAGACTGTTCAACTTTAATTCCTCACACTCCAAATGCTGAATAAAAGTGCTCGGTAAATATTTGTGTAATGAATGAATTGTGCTAATACAAGGTTAATATTCAGGTTCTATTTGTTAAGTGGCTATGTCAGATAAGCAGTTTACTGAAGAAAAAACCGTAAATTAGTGGATAAGTGCCTGGATATTGGCAAATACCGTATCTACAAATTGAAACAAGTTTAACTTGGTCATGATTTTACATGCAGTAACAAAGATGTTGAAACTCCATGTATTTTGAGCCCAGAGGAAATTGATATACTTTGTTACTAATGGCATTGTTATTAAAGAACTACAGAATTATAAAACTCTGTGTTTGACACCCTTGTAATTCTTGAAGCTGCACTTCAGTAGAAATTTAAAACAAATTTGAAAGGACAAGCAGTGAAAATACTCATAATAGTGCTGAGTGAGTTTGTGAAGGAAACAATCCCTGTTGCTGTCTCTAGGTAGCCCTTAGTGAGATGGCTGGGTAGCCTAGATACTTTCCTGTGTTAACATACCTAGTCTTTAAAAAAGGAAACAAAAAAAAGTTAGGTTATATAGTTGGAACCATAAAGGCATACAGTGCACAGGTACTCGTAAAATATTTTGCATTTATTATTTTACTAATCTAATTTTGGATTATCCAAGAAGATTAATGTTATAATAGATAAATGAAATTTATAGGTATGTTCATTTTGGCCTAAAATAGACTTATCTTAACAAACCTTATATAAAAGTTGCCCACAGTGCGTGGGTTTGAATTTTAGGTCCTCTTTCTCCACCTCTTTTTAGAGGTAAAATATACCAGAAATTTTGAAGAATATGTAAGCAAAAAGGCTGTTTTATATTTCACTTTTTTTCTCACACAGTCATATTTCAGAATTACTAGATGACTTGATTTTAATTTGTCCTTTAATCAGTGAAGCAATCAGCTACAGCTGCAAAAATTCATTCATTTTAGCTTTTCCATCTTGAGGGGAAAGGTCTGGAATATACCTTTATTTAAGGATGGTAACTAGTTTTGTTTGTAATCATTTCTAGACTAAAGGTAGGGAATTCCAGTCCCCTTTACTTTGTTTTGTTTCTCTAAAGTACTTGTAGTTCTTTATCTCTACACGGGTGAATCATGCTGACTGAATCTGTTTACGGAAAGATAGGACACCAGTAACATGTTTCCCCCTAGTCCCTTCTCTCAGTATACAGGTTAGAGGCAATAACAGTTGTGAGTTTGAGAAAAACATTTGTGTTCGTTTATTGTCTGTTCGTTTATTGTCTGCCACTGCCCCCCCTCCCCAAGGGCAGGTGTTAACATCTGAGACCTTCACACTAAGTGTCAGCTCTTGCCAGCTTTCTTGTTTGTTCCTGCCCTACGCTTCCTTTTCTGCCTGTGGGGAGAACATCCACCATCCACCAACTTATTTTGGCCCATCATCACAAGATTGCTTCGCACTGTTGGAGTATAATTATATATTAGCATTATCTTCTCTCAGTTTGTGAATTCTGAGAGGGGAGTGGAGGGGAGGGTGCAGGTCTAATTTCTCTCTGCCCTTAGGTTATTTCCAAGCTTCTGCACCTTGTGTCCTATCTACTCAGACTATGTTCATGAGGTTACTCTTCACTGTTGGACCTGTGTTTGGCTTCTCTGTGCATAGCCTCAGATACCATTCACTCTTCAGGACCTGCCAGCTGCCTATTCCACTTTGCCTTTCTGTCACCTGAACACTGCACAGAGTCTTACAGATAGCAGATTAGTACATATAATTTTGATCACCACGATGTTAAACATAACCTGTTAATGTAGTGGCTACAGTTTATTGCCTAGCACAGCAAACTGCTGGGCTTTTGAATTCCTTAATTAAATTAACCTTGTTTATCCAAAGAACAAGGAGGAATTAGAGAAAAGAGTCTCCAAGATTGTTTAGTTAACATAGTATGGTAAGTGGCAGAATTGATTGGCACTTTCAAGAGCCTGTGTTCTTAATCCCTATGTGGTATTGCTTCTGTATATATCATGTATGAATTGACTTTAGGGGTTTATTATTTTTTTAGTAGTAAGCTGATGATGGTAGACATATGAAATACACATTGTTTACACATGTATGTTTCTCAACTGAGGTGCTTTATGAGGGAACACGCAATACAATTGACAAATGCAAATTAAGACTTGGAAAGTTGTGCAGGTAAGGCAAGGTGGGGGATAGAATGAGGAAGCAGATATTATAGCCAAAGAAAATTTGGATCTAAATCTGAATTTAAAAAGGGAAATATGATCAATTACATTTTTCTCATTTTCTTGTCAAGGTCCACATGCCTTTCTCTGAGACCTATTTTTCTTTTCCTTCTAGGTTATATTTGTGCACTTTATTTGAATTTTACTTTGTATAAAAATGTGCCAAGGACTTTTAGGTTTGTCATCACCCAGTTTGAGTATAACTTTCTGTAAAATCTAGGTAAATGTGTCCATTATTCTAAGTGGCTTGAGAAATAACCCAAATTTTATTAAATAACTTTTTCGTAAAGATTTTCTTTTTTTTTAAATTTTTTTTTTTAACGTTTTATTTATTTTTGAGACAGAGAGAGACAGAGCATGAACAGGGGAGGGTCAGCGAGAGGGAGACACAGAATCTGAAACAGGCTCCAGGCTCTGAGCTGTCAGCACAGAGCCGGACGCGGGGCTCGAACTCATGGACCGCGAGATCATGACCTGAGCCGAAGTCGGCCGCTTAACCGACTGAGCCACCCAGGCGCCCCTTTAAATGTTTTATTTATTTTTGAGACAAGAGAGACAGAGCATGAGCAGGGGAGGGGCAGAGAGAGAGGGAAACACAGAATCCGAAGCAGGCTTCAGGCTCTGAGGTGTCAGCCCAGAGCCCAGCGCGGGGCTTGAACTCACCAACCACGAGATCATGACCTGAGCCAAAGTCGGATGCTTAACCAACTGAGCCACCCAGGTGCCCCTATTAAGTAACTTTAAAAAAAAATGTTTATTTATTTTTGAAAGAGAGAGAGCAAGAACAGGAGAGGGGCAGAGAAAGAGGGAGACAGAGAATCCCAAACACGCTCTGTGCTGTCAGCATAGAGCCCGATGTGGGGCTTGAACTGACAAACTGTGAGATCGTGACCTGAGCCGAAATCAAGAGTTGGATGCTTAACCGACTGAGCCTCTCAGGGGCCCCTTAAATAACTTTTTAAAGATAGTTATTGACATTGAAAACTCAAAACATTTATCATATGTATTTCAGAAAACACTTTGAAAATTGCTAATCTACCATCTGGTGGTACTGAAAGTCTGTCTTAAAAATGAAATTTAGGGATGCCTGGGTGGCTCCTTCTGCTGAGCTTTGGACTCTTGATTTCAGCTCAGGTCATAATCCCAGAGTCGTGGGACCGAGCTCTGCTTCGGGTTCCGCATTGGGCTCCGTGCTGAGTGTGGAGCCTGCTGATGATTGTCTCTCTCTGCCCCTCTTCCCACCTTGCATGCATGATCTTGTGCTCTCTCTAAATAAATTACCAAAATTTGCAAGTGTTTTTTTGTAATTTAATCATTTTGCTTCTTTTTAGTAGCTTATTTTGCAGGAGATGCCACAAAGTAATGTGTTGAATTTGTTTTTAAAATTTTTAAAAAATATTTTATAGAACTAAAAACTTCTTTTTTTTTTTTAAATGTTTATTTATTTCTGTGTGACAGAGTGTGAGAAGGACGGGGGCAGAGAGACAGGGAGACACAGAATCCATTGCAGGCTCCAGGCTCTGAGGTGTCAGCACAAAGCCTGACGCAGGGCTCAAACTCACTGACTGTGAGATCATGACTTGAGCTGAAGTTGGGCACTTAACTGACTGAGCCACCCAGGTGCCTGTTGAATTTCTTTTTAACTTAACTTTCTCTTGTGAGCCATCAAGCAATCCTGACAAGATTTGTCTCTTAGACTCCAGGCATACTGGATTGCTGAGGAGTTAGTTAACACTCTGTTATTGTCAGAATGTACCTAGATGCATAGTTTTCTTATTGCTAAGGCCAAAATGAAAAGGACCTTTAAGTAATGCAGCTCATTTTTGTATGTATGGTTAAAAAAAGATGCTCTTTATTTAGGGCATAAGATGATTACTTACCTTGCTTAATTTTCACAGTTGAAATGATATACTTAGTGAAGCCTTAACCTGTATATGGCTAGGATGTTGTATTATATTTTATTTATTTTTTTAGCTCTCTATTTCTCATTTGGAAATTGCAAATATATGATTTAGGCGGGGAAGCAACAAATTGTTAACTTTATAAATACTCAAACCCCCGTTAGACATGATTGAAAACAACTTTTTGTTTTGTATTATTTTTGTTTTTTTAATGGAAACAGAAGATAGTAATGGATAATCTAAAAATTTTGATATTAACTAGTGAGTTATTTCAAATTATAATAGAGGCAACAGTATGCTTTTATGTATTTAAAAATACTGGGAAGGGGCACGTGGGTTGTTCTGTTGGTTAGATGTCCAGCTCTTGATTTTGGCTCAGGTCAGGATCCCAGAGTCCTGAGATCCAGCCTGAGTTGGGCCCACGCTGGGTGCGGATCCTGCTCAAGATTCTCTCTCTCCCTCTGAGCCTCCCCTGCTCATGTGTGTGTGCACTCTCTCTCTCAAAAATTTAAAAAATAAATAAATAAAAATACTGTGAAAAGATTCTTTCATCATGGAGTAATTGTGTCACTAAGGCTTTTTAAAAATTAAATACATACAGTATTATTAGTTTCAGGTGTACAGCATGATGATTTGACAAGTCTATACATTTCTTATTGCTTATCAAGATACGTGTAATCTTAATCCCCTTTATCTATTTCACTCATCCTCTTACCTACCTCCCCTGTGGCAACCACTAGTTTGCTCTCTGTATTTGTTTTTTTAATTTTTTAAATGTTTTTATTTATTTTTGAGACAGAGAGAGACGGAGACACAGAATCCGAAGCAGGCTCCAGGCTCGGAGCTGTCAGCACAGAGCCTGATGTGGGGCTTGAACTCACAGACTATTAGATCATGACCTTAGCTGAAGTCGGACGCTTAACCGACTGAGCCATCCAGGCTGCTCTCTGTATTTAAGAATCTGTTTTGTGTTGGTCTCTTTTTTCCTTTGTTATGTTTCATAAATTTCACATGAGTGAAATCATATGGTTTTTGTCTTTCTGTAATGTATTTACTTAGCATTATGGCCTCTAGGTCCATCCATGTTGTAGCAAATGGCAAGACCTCATTCTTTTTAATGGCTGAGTAACGTTCCATTGTGTGTGTGTGTGTGTGTGTGTGTGTGTGTGTGTGTGTGTATACCATATCTTCTTTATCCATTCATCTATGGATAGATACTTGGTTTGCTTCCATATCTTGGCTGTTGTAAATAGTGCTACCATAAACAGAGGTGCATATTTGGTGCATCTATTTGAATTAGTATTTTTGTTTTCTTTAGGTAAATACTTAGTAGTGGAATTCTTGGATCATAGGGTAGTTCCATTTTTAATTTTTTGAGGAACCTCCATGCTGTTTTCCAAAGTGGCTGTACCAATTTGCATTCCCACCAAAAGTGTTCCTTTTTCTCCACATCCGTGTCAACACCTGTTACTTCTTTTTGACTTTAGCCATTCTGATAGGGGTAAAGTGTATTTTATTGCAGTTTTAATTTGTATTTCCCTGATGAATAGTGATGTTGAGCATCTTTTCATTTTTCTGTTGGCCATCTATGTCTTTGGAAAAATGTCTGTTCAGGTCCTCTTCCCATTTTATTTTAAGTTTATTTATTTATTTTTGAAAGAGAGAGGAGGCAGAGAGAATCCCAAGCAGGCTCCACACTGCCAGACTGGAGACCAATGTGGGGCTTGAACTCATGAACCGTGAGATCATGACCTGTGCCAAAATCAAGAATTGGATGCATACCTGACTGAGCCAACTGGGCGCCCTGGTCAGTCCTCTGCCTGTTTTTAATCAGATTGTTTTTTTGGGGTGTTGTTGTATAAGTTCTTTATATATTTTGGATATATCACTTGCAAATATCTTCTCCCATTCAGTAGGTTGCCTTTTCATTTTGTTGATGGTTTCCTTCATTGGGCAAAATTTTATATTTCGATATAATCCCAATAGTTTAATTTTGCTTTTGTTACCCTTGCCTTAGGAGACACATCTAGAAAAATGTTTCTATAGCTAATGTCAAAGAAATTACTACCTATGTTTTCTTCTAAGAATTTTATGGTTTCACATCTCACTTTTAGGTCTTTAGTCCATTTTGAGTTTATTTTTGTGTATGGTGTAAGGAAGTGGTCTAGTATCATTTTGTTTTTGCATTTGCATTATTTTTATGTATTTAAAAAAATATTAGGAAAAGATCCTTTCATGGCAGAGGAGTTATATTACTAAGGTTTTTAATTACCCTAATTTCATGTTCCATTTCTTAACAAAATCACCTGCTATTTTTATGGATCATAGATTGATTATTTATTTATTTATTTTGCATTTTACATTTTTAAAACAAGATTTAAACCAATTATTCATCATATAAACATTACCAGCAACAATCCAATTATTGTAACTCAATAAATGATGGTAATGGATTCTCTAGTTTTACTCCTGGTTAGATCTTTGCTGACTCTGGATTAACAGTTTCAGTAAGCAAGACTAGAGCAAAGTGTAGCTAGTAAGAGTCCCAGCCAAGGAGTAAAGGTGAAGGTGAAAGTATTTGGTAATGACCAGTAATTGCTACAAGTTGATTTGCTAGTTTGCACTAAGTCAGCGTCCAGGTAGGACCTTCCCAATTCCTAGCTTCATTATAAATGGAAACTTCTAAATTTTTTTTTTTTCAACGTTTATTTATTTTTGGGACAGAGAGAGACAGAGCATGAACGGGGGAGGGGCAGAGAGAGAGGGAGACACAGAATCGGAAACAGGCTCCAGGCTCTGAGCCATCAGCCCAGAGCCCGACGCGGGGCTCGAACTCACGGACCGCGAGATCGTGACCTGGCTGAAGTCGGACGCTTAACCGACTGCGCCACCCAGGCGCCCCATAAATGGAAACTTCTAAAAGAGTTATATAAGGTTAAGGAAATACATCAATTATGTGCCTCTTTTGTCAATTTTGATATCAAAAAGAATTGATGAGATCTTTATCCCATCAGCAAATATTTATTAACAAAGTGCCTCAATTAGCTTAGGCTGGAGCATGGTGCAGAATGCGACTGTGGAAATCCCAGTTTCAGCCTGATCATGACTCATGTTGTTCTGTCCTGTGAGGGTTGTTCTGTCCTGTGCTGGTATGCACCTTGTCTTGATCATTCTGGGACCCCGAAGGAACATCTCCTACCTGGGGACATTTGGGTCTCAAGGCAGAGAGAAATGAGAGATGAAAGAGTCATGTGATGGCTTCTAAAGCTTTTGCTTAGAAGTCATACATATAATTTCCACTCACATTTTATTGGCCAAAGCAAATCATATGGTCAAGTTTGCCTCATTGGTACCCACAGTGAGAAGAGGGGCAGTGAATATTTGTACAGTATTATTATCTGCCTTTCCACTGTGCCTTTTATGTGCCTTTCCACATATTGCCTTTCCACATTCCTTTTTGGGGTGTGTGTATGGCAAAAAACAACAAAATTTACCATCTTAATTGTTTTTTGGTGTTAACTATATGCACATTGTTGTATAACAGATCTCAGGAACTTATTGATCTTGCAAAATTGAAACTCTGTACCCATTGAACTCTTCTTTTCTCTCTCCCCATAGTCCCTAGCAACCACCATTCTACTTTCTAAGAGTTTGACTAGTTTCGATACCTCACATGGTGGAATCCTGTCGAATTTGTGGTGTGTGTGTGACTGGTTTATTTCACTTAGCGTAGCCCTTTTAAAGTTCATCCACATTACAGCACATGGCAGGATTCTCTTTTTTTAAGACCGAATAATTTTCCATTGTATTGTAAATACCACCTTTTTTTTCTTTTTAATCTATCTGTCAATGGACATTTAGATTGCTTCCACCTGTTGACTGTTAAGGAAATGGATTTTAATATCTAAGAATTTTTTAAACATGACTTATCCTTAAGAAAACTCACCCATGTTGAGATTGAGCTTTCTTTCAAAGTGAAAATTGGTGGAATGGAATTTTGCTGGAGCTTATTGTTATCCATCAAGGCTTTGGCCTGATGTTTTTAAGGATTTGGAAGGCTTTAAGTTTTTATATTGTAGGCAGTAAAAACATCTTCATTTTGTTTGTAGTTGTATATAATCTTTTTATGATTTTTTTTCATGTAACTTGTATGTATAAAATTTAATTTACCTGGGAAATGAGAAGGTTTTTTTTTTTTCAAGTGAATGTTTATTTTAGATTAGTTCTAGATGTATGGAAAAGTTAAGATAGTACCGGGTGTTCCCATAAATCACATACCCAGTTTTCCCATTGCTAACATCTTAAATTAGCATGGTATGTGTGTTACGATTAATGAACCAGCTTGATAAATTGTTATTAACTAACATCCATAGTGTATTCAGATTTCCTTAGTTTTTTTTTTTAAATTGAAGTGAAATTCACATAACATAAAACTAACCATTAAAAAAATTTTTTTTTTAATTTTTTTTTTTTCAATGTTTTTTATTTATTTTTGGGACAGAGAGAGACAGAGCATGAACGGGGGAGGGGCAGAGAGAGAGGGAGACACAGCATCGGAAACAGGCTCCAGGCTCTGAGCCATCAGCCCAGAGCCTGACGCGGGGCTCGAACTCACGGACCGCGAGATCGTGACCTGGCTGAAGTCGGACGCTTAACCGACTGCGCCACCCAGGCGCCCCACCATTAAAAATTTTTTAATGTTTATTTATTTTTGACAGAGAGAGAGAGACACAGAGAGACAGAGAGAGCATGAGCGGGGGAGGGGCAGAGACAGAGAGGGAGACACAGAATCTAAAGCAGCCTCCAGGCTGTGAGCTGTCAGCACAGAGCCCAACATGAAGCTCGAACTCAGGAATGGCGAGATCATGACCTGAGCCAAAGTCGGACACTCAACTGACTGAGCCACCCCAAAATTAACCATTTTAAAATGTAATTCAGTAACATTTAATAATTCACAATGTTGTGCAACTACCACCTATATCAAGTTTCAGAATATTTTTATTACCCCAAAAGAAAGCCTTGTCCTCAGTAGTTACTTCCTATTCTCCACTGCATGCAATCTCTGGAAACCAATCTGAGTTCTGTCTCTGTACACTTAACTATTCTGGAAGTTCCATTACACGGAATCCTACATATTTGGCCTTTTGAGTCTGCCTTCTTTCATTTAGCATACTGTTTTTGAGGTTTGTCTACCTTGTAGCATGTATCCTTTCTATTGCTGAAAATATTCCATTGTGTATGTGTATGTTTATGACATTGTACCATACTCTGAAATTGTTTTCCCACCAGCAGTGATTTTGAGGGCTCCAATTTCTCTACCTCTTTGCCAAAAACCACTTTTATTTCCTATTTTTTTCTTTTTCTTTTTTTGAGTATAATCTAGTTGGTGTGAAGTCGTATCTTATTGTGCTTTTTGAAAAATTAATTTTATCGAGATGTAATTTACCTTATAATTGTTTTGATTTGCATTTTGCTAATGATGTTGGGCATCTTTTCATGAACTTGCTGGCCGTTTGTATAACTACTTTGGAGAAATGTGTTTTTAAGATCTTTACACATTAAATCGGGTTCTTTGTCTTTTTGTTGAGTTGTAAAAGTTCTTTACATATTCTGGATACTAGACACTTATTAGATATAATTTGCAAATATTAATTTCCTGTTCTGTAAGGTTGTCTTTTCATTTTCTTGAGACTGTCCTTTGATACTTAAATGTTTTTTCATTTTAAGTCCAGCTTATTTATTCTTTTTTTTTTTAATTTACTTATTTTGAGAGAGAGAGAGAGAGAGAGAGAGAGAATCCCAAGCAGGCTCCACACTGTTGGAATGGAGTCCGATGTGGGGCTTGAACTCACAAACGGGAGATCATGACCTGAGCCTATATCAAGAGCTGGACATTTAACCAACTGAGCCACCCAGGCAACCCAATAAGGGTTTATCTCTTGACTCTCAATTCTGTCTCAGTGTGTCTTTACTTAGGCTCGTACCACACTGTCTTGATTGTTGCTGCTTTGTAGTAAGTTTTGAAATAGGGACGTATGTGTCCTGCTTTGTTCTTTTTAAATATTGTTATTTGGAGCCTCTTGCAGTTTTACATGGGTTGGAGGATCACTTTCCATTTCTGGGCCTTTGGAATTTTAATAGGGATTGCACCAAATCTGCACATCAGTTTAGGTAGCATTGTTATCTTCTATGAAGCCTTCAAATCCAAGAACTGTATCCCATAAGTTTTGACATGTTGTGTTTTAGTTTACATTTGTGTTAAAGTATTTTCTAATTTCCTTTGTGATTTCTTCTTTGACCCATTGCTGTTTAAGACTGCATTGTTTAATTTCACATATTTGTGAATTTTCCAGTTTTGTTTTTGTTTTTGGTTTATAGGTTCATTCCATGTTTGTCACAGAAGATACTTTGGATGATTTTCTCAGTCTTTTAAAATTTATTGTTACTTGCTTTGTGGCCTAACACATGGTCTTTCCTGGGGAATATTCCATGTGCACTTGAGAAAAATGTATATTTTGCTGTGTATTTTGAGTGATCTATATATGTCTGTTAGGTCTAGTTGGTTTAGAGTGTTCAAGTGTTCTATATCTTTGTTGACCTGTCTAGTTCTATCTATTATTAAAAGTCAGACCCCAACTATTTTGAATTCTTTCTCCTTTCAATTCTGTCAATTTTTGCTTCATGCATTTTGGGGGTTCTGTTGTTAGGTGAGTATTTATAATTGTTATCCCTTTTTCCGTTCTTTTTTTTCTAAGTAAGCCTTAGGCCTAAGGTGGTGCTTGAACTCACCACACTGAGATCAAGAGTTATATGGTCTACCAACTAAGCCAGCCAGGAGCCCCTCCTTTCCATGCTATTCTCTTCTAACTCTTCTAACTTATTTGTGTTTTTGGATCGAAAGAAGTCTGTTGGAGACAGCATATAGTTGGACTGTTTTTTGAAAAATCCATTCTGCCCATCTCTGCCTTTTAATTGGTGATTTTAATCTATTTATATTTAAAGTGGTTACTGTTAAGGAAGAACTTTTGGTATTTTGTTATCTGTTTTCTGTATGTCTTCTACCTGTTTCATTTCTCAGTTCCTCTCACTGCCTTCTTTGTAGTGTACTATTTTCATATCTTGTTTTCTTCTTGATTTTTAGGGTTTTTGTTTGTTTTTTGTTTTTTCAACTGGCTGCCCTGGGAATTTCAATTAATCTCTTAGACTTAAAACAATATATTTTGAATTAATAACCACCTTAGCTACAATAGTGTACAAAAACTCTGCTCCTATTCAGCTCTGTCTCTCCCTCTTTGTTATAGTCACAAATTACATATTCTTACATTATGTTCCCACTAACATGGATTTATAATTTCTTTTCATTGCTCATTTATGTTTGAGAGAAACAGAGCATGAACAGGAGAGGGGAAGAGAGAGAGGGAGACACAGAATCCGATGCAGGCTCTGGGATCTGAGCTGTCAGCACAGAGCCCAAGGCAGGCTTGATCTTGAGAACTTCAATATCATGACCTGAGCTGAAGTCGATGCTTAACCAACTGAGCCACCCAGGTGCCTCGGATTTATAATTTTTTTTTAAGTTTATTTATTTATTTTGAGAGAGAAAGTGCAAGCAAGGAAGGGGCAGAGAGACAGGGAGAGAGAAAATCCCAAGCAAGCTCCATGCTGTCAGCTCAGAGCCTGACATGGGTCTTGAACGCTTGACTGAGATTATGACCTGAGCCCAAATCAAGAGTCAGATGTTTGACTGAGCCACTCAGGTGCCCCTGGATTTATAATTTTTATTTTTTTTTATTTTTTTTTTTAAATTTTTTTTTTTGACGTTTATTTATTTTTGAGACAGAGAGAGACAGAGCATGAACGGGGGAGGGGCAGAGAGAGAGGGAGACACAGAATCGGAAGCAGGCTCCAGGCTCTGAGCCGTCAGCCCAGAGCCTGACGCGGGGCTCGAACTCACGGACTGCGAGATCGTGACCTGAGCTGAAGTCGGACGCTTAACCGACTGAGCCACCCAGGCGCCCCGGATTTATAATTTTTAAAATACATTTGGCATTTGCCTTTTTTTTTTAAAGTTTGTTTGTTTGTTTATTTATTTAAGCAATCTCTACACCCAATGTGGTGCCCAAACTCATGACCCCAATATCTAAGAGTCGCATGTTCCTCTGATTGAGCCAGCCAGGTGCCCCTGGCAATTGTCTTTTAAATTATATAGGAGAAAAAGAAGAGTTACAAGCCCTGAATACAATACTTTTGGCATTTGTATTTACTTATGTAAATACCTTTACTGGGGTTCTTTATTTCTTTGTATGGCTTTGACTTTGTCAGGTGTCCTTTCATTTCTGCCTGAAGAACTTCCTTTAGATTTATTGTAGGGCAGGTCTACTAGCCATGAACTCAACTTTTGTTTCTCTGGAAATGTCTTAATTTCTTCTTCATTTTTGAAGGATAATCATGTTGGATATAAGATTGTTGGTTGACTTTTTTTCTTTTCAGCACTTCAGACATGTCATCCTACTGCTTTCTGTAGTTTCTCCTGAGAAATCAGTTTTTAATCTTCTTGAGGACTCCTTGTAACTGATGAATTGCTTCTCCTGTTTTCATGATTCTCTGCCTTTTGTCTCTTGACAGTTTGATCTAATGTGTCTCAGAGTGATCTTTCTTTGCGTTTATCCTTCTTGAAGTTCTTTAAGCTTCTTAGATGTTTACACTTATGTCTTATCAAAATTGAGAAGTTTTCATCCCTTATTTCTTCAAATATTCTCTTTGCCCATTTCTTTCTTGCCTTCTGGGTCTCCAATTATGTGTATGTTGGTATGCTTGATGCTATAGTTTGAGTATTTATGCACCCCAAAGTTTGTGTGGTGAGATCCTGACTGCCAAAAGATGATGCTGTTAGGAGGTGGGGCCATTGGGAGGTGGTATCATGAGGGTGGTGCCCTCTTGACAGGGATTAATGCCTTTCTGAAAAAGGCTCCAGAGAACTCCCATGTGAAGACATAGCTAGAGGGTACCATCTATGAGCCAGGAAGAGGGCCCTCACTTGACTATACTGGTGCCTTGATCTTGGACTTTCCAGCCTCCAGGACTGTGAGAAACACATTTCTGTTGTTTGTAAGTTACCCAGTCTGTGGTATTTTGTTATAGCAGCCCAAATGGACTAAGACACTTGATGTCCTACAGGTATCTTGGGCTCTGTCTACTTTTCCCTTTTCTCTTTCAGTTCCTCAGACTGGATAATTTCAATTGACTAGTCTTCAAATTTGCTGATTCTTTCTTCCTGCCAGTTCAAATCTGCCATTCAAATTCTCTAGTGAATTTTTCCATTTCAGTCATCATACTTTTTTTTTTTTTTAGCTCCAGAATTTCTATTTGGTTTCTTTTTATAATTTTTAAAAAAAATAATGGTTATTTATTCTTGAGAGAGAGAGACAGAGTGCAAGTGGGGGAGGGGCAGAGAGAGAGGAAGACACAGAATCTGAAGCAAGCTCCAGGCTCTGAGCTTTCAGCACAGAGCCTGCGACATTGGACTCAAACTCACGAACTGTGAGACCAAGACTTGAGCTGAAGTTGGATGTTTAACCAACTGAGCCACCCAAGTGTCTTCCCCACCTTTTTAAAAATGTTTATTTATTTTTGAGAGAGAGTGTGTGAGAAGGGGAAGGGCAGAGAGAGAGACAGAGGAGCTGAATCAGGTTCTGCACTGTCAGCACAGAGCCCAACGTGGAGCTCAAACCCACAAACCGTGAGATCATGACCTGAGCTAAAACCAAGTGTTGGATGCTTAACAGACTGAGCCACCCAGGCATCCCTATAATTTGTTTCTTTATTGATATTTTCTGTTTGTTGCAACAATGTTCTTCTGTTTTTCCTTTTGTCCTTTGTCCATGGATTCCATGACCTCATTCAGCATATTTAAGACCATTTATTTAAAGTCTTTGTCTAGTTAGACCTGCATCTACTTCCTCTTGGTCTGTTTCTGTGAATATCTCTTGTGTATGGACCATACTTTGTGTCTTTACATGTTTAGTAATATTTTGTTGAGAATGGGATGTTTTGAATATTCTACTGTGGTGATTCTGGAAATCAGATTCTTCTGTTTCCCCAGAGTTTGGTTTGGTTGTGTGCTGGGGGTTGTAGTTACTTGTTTTGTAAATTTGCTTTTTCTTTTCTTTTTTTTTTATTATTATTTTTTTTTAATGTTTATTTATTTATTTTTTTTGAGAGAGAGAGAGAGTAGGGAAGGGTCAGAGAGAGAGGGAGATACAGAATACGAAACAGGTGCCAGGCTCTGAGCTATCAGCGCAGGGCCTGATGCAGGGCTTCAACCCATGAACTGTGAGATCATGAACTGAGCCAAAGTCAGAAGCTTAACTGACTGAGCCACCCAGGTTCTCCTGGTTTGCAAATTTTCTAAACTATTTTTGTAAACTCATTTGTTGTGTTTGTTCTCAGCTAGAGATTGCTAGAGATTGCCTTGAATGCCTGTAGCCAAAAACTGAAAGGGAACAAATACCTGACTTTGCAGAGATGGCTCTGTGTTGTAGCTTTCTCTCAATGCTTACACTCATTATAACTCTGTCTTAGCCTTCATTTCCTGCTTGTGCCTAGCTGAGGATCAGAGGTGACAGCTTAGGGTCTTTTCCGGTCTTTTCTGAGCATGCTTCCTGCCCTGGGCAAGTCGGTGGCTTTCTAAATTTTTATCTTTAGGATACCAGGGCAATTTTCAATGCCCTAATTACCCAAAGAAACTCTCCCTCCAGCTTTTCCTCCCGGGCTTTTGATGTGTCCTTTTGTCTCAATTGAAACGTTTTGCCCCTGGTGGCAGCAAGTTATTATTGAAACCTTACAAGGTTTGTTTGTTTTTTTCTCTCTCTCTTTTAAAGATGGTGACTTCTTTCTTTCTTTCTATGTTTGTTTATTTTTGAGAGAGAGAAAGTATGCGCACATGAGTAGCAGAGAGACTGAGAGAGAAAGAAAGAGAGAATCCCAAGTAGGCTCTGCAGTGCCAACACAGAGCTGCCAAAGAATTGGACTAAAGAGTCAGCTGGATCATGACTTGAGCTGAAATCAAGAGTCAGACGCTTAACCGACTGAGCCACCCAGGTGCTCCTAGCCTTACAAGGTTTTGAGCGGCTCTGTTTAGCCACTTTACTGCCCTGAGAGAGTTCTGAGTTAGGTCAAACAAAGACAAACACCTTGTGTTAGTTCTTCAGGTAGCACCCTGACAGGTCAAAACAGACAAACACAATTCTTTTAGAATTAAATCTGCTTTGCTCTTTGTGGAGCCAGGGACTGAGTGAGAATGAAGGCTCTTCAAGATCACTGGTGGGGGTCAGGGAGAGGCAAGGGCAGGGAATAAAAATACTGCAAAGCTTTCCTATTGTTTTAGGTTGCCTGTGTTTTGATTCAGTGTTCCCTGTAAATCTGTTTTCTGGAGTTGTGATAAAGGTGATTTTGACAGTTTTTTCTCAATTTTTCAGTGATCTGTGGAGGGGTGGGCCTTTGGAACTACCTATTCTACTATATTCACTGATGTCACTCAAGAAAGATTTAAAAAATGATTTATTGTGATATTTTACTTTAATGAGAGGATCTAAGAAATTACATTAACGTTTATACAAATTGTTAATAGGATGGAATCCGACGTGGTAGACCTAGAGCAGATACTGTCCGGGATTTAATAAATGAAGGAGAGCATTCATCCAGCAGAATCCGTTGTAACATCTGTAATAGGGTGTTTCCACGGGAGAAATCACTCCAGGCTCACAAAAGGACTCATACAGGTAAGTTGAGCAGAAGTATTACTAAAAGCTGATCTGATGTTTGGGCCCATAAATTAATATTTTAGTTGCTTTATATTTCCTTACTGTGAAGTTTTTTAAGACAGGCACTGTATAGTCGGTTTCTTTTTTGGTAGGAAAGACTTGTTTTCTCAGCATTGGTACCATGTGACTTCTAAAAGTATCATGGTAATTAATCTAGTTGTCATAGGAATATTATTGCTAAATTGAATTCTATCATTCTGCCTACTTAAATGTCAATATTTGACATGCCCTTCAGTTGTCTGTGTAATTGATAAGATTGATTTGTAGGCCAAATACTAAAACAGTGTCCAGTTTTTAGCAGAATTACTAGAATCCCCAGTGTGCCATCAGAATGTTTCACCTAGCTATTTAATCTAAGGTGAAGTATAATTTTTCAGAATTAAATGTATTATAGGTAGTTATCCCAGGACTATCACATATCTCTATTTGTGTAGAGAAATTATACTTAAATTTTAAATACCATATAGAGAGCAAAGAAATAACATAGAAAGAGCCCTTGTTCTTTCCATAGAGAAAGTTGGCCCCAGAAGAAGGAGCTTTATGGTTATAATAATGGTATTTAATAATTTACAGATGATAAAACTGAGGCATCAAGAAAAGCAAAGACCACTGCCTTACAGCCTCCCATACCGTTAAGTCTAGGGCTGTGCTGGCAGATACCGTAGCACATGCTGCTCTTGAGCAGTTGAAATTTGGCTAGTCTAAATTGAGATGGGCAATGTGTGTAAACTATGCTGAGTATGAATAAAAGAGAGTAAACAATGTCCTTAATTACTTTTGATATTGATTATATATTGAAATTATATTTTAGATATATTGGGTTAAATAAAATATATTATCAAAATTAATTCCACCGGTTTATTTTTGCTTTTTTTAATGTGGTTCCTAGAAGTGGTTCCTATTCTCTTTCCATTGGGCAGTACCAGTCTAGAACTTGGGCTGTTAAGGCTTAGTTCCCTATTTTTTTTGCAGTGTTTATGTCACCACCTGTTTGGTTTTTTGGTTTGTTTTTGAAAAGATACATTTTAATAATATGCTAGAATATAGTTTTCTTAGCTAAATCCCTGAAAAAGGGTAAAGTTTTAATTTTGAATTATTACAAACTAAGGTGGCCAAGAGGTTTTTGACTTTAGGAACCATTCAGTAAAACCATTACAAAACGAAATACATGATTTTGAGAATTTTCAGATTTATTTTCAATCTAATTGGTCTGAAATATCCCCAGATAACTGGTTCACAAGCCACAGAGTACATATTGCCAGTGTAGATAAGATTCGGGACCATGTGGTGTAATGATAAGATCCCTGAGTCTCAGGCCTGATCTACCACCAGTCCACCATGTGTCACCCTATATTTTCAGGCCTTGGCCTACTATGCTGTATGCCAGAGGGCTGAGCCCAAGATCTCCATGGTATGGTTAAGCTCTAGTAGTACGTATATGGTTTGCAAAAAACTTTCTCTTACTATTTTATTATTTATTAACTTAAAAAATTTTTTTAAACATTTATTTTTTGAGACAGAGACAGAGCATGAGTGGGGGAGGGGCAGAGAGAGAGAGGGAGTCACAGATGCTGAAGCAGGCTCCAGGCTCTAAGCTGTCAGCCCAGAGCCCGACTTGGGGGTAGAACTCACAAACAACCGTGAGATTATGACCTGAGATGAAGTTGGTTGCTTAACTGACTGAGCCACCCAGGCGCCCCATCTCTTACTATTTTAAATACCCCCATACCCCTGTTTTATTAATGCGTGTCTATCACAATCATTTGGTACATTTCTAAATAATGAGAAATTAAGGGAGTACTTGTTACTGTTAATTGAGTCATATTGGAAGGACCAGTGCATACTTGTTGATCACAGAATGACTTTTCAAAAAATGATTTTGGGGCGCCTGGGTGGCGCAGACGGTTAAGCGTCCGACTTCAGCCAGGTCACAATCTCGCGGTCCGTGAGTTCGAGCCCCGCGTCAGGCTCTGGGCTGATGGCTCAGAGCCTGGAGCCTGTTTCCGATTCTGTGTCTCCCTCTCTCTCTGCCCCTCCCCCGTTCATGCTCTGTCTCTCTCTGTCCCAAAAATAAATAAACGTTGAAAAAAAAAATAAAAAAAAAATGATTTTAATTATGGTTAAACAATATTTTTGAGCACTTTCTCAAGCCTAGCACTGTGTTGTATATATGAATTGCAATGGAATACAAAGTATTATACATCTTTGTGTCAGGAGAGTACCAGGATACATAAATAACAGTGGATTATGAGGTAGTGAAGGGATACATAGTTCAATTATTTGGAGGTAGCAGGGAGGTACAAGGAGATTCACTGAGAGAGCCTACAGGACTGGGAACATTTGAATGGGCAGAGAAGATTGGATTTTCAAGGAGTACAACAACATGAGGAACTAACTGCCTTGTGGATGGAATGAATCTCATGGAATGAAGTAAAGTTAAACCCTGCCCTCTTATGCAGTAGCTATAGTGCAGATATTAGGGGACCACTGAAAAGTCAGCAGATAATTTTCAGCTGTTCAAGGGGTGTAGTAGGGTTTGGAGTGATTTAGGAGGTAGTTTGTATGACAAAAGCAAATGTTCTATGTCATTCACTCCAGAAGTACTGTGCAGGGGTGGAGAATAGAGGCCAGCTAGGGTTCCTGCTGGGTGGGAGGGGTGGGGAAGTTGCAATGGGAAATCAGGAGTGGGAGACATTTTAAAGAATTAGCAAGAGGGGCACCTGGGTGGCTCAGTGTCTGACTTCGGCTCAGGTCATGATCTCTCGGTTCATGGGTTTGGGCCCCGTGTCGGGCTCTGTGCTGACAGCTCGGAGCCTGGAGCCTGCTTCGGATTCTGTGTCTCCCTCTCTCTGCCCCTCCCCTGCTTGTGCTGTCTGTCTGTCTCTCTCTCAAAAATAAATAAACAACAACAAAAAAAAGAATTAGCAAGAGCTAGTGATTTGGATTATGGGGAGAAAAATGACAGGATAAGCCGAAGATAACTTCAAGGATTTGAACCTGGGAGCCTAAAAGCTCAAGGCCTAACGAAAATATTATTTTGCTTTCAAGTGGATAGCTACTTGGGAGCATTGGAAGCGCTGTTGTTAGCATTAACACTTGCAGCTTTGTAGAGGCTATGACATGTTTTATTGTTTTTGGAGTCATGACCTGTATGGAGGTCAGTTCTCTCTGTCCCTTTCTCTTCTTACATGATTGTCTCAGAAATAATATATATTATTTGTCTACTTAGGTGAGAGGCCCTATCTGTGTGACTATCCGGACTGTGGAAAAGCCTTTGTTCAAAGCGGACAGCTCAAAACACATCAGCGTCTTCACACCGGAGAGAAACCTTTTGTTTGTTCAGAAAATGGTATGGTGTTAAGAGTTAAGTTTATGTAAGAACTGGTTGTGAGTTAAAAGCTAAAATATCTTTTACTTAAGTTTTTTGGGAGGAGAGATTTCGATGTAAATTTTATAAAACATCATAAGTTCTCTTTCTAAATTGAAATCCATGCTCATTTTCTGGGAATAATTGATTTTTAAATAAAATATTCCTTCTAGGTGAAAATATTAAAAGGTAATTAAAAGTAGTAGTATATTCAGGGGGCACCTGGCTGGCTCAGTTGGCAGAGCATGCAACTCTTGATCTTGGGGTTGTGAGTTTGAGCTCTACAATGGGTGGAGAGATTACTTAAAAAAAGAAAAAAAAATAGTAGATTTAGGTAGAGGTGGTAGAAAGATCTATAGAAGTAAAAGCAGCCTTTAGAGTAGGCTTTTAATTGATTTTAAACTTTTCAACTATTAAATGGAAAGAAATACATCATTGTCTTAATTTTCAACAAAGGGGGAGATTTTACCATCTTGCTACTGCCACTGTTAGTAATTTCTTACCACTTTTTGTAAGTGATTTTCTAAATCTCTTATCACATTTCTTGAGATGTTTTCCTTATGCACCTTTTTACATAGTTATACCTGAAATTCAGTATAGTTTTGTGCTGCTGTTGTGTGGTTCTCTTGATTGTTGTCAGTTGTTATGAATGTCTATATGCTTTTTCATTTGCGTAAGCATATACACTATGATTGTCTCAATGTTGGATATTGAATATTTGTTTTTAAAATTTGTTTGTTGCCAACAAAGCTGAGGGACACGGCTTCCTCCTTAAAGCTTTGTTCATCTTATGGGATGTTTCCTTATGATGGATTCCAATAATGGAATTCCTGGGTCAGAGGTTTTGATCATTTTTGCTAATAAATCACTTTCTGGTGGGGTTGATGCATTTATATTGCCATGACCAAAAGGTGAAGGCACTACTTGCTTCTCCTTAGGGTTGTTTTTTTTCTCCTCCAAGTTACAGAATGCTAAATCCCAGTGAAAATGAACATTTTCCACATCTGCTGGATGTCCAGATTCTGATAAGTGTTTCCCTCTGTGTTTTGAAGGCTGCCTAAGCAGATTCACCCATGCAAACCGCCACTGTCCGAAGCACCCTTATGCCAGGCTGAAACGGGAGGAGCCCACAGACGCTCTCAGTAAGCACCAGGCTGTGGACAACCAGGCTGCCGCCGAGTGGTTGGCGAAGTAAGGCTCTCCCTGCACTCCACTGCACAGTACTGCCCTGCACATGGGCTGACACTGGGAGCTTTGACAGTTCTCTCCTTTTAAATAAGTTGCTTTTATACATATTTTATAAAATAACTTGAAATGGTGCTTTATTCCTTTAAACCACAGAATTGTTAGGAGTGGTGTGAGGATCTTTGTGCAATAGAAAATAAGTACACGATATTAATTAGTCTGAGTGCCCAGACCACAATTTATTTGAAAAGCAAGAATTTTCCTCATTCTTAAAGATTGTTTTATATGAATTGTACTCTACTGTGCAGCCTGTCTTTGTTTTCTTCATATCAGTTAGGTGCTGATTATTCCTGGGATATAGGCTAGATTCTTGTAAAGTCTGAAAAGCACCTGGTTGAATTTTTTTAATGGCAACAAGGGGGCCAGCATGCAAAAGTATCTCTAAAGGTATTCTGATTTAAGGAGTCATCTGGTCATCTGTTGTGTGCAAACCAGCACTGGCTGTTCGGGGCACCCCCTCCTTCATCAGATTCCTCTGCACTAAGGAAAAGTCTGGAATCCCTCATTGTGCTGTTTAGCTCTGCCTCCCTCTGGCCTTGCACCTGTCTCCAGCTACCCGGCCTTCCTGTTTGTCAGCACCACCCTCACTGTGGCTTGCAGGCCTCTGTGCCCCCTGCTCCCTCTGCCCGGAATGCTGCTTTCCTCTTCGTTTAGCCACTACTCATTCTTCATTTCTTACTGAGGTCAAACATTGTGTCAGGAAGTTCTTCCCTAACCTGCTCACTAACCTCCAGAACAAACAAGGTTAGACCGACTTAATAGATCCTTTTATAACACAGTGTGTTTTCTTTTTCAAAACCTTCATCACACATTTATTTATTCGTTTAGTGTCTGTCATCCCTGTTAGACCAGAAGCTCCACTTAGACAGGTGTTGTTTGTCTGGATTACTGCGTCACTTCCTCCCTCCCTCTTGCTCCTGGCTGGCCTCTGCCACCCCATGAGCTCTAACTTTGCTCAAGTCAGAAACTTGTTGGTCATCTTTGTGTTTTCCTCTCATTCTCCCATCTACTCAATGACAGACTAATGGATTCTACTCAGTATAAAGTCTAAACCCGGTATCATGTGATTCGAAGTCCTTCATTGCCTGGTGGTCCCTGCTGACCTTGTTGAACTTCTTTGCCATTCTTCGTTC
The DNA here is from genome assembly GCF_022079265.1 of Lynx rufus. Taxonomy (NCBI): domain Eukaryota; kingdom Metazoa; phylum Chordata; class Mammalia; order Carnivora; family Felidae; genus Lynx; species Lynx rufus. The sequence continues at coordinate 30,365,805 of NW_025814824.1, read as the reverse complement.
CAAGTTGTCCTTCAAGTCATACTGAACTGTTTGCATTTCTTTTTTTGTATCTCTGAGTATTGCCCAAATTTTTCCAGGTTTGAGATGTCTGGATTTCCTGAAATCTAATAGTTGTGTTATTTTTGTATAATTTTAAAAACAGCTTTACTGAGGTGTAATGAGCACACAATAAAGTGTACAATTTGATACATTTTGACATATGTATACACCTGTGAAACCATCATCCCAGTTAAGATGGTGAACATATCTGTCACTTTCAGAAGTTTCCTCATGCCCCTTTGTAAGTCATCACTTTTGTCCCTGCTCCCCAGACTGATCTGATTTCTGTTATTATAAACTAGTTTGCATTTTCTACAGTTTTATACAAATGGAGTCATACAGTATACACTTCTGTTGTCTGGCTTCTTTTATTCAGTGTAATTATTTTGGGATTCATCCATGTTGTTGACTGTTATCAATGGTTTATTTCTTTTTCTTTTTTTAGTTTATTTTTTTAATTGAAGTATAATTGGTACACAATGTTACATTAGTTTCAGGTGTACAACATAGCGATTCTCCAAGTCTATGCATTATGCTGGCTCACAAGTGTAGCTACCATCTGTCACCATATAACCCTAGGTTCATTCCTTCTTACTGTTGAATAGTACACCATTGTATGGATACACCTCAGCTTGTTTATTCATTTGCCTATTGCTGGGCTTTTGGGTTGTTTTTGGCCATTACAAATAAAGCTAATATGAGCATTGATATGCAGGTCTTTGTATGGGACATTTTTGTATATAGTGGTACTGTTCTTTAAATGTGCCTTTCTTTAGTTACCAAAAGGTAGAATATTTTCTCTTGTGAATTATCATTTGGTTTTGTAATAGAATAATCATGGTACCTCTTAGATTTTTGAATAAGCTCTGTGTGTTGTAGACACTAATCTGTCACGTTTTGTGGGTTTAAAGTTTCTTATAGTTAACTGTCAGAAGAATAGGATAACTAATTTTCTAATGATTATTTGTTCTACTCTGTTTAATTTTTTATTGAGGTGTAATTGACAGACAACATTTGTTCTACTGTTTGTGTATTTTACTGTAGTCCATTTCACATATGATCTTAAAGGCAGTTAATTGGTGAAAACCTATGATTAGAGAGTTGAGTATAAGACCCAGAACTGCCAGTTTTTGATTTTGGAAATCTGAGTGTGTGCCTCAACTTTCCCTCTATAATGGGAAATATATGTAAAGTATATGAATCACTTTAGAACTTTATAAACTAAGACACAGAAAACAATACTGTGGTAACATGTTTTCTAAAGAAAAGTAAAGGTTTGAGGAGGTCGTGTATACAAATAGCTAATGTGCATGCATTTCATGTAGGTATTGGGAGACAAGAGAGCAGCGTGCCCCCACCTTGAAAGGGAAGCTCGTGCAGAAAGCTGATCAGGAGCAGCAGGACCCTCTGGAGTACCTTCAATCTGACGAGGAGGACGACGAGAAGCGCGGTGCCCAGCGCCGGCTGCAAGAGCAGCGGGAGCGTCTGCACGGAGCCCTTGCTCTCATAGAGCTCGCCAACCTGACCGGGGCGCCGCTCCGCCAGTAGCCTCGACACTGACTCTGCCACTGTACAAAAAAGTACTGCCCAGCGTACTTAAAAAGTAGATCCTTGGGCATAAGCTAAGCACCTTATTTGCTTATCATAGGCTGCTATTCTGTAGAAACTTATGAAGAATGTCATTGCCCCAGAATATGGGGTGAGAGAGAATTGCACTTTTTTTATATGGTAATGGATTTGTTGTAAAGTTTAAAATATTTTGTAAATATGGGACTTCTAGTACAGGGTAGAAAAGGACATATTGTGGGAAGCTAGATTTTGCAAGTTTAATGCATTCATTGGAAGCAGTTCTCACAGGAAGCACTTTCTGAATAAGACACTTGTATGAAAAAACAGAATGGTACATGTAGCCAAAGAACGTTGAAATAGATTATTTATAAGATCATTTTTTAACAATGTATATTAGTATGTTTAACAATACTGTAAACACTGAGGCAAGCCAGAAAGTATAAGATATGTGTGTAAGATATAGATTTTTAAATTGCAAAATAGTGTGCCTAATGAAAAGTGGAAAACTGACTATTTTGGAAGATGTTCTAAGTTATGGACTTTGGAAGAAAAGAGATATTTGAGGATCTTGGCAAGATGCACAATAGTTGAGAATTTTCAGAATTGGATAATATCAGTCTTATTCTGTCTTTCCGAGGCTTAACAGCTCACTCTGATGTTCAGGTTTGAAAAGCACTTGGCATCCCTGTTATGTTAACTTGGGAGCTTTTGCACGTTGCATATTTCTCATTTGCTGAAATTGAGTGATTAATCTTGCAAAGTCTAGGTAACTTGGTAATTGGTATTTTTTTATATATATATTATGGGCCCTGTAAGAGATTTGGCACTTGGATTTTTATTAATAAAAGGGACACCTACAGGGTTGTTTTGTAGTGAACTGTTTTAGATCTTCTGTTAGCAAACACTAAATTTTAATTGTATTGCTTGTTTAGAATTATTAGCAAATGGAAGCCTCCTATTTATATTTTCAGTGCATAAAGCCACCTTCTTGCTTTTCTTCAGAATAACATGCCAAGCTATTTTGTGTTCACTAAATTTAGTTATCAGGTAAACACTGCAGAAAATATTAGCTACTCAAATAAGTAGGTTTCTGAAATAGTTTCAGCTGCAAGTGTGTTAACTTGTGTGGTGGTTTTAAGCCATTTTTCCAAATAGATGAAGTTTTTAAATACCACTTTATGTACTGAGGCATGAACAGGAAAATCAAGACCAGAGCAGTTCACCTCCTTTATGTAGGCATAAACCTCCATCATTTATGCTTTTGTTTTAAGCAGAAACTAAATAACATGCATAGCATGGTAATTTGATAGATTGCTTAATTGGAGTAGACCTCAAGAGTAATAGAGGGCAATATGGGCTCTTCAGCGCCTTTTTTTTTTTTTTTTTTGAAGTAGTAGCCTACAGATGTAGTTTAAACATTATCTAAAATGTAGGCTTCTTTATCCAAAAATCCCAGTGTGTTGCAGTACACAGATAGTTTAAAATACTAGCCATGGGGAAGGGGAGGTATGTAAATGTCTTGGAAGGAAGCAAAAGTGTGAGAGATGATAGTAACAAATAATGTGTATGAACGAGGACATACTTTAAAAATGTAATTCCTCTGTACAGTAAATTACAAATCTTGAGGGATTTTTTTTTTGTAATAAGAGAATTTATATTTGTAATGGTCTGAGAATTTTGTTTGTAATCTGGTATATAGAATTTTAACTTGGAGCACTTATAAGCACAGGGAGAGAGACTGTAGCATCTGAATTTTCTTGGTTTAGGTTTCAACATTTTCTCTAGATTTTTTGCTCTCAAATATGACTTAAATGAACTATGAAAAGCAACACTCATCAGTCTTGGGAAATTTAAAATTTGATGAACTTACCTAAAGAAGGAAGGGCAGTAGGAATTTTAAAAATACAAATACTTGTCAATTCACAGATAATAAAATTTACAGTCTTCAAAAGTAAGGATTTTTGTTTGTTTCTTGGTCAGCTTTTGTCAACTATAATAGTTATATTCACAAACATTTTTTATTTGTATAATTGGAAGTTTTAAGAAATTATTACAACTACATACTATAGAAATATTTAAAATGTTCTTTTTTGATATAAGCTATATGCTTGGAAAAAATACATTGGCATCTAAAATTTGAGGTATGTTAAGACTGCTTTTTGTTTTAAAAATGTGGTTTACATTCAAATTTTTGAAGTGTTTTATGCTTCATATGGCTAAGATGTAGTTTGGCAAAGATAAATAACAGCATAAGAATAAACATGCTGTAATTTTAAAAGATGCTTTGAATAAAAATTTATTTTAATTTACAGTTTAAAGTACATGTTCATTCTTGAACCCTTTATAATTTGTTTTCCTGTGAACAATAACCATAATATAAAAAATTGAAAAGGTAGAAATGTCACCTATGGCCCTGCGTTCTTCTATCATTATTATTTGGTGCATTTTCTACTTCATTCCAGTATGAGCTCATCTCAGGTATCTTTTCAGCATAGTAGACACCATAGTGTAGATTGCTTTTTTTACTTTAAAATTATGGCCTTTTAGATTATAGATGTAAATTTAACTTCCTCATCTGGTTCATTATTACAGTGTTAAAAATACACTGGTGTGGATAGTATTGCCAGCTCTATATTAGGCCTGATGGGTGATCAGGACCTGGGATTTCATTTCATTTATATTCAGGATGTGTTGAGCAGCCGAAATAGCGCAGCTGGGAGAGCATTAGACTGAAGATCGTATATTCAGGATGTGTTGAATTTGGGGTCACCTCCCTGAGGAGACGCTCAGGGCCTGTTTACTGTTTTGTTTTAAATTTTTTTTAATGTTTTATTTTATTTTCGAGACAGAGAGAGACAGAGCATGGATGGGGGAGGGTCAGAGAGAGAGGGAGACACAGAATCTGAAGCAGGCTCCAGGCTCTAAGCTGTCAGCACAGAGCCTGACCCGGGGCTGGAACTCACCGTGAGATCATGGCCTGAGCCGAAGTCAGAAGCTCAACCGACTGAGCCACCCAGGCACCCCGGGGCCTGTTTACTGTTTAAAGAATCAAGCAAATTGGTTTAACTTTTTCATTATTTATCTTTAGTCGTATACTTGCAATTGGCAAGGTTCAGCCTGTCCAGGCTTTGAGCAAGAGAATTTCACACGCAATTCTTCAGTGTGAGTTGTGATTTAAACAGGATGAGATTTCAATAGTGACTGAAGGTCCTGGAAGTATGTATGTAGAAGCAAATTAAGTGCAAATATGATTAAATATTAAAAATGACTTTACTGTTTTGCAGTCAAAACTATTTGGAGACTCACGGGAACTAAACTGATCTTTTTAAAAGGAAATAATCCAAAATGACTTCAAGTTCTGAGTTTTTGGTTCAACTGGAATCTGACTTCATTTTCTATTTTAAAATGGTCTTAATGTGTGTTTGCTTTCTTATTTTGGGTAATGTGGACTCTTTATGGCTTTTTAAGTATTCATTAAGAGTTCTACTTTGGTTCTTACCAGTGCTGAAAATGTTCCTGGTTGTTCAATGCCTACAGATTGCATGGCAAACAATTGCATGGCATGAATACAGTTACGCTCAAATGTTTCTTTCATTTGAAATCTTCAGCTTTTCTAAAAAGCCAAAGTTTCAGATTTTTTTAATTTAAAACTTTTTTAATGTTTATTTATTTTTGAGAGAGAGAGTGAGTCAGAGTGTCAGCAGGGGAGGGGCAGAGAGGGAGACACAGAATCCGGAGCAGGCTCCAGGCTGAGCTATCCACACAGAACCAGATGAGGGTCTCAAACTCAAGAAACTGCAAGATCATGACCTGAGCCAAAGTCGGATGGCTGACCGACTCAGCCACCCAGGCACCCTTAGACTTTAAGATTTTTATAAGTTCATTATAGAATGAAAATAGGGGACGCTTACTTGCAAAATGCTACAGCAGGTAGAGTGTGGTCAAAGTAGACCGTTGTGGGAGACTCTTCAATTCCTATGAACAACAGACACTGGAGCTAGTTGCCCTTTGCCTAGAAAAGAAATGGGCCCGTGTGTAAGGAGACAACTTGCCATAAAGCACATAGAGGCAAGAAAAGACTTGAGACTTTGCACCCATCTTAACCTTTCCTCCTTCGTGTTTACCAGAGAGAAATGGAAATGGTTCACAGAAGAACTTGTACACGAATGGTCATGGAAGCATTTTGGGTTATAGCCCTAAACGGGGAACAACCAACATGCCCATCAACTGGTGAATAGGCAAACTCTGGTCCTCTTCAGCAAGTTAAAGAAACAAGGGTGGGAAGCAAAAGCAATAAAGAGTACAAAAAAGCCTTGAAAGAGTACATACATGAAATTTCTTTATGAAATTCTAGAAAAAGGGAACTCTAACTCGGCAATAGAAGTCAGAATGAGATGGGGTTGGTTTCAGTGGGGGCACAAAGGGCACTTTTAGAGGTGAGGTTAATGTGTTGATTGGGTGGTTACAAGGGTGTACGCATTTGTCCAAACGACGAACTGTGGGTCGTAAAGCCTGCATTTCGTTGTACGTTAATTATATGTTTAAAATGTATGAAAAAAAAAAAGGCAAAACAAACGTTCAGACCAAACTGAAGCGTCTCCCCGGGAGGGCCGCTGGGAAGGAGCGAGGACTTTTCACCTCTCGGGACCCCGTTTCTGCCGAGCTCAGACCCGGGCACTGCGGGACGCGGGCTCCAGCCCCCCGACGCCGCAGCGGCGGGGCGCGCTCTGGGCGGCCGCGGCCCTTCCTGTTTCGGCCGCGCCCTCTCGCGGGCCGACCGCGGGCGGGGACGGAACTGGGGCGGAGCGGGCCGGAGAGTGGCGGAGGCCGGCGGGCGGCGCGCGGCCGCGGGACATGACTGCCGGCCGCCAGGCCGAGGGCGCGGACGCGGATGCCGCGTCCGCGCGGGGGCCTTCCCGGGTGGCCAAACTGCTGTCGGCGCTCTTTTACGGGGTCTGCTCCTTCCTCATCGTGCTGGTCAACAAGGCGCTGCTGACCACCTACCGGTGAGGAGAGCGCCAGGGGGTCGGGCGGGGTCCGCGGGGCGCCGGGTCCCGGGACCGTCCGTTCGCGGCTCCGCGTGAGGTCCCGGGGTTCGGGGCGCGGCGGGGCTGCCCCTGCGCTCCCAGCACGTTGGCCGCGCGGGGGTCCGCGGGCTGGCAGGAACGGAGCGCGTGGGGTCTCACTGCCGACTCCGGTGCCAACGTGGGTGGCTGTGGGCTCGACACACCGCGTTTTTACCGAGCCGGGACCTTCCACAACCCAAGCCACAAGCTAACAAAGTCGTTTTACTCTCAGTAATCGCGGATACGCCTCTCCACCGCTTACTACTACTGCGAGACAGAGACACTGCGTAGCGCGCTTGTAGAGCTACACCCCAAAGCGTTCAAGTGCCCCGGTGCGCTGAAACAAGTGATCTGAATGTGAACTTTAAAGGCGAACAGTTTACACAAGTGGAGATGTTCAACAATCAGATGAGTCCTAAGCGGATAAGTTTATGTTTATCGTTTGATCATTCATTGTCAAATTACCAGTGTATTCATGGAAGACTGGGGAAAACCATTAGGAGTTCACATGACGAGGAAAAAAAGTTCTCATGACGTACTTTCTTGGATTAGTGTGCAGTAAACCAGATTCCTGGTTCCTTGAGCCTATTTGTAAGGACTAGAAAATCCTGTTTAATTCTGCTATCCTTATAGCAGCACTGAGAGCACTGTGGATTTAGATCCAGTTCCACCATCTAATAGCTGTGCCTGTTGGGCCAGACCCAAAGTCAGCAGTTTTCTCAAATGCAAAAGCCGGATAATTACAATCCTGTTAATTACCTGTTAATTACCTTCCAAAGCTTCGCAGGAGCTGCCGTTTAAGTAAAGCTGCTCTTTGTAAACTATACTGTCTGTGCTACAAGAGTGTAAAATCAGAATTTTATAAAGAGCCTAAAGAGACCTCAGAGAGTATCTTCAGGTTTCTTATGTTATACCTGAGAAAGCTGCGACCCACAGGAGCTTGGCCGGTTACACCTCCCACAGATATTTACTGAGCACCTACTGTGTGCCAAGCCCATTGCAGGCACCAGAGAAGCAGGTGTGATCAACACAGAGCCACTGCTCTGGAGATTCCATACCATTGGTAGAGACAGAAAGGAAGTGGGTTCAAGAATAAGCAGGGTGATTTCAGGTATGTTATGAGAGTGCCTGGGATGGAGTGGTTGGTGCTAGAGCATTCCAGACAGGCAGTCTGATGAAGTGGGCATGAGTTTGGTCTGTTGGAGGAACTGAATGAGCAAATGGAAGAAGGTAGGAGAGATGATGGGGGGAGGGAGGCAGGAAAGGCAGGATCAGACCCTTCATTCACTCAATAATATTTCTTAAGCACCTGTTATGTGCCAGGCACTATTCTAGGCACTTGAGATATAGGAGTGAATAAAGCAGATCAGAACCCTAAATGTCATGGAGCAAATATCTATCCTTCTAAAGCTTACATGGAGCTTTCTACTGAATCAGTAAATAAACTGATAGAATTTATATTATGTCAGATGCAGTTGTGTGGTCAGGAGAAAAAAATAAGGCAGGGAAGGGAGTTAGGGAGTGTGGGCATGGGAAGGAGTTTGCCATCTCAGTGTGATCAGTGAAGCTTCACTGAGGAGGTGACAGTTGAGCCAAGAGATGAGTGACATGAAGGAAATGAGGAAAGAACATTCCAAGCGTGAAAGAGAAGGGTGTTTGGGTAGAAATGGTACTAGGTGAGGGTAATGGATTGTTAGATCCTGGAGGGCCTATGAAGCTGCCATGGAGGCTCTCAGGAGATGGGAGCCACCAGCCAGTGTTGAGCAGAGGAGTAACATGATCTTGAGGACCAGGGTGGAAGCACAGGGAATGATCTAGTATTCTAGATAATTCTAAAAGATGTCTTGGACTGTGGGGAGGGGCAGCAGCAGATATGGAGGGAAGAGAGAGATCTGGGATATTTTTTGGTGATCTTACAGCTGTTGATGTTCTTTACAAGTCTCTCCCAGTGTGTTGCAAGCATGCTTGCTGGTGTCCATGGGAAACACCAACACTGCTAATGAACAAAAAAGAAAACTAAACATTTTTGACCAAAAATAATAAGAGAATGCTACTAATAGGCTTGTTTGGGAGTGGTTGGCAGTTATGTTGGATAAAGTTTGAAGGTCAGTCTCTATTTTCTGCACTTGAATGAGCCGTGTGCTCTCTGGCCATGGCAGTCACTGCCTCCAAAAACAGGTGTCTTCTTGTTGGAAGCAGGGACCAGTAAACAGTGGTTACGTGCTTTGAAGATGAAGGGGAAGTCTCCAACCAGGAAGGATTATTATTATATGAGATATCTTACACCCTAGCCTTTCCATCTTTAAAATGTTGAGGTCCATGATTAAAGGAGGAAATGGAGGTTTTTTTTTTTCTCTGCAAGACAAAACTCTTTCAATCCTTAGAAGTAAACATTTCACATTTCCGTAATGTAATATACAGTTGGAGAACCCTGTTCAAATAACATTATTCATTCTCTCATCTCAAAATGCTTTAGGAGCACATTTTTGAGGGGAGGAGGGTTGGGTTGATTTGGTTACAACAATAAACCACAAAAATCTGATCCAAACATTAGATGTTTGAAGGTAGAATATTGTGTTGTAGAGTAGAAAGAAGGGCATTTTGATAATTACCTAATCCACAGGGTCATGGGAATGTAGCTCAAGGAATATTTTTTTTTCTCCTGCATTTTGAACAGATTGTTTCTGGTTGGGGTTCAGGTCTGATGAGTGGTGTTCCTTATTTCTTACGCTAGACTTATTTGGTTCATTGTAATGCTAGATTTATCTAGTTGGACAGAGAAATCTTTGAAGGATATGAACTCTCAGAATCTGTTAGGGTGGGAGGGAAAAGCAAGGTCACCTAAGAATCTGTGGCTATTTGGTTACACTAGTGGGTCTTCGGAATCAGATTCATGAGGGTGGTGGGGTGGTCTGGAGTTGCTTTTTTGTTGCCACTGAAATACACTGTTCTCTAGGACATGCAAGAATTTACTAATGGTGCTTAATAAAAATATAGACCTTAGTTGTATTCAGTTCAATGAGTATTTCCTGTATGTCTAGTTCTTTATGTATCCTAGGACATTGGGATCATTTAGCACAGTGGTTTTCAAACCTGCCTGGGACTGTGAATTACTTGGAGAGGTTTTTATAAAATATATTGTATCAAGTCTCGGGCAGTGGGAACTGGAAATCCATACTAAAAACAAAACCAACTTGTAATTTTCTCTTTCTTTGGTGAAAACCTGCTCTCTCCTGAAGACACCGCTTCCTTGGCTTCCTTGGCTTCCTTGGCCCCTGGACGCAGCTGGATGTTGGTTTCACCCCAGGTGTGGCCAGGAGGTGGGGTGGGGTCCTCGTGGCTCCCCACTGCCCAGACTCTGTGTGCTCCAGACTTACCACTCCTTATGGTCTTTTGTGGTGGCTTCTGAGCTCCTGTCACTCACACAAGGAAGAGGCCTGATCTCCATGTGGACTGGTGTCAACCTTGGGGACTCAGGGACTCCTTGCGGGGAACCCTGGCAGTCGATGTGGCCTTGCTTCCTGCAGACACTCCCTGGGGGGTGCATGCTTGGCTGTGACCCACCAGCTTTTCACGCCCAGTGCTGTCTCCTACTGGTGTCCACATCCAACCTCGGAGTCCTTTCTGGGGCCCACTGGGCCTGGCCCGGGTCTGGCACAGCCTGCCACATGCCTCCTTCCTTCACTGAGCAAGTCAGACTGTTGTGGGAGGGAAACCACTTCTGAGCTTTAAAGTGGTAATCGCAAAGCTCAGCTGGCTCTCCTTCCTGCCCACTTGTTTCTTCTGGGGTTTTGCTTTGACTCCTTTCTGCTTTCTCCTGCCTCCTGGAATCCCACCTGCCCCCCCTCCCCCGCCCTCCACTCCCCTTCTCCGATACTTTACTGAGAAAGTGGAAGGTGTCATTTGAGGCCCCGACGGTGCCCTTATGCTAATATGTAGGGAGCCTTTTATCCACCTAAGGTCCCCCTCTCCTCTCTGTGGGTGCAATGCTCCACTCCTTCTACCCCCTCCTCATTCTGCCTCAGCAGCTCTAGCCCTGAAAACATGTTCAGGTTCTTAAGCAACACCAACCCATTTTTGATCCCTCGTGGACCCTCGTTTCTCTGTTCCTTTCAGAGTCTGAGTCTTACCAGTTGTGTACACACTTGTTATCTTCACTTCCTCGCATTCACTCCTACAAGAATTCATTTAAAAAATTGGGGATTATTTAAATACAGAATGTACAAAGAAAATAATTATCTATATTCCCCCTACCTAGAATCAATATCTATTAAATTTTTTTTGGCTGCTCCTCCCCCACTAACACTGTCTGTCTCAAAAGTAAACATTAAAAAAAATTAAAATTTTTTTGTGGGGTGGGGGGCGCCTGGGTGGCTCAGTCCCTTAAGCTTCCGACTTCCGCTCAGGTCATGATCTCGTGGTGGTTCGTGAGTTTCAGCCCAGCCTTGGGCCCTGTGCTGACAGCTCAGAGCCTGGAGCCTGCTTCCTATTCTCTGTCTCCCTCTATCTCTCTGCCCCTCTCCTGCTCACATTCTGTCTTTCTTTTTTTTTTTTTTTATTTATTTTTTTTTTTTCAACGTTTATTTATTTTTGGGACAGAGAGAGACAGAGCATGAACGGGGGAGGGGCAGAGAGAGAGGGAGACACAGAATCGGAAACAGGCTCCAGGCTCTGAGCCATCAGCCCAGAGCCTGACGCGGGGCTCGAACTCATGGACCACGAGATCGTGACCTGGCTGAAGTCAGACGCTTAACCGACTGCGCCACCCAGGCACCCCCACATTCTGTCTTTCAAAAACGAATAAATGTTAAAAGCCTGATCCCAGGGGCTCTGGAGCTGAGAGGACTCGACAGAATTCTGAGTTAGGGTGGGGCTTGGAATGCAGGGTGCTCACAGGGAGGGTGTTTGCCATGGCAAGGTAGCTTTCTTCAGCTGAGGATGTTCTTGGGCAACTGGGGAATGAATACCTCAGCGTAGAAGGGGGTATCTGGGTGGCACAACTGGTATCCATCCACTAGAATGGATTTCATTCTCATGGTGTTACTGTCCAGACATTCATTCTGTTTTCTTTGATAAGGTGAGTCAGCTCTTTACTCTCTTCTTGCCCTATCTGAAATAGGTGTGTTTTCCTCTGACATGCAGATTGAGGGCTGAGCTAGGGGTGAGAGTCTCTGAGAGAATGACTGGGAGCCAGTGCACGTTTGGGTAGTGAGCAGGGTGAGGTGATGTGCTGCCTTGTTAAATGTGGTGTGAAGTGTATCATCTAACTTACCCAGTGCCGTTTGTTGAAAGACCATCTTTCCCTCACTGCTGTGCACTGTCATCTGTGTCATGTATGTGTGTATCTGTCCTCATCTCTGTTCTCTTCCATTGTGTGGATGCAAAATGAACAAACCTTTTGGAGTCTCTAAAAGTAAGAGCTTTATTCGAGCCCAAGTTAGGACAGCTGCCCAGGAAACATATTCTTTACAAAGAAGAAAGAGCTCCAGAGAATGAAAAGGTTTTACAGGGTTTTTACAGTTTTCACATCTCATTAAAGCTTAGAAGATTATATATGAGCATATAGGCGAGAATCACAAGTTTTAATGTCAAGGAACAGGGAGTAGGAGCATTGATTGCTATCTTAAGGACAACATGGTCTTCTTTTAGGCTACTCATTCACCAAGCAGGGGTACATTGTATGCTTGGTGGGCCATGAATCAGGCTTTTGGTTTCAACAAAGTGTACGTGTAGTTATGCTGACTTAGAAAGAAATCCAAAATGGCTTCTCTTATATCCCAGGCCTTTAAAGAATTTTTTCTCTCACCAGTTGTAATGGAATGCATTTATTGTAATCTTTAATTAATCTTTTGTTAGGTTTGTTCCTGGATATATTATTTAAAAAAAAAATAGCATAGGCATACTTCAGAGATGTTGTGGGTTTGGTTCTAGACCACCACAATACAGTAAGTATTGCAGTAAAGTGAGTCAATTGAATTTTGTGGTTTTCCAGGGCATATAAAAGTTATGTTTATACTATACTGTAGTCTGTTAAGTGTGCAATAGCATTATGTCTGAAAAACAATGTACATACCTTAATTAAAAAAATACTTTATTGCTAAAAAAATGCTAACCATCATCTGAGTTTTCAGGGAGTCATAATCACTAGTCACAGATCACCATCACAAGTATAAAAATAATGAAAAAGTGTGAAATATCACGAGCATTATCAAAATGTGACACAGAGACACAAAGTGAGCAAATTCTGCTGGAAAAATGGTGCCGATAAACTTGCTCAAGGCAGGGTTACCACAAACCCTCACTTTGTAAGAAATGCAGTATCTGCAAAGCATAATAAAGTGAAGAGTGATAAAATGAGATATATCTGTCTAATGAATCACCCAAGTAGCCGTCACCCAGTGTCAACAACTCATTACATTTGTATCCCCCCTTGCACTCAATCCTACCATTTCCCCCCAGAGTTTAAAAAAAAATTTTTTTTAATGTTTATTTATTTTTGACAGAGAGAGAGAGAGAGACAGAGCATGAGCGGGGGAGGGTCAGAGAGAGAGGGAGACACAGAATCCGAAGCAGGCTCCAGGCTCTGAGCTGTCAGCACAGAGCCTGATGTGGGGTTTGAACTCACAGGCCACGAAATCATGACCTGAGCCGAAGTTGGACACTCAGTGGACTGAGCCACCCAGGCGCCCTCCTGCCTGCCGAGTTATTTTGAGGCAAATTAAAAACATATCATCATATGCATTTCAAGATGTATTTCTAAATGATAAGAAGGGCTCTTTCATTTAAAAAAAATACCACCCCAATACCTTTCATACCTAAAAAACTAAAGGTAATTCCTAATATCATAAAATATACAGTTAGTATTATTTGATGTGCTTTTAGTGCTATTATAAATGATCTCTTTAAAATTTTCACTTTGTTTCTTCTGGCATGTAGATATATAAATGATGTTTTTTTCATATATTCATCTTGTAGCCAGTGACCTTGCTAAAAATTATTCTAATAATTTATCCCCAGATTATTTTGGCTTTCTATATACATAGTCATGTTATCTGTTAATATGATGACAGACAAGGGGCAATAGAAAATTGCCAATTTAGCAACAATCAGTTTATTAAAAATTTTTTTTTCAACGTTTATTTATTTTTGGGACAGAGAGAGACAGAGCATGAACGGGCAAGGGGCAGAGAGAGAGAGGGAGACACAGAATCGGAAACAGGCTCCAGGCTCTGAGCCATCAGCCCAGAGCCCGACGCGGGGCTCGAACTCACGGACCGTGAGATCGTGACCTGGCTGAAGTCGGACGCTTAACCAACTGCGCCACCTAGGCGCCCCTGCAACAATCAGTTTAAAAATGAAAAGAAATGAACAAATGAAAAGTCAATGAATTTTATGTTAAGTTTTAATGGTCTAAGAATGAAAAAAAAGTCTAAGATTTTTAAATAACTCCTGCCATTACATATTATAGACTGCAAATTTTTATCAGTTGCTAAAATTGTTATTCTGTGTTTTTTATAGTTTCCCATCACCAATTTTTCTTGGAATTGGACAGGTAAGTGAAAATGAAAAATTAACCACTTAATTAGTTGTCATTATACACAATGAAATTTTAAGTGCTTTTGTTTAAGACTGCGGTTTACAAATTTATTCAGCTGACAGAGGGCCAGAGGATCATGGTACTTTTGGTGAAAGAGCATAAAATATTGACACACATTTTAAGTCTTTCTATAATTTAGGAACAGTTGTATTTGTAGGAAAAAGCAATTACTTGTTTCAGCTTTCTTAATTGAATTTAATTACCCTTTAAAGCAAGGGCCAGAAGACTGAAAGCCTCAAGGCCTGGTGGGGAACAAATGAATCAATTGGAGGCTGGAGTGGGACAAGGATATAGTTGCCAAAGTTGAAGTGTGCATTTGGGACTCAGTTTAAGCCACTGTGCTGAGAGGAGAGGACTCAGGAGATGAGATTGGGTTCACTATGCCCTTATTTTAACACCTCTGGACGTTTTCCAAGAGTAGCAGGGATTTTGAATTTTTACATCAAATTTGTAAATGCTAGCAACACATTCAGATTTTTACAAAACTCTGTGGGCCTAACTAAACATGTTTGCATTTTGTTTCCTTCAGTTTGTGATTTTTGTTCTCAAGTATAAAGACAAGATTGGATAAGCTTTCAGACTAACCCCATTTAGCTGCTTCTGAAATTTCCCATTAATATTTATTTGTGGCTTGTTTACTATCTTGATCATATGCTGGTGATTTCCAGTAGGCAAGTGGTAACAGGCACCAAAGGCACCTTTTTTTTTTTTGTTTGGTTGGTTTTGCTTTAATTTATAGGGAGAAAAACATAAAATTGTGAAAATTGTGTCTGTTAATTAAATTTTTAATTGTGAATCTTGAGAAGGATGTCATTTATATGATTAAACATTATTCTGGTTAAATGTTTTGCTGATAAGGTACTCTTTGCAATATCATTTTAGGAATAAAAAATATAATAATATATTTCCTTAATGCCAAAAGTACATCATCTTAATGTTTCAGTGTGAAAAATGTAGAAAAAAGTACTCTAAAAGATCAGTGAATATGTGATAATGTGCCCTTAGTAATCCCCAAGGCAAATAAAAATTCACTGGCTTGTGCTCAAAATAAAGCCTTTCTGATACACAATTTGTGGGGGAAGAGGGCAGCAGACCTCGTTTAAAAGTCTGAGTTACAGAATATTTTAAATAAATGTTAGTATATTTCTGTAAGAATTATAAGGTCAGTTATAAATACAAACTATAATTATAATTCAAGATGGCCTTATGTTACGATCTATCATAAGTATTACATTTGTAAACTCATTAGGCTCAGGGTTTAGGGATAATCATGTTGAAGGATGTCTTAAATTTTTTCATAATAATATGGAAACAATTGAGCAAGTTCTAAAATTTGCATAGGAAGATGATATTAAAATTTTTTATTTCATAATAATCTGGAGTATTTCTAATATACTTGTACTCTAGATGAGTAGGATTTGAATGAGACATTTTTGCAGTACCGGCTAAGATTGAAGAGAAAAGTAGATCCCTTTTAAAATTGTTTTTCTCTTAATTTGTCTTCTGTGTTATAGGAATATGAGACTTTACAAAAAGTGTGTTAGTGTGGAGTTTGCCCCCTTGCAGTACCCCTAGACTCACTTTATGTGGAAAGGTGTCCATATGTTCAGTACATGGGAAGTATGGTCCAGGATCAAGGACTGGCCTCACCAACTGTGGTTACTCTGGCCAGTTTTGGGGACACCATTTCTTTCTCTGAACCCCTTGAGATAATATGCATATATGTGTGTGAGTCTATTTGATCTTAACACTTTTTGCCTATAGTTCTGATAGAATTCATACATTGGCAAGAAAAACAATTTTGATATTCTAAGAAATAGTTATTTTTTGGAACCTAGAAAATGGATTTTTTTTGGATAATGTATTCTTTTTGATGAATGTATTTTCTTCTGAAGGTGTCTTTGTACCTCAGTCTTTCCAGATATTTTGCTGAAGTTTCTCCTTCCCTTTTTTTTAGATGGCAGCTACCATAATGATACTGTATGTGTCCAAACTAAATAAAATAATTCACTTCCCTGATTTTGACAAGAAAATTCCCGTGAAGGTATGTGATGACGAGTACAAATAACTATGGTGAAAGATATGAAAATACTATAGAATTACAAATTGATCTTGGAATGCATGTCGGTTTCCATACACACTGTGCTTCCTGCTTACACTGGGTAGAAACTTCTTAACAGAGATTTTATATCATTCATTCAGTTGTTCATTAACATAATGTAATAATAGTCAAAGTGTGTGCTTAGCAACTGACACTAAATAATACTATGTGTCTTCTGAATTGGCAAAGCCCTATAGCATTAGGATTTGGTAGGCTTTTTTGGTAAAAAAGCAGATAGTAAATATTTAGGCTTTGTGGGCCAGACCATCTCTGTTGCAATTATTCAGCTCTGCCACTGTACCATGATAGATAAATAAATTGCTGTCATCGTCTTCTAATGAAACTTTATTTACATAGACAAAAGATGGGCCAGATTTGGCTCATAGGCCCTACTTTTCTGATCCTATTTTAAGTTTTCATTTTTTGCCTGGATTGATAAAAGCTGTGAGTAGAATGAAGAATATAATTTGATGCACATAGAAATACATGGGTTTTTCTGTGGTGGAACTAGAAACATAAAACCTGCCTTACCTTCCTGGGAATGAGGAACAGAACTACCTTTTTTAAACAGTTGCTGGCTCAATAAACAGTTGCTTTAAGTCAACCATTTAATTCTTAGAGCAGTCCTATACAACAGGTAGTATTAACTGTATTTTGATGACATTTTTGGATTTAGGGAAGTTAAATCAGGCTGTCAGTTCCTTGAGAGTGAGAACCTCTCCTGGCTTGTTCACTACCATGTCTCTAAGCCCTGGAAAGATGCTGGCATCTGTCACTAGATTAATCATCAGTCTGACTAAGCATCAGGGACATCCACAAAAAGAGAAAAACAAAATATTGAAGTATAACGAAGGCTATTAACCCAATCATCATAGGAACAATCAGAATATCGTTGGCCTTGCTTACACTTAGTTTATGATATGCTATAGTTTTAAAACACTTTAAGCACTGTGAAATATGATCTATATGTAGGGAAAAGGCATCATACATGAACGTATACTTGAATGACTAATAACGCGTGTAATCATTACCTAGATCATGAGATGGGATCACAGAATCCTCCTTACCCACTATTTTGACTTTCGTAATAATTTTCTTACTTTCTTTGTAATTATTCTAATATGTGTCCCTGAATTATGTTTTGCTGAACTCGTACTATTCTTGAGTGTTCTGTAAAGAGAATACTGTTGTGAACATTTTTTTTGAGTTTTTGCTATTGCATATATCTTTAAAAAATATATTATTTGGGGGGCACCTGGGTGGCTCAGTCAGTTAAGTGTCCAGCTCTTGATTTCGGCTCAGGTCGTGATCTCATGGTTCATGAGATCAAGCCCCATGTGGGGGCTCCATGTTGGGCATGGAGCCTGCTTGGGATTCTCTCTCTCTCTCTCTCTCTCTCTCTCTCTCTCTCTCTCTCACCCTCCCTGCTCACTCTCAAAATGTATATATATATTTAATGTTTACTTATTTATATATTTATGTATAAATAGATATTTAATAATTTAATCTTTACTTATTTATATATATTTAATAATATACTTTTTATATATATTTGATGTTTACTCATTTATATATTATAAATGACTATATTTATATATGTATATATAATTTGGAAAATTAGATGGATATGTTTTTATATTGCATTTATATACTGTTTTTATATTTGAAAAATTATAGAATATTAATCATAATTTATTTGTGGTTTCCTTTAGATTTTTCTACATTCACGATCAGGTCATCTACAACAAATGACAGTTTTGCTTCATTCTTTCCAACATTCTAACTTTTATTCTTTTACTTCTGTTACTGTATCGTATAGGACCCTCAGTACAATTTGGTATAAGTGGTAATACTGGCTGATCTCCAAGGGCAAGCTTTTAGCATTTCACTGTTTAGTGTGTTGTTTGTTGTAGGCTTTTTGTAGATACCTTATATGCCTATTCCAGTTGTCATTTGCTGCATAACTTGTGACTCAAAACAATAATCATTGTGTTATTTCTCACAGTAACTGTGGTTCAGGAATTCAGGACAGTGTCAACTGGGTAGTTCTGGCTTAAGGCTTCCATATAGTTTTGGACAGACAGTAGCAGAGTGGAAACAACGATGGGGTTTCTGGTTAGTGCAGCTGGGAGCTGGTCACAAACCTCTCTTCCTATAATCTTAGGCCTCTCTGTGTGGTCACTCCTATAGGCTCACTTGGGCTTCCTTACAAAATGGCAGGCTCAGGGGAGTCAAAGTGGTCACATGGTGCTGAATTCTTCAAGGGTGAGTGTTCCAGCAAGCAGGGCAAAACTGCCTTGCTTTTTATGACCTAGCCTCAAAGGTCACATAGTAGCATTTCATCTGTACATTATTAATTGAAACAATCCCATGCAGTTTTAAGAGGAAGGGACCTAGATCATACCTCTGGATGGAAGAAAGTGGTAAAGTCACATTTTAAGAGCATGTGAAATAGAAAATATTATTGTAGCCATCATCTCTGATTATGGATTTGTCTATTTCTCTTGGTATTGATGTCAGGTTTTTTGTTTTGTTTAATTTATTTTGAGGCCATATCGTTAGGTGCCTAAAACTTTAGTTAAATCTTCCAGGTAAAGTGTTTAATCACAGCTCACCCTGAAACAACATGGATTTCAACTGCATAGGTTCATCATATGTGGATTTCTTTTTCTTTTTTTTTTTTGGATGAATACAGTACAGGGTTGTAAATGTGTTTTCTCTTATGATCTTAACATTTTCTTTTCTCTAGCTTACTTTATGTAAGAATGTAGTATATAACACATGTAACATACAAAATATGAGTGCCTGTTTATGTTATTACTAAGACTGCCAGTCAACAGTAGGCTATTAGCAGTTAGGTTTTGGGGAAATCAAAAGCTATACATGGATTTTTGACTGTGTAGGGTGTTGGCATCCCTAAGCTTCACATTGTCCAAGGATCAACTATATATGAGGTGGACTTCTGTTTCAGTTCTTTTAGTGTACCTGGAAACTACAGCAGGCATACCTAACTTATCAAATTGTAAAGTTAATTAATAAGTGTATCTTCCCCCTCATGCTCCTGGGTGGCTCAGTCAGTAAGCGTCCAAATCTTGATTTCAGCTCAGGTCATGATCTCATGGTTTGTGAAATTGAGCCCACTTTGGGCTCTTTCCTGACAGCACGAAGCCTGCTTGGGATTCTCTGTCTCCCTTTCTCTCTGCCCCTCCCTTGCTCATGCTCTCTCTCTTTCTCTCACAAGAAAGAAATAAACTTAAAAAAAAATAAGTGTATCTTCCCCTTCAACAGTGTAAGGACTTTTACACATTTACCCCTCCTCCCAATTTAATGTGCTGTTTTCAACAGGTACTTGAATAACTTTATGTAAATCTCACAATATATATTTATTTTCTTTAAAAAAAAACCCATCAGGGGCGCCTGGGTGGCGCAGTCGGTTAAGCGTCCGACTTCAGCCAGGTCATGATCTCGCGGTCCGTGAGTTCGAGCCCCGCGCCAGGCTCTGGGCTGATGGCTCAGAGCCTGGAGCCTGTTTCCGATTCTGTGTCTCCCTGTTTCCGATTCTGTGTCTCCCTCTCTCTCTCCCCCTCCCCCGTTCATGCTCTGTCTCTCTCTGTCCCAAAAATAAATAAAAAACGTTGAAAAAAAAATTAAAAAAACAAACAAACCCATCAATGTTTATTTATATTTACCCACATATTTACTGCTCCCTTTGCTTTTCCCTCCTTTTTGCATCCCACACTTTCTACTTTCCTCCTGATTAAATTACCTCCTTTAGAATTTCCTTTACTAATAGTCTGCTTAAATTCCCTTAGTTTTTTTTTTTTTGTTTGTTTTTTTTTTTTGTCTGAAAAAGACTGCATATTTTTCCTTTGCTTTCAAAAGACATTCTTGTTGGGGGGTAGCATTCTAATCTGACAGACCCTTGAAGATGATGCAGTTCTGCTGCCCTCTGCCTTCCATTGTTTCTGGGTTTCTGTTCTTGCTTTAGTTTTTGGCTTGGAGACTCACTATCTCCCACATATTTCATGCTTTTATAAAGGTTTTAAGTTATTTTACCTAGCATTTTTAATTGTTTTCAGCAGGGAGATTAACACAGATAATCTAGCTCACCATTACCAGGAACTAGAAGTCAGTATTGTTTTTATTTTGAATTATACATGGAAAGGAGGGCAACTGATTCTTTTCAATACCTAAGAACCTCTAAAGTTGTAATATCCCAGAAGTTTTATTGTTTAGCCAGTTGTAGGCTGTCAACCAGAATGTTGTGAATGAAGAGGAAGGTCTTGGATGCGAGGCCCTCTCTTTCTTTCTTCTTTCTTGAGCAAATCTCCTGATAATAACGTTTTCTAATTTTGGGGGGGTAAATGACACTTAGTATTTCAAAATCCTTCAAAGGATGTCTTATCTGAATTGCACACTTAATGTCTTTTTAGTGGGAAAAAAATGTTGGACTCCCCTTGATAGCTGTGGATTGTATATCAGTCAAAAAGTTCTCAGTGTGTGACCTTATGAAAGGATATATATTTTTTTTCATTTATGGAAGAGTAGGTCTTTTGATGTTTCTTCAGTATGTTCTGAACAGTATTTCTCTTGAAGAAATAATTCAGGAGGTCAGAGCTCAGTAAACCTAATTCAAGTACTACTGGTATGTTGTTTAACCTTGGTAGATATGTAATCATTCTAGACCTTGAAAACAAATAAAGTAACTCCAAAGTAATGTGGGTGGTAGACACAACTTTTTGAAAGGGTCACCAACCTTGTGACATTCCAGTGGTGTGTTTTATTTATTTACAGTTTTTACTTTATTTATTTTTGAGAGAGAGAGAGTGTGTGTGTGTGTGTGAGCAAGCAGGGGAGGGGCAGAAAGAGACGGGGACAGAGGGTATGAAGCGGGCTCTGCTTGGATAGCAGAGAGCCTGATGTGGGGCTCGTGGGGCTCGAATTCACGAACTGTGAGATCATGACCTGAGCTGAACGCAGACGCTTAACTGACTAAGCCACCCAGGCACCCTGTGGTGTGTTTTAGATTGTGGAAAATTCACAGTTGTTACAGGGAAATGATTTGCTTACTGATGGGGAGTGAGTGTCACCATCTATATATATGAAGGAAAATCATTATTGGAGTTCTAATCAAATATTCTTTTTTTTTTTCATGGAAGCTGTTTCCTCTGCCTCTCCTCTATGTTGGAAACCACATAAGTGGATTATCAAGCACAAGTAAATTAAGGTATGGTGCAGGGGAATGGTTGATGGGAGGTTCTTCACTCGATTGTTTCTAATGGTATAATACAAAGACCAAGTTTGATTTTTTCAAAATATTACATGAGATTGAGGAAAGCCCTATTTGTATAGTGAGAGTAAAAAGGGGACAGGTGGAAGGTAGACCAGAAGAAGGACATATAAAACTGACAACAGAAAGTAGACCCCTCATCTTTCCTCTTATTTGGAAAGGACAGATTGTAGTTGTGGAAA
The DNA here is from genome assembly GCF_022079265.1 of Lynx rufus. NCBI lineage: Eukaryota > Metazoa > Chordata > Mammalia > Carnivora > Felidae > Lynx > Lynx rufus. The sequence continues at coordinate 30,343,961 of NW_025814824.1, read as the reverse complement.
ATAAAATGTGAAATACTGGTTTTAGTTATACATTTTAGTTTTTTTTTGTTGTTTTGTTTCTTTCTGGGATTGGGACGGTTTTCCTTAATTGTATCAAATTTGCATTAAAGCTTCCGGAGTTAGGTGCTATTGCTGTGTTACCATGGATCTTATTGGCTTGTCTCTGAATGAGTTCACCTGCAGCTGTGGGGAATGGTTTCGGTTAACACTGACAGCTGCTCACTCCTTGCATCGGGGGTCTCCGCTTCACAGATGAAGGCTTTGCTTCCTTCTTCTTCCTCTTCCTTCCCCCACCCCTCTTTCTCCCCCGTCCTCCCTTTTCCCTCCCCCTCCTCCCCTCCCCACCTTCTTCATCCTCTTCTGTTTTAAAAGTAGGCTTCACCCCCAGTGTAGAGCCCAATGAGGGGCTTGAACTCAAGACCTGAGCTGAGATCAGGAGTTGAACGCTTAACCGACTGAGCCACCCAGGTGCCCCTCTTCTTTTTTTTTTTAAAAGTGATTTTAGAAGCATACTTATTATAGATGTTCTGAAAGGCTCTACATGCATTGAAGAATGAGTATAACTTCCATTCATTGATACAACACTGTTCTCAAGGTAGCAATGTTAGAAACATCTTTATTACAAGTGTTCTTAAACACTTCCCTACATGCATTTGGAGAAGAGGGCTTCTCAAGTGCCGTGGGGTTTCTAGGAGAAGAGAGTTAACCAGAAAATGAGAGTAAGGAGGAAGAGAGATTGTTCACGTGGTGTCATGTAATGTGTTCTGCTGTGCCTCATATTTTCCGTAAACTGGTAGCTGGTTCTACTGCTTTGATCATATTAGGTTCAGTTTTTCAGACAAGATCAGTTTATTGGTGAAGTTGGGTTCTTTCTATTGCATCATGGGGCACATAATGTTTTAGCCCACTTCTTAAAAAAATGTTTATTTTCTTTATTTTGAGAGAGAGCACGAGCAGAGGAGGGACAGAGGGAGAGGGAGAGAGAGAATACCAAGCACATGGGGCTTGATCCCATGAACTGTGAGATCATAGCTTTGGACTGTTAACCGACTGAGCCACCCAGGTACCCCTAGCCCACTTTTTTAAAAAACCCCTGTTTGAGGTATAATTGGTATAAAATAAACTGTACATAATTATAATGCACAAATGATAAGTTTTGGCCTGTGTATAAGTCTGTGAAATCTATCACTGCAGTATCTAACACCCATAAAGATTTCCTCAAGTGACCTACTTATAATGATATTACATTGATTGATTCCCCTTTTAATGATTTTAAGGGGTCAGTCTGGTCCCTTCATTAGAAAGTGCCCCGTCAGTCAGTCAGCCAGCCAGTCTGTCTTTTTCTTTCTTTCTTTCTTCCTTTCTTTCTTTCTTTCTTTCTTTCTTTCTTTCTTTCTTTCTTTCTTTCTTTCTTTCTCTTTCTTTTTTCTCCTTCCTTCCTTCCTTCCTTCCTTCCTTCCTTCCTTCCTTCCTTCCTTCCCTCCTTCCTTTTTTAATGTTTTATTCATTTTTGAGAGAGAGAGAGAGAGAGACAGAATGAGAATGAGTGAGGGAGGGGCAGAGAGAGAGGGAGACACAGATCCAAAGACGGCTCCTGGCTCTGACTGTCAGCACAGAGCCCGACATGGGGTTCAAATTCATAAACCGTGAGATCATGACCTGAGCTGAAGTCAGATGCCTAACTGACTGAGCCACCCAGGCACTCCCATCAGTCTTTCACCTAATGGTTTTAGATTCATTGATGATGACTTTCTAGATCCATTATTTCATTACAAGTTGCAGATCACCCTGTCTTCATGTATTATGTAAACTTCTTTAATAAATACAAACTTTCACCATTTCACATAAGAAAGGCAGGACGTAAGCTTTATTTATATATGTTCAGTATAATAAATTAGTGTCCTGTCACCTTCAATGGTGACCAGTGAGAGTTTTTGCTTGTTTGTTTTTGTTTTTTACTATAATCATTATAAACTCATGAATTTCCATTTACTTGATAGAAGTCTTTTGTCAGATCTGTGTTTTGCAAGTATTTTCTTTCAGTCTGTAGTTTTGTCTTTTTGTTCTCTTAGTGTTGTCTTTCAGAGAAGTTTTAAATTTTAATGAAGTTCCATATCATTTTTTTCTCTCATGGTTCATGCTTTTGGTGTTGTATTTAAAAACTCATTGTTGAGGGGTGTCTGGCTGGCTCAGTTGGTGGAGCATATGACTTTTGATCTTGGGGTTGTAAGTTTGAATCCCATGTTGGGTGTAGAGATTACTTAATAAAATCTTAGGGGTGCCTGGTGGCTGAGTTGGTTAAGTGTCCAACTTTGGCTCAGGTCATGATCTCATGGTGCGTGGGTTAGAGCCCCGTGTTGGGCTTTGTGCTGACAGCTTGTGGTCTGGAGCCTGCTTGGGATTCTGTCTCCCTCTGTCTCTGTTCCTCCCCCACTCTCTCTCTCTCCCCCCACTCTCAAAAATAAAATAAAACATTAAAAAATTTCTTTAAAGATAAAAAAAAACAACTCATTGCTGTACCCCATCACCTACATTTTGTCCTGTGCTATCTTCCAGGAGTTTGATAGGTTGCATTTTACATTTAAGCATATGGTCTATTTTGAGTTTATTTGTGAAAGGTTTAGGGTCTGTCTAGATTCCGTTTTTTGCATGTAGATGTCTAGTTGTTTTAGCATGATTTGTTGAAAAGACCATCCATTCTCCATTAAATTATGGTTGCTCCTTTGTCAAAGGTCAGTTGACTATACTTGTGTGGGTTTATTTCTGGGTGCTCTAGTATATTCTATTGATCTATTTCATTTACTTGATGTTTTTAGTTAATTATATAAATAATTCTTTTGATGCTCACATTATCCCATCTCAGGCCAATGGGAGCCCCTATGAGTTGGCTTTTATGTTCTAGGTCCCCAGTGCTCTGGTTAGTTCCTTGCTTTCTGGCACATGATGTCCCAGGCTTATCTTGAACTTTTCCTGCCATTCTCCAAGGATCCCCTGTTTGTTTTTATTTTATTTTATTTTATTTTATTTTATTTTATTTTATTTTATTTTATTTATTTTGGAGGGAGAGAGAGAGCACATGAGCAGGGGAGAGGGGCAGGGGAGAGAGAGAGAATCTTAAGCAGGCCTGATGTAGGGCTCCATCCCATGACCCTGGGATTATGACCTGAGCAAAAATCAAAAGTTGGACGCTCAACTATGTGAGCCACCCAGGCACCCCTCCCCTGGTTGTTTTTAATGGTAAAGGTTATGTTCAGGCCACAATCTAGGTTCTGGATATATTGTGAAGGACCAGCCAACACAATTTCCTGATAAATAACATGTGTGGGAGAAAGAAAGGAGACAAGGATGACTTCATTGAAGAATGGGATTGCCATTGATTGGATTTATGTCTAGGAGTAGGATTGCTGGTCATATGGCAGTTCTCTGTTTAACATTTTGTGGAACGTCAAACTATTTCTCAAAGTAGCTATACCAGTTTACAGTCCACCAGCCATGTAAGAGGGCTGCAACTTCTCTACATTCTTGCCAAATTTGTTATTGTCTGTTGTTCTGATTATGGCTGTTCTAGTAGTTGTGAAGTAGTATCTCATGGTTTTGATTCCATTTCTCTGATGACTAATGGTATTGAGCATCTTTTCATGTGCTTATTGGCCATCTATCTATATAGATATAGATATATTTTAGAGAAATATCTATTCAGATCTTCTGTGTATTTTTAATATGGTTATTCATCTTTTTATTATTAAGCTGTAAGTCCTCTTTATATATTTTATATACAAGTCCCTTAACACTTAACACACAAGATTGCAAAGTTTTCTCTTATTTTGTAGGTTGTGTTTTTACTCTCTTAATGGTATACTTTGAAACACGAAAGTTTTAGGTTTTTAAAAATTTAATTAACAATTAAGGTAAAATATATGTAACATAAAATTTACCATTTTAACCATTTTTAAGTATATGGTTCATTGGCATTCAGTATATTCGCATATTGAGCAACCATCTTCAGTATCTATTCCTTGAACTTTAACATCATCTTAAACTGAAGCTCTGTACCCATTAAAAAATAACTGCCAATTTTCTCATGCTTCCAGCCACAGGTAACCTTTATATTAAATTCTATCTCAATTAACTTGCCTACTCCAGATATTTCATACAAGTGAAATGATACAATTTTTTTTTAAGTTACGGCTTATTTCAGTTAGTATAATGTTTCAAGGTTCACTCATGTTGTAGCATGTATAAGAATTTTATTCTCTTTTTAAAAGATTTTATTTTTAAAGTTACCTCTACATCCACCCTGGGGCTTGAACTCACAACCCCAAAATCATGAGTCACATGCTCTGCCAACTGTGCCAGCCAGGCACCCCTATTACTTTTTTAAGGCTAAATAATATTCTTTTTTTTTTTTTTAATTTTTTTTCAACGTTTATTTATTTTTGGGACAGAGAGAGACAGAGCATGAACAGGGGAGGGGCAGAGAGAGAGGGAGACACAGAATTGGAAACAGGCTCCAGGCTCTGAGCCATCAGCCCAGAGCCCGACGCGGGGCTCGAACTCACCGACCGTGAGATCGTGACCTGGCTGAAGTCGGACGCTTAACCGACTGCGCCACCCAGGCGCCCCAATATTCTATTGTTTGTATATGTCACCTTCTGATTATCCATTTATAAAAGTTGAAAATTTTGATGAAGTCTAGTTTATCAAGTCTTTCTTTTGCTGCTTGTACTTTTGGTATTATATCTAAGAAGACTGCCTAATCCAAGGTCATGAAGATTTATCCCTATGCTTTCTTCAAAAATTTTAATAATTTTAGCTCCCATATTTAGGTCTTTGATATGTTATGTGATAAATTCTTGTATGTGGTGTGAGAAAGGGGTTCAAATTCATTCTTTTGCATGTGGATGCATATTCAGTTGTCCCAGCACCATTTGTTGAAAAGACTTTCCTTTCCCCATTGTATTGTCTTGGAACCCTTGTTGAAAATGAATTGACCATAATTGTATGGATTTATTTCTAGATTCTTAATCCTATTCCTTTGATTACATGTCTATAATCAATAACTAGATAGTGCTAATTACTGTACCTTTGTAATAAGTTTTGACATTGGGTCCAGCAACTTTATTCTTTTTCAAGATTGTTCTAGCTTTCTGGTTTAGCTTTCTTGCATGACCATATTTTGATTTTTTAATCTTTATTTTTTATAGATTTTTTAAATTTTATTTTTTTTATTTTTATTTTTTTTAATTTTTTTTTTTTCAACATTTATTTATTTTTGGGACAGAGAGAGACAGAGCATGAACGGGGGAGGGACAGAGAGAGAGGGAGACACAGAATCGGAAACAGGCTCCAGGCTCTGAGCCATCAGCCCAGAGCCTGACGCGGGGCTCGAACTCACGGAGCGCGAGATCGTGACCTGGCTGAAGTCGGACGCTTAACCGACTGCGCCACCCAGGCGCCCCCTAGATTTTTTAAATTTTAGATAGAGAAAAAGTGCAAGCTGGGGAAAGGGGCATGGGGTGGGTGGGGGAGAAAGAGAGAGAGGGACAGGGACAGGGACAGGGAGAGAATCTTAAGTAGGCTCCATGCTCAGCTCAGAGCCCAATGTGGGGCTCAATCCCACGACCCTGGGATCATGACCTGAACTGAAAACAAGAGTCAGATACTCAACCGAGTGAGCCACTCAGGTGCCCCAATCTTTATTTTAAGTAGGCTCCATACCCAGTATGGGGCTTGAACTCACGACCCTGAGATCAAGAATCTCATGCTGTACTGTCTGAGCCAGCCAGATGCCTCACCATATCAGTTTTAACATCAGTTTGTTAATTTCTGGGGGGAAAAAAGCCAACTGAGATTTTGATAGGATTGTGTTGAAACTATAGATCTATTTGGGAGTATTTCCAATAGTTTAACAATTTTAAGCCTATTGATCCAGAAACATGGAGTATCTTTCCACTTAACGCTTCTTTAATCCTCTAACAATATTTTGTAGTTTTTAGTGTACAAGTCTTACACTTATTTTCTTAAATTTATTCCTAAGAATTTTGTTCTTTTGATGCTATCATTAATGGAATTGTTTTAATTTCCTTTTTGGATTGCTCATTGCAATATATATAGAAATGTAATTGATTTTTGTATATGCAATTTTTTTCCTGCACTCTTACTTAACTATTCATTATGATAACTCTTTAGTGGATTCCTTAGGATTTTCTTTACATGTCATTTGCAAATAGGGATAACTTTATTTCTTGCTTTCTAAACAGTATCCTTTTTTTTTTTTTTTTTCAGTTTAATTGCCTCTTCTAGAATCCCAAGTATATGTTGAATTGATGTAGTGTTGAGAGCAAACATTCTGGTCTTATTACTGATCTTAAGGGGAAAACAGTCAGTTTTTCATCATTAAGTATAACTTACTTGCTTTTAAAAGGCATCATTAAAAATACTTTTTGGAATTAATTGACTTTTTGGTTGCTTTGAAAAAGGCAGTTCTAATCAGTCTCATAAGAGATATTTTTTTTTAACGTTTATTTATTTTTGAGACAGAGAGAGACAGAGCATGAATGGGGGAGGGTCAGAGAGAGGGAGGCACAGAATCTGAAACAGGCTCCAGGCTCTGAGCTGTCAGCACAGAGCCCGACGCGGGGCTCAAAATCACAGACCATGAAATCATGACCTGAGCCGAAGTCGGCCGCTTAACCAACTGAGCCACCCAGGCACCCCTCATAAGATATCTTTAAGTGTGGGTATAAAGTTCCTGAAAATTCTTTCTGTACTTGTTCTCTGGTTGTGGCATCATTAATCACATGGAACCCCTCCACAGGTCTGGTCCGGAGGAGATGGTCACTGCTGTCCTGGCTGTGGTTCTGACTTTCTTTCTCCAGGTCACCATCTTCTCAGGGTGACATCTGGAAGCAGGTGGAGGTTGGCTGTTCCAGCCTAGTCAGTTTTTTTGGGTGTGCATTGAGCTGTGTTTTGGAATCTCTTAGTTTTGAGGCCCCACTGAAAGTTCTTAAGTATTTTTAAAAGGCAATGAATATAGCCTCATTACATAAAGTTTTGAGGAAAAAATAACTCATAACTTTATCTTCTAACATACTATTTTAAATATTGATTTCAGTGTTTCCCCATATGTACAATGTGTCATGTTACAGTTGTAGCTTCTACATAGTTATGTATTCTCCTTGTTTTATTTAATATTTATTTTACAATAGTGGTATAAAGTTTTACATTCTAGAGTTAATGTGTAATGTTCCCTCAAATAGATTTATCATATATTTTATCACTGTCTTATGGTGTGACTTTTTTTTGACGTTTTATTTTATATTTTAAGAGACAGAGAGAGACAGAGAGTGAGCAGGGGAGGGGGCAGAGAGAAAGGGAGACACAGAATCCAAAGCAGGCTCCAGGCTCTGAGCTGTCAGCACAGAGCCTGCTGCAGGGCTCAAACCCACAAACGCAATATCATGACCTGATCCAAAGTCAGATGCTTAACTTACTGAGCCACCCAGGCGCCCCTTATTGTATGACTTTTAGGTTGTTTCTGATGTTTTCTCCAAAGACACTGTTGTAATGAACACATTTGCGCACCTGGTTTTTTTCTTTCTTTTGTATTATTACCTTGGGCTGAATTTCCCAAAAAGAAATCATTAGGTCCAAGGTTAGCACTTAATGACTGTTGATACATAATTCCAACTTAATTTGCCAAAGGGTGTGTTGGTGTATACTGCATACGGTATTTTAACATAGTCTTTGTAGTTTTAGAACAATGTTTGCAGTAGTTGGATAACATGATTTTTAAAAATTGCTAGCAAGTGAAAAAAATTGCTAATAAGCAAAAGTGGCATGAAACTACTAAATCTCCATTTCTATTATTTAATGTGATTTATTGGTGTTATATGTGAGAATTAAGGTTAATTTCTTATATTTAATTTGGAAAGTTAGTGGGCTTAATTAAAAATGTAAAGCATGTGAAAAAAATACTTGGTGTCTGATGTTACTATACTTGAATCTTTTCCCGACAGTTTGCCGATGTTCACCGTGCTCAGGAAATTTACCATTCCACTTACTTTACTCCTGGAAACCATCATACTTGGGTGATTTTTGTGTTTCCTCTGTTCCTCTCATGTCCTTTCCCCTCATCCCATATTATTTTTGCTTAGCAAGTTCTCAATATCTAATTGTTTTTCCAAATAGTCAATTTGAATTGCTAGTAGCAATAACTTAAGGACAAATGGTTTATTCATTTAAAAGCAGTCTCCTGTTTCCATGATTCCATAAGAACATGAGTGATTTTTTTTGCTTTTGATTTTATAGTAGACTAATAATATGTGTTTATAATAGAAAATTATTTAAAAAAAACCCCAACAATCCCCAAACAGATGTAAGTATGTTTCCTGAGCCAGCTGGAATATACCCTGACAGGAATACAGAGGAAAAATTCTCCATGTGTACATATAGAATAGGAATGCAGGAAGTCATGAAAATCCATTCTGATGTAGTGATTACGAGAGAACATAGGAATAAATTAATTTTTATAATGTTAGTTTAAAAATTTCTCATAAAGATACTCAGGCCAGTATCAGAAAAGGTGGTTCCTGATTTTGCTTAGGAAGATTATTTAGCAATGGAATTTGGATGATGGCCCAATGTTCTAAGTCCTATGTTGAATTTTATCTTAGTCTTTGGATGCTTGATGTAAGACCATCTAGAACTGTCGGCAGGGGCCCTTCTGCATTCTGTCACAGCATCTTTCTAATGAGAACAGAGAAATACACTTATAATTAAATTAGACAACTGTTTAAAAAAGACATTTGGTCTGATTTATTAATCCTCTTACAGATACTTACAGTGCTTTCTCTCTGTAAAGCTATGTCCGTTAGATTTTAGCTATAAAACTGTGAGCAATGTGTATTTTCAGTTTAAGAATTATAATCTATATTTTTTCCTTTTTCTTTCCTTCTCTATCATCTTTCCATCTATTTATCCCAGGAAACACTATTCCTTGAACATCATCGTCAGTGTTTTTACCATCATACTTGGTGCTTTCATAGCAGCTGGGTAAGACTCTGGACTGCTTCTGTTCAGTAACTTCTTTGTGCCTTTGACAATAGGCCCCACCCCGCCCTCATTTTCCATTTTCCATCTGGCTGCAGTTGAATTGAGCAGCCAGGAGACAAGTCTGTTGATGTTAGTGGGTTCCCCATGTGTTCCTGTGAAAATCAGACTGGGTTCTAACTTGGCTGGAACATTTCTGAGAATGTATAAAGGGAACATTAGAAGATATGAATACAGCTTTTTTTCATAAAAAGGAGTAAACTACTTGCTTTTATTACTGAATGTTTGTCTTCAGTACAAAAAATTTACTTGAAAAGTTCTTGGGCATTTGGTCAAGAATAACAGCTTTATAAAGCCCTTGTATGCTGATTTGTTTTATCACCTGTGATGCCTTAGCAGTCTGTTTCCCAGGTGGGGTACTCTAATTAAATGTATTTGTATATCTGGGACAGGAGCCAATACCAGTGCATGACTAAGTTGACCCTTGAACAACACAGGGATTAAGGGTGCCAACTGCACTCCCTCCCACTCCCCTTCCCTCCGTGGAAAATCCAAGTATAGCTTTCAACTCCCTAAAAACTTCACTACTAATAGCCTATTGTTGACTGGAAGTCTTACTGATAACATAGTCAATTAACACATATTTTGTATGTTATATGTATCATATACCGTATTCCTAAAGTAAAGCAAACTAAAGAAAAATGTTAAGAAAATCATAAGGAAGAGAAAATACATTTACATTTACAAATACAAATACAAAATACAAATACAATATTGTACTGTGTTTATTGAAAAAAAAAATCCATGGATAAATGGACCAGCACAGTTCAAACCTGTGTTGTTCAGGGTCAATTATAGTATCATATTTGTTAATATGTAAGACCAGGAATTCGGACTCCAAGTTTGCATTTGAAAGCAGACACTCAGACTCCTGGCTTTTAAATAGATTTTTTTTTTTAATGTTTATTTATTTTTGAGAGACAGAGAGAGACAGAGTGCAAGCAGGGGAGGGGCTGAGAGAAAGGGGGACACGGAATCTGAAGCAGGCTGCAGGCTCTGAGCTGTCAGCACGAAGCCCGACGCAGGGCTCGAACTCACTGTGAGATCGTGACCTGAGCCGAAGTCAGATGCTTAACTGACTGAGCCACCCAGGTGCCCTAGACTCCTGGCTTTTATAGCCTGGTGCTTAAAGCATATGTACAGTTATATTCCCTGGGTCCAAAACTTAGCCCAGCCCCTTGTCAGCCGTTTCTCAGCCTCTCTGTGCCTCAGTTTTACTCATGTGTACAGTAAAGAATAGAAAAAAAAAAAACCCTACCTGAGTGAAGGGAAGAATGCAGAGTGGATGAATTTCAGTTAAATTAGTTTCCTTAACTGATTGAGAAAGAAGAGTTCTGGATCATTAATTGCAAATTAAATAAGGGCATGGATATTCTCTTATTCTAGTCTCCTTGCTTACTAGCTGTACAACCAGGACAAGTGATTTAGCCTGCCCGCACCCCAGTTATTTCGACTATGCAATGGAGGTTAGAACAGACCCACCTACTAGTGTCTTTGTGAGAATGAAATGAGATAGAAAACTGGGGTTTACTCTAGCATGTGGCCAAGTTCACCAAATACATGTTGAGTGTGTACTATACACCAGGCATCATTCTAGGTGCTGGGGAGTCCAGCTGTTAACAAAACAGACAAGAAACCTTGCCTGCACGGAGCTTCCATTCTAGTTGGTGGAGACAGACAATAAGTAAAAGAAACAGATTAGAAAATATATCATGCCAGATGGTGACAGATATTAGCAATTTATTTGTTTTGTTTTTTTATTATTATAAATGTGGTTAGTCCCTTGCCTAACCAAAGTTTATTATTTACATTTTCATCTGTAACATCCCTGTCCCCAGTCCTATCTGTGGCTGAATTCAGCCCCTCTGCAAGCTGGCCTCTACTTTCAGCACTGTTTTAGGTCTCTGGTATGTGGACTTGAAACAGCAGCACTTAGAGCCTGTTGTAGTCGTGAAGATTTTGTTCCAAGATAATCATAGGAGCAAAGTAGCTAAAAGAGGGAGGTGCTCTGTTGAAAGTGGCCTCCTCCCATAGCGCTTTGAGGTGTCCCCTGGGCAGCCTCTTTTTTGTAAGTTTCTTAGAGCTTGATTTGGAAACTGCTCAGAGTCAATTGTATACTTTTACAAAAATGGTTTATAAAAATGTCTGTAAGGCTTTCGTGAGGAATGGTGCTTCAGATGCTGTGTATACAAGGGACCTCGTGGCGCAACGGTAGCGCGTCTGACTCCAGATGCTGTGTATACGGAGGCATATTTCCAGACCCAGTGAATAGAAATTCAGCTCATAATTAGCACATGTGATATTCTAATGAGCTCAAAGGGTAGTGTTCCCAAAACATCTAACTTTCCCCCAAGAGCCAGCTTGGAACAGTACTTCTCAACCTTTCCCATCCTCAGCACCCACAGAATGGATACTATCTAGGTGGGTGACAAGCACAGTTCTTAGCTGCAGGCTAGCTGTGACCCCCAACCTTCTCTCTGCTCATTCAAATCACCTCGTCTAAATGCAAATAACTGTAGAGCTGATTTACTCAGATGAGCCAGTTTATGCTGCTGTAACAAACAGCTCCCACATTAATATACCAAATATATTCTGCTCACACTACTTACTCAGACCAACATTAGTTAACGCTCTGCGCTCTGCGGGTGCTCAGCTCATTGTAGCTACTCAGGGACCCAAGCTGATGGAACCCCTGCCTCAAAGGGAGGGAAAAGGGCATGTGGGGAATCGTGCCCCAGCTCTTCAAGCTTTTTCCTGGAAATGCCATGCATTACTTCCTCTTACATTTTGTTTGCTGAAGCAAGTTACATGGCCAGATAAAGTTAAAATATCATGTCTGTAAACAGCCGTAAATGACAACTAAAGGGTTAACCATGAATTTGCTCTCATTTATTAAAGCAAATGAATTCTTTTCAAATTTCTGTGCTTTTACCAGTGGCCTAAACAAGTGGTGCTAGGAAACTTGAGGCCCCCGGAGCAGATCTGAGAACTCTGGGAATTTCCCTCGGGCTCTCCTAGGAAGTGAGCAACACCTTTCCACTCTCCTAGAAACCTGGCTCTTTTATCCATTGGATTCTTTGCCATTTTGTGGAACAGCAGACGCTTCTTAACATGGAGCCAAATGTGGGTAGGCATGAGATTTGGAAGACCCTTATTTTAAGAGATTTTATTTTTTGTGTGAGCCAGAGAATTCTGATTTATGATGATCTAAAGTTAATTTACATTCTCACAAATATATTTGTAGTTAATAATGCCAGCAGAAGCCTCAAGCAAATCTGGTTTAGTTTGCATTCAGATTTTGGCACAACTTTTGCCTCTCTATTTCTTTTTCTTTGGTTAGAAATGATCTTTCTTTAAAACAAATTTTTATGTTGCAGGAGATCAGGATATGCCATTCTAAAATATGCCACTTGGGCACAAACATTATTTTGAGCTGAAGGCAATTGAGAACCAACAGATGTAGGAAGAGTTCTCGATCTTCCCCTTTCCTGCCTAAAAGCAGACCATAAATTTCCCTTTGTGAATGTGCCCCCCTTCTCCTGCACCAGGAGTAGGAGAGCAGTTCTCACTGGAGACAGAGGACCTGCACCGAGATGAGTCTGTGTAGATAAACCTTACTACAGTAACGCTTATCTTCCATTGGTTTCCCCCATGCATTTCCTAGTCCTTTCTCCATAATTTATTTGTTCCTTGGAATCCAAATGTCTTTTTTTGTTAAAATGATATATAAGCCCCAGAGTCTAACCACTTATTTGAGATTCATTTCTTTTTTGTGAACTCCTATACATGTGAAATGTTTTATAAAAGTTGTATTCCTTTTTTCTTGTTAAGCTACTGTCAGTTAAATTTGCAGGCTCCAGTCACTGAACCTAAGAGGGTAGAGGAAACCTCCTTGATGATATGTATTTATGAATTATGACATGGGTCTGGTACTGTCTGTAGGATCAAGTGTAGTAGGTGACTCATATCATGGCTCAGCTGTTCTTTCTCTCCCTGTGCCGTGTGCCCCCGAACATTTTTCTACCAGTATTATTTATATAAAATGGAAGTAGAAAAGAAGATGTTCAAAAGAATGAGGAGAAGGTAGCCTTAGAGGAATTGCAGAGAAGGAATGGATCGATGCCTTGCCTTTTTGACAAACAGGGTGGGGGCGTGCTGGTGGATGATGTGACCGGCGGGACACCAGATGGAGGTGTCAGTTCCTCTTTCGACCTCTCTTGCCCCAGTCACTGCCCAGCTGTCCCCACAGGGCATCTCCCCTGGAGATGGCCCTGTTTATTACAATAAGCAAAGCCACTGGGTGGGTTGGACAAATCATTCCCCTCAGAAAAGCAGAGCTCACCGATTATTACGCCATTTGATCAGTTGGCGAAAGAAAGGGCTTTGCAGTTAAAGGAAGGTGGTTAATGTTGCTCTGGTTTTAAGCCATTCATGATTAAATTGAAGCCACCTGATGGCCTGGTTTTGTTTTGTCTGGAGGCAAAGCAGAGGAATTAACCACAGAGGGGGGAAATATGCCAGAGGAAAAGAAAGTGGTTACTAGCATCACAAGTGGATTTGATTAGGGCAAGATAAAACAGGCAGGCTTGAAGGCCAAGTTGTGAGTTTCTGAATAATCATCCTTTTGTGTTCTCCCTCCCAGTTCTGACCTTGCCTTTAACTTGGAAGGCTATATTTTTGTATTCCTGAATGATATCTTCACAGCAGCAAATGGAGTTTATACCAAACAGAAAATGGACCCAAAGGTACCAGATCTTCACTCCTTTGATTTTTAGGCTTTGTCCTCTGGCCCCTGAAATTACATGAAAAAACAAAATGGATTTGTAAAGTTGGCACATAATTTAATTTACATGATATGCTTTATAAGTCACTAATTTCTTTTCAGTTATCTTGTTTGTATGGGTTCTTGTTATCCCTTACCTTACAAAGTTTTGGTTGAAAATAAGACACTATTTTAGATGCAAAGTCAGAATATATAAAGAGATTATTTTGAGAGGCAGATTAAAATTAAAAGGTGTTTTTTGCTATCCTCATCAGTGACCAAGGCAAAGTCAGGGGTATTCTGAGAGCCACTCCAGTTTGAGAGTCTGAAGGTATGGGTTACATATAAAAGTTATGCTGCTTACTGGTTGTTGTGACTTGGACCCTTAAACTTCTCCAAACCTCAGTTTCATCATCTGTGGAATGGATCATTTGTAAGTTCTTGCCCAGCAGGAACTGCCTCTCCTGGTCAGTAACTGAGCGGTCTCCCCAGAGACTGGTGGGCAGATGGGCGTTTCTTGCATGTGGCCGCCTCCACGTCTGTGGGGGTGGGGGGACAGCGCTTACCCCACCCCAGCTGTTCCGGAAGCTCTGGAGGATGAGCCAGGCATATGTTGCTTTGTTCCAAGTTCTTTGTGTTGAGTGAGGGAGTTTGCTTTGATGGACAGACTCATTTCTGTGAGCTGCTCTTTATCTGCACTGTTTTTTTCTGCAGGGCCCTTTGTTTTTTTACTGGTGGCAGTTTTACAAAAACAGGTTTTTTGCCTTTTGAGGGTCACAGTGTGTCACCCTTTATGAAAAATGGTGGAGAAGTAGTGAAGCCACTTTAATGGAAAGTAAATTTATGCAAGATTAGAAAATGAGATACCTTGTATTTTAACACTGCTGTTCCTTACCAGAAAGAGCAGATGTTTTTAAGGAGTTCTGTTTATATTAACATTTTAAATGTTCTTAATTTTGTTCCAGATTTCTCATTTTGCAGACAAAATGATAAAAAAAAAACAATTAGAATGTGAGAGATGGGTGGGCCTCAGAGTCCATCCATATTCATCCATTTTATCTGCCATTTTTGTTTAAAACAAATGTTTGTTTTGCTATCATGATATGCTTGAGGTGAAGCATTTTACATTAGGAATTTACTGAAAATATTCCAATATAGAGTTGGTCAGAATAGATTTTTAACTCTGCATAAATACATAGTTATATAAATGCCTTCGAAATTTGATGCTTTGTGTTTCTAAAATTCAGTGTTTTCTTTGTTTTTGTAGGAGTTAGGCAAATATGGAGTGCTTTTCTACAATGCCTGCTTCATGATTATACCAACTCTTATCATCAGTGTCTCTACTGGAGACCTTCAGCAGGTGAGCTGGTGACAGTCATTACATTCCTGCTGAGCAGACTCTGAGAGTCTTAATAGTTAACTTTTTGTACTGCAGTGTAAAGCATAAAGGTAAGTCGGATTACCAGGAGGGTACATGGAATCGAGATGTGTGACATCACCAGTAATACCTGTGACACTATCCTTCCTTTGGTGTTTATCTTTAGACACCTGGGAAGCAGCAGAAGTAGTCACAAGAATTCTGGACTTGATTTTGGAAAACTACAACAGTAAAAATCTGAGTTTGAGCCTTCGTATCCCTGTTTGCTGATGTGGGGATCCTAGGAAAACTAATTTAGAAGGGGATTTTGATAGTTTTAAAAATGGATTTATTTATCTATTACCTTTATAATGCACATTTTGAAACATATGCAAAGTACAGAGAATAATTAAATGAACTCTCCTGTACCCACCACCCAGAGTCAATACTGTTCGGCGTTTTGTCGTTCTTATTTCATCTGTCCCCATCTGCTTTCATTTTTTCCCCCCTCTGGAATATTTTAAAGCAAATTCCAGATATTATGGGATTTTGTCTCTAAATATTCCAGGATGTACATTTGAATTTTGAGAACGTGTTGTTCTTTTGGTATCTGCCCTGCTCACCTGTCTGCTGCACATACATGAGAGACAAATCAGATGGTAGATGAGTAGAAACAGAGGGGGCCCAGCTGGAGGGAGTGAAGACCAGTCATTCAGGAAGGGTGATGTTCACCCAGTAGCATCCCCAGTAGCCACCTTGAGGTGTGTCAGCCCCTGCCAAGCCCTACTTTTTCAGAAAGTTGCCAGCTACACCTCTTCTAAGAATTTTGCCTGTATCTTAAGGGAGATGTTTAAGCTCACGTGAGAAGATTTGCTAGGCAAAATTATGGTCCAGTCTGGCCTCCACCCACAGAACCAACCCTCAGCAACCCTTTTGTTGCTGGACCGACAGGGGTGAGGGTGAGAGGGGGGTGTTCAGAGAGGCCTTGTGCAGTAACCCA
Source organism: Lynx rufus (assembly GCF_022079265.1). Classification (NCBI taxonomy): domain Eukaryota; kingdom Metazoa; phylum Chordata; class Mammalia; order Carnivora; family Felidae; genus Lynx; species Lynx rufus. The sequence continues at coordinate 30,327,731 of NW_025814824.1, read as the reverse complement.
TCACCTGCCACATGACTGTTATTTCTGTGTTTACTAATCAGCATGTTTCTGTGGTGCAAACAGTTTGAGTTGATTCCATCTCCCCCCATCCAACCCCCGCCTTTTAGGGGGTTGAGTACTTCCAGAAGGCTGCAGGCTCTTGTGGGCTCCTGGGTGGATGTCAGGGTTTCGTATTCTTTCTCAAAGCTATACTTTTCATTTGTACAGTTCCTGTCCAGAAGAGGAAACAGACCAGAAACTGAAGTTTAGGTACCTTATGAGTTAAATTGACTAGATGTATTATGTTAATAATTGATAACATTGTTTTGATAGGAATATATGTTCCCACACCCAAACCATTGCTTTATAACTTGTAACATGGGCTCTCAGAAGTTTCTCTTCCTTGTAACGATTATCCCTGCAGAATTATTATACTTTCTCAGGTAATAATAAAAGTAATAGCAGCTAATATTTATTGAGGACTTATTGTATCAGACATTGTTTAAAGCACTGTACATGAACGATTTCACTGCTTTCCACAGCAGCCTTCTGAGGAGAAGGGACTGTTTGCTATTCATCTTGTAGATGAGGAATCTAGAGCATGGTGTTTAAATATCATCCAAGGACAGCAGGTGATCGATCCAGGCAGTCTTGCTCTGGAACCCATTCTCCACTGTAATCTTAGTTACCTTATTGTACATGAAAAGTGTTTCTTGCCTTCATGCATGAAAAACCATAACCTATCACTTATATCTTAGAAAGTACAAGAGGCCTAACGTATACTTTAACTCATTAAGTAGTGGTGTTCTAGGAGAATGTTATGCTCCTATCCTGGTTTTTGGTGCTGAACTATCTCAATATGTACCCTATCTAGTCTCTTTTTTGACCAGGCTTCTAATCTACAGTTTCTCTAGGTACCTTAGAGCCCCAGCTGTGATTACTCTCCACAGAAATTCCAGATGGAGCAGAGCTAAATATATAGATTTATTTAAAAATCTATAAGAAACTTATAATTGGAAAAAAATAGAATGTGTTTATAACTGTTAAAAGGGCCTTCTGTAAAAATGATAAGATACAAAATCACGAAGTTAAAAATTTGACTCTATTTTAATTTAAAAGTATTGTATGATAGGAGATCCAGAAGATATGGGACACTCACTATAATCAGTGATTTTTAAAACCCTGTGGAAAAAAATAATGTATTTTTCACTAGTAAGATTGTTCTGCTGTGTGTTAGTTCCATTGAATCGTAAGCTTCTTCCAATTGGTTACTTTTAACCATGTGTGAATCCATTTTAGATTGTGAACTGAATGTAATAAAGAAGAGAACTTATATAATTAGATGTGTTAGCCTATAAAATTGCATTTTGTTTGCCAAGTTTGGTTTGATTATAGCAGAAATTGATTGATAAATTAGGGCAAAATATTAACTTGTTAATAGAAAAAGTACTTAGTTGAAGCATTTTTCCTGGTTGGCTGGAGAGGATCAGAGGTTGTGGTTAAGACTCATGTGTATGACTTACTGCATGGAGATTCATTCACTCTGGGACCTTGGACTTACATGGTCAACAAACCTGGTAACAGCACCTTGACTCTGTCTCTGATTGTCCAAGTCCATGAAGCCAGCTCCTCTTGTCAACAGTTTGTGCCCCTGGATAATACTGTTTGGGTGACCTTTTTTTAGTCATTTGAATTGCTGCACCAGGCTCAAAGTACATGGGGTATATTGCATTTGATGAATAGGGTAAATAATAGGATTTATTTTTCTGATAAAAAAAACACATAAATGCAAAATAAAAAAGATGCATGCTCCACCATACTGCTAGAGAAATAGCAAGTCTAGTATATGTGCTGCCGAAGCGAGCACAGCAATAGCAAGTCTAAAGGAAGCAGCACTTCATCGTTCTTCACCTTTAATTATTTTGTTTTAAAATAAATGTCATACTACATTATTTTTTACATTATTTTTTTAAATGCCACCAGCACAGCCTCATCATTATTAAAGGAACAAAATAAAACTAAAATCTATTAAAATATAGATTGGCAAAGAATCCAGATATTTTTGTGAAGATTACTACATAGCCCTCAGTGGTTTATATGGTATCAGAACAGTTTTTATTTACTGTTTGCAGAAATACTTTCAGCTTGTTGAGTAAATACTTCCAGTTTGTTGAGCAAATAAATGTTTTTCTATCTGTGGCTTGGAGTTTGGAGCATATGGTTTTCTCTTATTTCCAGTTTTATTTTAACTTTAGATACAGAGTGTTTTCTATAGTTTTTGTTTGGTTTTGATCTTTGACTACCTTGGATGTTTTCTGCCCCTTTGACAGTAAGACAGCTTTATATTTATATTTTCCTTTCAGAAGTAAGCATTAAAAAAATAATTTTATGCTGGAAACTTTTAAAGCTATACAGAAGGAGAACAAATAGCATAACAGACCCCACGTACCCACCAACCAGCTTCAACAGTTATCATCAATATTTAACGTGTATCTTTTTGATAAGAGATGTGGGCAGAGTCTTACTAATGAAAAAATAACAAGTGTGGCAAGATTGTATTAATTGGGGGAGAATTCCATTCTAATTGGCTTAAAATTTTTGAATTCTAAACTTAACAAGAATTTAAATAGTTTTAAATCTGTAAACTTATAAAACTTGATTAACCAAGTTTTGCCTAGTAGGAAGTGAATAGAGCTTATGTTCAACTGTGTTATTCAGCATATGCTTATGTGCAGCACATGCTTATTGTCTTGAGTCACTTTAAAATCATTTTTGGATGTAGACAAAGGACAAATCATGAATAAAATGCTCCTTTTTATTGTTACCTGTCATTTCAAGGGGTTAATTTCATCTTCTCAGCTAAGTTCTTGAGAGTTGAAACTCCTGCACCCAACTTCTGTCTTAACTCCACCACCCCAATTACTTCCTTGCTTTGTAAAAAGCAAATAATTTAGGGGCGCCTGGGTGGCGCAGTCGGTTAAGCGTCCGACTTCAGCCAGGTCACGATCTCGCGGTCCGTGAGTTCGAGCCCCGCGTCGGGCTCTGGGCTGATGGCTCGGAGCCTGGAGCCTGTTTCCGATTCTGTGTCTCCCTCTCTCTCTGCCCCTCCCCCGTTCATGCTCTGTCTCTCTCTGTCCCAAAAATAAATAAACGTTGAAAAAAAAAAAATTAAAAAAAAAAACAACAAATAATTTAGTTTATTTGTTCATAATACTTACTAAGCATTTGTAAATTCTTGAAAATAGTTCATGGACTTAGCCATTATTATTAATTTTCTAATAAGCTTTCTTCTAAGATTATTACCAAAAAAAGTTTTAATGTTTATTTTTGAGAGAGAGCGAGCAAGCATGAGTGGGGGTGGGGCAGAGAGAAGAGGACAGAGGATCCAAAGCGGGTTCTTGCTAACAGCGTGAGCCCAATGTGGGGCTCGAACTCACAAACTGGTGAGATCATGACCTGAGCCAAAGTTGGATGCTCAACTGACTGAGCCCTCTGGGCACCCTTCTAAGATTATTTATAAAAAGTAAACCCAATCCTGATTTTGTGACTACAGATTAATAAAGAGTTAATTACAGATTAATAAAGTCACAGCAACAATAGTGATACTGGATACTTGGCTCCCGCCAGGTTCTAAATAGTTTCATTAAATCCTCACATGGACTTTTTGAGGAAGTTTTTTTAAAAAATCCCTGTTTGTGGGGCGCCTGGGTGGCGCAGTCGGTTAAGCGTCCGACTTCAGCCAGGTCACGATCTCGCCCTCCTTGAGTTCGAGCCCCGCGTCAGGCTCTGGGCTGATGGCTCGGAGCCTGGAGCCTGTTTCCGATGCTGTGTCTCCCTCTCTCTCTGCCCCTCCCCCGTTCGTGCTCTGTCTCTCTCTGTCCCAAAAATAAATAAAAAAACGTTGAAAAAAAATTAAAAAAAAAATCCCTGTTTTGTGAAAGGAATCTGAGATTTAGGGAGTAAAAGTGATATGCCCAACATCCCACAGCTGGTATTGGCTAGGATTTTTTAAGTTGTATTTTGTTTGGGAAAGTGGTTCCTGTAATAAAACACGATTTGGTAAAATCCATAAATTTAAACTGCAGTATTATGAGTCTAACCATTAGTTTTCTTTCTTTTTTGTAATAGGCTACTGAATTCAATGAATGGAAGAATGTTCTATTTATCATACAGTTTCTTCTTTCCTGTTTTTTGGGGTAAGAAACCATAGACAAGTAGAAGCTCAGTCTATGACATCTCTTGACAAGTCAAATCGAAATATACGTTCTGTATGCTCTGTTAAAATCCCTTTGTCTGTGCTTCTCCAGCTTTCTCTGGAAAGTACCCCGGCAGCAGAGGAGTGAAGTGAGACCCAGGATCCCTGGGAACACAGCCCAAAAGACCAGGAGCAAGCATGAAACACTGTTATTTTTGAGAGTCATGTTAACATCACATTTCTCCAAAATATGATGTTGTCTATTGATTTCTGAAAGTTAGTCTGCATGAGGTCCGCTGATGTATTGCATTCAGTGCTATTTGTTGTCTTTGCTACAATGTCCCTCAGTTTTCAAGATCTTCCACCCACATAAATATGTGGAAATGACAACCATTTACTCTAGTGCCGTACCTGCTGTATTCAGGGAAATTTCTGAGGAGCATTGTCCAAGCCATTGTATTGTCCAACAATTTTAGGCTTTTGTCTTAAAATTTTCCTTACGTCTGTCTTCCTGTTGAGAAGCCATGCAGCCTGTGTCTTTTATCTTCCGAAAACTTGAAAATTCCCTTTCATGAATAGGTAATACACGCAACTAAATAATCCAAGAACTGCAACAGAATTCACAGGGAACAAAAGCTACTCTATTTTTCCCTGTCCCCCAGCACTGCAGTTTTCTTCTTCAGAGGTGACCCCTGTTTGAAGTTTTTGGCATATCTTTCCTGAGTGGGGCTACATGCATAGATGAACACCTATCTTATCCCATACTGAAAGGTGCTTTGAATGACTATGTCAGGGAATTACTTATCAAAAGTAATTCTGTGAATTCCCCCCCCCCCTTTTTTTTACCGCCAATAGTACAGTTTTCATTATGTTTAAATTGGCTAAGAACACCTCAGTCTCTTTGATCAACACTTAAAAACTCTCAAACTTGATTTTAATTGCAGTGATGTAGTCTCACACGATGCAAACATTTATGTATAACTTCCATTTCACTAATTCTCTTTTTAGCTGTGTCTGATTTAATGTTGAGCCTCTTGATTGACTTTTTTTTTCAATATATGAAATTTATTGTCAAATTTGTTTCCATACGACACCCAGTGCTCATCCCAAAAGGTGCCCTCCTCAATACCCATCACCCACCCTCCCTCCCTCCCACCCCCCATCAACCCTCAGTCTGTTCTCAGTTTTTAACAGTCTCTTATGCTTTGGCTCTCTCCCACTCTAACGTCCTTTTTTTTTTTTTTCCTTCCCCTCCCCCATGGGTTTCTGTTAAGTTACTCAGGATCCACATAAGAGTGAAACCATATGGTATCTATCTTTCTCTGTATGGCTTATTTCACTTAGCATCACACTCTCCAGTTCCATCCACGTTGCTACAAAAGGCCATATTTCATTCTTTCTCATTGCCATGCAGTATTCCATTGTGTATATAAACCACAATTTCTTTATCCATTCATCAGTTGATGGACATTTAGGCTCTTTCCATAATTTGGCTATTGTTGAGAGTGCTGCTATAAACATTGGGGTACAAGTGCCCCTATGCATCAGTACTCCTGTATCCCTTGGGTAAATTCCTAGCAGTGCTATTGCTGGGTCATAGGGTAGGTCTATTTTTAATTTTCTGAGGAACCTCCACACTGCTTTCCAGAGCGGCTATACCAATTTGCATTCCCACCAACAATGCAAGAGGGTTCCCGTTTCTCCACATCCTCTCCAGCGTCTGTAGTCTCCTGATTTGTTCATTTTGGCCACTCTGACTGGTGTGAGGTGATATCTGAGTGTGGTTTTGATTTGTATTTCCCTGATAAGGAGCGACGTTGAACATCTTTTCATGTGCCTGTTGGCCATGTGGATGTCTTCTTTAGAGAAATGTCTATTCATGTTTTCTGCCCATTTCTTCACTGGGTTATTTGTTTTTTTGGGTGTGGAGTTTGGTGAGCTCTTTATAGATTTTGGATACTAGCCCTTTGTCCTATATGTCATTTGCAAATATCTTTTCCCATTGCGTTGGTTGCCTTTTAGTTTTGTTGGTTGTTTCCTTTGCTGTGCAGAAGCTTTTTATCTTCATAAGGTCCCAGTAATTCATTTTTGCTTTTAATTCCCTTGCCTTTGGGGATGTGTCGAGTAAGAGATTGCTACGGCTGAGGTCAGAGAGGTCTTTTCCTGCTTTCTCCTCTAGGGTTTTGATGGTTTCCTGTCTCACATTCAGGTCCTTTATCCATTTTGAGTTTATTTTTGTAAATGGTGTGAGAAAGTGGTCTAGTTTCAACCTTCTGCATGTTGCTGTCCAGTTCTCCCAGCACCATTTGTTAAAGAGGCTGTCTTTTTTCCATTGGATGTTCTTTCCTGCTTTGTCAAAGATGAGTTGGCCATACGTTTGTGGGTCTAGTTCTGGGGTTTCTATTCTATTCCATTGGTCTGTGTGTCTGTTTTTGTGCCAATACCATGCTGTCTTGATGATGACAGCTTTGTAGTAGAGGCTAAAGTCTGGGATTGTGATGCCTCCTGCTTTGGTCTTCTTCTTCAAAATTACTTTGGCTATTCGGGGCCTTTTGTGGTTCCATATGAATTTTAGGATTGCTTGTTCTAGTTTCGAGAAGAATGCTGGTGCAATTTTGATTGGGATTGCATTGAATGTGTAGATAGCTTTGGGTAGTATTGACATTTTGACAATATTTATTCTTCCAATCCATGAGCACGGAATGTCTTTCCATTTCTTTATATCTTCTTCAATTACCTTCATAAGCTTTCTATAGTTTTCAGCATACAGATCTTTTACATCTTTGGTTAGATTTATTCCTAGGTATTTTATGCTTCTTGGTGCAATTGTGAATGGGGTCAGTTTCTTTATTTGTCTTTCTGTTGCTTCATTGTTAGTGTATAAGAATGCAACTGATTTCTGTACATTGATTTTGTATCCTGCAACTTTGCTGAATTCATGTAAAAGTTCTAGCAGACTTTTGGTGGAGTCTATCGGATTTTCCATGTATAATATCATGTCATCTGCAAAAAGCGAAAGCTTGACTTCATATTTGCCAATTTTGATGCCCTTGATTTCCTTTTGTTGTCTGATTGCTGATGCTAGAACTTCCAACACTATGTTAAACAACAGCGGTGAGAGTGGGCATCCCTGTTGTGTTCCTGATCTCAGGGAAAAAGCTCTCAGTTTTTCCCCATTGAGGATGATGTTAGCTGTGGGCTTTTCATAAATGGCTTTTATGATGTGTAAGTATGTTCCTTCTATCCCGACTTTCTCAAGGGTTTTTATTAAGAAAGGGTGCTGGATTTTGTCAAAGGCCTTTTCTGCATCGATTGACAGGATCATATGGTTCTTCTCTTTTTTTTTTATTAATGTGATGTATCACGTTGATTGATTTGCAAATGTTGAACCAGCCCTGCATCCCAGGAATGAATCCCACTTGATCATGGTGAATAATTCTTTTTATATGCTGTTGAATTTGATTTGCTAGTATCTTATTGAGAATTTTTGCATCCATATTCATCAGGGATATTGGCCTGTAGTTCTCTTTTATTTACTGGGTCTCTGTCTGGTTTAGGAATCAAAGTAATACTGGCTTCATAGAATGAGTCTGGAAGTTTTCCTTCCCTTTCTATTTCTTGGAATAGCTTGAGAAGGATAGGTATTATCTCTGCTTTAAACGTCTGGTAGAACTCCCCTGGGAAGCCATCTGGTTCTGGACTCTTATTTGTTGGGAGATTTTTGATAACTGATTCAATTTCTTCGCTGGTTATGGGTCTGTTCAAGCTTTCTATTTCCTCCTGATTGGGTTTTGGAAGAGTGTGGGTGTTTAGGAATTTGTCCATTTCTTCCAGGTTGTCCAATTTGTTGGTATATAATTTTTCATAGTATTCCCTGATAATTGTTTGTATCTCTGAGGGATTGGTTGTAATAATTCCATTTTCATTGATGATTTTATCTATTTGGGTCATCTCCCTTTTCTTTTTTGAGAAGCCTGGCTAGAGGTTTGTCAATTTTATTTTTTCAAAAAACCAACTCTTGGTTTCGTTGGTCAGCTCTACAGTTTTTTTAGATTCTATATGGTTTATTTCTGCTCTGATCTTTATTATTTCTCTTCTTCTGCTGGGTTTAGGCTGCCTTTGCTGTTCTGCTTCTATTTCCTTTAGGTGTGCTGTTAGATTTTCTATTTGGGATTTTTCTTGTTTCTTGAGATAGGCCTGGATTGCAATGTATTTTCCTCTCAGGACTGCCTTCGCTGCATCCCAAAGCGTTTGGATTGTTGTATTTTCATTTTTGTTTGTTTCCATATATTTTTTAATTTCTTCTCTAATTGCCTGGTTGACCCATTCATTCTTTAGTAGGGTGTTCTTTAACCTCCATGCTTTTGGAGGTTTTCCAGACTTTTTCCTGTGGTTGATTTCAAGCTTCATAGCACTGTGGTCTGAAAGTATGCATGGTATAATTTCAATTCTTGTAAACTTATGAAGGGCTGTTTTGTGACCCAGTATATGATCTATCTTGGAGAATGTTCCATGTGCACTCGAGAAGAAAGTATATTCTGTTGCTTTGGGATGCAGAGTTCTAAATATATCTGTCAAGTCCATCTGATCCAATGTCTCATTCAGGGCCCTTGTTTCTTTATTGACCATGTGTCTAGATGATCTATCCATTTCTGTAAGTGGAGTGTTAAAGTCCCCTGCAATTACCACATTCTTATCAATAAGGTTGCTTATGTTTATGAGTAATTGTTTTATATATTTGAGGGCTCCTGTATTCGGCGCATAGACATTTATAATTGTTAGCTCTTCCTGATGGATAGACCCTGTAATTATTATATAATGTCCTTCTTCATCTCTTGTTACAGCCTTTAATTTAAAGTCTAGTTTGTCTGATATAAGTATGGCTACTCCAGCTTTCTTCTGGCTTCCAGTGGCATGATAAATAGTTCTCCATCCCCTCACTCTCAATCTGAAGGTGTCCTCAGATCTAAAATGAGTCTCTTGTAGACAGCAAATAGATGGGTCTTGTTTTTTTATCCATTCTGATACCCTATGTCTTTTGGTTGGCGCATTTAATCCATTTACATTCAGTGTTATTATAGAAAGATACGGGTTTAGAGTCATTGTGATGTCTGTATGTTTTATGCTTGTAGTGATGTCTCTGGTACTTTGTCTCACAGGATCCCCCTTAGGATCTCTTGTAGGGCTGGTTTAGTGGTGACAAATTCCTTCAGTTTTTGTTTGTTTGGGAAGACCTTTATCTCTCCTTCTATTCTAAATGACAGACTTGCTGGATAAAGGATTCTCGGCTGCATATTTTTTCTGTCTAGCACACTGAAAATCTCGTGCCAATTCTTTCTGGCCTGCCAAGTTTCAAAAGAGAGATCAGTCACGAGTCTTATAGGTCTCCCTTTATATGTGAGGGCACGTTTACCCCTTGCTGCTTTCAGAATTTTCTCTTTATCCTTGTATTTTGCCAGTTTCACTATGATATGTCGTGCAGAAGATCGATTCAAGTTACGTCTGAAGGGAGTTCTCTGTGCCTCTTGGATTTCAATGCCTTTTTCCTTCCCCAGTTCAGGGAAGTTCTCAGCTATTATTTCTTCAAGTACCCCTTCAGCACCTTTCCCTCTCTCTTCCTCCTCTGGGATACCAATTATGCGTAGATTATTTCTTTTTAGTGTATCACTTAGTTCTCTAATTTTCCCCTCATACTCCTGGATTTTTTAATCTTTCTCCCAGTTTCCTCTTTTCCATAAATTTATCTTCTAGTTCACCTATTCTCTCCTCTGCCTCTTCAATCCGAGCTGTGGTCGTTTCCATTTTGTTTTGCATTTCGTTTAAAGCGTTTTTCAGCTCCTTGTGACTGTTCCTTAGTCCCTTGATCTCTGTAGCAAGAGATTCTCTGCTGTCCTCTATACTGTTTTCAAGCCCAGGGATTAATTTTATGACTATTATTCTAAATTCACTTTCTGTTATATTATTTAAATCCTTTTGATCAGTTCATTAGCTGTTGTTTTTTCCTGGAGATTCTTCTGAGGGGAATTCTTCCGTTTGGTCATTTTGGATAGTCCCTGGAGTGGTGGGGACCTGCAGGGCACTTCCCCTGTGCTGTGGTGTATAACTGGAGTTGGTGGGCGGGGCCACAGTCAGACCTGATGTCTGCCCCCTGCCCACCGCTGGGGCCACAGTCAGAAAGGTGTGTACCTTCTCTTCCCTCTCCTAGGGGCGGGATTCACTGTGGGGTGGCGTGGCCCGTCTGGGCTACTTGCACACTGCCAGGCTTGTGGTGCTGGGGATCTGGCGTATTAGCTGGGGTGGGTAGGCAAGGTGCACGGGGGCAGGAGGGGCAGGCTTAGCTCGCTTCTCCTTAGGTGATCCACTTCAGAAGGGGCCCTGTGGCAGAGGGAGGGAGTCAGATCCGCTGCGGGAGGTTTGGCTCCGCAGAAGCACAGCGTTGGAGCAAGTTCCCTGGCAGGAACTGGTTCCCTTTGTGATTTTGGCTGGGGGATGGGCGAGGGAGATGGCGCTGGCGAGCGCCTCTGTTCCCCACCAAACTGAGCTCTGTCGTCCGGGGGCTCAGCAACTCTCCCTCCCTTTGTCCTCCAGCCTTCCTGCTTTCTGAGCAGAGCTGTTAACTTATGACCTCCCAAAGGCTAAGTCCCGCTTGCTGTCGGAACATACTCCGTCACGCCCCTCTGTTTTTGCAAGCCAGACTCGGGGGCTCTGCTTGGCCGGCAGGCTGCCCCTCCGCCCCGGCTCCCTCCCTGCAGTCCGTGCAGCGCGCACCGCCTCTCCGCCCTTCCTACCCTCTTCCGTGGGCCTCTCGTCTGTGCTTGGCTCTGGAGACTCCGTTCTGCTAGTCTTCTGGTGGTTTTCTGGGTTAGTTAGGCAGGTGTAGGTGGAATCTACGTGATCAGCAGGACGCACGGTGAGCCCAGCGTCCTCCTACACCGCCATCTTCCAACCTCCCCTTGATTGACTTTTTGATTTTAACAATTTTTTATTTGTGAAAGTTTCATGGTTTTTTTTTTTTTTTTTTACAAACTTATTCATTCCTAACATTCTCTCATTGGTGATCTTTGGACTGTAGTAACTTTCATTTCTTTAAATGTTATACACATAGCCGTTCTGTATTCTTCATTTAATGATTCCAATTATCTGCAGTTTTTAAGAATCTAAATGTTATATATTGTTTGTGACTGTCAAACTGTGTGTGGTTGGTGACTTGTCGTTGTGAGCACAGTGCTTAATCAGTGTTATGGGCTGAATGCTCATAACAAAATGCAAATTTGAGAAACCTTCCTGTGGGGACAAATTGTTTCTGGTCCTGCTGACAGCCAGGCATTGCCCCTGACCTGGACTGCTGTGTGCATTTCTGAGGGTCTAGGCTCAGTGAGTAAAGTGTCCCTCCCAACGTGGAGTCTGGCTGAAGGCTGTTTCCAGACAGTGCTGTTCTGCTAAGGTCTCTGCCCCAAGGTACCCCTATTCTGTTTCAGTTGTGTTCTGCTCCGACTCCTGCCTGGCCCTAATACTTTATCAGTCTGTGTCCAGTTCCTCCTTTTTTAAAGGAAGAGGGTTTGGGTGACCTCTTGTGCCTCTTTCAAGACCAGTGATCTCTCAAGTAGTGTGTCCTTTCCAGGCATAGGTTGCTTTGCAATGGGAGGGTCCCTTAGTGCACTTAGGTAGCCATTGTCAGAAACATAAGTTAAGTGAAATATTTGTAGTTTTCCCAGTTGTTGGCTGACATTTAACTTTGAAAACAAAATCTAAGCCATGCTTGTGAATCACCCTTTGTCAAACCATCTTTTCTCTCTGGTTAAAAAAAATTCAACCTATATCACACAAACTCAGACTAGCACTTTTCCCTGGCTAATCCCAGATTCATCTATGAACAACAGAGCTAAATTTCAAAGTTTTTCTCATTTCACTATAAACTCAATGAGATACTGTTTCTATTTTTTTTTTTTAATTTTTGTTTTTTTTTACTTGCATTATACCACTTAGTCATTCCTTGAAGGAAATCAAGAAGTAAACCCTCCAATGTCAGCTGTCTTCAGTGAATGATGTGCTGGGGGGGTCTGGATATGACTGCCACTCTCTGGGACTTGCCTGCCATAGGCCTGGCCCTATCTGTGTATAACTCCATGCATTTTTTCCTATTTAATAATGTGTTTCTTAGAAAACAAATACTTTACAAAAGTTTTTGTCATCAGTAGTCACTTTGCAAATGAAAATGCCATAAAGGCATATCAATTATAAATAAATCAGTAAATGATGAAATCATCAAGATTTCAGGTTTTACCCAACTTTAAGGATGAAAACTAGGTAGGTCTGTTTTTTAAGTGGGTCTTTTGAGGACACTAAAATCATGGCACTATTTCAGCAGCTAAGTGTCTGAACTCTGGAATCAGATGGCCTGGGTTTGAATCATGGCTTTGCCACTTACTAACTCTGGGTCCTTGGACAAGTTATTTAACCACTCTGAGCCTCAATTTCCTTATCTTTAAAATGTGGACAATGAGATAAAGTATCTGATTCATAGGATGTGGATTGAATGAGATAATAGAGATGAGCACTTAGAACAATGCTGGACACGGAAAATGTCCAGTAATGTTAACTGTTGTTAAATATTTCTATTTCTTGAGGTCAGCCTGTTTTTGAGCTGACCTCTTTTCACCCCAGACAGAATTGGTTCTTCCTATGGTGCATGGCTTCAATAGTTTCTTTTTCTGTTACATATACAGTTGACCCTTGAACGACACGTAAATGAACTGTGTAGGTTCATTTATGTGTGAATTTTCTCAATAAATACATACAGTACTCAATAAATACATAAGTATATTTTCTCTTCCTTATTATTTTCTATTTTTATTATAGATATTGAATCTTTATTAGCTTTATATACTTAAATATCTCATTCCAGCATGTGACTTGTCTTTGTTACTTAGGGTTTTTCTTTTCTTTTTTTCTTAGAGTACATAATTTATTTAAATTGAAGTTCGTTAACATACAGTGTAGTATTAGTTTCAGGAGGAGAAACCAGTGGTTCATCACTTCCATATAACACCCAGTGCTTATCCAACAAGTGCCCTCCTTAATACCCATCACCCATGTAGCCCATCCCAACACCAACCCTCAGTTTCTTCACTGTGTTTAAGAGTCTCTTATGGTTTGCTTCCCTCTCTGTTTTTGTCTTATTTTTCCTTCCCTTCCCCAGTGATCATCTGTTTTGTTAATTAAATTCCACATGAGTGAAATCGTATGATACTTGTCTTTCTCTGACTGACTTATTTCATTTAGCATAATACATTCTAGCTCCATCCACATTGTTGCAAATGGCAAGATTTCATTCTTTGTGATCACTGAGTAATATTCCATTGTATATATATACACCACATCTTCTTTATGCAGTCATCAGTTGATGTCCATTTGGCTCTTTCCATGATTTGGCTATTGATCGTGCTGCTAAAACATTGGGGTGCATGTGCCCCTTCAGAATCAGCATTTTTGTATCCTTTGGATAAATACCTAGTAGTGCAATTGCTGGGTGGTAGGGTAGTTCTATTTTTAATTTTTTGAGGGCCCACCATACTATTTTCCAGAGGGGCTACCCCAGTTTGCATTCTCATCAATAGTTCAAGAGGGTTCCCGTTTCTCTGCATCCTTGCCAACATCTGTTGTTTCCTGAGTTGTTAATTTTAGCCATCCTAACAGGTGTGAGGTAGTATCTTATTTTGGTTTTGATTTGTATTTCCCTGATGATGAGTGATGTGGAGCATCTTTTCATATGTCTGTTAGCCATCTGGATGTCATCTTTGGAAAAGTGTCTCTTCATGTCTTCTGACTACTTCTTTATTGGATTATTTGTTTTTTGGGTGTTGAGTTTGATAAATTCTTTTTTTAAAATTTTTGTTTATTTTTTAAGTTTACATCCAAGTTAGTTTACATATAATGCAACAATGATTTCATTGTTCAGGAGTAGATTCCTTAATGCCCCTTACCCTTTTAGCCCACCCCCTCTCCTACAACCTCTCCAGTAACCCTCTGTTTCTTCTCCATATTTAAGAGTCTCTTATGTTTTTGTCCCCCTCCCTGTTTTTTACTATTTTTGCTTCCCTTCCCTATGTTCATCTGTTTTGTATCTTAAAGTCCTCATATGAGTGAAGTCATATGATATTTATCTTTCTTTGACTAATTTTGCTTAGCATAATACCCTCCAGTTCCATCCATGTAGTTGCAAATGGCAAGATTCCATTCTATTTGATTGCTGAGTAATACTCCACTGTATATATATACCGCATTTTCTTTATCCATTCATCCATGGATGGACATTTGGGCTCTTTCCATACTTTGGCTACTGTTGATAGGGCTTCTATAAACATTGGGGTGCATGTGTCCCTTTGAAACAGCATCCCTGTATCCCTTGGATAAATACTTAGTAGTGCAATTGCTGGGTCATAGGGTAGTTCTAGTTTTAATTTTTTGAGGAACCTCCATACTGTTTTTCAGATTGTTTGCCCCAGTTTGCATTCCCACCAGCAGTGCAAAAGAGGTTCTCTTTCTCCTGATCCTCGCCAACATCTCTTGTTGCTTGAGTTGTTAATGTTAGCCATTCGGACAGGTGTGAGGTGGTATCTCATTGTGGTTTTGATTTGTATTTCCCTGTTGATGAGTGATGTTGAGCATTTTTTCATGTGTCAGTTGGCCATCTGGATGTCTTCTTTGGAGAAGTGTCTATTCATGTCTTTTGCCCATTTCTTCACTGGATTATTTGTTTTTTGCGTGCTGAGTTTGCTAAATTCTTTATAGATTTTGGATACTAACCCTTTATCTGATATGTCATTTGCAAATATCTTCTCCCATTCTGTTGGTTGCCTTTTAGTTTTGCTGATGGTTTCCTTTGCTGTGCAGAAGTTTTTTATTTTTATGAGGTCCCAATAGTTCATTTTTGCTTTTGTTTTCCTTGCCTCTGGAGACGTGTTGAGTAAGAAGTTGCTGTGGCCGAGGTCAAAGAGGTTTTTGCCTGCTTTCTCCTCTAGGATTTTGATGGCTTTCTGTCTTACATTTAGGTCTTTCGTCCATTTTGAGTTTATTTTTGTAAATAAATAAAAATTTTTTTTTTCTTAGAAGTGGTCCAGGTTCATTTTTCTGCATATTGCTATCCAGTTTTCCCAGCACCACTTGCTGAAGAGACTGTCTTTATTCCATTGGATATTCTTTCCTGCTTTGTCAAAGATTAGTTGGCCATACGTTTGTGGGTGCATTTCTAGATTCTCTATTCTGTTCCATTGATCTGAGTGTCTGTTCTTGTGCCAGTATCATACTGTCTTGATGATTACAGCTTTGTAGTACAGTTTGAAGTCCAGGATTGTGATGCCTCCTGCTTTGGTTTTCTTTTTCAAGATTGCTTTGGCTATTTGGGATCTTTTCTGGTTCCATACAAATTTTAGGATTGTTTGTTCTAGCTCTGTGAAGATGCTGGTGTTATTTTGATAGGGATTGAATTGAATGTGTAGATTGCTTTGGGTAGTATCAACATTTTAACAATGTTTGTTCTGCCAATCCAGGAACATGGAATATTTTTCCTTTTTTGTGTGTGTCTTCTTCAATTTCTTTCATAAGCTTTCTATAGTTTTCAGTATATAGATTTTTCACCTCTTTTGGTTAGATTTATTCCTAGGTATTTTATGGTTTTTGGTGCAGTTGTAAATGGAATCAATTCCTTGATTTCTCTTTCTGTTGTTTCATTGTTGGTGTATAGGAATGCAACCGATTTCTGTGCATTGATTTTATATCCTGCAACTTTGCTGAATTCATGGATCAGTTCTAGCAGTTTTTTGGTGGAATCTTTTGGGTTTTCCATATAGAGTATCATGTCATCTGTGAAGAGTGAAAGTTTGGCTTCCCCCTGGATGATTTGGATGCCTTTTATTTCTTTGTATTGTCTGATTGCTGAGGCTAAGACTTCCAATACTATGTTGAATAACAGTGGCGAGAGTGGACATCCCTGTCTTGTTCCTGACCTTAGGGGGAAAGCTCTCAATTTTTCTCCATTGAGGATGATATCAGTGGTAGGTCTTTCATATATGTCTTTTGTGATCTCGAGGTATGATTCTTCTATCCCTACTTTCTTAAGGGTTTTTAGCAATAGAGGATGCTGTATTTTGTCAAATGCTTTCTTTGCATCTATTGAGAGGATCATGTGGTTCTTCTCCTTTCTTTTATTGATGTGATGCATCACATTGATTGTTTTGCAGATATTGAACCAGCCCTGTATCCCAGATGTAAATCCCACTTGGTCGTGGTGAATAATTTTTTTAATGTATTGTTGGATCTGGTTGGCTAATATCTTGTTGAGGATTTTGCATCCGTGTTCGTCAGAGAAATTGGTCTGTAGTTCTCCTTTTTAGTGGGGTCTTTGTCTGGTTTTGGAATCAAGGTAATGCTGGCTTCATAGAAAGAGTTTGGAAGTTTTCCTTCCATTTCTAATTTTTGGAACAGCTTCAAAAGAATAGATGTTAACTCTTCCTTAAATGTTTGGTAGAATTCCCCTGGAAAGCCATCCAGCCCTGGACTCTGGTTTTTTAAGGAGATTTTTGATTACTAATTCGATTTCTTTCCTGGTTATGGGTCTGTTCAAATTTTCTATTTCTTCCTGTTTCAGTTTTGATAGTTTATATGTTTCTAGGAATTTGTCCATTTCTTCCAGATTGCCCATTTTATTGGCATATAATTGCTCATAATATTCTCTTAGTATTTTTATTTCTGCTGTGTTGGTTGTGATCTCTCCTCTTTCATTCTTGATTTTATTTATTTCGGTCCTTTCCTTTTTCTTTTTGACCAAATTGGATAGTGGTTTATCAATTTTGTTAATTCTTTCAAAGAACCAGCTTCTGGTTTTATTGATCTGTTCTACTGTTTTTTCTTTGTTTGTTTGTTTGTTTGTTTGTTTGTTTTTGTTTTCAATAGCATTGATTCCTGCTCTAATCATTATTATTTCTTGTCTTCTGCTGGCTTTGGGTTTTATTTGCTGTTCTTTTTCCAGCTCGTTAAGATGTAAGGTTAGATTGTGTATCTGAGACCTTTCTTCCTTCTTTAGGAAGACCTGGATTGCTATATACTTCCCTCTTATGACTGCCTTTGCATCCCAGAGGTTTTGGGTGGTGGTGTTATCATTTTCATTGGCTTCCATATACTTTTTAATTGCCTCTTTAACTTCTTGGTTAAACCATTCATTCTTTAGTAGGATGTTCTTTAGGCTCCAAGTATTTGTTATCTTTCCAAATTTTTTCTTGTGGTTGATTTCGAGTTTCATAGCATTGTGGTCTGAAACTATGCACAGTATAATCTCAATCTTTTTGTGCTTGTTGAGGGCTGATTTGTGTCCCAGTATGTAATCTATTCTGGAGAATGTTCCATGTGCACTGGAGAAGAATGTATATTCTGCTGCTTTAGGATGAAGTGTTCTGAAACAACCTGTTAAGTCCATCTGGTCCAGTGTGTCATTCAAAGCCATTGTTTCCTTCTTGATTTTCTTCTTAGATGATCTGTCCATTGTTGTAAGTGGGATGTTGAAGTCCCCTACTATTATGGTATTTATAATCAGTGAGTTTATGTTTATGATTAATTGATGTATATATTTGGGTACTCTCAAATTTGGAGCATAAATGTTTACAATTGTTAGATCTTCTCGGTGGATAGACCTCTTAATTATGATATAATGCTTTTCTTCATCTCTTGTTACAGTCTTTATTTTAACGTCTAGATTTTAATCTAGATATAATCTGATATAAATATGGCTACTCCAGCTTTGTTTTGTCGACTGTTACCATGAAAGATGGTTCTCCATCCCCTTGCTTTCAATCTGAAGGTGTCTTTAGGTCTAAAGTGGGTCTCTTGTAAACAGCATTTAGATGGATCTTGTTTTCTTATCCATTCTGTTACCCTATGTCTTTTGATTGGAGCATTTAGTCCATTGACGTTTAGAGTGAGTACTGAAAGATATGAATTTATTGTCATTATGTTTCTTGTAGAATTGGAGTTTCTGGTGGTGTTCTCTTGTCCTTTCTAGTCTTTGTTGCTTTTGGTCTTTTTTTTTTTCTTTTTTTTTCCGTCTTTTCCCCTTCAGAGAGCCCCCATTAAAATTTCTTGCAGGGGTGGTTTAGTGGTCATGAAATCCTTTAATTTTTGTTTGTCTGGGAAACTTTTAATCTCTCCTTCTATTTTGAATGACAGTCTTGCTGGATAAAGAATTCTTGGCTGCATATTTTTCTGATTCAGCACATTGAATATGTCCTGCCACTCCTTTCTGGCCTGCCAAGTTTCTGTGGATAGGTCTGCTGCAAACCTGACCTATCTTCCCTTGTAGTTTAAGGACCTTTTTCCCCTTGCTGCTCTCACGATTCTCTCCTTGCCTGAGTGTTTTGTGAATTTGACTGTGATATGCCTTATTGATGGTCGGTTTTTGTTGAATCTAATGGGAGTCCTTTGTGTTTCCTGGATTTTGATGTCTGTGTCTTTCCCCGGGTTAGGGAAGTTTTCTCCTATGATTTGCTCACATAACCCTTCTACCCCTTTTTCTCTTTCTTCATCTTCTGGGACCCCTATGATTCTAATGTTGTTCCTTATTGATGAGTCACCAGTTTCTCTAATTCTTGTACTCTTTTGCCTTAGTCTCCCTCTTTTTTTTCTGCTTCATTATTCTTCATAAGTTTGTCTTCTATATCGCTGGTTCGCTATTCTGCCTCATCCATCCTTGCTGCCGTGGCATCTATTCATGATAACAGCTCAGTTATAGCATGTTTTATTTCATCCTGACTAGCTTTTACTTCTTATCTCCACAGAGAGGGATTCTAATCTGTTTCGACCCTAGCTAGTATTCTGGTTATTGTGATTCTAAATTCTGGTTCAGACATCTTGCTTGTATCTGTGTTGCTTAAGCCCCTGGCTGTCATTTCTTCCAGCTCTTTCTTTGTGGTGAATTCCTTCATTTCATCATTTTGAAGGAAGAAAAGGAATTGATAAGGTAAAAAAAAAATTAAAATTAAAAAATTAAAAACAACACACGCAAATCAAATGCATGATGCTAGATTCTAGGTGTGTTTTGGTCTGGTTATTGAAAAGAGCTTGATAGAAAAAAAAGGGAAAAAAAAGAAAAAAAGTTTAAAAATTTGAGAAAATGAATACAGTGAAATAGAATAAAATGAAATGGAAGTAAAATAGAATTTGAAAAATTTACAAAAGAAGTAAAAAATATAGTTAAAAAAATAAAAATATTTTTAATAAAAATTGAAAATAAAAATAACTTTTTTCTCTCTGTATTCAAGAAAAGAAATGAAAAAGAAAAAAAAAGAAAATTGAATAGATGGACCCGTAAACAGACTGAAATATGATTGAAATTACATTGGTTTCCCCTAGAAGTCAAACTATGAAGCACTTTATAGTCCACAAACTAGGCAGGCGGAGAGATTTGTGATGTTCCTGAAGAGCGAGGTTGGCCCAGTTGGGTGGGGCTTAGTGCAACAACTCCATTCTCCACTAAATGGCGCTGCTTAGATTACTGGGGTGATTGTTGTGGTGCTTGTAGGTATGTATGAGCATGTGCAGGAGGGGTGAAAATGGCATCACCCAGCTACCCAGTCTCTAGTATTGGAACTCTGTGCTCTCCCCAATGAGCAACTGCACACCTGTACTTTTTCTCCGGCTTCTGTCTACTCCCCGCTTTTACACTGTCTGTGACCAAGCCATCGGGTTGTCAGGCCGCACCTCCTTCCTGAGTTTTATCTCACATGTGGCTGTGTTTCCCAACCCCTCACTTCTGAGGGGCTGTGGCTTTCACCCACTCAGATCCTCTGGGGGAGAGTCTCACCAAGCAATGGCTGAGTGTCGGCTGCACCCAGGAATGTTCGCGGGACCGTGCTGCTGCTGATTCCCAGAGACTGTGGCTGGGTGGCAGCCTGCCCCAGAAAAAGTTCACGTGATCGTGTAGCAGCAGTGTTTCAGGGATTACGGAAAATCACAACACGCATCTGGCACCAGGCTTCACCCTTAATGACCTTGCTCCAGTACCAGTGAATGTGATTGTTCTCTGGGGTCTGCTGGGACTGGGTGGCTGCATAGCCTCTACCAAATGCCCTTCCAGCAGTGGAACCGTTTCTCCCTGTGTGGCCTGAGAACCTCCCGGACTCCACTCTGCTCCTGGGGATTTGCCCTTCCCACCAGAGCACCGCCAAGTATTGAGCTGTGGAGTTTCAGACTCTGTGCTCCCCCTGTTTATAGAGTCTTAATGGAATTTAAACCCTCTCCTTTCTCCTTTCTCCCTTTTTAGTTCAGTCCCTGTGGCTGTTTCCAGTTTTCCACTTTCCAGCTGCTTTTGGAGGGGAGGTACTTTTCCCGAACTCTCTCCCTATCTGTGTCCTCTCTCCACAAGCAAAACAGCTCCCTTCCCTCCGTGGCTTCTCTCTCCCGCAGTTCACTTCTCCGTGCCGTGTACCTGCTGAGTTCTGTGGTTCAGGTTGTGCAGATTATTGTGTTAATCCTCAAATCCATTTTCTAGGTGTGCAGGATGGTTTAGTGTTGATCTGGCCGCATTTCATGGACGCGAGACACACAAAAAACTTTCATGCTGTTCTACCATCTTGGCCTCTCCCTGAGTTTGATCAGTTCTTTATAGATTTTGGATACTAACCCTTTATCTGATATGTCATTTGTAAATATTTTTTCCCATTCCATTGGTTGCCTTCTAGTTTTGTTGATTGTTTCCTTCACTGTGCATAAGTTTTTTTATCTTGATGAGGTCCCAATAACTCATGATTTTCTTAATAATATTTCCTTTTCTCTAGCTTACTTTATTGTAAGAATACAGTATTCAATGCATATAATATACAAAATATGTGTTAATTGACTATGTTGTCAGTAAGGTTTCTGGTCTATTAGCAGTTAAGTTTTTGGGAAGTCAAAAGTTATACCTAGATTTTTGACTGGGGGGAGTTGGCACCCCTAGCTTCTGTGTTGTTCAGGGATCAGCTCTACTTTACCTTCAGGGGTCAAATTTTAATTCTGAAACTGCTCTTGAAGGAAACTCCAATTTTGGCATAGTGTATTTTTCAAAATCCTTTCTCGAAGTTTCTCACTCAAAGCATTGGATCACTTATTTTTTCACAGTAAGAGAAGCCATTATAAGCTTCTGAGCACATTCTTGGTTTTCAGAACAATTGGTACTGGGCTCATCTGTCCCTTTTCTTTAGCCTCTGCTCAAGGAATGACTTAGGGCTCATACATATGCATCCCAACCCTTGATTCCAGAGGATTCTGATGCTCAGCTTCTTACTTATTTTCACTCTTTCAAGTTTGCATTTCAAACTTGCTTTTTCTAACCACCAAACGTCTGTCCCCTGTTGAAATATAATTACAGAATTATAACACTTAAAAAATATATGTTAAATGAATGGAATGGTGAAAAGGGTAGGATTTTAATTTTTTTCGAATTATGGTAGAAAGATTCAGCTCTTGAAAATGCTGTTTGTAATAAGGAGTTTGTAAATAAAACATATGATTGAGTTTAATTATGTCAGGAAGGTAAACTGGATTGTGGGACCTAAGATAATTTAATGCAGGCAAAAGTAAAATATAGGCTGAAATTTAAGTTGACAAACTAGATTTTAAAAAGCTCACTCTGCAAGTCTTTTTAATATTGCTGAAAAATTACAGGCTCCAGTTCATTCATACCAGTGGCTGGCCCAGCCCTTGGGCCTTGGAGGTGATTATTCTAGTCTCTTTCTGCCCCAGTAGCAGATCTTTTGATCCCACTGAAGCAGTAATATATTCCTTAATGAAAACACAGAAGTGTCAAATATTTTCTAATCACAGGATAAAAAAATGTTTTATTCTTTGAACCTTCACTTCTCCCACCAAGATGTAACAGATAAGAGAAAACAGGACCCTGCAGATAGCTGGGGCATAGGAGCAACGGCACTTTAAAGACTGCAGATGTTCCCACATTCTCAACAAATCAAATCTTAGTGTAAGATTGGTGCTTTGGGAGGATGGACCATAGTTATCCCACGATTTTGGCATCCCTGGCACACCACTGAGAGCTTGGGTAGGAGTGTGTTCTTACTAGAGATGGGTGAGATGATATTACTTGAAATTCTTTGAAATCTGGAATTAGAGTAATGTGCTAGGGTACCACTGTGGTTTGTGAAAGGACTGTAAAAGTGGCCCATTATTATTTGAACATTTGTGTTGAATTTATGTATATGCTCATTCATGGAATGATAACCAGCACAAGTTGTAAACGAGGTCATTTGTGTTCTATTTGTGACTGCTGCCGGTTTGCCATACAATTTTGGGTAAATCAGTTATTTTTTTGTGTCATTTTCAGAAATGGTAAGAACCTTGGAGCAGGAGTTCTGCTCCAGGGTTTCCATGTGAGCACCTCCATCTCTTGGAGACCTATAAGCTCAAATATACTGTTGGCATCTGTTGTCTGAATGTGTATCATATATATGTGCTATTATTTTTCAAATGTACATAGATGATATCTGATCTAAAAAATACAGAATGGCAAGAAGCTGCTAATTCAGCAATGCCTTTAAATATCTGCATTTTGTTAATCCACGGATGCTAAAAGCAAAACTACTGTCAAGTGGAGGTTGACATTTTTAGTGTTAAAAGTGGTATGGTTTCTTTTGTACTGAGTTAATAGAAGTTCTTTTAGTTTAGAACCTTGTTCTTAGCCAAAGGACTATATAGGGTGCACATTTGCATATAGAAAGGTTGTTTCTTAGAAAGAAAATTGTAATACACTACTTTGATCCTTATGGATATATCTATATATATACATCCATGTCTATATATCTATCTATGTGTATCTATTTATCTTCCCTCTGGGGACACCTGGTGGTGATACTGAGAAGTGCAGCCTTTTGGTCTAGAGGCCATCTTTTACTTAGGACATTGGCTAATTCAGACTCCTCCAGACCTTGGAGAGGGGAGCTCCTTCTGTGCTCTGCCCAGCTGATGAGTTTGTGCTCTAGTTGTCCACACTCATGGATACTGAGATCTTATATCTAAGGTATTCTCCAATTCTGAATGTAAGTGGAGGTGTTTTCACTAAAATTAGGATGGAGAAAACGTTGCATGATTAGAACCCTGGGGTAGGAATTTTTAAATAAAAATAAAAGTAAAAACTATGACTGCTTTGGGTTTAAGCCTGTACTAATTTAGGAAGCCTGCAGGAAACTTTTCTGTATCCGGTAAGTTGGGTGAGACCCCTTCTCTGTGCTATAATCTCTGGTATTTTATTAGACTCACCTCCTCCAGGGCAGATGCTGTGGGTTATGTACTCTTACTATCTGGACCTAGCAGAGTAGGCACTCAGTAACATCATATTGAGTTTTTTAATCTTTTTATTTTATGCATGAATAGGATTATTTATAGTTCCTGGGGCTATGAATTAATGTTGAATTTATGAAAATTATAAACATAAAAAACTTAGATTTTTTTAAGCCTTTAAATTCAGTTTATGAATACTGTTGCTCTCTTTATAAAGTTACTAATTTTTGTATTGACATAGCATTTACTTTCATTATTTATTAATGGTTTATTAACTCAAGTTTAGCTGATTAAAACCTCCTAAACAATTTAGTGTACATTGGTCTCATTTACCAAAAAAAATTAAGCATTTTAAACTGCATTTACAAATACAATTCATCTGATTTTTCTCCAGCTATTCTAAGCCCTAATAAAGCCCTAGCAAAGCTTATGAGCCAGGTTGCTTAACACACCTAAGCAACTCTTTGAAATCTAATAAACCAAACTTAGAAATGTGGTAAATCAGCTTCTTTTAAACATCAGATACTGTGTTCAGATGGACTCAGATTCTTACTTCTTTCAAATGAAAATTGCAAGTGTAATCCCAATTGCAAATTTCAGTTTCAAACCACAGAGGCCAAGATGTTGGGTCCTCTAACTTGTCAAATTGTGGTAATTAGCTTAATAACAGAGACATGGTATTCTGAAGATTACAGAATTTAAGTTTGTAATTGAGTTTATTCCTTAACATGAAAGCCTGGTGTACTTTATCTCTAATATTTTTCTCTACTATCCCTATTAAGAAACATACTCAGGCCAAATGCAGTTACTGTGTTGAAGATTTGTGATCCGGATTCTGTTATTAACAGTTTGGAGATTCTCACCTGGACCCTGGGCTGGGCACTAAATTCTGGTAGGAAGATACTCCCTAAGACACAGGGACACAGGCTGAGCCCTTTCTGGAGTCTGATTCCCTCTGCTCTGTCACTGGGAGTCCAGGCTTATGCCTCCTAACTGGGATTTAGCTTTAAAATCAAACACATCTTATGATCCCTCTTTTTGGGTGGATGGAATTTGCACCCCACTTACGCCTCAGCTAATTGTCTTCACTTCTTGAGTGAAATGAACATATTTCTTCTGATTGGATTCTTTCCTGTACATATATGCTTTTTGTGTGGTTCTTGATTACAGTTCTGTAGTCATTTTCTTTTCAATATAGTACTCAACATTGAATGTCTGGTGAGTTAACTTTGGTCATAGGGTACAGGATTATCACTGACATATGGAATTCACTAATTTCTCTCTCTCTCTCTCTTTTTCTCATGCACTCTTTAGTCCCCATCACCTATTTCACACATCCCCCCCACCCACCTTCCCTGTGGCAACCATCAGTTTGGCCTCTGTGGTTAAGTGTCTGTTTCTTGGTCTCTCTCTCTTTTTCCTGTGCTCAACTTGTTTTGTTCTTTAAATTCCACATACGAGTGAAATCATATGGTATTTATTTTTCTGTGACTGACTTATTTCTCTTAGCATAATACTCTCTAGCTCCATCTATGTCATTGCAAATGGTAAGATTTCATTATTTTTCTTTTTTATGGGGGAATAATATTCCATTTATGTGTGTATATAGCACATCTTCTTTATCCATTCATCTCTTTTTTCCCAGTTTTTAAAAGAAAGATTTATTTAATAAATTTCACTTAGCACAGTACATCTAATGGAAATCACAATACAAGGAAAGTTTTAAATCAAAGCCTCAGCATCTCATACAAATAACATGACCAATCTCCTAAAGTATTGGTATTAAATTTCAAAATTGTACCAGATCTTAAAAAAAATACAAGTGTACACTTACATGCCTTATAGGATATTAAACCAAACAGTTAGAATTAACAAACATGCCAGGTGTTTTCACTCTGAATCATAGACACAGCTCCTACATTTCAGTCTGGCAGAAAAGTGTATTTCTCAACATGTATCCAAAGCTTTCAGAGTATTGTGCTATAAGAGCAACATTTAGCTCTTTCTGCCATCTTGGAACCTGTGGAGGCCTGCTGGGAACAGGACTCCTGAAATGACAAATATATCTGGAAGGCTGTGGTCCAAAGCCATTTTTGCTGGCTGTAAGCAGGGTCTCCAGAACCAAAGGGAGCACACAGCTTTTCTTCAAATTGAAGGTCTTTATGCTTGAGATGAAACTGAATTCTCTTTAGGCAAGAGATATGCTTATGTGTACAAAGCAAAGAACAACACAGTGACTCCTGAAGGCAAACCAAATAAAACCAGAGTAATCTGGGGAAAGGTAACTTGTGCTCATGGAAACAGTGGCATGGTTTGTGCCAAATTCCAAAGCAACCTTTCTGCTAAAGCCATTGGCCACAGAATCCATGTAATGCTGTATCCCTCAAGGATTTAAACTAACTGAAAAGTAAATAAAGGTGTAGAAAGAAAAAAAAAACATCATTTAACATAAGTGTAACTGTTTTAACCTACACACACTTGCTGCTTAGGCACACTCCTACAATATAACTAACTTGAGGAAAGCTAAAAATTGTTTTAACAGTGATGGTCAGTACTGAATATTGCTATTACATCCCAGATGAACATTTCAGTGTTCAAAATTACTGAGCTTGAAGTTCTTTTTTTTTTAAATTTTTTTTTTTCAACGTTTATTTATTTTTGGGACAGAGAGAGACACAGCATGAACGGGGGAGGGGCAGAGAGAGGGAGACACAGGATCGGAAACAGGCTCCAGGCTCTGAGCCATCAGCCCAGAGCCTGACGCGGGGCTCGAACTCACGGACCGTGAGATCGTGACCTGGCTGAAGTCGGACGCTTAACCAACTGCGCCACCCAGGCGCCCCTTGAAGTTCTTTTTTTTTTAATGTTTATTCATTTTTGAGAGACAGAGACAGAGTGTGAGCAGGGAAGGGGCAGATAGGGAGACACAGAATCCAAAGCAGGCTCCAGACTCTGAGCTGTCAGCACAGAGCCCAATGTGGGGCTCGAACTCATGAACTGTGAGATCATGACCTGAACCAAAGTCAGACGCCTAACCAACTGGGCCACTCAGGCACCCCTGAGCTTGAAGTTCTACAACAACCTTAACCTTCACGTTAGAGCAAGCATGAATCATGAGCCTGTAATGCAAAACTGTTAAATGTAATTTTTTTTATTTTTAATTAAAAAAATTTTTTTAAATGTTTTTTATTTTTGAGGGAGAGACACACAGAGAGCAAGCAGGGGAGGGGCAGAGAGAGAGGGAGACAGAGAATCTGAAGCAGGCTTCAGGCTCTGAGCTGTCAGCACAGACCCCAGCATGGGCTCAAACCCACGAACTGTGAGCCAAAGTCAGACACTTAACCGACTGAGCCACCCAGATGCCCCTAAATTTAATTTTTTTAAAGTAGGCTTCACACCCAGTGTGGAGCCCAGTGCAGCGTTTGAATTTGCAACACTGAGATCAAGAGTTGGAAGCTTAATTGACTGAGCCACATAGGCGCCCCTAATTTTTGTAGAAAGAAAGAAAGAAAGAAAGAAAGAAAGAAAGAAAGAGAGGGAGGGAAGAAGGAAGGGAGGGAGGGAAGAAGGAAGGAAGGGAGGGAGGAAAAGAAGGAAAAAAACAAAGGGAGGAAAGGAAGGAAGGAAAGAGAAAGAAAAGAAAGAAGCTGACCAAGAATGATCAGAATCAATGCTATTTCCCTTTCACCAATCATACCTGATATGCTAGACATCCCTCCCGTTCTACAACTGCCATTATCCATTCATCTCTTGATGGACACTTGGTCTGCTTCCATAATTCGGCTATTGTAAATAATGCTGCAATAAACATAAGGGTGCATGTATCCCTTTGAATTAGTGCTTTTGTATTTTGGGGGTAAATACATAGTAGTGTGATTACTAGATCATAGGGTGGTTCTGTTTTTACTTTATGAAGAACCTCCACATTTTCCACAGTGGCCACACCAGCCTACATTCCCACCAACAGTGCACAAGTATTCCCTTTTCTCCACATCCTTACCAACACTTGTTGTTTCCTGTGTTTTGGATTTTAGGCATTCTGACAGGTGTGAGATGATACCTCATTGTGGTTTTGATTTGCATTTCCCTGATGATCAATGATGTTGAGCATCTTTTAATTTGTCTGTTGCCCATCTCGATGTCTTCTTTGGAGAAATATTTGTTTATGTGTTCTGCCCATTTTTTACTGGATTACTTATTTTGGGGGTGTTGAGTTTAATAAATTCTTTATAAATTTTGGATACCAACTCTTTATCAGATCTATCATTTGAAAATATCTTCTCCCATTCAGTACATTGCCTTTTAGTTTTATTGATTGTATCTTTTGCCATGCAGCTTTTGATTTTGATGTAATCCCAGTAGTTTACTTTTGCTTTTATTTCCTTTGTCTCAGGAGACCTAATTAGAAAGATGTTGCTATGACCAGTGTCAAGGAAATTACTGCCTGTGCTCTCTCCTAGGATTTTTATGGTTTGAGGTCTCACATTTAGGTCCTTAATCCATCTTGAGTTTATTTTTGTGTACAGTGAAAGAAAGTGGTTCAGTTTCATTCTTTTGTACATTGTTGTCCAGTTTTCATTAGTTGAAGAGACGGTCTTTCCCGTTGTATATTCTTGCCTCCTTTGTGGAATATTACTTGACCATGTAATTGTGGGTTTATTTCTGGGTTTTCTGTTCTGTACTGTTGATCTATGTGTCTATTTTTGTGCCAGTACCATACTGTTTTGATGACTACATCTTTGTAATGTAACTTAAAATCTGGAATTATGATACCTCCAGCTTTGGTTTTCTTTTTCAGGATTACTTTGGCTAGTCAGGGTCTCTTCTGGTTCCATACAAATCTTAGGATTGTTTGTTCTAGTTCTGTGAAAAATGCTGTTGGTGTTTTTATAGGGATTGCATTAAATCTGTAGATTGCTTTGGGTAGTATAGACATTTTAACAATATTTGTTCTTCCAATCCAGGAGCATGGAATATCTTTCCATTTCTTTGTGTCATCTTCAGTTTCTTTCATCAGTGTTTTATAGTTTTCAGAGGACAGGTCTTTCACTCTTCGGTTAAGTTTATTCCTAGGTATGTTATTATTTTTGGTGCGATTGTAAATGGGATTGTTGTTGTAATTTCTCTTTCTGCTGCTTCATTAGTGTATAGAATAGCAACAGATTTCTATACATTGATTTTGTATCCTGTATACTACTAAATTTGTTGATCAGTCCTAGCAGTTTTTTGGTGGAGTCTTTGGGTTTAATTTATAGATTATCATGTCATCTGCAAATAGTGAAAATTTTACTTCTTCCTTACCAATTTGGATGTCTTTTGTTTCTTTTTGTTGTCTCATTGCTGTGGGATCCATTCATTTCATTCTTTTTCATCCAAAGCCGGTGACCCTTCCCTGATTTTCCCTTCTAACACCAGTGGTTCTCAGCTGCTGCACATTAGAATTATCTATGGAGCTTTGATATTGCATGCAGCCAAGGGCCCCAACTCAAATCAATGGAAGGAGAACTTCTGTCAGGCATCATTGTGTGTTAAAAGTGTGCCAGCTGATTCCGATGCACAGAAGGTTAGAGAGCACTGTTGTGACATAGTTGTTAAACAAAAGATTTCAGACCATTACAAAAACTTTCCCAGTCTTACCCCCCTTTACGTGGAAATATAATGGGAAGTGCACAGATAGAATGAAAAGCATACCTAAGGGTGAAAGTTTGGCTGATTCACCACTGGACGATTTTCCTGTAACAATTTGGAGTTACAAAGGGGATGTTTTTAGATGTAGGCTATAAAATCTTTATTGTACGTTTTTCTTTTTTATTTGTTTAAAGCATTTGTGGGTGGGTCACATGGGGACTCTTCTTAATCTGTTATTATACGCAGCACAGTAAGGCACACATCCAAGCGTTTCCTTCCTTGCCCCAGGTTTCTGTTGATGTACTCCACAGTTTTGTGCAGCTATTACAATTCAGCCCTCACGACGGCAGTGGTTGGAGCCATCAAGGTAAGGGGGTGACGCCTTGGGAATTGGGAAATCAGCCATGAATCCAGTCTTCATGATAGAAGCAGAGTTTGATTTTATTGTTGTTACAGGTGGGATAGTGAGCATGGAGGCTTGTGGCATTTTCAGCTGCACCTGGGTGATCCTTTCTTAGGTCTTCTCATCCCCCAATCTGTAAAACAGAGGCAGGGCTTGTTAATTTAAAAAGGAGAGACAAATTACCACTTTAAGGTTAGGGGTGGTGAAAGGGGATGGTCTGGGAAAATGACGTAAAACTGAGAAAAATTCCAAATTTCTGCGCTCAGCAAGATACCTTGTTTGGTACCTTGTTAGTACGGTTTGGTTTTCTGGGAGAGCCTGCTGACTAGGAAAGAGAAGCCCAGGTGAGGCGCCTGGGTGGCTCAGTCAGTTAAGCGACTGACTTTGGCTCAGGTCATGATCTTGTGGTTTGTGAGTTCGAGTCCCACTTTGGGCTCTGTGCTGACAGCTTGGAGCCTGCTTCAGATTCTGTGTCTCCCTTTCTCTCTGTCCTTCCTCTTCTCATGCTCTGTCTCTCAAACAAAAATTAAGCAAATAAATAAGCATTAAAAAATGTGTAAGAAAGGGAAGCCCCCTGAAGAACTGTTTTTCAATCTAGGTATATGCTCACTTATAAGGTTCTAAACTCATGGATTGTGCGTAGGTGTGTTTTATGTGTGTGCGTTTGAATCCACACAGTCCTGAAGAAGAGGATGGGTTTTCTGTGTTCTCCCATACAGTTGCTTTGTTTCTCTGTTCACATGAATAAAGTGAGTGAGAAAGACTGCCTGCTTTAACAGTTGACTTGTCTGTTGGCTGCCCAGACCCTCCTAGAATACCCAGGGCAGGGCACTACTTGGAATTTGCTGGATGTCTGATCTGTGTGAGTTTAGGGTCAGTATGATTAAAATTCACTACCCAATGATGGTAAAGAGATGGGATCTGAAAAGCTGATGACAACTCAACTCTTACACATCTTTTTTTGTGTGTGATGCAGTGTTCTGTAATTATGCCATGGTTTACCTTATTTCTTTATAAAGCCATGTGTAATGGTTTTTTACTTATTCATTCAATACTCTGTGAACACCTATGTACTTACAAGTCTCTGAGCAAAGTTAAAGTCTCTGAGCAAAGATAAAATATTTAGTTTCAGATTTTACCATATACATGTATTTCCCCCTTAAATTCTTCACTTTTAAAATGACTGATCCGAGGCACCTGAGTGGCTCGGTTAGTTAAGTGTCCAACTCTTGATTTTTGGCTTAGGTCATGATCTTGTGGTTCATGAGATCAAGCCCCAAGTGGGCTCTGTGCTGACAGCATGGAGCCTGCTTGGGATTCTCTCCCTCCCTCTCTCTGCCCCTCCCCTGCTCACATTCTCTCTCTCTCTCTCCCTCTAAATAAGAAAGTAAGTAAGTAAATAAATAAATAAACTTTAATAAAGTAAAATAAAATGACTAATCCTCTCTCTCTTTCTGCAGAATGTATCCATTGCCTACATTGGGATGTTAGTTGGTGGAGACTACATTTTCTCTGTGTTAAACTTTGTAGGGTTAAATATTTGGTAAGTGGGATTTCTAAATGAACTCATTTTAGTAAAATATGAGTTTTAAAAAGTCTGATTTATAAGTGAAAGAATGTAAGATGTTTTGACATTTCAGTTTCTAAGATAATTTTACTTAAATCACTCAGTTCATCTGTTTTAATGACATGCTCCTTCACGTGGATCATGGGGACGTGTGTAATGAAAATTCAAGGGGCTGAGATCCAAACTTAATTCATGTGTCTTTCTCACAAAAAAAGTCTCCTAAATTATGTTTCTTCCTCTTGTGAAGTGGGCCTCACTGATGTCCTGCTCTGTCAGAGCACCATCCACTAAGGATATTGGGAGGAGTGACTGAGATACTTTTGAAAGGCATTTTGGGGTCCTACACATGGAGTGCTGTTTTAAGATAATAGCATAGTTTATTCAATAATAAAGTATTTGTTTCTCTCCAAAGTTTTGTATTAGATTTGATCTACTTTTTTTCTTCCCCAAAAGATTTCTAGAGGAGTGATTCTCATCAAGTAATCCACAAACTTGAGGAGAAAAATTCCCTTCAAATTAAGCGGGCTATACTTATAAAGATGTCAGGAATTGCTGGTGGTACCACCTATGAGATTTATTTATTCTCACTTTTTTTTTCTCCTTTCAGCATGGCAGGGGGCTTGAGATACTCGTTTTTAACTCTGAGCAGCCAGTTAAACCCTAAACAATCTGTGGACGAAGAAAGCATCCCTCTGGATTTAAAGAGTTAGGATTTGGGGCAGAATCGCAGCCTGGCTTGCAAACTGGGAACATGCAGCGGCATTCCCACATGTAGGAATGTGGATCCCGATGTTCTAGTCATGGGCAACACTTACCCCCCTGCTTAAAGCACCACAGGAACGTCTGCAAAATGCAGAGAGAATCTACCTCATGTGCTGCTGCACGGCGAGCCCTCATCAGCCCTGAGATATGTATTTGGGCAGAGCTTTACCATCTGAAAGTGAATCTTTCACAGTAAACCATTGGTTAAAGGTATTATTTCCAAAGGTCTTGCACAGGCAGAGCACTGAACGGTTGGTGATCCATCCAAATATCTGTGCTGCTGTTTGCCAGTACCTTGTGTGCTAAGAGGAGGGGAAAGGTCGATGGTGTGATTATCATCAGCACGTTGGCCTTAATTTTAAAGGTCCCAGCCAAAGCAAAGTGCCAGTGAGAGCATTTTTTTTTTCAGTTTAAGCAGACTTTTCTTTATTTTAATAAAGTTAGCCAGTTAGCTCCAAGTTATTTGTTAGCTCTGATTTCATTTTATATGTTGGTATCTTTTCCCAGTTATCAAAGTAAAATAAAAAATAATTTATACTCATGTCTCATACTGTTTCATTATTGGAGATAGGCAGAAAGATAAGTCAATTATTCACTGTGCCTTCAAGGGTGATCTTCCTTTTAAGGCTCATGCTGGAAAAAACTTGTAAAATAACTCAACAGGAAAAAAAAAACAAACTCCATGTGTCCTGTTAACATTTAAGTAGCTCTTATTTCTCTCCCATCTCTCTAAGTTCAGGGGGCTTTGACATTCAGATCACTTGGACTTTAACCAAAGGTACATTTCTTCACAGGCTCGTCTAACCTCCCAGATGTGTGGTGTGTGGGAAGGAGCCCTGAATGGATGAGTGTTATTTTTATCTCCATCAAAAAATGAGCTGGGATGGGGCACCTGGGTGGCTCAGTCGGTTAAACATCTGACTTCAGCCTAGGTCACGATCTCGCAGTTCCTGGGTTTGAACCCTGCATCGGGCCCTGTGCTGAGACAGCTCAGAGCCTGGAGTCTGCTTCGGATTCTGTCTCCCTCTCTGCCCCTCCTCCACTCACTCTCTGTCTCTCTCTCTCAAAGAAAATGAATAAACATAAAAAACATTTAAAAAATTTAGTTTTAATTGTAAAACGCACAACATAAAATTTGTTATCTTAACTATTTCTAAGTGTATACATTTAGTAGTGTTAAGTATATTTATCATGTTGTGCAACCAATCTCTAGAACATTTTCATCTTGCAAAACTGAAACTCTGTACCCATGAAACAATAGGTCTCCATAGCCCCTGGCAACCACCATTCTTTCTGTCTCTTGAATATGACTACTCTAAATATATAAGTGGAATTGCACAGTACTTGTCTTTTTGTGCCTGGCTTACCTTAGTTAGGCTAACTAATGTCCCCAAAGTTCATCCATGTTGTAGCATGTGTTAGAATTCCTTTCTAAGGCTGAATTATATTCCTTCATATGGATGGGTATACCACATTTTGCTTATCCATTTGTCTGTCAATGGACATTTGGCTATTTACGAATCATTCTGCTATGAACATGGGAGTACAGATGTGTCTTTGAGACCCTGATTTCCATTCTTTTGGATATTAAAATTTCTTTCCTTTGTACACATAACACTCCTGGCATCAAATGTGTGGGGTGTTGACCTCATATTAAGGAATTCTCCCATTCTCTGGACACCAACTAGGTGTCCTACAATTCAATTCTGACATTAACTACCTGGAGCTAGCGCAGACCCTGCAGGTTAAGGGCTCAGTCCCACAAGGTTGCCCCCACCCACTTCAGATGCTGATCCCAAGTCCCAGGTTGTGCTTCTGACCAACTGGCCATGAATCAGGAGTTTCCATACCCCCTTCCTTGGGTTTCACAGTTTGCTAGAATGGCTCACAGAACCCAGAGGAAGTTCCTTACTCTCTCTTAAGGGTTTATTATAAAGGATACAGCCCTGGAATAGCCAGAAAGAAGAGATACGTAGGAAAAGGTGTGTGGGAAGGGGCTTGGTGCATCCATGCCCTCTCTGGGTGCACCACCCTCCTACACATTGATGTGTTTACCAACCTGGAGCTCTCCAAACCCCATGGCTTAGGTGCCCTTACTGTTTCCTACAGCTGCTGCAACATTCACACAAAAGTTCCAATTTCTCCATGTCTTGTCGAACAGTTGCTATTATTTATTTATTTTGTAGTAGCCATTCTGATGGGTGTGAGGTAGTTATCTCCTACCTAAGAGTTTTGATTTGTATTTCTCTAATTTTTAGTGATATTGAACGTTTTTTTCTGTTGCTGTTGGCCATTTGTATCTTTGGAGAAATGTCTATTTGAGGCACCTGGGTGGCTCAGTCAGATGAGTTTCCAACTCTTGACTTTGGCTCAGGTCATGATCCCAGGGTTTTGGGATTGAGCCTTGCATCAGACTCTGCTTGGAATTCTCTCTCCCACTTCCCCTTTCCCACTGGCATTCTCTCTAAAAAAATCTATTTAAACCCTTTGCCCATTTTTGAATTGGGTTGTTTTGTTGTTGTTGAGTTGCAAGAGTCCTTTACTGTTTCCCTTTTCCTTTTAAAAGGCTCCTAGAGTCTGACCTTTGGGGCTCCCAAGCTGTTGTAACACTTTCTTGTGTCATGAACACCAGTTCTGAAACCCAGAGGCCAAAAATGCTAAGATTTGAAAACATCAACTGTAAACATCAACTCATGTTTTCAGTGACAAAACCAAAAGTAGCAAGTTTTTGCTTTCTTCCAAAATGTTTTTTTTTTATTTTCATTCTCAGAATTCTTAAAGGAAGATGATTTTGTGTTTTTCTACTCTTAAAATGATTAATCCTTTGTTTTCATAGTTGGGATGCCTCCTGGGTGTTCTTATTTAATTTTTTTTTTTCTTCTGTAATCACCCTGAGTACTTTTCTTGGCCTTTTTTTTTTTTTTTTAACATTTATTTATTTTTAAGACAGAGAGAGACAGAGCATGAACGGGGGAGGGGCAGAGAGAGAGGGAGACACAGACTCGGAAGCAGGCTCCAGGCTCTGAGCCATCAGCCCAGAGCCTGACGCGGGGCTCGAACTCACGGACCCGCGAGATCGTGACCTGAGCCGAAGTCAGACGCTCAACCGACTGAGCCACCCAGGCGCCCCATCTTGGCCTTTTTTTATATGACCCTTTTTTTACCTTCCTATGGAGGCGTCTTCTCCTGCTTCCATGCATGGCCAGCAGAGGGCACTCTCAGAGCAGCTCAGCAGCCCTCGTAGCTGGGTTGAAATTAGCAATTTCCACAGTACCTTTAAAGACCCAGATTCTCCAGCTGTGGGGTTGGTGGGAGCTCAGTCTGGCTTTGGAATTAAGATTAGCTGAGGAAGCTGGGTGGCAGAGAGGTGGTGCAAAAGGGATTCATTAGCCTCAAGGAGGTTAAAGGGGAAATGCAGCCTAATGCCCCAGATCTTCAGACTTCTCTTTTCTTACTAAAGAAGTTGTAAAAGCCACTCTGGGTGGGACAAAGAAAATAAACTTAATATCTTTGATATTTTGCTTACTCCTAGCTGTTGTACTGCAAATAACAGTGACACCATTTGTTAAGTTAGACTTTTTCCTTCTAATATTTTTCCTGCATATTAAATGTATCTCAAATACAGAGGCACTAGAGTTTTGGACAGCTGAGTTTTCTTAGAGAATAGAACCTAGTTTAGAGAAGTGTTCTATATATATTTTTATGTGCGCTCAGGAAAATAGTGAAGGTACAAATGTCCATAATTTCATAGTCTTTAGTTACTTTTTTTTTCACAATCATTTGCCCTTAATTTTCTCCTTTCTTTTCAATTTGTGTTCATTGTTTTTCAGCTACAAAATAAGCTTAAAACCACAGGTTTTGGTGTACCTTCTTTGAGAGTACATGTTTATCTCAGCCTCCCTCCCCCCAGTGGCTCTGGGATAACATCTGGTCACAAGCCACACTCTGATGTTGGAGACCCAGGACAGCATACCGTGTGCCAGGAGTAATGGGGCAGCACCCACCATAGCAGTTGCCTAGACTATGGTGGGTGCATATCAAGTTAGAGCAAGGAGAAGGAGCACATCACCAGAAGAAGAGCACCCACACTCGAAGCCAGCATTTTTCTTAAGGGCTGCTCTTCATCGCTTTCCTTGATATCCTCAGTTACTTCTGTAACCCATTGGTGAATGCCTTCAGTTTCGGCTTCTTGTTGTAAACCCTTGTCTGTGACTATCTCTTAGAGACTCGAAATTTCAACCACTATTCCTTTGATTTACCCCAGTTCATCAAACAGGCTGTTCTCTTCACCAATGAGGCATTGATTTTCTTGTTCAAACGTTTGTATTTCTTCTGGGGATAATTCATCTTCCCCTTTGCCATCTCCCCACATGCTCAATTCAGGTTGTGCTTTGTTCGGAGTCTATTTTGGGTATTCCTCAGTGACAGGTTTTTTTTTTTCATAGTCTTTTGAAGGATTCTGTGAAACTTTCTCAGAAGACATAAATTCTCTTGTCTTTGTATTTGGTTCTGGTTCCAACTTACATGATCTTTTCTCATCACTGCTCGTTTAACTCTAGTGACTCTTTGTTCTGAGTAAAGTTTACATAGTCTTTTTTTTTTAAGTTTATTTATTTATTTTTGAGAGAGCATGTAAGAGCAGTTGGGGAGGGGCAGAGAGAGAAAGAGAATCCCAAGCAGGCTCCGTGGTGCAACACACTGAAACAGCACTCCTGTGCTTGCTGGAAACGTATCTCCTTGTGGGCTTGTGTCTTAAGTTGCTGAGTTGCTTCTGAGCAGATCCTCACGAATGTCTGAGCACCCTTGTCTATCTGATATGTGTCATCCTCTCACACCCAGACGTGATGTGGCTGTAAGCATTAATATAATCTGTCATGTGTTCCAGAAGATAACTTCTCAGTTTGCCAGTGTGCAAAAGCTTATGCAGGACAGAAGCGCATGGGTGGTGACCAGCTGGGTGCAGTAAGTGCCAGCACAGAGCAGGTATGCAAGGCACCGAGCTAGAGGCCACAGGCCTTTGTTTCCCCTCAACCCACAGCCATTCCGATCCACCAGATGAAGACAGCACTTCCTCTAAGGGTTATTCTAGAATTCAATGAGATAACACCTGTAGAATGTTTTGGCATTACTTGGCCCCTAGTGACCAATAAAATGTGTTACTGTTGTGGTTATTATTGTTACCGTTCTTATTTCTATTTGTGGTGGGGAAGAACTCTGGAGAGAGTGTTGCTCTACAGAGAAGGTGTATTGGGAGGATGGCTAGGAATTTATCAGATGAGGACGAAGGTGGAAGACCACTTCAACTTGAAAGTCTTGGTGACTTGGCCTTGTGAATCATTGTTGCTTTCTGTGAATGGATGCGTGTGCTCGTGCATCAATTTTGGGTGCTGGGACTTGGTGAGGGTCAACAGCCTAGGTGACCGGTACTTGCTGCTCCGTGGCACCTTTCATGAAGCTGAGAGTGCCCAGCAGTTCAGAATCTCTGTTTCTTTTCTGTCATAAGATACTGAAATACATGGAAAAAAGAAAGCATGCCCCTTGGGATGAAGCCAGGAAACCCCAAGGCATCCTGGCAGATGGTCAGGGTCAGGAAGTACTGTCTGTGTGCCTTCTGACTCTTACCTCTACTCCCCCTGTGATAAGCCTCTGAGCCTTTTCTCCACAGCCTGGACCAGAACATCAGCGTTACCTGGGGACTTGTGAGAAATTCGGAATGTCGGGGTGCACACAAACAATCTGCATTTTGACCCAGGTGATTTGAGAAGCACCATCCCAGGCTATTGGTCCAGGCCATACTTTTAGTACTGGTGGTTCTCAGACAGGGATTCACAGGATTTAGGGGGCTGGTGAATGTGGATAGGGAAAGAATACATCCTGATGCTCCCTAACCAAAATGTAGCATTTTTCATTTGAAAATGTAGACAAAACAATGTAGTATTAGCTGTATTTCTGATTTTGTTACCAGTGGAAGTGGAGATATTTTCAGATCACCTTACAGTTTCTGCAGAAAAATCATTTATGCCCTGCTGAGGATTCTAAGTTATCAGACCTTCCACTCATTCTTGATGTTTAATACGTTCATAAAGAAGCATATTTTTAGTACATCATATTTAGAAAACGTAACTTTTTTTTGGAAATTGGTTTCCTTTATAATTTTATGTATTTTATTCTAGGCATTTAAAGCCATTATTTAGGGGAGGAGGCTGTAACCATCCCTAAGCTACTGCTGTGGTCCATGGCACTGAGAAAAAGGAAGGATTCCCTGCCAAAGAGGGAAAGAGAAATTTCCAGATTATGTTTTCTCAGGAAATTGTTACATTGTTGGCCTTTCTACCAGTGGAGGTTTGTTGTCCAAATGGGTGTAGAGGTACCTAGGAGAGGTACCTTGTATCTGCCAGCTGGTGGGAGGGGGTCATCCTTCAGCCAGTGGTGGTCAGTTGTCTGCAACTGGAGGGCCAGCGTGAGAGCAGGAGAGAGAAGCAGAGAGGGACCGACAATGGGAATAGGGCAGCTAGGCTTCACTGCCATATCCTCCTCATTCGAACATCAGAACAGAAATGTGGATCCTCAATTGTGTCACAGTACAGAACCTTGTTCTTCAAATCCTGTGACTACTTACCTGGAGTATAAGGTTAAAGGTCTATGTAAAGGTGGAGCAGCAGTGTGAGGAGCTTTGTGGACCCACTCTTCAGTGAAACACACAAAACTAGAGAAAACTGTAAAAAACAACCATTTAAGGTCTCTGGAAACTATCCTAAGGGCATGTAGCAAATGAGGAAACATTGATTCAAGAAAGCCCAATAAACTTGGCAAGAACACTGAGAATGTGGCATTTGAGCCTTGACACTTTCTCCCTTTCCCTTTCCTCAGCTCAGCTTGATGGAAGCTCCATCCCAGGTAGGTGTGGCTAAGAAGATGGGGCTCCCTCTCTTCTCTGCTCCCAATGAAGGGTTACTATATCTGACAAGGAGGGGAGGCCGCCATTGTTTCTTCTCTTCTCCAAGTAGAAGAGGTGCAATTCCTGGTGAGTTCAGCAGATGGAAAGGGCCTCCCTTTACTACTCCTCACCCATAGGATGGAGGATCGACCCAGGTGTGGAAGCCAAGAATATTGGGTTCCCAATCACCCTGCCCCAACTTGATCATAGGGCAGAGGTTTGATGTAGGGAGAGGCAAGCAGACAAGACCAGAGGCTACCACCTTGCCCAGCATTCAGAGTAGTGGCTCAGACAGTGTGCCCAGAAGAGGCAGTCTGTGCAGTAAAGACTTTGACCTTACACAAAAAGATGTCTGGCCTTTGCCATTGGATTCTAGGTAATTCTATGCCCTTGGAATATTATGCCTGATAGAAATGTTATTGTTTGCCTCGTGTCTCTGGGTCATACTGGATAGTCTGACAGTATGATTTAGGATGGGGGCTGGCCACACCAGGAAGACCAATAATGTGGTTTAGGGTGGGGACTGACATCAGCCATATGGGCAATCAATCATGTCTATGTAATGAAGCCCCAGTAAAACTCTGAACATTGAGGTTTGGTTTGGCAATACTCCATGCATATTATCACACACTGATGCTAGGAAAGTCATGTGTCCTGACTCCATGGAGAGAATAATGGAAGTTCCACGTTTGGTAGACTCTACTCTATGCTCTCTCTTAGCCCTTACAGCTTTGTGATGGAATGTTATTGTGCAATTGGCTTTTTAGGGATACTGAAAATTACTTGAGGGAGGTAATTTCTTTTTTCAGAACTCCCCAGGGGATTGGGGACTTCCCTTTTGGGCAACTCTTCTAGACTGAGTTGTTCATGCATTCCTGTCTCAGACTTGAGGTATTGGCATGGTATTGGCTTGAAGAGCAGGGAGCGGATAGTGTTACCATGTATGTAGTTTTGAATGGAATGGTCCAGTACCGTGCATTTTATTTAGGAAACCAATTGAGGAAATTGCTGACATCTAGATGACTTGCATTTTCCAACTGCGATATTTTTCTCTTGTTATGGTTGTATAGGAAGGCACTAGTTGTGTGAGGGTGGCTTCTGGAATCAGATGGCCTGGATTTACACCCTAGCTCTGTCAATGTTAAAACACAGATTTATTGAGGTATTATTTAAATACCAAAAAATTTACCAATTGCAAGTGTTTACTGATTTGTTGGTCAATATATAGAGCTGTGCACCCATCACCAAATAATTTGAGAATGTATCCATCATCACCCCAGAAAGAGCCTTCATCCCATTTCCAGTCAATTTCTAATCATAGCTCTAGCCCTAGACAACCACTAAGCTGCTTTGTTTATTTAAAAAAATATATTTTTAATGTTTATTTATTTTTGAGAGAGAGAGAGAGACAGAGTGCAAGCAGGGGAGGGGCAGAGAGAGAGGTAGATGCCGAGTCTGAAGCACAGAGCCCACCGCAGGGCTCAAACCCAGGAATCGCAAGATCATGACCTGAGCTGAAGTCAGACGCTTAACCGATAGCCACCCAGGTGCCCCAGACCTGCTTTGTTTATAGTGCATGTCAAAAACATTTGCCAGTTAATCTACCACCACTAGGACATGAGGGAAAAGTTCAGTTTTGCTGCATCCTCATGAGTTCTGAGCCACAGCTTCAAGTTCTACTTAATAATTTACATAAATGTAGTATTTTATTCACTTAATTTGCATTTCTAATGATGTAGGAGGTTAAATATTACCCCACACAATTGCACACTCATTGTATTTCCTCTGTATTTAATTTTCTGTTTATGTCTTTTACCTCAAGGTGTTCTTTGACTTTTGGCCTCGACATTATGTCCTGAACCTGGAACCTCCTTTGGGCTCCTATCTGGGCCAGGCCTTAGGCATTTGAGTTTTTGATCCTAGTTCCAGAGGCCCATTTTCAAACTATCTGTGTCTAACCCAGGCGGAGTTGCTAGATATGTATGGCAGGGAAATTTTTCTGTTACTAATTATTGTGCTTTAAAAACAATGTATTTATTGGCTCAGTTGGGTGTCAGACTCATGATTTTGGCTCAGGTCATGCAAGATCTTGCAGTCGTGGGACCTGGGCCCCACACTGGGCTCTGTGCTGTGTGTGGAGCCTGCTTGGGATTCTCTCTCTCCCTCTCTCTTCCCTTCCCCAGCTTGTGCATGTGCTCTCTCGCTCTCTCTCTCTCTAAAAATAAATAAATAAACATTAAAAGATAATTTATTTAGGGGCGCCTGGGTGGCGCAGTCGGTTAAGCGTCCGACTTCAGCCAGGTCACGATCTCGCGGTCCGTGAGTTCGAGCCCCGCGTCGGGCTCTGGGCTGATGGCTCAGAGCCTGGAGCCTGTTTCCGATTCTGTGTCTCCCTCTCTCTCTGCCCCTCCCCCGTTCATGCTCTGTCTCTCTCTGTCCCAAAAATAAATAAATGTTGAAAAAAAAAGAAAAAAAAAAGAAAAAAAAAAGATAATTTATTTATAGGTGCACCTGTGTGGCTCAGTCAGTTAAGCATCTGACTTTGGCTCAGGTCATAATTTCACTGTTTGTGAGGTTTGTGGAGTTTGTAAGTTCAAGCCCAGCATTGGGCTCTGTGCTGACAGTGCAGAACCTCCTTCAGATTCTCTGTCTCCCTCTCTCTCTGCCCCTCCGCCACTCTCTCTCTCTCTCTCAAAAATAAATAAATAAATATTAAAAATAATTTATTTATAGAGAACAGATTGGTGGTTGCTAGAGGGGTGGGGTGGCGGTGGGTGAAGGAGGTCAAAAGGTACAAAGTTCCAGCTATAAAATAAATAAATCATGGGATGCACAGAGCCCAACATGGGCTCAAACTCACAAACAACTAGATCATGACCTGAGCCGAAGTTGGACACTTAACTGACTGAGCCATCCAGGCACCTTGGAATATATTTTTTAATATTGTGAAGTAAAGGTGAGAACTTTGGTTCAAAATCAAGTACAGAAGTGAGCTGCAGCTTCCATATCTGGTAATATGGAAGGCTAAGTTATCCACCCCCATCTTTCCTCTGCCCATTAATTGTAGGATAAAATTTGTTTAAAATTGAAGTATAATTTACATGCAGTAATTACACAGTCCTTAAGTGTACAGTACAATGAGTTTTAATAATAGCATACTCCATGAAACACATACACTTAACAAAATATAGAACATCTTCATCAACCTAGAAAAGTTCCTTATGACCCTAACCAGTCAATCCTGCACTTCTACTAAGAAAGCAGTGTTCTAAATAATTTCCTGAAGATTAGATTTGTCTGTTCTTGAACTTCTTATAAATGGCATAATTATAGTATGTACATGTGGTAGATAGCTTCCAAAGTGGATCTCAATGATCCCTACCTCATTATATTTACATCTTTGCGTAATCTCCCTTTGAATGTGGCTGGAATGTGGGCTTGCTTCTCATGCACAGAATACAGCAAAAGTGATGTGATGTTCCTTTCAAGACTAGATCATAAAAGAGTGTGGCTTCTATCTTTCTCTCTCTGACTCTACTCACTTGCCTGACCTGGTGAAGCAAACTGCCATTTTGTGAGCTGCTTTATGGAGAGGCCCACCTGCCAAGGAACAGCTGTGTGTGTGTGTGTGTGTGTGTGTGTGCGCGCGTGTACTTAATCCAGGCAACAAAAATGAGTGAACTTGGAATGCATTTTTTCTGAGCTGAGCCTTGATATGACTGCAGTCATGGCTGTACTTTGATTGCAGCCTGTGAAAGACCTTGAGCCAGAGACACCCAGCCAACCCATGCTTGGATTCCTAACCCACAAAAATCATGAGATAATAAGTAATGTTGTAAGGCCCTAAGTTTTGGCTTAATTTTCCTACAAAATAGATAACTAGTGCAGTACTTTTTGATGTCTGGTTTCTTTTGTTCAACAAAATGTCTGATTTTCAGTCTTGTTTTTTGTGGGTATAGGAAGATATATTCTTAAAAATCTTATTAAAAACATCAAAAGCTACCAAGACAGCAAAATATTCCACTGTGGGAGTAGCTTCAGTCTAGAGAAGTATATTGAGCACTGAAACCACATTAGTTAAATGGAGTGACTTTGAGTGTCAGTTTTGATTGTGTGGGGACAAAAACTGACTCAAGAAGAGTCTGGTATAAGAACATCTCTCCATAAAACTGGGATCCCAAAAGGCGTTTACTTGCTCAGGATATGTGTGATCCAGAAGAATAAGGTATATAGTCAATAATATTGTGATAACTTCTTTTTGAAAAAAAATTTAAAAAATGTTTTTAAGTCTATTTATTTTGAGAGAGACAGAGGCTGTGTGAGTGGGTGAGGGGCAGAAAGAGAAGGAGACAGAGAATCGCAAGCAGGCTCCACACTGCAAGTGCAGAGCCTGAGGTGGGGCTTGATCCCACAGACTGTGAGATCATGACATGAACCAAAACCAAAAGGTGGATACTTAACCGGCTGAGCCACCAAGGCACCCCAAAATATTGTGTAACTTTATATGGCAACAGATGGTAACTGCACGTACCATGGTGAGCAAGAATAATGTATAAAATTGTCAAATTACTGTATTGTACACCTGAAATTAATATGACATTGTATGTAAACTATATTTCAATTTTAAAAAAGGATAGACTCAAGACTTTCCCAAATGTAATTACTTTTGTAAATTTGTCTTTGAAGCCATGTAAATGTTTTACACATTTATAAAGTTAAACCATAAAGAATTAAAAAAGATCCAATCTCTGAAAAAATGAAAACAAAAGAAACAAGTATATTTACATCCAAGAGAAGAAAGCCAATACATAAAGAATCAAGATTTTCAGTGTCAGATGAAAATAATCCAAATATAAAATCAAAGATATTAAGTAAAACTCATATAATCCTAACTCTGAATGACTCATGAAGTATATTTGCTTAAAAAATTTTCCCAGTTTTGCCCTAGAAGGATTAGAAATAATGACAAATTTAGTAATGATGAATACTCATTTTCCACTAAAAGATCAGGCTCCTTTGAGAAAAAACACATTGCTTGTCTGAAGCAGGAACTAGACAAGATGTCATTCTAGAAAAACATGGACACTAGCAAAGACTTCTGGGGTCTTGTCAATCTTGCCTAAAGAACCTAGGAGTGAATGTGAAGAGGCCCCCCTGGCCAAAGTTGGGCCACTTTGAGCACTGATAAGAATAATAACTACAAAGAATTGAAACAAATTTTAAAAAACCCAAAAAACAGAAAAACCACAAAAAATAACCAACCAGGTCTTTGGTC
The DNA here is from genome assembly GCF_022079265.1 of Lynx rufus. Lineage (NCBI taxonomy): Eukaryota > Metazoa > Chordata > Mammalia > Carnivora > Felidae > Lynx > Lynx rufus. Next base: position 30,283,668 of record NW_025814824.1, on the reverse strand, counting down.
CACCTTGGAGGATACCAGGGAACCAATTCATTACTTTAAAATAAGTAAATAAAGAGAAAGAATCAAACATTTACTTCACCTTTTCTGTGTTAACTATACTTCAGTGTTCAGTGTAGTCCTGTAGCTCAGTTTCTTTTTTTTTTTAGAACAATGGAAGAAAAATGATAGAATTAGAATATCACCATTTTGCAATTCGTAATTAAAGATTGGTCCTAGGGGTGCCTGGGTGACTCAGTCAGTTAAGCATTGACTCTTGGTTCCAGCTCAGGTAATGATCTCATGGTTTCAGGGGTTCAAACCCCACACAGGTCTCTGTGCTGACAGTGTGGAAACTGCTTGGGATTCTCTGTCTCCCTCTCTTTCTCTGCCCCTCCCCAACTTGTGCTGTCTCTCTCTCAAAATAAATAAACTTAAAAAAAAGAAAAAGACTGGATCTAGGCATTGATCATCAGTGACTGCTAGTGTCAGAAAAAGAGACAACTGGACATCACATATCTCCTCTAGAAACACACAACACTGAATATGAAGAAGTCTTACTGAAAAATTGAACCCCAAATCTTATCAAATCTTTAGGACAGGAGTTGGCAAACTATGGCCTGTAGTCCAAATCTGGCCCACTGACTGTTTTTGTAAATTACATTTTACTGGAACACATTCATATAGTTTTTTTTTTGTTTTTGTTTGCTTGTTTGTTTCTGGTTTTCAGAAAAAGAAAAGTGCATTTATTAAGTACTTCTTATAGCCCAGACATTTAAAAATATATATAGAGAAAATATATATTGAAAATCTATGTAATATATAATCTATATATAATATATAAAATATATATATATTTATGTATAATATATATGAATATTTTATATACATAATAGTGTATATATATTTTTCATTTAAAGGTTTTAGTCCCTATTTTGTGGCTGAGCAAGCTATGTCTCAGTGATTCAGTAACTTGCTCAGAGAAGGATCTCTCCCAATGGGAAGATCTGGAAAGTTTTAATAAAGGAAGTATCAACTCAGCTAGTTCTTAAAGGTTTGGTGGAATTTTAATTCAAATTTATGATTTTTAGTTATAAAAGTAGTACATGTTCTCTGTGGAGATTTAATTGTGGAGATTTAAAAAGTATAAAAAAGCCCAAAGATGCAAGTTGAAAAAACAAGCCCTTAAATCCACCATCTCACTAGAAAAACATTGTTAACATTTTGGTATATAACCTTATAATTTCTTTTCTACTAATTGTCATGTCTAAATGAACAGTTGGGACTACACTGTTTAGTCACCTGCACTTCTATAATGTAATTATTTCATTTAAACTTCGCAATAACTCTCCAAAGTAAGAAGTATTATCAATCAATTTTATAAGAATGACTTGAGAGACAGAAAGTTGAGCTTGTCCAACTCACATGACAGAGCCAAAATGCACATCTAGAATGTCTTTCCCAGAGCCTATGGCTTCCTCCCAGCTGCCTTGTAGACCATGAGCTGCACCATGGAGATGGCAGGGCATGGAAAGGAAAGAATCACTGGGAGAGATTGGTTCTAAGATTGGATTTGGTGACTGCTTCTATCTAGGGCATAAAGGAAAGAGAGAAATTTCCCAAGCACTCTAATTTTTCCAGCCTGGGTATCTGGGAGAAAGGAGGCTGATCCCACAAAGGGTACTGATTTCACAATCTGTTTAATAATAAATGTAATCTCTATTAGGCAAAAAGTATTTCTTCAATTCAGACTCACCTCTTAACTTAGGGCTCTACTAACCATGTGATCCAGTGAAGTTTTATCAAATTTGCAATCATTCTGCACTAAGAAGACCTGGCCATGGTTGAAAATCTTATGAGAGCCAATGTGGAGGCTGGAGCACCTTGTTCGTGCAAGCCTAGGCCTACACACACTGTGCATTTCCACCATGGCTATGCTGTACTCAATGGGACATCCTGACCAGGCACCAGGCTAAAGTGCAGTCAAACAAAATGATCTCCTCCCCAAGTGGACTTTATTTCTGCCCTAGCAGAAATGGCTGGGAACAACAAGTTTTTGTTAAAAGAAAGGAAGAAATCAAAACATTAAATGTACTTCTTCCCTGGGCAGTATGTGTCAGCCTTATATCACCTATATAACAGTGATATTGTTTGTTAGAACAGCACAGAGAGTTTCAGGAAAGTCCAGAAATGCCATTTTGAATTTGGTTCCTAGATTTGCAACACTGAAAGAAGGGGAAGAAACATGGCTGTGTAGGAGTCAGGAATGTCTCTTCTGATTCCAGCCTCTGGACCCAACCATACCCTGCCCCACAGACAAGGAAATGTAGCCCTGCAGACAACAGTGGGAGAGGGGTTTTGATACTGTTGGGGAGGAAAAAGTTTTCCTCTACCCTTCAAAGTTCTGTTAGCTGGACCAAGAAGACATGAGGCACCTGGGTGAGTTGGTTAAGCATCCAACTCTTGATTTCAGCTTAGGTCATGATCTCATGGCTCATGTGTTTGAGCCCCATATTGGGCTCTGCACTGATAGTGTGGAGCCTGCTTGGGATTCTCTGCTCTTCTCCTGCTCACACTTGCTGTCTCTCAAAATAAATAAATAAATGTAAAAAAATTGACATGAGAGACAGATTAACAAAAGACAATCAAATTTAGCTCTGTATGTATGGGGAAATATAGACATGAGATTCCAAAGACTGTCAGGCAAAATTAGCCGTATATGCCATCCTGAACCAAAAAGAAGGGGGTAGAGGTCTGGGACTACAAAGGTAAGCAATGCAATTCACAAGAAGAGTAAATGTTTGGAAAACCAAATATTTGCTGGGGCCACTCAGAAACAAAGGGACATAGAGAGAACTTTTAAAGAACAGGCCTTGCTAGGTTCCTCCTTGTCTACCATACCTAGTTCATATCATGATATAGTTCTCTGTGGTGACAGCTCTCTTTCTGGAGCAGGTCTTCTCTCTAAATTCCTCTAGGCAGAGTTGTGAGGGGGAGGTCAAAGTTTCTTTCTGAGACTTTTGGGCCTTTATTGTTTTCTGCTCAGCATAATTTACATGCCAAAGTGAACCATATTGGAGCAGCCTGCCCTTGGTCTCTTTCTACAAAACAAAGAAGGAGGAGTGGACACATGTATGCTACGACCCTTGGGATCCTTGAACCCTTTGAGGGTCTATCTGACAAATTTACCTTTGACCAAGGAAAGAATGATTCACTGGTCAAACGGTTCCGGTTCAATTACTGACTAGATACACAGCATCCAATTCCACCATCCACAACCCCCAAGCCCAAGATAATTTGTTTTGTTCCTTTCTCCTCTCAGATTTTCTAAACCTTATCATTTTTAAGAAATTCACCCTCAGGGAGCTAATTTTTACATAACTGTTTGTTCTCTGTGTTTCTTCAGGAAAACTTGTTCTCCATTTCTGGATGATCTGCATCCGTAGAAAACATTAGCTTTGCCCTCTTCGACTCTGAAAACTTGGCCGCAAAGTCAAATTCCCTTCAGGTCTCTCTAGTGCGAAACTTCCTGTAATCCTTTTCCCTAACACATACCACAGATCACTTACACAGATGTTTTGGAGAGAAGACCAGGCCCTTACAAACATCCTATAGAGAGCCTTCTTCGGAACTTCTTCACACCTGTTTCCTCCTCTAAATTGCCTCAGCTTCTGGTTCCCCTTTGCTCTCTCCTAAATACCTTATCACATTGTAGGCAAACTCTTGTGTCCTCTATTATGTACTGGGATAGATAAAACACCCAAATAAACATTTGAATAGCAGGGTGATTATGAATGAATACCTTTCTATCTTTTCCTTTTTCATCCTGTTTTTCTCATTTCCTCATTTCATGGGCTTCCAGTTGAGGTCTATACTTGGTCTCTGAGACTTTGCAATTTTCCCTTTACCTGTACAAGTGTATATCACATCTTCGTCAAAAAGTTCTTCATGGCACCCACACCAGTGAAAGTTCATTTTTCCTTTCTCATTCAATAGAAAATATTTATTGACTACCTACTATGTTCCAGGCACTGTTCTGACAAAACATATAAAGTCTCATTCCAATGGAGCATCAGCAGGAGGCCAAGAATAAGTAAATAAATAAACCAATAAATAATATACTCAGAAGAAAAAAGAAGCAGAGTCATGGGAAAGAATGATGGGAGGTGGGCTTGGCTTGGCCTGTTACCAAACCTTAGCAAAAATAGTTACTTGTTGTCTTCATATTTATCAAATATCTAAGTCTATTACTCCTTTGGCAACAGATGTGGATGCACTGAATTTTTTTAATTTTTAAAAAATGTTTATTTATTTTTGAGAGAGCATGAGCAGGGAAGGGGCAGAGAGGGAGACAGAATCCGAAGCAGGTTCCAGGCTCCAAGCTGTCAGCACAGAGCCCAATGGGGGGACTCGAACTCACAAACTGCAAGATCATGACCTGAGCTGAAGTTGGATGCTTAGCTGACTGAGCCACCCAGACATCCCCAGGTGTGGATGTATTGAGATAACTGATCAACAACACCTGCTTTTGCCAACCAACCCTCAAATGGGAGGAGTAATAATGTTCACCTCATGAAGATTAAACAAGATATGTAGTCCTTGTACAGTACTTAATGCAGTGTCTGATACAAAAAGCATACTAAATACAGGGTGGGCAGAAAAAATGGGAAGGAGGGGGGAGCTGCCATTGGCAAAGTCCATCTCTTTTGCTCTACTTTTAGCTCACTCTTCACACTATTTGTGCTTTCTTCAGGCATCTCGTAGCTTTATGAGCAATTGACACTTGCACTGAGAAGATGCTCCAGATAAAGATCTTAGCTGAAAGTGATATGATCAACAGATGGCACAGTTTGGAAGGAATGCAGGCTGAACTTGACAGTAGCTGGTATGTCTCACTTTTGTCCCTGGGGCTTCTCTTTACCCACAGAAATTCATTTGGTCACCTGACACACAAGCAAACCTGGAATTGAGGGAGGTAATAGTCCACAGGGCAACCTTGATCAATGGGCATGAGGGCCAATACATAAACACACTTTGCTTCTGTACTTAGGGCAGAAGGGGCTGCAGTGCATTATATGGCTTCTCAGAGCCTTTCCCAGGATGGAAACTTAGCAGTGACCAGCTGAAGGGACACGTCTTTCCATCTTTCCCTGTTTTTAATCTCCTGGTCCCAACCTAAGTCTTGCTCGTTGGAATCACTTTCCAAAATAATTACCTTCATAAGGCCTTTATATCAGGAAAAACTCAGACTAAGATGGTCTCACTATTTATATGCTGGTCTTTCCTTTTAGATTCTATCTCCCAATATTTATATATAAATTATATATATTCATATTCATATATATATATGAAACTATCTAGTCTCTTTGCTTCTTCATAGCTCCTACAAGTTTTTTTAATTTGAGTATAGTTGACACACATGCTACATTAGTTTCAAGTGTAAAACATAGTGATTTTATAACTCTATACTGCATGCTATGTTCACAAGTGTAGCTACCATCTGCCACCCTACAAAACTATTATAGTACCATTGACTACGTTCCCTCTGTTGTGCCTTTTATACGTATGATTTATTCATTCTGTGACTGGAAGCCTGTGTCTCCCACTCCCCTTCACCCATTTTGCCCAGCCCCCCACTCCTCTCCCCTCTGGCAGCCATCAGTTTGTTGTCTGTATTTATGGGTCTGTTTCTGCTTTTTGTTGGTTTATTCATTTGTTTTGTTTTTTAGATTCCACATATAAGTGAAATAATACAGTATTTGTCTTTCTCTGTCTGATTTATTTCACTTAGCATACACTCTAGTCCATATTGTCCCAAATGGCAAAATCTCATCCTTTTTTTTAAAAAAAAATTTAATGTTTATTTTATTTTTGAGAGAGAGAGAGACAGAGTGTGAGTGGGAGAGGGGCAGAGAGAGAGGGAGACTCTGAAGCAGGCTCCAGGCTCCAAGTTATCAGCACAGAGCCTGATGTGGGGCTCGAACTCATGAACTGCGAGATCATGACCTAGCCAAAGTCAGTCGCTTAACTGACTGAGCCACCCAGGTAGCACAAGATCTCATTCTTTTTTATGGCTGTGTATTATTCCACCGTGTGTGTGTGTGTGTGTGTGTGTGTGTGTGTGTGTGTGTCACATCTTCTTTATACATTCATTTATTGATGAACACAGGTTTCTTCCATATCTTGGCTATTTTAAAGAAGGCTGCAATAAACATAAGGATGCATGTATCTTTTTGAATAGTGTTTTTTTTTGGGGGGGAGGGTAAATACCTAATGAAATTATTGGATCATATGGTAATTCTATATTTAATTTTTTGAGGCTCTTCCATACTGTCTTCCATAGTGGTTGTACCAATTTATATTCCCACCGATGGAACATGAGGATTCCTTTTTTTCCACATCCTTGCCAACATGTTATTTCCTCTCTGTTTGATTTTAACCATTCTGACAGGTGTGAGCTGATATCTTATTGTGGTTTTGATTTGCATTTCCCTGATGATTAGTGATGTTGAGCGTCTTTTCACATGTCTGTTGGCCATTTGTATGTCTTCTTTGGAAAAATGTTTATTCAGGTCCTCTGCCCATTTTTAAATTGGATTATTTGTTTTTTTGGTGTTGAGTTATATAAGTTCTTTATATTATTTGGATATTAACCTCTTTTGGATATATCATTTTCAAATATCTTCTCTCATTCATTAGGCTGCCTTTTCATTTTGTTGATGGTTTCCTTTGGTGTGCAAAAGCTTTTTATTTTGGTGTAGTCCAAATAGTTTATTGCTTTTGTTTCTCTACCTGAGTAAACATATCCAGAAAATGTTGCTACAGCTGCTGTCCAAAAGATGACTGCCTATGTTTCCTTCTAGGAGTTTTATGGTTTCAGGTCTCACATTTAGATGTCACATTTAGGTATTTTTGTATGTGGTGTAAGAAAATAGTCTAGTATCGGGGCGCCTGGGTGGCGCAGTCGGTTACGCGTCCGACTTCAGCCAGGTCACGATCTCGCGGTCCATGAGTTCGAGCCCCGCGTCGGGCTCTGGGCTGATGGCTCAGAGCCTGGAGCCTGTTTCCGATTCTGTGTCTCCCTCTCTCTCTGCCCCTCCCCCGTTCATGCTCTGTCTCTCTCTGTCCCAAAAATAAATAAAAAACGTTGAAAAAAAATTAAAAAAAAAAAAGAAAATAGTCTAGTATCATTCTTTTGCATGTAGCTATTCAGTTTTACCAACACCATTTATTGAAGAGACTATCTTTCCCCATTGCATATTCTTGCCTCCTTTGTCATAGTCTAATTGACCATATAAGTGTTGGTTTATTTCTGGCCTCTGTTTTCTTCCATTGATCTATGTTCCAGTATCATATTGTTTTGATTACTACAGCTTTGTAGTATAGTTTGAAGTCTGAAATTGTGATAACTTCAGTTTTGTTCTTCTTTCTCAAGATTGCCTTGGCTATTCAGGTTCTTTTGTGATTCCACACAAATTTTAGTTTTATTTGTTCTGGTTCTGTGAAAAATGCTGCAGGTATTAATCAGTAGATTAATTTGGGTAGTATGGACATTTTAACTCAAGGTAGGAAGTTTCGGTCATCAGATTAGCACACAGTTTCTCTGCAAAGGACCTTTTAGACTGTTCTTTCAGTATATGTTTGGCTCCAGCTTGGCCAAGCTGATGATAACTGTTTCTGTACATGTAAACAAAATCCAGGGATCACATCACTTATTACCAAATTTCTCTTTGATTAACAAAGTCTACATTTCCACCTCTATAGCTGGTAGAGACAAGGTCTTAAATTTTTTCAAGTTGGAATACTGTCATTTGGAGGGTTACAATGAACTGTCATTTTGAAGGTTGTATTTTAGGGTGCAGACTGTTCTTTAATTCTAGAAGCAACATTTTGATGAATCTTTTGGTAATGCTAATGCGTCTACCACTTCTGACTCCCATTAAATTCATATATGTATGTATGTATGTATGTATGTATGTGTGTGTATATATATATATATATATATATATATATGCAAATGCTTCAGAGTGAGATGTTAAATATTCTGTTTTGGAATAAAAATTGAATATAGCTAGCTGAATTATTGATCTACAGCATTATTTTTTCCCCCTTGAATGTAGATTTAAGCTGTTTTATAATGATATGTTTTTATTTGCCCTTGGGAAGAAGCAGAGAGACAACAGCCTGGATAAGCAACAGGATGGCAAGGAGTGACCAGCAGAAGAGGAGAATTGTCCTGACCCAGAGACTATAGAATTGCCTGGCTGGAAGGAGATGATTTGGGGAACAGTTTCTTTAGGGGTACCCAAATATTACTTGAGGAGGAAAAACCTAATAAAATACTGAACTCCTAGAGCCAAAGCATAAGAGACTCTTAAAAACTGAGAACAAACTGAGGGTTGATGGGGGGTGGGAGGGAGGGGTGATGGGTATAGAGGAGGGCACCTTTTGGGATGAGCACTAGGTATTGTATGGAAACCAATTTGACAATAAATTTCATATATTGAAAAAAAATAAAATACTGAACTCCTTGATGGCAGTAGAATAGAGACTTAGACTATGTTATTTAGGCATTTATAACTTCTGAAGTTCAGAGAAGGTGGGAACATTTTGATTATACATGATTCTTGCACATCTCTCTCCTCAACCCCTTTCTTACGTTCTTTTTAAAAAGGTTTAAGTTATTTAAACTAAACAAAAACAAAAACACTTTATCTATCTCTTCCATCCCTCAATCCCTACTTCTGGCAGCCATCAATCTGTTCTTTACATCTATGGGCTTAGTGTGTATATATAGGTATATATTTCACATATTATTATTCAATCATTAATGCATTATTTATATATAAATTATAAACATGTATTTATATTCACACTTGTAAGAGAGATATTACAGTATTTGTCTTTTGTTTTCTGACTTATTTCATTTAGCATAATACCCTTGAGATCCACCCATTCATATAGTTATTGTATTTGTGACTAAATACCTGTGACTGCTTTTGAACCACGATGGCCAGGGTCTTTGTTTGCAACAGAGACCCTTCAGCCCACTAACCTGAAAATCTTTACTATCTATACTCTTAAAGAAACAGTTTGCTGTCCTTGCTCTAGTTCTAATAGTTTAGAGGAAATATAGGGGACAGAGGAACATGTTTAAGTGACACCATAGAGAGTAATCAGCAAAATTCAAAATGTGAAATAATCTATGAAATAAAATTAATTTCTTTAACAAGTAAATGCTAGTAAAATAATTAAAAAATTGTTGTTAATGTTTATTCTTGAGAGAGAGGGAGAGAGACAGAGACAGAGACAGAGTCAGAGTGTGAGGAGGGGAGGAGCAGAAAGAGAGGGAGACACAGAATCTGAAGCAGGCTCCAGGCTCTGAGCTGTCAGCACAGAGCCATGGGGCTCAAACCCACAAACTGGGGAAACATGACCTGAGCCGAAGTCAGACCCTTAACCAACTGAGCCACCAGGTGCCCCAAGAATTAAAAAAAAATTTTTTTTAACATTTATTTATTTTTGAGACAGGGAGAGAGAGAGAGAGCATGAACAGGGGAAGGTCTGAGAAAGAGGAAGATACAGAATCTGAAACAGGCTCCAGGCTCCGAGCTGTCAGCACAGAGCCTGACGCGGGGCTCGAACCCACAGACCGTGAGATCATGACCTGAGCCAAAGTCGTACGCTTAACCAACTGAGCCTCCCAGGCGCCCCACCCCAAGAATTTTTTAAGAAGAGTGGGAGAGACTACCTGTAGGAAACACATCAACTTAATGTAAAGTGTAGGCCTTTAAGAAAAATCCTGATTCAAAAGTCAACTTAAAAATATGAATGAACAATCAGAGATGTCTAAGTATTGACTGAATATTTGATAGTGCCAGAGTATTACTATTAATTGTTCAGTTGTAACAACAATATTGCTTTTATGTTATTCTTTTAAATTTTTTTAAATTTATTTATTATTGAGAGACAGAGAGAGACAGAGCATGAGCATGGGAGGGGCAGAGGCAGGGGGAGACACAGAATTCGAAGCAAGCTTCAGGCTCTGAGCTGTCAGCACAGAGCCTGACGCAGGGCTCGAACTCACAAACCACAAGATCATGACCTGAGCTGAAGTCAGATGCTTAACCGACTGAGCCACCCAGGCACCCCAGCTTTTATGTTATTCTTTTAAAGAGTCCTTGCTGTCATGGAGTGGGGAGGGTAAGGAAAGTGGGTATATACAAAGTAACAATGGCCAATGAAATGACAGTTAATTTCTGGTACACAAAGCACAGTAAATAAAGGGCATTTATTTAATATGCTATAGTTACTTATGTTACATTATAGTTACTCATAAAGTATGGGTAAATGGGAGTTCATTAAGTTAGTCTCCTACTTTTGTATGTTTTTGATGTTTGTCTTAATATAAACTTTTACGATTGCAAGAATTTTAGGAGCAATTATAAAAAATTATTGAGCAACATTAAGAAGGACAATAAGAAGACCTAAAAGGAGACATAGACCATGTTTATAGTTGAAAGACTCAATATTGCAAAAATGTCAATTATTCCTAAATTGAGTCACAGTAGGGCTCACTTCAGTGAGTTCTACAGCACCCTCACATTTGTCAATATCTCCATGGGGATTTCCAGTCCCAGGCAGCAATTCCCTGCCAACCAATCTTATCCTCCTGACTGTGAAGGGCTCTGTCTCAGGCAACCCAGAGAACTTCTTCACCATCCAGTTGGCTGCAATCACACTCTTTCCGGTGAGGTCTGAAACCCAGCCTTGGGTTCACATTTGTTTGTTTCTTAGATACTTTCCTTTAGCCCTAGACTCCTTTGAGTTCTTTTATGTGACCTTTTAGTAGCTAATTCCCTATAAATAGTTAATAATTTAATAGTCCCTGTTCAAACTGCTGTGTGGTTTGTGTCTTCTGAGTGGATCTGACCAATATACTAGCAGAATTGAAGTTGTACATATATATAACATGTGGGACCCAGAAATCATGTGTGTGAGTGTGCGTGTATGCATATGACAAAGAGAGACAGACAGAGACAGTGACAGGGAGGAACTTCCACATGTATAATAACGTAGATACACAAGAATATCCACAGCAGTGTTGTTCAGCATAATCTAAAACTGAAAACAAATCCAGTCTTCGTCAATAGGAGACAGACTGGCTGCAGTATGTGAGAGAAAGAGGAGTCAAGGATATCTCCAAGATTTCTAATCTGAATAGCTGGAAGATGAGAATTACCATTCTCTGAGATAGGAAAGTCTGAAAAAGGAGCAGTTTTCACATTTGGAGATAATCTTAGAAGCCAGTTTTATATACATTAAATTTGAGATGCCTTTTAGGCATTCAAATGAAGGTGTTAAGTAGGCAGTTAGATATGCAAGTCTGGATGACCAGCCTGGGTTACCATTGAAATTATACGTTTGGAGGTCCTCAACATAGAGTTCTTAAAGTCCTTAAAGTCAAGCAATTGACTTAAAGTGCTGACTTAAAAGTCAGGTAATGTCACCAAATGAGTGAGCATGGATAGGAAAGAGAAGAGGGTCAAAGTCTGAGCTTTGGGACAGTCTTCTTGGATGGCTGCCATTGTCTCCTCACTCCCCCTGCTTTGGTTGTGTTTCTCACCCTCCATTCCCACCCTCAAAAGGTCATGATCTGTTAGCATCCAGACTGACCTTCCAAAAGCATGATTCAAGTTATACGACTCTATTGCCTGAGCCTCTTCAGTTGACTTCCTGTTGCTTATAAAGTCCAAACTCCTGACCTAGAGGATCTGGCTCCTCCCCAGGCCTCCACCTTACTTGACTCTTTCTCTGCTCTCTACAGACCATTCCTTCTGCTATGTAGTGTTATTTATTCCTCAAATACATGGATCTCTCTCAGCGCATTTGTGCTAGCTGTTCCTTCAGCCTGGATGGGGAACCTCATCTTCATAGGGCTAGCTCTGTCTCTTAATTCAAATTTCAGCTCTAAATGCTGCTTCTCCATAGGATCCCTTCCTGAACACACTCTCTAAAGTAATTGTCCACTAGTCGCTTGAACAGGTCACTCAATAGCACTTATTCATGGCACTGATATCTGACATTATCTTACTTATTTGCATATTGTCTGTCTCCCTTACTAGAATCTCAGCTCCCCCACGACAGTGACATGGTCTTGTTTATTATTATGTATTCCCAATACCTTGAACAGCAATGCTACCTGGTAGGCAGTCAGTAAATATTTGTTGAATAAATAAATGCATGACTTCCAGGATTCTGTATCATTCTTAGCATGCTTTTTTAGCTTCCAAATTCCGGGAGAGAACCTGGGCGGCCATTTTTCTTTGGGCTTTATCTTTCTTCATGTCCTTTTGCTTTTTCACCAGCTCCCCCATGGTCACAAAAGCCCAACAATGCTGTCAAAAATATTAGAAAGAATACTTTATTCCAAAGCCTGTGAAACAGAGGATTGTGTAAAGAAGTTACTCTAATCTAAATGTCTCCACACAGTGGAATGCAGCTGGTAACTCCAAAGGGTGACTGACACGCCTCCGGAGCAGCCACGCCCTCGGAGGGCTGTGGAGGGGCCAGGCCAGGTCTGAAGCTGGTCCAGTGCAGTCATGGGGGTAGCTCTGGAGCAGTTCTTCATTTTTGTAGGGCTGCTGGCGTGCCTGGCGTACCTGGTGAAGTGTGTGAGATTCTCCAAATGTATTTTTCTGCACTTCTGGAAAGTTTTGCCAAGGTCTTTCTTGAAGTCAATGGGACAATGGGCAGGTAAAAACAGCTTTCCATCTCTTGTTTCTTGTTGTTCCTGCTTATTATTATCTACGTTTCAAAACATAAACTGCATCTTTTGCTTTTGAGAGCAAAGATACACTGCCTTTGGGTGACTTTTATTTGGGTGCCTGGAAAGCAGGAGTGAAATTGGAATTCCTTAAAAAACCAGATGTGGGGCATGAGGAGAATTAGCTGGAAGAATGCCACTCAATTCTTGCGTCTGTGCTTGCCCTCTCAACCTTACTAGTTGGTTGGCTCCTTTTTTGGAGTTTCTGGTGATATAAATAACAAATTTGACAGAAATTTCTGCATCCTTTTCTACAGATTTTTGAGGGCCTGGGGTACTGCCACTTTGTGGAAGGGTGTTTCAAAATCGGAAATACAAATAATTTTAATTCACTTTATTTAAAAACATTTCTCTGAACCTTTTCATGAAGTGAAGGTATTACAAAATGAAAGTAACAAAGATCCCTATAGGGACACATTTTTGAGATGGTTAGATATGGAATCTGGGTCTGGTTTGTGTCCCAAATAGATTAATCATTGCCTACTATTGGGATTTGCCTCCTGGAACTACCACGCAGACTTTCAGCCCCATGACTGGGCTTAAGGTGAAAAGCAGGAGGCGTGGTTTCAGCATCTCCTTGAATGAAGTGCTAAGGTTACATGAAGAAATCCAAGAAATCTAGTGACTTAAAAAAAAAAAAAAGAATTTAAGCAGCTTTAAAAGTACCATGCTAGGCTAAATAGGAGAGATTACAAACAACCTTATAGGGCTGCCAGATAAAATATAGGATACTGAGTTAAATTTGAATTTCAGATAAACAAGGAATAATTTTTTAGTATATGACATCGCAAATATTATGTGGGACATATGTATACTAAAAAATTACTTTTTGTTTACCTGAAATTTAAATTTAGCTGGGCATGCTGTATCTTTATTTGCTAAAGCTGACAACCATACAACCTAAGCAACACAGATAAAAAAAATTACCATATAAAAATTGTTTGGAATGAAAAATGGGTTTTTAACTGTTGCATGTTATATTTGAAATGTGTGTGTGTGTATGTGTGTGTGTGTGTGTGTGTGTGTGTGTGTGTCGGTGAACACTCCTTCGCTCTTGGGGCAGTATGCTATCTCCAGAGAACTTGCTAAATAGCTTGAACTTGAGTGTTCTGGATCCAAACGTCCTACTTCACACAGATCCCAAAGCCCACGCACTTGGCAGGTGGATGGGGGTAGGGTGGTGCTTAGAACTCTGCACAATGGCTGCCCGTCAATGCAGGGCCAAGCCCTTCTGAGAATACACACTCCAAAAAAAGTACACATGGGGTCAGAAACCAGAGTAGTTGTTGGTTCACATTAAAAAAAACCATAATCTTGGGGTGCCTGGATGGCTCAGTCAGTTATGCGTCCCTCAGGTCATGATCTTATGATTTCGTGAGTTCGAGCCCCACATCGGGCTCTGCTCACTGACCCTGTCAGTGACCCTCTGCTCACTGACCCTCTCTCTCTCTCTGCCTCTGCCACTTGCACTCTCTCTGTCTCTCTCAAAATAAATAAACTTAAAAAACTCATAATCTTAATCTGTCCTTTGAGTCAATATTGAATAGAGTTATCACTAGCAAGAGTAAAATGTCCTTGGGCATAGGCAGATATCTGGGAGAGAAGACAGAACAAGAGCAAGAAGGGGAATGAGAAGAAAATCCAATGACTAAAGACCAAAAAGTTCAACTCTTCAGAACTCTGTGACTGATTAGAAAATTATGTCACTGGTGTATCTTTATAGACTTGTGGCCCCAAATTCAGATAGGCAGGTTTCACACCCTGTTGTCATCATTTTTAGCAACATGACCTTGACTGAGTTACTTTCTCTCAGCTTTCTCCTCTATCAACTAAGGAAAATAATGGTCCCTGCATTATGAGTTTGTTTTGAATATTAAATGAGATGATGGATCTAAAACACTTGCAACAGTGCATGGCAGAAAGTAAGCCCTCACTAGAGACCAGCCATTTATTGATGTGATTATCTTAACTATAGTACAGACCTTGTATTGGGTGATTTTGAAGATTCCCAAAACGGTGAGGAAGGAGAAGCAGAAGTTCACCCTGAGCATAGCACCTGTACCAAGAGGAGCAGGTAATATGCATGGATTCACCTTAAAGTACCCAAGTGAGCAGATTAAACCATTAGCAGTTATGAAAAGGAGCATGCACTGCCAATGTGTTTCTGGAAGCTTGTACAGCTTGGCTGGTCCTTACTTTTCAATAAACTAAATGTATCTTTTCTTCATACTTTTGGAAAGCATACCCTTCGATTGTTGTGCAAAGGTGAATTGCAGATATGCATATACTGAACAGTTTGAAATCATGACATGCACTCAACTGAGGTTTACCCTAGAGCTTAGTCATGAAATAAGTGTGTAATGTTGGACATAAAAGGACTAGAAGGTCCATCTGATTGTTATATGTTAATCAATAGATACAGGGAATACAGAGTCTTCAGGTCTCTTTATGTCATTGCATCCTCTTTTTGCATTTCTGTGTTTTCCTCTTTGTTCAGTTCCTTATCTCCCATGGGCTTTGAGTACTGTTCTCCTGTGGGGGGTGGGATGGGAAGAGGGAAGAACTCCACTTTTAGGAAGAACCTTGAAATGTCTTACAGTGATAGTTGGGTGTGTGGGTAGAGAGATAATAGGGCACACTGTTCGGGGTCTGAGCGAAATGTTCCCTGGCTGAGGTTCTTTGTTTCATTTTGGAGGGTGTCTTCCACAGCCTCACCAACCCCTCCAAGAAAAAAAAAAAAGCTTCATTTTGAACGTTTAGTGAGGGGAGTCGGGGCTGGAAGCTCCAGAGTTGAGTGGAGTAGTGCTGTAGAGTGAAAGGGCACTGCTTTGAAATACTGTGCCTTAGGCAGTAAGCCTGCAAAAAAAAGTAGCCAGTGAGAGAGAGCATTTTAAAGATTAATTTTGTCCTTTAAAACCATTTCTTCTTTTTGCAGTGATCACTGGAGCGGGAGATGGGATTGGGAAAGCTTATTCATTTGAGGTAAGTTGTGTTCCTGGAGAATTTCCCCTTCCCTTGAGTTGAACATATCATGATCACGTGACCCCCTCACCCCAAACTCTAGTTTTCTGCTTACAAAAGCAATAGACATTCATTTATGAAGGAAAATATTTTTGATAAAAAAGAAAATTTAAAAATCATAATCTCACCCTCTGGATACCTTTTTTAAAAACACTATGATACTCACTCAGTGGTGCCAGTATCACCCCTTAGGAGTTGTTTTAGGAATTCATGGGGGCATTGTTGTTTTCTAGTGTAATTGTACCATAAGAATTTATATACCCAAATACAATTAAAACTATGAACTACTTTCCCATTACTTATCCTTATGTTGTAGCTGGGGCATATATTGATTTTTAAAAAATTATTTGTGTAGGAAGGACATATTATCTATAACTTTCATTTCCAGAAGATTAATGGGCATTATAAAATATTATACAAAGAGAGGATCTGTTAGGGCTGAGAGTCACTGGAATATGATTAGTGTCTCTGAGTATTTCCTTTCAGGCTTCTTGTTTATCTGCAGATAGACAGATATAGGGGTAGTTATACTTTTAAAAGATGTACTTACAGCATATGTTGTCATTGTTGTTATGATTATTATTCTTACAAATTCCACATTTTTATTAATGAAATATTGTTTTCTGGAATTCCTATTATTTCATTTCTTCATCATGACTATTACACCGACCCCTAGAACAATGTAAAATACAACGGAAGAAACAGAAAGAATCCTGGAAATTATGAGGATGAAGAAAAACCAAAAACATCTTAAAAATATAACAAAAAGCACTCAGTTACAAAAACCACATTCAACAACAGTGCAGTACGCATGTGTCTTCCGGCCCCCAAAGGCCTGTGTCCTGATAGACGCCTAACCATCTTGTGTGAAATGGACAGCACAACGTGTATCAGAGGCACTTGATAGAAACTTTTAAAATGTCAACAAACCTAAATCATGCCAGTTGAAAAAGCTTCTAGCACTCTTTCAGGTCTGTCCCCTATCCTCCAATGATCATCTCTTTGGTACTGACATTCTGCTTCAACTCTGTTTTTTTGAGCTAAAGCGTTCTTTGCTCTTATCCTAATTTGTACATAGCAACTTTCTGATGACCGGTAGTGCCCAACACTCAGTAGGTGGGTGGTCATATTTGAGTATGGAGTTTGGGGAGACTGATCAGCCACCACGTTCCAAAGCCTTGTGTCTTCCTTACCCAAAAATCAGAAGGAAAGCTTTTCTAGCTATTTGCATTAGAACTATATCACCTGTTATGTAACTACTGCCTACCTTCGACCAGGTTTCTGGAAAGGGCCTAATCCCTCATCCAAAAGATCCATGGCCTTACCTCTCAGTTTTCTGGACTGCTTTGAAATCCAGGTGCTTTCTTCATGATTTTCCAGATTCTTTCCTCAAATTCATGCTGACCTAATGGTCTCCTTGATGTCTTAAGACTCAGATACCTTTCTTTCGACTTAGAGGAGACCATGTCCTCCTTAGCCATTTGTTTCTTTACTGTTTCTGAAAACAATGGCCTGGAGGTCGGGAGCTGTGGGTTCCTGTCTTCAATGTGGCACTAACTGTCTGGAGATTTTGGACAAGTTGCCCATCCTTTCTGGGCTTTTGTGTCTTTACTAGCACAAAAGATACCTCTGAAGTTCTAAATTGTTTCTGTTCCATACTAATTCTTGCTTTTCTCTTTCTTGTAGAATCTTTTTCTTTGTTTCCTTTTGTTCTTTTCCTAAGTCTGTGTTAAACAATTTTCTGGGATCCCTACTTCTCCTTCATTCAGGCTTTTTGCCTTCCAGAGAGCCTGTTCATGTCTTCCTGCTAAAATTCTCCAAGGAAAGCAGTTCAGAGTCTGAGATGCTGCAGACTGACCACAAGGGTTAAGAGCCCAAGATATTTGTGTGTTCAAATGCTACTCCATATGCTTACTGCAGAATTTCCACATTAATAAACTGGAGGTGGTGGTAATTCCACTGGGGCTTTTGGAAAGGTTTAATGGGATAAGGTGAACAAAATGCTTTGCCTAGAGTAAGCTCTCTAATGTTAGCCATTATATTATTAGATCTTTAAACTGTTACTCCTTTCCCATGTATTACTTTTGTCTTTTTTTGAAAAGAAAACTGTATTGTACTTATCCATAGCTTTACTCTTTCCATTGTCCTTTCATTCCCCTTGGTGTTCCAGGATTCTTTCTTTAGTCATTTCCTTTCTGTTTAGAGAACTACATTTAGCTATTCTTTTAGGGTAGGTCTCTTTGTTTTCCTTTATCAGAGAATGTCTTGATTTCCCCTTCATTCCTGAAGGATAATTTTGCTGGGTATAGGATTTAGGACTGATAGTCCTTTGCTTTCAGCACTCGAAAAATATTGTTCCACTTCCTTCTTGCCTATCTGGTTTCTGGTGAATGAATGTAATTTGAATTGTTTTTTCCCCATAAGTAAGGTTTTCTAACTCACTGTTCTCAAGATTTTTTTCCCTTGTCTTTAGTTTTCAGAAGTTTAGTTATGATGTTTCTTGGAGTGGATTTCTTTGCATTTATTTTGCTTGAGGTTCACTCAGACTCTTGAATTTACTCACTATTTCTTTGAATATTTTTTTTCTGCCCAGGTTTCTTCTCTTTTTCTGGGACTTCAATCACATGGATGTTAGATTCTTATAGTCCAATGGGTTTCTGAGATGCTGTTCATTTTTCTTCACTGTACTTTTTTCTCTGTTGCTTAGAGTGGGTAATTTCTATTATTTTATCTTTAAGTTCATGATTCTTTCCTTGGTTCCTTCCATTCAGCTACTGAGCCCATCTATCAAGTTCTTAATTTCATTTATTTTATTTTTCAGCCTTAAAATTTCCATTTGGCTTTTCTTTATATCCTCTATATCTTTATGAAAACTTTCTCTTTTCTCATTTGTTTTAAAAGTACTTGTAATTGCTTGTCAAAGCATTCTTATGATAGCTGCTCTAAAATCCTAGTCATAATTCTAATGTCTGTGTCATCACGATGTGAGTATCTGTTGATTGTTTTTATTTCATCAAGTTGAGATCTTCCTGGTTCTTGGTATGATGACTGACTTTTGAATTGTGGACATTTTTAGTATTTTGTTATGAGACTCTGAATCTTGTTTAAATCTGTTTGGGGTCTATACCAACACTGCTTCAGCAGGGGGAGGAGAGGTGCCAACATGTTCCTACCAGGTAAGGTAGAAGTCCCACAGGCTTTGCACTTGGCCTCCATTAGAGGGTGCTGCCTCCTTTTTACTGCTGGGTGGGGGTGGGGGTGCTGGCTCCCCACTAGGCCACTCTGGGTGGGAGAGGCAAGAATGCCTCCTTCCTGCTCCCCAAGAGGCTGCCAATGGTAATTGGAGGAGATGGCCTCAATACCACTGGGTGGTAATGAAAGCCCTGGCCCTCTGCTAGGCTTCCTCTCTTACTATCCCAGGAAGGGAGAGGAGAAAAGGGATGGAGGGCCTTGGCACTGCCAGGTGGAAGTAGAGTTCAGGTCTGCTGACATGGGAAGGGGTGGCTGGGATGAATGTCCTGTCTCCCTACTCAGCCTTCTCTGATGCCAGCCTGGTAGGGGGTGGGGACACTTGTTCCAGCAGTCTCACCAGGGTGGAAGTCTCAGCTCCTGACTCAGCCTTTGGGGGTGGGGGTGGGACCACAGATTTTTTTTTTTTTTGAGCTGTTTGATTTGAGTAAAGCTGTTCTTTTTTTTTTTTTTAATTTTTTTTCAACGTTTATTTATTTTTGGGACAGAGAGAGACAGAGCATGAACGGGGGAGAGGCAAAGAGAGAGGGAGACACAGAATCGGAAGCAGGCTCCAGGCTCTGGGCCATCATCAGCCCAGAGCCCGACGCGGGGCTCGAACTCACGGACCGTGAGATCGTGACCTGGCTGAAGTCGGACGCTTAACCGACTGCGCCACCCAGGCGCCCCAAGCTGTTCTTTTTAAAGTTTTCTGCCTTACTAAGGCAGGTCCTTTTCTGGTCCTTTGGTTAGAGAGAGCAGGCTTTTGTTGGGACTTTTTAGGTCTGCACCTGTGGTGTTTCTGAATTGCCAATTTTTCCACCAATAAGTTTGGAATATGTGAGGCAAAAGAAAACCCAGGAACTCACCACTGTTTTATTTCTTGGGTCTTGAGGCCCCTAGCTGATCTTCTCCCTATCTTTTGGAATCTTTTTATGTTTATTTTATGTATTCTGTCCAGGTTGCATAATTTAATTGCATATCATGGTAGGAGTGGGGAAAAGTACTTCTCCATTTTCCTGGAAGCCTATTCTATATCACATTTTAACCTAATCTGTATTTATATTTAGTGTGGCAAGAGAAGCTTTGCCTCCTGCTAAAGGAATCTTGAGCAGTACTGGAACAAGATGGAAAACAATTGTGGTGAGGGATGGGCAGGGGGAGGAAGCAGGAGAGGAGTCCACTCTTCCACCCTTCTGAGGCCACTGCTTCACCCTGTCTTCACACCATTTTTGCTCCTTAAGCACCTGAATTTCTTTTATTCATTGCCATACAGAGGAAGCCTTGTTTTCTCTGTGTTCCCACCACCTGTTAGAGATTAGCAGCAACAAGTACCTTCCCTGAGGCAGGCCCTAACATAAAGAAGGAAAGGGGCACATTCTTCTCAGCAGCAGCCCTTCTTCTTTAGCACGGTGCCACAGTGCATTCTGGGAAAGGGAGGGCTTCTGTGGCTTACCTCCCTGAAGGGAAAGAGGCAAAACCCACATATGGAGCCTGTCAGCCTGGACATTCTGGAAATAAAATTGAACCCTGTTCGAGTGGACAAAGGGAACAATGCTGTCCCAGACAAATATGTGTTTTCTGCCCTCTCCCTCCCTCTCCTGGCCCACACCACTTCACATAGAACCTTTAAAATGTCTATGGCTCTTGAGAGAAATGGCACAATTCTGGAGAGGCTGGAAGCCCACCAGGAAGCAAGCATCCTTTGTGCTAAAAATGCAAATTGTTTTCCATTTAATGGACAATCTTCTCTTCAGGAGGCTGATGAAATGAATTGTGAGACAAAGGTGCTTAATTCTTTGGCCACCATTCTGATGGATTCCAAGGCTCAAAATGAGGGTTGGAGGTGGGGGGGGGGGGAGGGGGTTGTTTTCCACAGGAAGAGAGAAAACTCTGGGATATCACTGACAAAGCCGGCTTTCTTTCTTTCTTCCTTCCTTCCTTCCTTCCTTCCTTCCTTCCTTTCAGAGCACTTTCAAATCTCCCTCCCCTCTCTCTCTCTCTCTCTTTTTTCTCCCAATTTTTTATTCAAATTCCAGTCAGTTTACATACAGTGTAATATTGGTTTCAGGAGTAGAACCCAGTGGCTCATCACTTACATATAACACCCAGTGCTCATTGCAACAAGTGCCCTCCTTAATTCCCATCACCCATTTGGCCCATCCCCCACCCACCTCCCTCCATCATCCTCAGTTTGTTCTCTATATTTAAGAGTCTCTTATGGAGCAGAACAGAGTCACCGGACCCAAGTGCAGACGAGAGGCCCACGGAAGAGGGTAGGAAGGGCGGCGAGGCGGTGCGCGCTCCACGGACTGGCGGGAGGGAGCCGGGGCGGAGGGGCGGCTCGCCGGCCAAGCAGAGCCCCCGAGTCCGGCTTGCAAAAGCGGAGGGGCCTGACGGACTGTGTTCCGACAGCAAGCGCGACTTAGCGTTTGGGAGGTCATAAGTTAACAGCTCTGCTCGGAAAGCGGGAAGGCTGGAGGACAAAGGGAGGGTGAGCTGCGGAGCCCCCGGACGACAGAGCTCAGTTTGGCGGGGAACAAAGGCGCTCGCCAGCGCCATCTCCCCCGCCCATCCCCCAGCCAAAATCCCAAAGGGAACCGGCTCCGGCCAGGGAAATT
The DNA here is from genome assembly GCF_022079265.1 of Lynx rufus. NCBI lineage: Eukaryota > Metazoa > Chordata > Mammalia > Carnivora > Felidae > Lynx > Lynx rufus. The sequence continues at coordinate 30,261,996 of NW_025814824.1, read as the reverse complement.
GCTCGCTCCGCGCGAACACCCAACTCTGTGCTTCTGCGGAGCCAAACCTCCGGCAGCGGATCTGACTCCCTCCGGCTGCCACAGGGCCCCTCCTGAAGTGGATCACCTAAGGAGAAGCGAGCTAAGCCTGCCCCCCCCTGCCGCCGTGCACCTTGCCTTCCCACCCCAGCTAATACGCCAGATCCCCAGCATCACAAGCCTGGCAGTGTGCAAGTAGCCCAGACGGGCCACGCCACCCCACAGTGAATCCCGCCCCTAGGAGAGGGGAAGAGAAGGCACACACCAGTCTGACTGTGGCCCCAGCGGTGGGCTGGGGGCAGACATCAGGTCGGGCTGCGGCCCCGCCCACCAACTCCAGTTATACACCACAGCACAGGGGAAGTGCCCTGCAGGCCCTCACCACACCAGGGGACTATCCAAAATGACCAAGCGGAAGAATTCCCCTCAGAAGAATCTCCAGGAAATAACAACAGCTAATGAGCTGATCAAAAAGGATTTAAATAATATAACAGAAAGTGAATTTAGAATAATAGTCATAAAATTAATCGCTGGGCTGGAAAACAGCATACAGGACAGCAGAGAATCTCTTGCTACAGACATCAGGGGACTAATGAACAGTCACGAGGAGCTGAAAAACGCTTTAAAGGAAATGGAAAACAAAATGCAAACCACCACGGCTCGGATGGAAGAGGCAGAGGAGAGAATAGGTGAACTAGAAGATAAAGTTATGGAAAAAGAGGAAGCTGAGAAAAAGAGAGATAAAAAAATCCAGGAGTATGAGGGGAAAATTAGAGAACTAAGTGATACACTAAAAAGAAATAATCTACGCATAATTGGTATCCCAGAGGAGGAAGAGAGAGGGAAAGGTGCTGAAGGGGTACTTGAAGAAATAATAGCTGAGAACTTCCCTGAACTGGGGAAGGAAAAAGGCATTGAAATCCAAGAGGCACAGAGAACTCCCTTCAGACGTAACTTGAATCGATCTTCTGCACGACATATCATAGTGAAACTGGCAAAATACAAGGATAAAGAGAAAATTCTGAAAGCAGCAAGGGGTAAACGTGCCCTGACATATAAAGGGAGACCTATAAGACTCGTGACTGATCTCTCTTTTGAAACTTGGCAGGCCAGAAAGAATTGGCACGAGATTTTCAGGGTGCTAGACAGCAAAAATATGCAGCCAAGAATCCTTTATCCAGCAAGTCTGTCATTTAGAATAGAAGGAGAGATAAAGGTCTTCCCAAACAAACAAAAACTGAAGGAATTTGTCACCACTAAACCAGCCCTACAAGAGATCCTAAGGGGGACCCTGTGAGACAAAGTACCAGAGACATCACTACAAGCATAAAACATACAGACATCACAATGACTCTAAACCCGTATCTTTCTATAATAACACTGAATGTAAATGGATTAAATGCGCCAACCAAAAGACATAGGGTATCAGAATGGATAAAAAAACAAGACCCATCTATTTGCTGTCTACAAGAGACTCATTTTAGACCTGAGGACACCTTTAGATTGAGAGTGAGGGGATGGAGAACTATTTATCATGCTACTGGAAGCCAGAAGAAAGCTGGAGTAGCCATACTTATATCAGACAAACTAGACTTTAAATTAAAGGCTGTAACAAGAGATGAAGAAGGACATTATATAATAGTTACAGGGTCTATCCATCAGGAAGAGCTAACAATTATAAATGTCTATGCGCCGAATACCGGAGCCCCCAAATATATAAAACAATTACTCATAAACAGAAGCAACCTTATTGATAAGAATGTGGTAATTGCTGGGGACTTTAACACCCCACTTACAGAAATGGATAGATCATCTAGACACACGGTCAATAAAGAAACAAGGGCCCTGAATGAGACACTGGATCAGATGGACTTGACAGATCTATTTAGAACTCTGCATCCCAAAGCAACAGAATATACTTTCTTCTCGAGTGCACATGGAACATTCTCCAAGATAGATCATATACTGGGTCACAAAACAGCCCTTCATAAGTTTACAAGAATTGAAATTATACCATGCATACTTTCAGACCACAATGCTATGAAGCTTGAAATCAACCACAGGAAAAAGTCTGGAAAACCTCCAAAAGCATGGAGGTTAAAGAACACCCTACTAACGAATGAGTGGGTCAACCAGGCAATTAGAGAAGAAATCAAAAAATATATGGAAACAAACGAAAATGAAAATACAACAATCCAAACGCTTTGGGACGCAGCGAAGGCAGTCCTGAGAGGAAAATACATTGCAATCCAGGCCTATCTCAAGAAACAAGAAAAATCCCAAATACAAAATCTAACAGCACACCTAAAGGAAATAGAAGCAGAACAGCAAAGGCAGCCTAAACCCAGCAGAAGAAGAGAAATAATAAAGATCAGAGCAGAAATAAACAATATAGAATCTAAAAAAACTGTAGAGCAGATCAACGAAACCAAGAGTTGGTTTTTTGAAAAAATAAACAAAATTGACAAACCTCTAGCCAGGCTTCTCAAAAAGAAAAGGGAGATGACCCAAATAGATAAAATCATGAATGAAAATGGAATGATTACAACCAATCCCTCAGAGATACAAACAATTATCAGGGAATACTATGAAAAATTATATGCCAACAAATTGGACAACCTGGAAGAAATGGACCAATTCCTGAACACCCACACTCTTCCAAAACTCAATCAGGAGGAAATAGAAAGCTTGAACAGACCCATCACCAGCGAAGAAATTGAATCGGTTATCAAAAATCTCCCAACAAATAAGAGTCCAGGACCAGATGGCTTCCCAGGGGAGTTCTACCAGACGTTTAAAGCAGAGATAATACCTATCCTTCTCAAGCTATTCCAAGAAATAGAAAGGGAAGGAAAACTTCCAGACTCATTCTATGAAGCCAGTATTACTTTGATTCCTAAACCAGACAGAGACCCAGTAAAAAAAGAGAACTACAGGCCAATATCCCTGATGAATATGGATGCCAAAATTCTCAATAAGATACTAGCAAATCGAATTCAACAGCATATAAAAAGAATTATTCACCATGATCAAGTGGGATTCATTCCTGGGATGCAGGGCTGGTTCAACATTCGCAAATCAATCAACGTGATACATCACATTAACAAAAAAAAAGAGAAGAACCATATGATCCTGTCAATCGATGCAGAAAAGGCCTTTGACAAAATCCAGCACCCTTTCTTAATAAAAACCCTTGAGAAAGTCGGGATAGAAGGAACATACTTAAAGATCATAAAAGCCATTTATGAAAAGCCCACAGCTAACATCATCCTCAACGGGGAAAAACTGAGAGCTTTTTCCCTGAGATCAGGAACACGACAGGGATGCCCACTCTCACCGTTGTTGTTTAACATAGTGCTGGAAGTTCTAGCATCAGCAATCAGACAACAAAAGGAAATCAAGGGCATCAAAATTGGCAAAGATGAAGTCAAGCTTTCGCTTTTTGCAGATGACATGATATTATACATGGAAAATCCGATAGACTCCACCAAAAGTCTGCTAGAACTGATACATGAATTCAGCAAAGTTGCAGGATACAAAATCAATGTACAGAAATCAGTTGCATTCTTATACACTAACAATGAAGCAACAGAAAGACAAATAAAGAAACTGATCCCATTCACAATTGCACCAAGAAGCATAAAATACCTAGGAATAAATCTAACCAAAGATGTAAAGGATCTGTATGCTGAAAACTATAGAAAACTTATGAAGGTAATTGAAGAAGATTTAAAGAAATGGAAAGACATTCCCTGCTCATGGATTGGAAAAATAAATATTGTCAAAATGTCAATACTACCCAAAGCTATCTACACATTCAATGCAATCCCAATCAAAATTGCACCAGCATTCTTCTCGAAACTAGAACAAGCAATCCTAAAATTCATATGGAACCACAAAAAGCCCCGAATAGCCAAAGGAATTTTGAAGAAGAAGACCAAAGCAGGAGGCATCACAATCCCAGACTTCAGCCTCTACTACAAAGCTGTCATCATCAAGACAGCATGGTATTGGCACAAAAACAGACACACAGACCAATGGAATAGAATAGAAACCCCAGAACTAGACCCACAAACATATGGCCAACTCATCTTTGACAAAGCAGGAAAGAACATCCAATGGAAAAAAGACAGCCTCTTTAACAAATGGTGCTGGGAGAACTGGACAGCAACATGCAGAAGGTTGAAACTAGACCACTTTCTCACACCATTTACAAAAATAAACTCAAAATGGATAAAGGACCTAAATGTGAGACAGGAAACCATCAGAACCTTAGAGGAGAAAGCAGGAAAAGACCTCTCTGACCTCAGCCGTAGCAATCTCTTACTCGACACATCCCCAAAGGCAAGGGAATTAAAAGCAAAAGTGAATTACTGGGACCTTATGAAGATAAAAAGCTTCTGCACAGCAAAGGAAACAACCAACAAAACTAAAAGGCAACCAACGGAATGGGAAAAGATATTTGCAAATGACATATCGGACAAAGGGCTAGTATCTAAAATCTATAAAGAGCTCACCAAACTCCACACCCGAAAAACAAATAACCCAGTGAAGAAATGGGCAGAAAACATGAATAGACACTTCTCTAAAGAAGACATCCAGATGGCCAACAGGCACATGAAAAGATGTTCAGCGTCGCTCCTTATCAGGGAAATACAAATCAAAACCACACTCAGGTATCACCTCACGCCAGTCAGAGTGGCCAAAATGAACAAATCAGGAGACTATAGATGCTGGAGAGGATGTGGAGAAACGGGAACCCTCTTGCACTGTTGGTGGGAATGTAAATTGGTGCAGCCGCTCTGGAAAGCAGTGTGGAGGTTCCTCAGAAAATTAAAAATAGACCTACCCTATGACCCAGCAATAGCACTGCTAGGAATCTACCCAAGGGATACAGGAGTACTGATGCATAGGGGCACTTGTACCCCAATGTTCATAGCAGCACTCTCAACAATAGCCAAATTATGGAAAGAGCCTAAATGTCCATCAACTGATGAATGGATAAAGAAATTGTGGTTTATATACACAATGGAATACTACGTGGCAATGAGAAAAAATGAAATATGGCCTTTTGTAGCAACGTGGATGGAACTGGAGAGTGTGATGCTAAGTGAAATAAGCCATACAGAGAAAGACAGATACCATATGGTTTCACTCTTAGGTGGATCCTGAGAAACTTAACAGGAACCCATGAGGGAGGGGAAGGAAAAAAAAAAAAAAGAGAGAGGTTAGAGTGGGAGAGAGCCAAAGCATAAGAGACTGTTAAAAACTGAGAACAAACTGAGGGTTGATGGGGGGTGGGAGGGAGGGGCGGGTGGGTGATGGGTATTGAGGAGGGCACCTTTTGGGATGAGCACTGGGTGTTGTATGGAAACCAATTTGTCAATAAACTTCATATAAAAAAAAAAAAAAAAAAAAAAGAGTCTCTTATGGTTTACTTTCCTCTCTCTTTCCTTCCCCTCTTCCCATATGATCACCTGTTTTGTTTCCTAAATTCCATATATGAGTGAAGTCATATGATATTTGTCTTTCTCTGACCTATTTCACTTAGCATAATACATTCTAGTTCCATCTACGTTGTTGCAAATGGTAAGAGTTCATTGTGTGTGTGTATATATATATATATATATATATATACATCTTCTTTATCCATTCATCAGACAATGGAGATTTGGGATCTTTCTATAGTTTGGCTATTGTTGATAGTGCTGCTATAAACATTGGGGTGCATGTATCCCTTTGAATATGTATTTTGTATCCTTTGGGTAAATAGTAGTAGTGCAATTGCTGGATCATAAGGTAGTTCTATTTTTAACTTTTTTGAGGAACTTGCATACTGTTTTCCAGAGTGGCTGCACCAGTTTGTATTCTCATCAACAGGGTAAGAGGCTTCCCCTTTCTCTACTTCCTTGTCAACATCTATTGTTTTCTAGCAGAGTCAGTCTTGAAATGGGACAGTCCTTGGTTTTTATTTTTCAATCTTTTTATTTTCCATTTATTTAAAAAATTTTAAAGACTTATTTTTTAAGGACAGTTTAAGGCTGACCACAAAATTGAGTGGAAGGTACAGAGAGTTCCTGTATATCTCCTAACCCCAAACATGTGCAGCTGCCACACTGTTGACATACACTCCACCAGAGTGGGACATTGTTACAATGGATGAACCCACCCTGACGACTTCATCACCACCCAGAGCCCATAGTTTACCTTAGGGGTCACCTTCTTAACTTGTTTTTTCTGTGGTGGTTGTTTCTTATTTTTTGAGGAAAGCATGAGACATGCACAGCTGAAGATGTTTTGTTTTAGAGAACCTCATTTCCACTTTCCCCTCCTTTGCTCAGTCTGGCCAGAATGGAGCTTTATCTAGAGTCAGCCAAAATTGACATCAATGTCTTTGAGAGATTTTCTGTGTCTTTTCCTTTTAAATAATAGCTGTGTTCCAGACAAACCATCAGTAAATATGCTTTTTTTGTACGTCATGTTTAAATGTATAAAGAAATTGACTATTTAAAGTGAACACTAGATGCAGAGGATCACCCTTCATTATCTTTTTTTATATGTCTGGATCTTGATTATCTTTTTATGAAGTGACTCCTCATTGTACAGATTCCAGGCCAGGGGTAGGACTTGTGATGATACTTTATGGCTGAAGATCACAGGTTAAAGTGAATGTAAATTTACTTTAAAGTACTTTAGCATAGGGGTGCCTGGGTGGCCCAGTTAGTTAAACATCTGACTCTCTTGGTTTTGGCTCAAGTCATGATGTCACAGTTCATGGGTTTGAGCCCTGTGTTGGGCTCTGCACTGATAGTGTGGAGCCTTGGGATTCTCTCACTCTGTCTCTCTCTCTTACTGCCCTTTCCTCCCCTACCCCTCTCATTCTCTCTCTCTCTCAAAACTAATAAATAAACATTTAAAAAATAAAATACTTTAGAATTGATAATATGATAGGCATGTGGGTCAGTTTTTTATTTTAAACAGCTTCTTAAGATTTAATTCACACTCCATAAAACCCACCTGTTTTAAGTGTACAATTGAATGATTTTTAGTGAATTAACCAAGTTGTTCACCATCCTCACCATCCAGTTGTAGAACATTTCCATCACCCTAGTAAGATTCTAATAAGATCCCTCCTGCCTTGTTACACTTAATCCCCTACTTCCATCCCAGCTCTGGGCTGCTACTGATCTTTTTGAACATTTTGTACAAATGCTACCACACAATATGACTGGCTTCTTTCACTTAGCGTTATGTTTTTGAGATTTATCAGTGTTGTTATATGTTGGTGGTGTTTTCATTTTTACTGCAGGATAATATTCTATTGTATGGATATACCACCATTTGTTTACTCACTTACCAGTTGAATGCTTGGATTCCCATTGTTTGGTTATATTGATCTTTCTTAACTTACAATGGGATTAAATCCCTACAAACCCATTGTAAGTTGAAAATACAATAAGTAGTAAATGCATTTAATAACCCTAACCTACTAAACATCATAGCTTAGCCTGGGCTACCTTAAACGAGCTCAGAACATTTACGTTAGCCTGTGGTTGGGCAAAATCATCTAAAGCAAAGCGTATTTTATGATAAAGTATTGACCATCTTATGTAATTTATGGAGTGCTGGACTGAACGTGAAAAAGAGAATGGTTGTGTGGATACAGAGTGGTTGTTAGTGTAGGGGTCATTCACCCTCATGATCTCTGGCTGACTGGGAGCTGCCTCTGCCCAGCATCATGGGAGAGGATTGGATGGCATATCTCTCACCTGGGAAAGGATCAAAATTCAAAATTCAAAGTATCGTTTCTACTGAATGTGTATTGCTCTTGCACCATTATAAAGTTGTTAAATCCTAAGTTGAACAGTCAGGGACAGTCTGTATAATAATGCTGCTGTGAGTATTCATATGCAAGTTTTTGTGTGAATACAGGTTTCCCTTTTTCTTGGGTAGATTACCTAGGAGTGGAATTGCTGGGTCATATGGTAAATTTATGTTTAAGTTAGGTGAGTTTTAGTCCATATTTCTGCAGTGGTTGGTTATCAGTTAAAACTAAAGGTGGTGTGTGTTGGGTTACTTTCTGCACCTCCAGACCTACCCTTTGCATTTTCTCACCCTGTTCTGTGCCCCAGGAGGCTGACCAGCACCCTCTGGTTTCAGGTGGGTTTGGCCAGTGGGAGACACTGGCAACAGATAAGACAGGGAGAGGAGAGTCAGGTGGAGTTCTTTGCCAGCTGTCTCCCTGTGGGTCTAGAGGTCTATCTCCCTCTGCTGCAGGTGTAGCTCTGTCAGGTGATCTGTTCCACACAGCTGTCTTCTCCCACTCTGGTGACTCTTCATTCCCTAACTCTTTGGGGCACACAGGGGAAAGAGGCTCTGCTGTTATTAGCCCCAGAGTATTGTGGTTTCTCTATGCCATACCTATACTTTGTAAAACATTCTTTAATTAAACTCTCTTCAAGTTATCCAATTTGACAGTGCTGTTTCTGGCCAGGACTGTGGCTAAATCCAGTCTTTAGTTAATTTTTAAAGATGCTAAATCAAAGTTCATCTACATCTATGCTTAAGTTAACAGGACTTTCATTAGATGGTTTTCCCCTTAGCCTAACAGATGTTACAAAGAGCTTCCTGAAGAAATACAGTTGAAGATAGGTGAATTGGCTAGAAATATTGTACAGGCACTTCCACTTTTGTAGGAACAGAGATGTTGTATCCGTGAGTGAGGCAGAGTAGGCCCTAGGCCTTGAACTGATTTGGTCCCTTGTCCTACCACTTAGTGGAGGATTCCTGACTCCACTAGAAGGCTGACTGTATTCTGTTCTAGCACATTGTCATGTTCCCCTGGGAAGAACTTCATGCAAGGCATTCACAGAATGCCTAAGGAACAGAGAGCTGGGATCCACTGATCTATAATAACAGGTTCATGACTGTTTTGATGCTGGCTTCCTAGTAAATGTTTCTGTGTGGTGGCGTTTGGTTGGAGGCTTGCTTGCATTTTGTAACTCATCATCTGCTGGCTGGGTTGTGGGGGAGGAGAGCTGTAGTCTTCATCTACCTCCAGTTACTGAGCCAAAGTCAGATATTTAACCAACTGAGCCACCCAGGAGCCTCTGGTTTTGTTCTGTTCTGTTTTGTTTTGTTTTGTTTTTAAGAAACTGCTGAACTATTTCCCAGTGACTGTACCTTGCCCACCAGCAATAGAGAAGTTAATTCATTTTCTTCATATGCTCTCCAGCATTTGGTGGAGTCACTATTTTTTATTATAGCTATTCTAATAGCTGGTTGGCGATGTCTCATTCTGGCTTTAATTTACATTTCTTTGATGACTAAGTGTATTTTTTCAATTTAAAGAGATATAAAGAAGAAAACAGCAAAAGTCCATCATTTCTTTGTCCAGATAATTCCTGTTAAAGATAAAAGTAATGCAGGCATAAAATTAGAAAACTCAAGCAGTACAGAAAGGCACACACACAAAATAATGTCCTCTTCCCAACCCTGCCCCTACTTTATGCTGCTCTGTGAAGGTCACCAGTATTAAAAATGTCTTGAGGGGCACATGGGTGGCTCAGTCAGTTAAGTGTCAGACTTCAGCTCAGGTCATGATCTCACAGTTCACAAATTCGAGCCCTGCATTGAGATCTGTGCTGACAGCTCAGAGCCTGGAACCTGCTTCAGATTCTGTGTGTCCCTCTCTCTCTGCCCCTCCCCAAGTAGTGCTCTGTCTCTGTTTTTCAAAAATAAATGTTTAAAAGAAAATTAAAATGTCTTGAGATTCCTTCCAGAAAATATAGACAAATCATAGCTGTATTCATACTTACATGCCAATACTATGGTAAAGATTGGCTGCAGAACAGAGACCTAACTGTAATCTAGAGACTGCAAAGAAAATGGGAGTTTTCCTGATTGGCAGGTGGTTCTGCCAGGTTCCTTCTATCTTCAAGGTTGGAGCTGAGTCACCAGCATGTTTGTGTCCTGCAAGCCACCTCTGCAAGGGAGGTTGGGAGTGTGGTCTAGTCACATGCCCAGGAAGAAGGAGTAACAGGTTTTAGTGGCCCACTAGCAGTCTCCATCAGAATTTACACCTGTATATTTAGTTTTTGCCCATGTAGGCACAAATGGGATAAGCACAAATCCTGTTCTAAACTTTTCTTTGTTCATTTGATAGCAGCATGGGGATCTTCCTGCAGCAAAGGCATATAGATGGTGTGCACTCTTGTAAATGATTTCAGGGTTAGCCTATCCCAGTGGTGTACCATGTCTTATGTCAGCTTCTGAGGGGATAGACACTCAGGCTGGTTTTTATTTTTGTTTTCACAAATAATGTTTCAAGGCATACTTTTGAATATATACTCACACACATGCAAGTATACAACCCTATCAGTGAGATTACTGGCTCAATGGGGATTTGCATTTAAATGTTGGATACCCTTCACACCTGAAACTAATAGAACACTGTATGTTAACTAGACTGGAATTAAAATAAAAAACTTAAAATTATAAAAAAATGTTGGATACCCTTACTAAATAGTTCTCCAAATGACTGAACCAATTATAACCCATCTCATATTATTATAAGGTTTAAAATTTTTTTTAATGTTTATTCATTTTTTGAGAGCCAGAGAGAGCCAGAGCGTGAGTAGGGGAGGGACAGAGAGAGAGGGAGACACAGAATCTGAAGCAGGCTCCAGGCTCTGAGCTGTCAGCACAGAGCCTGATGCCGGGCTTGAACTCACAATTGTGAGATCATGACCTGAGCTGAAGTTGGATGCTTAATGGACTGAGCCACCCAGGTGCCTGATTATAAGGTTTAATATTTATGCAAAGTATAGATTTAATGTAATATATAATACATATTTAAATATTATGAATTTTACGTTTTGTTTCTCTGATGCACATATTCTTGACCGTTAATGCCCAGAGAATACTAGAAGCAAAATGTAAGACTCAAGATTGTGTGGTTTCATTCCTTCACCTCTGGGCACCCCCCAACATCTGGGGCCACACGGGTGGCCTGGATCCAGCGTGACAGATCAGGTCAGTCAGAATTCTTCTCACATCAGTATTCCTGGCAGCTCCAGGTAGTGGCACAGAGTTGGCCCTTGGATTAAAATCGCTTGACTAGCTCTGCCTCAGACCAACCCAAGAAAAATAACTGCTTGGCCCTGTTTTGAATATCATTACACATTTACTTGGCAATTTATGGTGATGTTTTGTCATTTCAGCAAGGAAATTTCTTCCCAATGTCTAAATTCCTCTCATCTAAAGTACCTCAGTGGCACTCCCAGCTTGTTCTCTTTCATCTTGCCTTAAGTGAAAATAGCAGCTTTGAATTATTTTTATGTTCCCCTGGACTCATTGCCTTGTTACTGTGTGGCTTGACTTCAACCCTGTAATTTCTGATGCAGGCTTTGAATATCCTAGGTTCATTGTAGTATGTCATGGTTGTATGTGCGTGTGTGTGTGTGTGTGTGTGTGTGTGTGTTGAGAGTGAGACAGAGACAGAGAGACAGAGATGCATCAAACAAGAGTGTATATAATCCATAGATGTGATTACAAAAAGTAATAAAATGAGTAATGTATCCCTTATCACCCAGCTTAAGAATTAGAACATCACCAGTGTCCTTGAAACTTACCATACAGTCACATACATCCTGCCTTTGTGTTTTCCCCTCTCTCACTCCCATATGTATAAACATGATCATGAACATTGTGTAAACAATTTCCTTACTTAAAAAAAGTTCCAGGGGTGCTTGGGTGGCTCAGTCAGTTAAGCATCCGACTTCGGCTCAGGTCATGATCTCTTGTCATGAGTTCGAGCCCCGTATCGGGGCTGTGCTGACAGCTCAGAGCCTGGAGCCTGCTTCAGATTCCATGTCTCCCTCTCTCTCTCTGCCCCTCCCCCACTCGCACTCTGTCTCTCAAAAATGAATAAACATTAAAAAAAACACTAAAAAATAAAAGTTCTATTACATGTGCATGTATCCCTAAACAATATATTGGCTGCATTGTTAGTTTTGAACCTAACATGGATTGATTCAGGTCTTCAGCAACCTGCTTCTTATTGATCAGTATTATGCTTTTGAAGTTCATCCATGTACAACATGTACAACATTTTCAGTATTGTATAACACTCTGTGATATAAATACATCTCAGGTTAGTTATCCTTTTCTTTGTTGAGAGACATTTCGGTAGTTTCTGCTTTTGCTGGTATGAACACTTTGTCCAGGCCTCCTGAAGGTCTTATGCAAGAGTTGAGAACGCTCCCAGGAGCAGAATTGCTGGCTCACAGGTTATGCATTGTCAACATTACTAGGTAATGCCAACTAGTTTCCAAAGTTTTGGTGTCAAAGTTACACTGACCTTATAAACCGAACAGGGGATTTTTACCTCTTTTTAATATTTGAGAACGATTGTGCAATTTAGCCATGATCTTTTTTGTTTGAATGTTTGATAGAACTTATCTGTAAAACCATCTGTCACTGGAGTTTTCTTCATGGGACAATTTAAGCTATTCATTTATATCATCATTACCTTATTATTATTATGTTTAGTGATTATAGAGCTATTTGGATTTTAATTTTTTCTTGAATAAGTTTTGGAAATTTGAATTTTTCTAGAAATATATATCCACTTCACCTAAGTTTTTAAAATAAAAATTTTTTAATGTTCATTTATTTTTGAGAGAGAGAGAGAGTGAATGGGGAGGCACAGAGAGAGAGACGGAGGCACAGAATCTGAAACAGGCTCCAGGCTCTGAGCTGTCAAGATCATGACAATGGCATGATCATGACACTGGCAAGATCTGACCTAGGCTGAAGTTGACACTTAACTGACTGAGCCACCCAGGTGCCCCAATTTCACTTAAGTTTTAAACTTTATTGGCCCCACTTCAGGTAAAATATGAGCACTGGGTGAGCCCTGCTTCTCTCTCTCTCTCTCTCTCTCTCTCTCTCTCTCTGCCCCTTGTGGGATTCTCTCTCTCTGCCCCTTGCTCACTTGTGCCCCCTCTCTCTCTGTCAAAAAAAATAAATAAAATTTATCGGCATTTTTTTTTGGTAGCATTTTCTTACTAAGTTTAAAAAACAAAAGCAGGACATGAATTTAGTCTAAGACTGTCATCTAGTTAACCAAACAACTGAATGTTCAGAAAATGAGCAGAAATATTGAGAGGTTAGGCAGTGGGGGGACACAGCCAGGTCACTCCATAAAATAAGTTGTGCCAGGGTGTTTAGTCTCTTCCCACTTTCTCTCTTCTTTCTGGAATTCCAGTTACTCAGATGTTGTTTGTATTATTTCTGGAACTCCTATTATTCAGATCCTGAAATCACTTTCTATTTGTCTCTTTTTTCTCATAATTTTCATTTTATCTCTGCTTTCTTCTCTGCAAAAAGATTTCATCAATTTTATCCTCTGTTTTATTGAATTTTTCATTATTTGCTGTTTTTTTTTAAATTTCAAATTTCTAGGGGGCACCTGGGTGGCTCAGTTGGTTAAGCATCCGGCTTCGGCTCAGGTCATGATCTCCTCCTTTGTGGGTTTGGGCCCCGCGTCAGACTCTGTGTTGACAGCTAGGAGCCTGGAGCCTGCCTCAGGGTCTGTGTCTCCCTCTCTCTCTGCCCCTCCCCCTCTAGCGCTCTGTCTCTGTTTCTCTCTCTCCCTCTTTCTCAAAAATAAATATTAAAAAATTCTTTACTTTCAAATTTCTAAAAAATTAAGAATGAAAACTTTTAAAATAAATTAAGAATCATTCACATTTCTGAGAGATCTTTTGTGTTTTGTTTGCCTGTTCTTTGCATAGAGCAGCAGCCTCTCTTACCCTTTGGGGACATATCGATTTTTTTTTCTTCTTTCAAAAAAATTGCGTTCCCCTTCCAAGTTGCTTTTTTTCCTGTTTGGCTCTCTGTCTTTCATGTTAACAGCTTTCCACAGATAATCCTTGGTCTGTCCATGTCTGAGAGCTGGATTAGGAGAATGAGGACTCTGCCTGGAGTGTCTGAGCCAGATGGAGCTTGGAGCTGAGGGTGATTGGCTCCTGCTTGGGGAGCCCCCAGGCCAGTGTCTTGATGTGGGTGAGACTCCCCAGAGAAGAGGTAGCCTCCTGCCCATATAGCAAAGGCCTGACTGCCATCTTTCTGGAGTCAGACCTGGTATGGACATAACTTGTGCAACTCCTTGCTCCCAGAGAGGACCCCTGTCTTCAACGTGTGGAATATGGAATGGAGGTGGGCATTCGGGCACTACGTCTTCTCCAACAGCTCTTACCCAATCCCCCCTCATTTGGCACCCCCTTTACTCCAGGTTTGGTGCTGGCAGTGCCTGAGAATTTTGAGGATTTTAGTGGTACAAATTTGGTCAGTTCTCAGTTTATCCCATGGCTGGTATAAGACTTGGGATCCTGCCCATCTACTTTCTAGGAACCCAAAATTTGGGGTTGCTCTTGTCTTTTGGTACTATCTCTGTGGATTTATGGCTTTTTTTGAAAAAAAAATTGCTTCCCATTTAATGGGATTTCAGGAGGAGCATAATTAACTACATGCGTTTAGTTTCCCCTCTTAACCCCTTTTCTGTATTTAAATTTTTTTTTTATTTTAGAGAGAGAGAGTGCATGTTTGCTGCATGAGTGGGGGAAAGGCAGAGGGAGAGAGAACAAGAGAGGGAGAGAGACAGAGAGAGAGAGAGATTGTCTCAAGCAGGCTCACCGCTTAGTGTGGAGCTAAACTCGCGGCTTGATCATGATCTGAGCTGAAATCAGGAGTCCAATGCTCAACTGATTGAGCCATCCAGGTGGCCATACCCTTTTCTATATTTTAAATCCAAGCTGGATCTCTAATGATGCCCACATTTTCATTCCTAATATTACTTATGGTTTATTTGTGCATTCTCTCTTTTTTCTTGATTAATTTTGCTGGAGATTTGTCAGTTCTATCAGTTTTTTTCAAAGACTCAACTTTTTTTTTTTTTTTTAACACAATTTATTGTCAAATTGGCTAACATACAGTGTGTAAAGTGTGCTCTTGGTTTTTGGGGTAGATTCCCATGGTTCATCGCTTATGTACCACATCCAGTGTTCATCCCAACAAGTGCCCTCCTTAATGCCCATCACTCATTTTACCCTCTCCCCCACCCCCCCTCCACCTTCAGTTTGTTCCCTGTATTTAAGAGTCTCTTAGGGTTTGCCTTCCTCCCTCTCTGTAACTATTTTTCCCCCTTCCCTTCCCCCATGGTCTTCTGTTAAGTGTCTCAAGATCCACATATGAGTGGAAACATATGATATATGTCTTTCTCTGACTGACTTATTTCACTCAGCATATCTTCCAGTTCCATCCACATTGCTGCAAATGGCATGATTTCATTCTTTCTCATTGCCAAGTAGTATTCCATCGTATATATAAACCACATCTTCTTTATCCATTCACCAGTTGATGGACATTTAGGCTCTTTCCATAATTTGGCTATTGTTGAAAGTGCTGCTATAAACATTGGGGTACATGTGCCCCTATGACCCAGCACTCCTGTATCTGTTGGATAAATTCCTAGTAGTGCTATTGCTGGGTCATAGGGTAGTTCTGTTTTTAATTTTTTGAGGAAACTCCACACTGTTTTCCAGAGCGGCTGCACAAGTTTGCATTCCCACCAACAGTGCAAGAGGGTTCCTGTTTCTCCACATCCTTGCCAGCATCTATAGTATCTTGAGTTGTTAATTTTAGCCACTCTGACTGGTGTGAGGTGGTATCTCAGTGGGGTTTGAATTGTACTTCCATGCTGATGAGTGACATTGAGCATCTCTTCATGTATCTGTTGGCCATCTGGAGGTCTTTTAAAAAATTTATTTTATTTTATTTTTTGTATTAAATATAATTTATTGTCAAATTAGTTTCCATACAACACCCAGTGCTCATCCCAACATGGAGGTCTTCTTTGGAAAAGTGTCTATTCATGTCTTCTGCCCATTTCTTCACTGGATTATTTGTTTTTCAGGTGTTGAGTTTGGTAAGTTCTTTATAGAGTTTGGATACTAACCCTTTATCCTATATGTCATTTGCAAATATCTTTTCCCATTCTGTCAGTTGCCTTTTAGTTTTGTTGATTGTTTCCTTTGCAGTGCAGAGGCTTTTTATCTTGGTGAGGTTCACTTTTACTTTTAATTCCCTTGCCTTTGGAGATGTGTTGAGTAAAAAATTGCTGCAGCTGAGGTCAAAAAGTTGTTGCCTGCTTTCTCCTTTAGGGTTTTGATGGTTTCCTGTCTCACATTTAGGTCTTTCATCCATTTTGAGTTTATTTTTGTGTATGGTGTAAGAAAGTGGTCTAGTTTCATTCTTCTGCATGTTGCTATCCCATTCTCCCAGCACGGTTTGCTAAACAGACTGTCTTTTTTCCATTGGATACTCTTTCCTGCTTTGTCAAAGATTAGTTGGCTATACATTTGTGGGTCCAATTCTGGGTTCTCTATCCTATTCCATTGGTCTATGTGTCTGTTTTTGTGCTGATACCATACTGTCTTGATGATTACAGCTTTGTAGTAGAGGCTAAAGTCTGGGATTGTGATGCCTCCTGCCTTGGTTTTCTTCTTCAATATTACTTTGACTATTTGGGGCAAAGACTTGACTTTCAAAAGAATGTTACCTGCAATTGTGTAGTGTTTGTATGTGCCCATTGGATCAAGTGTATTATATCTGTGGATTCTGTAGTCAGTATTCTAACCAAATGTTTGTGTGTGTCATCCAACAATTACCAAAGTGGGAAATTAAAATCTATTCTGGTGATGTATTTTTCAGTTCTTCTTGCAGTTTTATGTAAAGCTACTTTATTAGGTAATCCTGAACTTTGAGGAACTGAACTTTTTACTAGTCTGTAGTTCTAGGAATACTTACATGCTTTAGAGCCTGTTTTGATTGATATTAAGAAAGTCATGCATTTTTTTCCTTTTGGTTGTTATTCATCTTGTGTATAATTTTTTTTCTCTTTTTAGTTTCAAACTTCCTGTGTGTACTTCTTGAAACTATCATAAAGGGAGATTAAAAATCCCTCTCTGATATTCTTTGTCTTCACTAGAACATGCTAGTACAGTCATTTTTAAAATCTTGTAGACATTAGGGTTACAGTATAACTGTTGTGTCCGTTTAGGCAAATAATTCAAAGGATTAACCAATATTTTATCTTCAGGGTTGTAAAAACACAATTCTCAAATGAAGATACATGCTAGCATTTGTTAAAATTTTATTCAATGTAGTAAGGAAGGATCCAGAAGGAAGCCAAATTGCTGATTGTGTGAGAGTGTCTGAGGAATAAGGATTTATATAGTCAGTTGGAAAGGAATGTGCAATAATATTGCCAAGTTACGTACCAGATGGGCCAGCTTTATATGGTGTATAACCGTGTTGCCTCTGGGTTAGCTTCTCTGCTAGACAATAAAGTCCTGACAACCTTCTGTCCCTCACCTGGCTGGCTGTGAGCTGTCCATACCTCCAAGGGCTGAGGACTGTCAAAAATTCTGTAGCAGCAGGGGCGCCTGGGAGGCTCAGTTGGTTAAGTGTCTGACTCTTGATTGCGGCTTAGGTCATGATGTCACTGTTTGTGAGTTTGAGCCCCACGTGGGTTGACAGTGAAGAACCTGCTTGGGATTCTCTCTCTCTCCCTTTCTCTCTGTCCCTTCTCTGCTAGTGTTCTCTCTCTCTCTCTCAAAATAAATAAACTTAAACTTAAAAAAAAAAAACCCAGCTGGGGTGCCTGGGTGGCTCAGTCGGTTAAGCGTCTGACTTCGGCTCAGGTCATGATCTCACCGTCCGTGAGTTCAAGCCCCACTTCGGGCTCTGTGCTGCCAGCTCAGAGCCTGGAGCCTGTTTCAGATTCTGTGTCTCCCTCTTTCTCTGACCCTCCCCTGTTCATGCTCTGTCTCTCCCTGTCTCAAAAATAAAATAAAATGTTAAAAAAAATTAAAAAAAAAAACAACCCAAAAACCCAGCAAAGTTACATGCCCCAAAATGTCCAATGAGGTCAAGCAGGCTTCTTGGAAAACATTCTGGGATGGTTTAAAAAAAAAAAAATCAAACAATCATCATTTTGCCTGTATTTAAGTTTGGGATGAAGTGGGTTTTTTTTTTTAATGTTTTTTTATTTTTGAGACACAGACAGAGTGTGAGTGGGGGAGGGACAGAGAGAGAGGGAGACACAGAATCTGAAGCAGGCTCCAGGCTCTGAGGTGTCAGTGCAGAGCCTGATGCGGGCTTGAACTCACAATTGTGAGATCATGACCTGAGCCAAAGTCAGACACTTAACCTACTGAGCCATAAGGCGCCCCTGGAAGACTTTTTTTTTTTAAAGTAATCTCTATGCCCAACGTGGGGCTTGAACTCACAGCCCCAAGATCAAGAGTCACATGCTCTACTGACTGAGACAGCCAGGCACCCCCAAATTTACATAAATGGAATCATATAGTATGTACTCTTTTTTGGTTTGGTTCTTCCACTCAGCATAATTATTTTGAAATTCATTCATGTTGCTGTGTATATAAATCATTCCTTTTTACGCTGAGTAGCATTCCATGGATCGGCTGTACAATAATTTATCTGTTCACCTGTTGATGGACATTTGGGTTGTTTTCAGTTTGGAGCTATTACAGATGAAGTTGTTACTAATTCTTGTTCAAGTCTCTGTGTGGACATGTATTTGCATTTCCCTCTCTCAATTTCTTTTCTTTCATTCCCATCCCCCATTTATCTTCCTCTCACATGCAACCTTGCTAATATGTTTGATTTGTATTCTTTTGTTCATATGTATTTTTATAAAGTGATTACTGTTTTGTGAACATCTTTTCGTCTATGAAAATATTTTACTAATCCAGGTACAGAACTGGTCTTTCTGTATTTAGTTTGGGGGAAAAAAAGGGGTGTTCTTGTTTTTGTAACTTATTTTTCAAAAATATATGAATTTGTCTTTGCTATAGAATCAAGTTCAGTTCTCATTGCTCAATACCAGGCAAAGCCATGGAGGCCCTGTGTAATGACCGTGGAGCACCCTAGGTCATTTGCTTGCCTCATGTCAATTTGAGCCCTGGGAAAAAACCTAGACCCTGAGTGGTTGCATGGGTAGGGAGGCATGGCCTGGACTGTTGGGTTATCTGCAGAGGATATTGTGTAAGGAAAAACAAATTTCTCTTGTATTATGCCACTGAGATTTGGGGCTATTTTGTTACTGTAACTTTGTCCTGTCTTGCCTACTACAGACTGAGTACAGTAACAAAGGAAACACAGTGAATAGAAAACTAAAACAAGATAGTTGGTGCAGTATATTTGCAATCGCAGTAAATATGACTTGGTTATATTTCCTGATAGATATGAGATAACCTAGAAAGAACTAAAAAAAAATCCAATGTTAAATACAGGAAAGTAAAGTTGAAAGTAAAGGGATGGAAAAACATATCCTAGGAAAATGCAAAAAGACAGGAAAGGATATTGCTCCCAATATCAGTATTAGACAAAATGTAATTCAAGATTATAAAAGGGGCACCTGGGTCGGTCAGTCGGTTAAGTGTCCAACTTCGGCTCAGGTCATGTTCTCATAGTTTGTGAGTTCGAGCCTACGTCAGGCTCTGCACAGACAGCTCAGAGCCTGGAGCCTGCTTCAGATTCTGTGTCCCTCTCTCGCTCTGCCCCTCCCTTACTCATGCTGTCTCTCTCTCTCTCTCTCTCAAAAATAAATAAAACATTAAAAAATTAAAAAAGGATAATAGAAATGTTCATATTTATAAGATTCATATGATTAATATTGAGCCAATTCTATTTCTGACAATATAACTTTGAAATATTGAAAGTAGAAACCGATCTAGAATAGAAGTGTTTGATGAATTTGGAACCACTGTAGGAGATTTCCACGACTCTTTCAGAAACAGAACCGATAAACAGGCTTTGCAGGACTCACTGGGCACACCTGTGACTGTTTCTCTTTGTCTTTTTGAACCTGTTCCATAGCTCTGGTTCTTTCTCTACCTCTGGTCCTGTTACTTCACTGATTCCCTCTGGTCACTTCCAGATGCAAACAGGTTTCAACTCCACAGTCCCAGTGTCCAGTTACCTGCAATAATGAAAATATTGAACATGAAATAAAATTAAATCTCCCCTACTGCAGCTGGGATGTGCTTTGGAGACCATGCTCTGGGGACATGACGTAGTGCTGTGGTCTGCTTCTCTTTCCCAGTTGCCAACTGAGATGTCTGAATCTGCCAGAGGTGAGGAGCAGGAGTTTGGAGATGGTCGGCAGAGAAGAGAAGGAATGATAGGATAGGCCTGGTACCGTCGTAAGAAGGAGACTGGCTGTCTGGGCCTGGTGACTGACATTCATGTGACTTATAGGGCACTTTCCTGGGTTCTCCACACCTCACATGGCTCTGGTGAATGTGCTATCATCTTGCATCCTGACCTCCTTAGCCCTTGAAGTCTTCCTCCAGCTCTGCTTCTGCTGAGGTCTCTTTGCCTTGGGGTGGATGTTTTGTCTAGAATCTAACCCCATACCTATTCTTTCCCACATCTGGTCCAGGAGAAACAGTCAAACAAGTTTGAATGGTGGCCTAGCTCATGGCAGCAGAAAGCTCCAATGTCAGAGCATCAATAAGTCATGATTCTTGCTCTTTAGATTTTGGGGAGCGTTGGTCAGATGGGTCTACAGTTTGAGCATAATGAGTAAGAGATAATCCTTTGTCATGTTAAATTGCTGTAACTTGTGACCACAGTATCGCCTATGCTCCACTAACTGATTCAGCAGAAACCAGGGAGGGTAGGGGGCGATAAGCTGGATAGCATGATGCATAGAAAACATGAAATAAGATGGGATGGTACCCCCACCCCTTTTGATATAAGGCTCCTCCCTCACCCTGCCCTTGGGGATTGGAATCGTAGCTTGGTAGCAGACAAAACCAAAGAAATCCTCTTCACGAAGCCCTCTGATTTGCTATGCTCCTTATCTTGACATATTTTTTATATGAGTGAAGGGTGCCCTGTGGATGGGCTCAAGAATCACATTGTCAGGTTACTTAGATATTATTTTGTAAATTTTTTTTCTTGGTTTGCTCTCTGAAATGATTTTGTGATCCGATTTCTATTGGGTCTTTGCACTTCTGTTGAAACTTCTAATTTAACATCTTACGGGGCGCCTGGGTGGCGCAGTCGGTTAAGCGTCCGACATCAGCCAGGTCACGATCTCGCGGTCCGTGAGTTCGAGCCCCGCGTCAGGCTCTGGGCTGATGGCTCGGAGCCTGGAGCCTGTTTCCGATTCTGTGTCTCCCTCTCTCTCTGCCCCTCCCCCGTTCATGCTCTGTCTCTCTCTGTCCCAAAAATAAATAAACGTTGGAAAAAAAAAAATTAAAAAAAAAAACATCTTACTACATAAATATAAATAATTAAGTTTATAAGGAATTTGAATACCCTCTCATACAGGTTTAACCAATACTTGGTAAGCCATTTGGTAAACCTCACTTTTAATTTAAGAGACGAAAATTTATAAAACCTAGCCAATGAAGAGCTAATACACATTCTTTAAGGATACACATGGAACATTCATAAAAGTGCACTTATTGGAAAGAAAATTGTGATAAGTTACCAATGGCAAAAAACATACCATTATGTTCACTGACTACTATGCAATAAAATTAAAACTAATCTTAGAAAATGACATCCAGAACACCTGGGTGGCTCAGTCGTTAGAGGGTCAGACTCTTGATCTTGGCTCAGGTCATGATCTCATGGTTCATGTGTTTGAGCCCTGCATCGGGCTCTGTGCTAATGGTGCAAAGCCTGCTTGGGATTCTATTTCTCCTTCTCTCTGCCCATCCCCAGTTTGTGCCCTCTCTCTCTGAAAATAAACATAAAAAAGAAAAAAGAAAAAAAAAGAAAAAAGAAAATGATATCCACCCTGTCATCTATATTGAAAAATTATACCTCAGTGTAACTCCAAAAAATAAAAATGAACATTCCTGTGAATTATGGTCGAAATGCTATGCATTTCGAAGTGAAGATTTTTGGCTTTAAATGCATCTATTAGAAAATAAGGAAGATTGTAGATAATCTTAGCTTTCAAGAAATTCTAGAAAGGGAACAAAATAAATCCAAAAGAAATAGAAGGAGGAAATTAATAAAGAGAAGAACAAAAATGGATGACAGAGGCAATAGGAATAAACTGAACTGATCATTCAAGATTGATTCTTAAAAAAAAAAACAGAAAAGGGAACAAATATTTGAAAACCTCAAAAAAAAAAAAAGAAAGAAAAAGAAAGAGAAGGAATAATGTTGGGAACCTAGCTACAGACAAGGAGATTTAAAAAAAAGTAGAGGAAGAAGAAAAAGAAAGGAAGAAAAGACTATCTTTGTATCAATAAAGTGAAAACTTAGATGAAAGACATTTCCTATGGAAACATAATCAAAGTTGGCTCAACCCATGCATGAGATGGAAAAGGCATTTATGAATATCTACAAAACACCCAGATGTTACTTGTGAGTAAATATTACTAAATCTTCAAGGAATAAGAAAGAAATACCAAAAAACCAAAATGTTTCTAGGATGACCAACCAACTTGATTTGCCTGGGACTGGGGCAGATCCTGGGGTGTGGGACTTTTGGCTTTAAAATTGAGAAAATCCTGGGACAATTTCAGGAATTGTGTAGACAGATTGGCATGACTCTGATATCAAAATGGGACAAAGGTAAGAAGAAAATTGGGATCCAAGTTAAGTATTAGCAAACTGAATCCAGATGTTTTAAAAATAATTTGGCAAAAAAGAATAGATGAAAGTGTTCTGAAATTGATAAAAAATAACTTCCAGAAATAACGGGAAACCTCATGCTTTGTACTGAAAAACATTAGGGAAGTCTGGGTGGCTCAGTCGGTTATGCATCCGACTCTTGATTTTGGCTCAGGTCATGATCTCACGGTTCGTGAGTTTGATCCCTGAATCAGCCTCTACACCAAGCATGGAGCCTTCTTGGGATTCTCTCTCTCCCTCTCTCTCTGCTCCTCCCCACTTGTGTGTACACGAGTGCGCGCACTCACTCTCTCTCTCAAATAAACAAAAAAATAAAAGTGTTCTCAGTATGGTAGAGAACAGACAGTATATTTGCTTGACATAGCACAGGAGATATTATCCAAGATAACCAGGCCAAAAGTATGCAAACATTGGAGAGGAAGGGACAAAACTATAATTTGTAGATAATATTACTGTCTATGATGAAAAGCCAACCATTGATGAAGAAACTATTACAATGAATAAAAGAATTCAGCGAGGTGGCTGGGCAGAGTTCCTAATCACTAAGAGTAACAAAGTAGAATACATAGAAAAATAACTGATACTATTGGGTGCTTTCCTATGTGACAGACTCTGCACCATGCACTTGTGGTATGGTTTTTTATTTGATTCTCAGAACAACTTAATGAAGTATATCTATTGGTGTCCATGATTTGCCAATGCGGCAACTCTTTGGTCTGAGTAACTTGTGTGCACAGGTTTAAGTGGTAGAAACAAGAACTGAACCTAGGTATTTCATTCTAGAGTTTCCTCCGCTTTCCATAATAACTTAATTCATGATGACAACAAATAAATGTAAGATATTGGTGACAGGTACAGTTAAATGTCCTCCCAGATCCTTATGTTTTTTTCCCCCATGGTGTAGACTTACAGCCAGAAGCAGCTGCCCAGCCAGGGCATTTCCCAGACTCCTTTCCACCAAAGTGGGGCCATGTGACTAATTTGGCCAATGAAATCAGGCAGAATGATGTGTGTCACTTCTTGGTCAAGGTGGTTAAAGGAGGGGATGTATCTTCTCTGTCTTAATCCTTGCATGGCTGGGTGTCAACACCCAGGGCAATCTTAGAAACCTAGTGTTGAAGATGGCAAAGACTTTCTCAGCATGGGACCTGAATGACTATGTGAAAAAGAGTTTATAAGACAAAAACCAAACTTCATTGTGTGAAACCACTGAAATTTTGGAGTTCTCTGTTATGTGAGCTAATGTTATGTTAACTAATACAAAATGTCCAAGATTTATGTGAAGACACTTCTAAAATTTTTGAGAAGAACACATGGGATTAGGACAAATGGATACCAAATGTCTGGATGAGACAACTGATTACTGCAAATATCATAATATTTCAAAATATTATTTACCCTAAATTTCTCTAATTTAAATATAATAATACTTGACTAGACAATTTTATCATTTATTTGGAAAGTTAAACTAAGAAGATAAAAACATTTTGAAAGAGAACAATAAATGGTAGGAACTTGCTCTTTCACACATCAAATATCAAAGCCTATTAGAAGATTGTGATTAAATCATAAATGGCACTGGCACAGAAATTGACTAACAAATTGGTGAAACAGAACAGGTAGATCATGAATAGACCCACGGACATGTAAGAATTTGGCATATGACTAACTTGGCATTAAAAAAAATTTTTTTTAATGTTATTTTTGACAGAGAGTGAGAGATGGAGCATGAGCAGGGGAGGGGCAGAGAGAGGGAGACACAGAATCAGAAGCAGGCTCCAGGCTCTGAGCTGTCGGCACAGAGCCTGACACGGGGCTCGAACTCACAGACTGCGAGATCATGACCTGAGATCATGACCATGATCATGAGCTGAAGTCGGACGCTCAACCGACTGAGCCACCCAGGCGCCCCTAAGTTGGCATTTTAAATCAAGAAAGAATGGAGGGATGCCTGGGCTGGCTCAGTCGGTTGATTTTGGCTCAAGTCACGATACTAGGGTCATGGGATTGAGCCCTGTTTTGGGCTCCATGTTGACTGTGGAGCCTGGTTAAGATTCTCTCTCTCTATCTCTCTCTCCCTTTGCACTGTCCCCCATTTGCTCTCTCTCTAAAAAAGTATAAAGAATGGAGAAATACAAAACTTTTGTAAAGAAAATTGCCACCCATCTTGCAAAAAATAATGTTAGGTGATTTCACACTCAGATTATTCTCAAAAATAAACGAACAGGAAATATAAAAATAGTGTAAAAGGTTATAGGAAAATATATCCTTGGAGTTATGGAAGTTCATAAAGGAAGTTTTTAAAAAGCCATAGAAAATATTTACGAACGATAACATGAAAATTAATATATAATGTATGGTAAAGGTGCCATAAATAAAGGAGAAAATACTTACTAAATATATAGCAAGCAAATAATTAATAATCAGAATATGTGAAAAAAAACCCACAAAACACCTAAAAATTTATTTAAAAATGACAGTAGAAGAATGGGCAAAAGAGTACACACCAGTAATTCACACAAATGTCCAAAAAAAAAAAAACAAAAATGCTCAGCTCCACTGATAACTAGAAAAATGCAAATTAAAACCCTAACCCTAACCCTAACCCTTATATAAGGATATAATTTCTTGACCATTAGATTGGGAAACGTTGAAAAGGTTGCTAATATAAAATCTTGGACAGAGTGTGAAGAAATAGTTATAGTTGTATTTTTGGTGGTATGGTTTTAAGGCACCGTATTTTGGCAACACTGTTAAAATTTTAGAAGCATGCACCCTTTGATACAATTCCACTTCTTGACTACTCTAGGAATTGATTCACTTGTATATATGAAGAGTTATATAGAAGGGTATTCATTGTGGTAATATAGGTAATGGGAAAACTTAAAAATAACTCCAGTGCTCACCCTAAAGTGAACTACAGGACACTATGAAACTGGAGTGATGTGGAGATAGATAGGATACTTAGAGATAAGACACATCATCAAGTTAAAAACACAATCTTTATAATGCCATTTATAAAGTGTGAAAGGAAAGAAAACCATAAAATGAATGTTTATTTCTGTATGTGCTTATATATGTATGTAGATGCAGAGAAAACAGTAAGCAGCAGGAGCCTAGGGGTGTAGAGGGGTTTTAGAGACATCTTTTACAATAAGATTGTATGTGTGTATTGCATAGATAATTTAATAAGTTAAAATAGAAAAAGATGTAAACACTGATGCTTCAACTCCAGAAATTTTTATTTGGATGGTTTTGGTGGGAATTGGTTGTGTGTGTGTGTGTGTGTGTGTGTGTGTGTGTGTGTGTGTTGACATCTCTCTGGGTGATTTTGAGATCATTGGCTTGAAGATTGAGCTGTTGGCTATTGGAGATCACATATTATAGTCTTTAATTCAGCTTCTTATGTATTTTCTATAATCTGTAATTCCTTATGAAAATAAAGGCACAGTGCTTACTTCTGCAGGACATATACTAAATCTAGAATGACACAGAGAAGATTAGCATGGCCCCGCACAAGGGTGACACATAAATTCATGAAAAATTCCATATATTTGTTAAGATGATAAATTTTATGTTATATGCATTTTACCACAATTAAAAAGATAAAGGTATAAATAACTTAATTAAAACCATAGAGAAAGATTTCAACTAACAGGCCCTTTTGTCACTAACTCAAATGTTATCAGTCTCGGTTTAAACAAATGTTAGTTTTTCCCTTTGTCTTCAGGGAAAGCTCTAGCTTTTCTCACAGTAGCAGTTTTAGGTGTGAGGAGTCTCGACCTGTCTGGGACCGCCCAGCATACTGAGTTTGCCTGTCCCCTGTGCCACGTTAATGCAGACCTCTTCTGTGCACTGCCACGCAGCCCTGGAGTTGAAGCACTATCCGCTCTGAAGAAGAGTTCTTCCCTGATCTCAGAGAAGCGTCTATTTACCTTCTGGTACCTTATTCTATTTTTTGTCCTGCTGGGAGCCAGAGAGAGGGCTCAGGCCATGCCCATGCCCAAGTGCAGTGATTGCCCGAGTGAAGTGAACCACGAGAAAAATGTCCTTATGAATAGGAATCAGCTCAAAAGTTGCTGCAGAAATACAGTTTTTAAACAGGGGGTACTGCCCTAGACTTGTTATATAAATTATACTATAAAATCTTCTAAATTCTGAATTCCAAAACACATTTGGCCCCAGGCATTTCTGATGAGAGCACATTCAGAGGTTTGTTTGTTTTTGTTTTTGTTTTTTTTTTAATAAAAAAGGGTCTGTGGGTCTTTTATTTTTTTAAATAAAAAAGCTCTTAGAATAGTTTTTGGCACATAATAAACAGCTAAAAATAAACTACTATTGTTATGTCACATATAGCTTGGCCCAGTGTGGCTGTTTTGCTCATAATCCAGAAATCTTTGTCACATTCTGCACATTTAAACCCAGGAGAAGCAAGCACATCACCTTGTGACCAAGTGGGTGATGTTCCAATTCACCTTTAAAACACGCCTTCCCTATCTGCTTACCATCTTTCTCATTTTTGGTTTTCCCACCCCCATTCCCAGCTAGCAAGACAAGGACTCAATGTTGTGCTTATCAGCCGGACACTGAAAAAACTACAGGCCATTGCTGCAGAGATTGGTGAGTGACCCAAAGAAATAAGGGAGATGTTTGTGGAGCCCACCAACCAAGTCTGTACCTGTAGAGGCCTCATCAGCATTCCTAAGGCTGCTCCTGGAGCCTGATGCACTGGTCCTTCTGCAGGGAG
Organism: Lynx rufus; assembly: GCF_022079265.1. Taxonomy (NCBI): domain Eukaryota; kingdom Metazoa; phylum Chordata; class Mammalia; order Carnivora; family Felidae; genus Lynx; species Lynx rufus. The sequence continues at coordinate 30,234,479 of NW_025814824.1, read as the reverse complement.
CCGACTTTACAAAGTTAAGGGCAGGACATAAGTGGCATTAGTTCAGCAGGGATTCTGTGGGCTGGGTGAAGTAGGAACAGACACATACACACATAGATCTACTCTCTCCTTGGTGGAGTATCTTCATCTCTAGAATTAGTTCTGCTCATCCAGAGGTCCCAGCTGTTTTATTGCTTCTGCTACTTCCTTCAAAAGCAGAATCTATGTTTGGGCATTTCCCTGTATCTGTGCCCTGCTCCTTGCAGGGAGTTGAGGGACAGTCCTTGCTGGTGGTTATCAGATTTTTAAAAAATATTTGATCCAGGGCTGCCATGTATGGTTGTAAAAGTTGTACACTGTACAACTCTATGAGGCAGCATTTATACTATAATATTTGATCATTATGATCCACTGCAAGGTGTTGTTAGTTAATAGTAATCATATCCCTTTTTAGGTATTTTATTTTAATAATTAATTATTAATTTAGTAATTTGTAAAATCCTTACCTCAAAAGAATGAGTCTTCAATTATGAAGACTTGTGAAGACTGTGACAGGCTGTCAGGGGATGGCCTTGTGTCTCTGGGGGAGATTTGGAATAGTGTGGGATGGTGGGAAGTGTGGGGCTGGGCAATCACACCATGGAGGCTCAGTGCCCTTCAACCAATGAATTCTGCTTTTGTTCCATGTCTGGATATCAAAAGTAACTTTGACCAAAACTAGGATATTCTTCAGTGTTTCTCTCATAATGCTAAGATGTGCTTTTTATTGTCCTTGAAAAGCAAGAAGTGTCTTTGGCCTGAAAACATCCCCCACCTGCCAAACTATGCCTCAAGATCACTTGTCCCAGAAATATTGGGTTTAACTCCAAAGCTGAGCAGGAAGCAGTTGCTGAACTCTACCTGTTGCTTTTACATCATTGAAGGCTCCTGCACAAAGCCAAGTCCACGTGGAATAGCAGAGCGAGCATGGACTTGGAGGGAGCAGAGTGTGGGTGTCTTGGGGCGAGTTAGCTTCTCTGAGCCCTAGTTTTCTCCTCTTAGCAATGGGTGTAATATCTACTTTACAAGGTTGTAGAAAGGTTTAAAATAAGACATTATATGTGTAAAAGCTTTATGAATACTACCATGTTGGACAAATGCAGAGGATTGCTCTGTCTATGCCACGGGGACCTGACACTGAGGAGAGGCAACATATCACTATCCTCTTATGGCCTATAGACCAGGGGTCTCATCCTTGAGCATGAGCAGGGTCACTGGGAGGGCATGCAGGGTGGAGCCTGAGAATTTCTAACTCCACTTTGAGAACCATTGCATTAAATTTATTTTAGAGCATATACTTGTCATCAGAGTAACTCTCAGAAACACCAGAAACCATCACTCACAAATCTTTTAGCACGTTCCAGCATTTATCGGGGACTTTTTCGTGTTTCTAATTGGGAAAATGGTTTTATCCTCTTAAAGGTCTGCTCAGGTAGTGCCAGGAGCATTGGAGAAGTCCATGAGCAAGGGAGGGATTTGAACTCCTGTTCATTAAAGAATAACTGTTGTCTCTAATGCAGAGTGTACCACAGGGAGTAGCGTGAAGATTATACAAGCAGATTTTACCAAAGACAACATCTACGAGCATATTAGAGAAAAACTTGAAGGCTTAGAAATTGGAATTTTAGGTAAGTAAATTGCAAAATGCAAAGCATATTATAATACATTAGTAAAACAATTATCTTAGTGACGCTTGATTATTTTGTGGTAAACTTGAACTTAACCCATGACTGTCTTTTAAGTTGTAGCATTAAACAAAATATTACAGTTCAATTTTTCAAGAGGCATATTGGATTAACACATTTATGTATGGCTTTGGAATGTAGGAAACTAAGATACTTCAACCTTCCCTACCATATTTTATAATATGAAAATGATTTTTTTCCCCCACTGATAACTGATATTAGACAGAAAGACAGAATCTCAGAAACATTGGCCTTAGGGCACCTGGGTGGCTCAGTTGGTTAAGTGTCAGCTCTTGATTTCTGTTCAGGTCATGATCTCACTGTTCATGGGATCGAGCCCTGTGTCAGGTTCTGCACTGACAGCTCAGAGCCTGCTTGGGATTCTCTCTCTTCCTCTCTCCCTGCCCCTCCTCGCCCCACCCTTCATGCTGTCTCTCTCTCACTCTCTCTGTCTCTCAAAAACAAACAAACAAACAAACAAACAAACAAACAAACATTGGCCTAAAGAGTTAGTTTAGCAAACAAACATTGCTGTGATTGATTCATGAAATAGCAAGTGAGCATGTTTATTTGAGAATTGACTTTCTTATTCAGAAAACAAGATACTATTTTTTTTTCTGTGGTGACTTATAGACAAGATATTTTATGACCTGATACAGAGCACAGTCTCTATATTATACACGGAAGGAAGATTTGATTTCTAAACTTCCTGCTGAATTTTAAAAATAATGACATTTTTTACTAATAAAAAATGTAAACCACATTGTTGCAGAAAAACCAGAAAGAATCTATGCGTGCATAAATTGGTTAATATCTCCACAGCCTGAGATAATGTTCTGGTACATGTCCTTCCAGACATATACACACATATTTCCAAAGCTGGGATTAAATTTACATATTCTTTTGTAACAATTTTAAAAACCATATACCACAAATGCTTCCCCATGTCTTTAAACTTCTAAGCAGTCATAGTTTTGAATGGCTGCATTGCATTCTGCCATATGGCTGCCTCATGATCCATATGATGTGCTTCCTACTATTGGACAATTGTTTTCCCCTTCAATTTCCTGTTATCAAATTATGTTGCAAAGAACAGCCTTGAACATATTTTTTTTTCTGTGTTTCCTCAGGGAAACTTCCCAAGAGAAGAAACTTCTGGGGTTGAATATAAGCATTTTTAAGGCTTTTAATAAATATTTGCTACCAGCTCCTCTGACATCATTTTGTTTTGCCTTTGTCAGTCAACAATGTCGGAATGCTTCCAAACCTTCTCCCGAGCCACTTCCTTGATACACCAGATGAAATCCAGGTAGGCCTGGTCTCTTTCTGTGGATGGTTTCCTCTCACTGGGGACCGGGCCTCCTGGCTGGGTAGTCACTAGGGCCTGGGAAAGGGTACAAGGGAGGCTGTCTGGCCAAAATTCTGTATTCCAGGTGGATGTCTGTAGCTCTCCCTTTCTCTTCACCTAAGTACTTGCCACACAGGCAAGGGCACCACTTTTCATGACCATCTCTAGGATATAGACATCTTCCTCCTTCTCTGCACACCAAAACTTACCTGCCCACTGTCCCATTCTCTTGGGGCTCTGTGTTCTGCTTTATAATCTTTGAGGGCTTTGTGTTGGCTAACACATTTACAGCTGTGGTTATAAGTGGGAGAAGGCCAGCTTTTGGCTTTCATTGTCTTTCCAGGCAATAAGATTTTTTTCAACTTTCAGCGTGAGGAAAGTCTGTGACACAAAACTCTGTGGTTGGGGGTGTTGTACATCCAGCAACCTTGACCCAGACCGATGGCTGCCATTGCATGTCATCAGTGAATTTGTTATGCATTTAATAGTCCTTGAAGACATGATTTGCTGACTCTTCTCCAGGTCCTGACTTTCAAAATCATGTAGTTATACCCGTTCTGAACAGGCTGTCATTGTGTGCCTGTGGTCCTATTTAATCCCCAAGTCTACTGCACGGAAAAATAGTGCCAGATTGCTTGGACTTTGCTGCATGTCCTTGCAAAATTCCCCTCTTAGCCACATATCTAACCCCATCTAAATCCCTATTTTTGGCACGAGTCTGTGTCTCTCTATTAACCATGATCCATTATTGTTTTTGTTTTTCTATTTATGTCTGCATTTGTGCTTGCTTCTGTATGTCCCTCCTTTCCTTTCTGTCTGTCTTGTGTGATTCTAGTAGTTTCTTTATCCGGCATCTGTAGCCCAGAACCTCTACCTTATATTATCATTTACCTTTCTATTTGCTATGCTGTTGTCTTCTAAACCCACATATGCTAACTCTCTTCCTTCAGCTGGAAAATAACCACCTTCCTTTGAAAAACTGTATTTTGAAGGAAAATCTCTACATTTTGAAGGAAATTCTTAATTAACTTTTACTCAAGATCAATTTTTATAGAACCGTAGTGGACGTCAGGTGCTCCCCAGTTCTAGAGCATACTTGGTGACCATTAATCAAGAACCTCATTTCCAGGCCGAGTGAGTGAGGGGCAGTGCTCAGACCCACCCTTTTGCCCATTTTATGGTTCTTTAGCACTGACTGCCTCTCAAGAGATTTTCTCAAATCATCCAGCTAATTCATGGTTGTGATTATTTATTACAGAGTCTCATCCACTGTAACATCACCTCAGTAGTGAAGGTATGTAGTCAATATCTGTGCTAAATACTTAAAATGTAGTAGCTGTTGGAATCTGGCAACTCAGGAGAATTGCTTTTTTCTGCAGAAGCAGAATTCTGTGAAGCTGAACTGCACTTGATTGAGAGACCAGGCAGTGTTTTTTTTAATTGTCTGATTCTCTTTTCATCAGGAAAATACAGTAATGAATTTATTCTCCAGAGTGTCTGAATCTCATTTTTCATCAAGTTTTGTCACATGTCAGGAAATATTAGGCTTCAACATATTAGACATTGAAAGTTTCTCAGGATTCCAGAGTAACTTGAAAAAAAATGGTGCCTTCCTTTAATTTTCGTCTTTGTTAATGGAGGAAAGCTCACTTGGTTTGAAAAATGACAGCAGGCCTGGCTTGGATTTTTCTGGACTTTTGACATTCAACAAATATTTGTTGAATTGAAATTCAAGATTTCTTGTATTCTGATCCTATCTCAGCTACTAGTTAGTTGGACAGTGTTGGCCATGTGGTTTAACTCCCTTGAACTTCAGATTCTTCATCTGTTCTTGAAAGAATGTTGGACTAAGGGATGTGTCAGGTGCCATTCAGCACTCATTTTCTTTGATTAGAGTCAACTGCATAAGCATTTGCAGGCATGACTATCACGAAGCTGTCCTATATTGTGCCTTTGTGTGAATAAGAAAAAGGCACCCCCTCAGAGCAGATGATTTGGGAAAAGGTGCTGCTTAAGCATGGATAGATGATGCTTTTGTGTGAACACAATGTTTCCCTTTCCTCTGAATGGGGAGAGCCCTCCTAATGGCTTGTGAGTGAACCCTGAGCTTTCAGCTGACAGTCACCCCCACAGCTGGGCACCTTGCCCAGTACACAACATTCACAACTGCACATTACAGTCCTTCTGACTGCTCTGGAAGGTCCAGTAGAACTGTAGCAGTGAATCAGTATGATCCATGGTTTCATGGCATGGGGAGCCCCATTAGGGATAGGAGGGCCCAGTCTCATTTTTATAGCATGGCCTGGCAGAGAAGGGTTGCTTTCCCAAAGAAAAATAAGTTGCTATCAATATAAGGAGGGAGATGGAGGCTGAGCAAACCAATGTAAAATGGACAAAAGTTATGTTCACCATTGGTGGTTCTTCTGTAAAAAGTTTTGTAGTTGTGCTCAGTTTTTATTGGTACATACATTCTTTGTAAGCCGAGCAATCAATAGTTGTTTTAAAACCCCAGCTGATGTAATTGTAAGTTTTATAATGTCCAACTGTTGTCTGCAGCCTTACCACTAAAATCTTTCATGTTATTTTACACGTTGATCTTGCAGTCTTGGTCCATTTGGTCACCGGGTTTCCCAAATATATCTGACAACCTTCTGGCTCCTTTAGCAGACAAATGCTTTGATTTGCTAAAACATTTTTTTATATATTGGTAGACACTAACTTCCTTAAATAGCAAAGAAAGCAAATTGCAGATTAGCTTTCTGAGAACACCATGCCTCAGTTGGTCACACTGGTTGGAAGCATGACTAGCATCACTTAGTTATCCCAAAGGAGCCACCTGGAAATAGTAGCATTCTCTGTCAAGGGCAGGGATGTGGGAATGAGTCTGAAGGCAAAGGGAAGGTGGGGTAAGAGAGTAAATATCAGGAGCTTTGAGACAAAGAGAGACGCAGAAAGTCTAATGTTATCTCTCTGTTGGGATCATTCATCCAATAAGGCTAGTGATTTCAGTAGGGAGGTTTTGAAGAGATGCTGGTGCTGTCCGACACGCTCCCATAGTGCCCTTTAGGGGGAGGGGAGAGAGAGCCAAGGGGAAGATGAGGGCATCATCTAGTCCTCATGCTTCTCCTGTCTACCTCAAAACCCAGTCTTTCAGGAAGTAGTCTACTGCCACTCCACCCTCACTGCTGCCCCAGAGCAGTGAAAACATTATCTGGAGGCCCTCAGGGTTGGGATTAATGTCCTGACCTATGATATAAGGATGATGGCAGGCATAGAGCCTACTGAGAAGCTCCTGTAGGGCCCCAGACAACACGGAAAAATAGGCAAAATTTGTCTTCTGGTCTTCAGTCTCCTTTATTTCTCTGCCCCTCCCCTTCTGTTTGGATCCTCTCTTCTCAAGCCTCTTCTAGAGACATGCTTGATTCCACTCAGTTGTACTTTTGAGAACATTTCAGTCTGTGGGTTTGCCCCTCCCTCCCTTTCCTCCCTTCCTTCCTTCCTTCCTTCCTTCCTTCCTTCCTTCCTCTTTCTTTCTTTCTTTCTTTCTCTCTCTCTCTCTTCTTCTTTCTTTCTTTCTTTCTTTCTTTCTTTCTTTCTTTCTTTCTTTCTTTCTTTCTTTCTTTCTTTCTTTCTTTCTTTCTTTCTTTCCTGAGAGAGAGAGAAGCAGAGGGAGAGGGAGAGAATCTTAAGTAGGCTCCATGACCAGTGGAAAGCTGGACACAGGGCTTGCTCTCACAATGACGAGATTATGACCTGAACTGAAATAAAGAGTTAGATACCTACTTAACTGAGCCACCCAGGTGCCTCTGCCTCTTCCTTAACTCTTAAAATGAGTGCCTTATAATTATGACATGAAAAGCTCTTTTAATGGGGCATTTAAGCTGCAGAACTGGTAGGAAAAACCCCTTCCAGGGCCAGGCAAGTTGGGACAGGGAACAGATTCCTTCACACTGCTGTAATTCCACTGGACAGATAGACATGATCTGTATATGGAGCTATTTCACAGTCCACCTGTGAGCTGCTTACTTGGCTGCTGTGGGATTGAAGAGATGTACTTCTCTATCTCATTCCTTTTATGTGAGACGTTCACGGACACTTGTTAGATTTCCTGACGTCCTTCCTACTTCTAACTCATGGGTGAAGTTTGTGATGGCCCACCTACTTATGCCTGTCTCCCAGAATGAAAAGTATCTGGGGAACTTCAGTGTTGATCCCATGGCTGGAAGCCAATTTCCATAATTTTTCACTGCCCTCATTTTTCAGGAAGACTAGCTTTATGGGGAAGAAACCAGAAGCCTCTAACAGTTTGCCATTAGTCTAGGTTGCCTCTTGTGGGTTTTATTCATACTCTAGTGTTGCCAGAATCATCTCCAACGAGTGTCAGCAGATTTTCAAGGCCACCTGAGAGATAAAGCTCTTTTTTCCTACTTCCTCTGGCACCTGCTTCCCTAAGCCCCCACCCACTGGCTACTAACTTCCTTTGTTAGAGGGCTTAATTCTACCCTTCCTCTTACAGATGACACAGCTAATTCTGAAACGCATGGAATCAAGGTAAAGTCTTTTTTTGAAAAAGCGCAGAACAACATGGCCTCCCTGGCCTGACAGTTAACTGGCCTGGGGACTAGGGACAGGGTAGGGAGGGTGGGGCATAGGGTTCATCTGGCTGCAGCTTTAACCAACAGAAAAACTGTGATGAAAGGACATGGTGATTGCAGCAGGAAATGTAGCATTCTGGGCCAGGCCAGCTTTGCAAACAGATAAGCCTATTTGAAGGTCAAATGTGGCATCTACTGGAGGGAGGAAGAGAACAGTGGTTTCACCACACATTGTATTAAAAAGATTAACTTGGGGTGCCTGGGTGGCTCAGTCGGTTGAGCTTCCAACTTCGGCTCAGGTCATGATCTCATGGTTTGTAAGTTCAAGCCCCACGATGGGCTCTGTGCTGACAGCCTGCTTTGGATTCTGTGTTCTCCCTTTCTCTCTGCCCCTCCCCTGCTCACATTCTGTCTCTCAAAAATAAATAAATGTTGAAAAAAATTTTAAAAAAGATTAACTCATGTTGAACATAAAAGAAACTTCAGAGGTTGGCCTGAGATCAAAGCTATCTTTTGTTATTTCTCAAATTTTGTAGTAAAAATCACCACCTGTCGGTGTCTCTACTTAGTCCGTAGTTTTATTACCCTATTACAACACCCCTTTGGGAACTGGCTTTTCTCAGGTGGTATTCATTAGACACAAAAGGTTGATAGTTTTATCTTCCCTAGAAGAAGGGGCTTAGCCTTGTATTCTAATTTGCAGTTTCTTGTTTTTTTCTGAATTGAATCCATCTAACTGGGAAGGATTAAAGTTACTGAATTTCAAAAGGATTAAGTAAGGACCCTGGAGACTTGTGCATGGGTTCCTGTGTGAACAGATGATGGACTGTCAAATTCCACCCAAGAAAGGATTCTGCATTTGACATCTGTCCTATCCTGGGTCATCTCTATGAATCAGAAGGGGCCTTGAACTTACGTGGTCACATTTGAGAAAGAAGGACCCCTTTCTCCTGAGTCTTGTCTGAGTGGAGTTGGTTCTCTGCATTTTGATGGTGGATGTTTGTCATAGCAGAGCCACTGTTTTGAGTCACAAGCCCTTGATGTCACGACTGTTGGGTAACATCACTGTATGGTGTTGGGGTCTACACCATAGGAAAGGGCCACTTATGGTTCTGGGGAGAACACTTAGTGCACACAGCAGCCTAGAGAGGGTGGACTTTTCCAGTGGTCACAGGAGCCCCTTTGTTTTCTTTCTTCTCAAGCTGTGTGTGACCAGGCAGCAAAACATTCAGAACTTTACTTCTTTGATTTTTAGGCGGAAAGGTCTCATCTTGAACATTTCTTCCGGGGTGGCCCTCTTTCCCTGGCCACTCTACTCCACGTATTCGGCTTCCAAGGTGAGCAGCGGCATGCAGTCCAAGTTTCCTTCTCCTTCTGCTCTTGTTTCTCCTAGCTGGCATTTTCCTTTGGACTTTGGATCATCTGGCAAGCTGATGGACAGATTTGCCTGGAGAGCAAATGTACAGGGGGCTTCTGTGTACAGGGCTCATCAGCAGACATCTGGGAACCATGTCAGCAGATGCCCATGGGTTGATGAAGCCCTGAGGCAGCACAGCTGGACAAGCGCAGTCCCCATGGGACTCCAGGCCCCACTCAGCCTCTTGCTTGATAGCCCTGCTCCTTTGCTTCCAGCAAGTAGCACTGTGTCTTTCTTCTGTCCTGGAGGCCTAGCCAGGTGGCCCATGCCTTAGTCATAAAACCAAACCCTCAGAGGAGGGGGTGTTCCCTGGCACTGAGACAAGGGAGAGCCTTCTCTGGGTAAGGTCATCTATATGCAGTGGCCCTAGGCATGTATTAATCCCAAAATATATGTTCCTGCTCATTGAGGGAGTTCTTCCCAGGCCAAGAAGTCCTAACTCCCATTAGACAAACTGCTGCATTTTAAGGTAAAGCAGGTCAGCTCCCTGCAGTCCCTTTAAGATCTGAATAAGTTGGCTCTGAGGACAAAGCAAGCTCTCCCCTTAAGTGTTTTCTCCTTTTTCCTCCAGGCTTTTGTGTGTACGTTTTCCAAAGCCCTGCAAGCGGAATATAAAAGGAAAGGAATCATTATCCAGGTGAGGTCAACAGCTCTGAGTCTGTGGGACTGGGGCTAGGAAGTGTGGATTCCCATGGAGCTGAGGTACTGCTTCCTGCAGGGCAGGTGGCACATGCATGGCCAGGTGGGAGGGTCTGGATGACACCACGTGAGTTCCTGTGACCCTCGCAGTGGTAGCTGCCACCGTAGTTGCCCTAGGTGCTGGAGGAGGAAATGGGGCAGGGTGAGTGAGCACTGCATCATGATAGTGTCTTGGTCTTGTCTGACCAGCCTTTACTCTCTGACTCAGGTGCAGGAGATAGGTTTAGGCAGGAGGAATTGTGGAGAAGAAGCAAAAGAAAACCGGGCAAGAGATCTGTATTGAAAAGAGGCGGTGGTTGGGGGGTAGCAGCGGTTGGGCAGTGAGTAGCATTTGTGAAGGGGGTAGTATTTGTTGGGGGGTAGTGGCCGTCGAGGGGTGTAGTGGCGGTCGGAGAGTGGGTAGTGGCAGTGGGGGGGTAGCAACGGTTGGGGTAAGCAGTGGCGGTAAGGGAGTAGCAGCGGTGGTGGGTACTCTGGGACCTGTTCATCTGTGATAGGTCACAAAGATCCCCACCCTGGTTCTTGAGCGGTTAGAGTAGAAGTGCTTGGCTTCTTCTTTCACCTACAACAGCAGAACCATCGTGGAGATGACCTTGTCCCAACCTTAAACAGAGGAGGGTTGTCACAGCCATCAGCAGAGTGTGCAGTATGATTCTTGAGGTGTCAGTGACATATATGTGCTTGGCTCAGCAAAATAGAGTTAACTGCTTTCTGGAACTTGGAATAAACAGTTTACAGAGGTTTTTTATTATTGTTTGGGAAGAAGCTTTAAGACATACTATTAGAAATGAAAAGGTACACTCACAGTTAAATCTGTAAAATCATTGCTGTACATACTGATTTTCAATTAAAATACTCAGGTGAGAACATCTCAGATGGCTGTTCCTATAAATTAATCACTTATAGGATAAAGGCATATCAATATGCCATATTCAATAGGCAGATAATGAGTTAATGGTAGGAACTTTGCAAATAGCACTTTCATGGTGAATGATTATAACAACCCTGTCACTAGACCACAGTTCTGTTCTCTGCCCTGATGGTCTCAATTGTCACCTATGAGATACTTCCCCCTCTTATCCATTCTCTAACTCCCAGCTGAAGATAGATTCTTTTTGCAACAGTGCTGCCCATATAGGCTAAGTTTCCTGCAGTAAAAAATAACTCGTAAAATTTCATTGGCCTCAAACTGCAAAGATTTATTTCTCATTCACTATAAGCTGGTAGAGAGGATTAACTCATTGTAGCCATGCAGGGACCCAGGCAGATGGTGCAGCTGCCATCTTGGATATTGTCAGTTGACATGCCAGAGAAAAGGTGGGAGGAGTTCTTGAAGATCTTGCTTTGATAATTAAGGGCTCTGGGGTCAAAAAATATAAGAAGCATGCGTTCTCAAACCCAGTTATTTCTGTATCTGGAAACTGGGTTTAAGAATGCACGCTTCTTATATTTCTCTAAGAGTAACACTTTGAGATCTTTAGAAGAAAACTGTTATACAAATTAATGACTGTTAATTTCTATGAGAACCAATTCAATTGGATTGATCGACTTATAATTAGATTCAGTTATGAAACAACACAATTTCAAGTGTGATATTGATTAAGTTTTGGGGTGGGGGGGGTTTGGAGCCGATGGCCAAGAAAAAATTCTTGAAGACATCTTTGGTGCAAAAAGGTGATTTTATTAAAGCATGGGGACAGGACCCATGGGCAGGAAGAGCTGCACTGAGGTTGTGAAGAGTGGCTGGTTATATACTATGGAGTTGAGGGAGGTAAAGTCAAAAAGGAGGCCTCCAGAGGGACTTTGATATGCTAAAGAGGACTCAAAGATACTGGAGGCCTGGCTATTGTCAAATTAAGGTTGTTTTCCTGTAGTAAGGCATTAGCATAGGACAGTTGGGAGTTTCTGGAGAAATGTTATACTCTGTATTTGTCTCAAGTATTTGTCAATTGGCTGCAGGTTATAAGGAAATTTAATTTTACCTGCCATTTCCTTCTTGCCTTTGTTCCCCACATCACTATGGAGGCATGATGTTGGGGCTCCAGGAAACTGAGTCCATAGGTTTCTGGAGATTAGGCTATTGATAAGATTGCCTTTTTCTTGTACTTTACTAAGATATTTATAAACTGATGGAGACCCATGCCCTGTACAACTGTGATCTCTACAGTTAACCATTTATTTTCTTTCCTTTCCTTTGTTCTTGGGCAGCCTGGCATCCCTGAGGAATATCACACATATCCCACAGGGTGTGTGTGTGTGTGTGTGTGCGTGCATGCATACACTAGCTTGTATTTTGCCCTCAACATGCCTTATGCTCCCTCATCAATGTGAAGAAAATGTGATGTGAGAAAAAATAAAACCAAGAAAACAAGCATGGATCTTTTTTTTCTTTCTAAAGATGTTGAGGTCTCTGTCTGGGAATAAAGTAAGAAACCCCATTATGAAATCTCGTGCTAGGACACAGTGTGGTGAGATCACAGGTGGAAACATGCTGTTGAATTTGCAAGGCACAATGTGTGATTGTTTATTTTTCTTACCACAATAGGGAAGATCATCAGGTATGTGCCACTCCTGGCTCCTAACTGAAGTGTGAAAGTGTGAATCCAGACAGCTTTGCATTGCTCCAGCTTTGGCTGTATGTGTTGGAAATAAACTTCTCAGATAATGTTGCCAGATAAAATATAGGACATCCAGTTTAGTGTGAATTTCAGATAATAGTAATTTCTTTTTTGGTATAGGTGTAGGTCATGTAATACTTGGGACATATTATACTTTAATCTTTTTCCTTGTTTGTCTGGATTTCAAATTTTACTGAGTGTCCTACATTTTTATTGTTGAAATCTGGCCACCGTGTCTAACAGATAACTCATGTCCTCAGTCACCCCATGTACATTTGAACCACCTGACATGGTTGTGGCTAAGGCCTCAGCTTGAGTTAGTGATAAAGTTAAACCAGAAACCAGCCTTTCTGATTCACAGCTCTGTGCCAGTTTATGCCTTGTCAGTGCTCCATTATCAGTTAAGATCCCGAGACTTTTTACAGGAAGAACAGAATTGGAAAATGAAGAGGTGGTTAAAATAAGTGTTAATTGCTCAGGTGTGGGCAGATTGCTCCTGTGTTATGGCCTTTATTTCCCATTGTAGGTGCTGACTCCCTATGCTGTTTCGACCCCAATGACAAAGTATCTAAACACCAACATGGTAACCAAGACTGCTGATGAGTTTGTTAAAGAATCACTGAATTATGTCATGATTGGAGACGAAACCTGTGGCTGCCTCATCCACGAAATCTTGGTAACTGATAAATTCTTTCTCAAAGCAAGAGAGGCAGGTGTGCAGGCAACCCCAGCAGAGCTCTTCCTTGCTATTGGAACAGTCAACCGTTTCCTCTAGTGCTGCCAGAGGGTATGCTACTAAGTAGTAATATAGCCAGTTAAAGAGCATATGTGGCAAAGAGGAGAAGCTGGAGGCCTGGGTGCTCAGACCATAGATAATCCCAAAATTGGCAAATATCACCCTTGGCTGCCTCACTTCTTTCCTCAAAAAGTAAGGTGGCTTCCTGAGTGCTTGGGAAGGGCAGACCAAGACACAGGGAGCTTCCCTGGGTGGGGGTGAAAGGGGTTGCTAATGTCTTCTCTGGCCCCCTGTGTTAGGAAATGTTTAGCTAACTGGCTTTCCAGGAAAAAAAACCCAAAACCTTTGATTTATAGTGTTTGCTGATTTCCATGGTTTAAGAACTCCCCCATGGCTGAGTTTATAGCTACCATTGTGTTGTCATGGCACTTGAATTTAGGAGTGTGCATGATTGGCTCTTTTGGGCAAGAACAAGCTGGCTCTTGCACAGCATGGACTCCACCAAATGTGGGAATAAAATTCAGTGGCATACGGTATGAGGAGTTCCTACTGTCCCTAGGCTGCTTTTAGAAGCAACCACAAACATGAAACACAGGTAGATTTGACTGTTGCATGCTGATACTGAAAACAAACACACACAGTGTCAGGGCAGTTCTGTTGCCGGTATCACCAACACATTTTAGACAGATCTTTACTTTCCCTTCATATTTCAACTGTCTCATGTTGAAATGAGACATATTTCTCATATTTCTCCTCTGCCTCATGTGCTTTTCTACCATGGGAATTCGGTTTCTCCCCACTGTCTCTTTCTCTCTCAGGTGCTAGAAGGATTCATGGGTGAATACACTAAATCTTCCCAAAGCATTCAATTACCTCTTGGGACTTACAGAGACTCTACAAGAGATACTGAATTGACTTAGAGAACTACTTGCTACTTTTACTGTAGAACCCCAACAGTGTGCAGAATCACCAATTTAACATACACTTTTACAAAGTGGACATGCAGAAAGACCGTTAGATATTTATTTTGCCTATTGCTGATCTGGTCTTTCTCCAGATTACCACTTGCTGTGTGGTGGATAAACAAATGTACAATGAGTTTAAATTTAGTTTGATCTGGTAATCTAAACTACATATTTAGAAAATGTGCTTTTGTCTATTATTTAAAGTTTTCAGTCTTTCTGGGAGCATCCCTTTCTCCTGACTCTCTCACTGAGATGATATTGGGAAGAAAAATCTCCACTATTTCCTGCTGGTCCTTAAGTGTGTGTGGCTGATGTCCCACATCTACCTGGTGCTTGATGACCCTTTCTGTCCATTTGGCTTGGCCAGTAAACTGCCAGCTGGTAACTGCAGACCTCTGAATCTCTGCTACTTCCCTCATCCAGCCATAGCCCTGCAGTCCTTCTGCAGCTTTGGTTCATAAACATGCTCTGGCTCTCACTTCCACATCACCATCAACATGGACTTGACTCATGCTGGATAAACGAATGTCAGCACCTCCCTCACCATGCTGAGATAATGTTCCATATCTCCCCCTTTGCCTTCAGTGCCACCTTTACTTATTTAACACAGTTTCATATTCTTTATCTGAATCCCCTGGTTCCCCAGCCCTCTACCCAGCCTAAGCCCAGAGGACACACATATCAAAGGACACACATCCTCTGGGATGTTGATGTCTTTAATGGAATCCATCAGCATTTAGAAAATGTTTTCTTGAGCCAATAGCCTATCTTGCAGGGATGTTGTTTTGCTATATAATGCAATTCTAGATGTCAAAAGCTGAAAAAAATGTTTGGCTTTTCTTTTTTGATTTCTTTTTTTGGTAATGTTTCCTTGTTTGTTTGTTTTGAGAGAGAGAGAGAGAGAGAGGTAGAGAGAGAATGTCAAGCAGGCTCTGCACTCTCAGCATAGAGCTCAATGAAGGCTTGATCTCACAAACTGAGATCATGACCTGAGCTGACATCAAGAGTTGGATGTTTACCTGACTAAGCCACACAGGAGCTCCTCTCTTTTGATTTCTTATGTAACAGATCAGATCTCTTCTGGCAAACAGATGCCAAGTACAGACTAGGCAAAAGAGTCCTTGTGCCTGTCAAAGCAAAAGAGAAAGCAAAGGAGAAAACACAAATCATTAAAGCCAATTTAGTGTTTGCCGGGACTTAGAAAGATTGTTGAATCTAAAGTTATGAGTAATCAAGTAGAATCGACTGGTAAACAAAAAACCGTTCCATTACAAAAAGGCAAGGCAAAGACAACATGCTCTTTACTCCCAAGGAGTTTTAGGGCAGGAACTGACATTAGAATGGGATCTCTAAGGTAGAGTCTGTGTGGTACTTGAGGATACCTCACTTAATCCTCCTAATCATTTAGTAAGGTAGGTCATTTGGATCTTGTTTTACAGTTGAAGAAACTGAAGTTCAGAGCTAGATCAGATGCCCAAGGCCACTTGACTGGTAATGGTGAAGCTAGGGTTTAAGTCCACTTTAGCTCAATGTCATGCTTTTCCTGGTTTCATCTATACCATCCTTCTAGGTTGGTATGGGGTAGACAGCAATGGAGATGGAAGAAGGGACATTTTAGAACATTTTGTAGGGACCTGGAATCATTTAT